>NC_064433.1:107884956-109084956 GCF_023343835.1 Lagopus muta
GAGGCAAAAAGGAAACATTTTGTGAGTTCTGTGTCGTCTTATTTGTCCTTGAGTACAAATCCTTTGACTTAATTGGGCTTCTGCTAAAAGGTGCAAAGGTATGGTAAATAAAGGGGAGGGAAAAGTGTCTGTTTCGCCTAAGCATGCTGCAAAAGCTGAGCTTCTGGGGCCACAGTTCCCTTTTCAAAGAATTTCAGAGTAAAACACCACTATGGGATGTTGCCAGTGAATTAGCACAGGTTCTTGACACCAAGAAGTATTGAACACTCAGTTTCCTTCAAAAATAAACATCTAAAAAATATATTGTGAAAATAGGTAGATTTTATTCACTATCAGCTTATGTGAGCCCAAACAAATCAAAGCACTGTAATTTACGTTGCAGCAAAAAATAAAACTGACTTGCAGGCTGCTAAAGATTTGCAACCTGGTGTTAAACGGTTCAAATTAGATCCTGTATTGTTATATATGGATAAACTGATATAATTTATGAACGTGATTTTTTTCTCTAAATGGCCGAGATTTATTTCATTTCTGCAAGGCAATGATATAGAGCTTCATCTAACAGTATTTCAGTGATAAAATCTTAATTTATGCCTCATAGGGAAAAAACAGAGAAATATCAAGATTGTGAATGATATCTGATGATAGAGCTTCATGAGTTCCCGTTTCTGAGAACTCATCTGTGAAACACTGTTGTATATTAAGAACTTCCATGCTGTCCCTTCAGCATCTTTTCCCACTGAGGTTCCAATAACTGAAGACTGACTCATGGAAAGCCTGTTTAATGCTTGATTTATTATTGCATCTAAACTAAGAGCTACACCGTTTTTTTGTTTGTTTGTTTGTTTGTTTTATTAGAAACTACTGATTAACAAAATAACTGGTTGATCTCAAAATGCATTGTACCTTTGTAAAACAAGAAGTCATCTACAATAAGGAAGTAAAAGTGTGGTGTACATAACTGCTAAACTTCCATGCGACTACTCTTACATCAGCCAGTGTGTACTTGGCAATAAAAATCACAGATCCAAGTGAATCCTCTAAATCAGAAACCCTCATCCTTCATGAATAGAAGCAACTTCTAGTCTGGCAAGACATACATTCTGTGAATAAAGAATCAGGCTGTTGTGAATCTAAAGGCTAAAATATTCTGAACACATGAACTCAAAACCACTTCTAACAAAGATGAGGCTTACCATCCAAAATATTAGGGAAATAAAACAAATTACCTCTTATTGGCATTTTACTATGAGAAATGATTATTCACACTGAAGTTAGGAAGAGATGCTAAGATTTACAACAGAAAAGAGCCTTTAAAATGAACATTTCAATGTGATTCTCCACCGAAGACAGTTCACTGAAACATCCATTCATTTGTCTCTAGCACAAGAAAAATGTTCCTTTCTGTTTCCAGCACAAAGCCTGAATATGAAGCCATCTTCTCACTTTCAGTCAGCAAACCATCAACATCTTGGTTTTGTGCTCTCCAGGTCTTCTCCATACATATCTATATATCCATTTTTGTGCCATATGCTTGTATGTTTATTTACATGTTCTCTTTTCTATAGAAAGACAAATATCCTGCAAGATTTATGAAAACCATCCTCTGTTCTTGGGCCTTCTGTCTGCCACAATACCCTGATGATGTCACTATGATATTTTATTCGTTAGGAAAGAGATAATCACTAACTTTTACTGGATTCTTTTTCCGAGCATTCTCTTGCCCTTCCAAACACACTAACCCACTTTGTTTCTTCTGCCTACTGGCCCCTGTAACTCTGTTGTGTGCTCCCTGCACAGGGAATATCTTTCTCATAGTTTTCTCTAATTAGCACAGTATAACACGTACCTGATTCTTAGTTAAGGCTCAAATGATACAATAAATTATTGTAAGACTGAAAGAATCTAGCTGTACAAATGTGACTTCAATTATTCTGGTAATGGTAACAGAAAATGGGAATGAGCATTGGAAAAAATGATACTACTAGCTCCTCTCTCACAACAAAAGGGCAATTGACAGATAGAAACCTATACCCTTTTCTACATTTTTTTTTTAATGGCAATTTCAGATCTCAGTAGATGTTGGAAGAATAATTACTAGAATATAGACTTTTTCGTGAGACCTTTACATTGACTCCAGTGCATTACATATGTATAGTAAGCTGAATAACACCAATCTAAGCATATGTGGACAATTCTTTACTACTTTATATCTTCTATGGGTTATTTTTACTTCACTCTGCAAAGGGTGAAGGCAGGAGAAAAATCCCAGCTCTTCCACATTGCAGTTTAGTAACCATCCCTCTGAGCTATTAAAATCAAAGGAGTAAAAGCAAGGTGGAGCATTAGGGAAACTTGTAAGGGTAAATGACAGCATACTTATTTCTCATTCAGAGAGTCACTACTAGTTGATAAAATAAGAACACTAAATTATATACATTCATACTCCAAAGATTAAACTAAAATTAAAAATATTAATTAACAAAATTACTGTCCAATCTCAGACAATGAGATTTTAGCATGAACACACTGCTTATATTTGCTGTCCGAGCTCTACTAGCACCTACAAGTGTCAATTATAATCAATGGCTCGATATCATGATCTTTTCCTTAATTTATTAACCTATAGAGAGAGGCTCATCTACATGGCCCAATGCAGACTGCTCTGTGCTAATTCTACCCGTCCTCTGAGTTGGCCAGCTATGAGTCAGCTCCCGTCCAAAAGTTATAAAGCCACATTAATGAAGCACTGAGAGAGAGGTCTTATCACCATGGATTAATTACTGCACTAACAAGGACATGATCTGATTCACATCTGGCAAGCCTTGAGTCTGCATGAAGTTAGGTCTGTCTGAGTCAGAGGAGAAGCACGAGAAAAAGTACTACTAGGACTAATCAAGTTTTAGGTTGTCTTCTTGCTGTCAATGAAACTGGTTCTTTGTACAAAAATGGCATAAGATTAAAAAGAAAAAATCACAAAGATCAGTCACATGACAAAATTCAAAAGAGTTTTGGGCTACAGGAAGAGAATTGCTAACAGGTCAAGGGAAGTGATCCTTGCCATCTGCCTGTTTGAGACATATTCAGAGCACTGGTACCAGTTCTGGGCTGGAATCCAGACAGGGACACACTGGAACAAATCCAGCAAAGGACTAAAAAGATGATTAATGGACTGGAGAATCTGACATATGGGGAAAGGCTGAGAGAGCTGGGACTATAATCCTGAAGAAGAGAAGATGGAACATCATATCAAACACCTGGTAGGAGGAGTATTAAAAAAAACAAGTCAGTCAACACAGCCCAGTGAAGGAGCAAGAAGAAATGGGCACAGACTGAAATACATGAAATTCCTATAAAACATAATTATATTTTTTTACTGTTGGGGTGATCAGAAACTGGGAATAGGTTTCCTAGAGATTCTGTGGACTCCAACCTTGGAGATATTTCAGAACAAACTGGACATAGCCCTGATCAACCTGCGGTAGTTGACCATGTTTTGAGTAGGATGGGACTAGATAAATTTGAGAGGTCCCTTTCAACTTTAATTACTGTCTGTATTCTGTAATTTCTTCCAAATAAAAACTCTTATTGAAATAAAAATGTTGTAAGGCATACATTTAGCCTGGAGAGAGACAGGCAACACTGGACAAAAAGTCATTCTAGGCTGAGATAGACATGAGGTTGATATCATTAGGTGCCCCTTCTCTCTCCAGTGCAAATACAGCTCAGCCAGCTCCCAATTCAACATCCAAAATTAGAAGAGACGAATCCCAGCCTTCTTCACCAATCATAATCAGCATAAAAACAGGTGACAAGGTGAAACACACAGCAATTAAATGTGTTTTGTTGCACAATGTAGTGTCATACATTCAGAGCTAACTAATTGAGGAACACCATGCTCAGGAGATAAAATTGCTTCTGGCACCTAAGCTAACTCCATTCTCTCTCTGTGGCAGGGTTTTTGTTGAGTGACTACATTCTGGGTGCTTTGCTCAACTCTGACACAAGCCAGGAATTAATTTCTATTCTACACAGTGCCACAACAGAAGCAAAATCAGAAGACTGTTACTCATTCCTGTATGCTTAACAATATATAGCTGCAAGGTGTGCAGTATGAGATGCTCACTGGCAGCAAAGCACAATGTCAAATTATAGCGTGAACCTGTTTTTAAGGAGCTGTGTATCCAAAAAGGAGAGAAACAGATCACCAGAGACTTCACATATCCAAACAACAACAAAATACTAACTCAGCTGCTAGTGGAAAACAATCAGGCTATCCACCAGCATGAGGAATCACACAGAGCAAAATCCATGGCAGTTAGAACACAGCTATGCAGCTACTCATGCTTGCATAATCGTATTAAACATTTTCATTCATTTCTGCTTGTTAAAGTAATATGATGACTTCCTCTAGTTTCAAACATGGCAATGAAAGGAAGCTTTACTTTCTTCAGCCTGCTGCGCAGCTTTAGTGCCAAAGGCAACAGCTTTTTAATCCAAAGCTAGAGTTACAAGATGAAATACATTTACCAGCACTGGGGAAAAAAAAAAAAGAAATGAAAAAGGGAAATGGGCCCTTCTCACCTGCCCATGTATAACCATGTGAGCTAAATTAAAAACATACATTGTCAGCTGGAAGCTCATTTGCGTGAGGAACCGTTGGCAGGTTTTGACAGCGTACGGTAGAGCGGTGTTACAGAGCTGCGTGTCCTTCCCTTCCTCTCGGCTGCTCAGCAGTACAGAAGTGAGAGCTGAGGAGCAATTTCACTGGAAGACCAAGACAGCTTTTATGAAGGTGAGTCACAAGATTCAAAGGACAGCGTATAAAAGAAAAGCCTGCTTTGGAGTCCATTTATAACACAGAGCAGGACAGAACTAGGCCTGGAAACAGAAGCCTGTGGCTCTCCCTCGGGGATTTGCTACACGATGAAGGAGATGCCAATTTTGAAACCCAGAGATTGAAATGTAGCAATCATGAAAGTGCAGGCACCTTTCCCTTCAGTTCACTCAATCCTCTGAGATTTTGATAGAAGACAGTAAGATCAGTTCATTCCCCACTGCTGCCAGCCTTACATGGAGCATACAGCTATGCATTAGGAGTGCTGAAGAATTAAAAGGAAATTGAGAACGAATCATGCAGTTTAGTTCAGTACTACCAAAATTAAAGGGACTTTTACCCAGTGACTTTAAAGGAAGCAGAACTACTGCCTGAATAACAGTGCTTTATGACTTACTCCTTTACTATCAAATATAAACATTAATTTAGAAGGCTTGAGCCATAATTACAGTTTCTAAATTACCTATCAGTTCAGTCTCCCTGGTGATGCAATCATTTCAGCCTCTCTCCTCACCATTCTGGCAATGCCTGTGTCTGTCTGTTATGTGAGTCTCTTGAGCAAGCAGATCATGCTGCTCTCAGGGACAATGAAAGGCAACTTGGCCCTTCTCTCACAAGGCACCTCTACTCAGTCAAAGAAACAGCCTTCGCCTTTCTGGAACTGAACTACTGTTCCTCACTTTAGTAAGACTACAAGTACTGGGGCATTCAGGAATGAAGAGTCGGGCAAAATCCAGGACAGATTGTTCTTATAACTGCTGGTGCAGATCCTGCATATGCTTCCAGCACCTTGTCATGGCTGCATCTCCTATGGGTTCTCAAACTGTTTCTTGCAGATGTCTGGCAATGCTCTGCCCAGGCTGCTCATCCACTCACTTGTGACTGCTACATTTGAATTTGACAGCATTTTCCTTCTAAAAATTTTCCATTTTTTAAGGTTTGTTTTTCCAGAATAATGAAACAAGACCAAACATTAGCTTTTTATTTTGCTGGATGTTTTTTTATACACAAACTGAATGAAGATTAACTCATTTTTAAAGTATTTCAGTTGATTACTCTCCCCTTACATGTGCTATGCAGATTGCCAATTTGAATGGTGTATTACCTACTATTTCTAGACTATTTATCAGATGTACAAAACAAGCAGAAAAAAAAAAAAATTGTAGGGCATATTTATTGAATAGGTAGCGACATTCAAATTTATTGACAGTCATCCAAGAAGGTGATTTATTGATGAATATTTAAGAACACTTTTTTTTTTATTTTTCCCAGTGAATTTTTTTCTTAATTTCTTTCCCTAAAAAATTTAACCTTTGTCTCAACAGTTATATTGATAGTCTCTGGAAAGTACTGCTAGCTCTCATAGCTCTGCCTAGCTATTTAGTTTAAGGCTTAAGTGAGCATTTGATTAGATACTACAGCTTCTTTGAGTAAGGATGGAGTGAAGAAATAATTGTTCTCAAAGCAGTAGTGATTGACAGAAACAGAACATTTGCCAATAAGTGACCCAAATTGATTTTTTTGCTTGCTTTTTAGTAATAGCTCCTTTAAATTTGTGTAGGAATAGATGTTAGTGTTTTAGGATTAGATAAATATCTAATCTCTCAGGCCTTCCTACCTTCTCGGGTTTTGGAAAACAAAATTTACAAAATTAATTTTAATATAATATTATTGAAATATTCAGTGTATCCACATTCTGAAACTATAAACTGCAGTATTCACATCTCAAAAACCAGTATCCCACCTACATTTTACTCAACCAATTGAGAATCTATACTTCATTCACAATGTACTCTGAAAGGTACAGATGGAGTATTGTTTAAGAGGAAGATGTTATAAATTACTAGTATTGGCAATACTGTTTAAAGAAGTTGTTTGTGTTTTCCCCAGGGAAGGGATGTGAACAGAGTATGAATATATTTAATGGGAGTCATCAAAAAAAGGAACATTTTATTATTTAGAAGCTGGCACAGATATGCATTTCTTCATTAGTTCCCAGGTAAACTTCTCTTTCCATGTCTGATGTCACATCATCAGTTCTACATACTAAAGTACACCAAGACAAAAGCTGATGGCTGAAAGCCATACTTCTTTTCAGAACACTATGCAGAACAATTGCAAAATAACTGCGTGTTGTTATGGAAAGAAGAATACCATCATATCCTTACACTTCCTCTCTTCCACAAAGTTCCTTCTCCCATCATCTCTGCCATTTTCCTCACAACATAGTAAGATGCTTGTAGGAACTGTCAACATGAAATACGGGCAGATGGAAAATATTATTCTGAGACATCAAAAATATGCTGGTGATGTTCAAAAGTTAAGTATAACACTGATATTAGTGAGAAAAACAGAAGTTATGCCTTGCAGCTGCAAGGATTAGTTGTCTGCTTGTGCAATTAATTACTTTCCAGAAAGTTCAAGTCATTATTTGTGACAGGAATATTTATTGGTAATCACTCAGTAAGAAAGCAGCCATCCACAATTGACCTACACACAGACATGTAGTCTCCAAAATGGCTGGCTGGTTGTTTTGTTGCTGTTTTGGGGGGTTTTTGTTGTTTTTTTTTTTTCAGACATGATGTCAAAGAAGGCAAAGCTGAACAAACTAAAACCATTCTATAGGAAATGGAAAAAGGAAAATTTTGCTTTTATATCATTGTGCATTAACACACTCCCATTCATTTTTTTTAAACATTAAAATCAGTACACAGAACAACCAGGCTACTTGTGCTGTCTTTTCTCCTCTAATGCTTTTCTCCTCCTTCCTTATGTTCTTTATCTGCGTGCTTAACTCAAATATCTATGTATATGAGTACAAATTACTTGTATACGTAGACATTTGAAGGGTCTGGGACTTCAGATTTCAAGTGTTCACAGGCAAGATACAGGAATTACAGCTTGGTAACATAACCCTGATGATCTTCAGTCTAGAGGGATAAAACCACAGTTTTACTTCAATAGGTCTACAGCAGAGAAGAGTAGGCAGCAAAAGCTTTTACAGCTAGTCTAAGAAACTACCATTTTCTTGGACTGTACAAACCAAAACCAAAGATGCTATTTGTGTTATTGGTGTTATTTCTTTTTTAATTATTTCTATCCAAAAGTGAAAGTCTCATGCAAACAGCTGCTAAGTGGAATGTGTGGTCACAGGCCAAGACCACCACCTAGAGCAGCTTCAAGAGACTAATACAGAAAAATCCGACAGTAAAAAAAAGAGGTATTTGCAGCTTCAGCTGATGGACCAGGCCCTTAAACTGAGTTCTATGGCAGCTCCATGTATTCTGGCTTCGCGATAAATGACATATGCTGATTTGTGTTTCCATGTCAACTGTACAAAAAGTTTCCTCTGAGGTCTGAGATAAACTGCAGTTCAAACCCCAGAAAACTCACCATATGCATAACAGTTCCTATTTAGACTCACCTGTAGGTAGATAATCAGTGCACGTGTCTCTGTCAGACTAGACATTCGAAGTAGAACCACGTTGATATTTGTAGTTAACCTTGCAGCCACCCTTAGCCAGCTCTAGTAAAATGAGCTGCCCTTTCTTCATCAGATCTGAGGTAGAACACAGGATTAAAGTTGGAGATTGAGGTTGATTCTACCCTTCAAGCAAATATTGACAAACATGGTGCTTTTCACCCCCACAAAGTACATTACATCTCCTTCCTAAGACAGCGGAGTACCTGAGAAGCCTGTGAATAAAAGCCAAAATGTGTTTGCCCTGACACGTTTTGCTTTTGGTTCCTGCAAGGAGTCCAAGCAAACTCAATATTTCTACAGCTATGGAGACTGACTGAGGGGCAATCTACTGAAATTTGAACAAAAACTTCAGCTGAATGTAAGAAGGAGGGACTGTGAGATTAGATTCACAGGTTCTCTGCTCAGGCACAAAGGAGGGATGTAACACAGACTGACCAGTGAACAACAGAAACCTCTTTATACAAGTGACAGCAGTGTTAGCTATCTTCCAATCACTCTTTGCAGTTATTGGCACATCATTCCTTTTAGGGTGTCCAAAGGAATCAGTGAAGCCCAAATTTGAGTCTCTTATGGAAAGAGTCAAAAATCTCATGAATATTTCATAGAATATTTTTTTTTTTCATAGAATTTCTCCTGCTGAATAGGAAAGTGTGGTTATTACAGATGTGTTGGTTCAATCTAACCTGAATCCCTCATAGTAAAAGTGAGATAGCCTGGATATTTTCTTTTTGGTCACCTATCCATCAGTATAAGTGGCTGATCAGAAGGTCGTCTTGGAAGGCCCCAGTAAAACTTCTAGGGCAGAAGCATTTCAAAATTAAAACTTAAACTTAGGAAGACTGTACATGAGTACTGGCATCACGTTACTTACAGCACGTGCATAATAGAAATAGTGATCTGTTGCAACAGTCTTATTATTGAAATGAAAGAAACAGTAGAAACAAATGCAAGTTAAAAAACCTGAGTCTTGCCCCTGTCTCCAGTCCTGCTCAGATTTGGGATTCAAATCTGGCCCAGCTGCAACCTCCATCTCTAAAGTTGTGATGTAACTATTTGTTCTAATCAAAAGTCTTCTAATTTTCCTTTACTAAATAAAAATGTCCTCACAAAAGAAAAACTACTTCCACTTTAGTACATTTTACATTAGAAGTTTCCATGCGTTTTAATATCTTGAATATGTTTTTATTGAGCCATGACAGGTTAATTGACCAGAAACCTGTTCTGTCATTTACTCCTCCTTTTAAACTTATGTCTTCATATACAGCCTACCTTGTTGGTTGTTGGAGGGGGGGGTTGGTCCATTTTTAAACTGGTTTGCAGAAACTAAAATACTGCACTGAGGTTCCTTGAGATCCTTTAATTACATCATCTGAACCAGACAGAATTTTTTTACTTTTTATTTTTTTAATTTGGGGGGGAAAAAATGATAAAATGATTTGCTGTTTATGCAGCGAACACTGAAATTCCCAGTGAATGTGGAAATTAGTTCACAGTAACCTGTTAGTATATAGTTCCATCTTGATGACATCTGAGAAACTCAATTTTGGTAGCTGAGACATGAAAATAATTGAATTTTTTCTTATTTTCATGAAGTTCCCACTGTAAGTGAAGAGTCGATCTTGATTAGTAATCTATTTGGTGATGGCAAGGACAAGTTAAAATCAATACTGTTTAGTGCAATAGTCTGTTTGGCAGCTGCTTTGCAACTTTTTAGAATTTTATTTGTCCCTTATTTTGTCAATTTTACAGACAAGAAATAGTCCAAAGCACTTTCATTAACAATTTTGATTTCTGTGGCTAAGTTTTTTAGTGGAAAAAGTACAACATCCAAAATAATGTTCTAGCACAGGACCAGAAAGATGTTCATCTTTACAAAACAAAAGCAAAAATATGTTTTCCTGGAAAAGAAAATTCTAATGCTTCTTCAAATAATGGCAAGGATAAATGCCTAGAGATAGCGTTGTCTATTTATACTCAGTATAAATAGGTAGAATTACTCATTATCTTAGCGGCAGAAAGACTACACAGTCTCTCCTTTGTTGCCTGTTATGCAAACCCTTTGTTGATACCTCTAATACACACAACTATGCACACCAGAGAGAAAGATTATAAAAAGTGCTAGAAGGGCAACCCATGATGACAACCAAGCATGACAAAGGAGGTGGCAGGAAAGTCAGAACAAATAATTGGATAATTAATTGTGATCACATATTTTGCAAGAGATTTTTCTAAGCTTCAAGACGCATGAGCATTGAATGGTGTTTGGAAATTTAGTAATCACACAAACCAAAACTGTCACAGGTGAAGTTATCTAAACTCTTCACTGTGGCAAAGATACATTTCCTACAGAATTCCCCAGGCACTCTGCTGATTTTACTTTAAGCTTTCTAAAATCCACATGACTCCATGAGGAACTAAGTAAATGGACCCTCACTGGCGTAAACCTGCAGTAATTCAGAGGAGGGTCAGACCCAAGAGAAGAAAGATTGCATGTGAAAAATGTGAGGTAATGGGCAGCAGTACTCATCTGGCAATGTAAAGAAAACAAAACAAAAAATAAGTCTGTAAAGAGTTTGCATCAGAGCTCACCAATCTACAACCGAGATAATTTTTCTGTTTTGTTTTCTTTTTGTTTTGCTGTTATTGATAAGCATATAATTAATATCCAAATTATTCACTTATATGCAGGTCTGATTTCTGAAATAACAGTATGTTTATAACAGTGTGCTTTCCTAAGCACAGTGCTTAGCAAAATCCAGCAATTACAGGCTTTGTTAAGCAACAAGAAATAATTAAAACAAGGTAAGTGAATTATGGAAGAAGAAGTAAAATAAAAACATTTGAGAGTAAAATGCCACATTTTCACAATAATTTTATGACTATACACTTATGAAATTTTTTGATAGCAGCATTACAATAAAATGTTCATGTTCGTTGCTCTGGATGAAACAGAAATCTTTCTATCTGGCTACTGCACAGTATGAGACATACCAACAACGTATGTGCAAATCTGGTAGCAAACCAGCACAGAAGGGTAACTGTTCTATCATGAGACACTGTGTGCCTTATTAAAGGATAATTTGTTTCTATCCTTGGAACCTGCATTCTATATTTATTATTCAGAGCATTCATTTATGTCCTTACTTTCCTTAAATCAAATTTTACAATGCTAGCAAACCTGAAATTTCACTACATTGTATGAAATGACCGTCCTTAGGGATTTGAAATCTCATTAATATTACATAGTAATAATTTTACTGTATGTTCTAGGAAGTAATCTCTTATAGATTTTAGAACATATATTAGAAGCAGGCCAGAAATTTTATTCAACTTAAATATGTATTATACGACTTGGTCATAAGCGTTTTACCTTTAACGATGGAAAATGACTTCCTTGAGCAGCATGCTTTGTATCTCAATTAGCTTATTTGTCATTGCCAAGGCAACTCTAACAGTAGCAATATCCAAATCATTGCATTTACCATCTTGGTTATTTTGATAATCCTGAAACATTCTCAAAAAGCCACTCAGGGTCAAGTTATGTCAGAACAACATCTAAGGAAAGAAGATCTTGCACATCACAGCTCCATTTATATACTCACGAGATTCCCGAAGGTCAACTGCAAAGCTCTGACAAACAGGCACTTTTGAGAGGCCAAGGCAGCAAGGAGGCTGTATGAGTTGCCTAAAAACTTTATATTAATATGTTTTAAGTGCTTCTGAAATCTTCTAGCCTTGCTTATCTGGAGATAGAATCTCCCTAGCTAGATAATAAAACAGGCAGTGTGAACCCCTTTACATCTGTACACCAGCATCCTGCAGAGACCCATAAGCAAACCCTGTGACATTCGTATTTTGAAGAATGTCAATATAAAAAAGCGTATAGCTGATAACCTAGGACTAAGCAGTGATATAAATCTCGCTTCCAAAGAGGATTCTGGGAAATGTTCCATTCACTTTAAGGACAGCTGAGTTTGGCCAGTGACTGAAAAACTGCGCCCTGAAGCTTGTAAATGCCCTCAGCATCTGAGACTTTCTATTAGAGTGAATACATTTTACATTGAAGCGTTTGAAAAAATTAATATATATTTTGCACATATCTGCTCTCACCTAATTTAAGAAGGTTTCATCTTTCTCCTCAGAGGTGATAACTTCATTAAATTCAAACTCAGTCATTCAAGCAGCTGAGGAAACATGGTGAAAAATAGCAAGAAGTCTGAGGTTTGGGAAAGAGAAGAAAGTACTGACCTTGTGAATACATTGTTTTAGGGAACAATTAGCCAGAAACATTTAATTCTACACTTGTTTCTTTTTAACAATCAAAAATTGTAAAATACTTCAAGGAAATATATAGGAAAAATTCACGTACATGCACATAAATCTCTCCTCCTACGTGAAAAGAAAAAGGCCCCAAAAAACTGATTTCATGAAAAACTATTTTATGAACAATAAAAAGGACCCAGGAAGAAAGGATCTTACTTGCAAACACAGAGCTGAGAAGACAGCTGACATCAACAATTGCTAGAATTGTTCAAAACAAACAAATGAAAAACCTGGGCACGCACTTACTTACGTTTTCCCCATGGTTTTGTCCTGTTTTGCAGGTGATCTCTCTGCCACCTCACACCACCCAGTGCCACTCATACAACACTTGTCTCACTATTATTCTCATCTTTCCATCTCTGGGATTTGGCTACAACTGCTACCACAGCATTCATACTAGAGGAAATAGGAAGTCACTATAAATCAAAACGCATCTGCATTATCAAAATTCAAACAAGATTGTTCACCTAAAAGTCACTCCTACCCTCTTCTCCCCTTTACCTCCTCTCCCCCTCCCCCCCCCTTTTTATTTTCCAGGAGATTGAGGTTTCTGGGTCCAGTATAATGATGAACTACAAGCTGCTCCACAAGCAGAGCTTTTCTGATTAACATATTATGTGTAACAATACACAGCAAGTAAGTCACCTTGGGTCTGCCTTCACTGGAGTTATTAACTGTGTCAGAATATGTTAGCCAAGATGATCATAATTTCTCCTATGGATTGGAGGAAGCTGAATGTTGTGATCTGAGTAGAGATTTAAAATCTGCCTGCTTCAGGTCTGAAAAGGCAAGAGAATTCACATCTGAGGTATACAGCAAATTTCTTCTTCTTCCTCGGGACATCATGATTTGGAGCATTTGTTTTCTCACTGTTGATTGAGTAAAAAGCCTCAACAGAATGTTGCTTCGAGGGGATTGCCAAATAATAGCATCCTCAGAATGCCCTGTTATAGTTTAACCCAGCAGCAGCTCAGTTCCACACAGCCATTCTCTCATTGCTCCACCAATGGGATGAAGGAGAATTTGAAACAAGAAAGAAGTCGTGGGTTGAGATGAAAATAATCTACTAGGACAAAAGAGGAAAATGCAAACAAATCTGCAATGATATCTGTATCTATCTATAAATATGTATACATATATATATATGCCAATTACTTGCCACCTGCTGACCAATGCCCAACAACAACATAACCTCCCGCATCTGACTCTCTTGGCTGAAACCAGGACATCTGTTCTCTGGTGATAGAGCAGCTCCAAGAAAAGGCTTTGGTTCAAGCTGTCAGTCCTGCACCACCATACCGTTGTTCACTGTAAGCATTTTGCAGCAGAAATCTGACATACAGCCAGAGTAAGCTGGATCTTTCCCTTCTCAGTATGGACTAGATAGATGGGAACAGAATGAACTTCACTAAGAGAAGGAACACGTTTTCTTTTCATATGGAATTTCATAACTTTGATATCATTTTTTCCCCTTACCAAAAAGAAAAGGGGAAAAAAATAGAAACTGTCCTATGGAGCAAGATTAGGAAATGCATCAGTTGAGACTGATCCACAGATAATAAGGATAAGACTAGGATGATAAACAGTACTTGAGATTAAAGCTTTTTTTTCTCCTCGCCTCTTCTGGAAGTACAAATAAGGCATTCTTTGAACAAATGGTGATGATGTTAGAAAAAGTGATCTACTTAGTTCTTGCTCAAAAAATGAAAATTATTGTGATAATTTCTACCTTCGTTATAGAGCTTTGGTTTTCAATGAACAAGAAAAACAATTCATCACAACACTTCTCACCATTACTAGTTATAAGCTTGTTATCACTTTTAGACTGCTTTGATGTTCTAGATTCTCAAGCTTCCGCATCAAGACATCTCACATCCAGCCCCTACTGGTAACCAAATGAGTGACACTGAACTACATAACATACTGAGTCCACACGAAAACATTCAAAGTGATTTACAGACTGTTATGACACAGACCTTCCCATTAGTTCTTTCTGCTCTTAGCAAAGATAAGGAGCATCTTTCAGAACAGAGAATCATACAAAGTTCCTTGCAATTGGCATTATCTACAAGCCAGTCAAAAGCTTTGTGACTATTATGGATTCTGGATATGAATGAGATATATCAGCTCAGATGGAGTTATTTTGATGTTAAAAAAATATATATCATTCTGAAAGATGATGTATGATGTGGCCCTGGGCAACCTGGTCTAGTATTAAATGGGGAGGTTGATGGCTCTGCCTGTGGCAGGGGGGTTGAAGATTCATGATCCTTGAGGTCTCTTCCAACCCGGGCCATTCTGTGATTCTGTGATTCTGTGACTTTCTTTTGCCCACTTTGACAGATCTCAGAATAGTCACAGCAAAGTCTGTGTTATTCTTTATTATTTATATTACAGAAAAAAACTACATGACCAGAACAACTCTGTGAACTGAACCAAAAGTCTTTTTGTACCCCACAGAGTCCTATCTAGGAAAGTAGCCACTTTCCTAGCAGCAGATGTGGAGAAGCAAGCCATGCATCAAGCCAGGACTCCCTCCACATCACACTCTACTCCTGATAACTTGTAGTTGAAAGGCTTCTCACACTGGGGCATATATCTGGACCCTTCTGTTGCACTGCGAAATGGTAGATCAGTAAACACTGTCAAATGACTAAGTTCTCTGAGCACCATTTATTGTTAAACCAGTTTCATAAAATGGCAGGGATTTTCCTGAAATCAAATAGGTAATACTAAATATTTGGGTTTCTGTTCACCAAGAAATTCAGGACACTTCAATTTCTAAGCAAAAAGTTATAAACAAAGTTCCTTTCTCAATATCCTGTGAGGAGTCCATTTAGAGATTATATCCTTTCATCCAGGGGAAAAGCTCTACTTCATGAATATCGATTTTGGCAGATTTAGTATATTGAGATATGATAATTCTCATAGCACCCAAAAAAAGGAGAAATTATTACAGAGAAATGCTCATTCAGTTACACTGATGAAAAGGACAAAATATTTTTTTTAAGTTCAATAATTAGATATATTAATTCAAGAATATCCGCAATTTTATCAAGTTGATTAATGTTGATTGAGGCTTCACTGAGCAAAAGACATTTACAGTCTTGAGTCAAGTTAATCTACAAAATACCCCTGGATTAAATTGCAGTTTATTTCCAGACTTATCTTACTGTTTCCTCTTCTTTGTAACCAAAATAAATTTCATAAGCATTTGCAGATAATGGCCTGTATCTCTGTCTTGATCATCTCAGTGCTGGTCAGATAAGCTGCATAAGTGTTATTTATGATCATCTCTGCTGTTATTTTATGGCCTTTTGCATTTTATTGTTGTATGTGACAGCGTGATTATATATAATTGATAGTTAGTTTCATATTGTGCACAAAGAACGTGATAGGCAACACATATCCCCAACCATTTTTATTTCTCAGGGTATATATTTTAAGCCATCTCAATCAGGTACTGTTTTGAAAGATCCATTATATTCTTCTCAATGCATGTCTCTCTTTAAGTATATGCTTTAATTGATTTTTTATGGAAATAATTTTTCAACAAAAGACATATGACACATGGCAAAGGAGATTAATTTCATCAGCTACTATTTTCTACTGCAGCACAAAGCAACAAGGCATGCGATAGGTATCTCCCTATATATCCTTATACGTAGAAATACTATGCTCTAAGGGCTTGCAATTTGCTGCATAAAAATATTAACTGCACAGAGCACACATTTCTTCATGAAATTTGATTTAGAGCTAGGATCAAACTGGGGACATTTAAATGAAAGGTTTCATGCTTTTGGGGGGATCCTGAGCCTGGCTCCTGACATACAGCTGAGCTTTTCTGAAATCTAATCTGAGAACATGTATGAGGGAGGGAATCAAGGTATTGGAAACAAGCTAAAGACCTCCTTCTATGACTGCAAATTTGCTCTGTGAATATTTATCACTGTTTCCAAGTCAAGTAATTGATTACATGTAGTCTCTGCTAAACCAAACCAGATTTTCAGCCTCCTTTCATCCCACCTCAACCTCAGGCACCTACTCAAGGTGCCTAAACCAGAATATTCGCCTTAGGCTTCTGCTAAAGTTAGAGATGAGATATAGGATAAATTGCCAGCTGGAAGTACCTATCTGTCTTTGACAATCAAGGATATCTAAACTCCTAACTCTACATCTTCTCCATAGTTAAGTGTCTTATGTTAGTTGGGTGGAATCCAGACTTTCAGTCATTAAGAAAGAAGTGGAAAGAAAGAAATGTCAGTGTCTGATTCATCCAACTTTTCCCCACTGTGCAAATCAATCCTTAATTATACTATCTGCTTGAGAACAATTTCTAATCTTGCCCTCAGGGCAACTTTCCTGAAAATAAAAATGCAATTCTTTGAGAGAAATAACTAAAAAAAAAGAAAAAAAAAAAAGCAGCAGTCATGATTCTACATCCTTTATAGATGATTAACAATTACAATTGATACAATTTGAAAATGTAAATATAGCAGATAATGTCTCTTTTATGTTCAATACTGGTTAATTATTTTTAATCAAAAACATGGGCTACACAGACGTTTTAATACACTTTGATAGTTTCCTTGTGTTCTATTTCTGAGAATTATGAAAAAATCAGTTGACAGGTTGTCATGCAGTCTACCCCTTAATAAGAAAAATGCATGTCATTTTAAGCTTCAGAAACAATTAATGTTGTGCAGCTTTTGAATATGTTGAGCAGTACAGTCTTACTGTTGAAAAAGCAGTCCCGTGTCTGTTACTTAGCAGTTATTCAGTTCTTTGAGAAAACCAGGTCTCCTCTAATATATCTCAGGTGGAAGCAATTAACAGTATCCTGAACTACTGTGATAGGAGCCGTGCCTGAACCTAACACTGCATCATAGGATGAGCAAAACACTGAGTACTGCAGAGATCACAGCAGGGAAAATGGATGGGATTCTCATCTTCTCTGTATTAGGTGACTCCACTTAAACCAACATAAAATAAAGATTGGGATCATAGCCTGTGAAGCCATGTTTACTCACAGCCTGAAGAGAAAGTCAGCACAATCACTGAGGCAGGAGAAAGAATTATTTTCTGTAACTCTAATAGATATTGGAATAAATGCCATAGATGCAGTTGCATTGCATAGAGCAGTGACTATCAAATGACTATGCTTGTGAGTTATTTCTTCTGGAGAGTCCTTTAAATTTAAGACACATCTACGATTCTTCTGGTAAGGTCACAATTACTCAGTCTCAGGTTCTCAAAATGTAATAACAACATATTTTAAAATGACAAATTATTAGCGACTCAGACACAAATGTGTAATAATAGAAGTCTGATTTGGTAAGATGCCTTGTTCATCTTTTTTTTTTTTCTTTTTCCTCTTTCATTTTGAATTAGTTTGCTTTAAAACATGTAACAGCTGTATTTGTCAGAGATGGGGAATGCAAGTGAACCTGCTAGCTGAGCTCGCGCACAGTCCCTGGACAATAGCCAGGGGACACTTCAGTAAAACCTTCTGCAGTTGGTGGGATAACTGTATCCTTGCCTCAGGGAACCTCAGCATTAAAGTTATTAAATAAAACAGCCGCCTTGGCAGTTGGCTATGAGAAGCAATTTATACCATTGTAAATGGATTAGCAAAATGTAATTTCTTTTAACGTTTCTGTTTCAATTATTTCAAATAGATGTGCAGTTATAAATGTTGAGGAATTGTTTAAATGTTTCCCTCATTGGAAAAAGTAAATATAGGTTGCAGTTTTACACTCCCAGGTGACTTTTCTACATGTTTGCAGTTTTCTGCTATGTTAAGTCTTTCCATGTACTCCCATAAAAGTTGCCATTTGGAGACAGGGGAGAAAAAATATCTCTGGTCCTGATGAAAGAGGGTATTACGCTAATCAGGAAAGTATAGATTTGAAATGTCTTGAGGACCAGAGGAAAGCCTACGGCTGTTCTTATCCTACATTCTCAGCTAGTATATTTTGACATCAAGAGCCTGAAGCAGTGCGTGAGATACCAGGAAAGAGACTATACCACGTATCTGTTTGTGAGAGAAGCAGGGGGAATCTCTCTCGAAAATATGCCTCTGTGGATTTTCTCTGAGAAGGGTTAATTAATATACATAGCTCGCAGCTCAGAAACTATCAGACTCCCTTGCAATGATTTCAGCAATATCTCACCTCATCTCTCTCTCTCTCTTTTTTTTTTCTTTTTTTTTTTTTCTTTTTTTTTTTACCTTTTTTGGTAAGATGTTGCAATTAAGCAAGAAGATATAACAAGAAATATTACTACTGGCATGGAGTAATCAGGTCCTTGGGGTGTGATCAAGAATCAAGAACAGACGAGCGCTTCTAATCCCCCTTGGGTGCGATTACCTCATGATGGCCATATCCACTGAGAAACTACATTGCTACCATGAATTGTTCCCTTTTATATTCAACTGCATTACCGAGGCAAGTGACCGTGCTTGCCTCAAACTGCCATTTTGTGTCAGAAGCAGGATGCAGGCTGGTTGCAGCCAGCTCCCTTGATGCTCTGCAAACGCTACTTGCCCGAGCCCACCAGGAACACTGCCGGGTGCACAAACCTCCTGCTTTTAAAAAAAGCTCTCCTCAGCAGCCATGCTAAGAAGCCAAATTAAAGTTGCCGCAGACTTTAAGCGGGGGGGGGGGGGGTGGTGAGGGGCAAAAGTAGGGCAGCAAGAAATAGTGGACAGGGAGAGCTCAGTTGAAAGCAGCCGCGCAGAAGCCTGAGGGCTAAGATGGCAGTCATCATTGATTCAAGGAGAGGGAGATGTCAAGGACAGGGAATGTCAAGCAGGAACAACAATAAGGCATCATAAGAATGCTCAGCAGTGCCAAGTCTTCCAAAAACAGAACAAACAAAACTACCAGACTGTTGCGATTGGTCTATTTGCTGCATGATATCACAAGAAAAAAATATATATATTATAAAAAAAAAAAAAAGGATGCATTTACAATGTACATCTGTCCTCTTCCTCCCACCTACACAAAACTAATTAAAAATACTCTCTCTCTCCTCCTCTCATGCCTCCACCCCCACCGGCATCATCTTGAAATAGTCTTTGCAAACAAAGTTAGACACAAGCAAATGCTCTGCGTGGAACCAATCGTTTCAATATATAGATAAGCAGCAGCAACACATTGGCCCTGAAAGAATAATCAAACGCTAAAGGAAGAGCTAGGAGAACACAAAACACCCTCCAATTTTCTGCAATCTGCAGCATTGTCTATAATATGTATGTTTTCCTGAAGCATTAACACCTGCTTTTGCAGGTGATAGAATTTTATGGCATAAAGTGCATTTATCCAATAGGTTTTTACATGTACTTTACAGCAGCTTCTCACGTGGGTGACAGAATGAATTATGCTCCTGCTGATGCTCAGAGACCAAACACGGTGATATTTTCAGGTGAGTGTACATACACGCTTACACACATAGATGGCATGCTGACAAACAGGTCACCACAGTATCATTTAGGTGGGACCACTGAGCCTGTTGCTGAATGAAATGATAGCACCACAGGAAAGGGCAAACAACATTTTTAAGATGTTGAACTAATAGTAAATATTTTCACCTGTCACAAAATCTGATTTCATTTCATAATGGCCAATTTTTAAATTAGTTGGAAGAGAGAAAATACCCTCAGCACTTAGGACACCTACCTGTGTTACTAGGATCACATAAAATCTAAGAAACTCAGACCACAGAAGAAGTGATAGATATGGGATTGTAAAAAACACTGGACTTTTGGCCACACCAAAAGGAGCACAAAGCCTCATACCTAGTCATTGCACAATGCTATGGAGCACTGCAGGAAGCTAACGTGTTTTCAAGGTATACCTTGGCTTATTGCATTGTCTCTAAAACCAAACTACCTTTGTTTCACTGTTCAGTGGAGAAATCTTACATTATGCAACTCAACTGAGGGAGATGAAATGTCTCTCCTGTGGCGGCCCTAGAGGTATACAACATGCTCCTGGGATACATAGCAATATATACCCCATATGCATAATATACAACTCTTCTTCAATTTTTGACATATCAAAATGTATCACTCTTGCAAGAGAGGGAAATTCACTCTTTTGAAGAAGAACTCATTTGGTACCTTTCTAAAAATAATAGCTCTATTCCACAGTAAACATGGCATGAAATTCACCAGTACTTTGCATTTACCTGGGAACTGTGTGACATTGGTACTCATTTATGGCACAGCAGTGAATTTCACTCTAATTAACCAAACCCGAGCTATAACTTTCCCTTTCTGCCTTCAGCCTCACCATGAGGTTGGTGTTCTACATAACATGGAATAGGAAGATACTTCTGTCTGAACAAACTAGTTTGCTTAGTAGGCCATCCAAACTGTAATTGGTATTTTCCACCTACACAATGAAGCACTTTCCCTATTGACCACAGTGTTCAAATTTTAAGGGACAAAGGATAGAAAAGTGGAATATAGAGGAATATTTGATCACATTATTTCTTTCGTGAAGATACTACTGGTGATAAGTTTGAGTACTTACTGGCTGAAACCAGATTGGCTTAGCAAGCAAGTCATATATATTCCCCAAAGTTTTTTGCCCTTCTTCCACAGCAGAGCTAGACTCTACTGATTAAACTCCCCAAGTTTTGAAGAATGGTGCCATAAATATTCTTGCTCTCCTTTTGCTGCATGGGGAGCTGAAGAGACTCCACTTCGAATAACATCGGTACTCCTATCCCCAGCAGCTTCCATTTCTTTCTCATCCCAGCTCCAGTTCTCCATCTGCTTAGCTATTAATTTATCTTGCTAAAATACAGCAAGTAAAAATCTCTGTGGGGCTGGCATGTCTGGAGGCTCTTTGTCTTTTCTGTATAGCTGCAGACAAGTATCTGCTAAGTTTCAGTATTTGCTCTGAATGGAATATCTCTCAGCTAGAACTCTGTTGCACACAGTGTTGCTAGTGCAGAAGGATGTGGTCCGTAAACCAAAAAAATCCGTTGGGACACTGGAGCCACTAGCAGCATAGGTAGCAATTGCTCTTCCTTGGCTAATTTTATGTTAGTAATGTCTCATCTTTCTTATTTTATAGTTTTTACTTTCACAATAATCTTACCCAGAGATACATTGTTTATTATGAGAGATACCAGACATCTTTATTAAGTGCAGTTTGAATGTTATGGATTAGGAGAGACAGCATAACTGTGTACAGAGATGTCTGAATCATAAGAAGATGATTTTAAAAGAACATAGGAGATCATTCAGTTGACCATCCCTACCCCAAAGCAAGATCATCATTAATATCTCAATACTACTGACACATGGTAGTCCAACTCGTTCTTACACATCTCCATCGATGGGCATGCTTCAGTATCTGTAGCCATTTTGTTTGTGTGTGCATCATCAGATATGCCAACACAAATGTTTCTATGGAAAATGCCAACTTGCTGTTTCTTGCCTTTTCTGGGTGGGCATCCACCAAATAGCATTTCAGCACTTTGCCTTTTTATAAGGCTGGCACCCAGTGTTGTCTTCTGTAGCCTCAAACCACGCTAGTGTCACTTTCCAGAGCACAGAGAAGGAACAGTACAAGCCTCAGCAAACACAACTGAAGAATCTAGATGCTTCCTGGAAGATTAATGTAAGACAGATTTCTGTTTTCACCATTAGGTTCAAATCTGCAAGTGCACGAGTTGTACAATCAAATACAACAGCAAAACCCTTATCTCTGCAGCCAAAGCTCACATTTTTGGTGAAAACACTCAGGATATTAGAGATTCAGCCACACAACTATACAGAAAGGATAACAGCTTTCAACTTTAAACCCAGACATGATCTGACATGGCTATTCAGAGGTGAAAGAGTCTCTTTCCTGCGATCAAATAATTGAGGGAAATATATTTAAGCTCACGTTAGCTACAAGTAACTGAAACTTATTCTGTTGGTTATGCTTTCAAAACCTCTTCTCTGTAAAAACTTAAAGTATTGAAGGATTTTGGTTGTTACATAATGAAAATATTTTCAGGTTTTTGTATGCATCATAACATCTACACTTACTATACCATTACCATAAGTTCTGGAGGACATCTTACATTTAGACATATAGAGATATTTGTGTAGAGCTCACAAAGTTAAAATTCATCATCTTGCTAGTTTAAAAGTTCTCTATTGCAACTGTTTTTTGATGTCAAAGGCCTGATACTTCAGGCATTCTCCTTAGTAGCAAGGTTGAGATTTTAATGTGCTACTTCAATTTAGCTTCAGTTTGACTCCTCACCGAGGCACAGCCTGGCTGAGAAGAGAGAAAAGATAACTGTGAATGCCAACCGCCGATTGGAATGACTTAGTGAGAAATCAGCAGGTCTCAGGCCGTAACTGAGACTACCCCATAAGTGAGAATGAATTTATTTTGCCTGAAGTACTAGAAATGTAATAAAAGTTAGTAACATCAATTCAGGAGGTATTTAGACTAATCAGGCAGCAAGGCGTTTATTTACTATACTTTTAATGAACTGATTTAACAGTTAAACAAACATTCACTCCAGAGAGGAAAAGAAAACCAAACTAAACCAAGGTTAATATAGACTGGTCCCAGCGGATGTCTTTTATCCCTCGGCGCTGTCGCATAGCATTCAAATGTTCTCGTGTTTCTATGCAAATGAGCTGCTTCCAAAATCCAACTCTTTCAAGTATGTTGCGAGCACTACTGTCTGTGTCATTTTACAGTAAACACATTTTTGTTGCATAGCAATATGTTTCTTTTAGAAGATGGGTAAATATGCAAAATGTTTCTGTGACTATTTGTCAGATAATCAAACAGATTTTTTGTCTATCTTTGGGCCCCTTTTATGTTCACTCTCTGTGAACATATGCAACAAGATCTCTCCCAACACAAACACTCAAAGGAATCCAATAGAAAGCTCCTTTTCTACCAGTATTTGCACAAAAATATGATTTTTCTGTATTCATTTTACAATGTAATGGAGTAGAAACACCTCAAAGTGACCAACTCCTACAGTTCCTGCAAATTTCTGTTGCTCCTCATGTTATTCTACAAGATAAGGATCTCAGGAAGAAAGAGAAATGCATGTGAGAAATGGAAGCTAAAGTCCTTGTTAGTAAGTCAGAAACCAGATGTCAGTGAAGTCGCCCAGTTTCCTTGCAGCCACTCCAGATGCAATATGTGAAAATTAATAAACTGCTCAAAGCACAGCACAAGCAGAACTAATATGCTCCAGAGTAAGGCCAAAGAACTTACTTCTTCTATTGCAGCCACAGTTATTGATGGAACAAATTCTGTTGTTCAATCAGTTGATTTACAGGTTCAAAGATCTGTGAAGTTCTCTGGTTTCTTGAGCCAGTAAGAAGCCATAGCCTGTCATAAGCAGACACTTTAATAACTATGTCATCAGGCTTGTTTCAACCAAAAGTCCCCTGGGGTACATCGGTGTTGTATTGCAAGTATGGGATGGAACTACTCCTGGAGGCAGCTTTGCCAGAAGCTCGTGAATTAATCTAATTCTGCCTGCATCATATTTCATCATTTCTTATTCTTCTTCTATTTCCTCAGAGCACGCAAGATTTCAGCCTACCTAAATTTCCAAGATGCAGAATGGATGAGGCCTGTGAGGACATTGGAACAACATACTTAAAGAGTTCACAAGCTCCTCTGAAAGAGATTCCAGTGATGTCATTGGTACAAAAGCTTTTGAGGAATATGAAATTTTGCAATTCTCCATGTTCAAAAATATTAACTATCTATGTAAGTAAATAGATGGATCTGTGCCATGAATGCCTCTATCAGATTGAATTGCATACACCACTGTCCTTTCACATTAATTTGCTACATTTTTTTAATTGTTTTTCTCGCACTCTGAGATTAAGCCCTTAAATGTCAGTGAATCTTCTAGGAGAAAGATGTATTGCTGTTTGTAGTAAATAGTCTCTTTAAAATGTTCCAAAAGATAGAAAAGGAAGGACAGTCTTTTACTCTCCCATTTTTCTTCCCATGACTAAATTTCAGTTTTAGCTGTTTAGGTGGCTGTGTTGATGCATTAATACTCTGATAAGAAACAATAGACCAAAGATTCAACCATAATTATTCTGAAAGCACTGCTCCAACAGCATCTTTTCAAGACTTGCATAAAGAATTCTTTAATTCAAGTTCCTCTGTATCAAAATGAATGGGATCTTTTATGATGAATGCTTTCAAATGCACCCAGGAAGCTACAAATGATGTGACTGGCCACAGGCATGCCTACAGGCTGCTAGGAATTACTAAAACAAACAGTCATTCTACTTTATTTGGGGGAAAGTTTTTCCGTTTATGAACAAATAAACCAGTCTGCCACTTTTCTTATCATTCAAAACACGTGCAAGGAAGTGCTATTTCCAAGGAAGGTCACAGATTTTGAGTTTAGTGTGGTAAATACTCAAGTGTTTTTTGTTCTACACACAAGCACTGAGACACAAATCATTTTTTGTATTTAGAGACTAACCAATAATTCCAATTCTCCTCCTTTAAGAATTATTTATTCATTCAAAGCTCCATGCTGTATTATTGCTAAAAGTCCTGCTAGATGTATACAGGCATGCTTACCAATTTTATAATAACACGTGGTTAAGCAGAAGACTTAGAGCATGAAGACATCTTCCTACGGACAAATAAAGCCTCATTTTTATATAGAGGTTTATTTGTCAGTCTTAGCATAAGTAGACACCTGCCATTCAAGAAGAGGAGTTAGGTGCACTAGATGTGAGGAGAGTTGCATCGCTCCCTTTGTGTGCCTTTGGCCATAGCAAGTTGCATGTTTCTCCTGCGTTAGCATGATGGTCCCTTTAAACTCCAGGAAACGGTGATCTTCTAGATGAAGTGTTGAATAAAGATTTCAGCTTGTAAATATAGGAATGTTCAGAGATGAGGAGCAAAAACTGAGAATTTAAATTAGGAGATAATATTAGCAACATAAACAAGACGTTGTAGATATTTTCAAAGTTATTTAGGGCAATGCCAAGAGTAAGTAGAATACTAATTTTTATGGTGAATGTTAAAGTTTTTCTTTGAAACTAAAATTAGTTTCTGTAAAGAAGCCTTACTACTTTTAAGTCAAAGTGGAATGATCAGCCCCAGGTGAAAGCCAGGTATAAATTTAAAATATGGTAGAATTTCAAGCAATCGTGATGACATACTCTTGGAGACAAGTTTTCTCGGAGAAAAAATAATTCCAAAATATTATCTCAGTCTTGATATAATTTAATTAGGAGTACTGAATTAAACTAAAACCTGTTGCTAGGAAAAGAAGAAGAATGCATAGAAAGCTTAGCTTTTCTGAAAGTTAAATCGTAGAATCATAGAATGGGTTGAAAAGAACCTTAATGATCATGTCGTTTCAACCACCCTGATGTGGGCAGGGTTGCCAACCACTAAACCAGCCTGCCCACCTAATGCTACCTAATGGTTGGGTAGGTAATACGCACGGTCACTTAATCGAGCTAAATGGTGAAATCATCATTCAGAATCAAAAATGTGTTCATTACTAATATTAAATAAAATTAAACAGTACCATTATAAATAGGCCCAAGGAAGAGATATTTATTGATACATCTGTGGGGAGTTCACATCAATTTTAAAAAGTTGTCCAGAAACAGATGGATTTACTCAATTTCATCATATAATGACCAAAAGGTAGTGAGGTCAGAATCATGTTGAACTGGTGATGTACTTGAAATTTTACCAACTATAAACTGAAAGTGCTCATTCATTTGATAATTTTTTTCTCCAATAAGGAAGATATACTTATTTTAAAACCTTTAAGACAGAAAGCATTTAGGACTCTGAATAGCAGATTTTGGACTTTGGGTCTTTCCCAGTAATCAAAGATAGCAACATGAATTAACAACCATACGAAAGGATGCAAGGACAGATAAGGGAGGGACTACTGCATTTACTCTAAAGGAAAGAGAAAAGGAGAAATCAATATTTATTTCTAAAAGACTCTACTGGGAATTTCTATAGTTCAAAGGACGTCAAAACGTATCGTTGAAGAGTGAAAAAATTGCTTTTCTAGAACAGCAACCTGACTGGAATGCAACTCATTTTTCCATAGGTTCAGATTTCTGCTAGGCTCTGATTTCAGGGATATCCAAAATCAATATCCTTAGCACACCTCCACAGAATTTTGTGCAGGTATCTTATTCCATATAGTATCTGAGAAGCTTATGCCAGAAGCAAAAAAGAAAAATGATTACTCCATAACAGTCTTCAGATTTTTAAACCTTTCTCTTGAAAACATTAATTGAACAATTATAGGATTTTAATCGGATATCTGGGACAAATTTGCCTTGGTAACTAATTGTCTTTGTTTACATGGAGAGTATAACTATAACTATAAGAAGATATGGTTTGCATTCCCTCTTTTAAGCTGAGTTTAATCAGAACTTAATTTACTAAATTACCTCGTTAACAGGTGCTATTATTGCTAAAGTTCAATAAGGTCATAATTTTTGCATTCACCTGATTGTTTTTGTATTCACCTGATGTTAATATGCTGTGTATATGAGCTTTTTAGCAATATATGCTATTTTGGATCTTTCTGAGTTTGTTGTCTCAGGGTTGCCAGATTTCTTTCTAAAGGTCACATAACTGCCAGGACACTGGAAACATCCTGACAGTCATGCTAAAGCCATGTCCATACTACCATCATATTTCTTTGTCATGAGGCATGCTAAAACTAGCTGTCCATTTAAACATAGCAGAGAATTCTCTAGTACTATCAGAACTACTGTTTTACTGCAGCCTCAATTGTACTCTTTCCCTCTTTTCCTGGATACGCACAGCAAGTAACACATGCAAAAGAGAAAACTAGCTCTCTTCTTTCTAAGAAAGCTATCATCACTTGTTTGCTTGAGGGGCAAAAGGAGAATTTTCTTGCAGTTCCTAGAATTGCTTAAACCTTCATACTTGATCTGCATTAAAAAATAAAAATTAAAATTAAAAGATTAAAAAAAAAAGAAGAATCTATTTAAACATTCATTTTCAATGTGTCCTGTTCTTCTATTTAGGGAAGTCATTCAACATGTGCAAAAATCACATTCTTTTGAATTCTGCTATATTTCCATTCTGGCTCAGTAATTAAAACAGATAGTGATTACTATAACTAAATACCAAAAGATTTGAGTTCTGTATATATACTTTTTGCTTTATTTTTACCTTAAATTGGTCAGTATTTATTCTTTTTGCCATATGTGCTTTGCCTTTGGGCAATGTTTTGGGACAGCATCTCTCCAAAATAAGATAAGTAATGCAAATACCTCAGTGCACTTACTGCAGGCAATTAATCTTCACATTCATTTCTTTCAACGTTCTTCTTATATGGTACTTGACAGATTTTTTCAACTTCCAGTATTTTTAACTCAAACTTTAATTGGAATTTCTCTAGCCATTTTGACAGTCACGCAAAGCAGAGATATTGTAACTCAACCTTTCTGACATTTTTTTTATCTTCTCTGACATAAGCACATAATGATCCTGCATGACCTTAAGTAGTAACAGGCAAATGACTTTGAACATTCTTTCTGAATCCTGTATTTTGACTTAGTAACAACATTTTTGAGTGAAACTATTTATTAATTTAACCCCATTGTCCTGTCCAATTTATTTAATCCTACATTTCTCCTAATTTTGAAAGATCTTGGATACATTTTAGACAATAATTTTGAGAAAAGATTTCTTCACTAAAAAAGCATGCAGTATTGAATTGTCCCTTCAGGTCTGGTTACTAAACTATGTTAATAATGATCTGCTGTTATTTTGCAACTATAGCATAAAAATATCCTTTGAAGCTTCCCATGTTTGTAGTCATAGGCTGTGTAGATGCTCCGATGGCATCTTATTTCTTGTTGAAGATGTTGGCTTCTACAAAACACGTTATTTCTTCTACTTATTCATTCCCATTTATGGCATAGTCTAAAACACCGAGTCATAGACCAGAATGCACTGCACTGTATGAAAATTTAACAAACAGTAGTTTATTTTTTCAAGTAGAAATGGAATTACTAGTGGCAGCCATATATCATAGTATGTATGCATTCATTTTATGAAGGTCTATTCATTTGTATATTTTAGAAATTACTTTTAGAACTTGTTGGGTTTTACTGTCTTTATTTTTCATTACGTTTAATAAAGATTGCTTTATTTAGAAGCATTGTTGTGGTTTTTTTTCTGTTTTGGCAACCTCACTTAATGCCTGACATGGCAGAGAAATTAAGTACTCATCTCAGGAGCACCATATAGCATAATTCCATATGTTATATTTTTTTTATGAATTAGGTTTGTGAGAAACAATTGGTTAATCCTATCCTAATATAAATCTTGATAATATGACTTGTTTTCCTTAATGCAAAAATAACTACTATTACTACTATTACTACTACTATTATTATATACATTACTACTAGTAATGCAAAAATTAACTACTGAGTAGAACTCTGTTGAAGATAGCATCAAATCACAGTTTTATAGCTGGTAGCTTTTTCCTCACCATAGGCTCCATGCAAAACCTTGTCCTACAGACCACAAACCTGCGAAGAATCTGCAGAGCCCAGGCACCACCAATTCAAACTCAGAATGGAAAGCTGCAGCATTTGTGCATGGTTTCCTCAGTTACAGATGAAGAATGGTGAAATCAAGGTGGATACAGAATGCAAAGTTTAATGGAGTATCAAAATGCCATCTTTTGTCTTCTGCTCCCACACTAGCACATTTACACTCCTGAAGGTGGCATTATTTTTTGTTCTCAGGGCAAAGGGAAATAAACCCTTCAGATAATGGCAAGGCATTTTACATTACATATGATTTACTCATGAGGAAAGAGCAGCAATGACACAAAGACTTAAAGAGAAAATTAAAAAATCAAAGCTATTAGAATAGCATGACTTCAGATCAGTTCAGAAGATCAAGTAGATTTCATGAAGACGAACTAAATGGGATCAAAAAAAATCAGACTTTATGCTAGGTCTTGCATCGGCAGAAAAGAACATTCCAGTGTATTTTTGATTGTTAAATATTTTTGCTGCTCTAATTGATCCTACAGTGTTTTGCATTTCACAGAGACACATTTGCTCCTTTGACACAACAAGTTGTTGACCATATGCTTGACAGAATGGGGAAGTACTTGCAGAAAATCTTGCCTCCTGTTAAAACTATTGTTGACAGATTTAGAAGTTTTGCTGCATTTGAGTTTGTTTGCTTTTTTCTCTGGAGAATGATTCTATACAAGTCACTGCAGAGAGAGCTGCATGTTTATTGACTTGCAATGGCTTTCAGATCCAGACCACTTGGTCTATAGAGAGATTTGTTTTGACTGTCACCTAGCAAATTCCAAGAGCCAAGTCTGTGGGTTCTAGCACAAGCATCACAGCAATACATCTAGCAACCTAATTTGGTACAGAATTATAGAATCATGGAGCATGGAAAAGACCTGATCTAAGTCCAGCCATCTACCTACCGCCAATATTGCCTGCAAAGCCATGTTCCTCAGTGCCACATCTCCACAGCTCTTGGACACTTCAGGGGGTGGTGATTCCACAAGCTCCCTGGGCAGCCTCACAACTCTTTCTGGAAATATTTTTCCTACTGTCCAAATTGAGCCTTCTATAAGGAAAACCACTTGAGACGTAAAATTCTCTTTGGATATTATTTGAGGTGGAGATTCCAGAAGCAGAGTTTAGTCCATAATTCTTCAGGTAATAGATAAGAGAACTAGAATATTAGAATAAATAAGAGACTAGAAGCCTATTCGCTGTCTGTTGCCTGTATTCCCTCCACAGCATTAGCAAAAATGGAAAGTAGTTCAGAAAATATCGTCATAAAATTTTGTAGATAGTATTCAGGGGGGGAGAAAAGCAGATATAGGAGCTGAGGGAGAGAATTATGAATCACATGTGAGTAACAACACTTTTTGCAAGTGAAGGAAGAAGTAGTTATATAACAGAGAAAAAATACAAACAATAAAACCTGTGCTAAATATTCATGTGCAGTGTTTTTCTATTTTTCATTTTACTCGACGATTTGGGAGCTGAGAAAAGTAATTAAGAAACTATGAAAATGAACTTGTCAAAATCCAGTAAGAAACATTTTTTTATCATATACTTCATTTGATGAACAACTCAAAGACACTCACCCCTAAGGAAGCTGTTTGCAGATGCTCAGTGATTAAAGCTTTGTGGAGTTCATCCGGGGCTCTGAATCATAGGATACTGACCCATCAAGACCCATCAAGGGAGCAGCATGCCTAATACAGAAAGTTGCATTTTCCCAATAGAAATTGCTTTTCTTGTTAAAAAGAACTGCTAACAATCATTGTCTTACGAAACTCCTGAGCTCACCCTGTAACCTGAAATTGGATTCAACGCAGCTGTGACAGCTGGCGAGTGCAAGCTGTCCTTTACACATAAATGATAGGCAAACAGCATTTTCACCATGCAGATTGGCATACCTTTCTCAGAGAGCATCAAAATGGGTGAATGTGAACTCACTACAGCTCCCAGTTCTTCTGCCAGAAGCATGCTGTCTCCATAACTAAGCAAGAATCTGTGCTTAGGCAGAACTCACGTGTACCTTCTGGGACAAAATATGGGGAAGAGCACAGATATGGGCTGCACTGGAGAGCAGCCAGTCAATCCCATGGCAGCGTAGTGCTTTGGGTAGGTTCTAGATGTCCCTGTGGACTTCACCAGATGCACAGTTGAAGGCCCATGCTTTAGAATTAAATTCCTCTTTCATGGCATTGCTTGTATTCAGCAAAGCCCAATTACAGATCTAATTCTTTGCTGTAAGAGTTTGCTATAGCAACTCTTAGATAACATTTAAAAAACAAAAAACATGTTGTTGTACCAGGATTTTTGAGAAGTTATTCATTGCCATACTTTAGTTGAGATCTGTGAAGAAACACATGCAGCATATTTTGAGAATGCGCTATACCAGGTTACCCTAAGTCACAGTGTGTTTAAACAACCACTTTATTCTACCATCTGGTACATGATAGTTTTCTGATAAATACGTGCCTGTGCTTTGACTGTGGGATGCACACAAGTATGTTGGCTGGATTTTTCCAAGATGTTTGTCTAAGCCTCAGACAAACAACTTTGGCAACGTGCAAGAGCTTTCTGTGGGCGCAGCAGTAATCCTTCCTCTTAATTCCCACCCACCCCTAGCTCCCACAGCCTCAAGGTGAGCTCAGACTATTTCTGTAAGTCAAAGAGGTGACCATAGCTCACACAAACATACCAAAAGTACAAGATTGCATCTGTGTATATTCAATGTCAACATTTGCCCAAGGCAGCCGATTGCTGAGCATCCCAGAGTACCTACTTTGGAGAGATGGAGGAAGGAGGGACTGACCTTTGAACAACAAGTGATGGTAACTCTCCAGGTTAAACCAGCCAAGTCCTCTGCCTCTACACTCTTGTCTGACCTCTCACCACCCATTTATGTTTGTCTTTCCTCTGCTGCAGGAAAAAGCCTTGCCACCTTCCTCCTCATGCAGCAGGACAGATGCTGAGGGAGCAGGAGGAAAAGAAGGGCACTACTGCAGAAGGAAAAGGGGACTACTTGCAAGGGTACACAGATGCAGGGTCACCTGGAGCAGGAGAGAGGAGCTCCAGCATCAGAAAGGAAGCAGTCATTGGTAAAGAAGCAGTGGTTTTCTTTCCTGGAATTGAGAGACTGAGGAACAGAAGAGAGAGAAGCACTCCAGCAAGCACCCATAGGCCTTCAAAGTCTGCACAAGTCCCTGGAAACCCTATGGGTCTCTCTCAGGACCACAGGAACTCCCCCAGTTCTCCTAATTTATCTGCAGCTCCCAAAGAATTACAGAATGGCTTGGACTGGAAGGGACCTTAAAGATTGAACTTCAGCCCTCTGGGCAGGGCTGCCAACAACTAAGCTGTGGGCCTTTCCCATCCTTCCTCACCCAGTTCTCCTCAGTGGTTCATCTTAGCCTTCCTCCATTCTTTAGATTTGCCAGCACTACTGAAAATCCTTGAGACAATTCCAAGCTTGTTTTATTTTGCATAGATTGTGGCAATGTAGCAGCAGTAACATGCAGGCTGCAGAGCTGCCCACAAACCAGATAAATGCTCAGATTTTTAAGCTGCGAAAAGATGGAGCTTTGAGGTCAGCTGTGCAATGCCAGACCCAAGCTCACTTGTTAATACAGATTTTTTTCTCAAAGTACAATCTCATGCTGTGGACAGAAGGCCTGTTATGTTTATGTTGAGTAGATAAGGATCTTTCTGGCTAGAGACAGTAGTTTTAGATAACACTCAGAATATCTTATTGAGAAAACTCCATATAACACAGAATGGATCAGACAGCTGGGATTTAATCCTAACTTTACCACCTTTTTTTCATTCTTCCCATTTAGGCTTCAGATCCTAAGTATTTGCCATCGAAACCCTTCTCTATATTTCAATCTCATATTGGAACATGGAACTTCTTAAAAACATAACCTCTTAATACTTCATCACCTTTGTGGTTGACAAGCACGTTATATAAAATATGATAGGCACAAAGCAACTCGGCTGCTCTCTTCTTTCGTAAAAATTGATGTACCACATCAAGCCAGTGTCATATCCTGTCAGACACGTCACCAGGTGTTGGGCATTGTCTGACAGGGCTTTGGAGAGAGCTATGAAGCACAAGCAATAAATACTCTTATACTGTTACGACCAAGATGAAAGTTAATTTGTGTACCCACTTAATTAGTTCTTAATTTATATCCTGAAGTGCAAGGGTTGAGCTCTCATAAAACTGTGTCGTTCGGAAAATAAGTGTTTCCATTTTTCATACTCTACTGCCCTTCTTTTTACGGCTATCAGCAAGTTGTTTTAATATCACCCTGTGGAAGGTCTGAAGTTCTGTTCCTTTTTTTTCCCCCGAATAATATATGGAAGAAAAAAAAAGCCTGACAGAAGTGTTGTAAGATGTTATTTACTAGGTATTCTATAGCTACTCAGTGCATTAGTATATAATAAGGCAGTAAACAGAAATCCATTTCCCCTTTCAGACTTTCTCTTACAGATCCATCTCTTACAGGCCGGTCATGTTTCCCGCTACAAGGGCCAGGAGTCAGTTACTCTTACCTTGCTTAATCTTCTCTTTCAGGAAACACTAATCATTCTCACTGTCACTTCTGGGTCTTTCTTACTTCTTCACGTTTGCTGAGTTGAGGCAAGTAAAACTGAACAATACTCCAGGTTAGCACATTGTGCTATTCATCATTATGGACCTAACTCTGCTATCTGACCTTGGCAGAGCACCATGTTGCTCAGACTTGTACCTCTGTCATTTCCTTGAGCAGTTGCAGTTATTTCTGAAGATAAAACCACAGAACTGTTCTCTCCGTTGTGTGCTGCCTCGCTTTGCTGAAGGGAACATCTTGAACTCTTCACATACGTTGACTCATTATGACTGATGAAGTAGGATGTGACATCCCACTTGCAGTTCCCCAGCATAAACAGTTTAAACATAGCAAGAGCTCCCATCTGCCTTGCGCCTTTGCTCCCCCAAAACTGAAAACAAAATCAAGAACCAACTCATTCACATTTTCATTCAGAAGATAACATGAAAAAGAAAGATAGAACATTCACATTTTCAAGTAGTTATCAACACTGAAAATATGTTACTATTATTGCAAACAACAGCAAAATTATTGCTAGAGCTGGAGAAGAAAACACATTAAGGGAACTCATTTCTGGTACAACTTTATGTCTGTGTGGAGAAATTTTGTCCAAAGGGTTAGGTTAGAGGTTTCCACACCACATACAGTTCTCTGACAGACTAAACTGAAACGCATCTGAAATGAAAAGACGGGGTATGCTATTTCTGAGCGCAACATGGCTGTAACAGGAATATAATGATAATCTCTAGGGCTGAAATCCATTTCTTGACCTGATTTTCTTCGGTAATTAACTAATAGTGCAAGAGAGTTCACTGAAAGTCTCAATAGGACTGCAGTGCACAGGAACATTTTCACAGGTACCCCACTGTACCAGAATAAACTGTAATTTTTCTATTTCCTGTAGCTACTTCTAGGCAGTGAATGCCACCCAGGACTTTAGTTACCAGGAATGGAAAAGTAATTTTTGTCCAAAGCAACAGGGAAAAAAAAGTCTATAAAAGCAAACCTGAAAAAATACCATTTTATGGTGATACATTTTAGGAAAAAAGCTTACAAAACCCAACTGAGATTTAAGTCATGTAAGTCTAAAGTACTTTCAGAGCTTTGATGGAAAAGATGTAAAGTATTATTTAAAATCAAATTCAGCCTCTATGTAGTTCTACAGGAATTTGACCTATTATATTTCATTGCATTACCACTACTCCATAGGTCAGGGACATTTCTAAGTTATAATGAGTAGAAATCTTACATGTTCTCAAATTAAATTATAGAATTTAAATTAAAAAAAAAAAAGCAAAATAAAATAGCAACATGCATTATATTTTTTTTTCTTCAGTGGGAATCTTACTGTCAAAGAACAATTAGATATAAATTTTGAGCACTGACTATTCTTGCACAAAGCCACCTGCAAAAAACTTGAAGCTGTTGAGAAACAGCCACATGTTAGTTGAGAAATTGAAATAGTTTTGTAGCAGTGGATCATTGGAGCTGTGCTAGTGAATACTTTCTTTAGTATACTCCGCCTTGTTGAGAAAGACATGATAATCTGTAAAGGACAACAGTCTATCTCCATCTCATCATGTCAGAAGTATATTAGAACAACTACATTGGACCAGATCAAAGTACACATGGCATGAAAGGTTCACTTGGAGTGGTGAATGAAGCTCATCTTCCAATGAGGCTGAGGGAAGAGGACACACAGCACTCCTGCCCTTGTATACTACCCCAGCAAATTAGGAAATTAATTTGAACTTCTTAGCACTTGTGTCTCTGCAAATTCACTGGATCCTGTTTTTAATCCAGCGAAGCTTTTTCAACCTCCACCTCTTATGACAAGATCTACAGCTTCAGCAGAATGGTAAATGAAATTCTATTTCTCTTTTCTTCTGTCTTAAATGTGCTACCTAATTTGGTGTTATGAGAAACAGCAAAACATATTCCATGTTTACATTGTTCACAATAGTTGTGGCATTTCTCAGCCCTTGGTAGTTCTCATCTATTTTCTGAGATAAAGCGTACTTTCTGAGATAAAGTGTAGCGTACTTCAACTTTTCCCAATCAGCAGAAAAGCTGTTCTATCTTTCTACTATTTTTCTTTCTTCTCTCAACACCTTTTTTGTTCAGTGAAGTCATTTTTGAGATTGTATGACCAGAACTGTAAAGCATTCAAAATGTATGTACCGCAGGGATAGTACTGACATGTAACATCATTTAGTACGTTTAGTGCAGACATGAGTTTTTCCATTCCAGTTTTTGCCCTTTTTTATAATCCAACTTCCTTTTTTTTTCTGAATACTATAGACAATGTGATGACACTTTCAGAGTATTATTCACAGTGGCTTCCCTAGAGACTTGTTTTTATCAGCTAATTTAGAGTCTATCATTATGTTTCTATACTTAATATTATTAGATATACTGAGTGCAATCTTACCCACTCTAATAATAGGAGCAATAAGCTAACATTTTCACTAGTTTTTACCACATTTTTACTGATGTCATGCAGCTCCAATGGCACATATCTGCATTACATAAATAGAGAATCTAATCATTTACTAACATATCTTTTTACGTATACAGTTTTCACACAGAGTCTTAATTTTGTCCCTTTATGTGTTTCAGCTTAGTTTTAGGTAAATTATTATTCAATAACAATGTTTCCAGAATAGATTAGATCAGATTGATAAAGGCAGTAATGGCCTTCCATTGACCAGGGGAGGTTCAGGCTGGATATTAGGAAACTTCCTCTCAGAAAGAGGTGATGCAGAGGCACAGGATGCCCAGGGAGGTGGTGGAGTCCCTGTCCCTGGAGAACGAGTGTGGATGTGGCACTGAGGGACATGCTTTTAAGTGGTCACAGGCATGGGTTGATGGTTGTACGAGATGTTTAGCAGTCTTTCCAACCTTAATGATTCTATGATTCTAAATTTTCCCAGATACTTGCTCTGTATTTTCTCTCTGAATTTTCCTCTACTTAGCATCCGCTCACATGTCCATTAGCTGCACCTCATATGGCGGTTCAGCATCTATGTTTGCACTTGCTGTTCTTCATGAGAAGATATAAAGCAGTATGTACATGCAACACACATGAAATTGATCCTTATTTTAATAAACAGATACATTACTTTGTGTCAAATGGAAATCTCTTGTATAAATAGCCTGTTGTGACAGAATGTTCTATATTTCATTAAAAATAAGTTCATTTATGCATTTAGATATTTATGGAAACTTTTTTTTTTTTAATTAATCCTTTCAATACATTCATCAAACCCTATACTGTGTTCTTTTAACCTCTGGATCTTATTGAGAAGAGAAATTTAGAACTGCTGAATGAACCTGTTGCAAAAGTTTGGTAGAAAAAAATTAGTTTAGGAAAATGATTAAAGGGCAACAAGCAATAATTTTAAAAAATAAATCCCACTGCAACTTTTTGTATGATTGATCTGGCAAACCTCTATCCCGGGAGCAGCAAGTGGTTTTGGAGTTGTTGCAGGTTTAGCTTTGGCGAAGTGATGTTGGAGAACATCAGGATCAGAACAAGATGAAATAGAAGATGAGATTTTTGATGGGAGGAAGGAAGGTTTGTTCCTTTTGATCTAATTGCTCACAGGTAATTAACACGTGCCAGTATGCAACATAAAACCAGCTGCTGGTCTGGTGGCGCCAGTTGCAATGTCCAGAGACACCTTCACCAAAGAGTTTGCCAAATACTTGCACGTATGCTGGGAAAGCAGCTTTCAGAGAGAGCTTCTGAGATGGGTGAAGCCTTGCTGATGGTAGGCTGACAGGGGTAGCCCTGATGGGAGGAAGGCAGCATGGTCAAGAGACACCGTTACTATGGCAACACTGCCTGGGAAAGACAAAAGAGAAAAGCGGTGATTAAATGGGAACGGCTGAAACAGGGAGGAAAACGGGGCTACCAACGCTATGCCAGCTCTGCAACAGTGCATGCTGCGACGGACTGACACGCACTCATCACGTCAAATGAGTGAACCTGTCAGTCACTCTGTCAAGGGATGATTTTGCTTGGCTGTCTGGTCAGATGCTGAGCATTCCTAAGCAGCCACAGACTGGAAATCAAGTTGGGATGCTGGGATAAAATCTTCAAATCTTTTTGTGGCAGTGCTTTGTACCCCAAGGAAGAGGGCCAATGTGTGGCAAAATACTTCAAATGTTTAAATAGGCTCAAATTGGTCTCAGAGGCTTTTCATAGACCCCCTGTACCAAAATAACTTCTAATAAAAATAAGTATATTTGCATTGCACCTATACAATCACATCTGAACAGAATTATCAATAACCAATACACATCGTTTCTTATGTGTTTATAGCAAAAGCAAATTCAGGTTGAGTAAATCTTACTTGACAACTCCAAAAATTGCCAGGGTCTGCTTTGTGAATGGAGCAAGGCAGAACTCCCTTAAAATCACCCATTTGATTTAGTAGAAACACGGAAGATTTGCAGGACACTGCAAATTGCCTTGGCAAGGCTGAGTCATCCGTGCAGAAACTAGCATTAATCTGTTGTTTAGGGCAGCTGGCAAAGAAAAAAAAAAGAATATACAATAGGAACTGGCCTAAATTACACCAATTTGCAGACTGATACTACCCTGTCAAATGGTCGTATAAAGGTACTGAAAGCCACTCAGCCTACACACTCCCTTCTAGGGAAGTTTTCACTGTCTATATCCTGCTTCCAGCCCAAAAAGTAACCCAAGTTGTTTCCTAGAAAAAACTTCCAATGCAATGATTTTTTGGAGGTGCTCTAGAGTAGTACAGGCTCCTGTAGCATTGTTTTTTGTTTTGTTTTGTTTTGTTTTCTAAAATCACATTTAAAGATATCTAGAAGAAAGCAGGAAAAGAGGAGAAAGGAGAGTTAAATATCAATACAATTATGTATATCTCCCATGGCTGTTTATCTTTTGAAATTTTACAACACATTTTCACAACATTGTAGAAAAGAATGAAAAGTAACAGGCTCCTTTTATAGCACGAAATTGATACGTAGTGAAATTAAATGAACTATTGAAGATCGCGCAGGAAATCTGCACTGAAGCAATAACTTACACTTCTCACGTTCCTGTTCTGAAGCTAAGGAAAAGGTTAGTGTTCTCTTAGACACATGTACTCTGCAATATTGTGATATTCACCGTGAGAATAAGGCTGCAGCAAGCACAGAGCATTACACAGAGAATGGGTTGGTTTTTCTTTTGGTTTTATGTTTGTCCCAGTGCTCTTTTTGAAAGTAAAATAACTTATTCAAGCTCCGCTTTTCCATAATCTCAAGGGTTCATGCTGTGCGGATAAGCCATCGATTTTTGTTCTCAGTCTGTTACAGTCACATACATGCAGTAAAAGTAATTTCCTCAGGACTAATATCATTTGTTCTCCAGGGCCTTTCCTTATGAAAACTGAATTTTGAAGAATCCCTATGTAACCTTTGTTATTAAGGTTACAGGACATTGACATCCATTCGTGAGATGAGCAAGGCATAAAATTCTGCTCCTTCAAAATTTCCAGACAAAGTCCTTTATGGATGGGGAACAGTGATGCTTTTTCTTTGTGAGAAAATTTCAAACTGAACCTAAAAAAGCAAGCAAATTACTTTCCCCTCTTGGTTTGGGCATTTGTTGCACTGAAATCTCTTTTTAATTTAACATTGATTTTCACTCTAAAGTCATTAAAATCCAGGTTTTAGGAGAACATGACTTTTCTCCTCTCAGATCAGTGTGCAACGTTTCATTGCTGCATTCTGAATCAGAGACAAAAATGATCCTAAACGTAAATGTGTCATTATACCAGAGCTTGACAGAGGAGTGTACAAGTATACCAGTGAGGTTCAGACTTAGAAAAATTGCACTGAAACTTTATTTCAATCACATACAAAATATATTTGTACATTGAAACTAAGGGCATTTGTTCCTCTTAGCTATAGGAGTGCAAGAAACACTAGCAGAGGGCAGCTTCTCCCAACAGGAGCCCCATCCCAAGCAAACAACATTGCAGGGCTACTGTCCTAAGGAAGCGTTGTTGGGTACAATGTGTTGCTTTCAGATTTAACAAGAAAGCATAAGCAACCGTGAGCAGTAAGTCCTCCTTTCTATGAGTCTGTAAAGTACATCAGAAAGGAAATTCTTGGGTAGGACATATGACCTTGCTGGGTATTGATTTCCTACATGTCGACTGTGCATCACCAGTGGAGAGAGGTATTCCTCATTAAGGCATACTGGTCATTACAGTGTGCACCAGCACTGTGATGTGACTACAAGGCACAAAAATCAGCTGCCTGCCAACTGCTAAGTGGTGGATCTTTCTTTGCAGCTGGGCAGCTGCAGTACATCCATACTGCTGTCGTCAGCTGAAGCTGAACTTCTGAACAGCAAGGCCTGGAGCGTAATGTGAGAGGGAGTAAAGGACAGCTGATTGGTAGGATCTAGTGAGAGTGCTGCTGTGTATCCATAGGATGGTGGGATACCATTATTTAGAGATGGTTAAAGTCAGATTTCCTCAGAAATTTGCTACAGCTATTTGTGGGCTCCACAGTGTGAGAAATAAGATCAGCGCCTGACCAGGGGACATCTACTGAATAATTTTTACCTACTTTTTTAGGAGAATGAATGTCCTAACCTAACTGCTTGCACATTCATCCAGCAGGACCAGGAACATCAGAAGAGAAAGTACAGAACATTGTGAAACGGTTCTTTTTCCATAGGGAGCAAAGCACACTCCCAAATTATATTGGTAACAATAAACCTCTGAAATAATACAGTACATTTCTCTCCAGTGAACGGCATCATTCTGTATTCTTTAGAGCTGAGTGGAATAAAACTGTACAGTACAAAGGTTTCAAGTTTCCCTTTTTGATGCTTTCAGACCTGAGCAAAAATAATTAATTTCTCCACCTCCACAAAGGATTTTAGCATTTTTTTTTTTTCAACAGTGAAACACAATAATTGCCAGTAAAAAGACAGCCAACTTCCACAGAGGAACTAATATGCAAGAAACCAAGCAGCACTTATGAGGACACCTCCTCTTTTTCATTTCAGATTCACCTGGGGACAGGAAACTCTTTACTTTTTAAAGTAATGCTGGGCACAAGCCTTAACTCTTCTCTTCATTGTGGAAAGGGGTGTCTGAGGGCATGAATGCATTCCTTTTATATCTGGTATGAATTACAGGCCAGCTCCTGTTGTTCTACATCTGGGTTAGCAAGCTTCAGGGCTCCCTAGTCTGGGCATTTTTTAACATACAAGAAGTGACAAGGAATGCTCCTCCATGGCTACAATGCTTCAGGCCACCTGCCAAAGGCATGTTTGATGACATATAAATAACTCAGGCCCCACATCTACCAGGAAGCCAGGGAGATGGCTAAAGCTCCCACTATCCCATCCCTGCAATGCTGCTGTGATTTGTGAGCTGGCAATACAATCAGTGCAGTATTAGATGTAATGAAGATTGAATAGAATCATAGAATCGTTTAGGTTGGAAAAAAAACACTAAGATCTTCTAGTCCAACCATTTCCCAATGCTTTCCATTCTAAAGCCCTCACTATTATTGGTAGCAATTTGATGCTACTGAACTGCAGTGAGTACAGTCTTCAGAGAAATTATTTATCTGAGGATTATCATATTCAGAGGTTTCATGTAAGGTATTTCAGGCAGTTCTCTACAAAATAGAGGCCAACTAGAAAAAAAACATACAACAATTTATCTTAGAGGTTCTAAATATTCATGTACAGAAAAGAGGTATGATAGAAGGAGGTGGACTTGCTCTAGGCCCAAAGGTGTGTTCTTGGGCTGAGTTTGGATAAGGGTTCACTTAAGAAAATTTCCATTCACTAGTACAGAGCAACCTGTTCTAAGCTACATTTGGGCAACTAACGCATGAACTGAGCCTGCTCCATAGAATCATAGAATCGTGAGTTGGAAGGGACCCTTAAATGTTATCTAGTCTAAATCCCCTGCAATGAACAGGGATGGCCATAGGCAGATCAGGTTGCTCAGAGCCTAGTCCATCTCTATGCAGGTTCCCAGTGCCAATCAGAATAAATGCCTGCACTGCCACCAAATAAATGTCACTGTATAGTAGGGATGGAGGTGCTGAAAAGGATTTACTCCTAAAATTGCTAGCCTTAATACTGAGACACTACCAATGGGAAAAGAATACAGGGAGGCTATCTCTACTCTGTTCTCAAAACGTTACGTGGCTGGGGCCTCAAAGGACAGGGAAACATGCCAAATTCAATGTCAGGGATAAAGCTTTCAGGAGAAGGATAGTGAGAATAAAGAAATAGGCAGAAATAAAATAATAGGCAGAAATAAGAACTGCAAGGAGCAGTGAGGCAAGCAGGACTAGGAAAGGGAAGAAGGGTGTAGAGATACTGTGAAATGCTATTTAGGACAAGACTGGAAGGTGATGGCCAGAGATCTGTATGTCGCTCCTTTTCTTTTTTTTCCACTCAATATCAAAGGCAAAACCATATGTCTTCAATCCTCCTTCCACCAGTGGTTTGTTACCCTCCACTGAAAGAAGACTACACAGTGGTGTGGTCCAATCCTACAGTCAATGCACTTGTGCATGGGAAGGACAGAGCAAGTCAGGGACAAGAACAGAAGAGAACATGAATTCATAAGATTATTTTATCTACCAAAGGTTAAGTATTGCTCAGAAATACAACTAGGAAACCTCACTAAAACCAGCCAAACTGAAAAGAATTTAACCTCCTTACAAGGAGGTTACATGTGCAGAATGGTAAGGCCTGCCTGGAAAAATTAGTACAGTCATGTAATTGAAGATTATATCAACCCACAAACAAAGAGGAATCTTATTTAAAATACATACCAGTAGATCTTACCATTTTTCTAGTGTTTCAGTGACGTGGTTTTCTTATAAATATGCATGCGTACATATTTTTCATGTAAATTTATATACACATAATAAAGAGAATACAGATCTATATGCACCTAGAGAGAGAGAACATGTATGTATGTATCTGTATGTATGTATGTATGTATGTATATGGGAAAGGGGGGGGGGGGGGACCTGCCACAGCCATCATAAGAATAAAAATAGTAAGAAAGAATTCTGCTCCTTAGGCTCTGTGACAATTCAGTTTCCATCAGTGGTTAACCTCTTTGCAAGGGGACCTGCTTCTGTCCTGGTTTTGCCACCAGATATTAGGATTCTCTGTGGAACACAGCTCATGCTCACTCAGCAAATCCTTTATTTTTTCACTGGGAAACTGCTCGTAGGTACTCCATCACTCTGACATTTTTCAGCCAGGATAATGATGGAGCAAACAAGCACAGTAGCTGACTCAGGAGGAAGGTGTAAGACTGCAAAGAAGCTGAGCACAGAAGCTACTGTTTATTTATATATACATATTTTTGAAAGACACACAATAGAACATTTTCTGTATCAGATTAGAAGATTAGAAAGGACCTTAGCACTGACCAAAGGCTAGCATCAAATACAGCAAAGGTGTACAGCAATCACTGTAATGATGGCAGCAAAGATGGCAGCAAATGAATATTTCAAAGGTAGATGACACGGCTAGGAGCTAGCAGTAATTGAAGGATCAGGCATACTTGGCTCTAAATAGGCAAGAAGGAAAAACTTATATGAGATCTGGGAAAGGCTTCTCTTCTTCATATTTGTGTGCATGGAGGAAACTTAAACAAGACAGTAAAATCTAAACACAAAAGACTTAAACAATCATAATTGTTGGATGAATTTTGTTTTTTATCTTTTTGTCTTTGTAACCATCGTCAGCCTTTTAAATATATTTCATGTTACAAGGTGATACATAGCTTTCTACAGTGATCTTTTTGGAATAGGAGCTTACTGTCCCGTTTTAGGAGTGTTCATCAAATCATACTACAGATCATCTCTGTCTCACAGAGCTTGTCAACATCTACACGAACTCATTATTTTTACCTGGAAGACAACACCTCTCATCACATTGGTAGTTTGACTTTCTCTTGAACACAGAGACTGGTGTGGCTTGTATCGCATGACTCCAAATAGTAAATTAGCATCAATATTAAGATCTAGCATAGTTTGTGTCATCTTGATGTACTCTCAGTTCACATGCTCCTTCATTTTGCTTATTTTCTTGTAGCTGTCATACTGCTTCTTAGTAACTGTCTAAGAAGTATAAAAAGTACCTTTTAATAACCTTAATACACCTCTCAAATACACTGGTGCGACTTTAGCATTACAGAACAAATGAGAGGAAACACAATTATAGCTCTGCTGCTAATGCAACTCTACAGGGCAAAATTTTCAGAAGCACTTCTACGCTACAATCCAAGTTAATTTTTGCGTAAATAAAGTTTCAAGTGGTCCCCAAAGAGAGAAAAAAATGAAGAATTTGAATTCACAGCATGTCAGATAAATCATTCACTTTGGATACGGAAAAGCAAGCCAAGCTATTTCTCTCACAACAGCTATAATGGATCAGAGCAAACCCTGACACTCTGTGTCCTAAAGCATCAGAAAGTTTTATATTTATCAGTGACTCTGAATAGGAATCCCAGCAGCTCTTGGCAACAGCAGATACTAGACTTCCTCATAACAACTCTCATGAGCCACAGAGAAATGCAAGTGGGAAAGACCCTCTGGAAGTGCCTGGTCAACCACCACTCTCCCAAGGCAGGCCCAAATCAACATCAGATCAGGTTGCACAGGATCTGGTCTAGCTGAATGTCAAATCTTATAAATGTTACACTTCACTGTTCAAGATAATACGTTACTCTCCTGTCCTTAAGTCTACTGCCTCCAGTGCCATCTTTCAGCACAGGAGCTGTAGTAGGAGGGGGCCCCATTTTAGCACAGAAGGGAACTGCTTGAACTGGGCTTGAAATCTGGGCCATAGTTCTGGCCTTCATTTACCAAAGTATCATATCAGAAAAGCTTTTTCGGAGGACTGTACCATAGGAAACCATTTGGAGAGAAATAACTCTGAGACACCTCAAAGTTCCTCATATACTAGTGATTAAATATTATTGGAGAACATAAGCTTGGCTAAGGTCAAAATCAAAGCTACTGTTAACTGCAGTTAATCACTGAGAGACCCTTTTATCTCAATTCTACTCCTCCTGACCAAAAAAATTGCAAAATTCTTGCTGACTTAAGTGACCCAGGATCAGACCTTTAAAAGCAACTCGGACGGAGGGGTGAGCATGTTCCCTTCCACTACATCTCTAAATACGTTTTTAATTTCTTACTGGAACAACTTTTTATGGCCAAAATATAATCCCCTGAAAAATAAGGTTTCTTTTAATGGAATTGCTGACAGATTGTTAAGTAGAGTGCCACAAACAGCACTGCTGTAATGAGTATTTGAGCAGGCTGATTGCACGAGGCTTGTCTGCTCTCAGCATTGGCAAAAACTCATTTGATTTTCAATACAGCAACCCTCTTGAATCAATATTTTGTATTACATATTCCATTTGAAGTACTTGTATAAAGAGTACGGTATTCTTTTACCTTAGTATTTTATTTGTCAACTGATGTAGCACAATTAGCTACATTTTATGTACATTTGGTATACAGTCTAATGACAGCTAGAACTTACCTGTTAGCATTAATTAGATCTGCAATCAGATTTATATATGTGTATGTGAACATATGTGAGAATGCACATTTCTGTAATACCCATTCCTGATATTTACCTGAAATATTTGACCCATGATTCTGTGTGCCTCTTCCTTCTGGTTGCACATGCAGGAACACTTTAAAGAGGCCAGGTGTTATCCATAGAGGAATGCAGACAGAGAGATGCTGAGACTCAATGGTTATGTTTTAAAGGTTAAGTCATATCACAGATCTCTCTTGGTATATCTCTCTCTCATTGTTCATCTCCCTATGTACACTAATTAGTCTGTACAGAAGACAGACATACAAAGCTGAAATGTGCTTTATCTCCTAAATTTAAATAAGCTCCTTTTCATCAGCATCACCATAATCCATGTCACCCTATCTATTTTGCCACCCAGATGTCATAAAAAATAGAAACAGTCGTGTCATTTGGGGAGTCCTCTTAAACATGAAGTAGCTCTCCTTCTTTCTCAAATAAATTACTTATCCCAGTCGAGGTATACTGGGTAAAGAATTTTGCAGAAAGGGGATATGGGGGTGCTAGTGACAGCAGTCTCAACATGAACCAACAGTGTGCCCTGGCAGCCAAGGCAGCAAACCACATTTGGGGTGCATCAAACACAGCATAGCCAGCTGATCAAAAGAGGAGATACTTCCACTTGCGACTAAGATGATCAAGGGGCTGGAGCACCTCCCCTATGAGGACAGGCTGAGGGAGTTGGGCTTGTTCAGCCTGGAGAAGAGAAGGCTGCGGGGTGACCTCATTGCAGCCTATCAATACCTGAAGGGAACCTACACCCAGGAGGGGAGTAAACTCTTCAAAAGGGCTGACAATAGCAGGCCTAGGGGAAATGGATCCAAGTTGAAGGAGGGAAGATTTAGGTTGGATGTTAGGGGGAAGTTCTTTACTAGGAGAGTGGTTAGGCCCTGGAACGGGCTGCCCAGGGAGGTTGTGGATGCCCCGTCCTTGGACGTGTTTAAGGCCAGGTTGGACGGGGTCCTGGGCAACCTGATCTGAATGTGTATGTTTGGTGGCCCTGCTAGGCAGGGGGGTTGGAACTACATGATCCTTGGGGTCCCTTCCAACCCGGGTGATTCTGTGATTCTGTGATTCTGTGATTCCACTGCATTTAGAACTGATGTGGTCTCATCTTGAAAATTCGATGCAGTTCTGGGCTCCACAATGTATAAAAGACCTTTGAAAGCATCCAGAGGAAGGTAATGGAGCTGACAACAGGGCTAGTAGGCATGTCCAGTGAGGAGAGGGTGAGGGCACTTGGGTTGTCCAGGTTAGAGGAAAGGAGTCTGAGATGTCACCTCACTGCTCTCTGCACCTTCCCAAGGAGAAGTACAGAGGGAGGTGTCAGGCACTGTTCACTGGTAACTGATGACAGGATGATGACAGGCCTGAGACCAGGCCTGGGCCCCCCAGCACAAGAAAGATGCAGAGCTGTTGGAACAGGTCCAGAGGAGGACCATTAAGATAATCAGAGGGCTGGAGCACCTCTCCTTTGAAGAAGGGTTGAGGGAACTGAGCTAATTAAGCTTGGAGAAGAGAAGGTTCTGGGGAGACCTCATTGTGGCCTCTCAGTACTTAAAGGGAGCATATAAACAGGAGGGGTATGACTGTTTATGTGGGTGGATAGTGATAGGACAAGGGCGAATGGTTTTAAACTGAGACAGGGGAGATTTAGGTTAGATATTAGGAGGAAGTTTTTCACATGGAGGGTGGTGACACACTGGAACAGGTTGCCCAAGGAGGCTGTGGATGCCCCATCCTTGGAGACATTCAAGGCCAGGCTGGATGTGGCTCTGGGCAGCCTGGTCTGGTGGTTGGAGACCCTGCACATAGCAGGGGGGTTGAAACTCGATGATGAATGTGGTCCTTTTCAACCCAGGCCATTCTATGATTCTATGATGTGTAGGAAAGGCACAAAATTGTGCCTGGGGATGTTCAGAGTGTGCATTAGGATAAAAATTTTTTGTGATAAGGGTGATTAAACATTGGAACAGCTTCCTGGAGAGATATTTGATGCCCCATGCCTGCCAGTGTTCAAGAGATATTTGGACAGTTCCCTCAATAACAAGCTTTTTAAACATGTAACTGAAGTGGTCAAGGCTAGATGGACTACATGATATCCTGAAGGACCTTTCCAACTGAACAGTTCTGTTCCTGTTTTATTCTAAAGTCTTACACAGAGAAAAAAATATTTCCAAGAAAAAACATTCAGAAACAAATCCCATTTCTGTGTAGGTATGTCGCATTTTCTACTTACCCTAAATCCTTTAACCCACCCATTCACTGTGACAAAGAACTACTCTCACGCATTCCCAGTTTCCAAGGAGCCAGCTTTTAGGGTTCCCAATGCAGTGATCAGCCCGTTACATCTCTGTTGGTTGCAAGTTCACCCATCCAGCTGGCTTTTCTCTCTCACACACTATATCTATATTCCTTATCTCATTCTCAAAGCTCAGACCAGCAGACCTGACGTCCTGTGCAGAGTCTTCCTCTGGTCTTTTTATTCCTTCTCTAGCATTGCAAATAGATGCAGGCATGGCACTGTAGAGCTTGAAGGTGACTGTGCCCCTGGACTAACGTATGAGGACTTACCCCACATTTACCATAAAGGATGGTTCCTGCAACACCCTGTCCACCTGAACTTTCCTCTGCCAGGGAACAGGCTGTGTTCTGTCAGGTGACTCTATGATGTGGTTGCTTTGGGTGACCCAGAGGATCTTCAATCTGCAGCCAGAAGGAAAGCCAAATAGTCTAAACTAGCATGGTGAACCCAGTACTGGACAAGCCTCTGAGTTAATAAAAAGGTATGGCCCATACAGGCCTGGCTTTGGGATCCAACCTTGATAAAGGTGACCTGGGATCTGAAAGGCTCCCAGATTCACAATCCACCTCTGGCACCTCTGTCTGGCTGATACATGCAAAAGCATACTGGATCTCACTTGTGCCTGAAAGACATGTCTGATCGTACAAGCAGGGAGAGCAAACCCTTTCAGTCTTGCTTGTTTTCTGTTTATTTGTTAATTTGTTTTCCTTTTCAAACAACTAACTGTGTCATTGGCACTGTGTAAAGCAGCTAGGATAGCTAACTTCACTGCCATCTTATGGGTTTTGATGACAACTTTAAGTTAGAGGGCTGGGAATCAGTTTTCAAGGAGTAGCATTCCAGTTAGGGCCTCCTCATGCTAGCATGCAAGAATTTTTATTTTGAGAAAGCAACATTAAATCTGTGAATATCACCCTTGAGTGCAATTTGCAAAAAACTCTCTGGTTGAGTGAGATCCTGAATTCAATGAGAGGTTTGCCACTGATTTCAGTAGAGGAGGATTTCATTGGTTTTATCTCCTGGGAAAGAGGGGAGGGGAAAAAAAAGGGAAAAAATACAATAACATAAGCCATTTAAATAGTGTTTACCTAAAAACACTAAGTTAAAAAAAAAAAAAAAAAACAACACTTGGCAAAAGTCAAACAAAATTCCTGCATTACCAAAGGAACAGAAAACTACTAAGCATATTCTCATGCCTGCTTCTTTATACTAGGATCAGCTTAGAGATTTCTCCAGGCAGTGATTAACAAATTGCAGCCCTTCTCCAATCTCCTTGGCTGCTGATAAACACATGATAGTATAAGTGGAGTACAAACCAGAACAAAGATTACCTCTCATCAACAAAGGTCTAGATTCAGGATCATACTGAGGTAGATGCATAGAAACCCATTTGATTTCCATGACCTAACACCACATTTAAAGCACATGCTGAGCTGTGATTCCTGGATAGAGACAGTTTCCTAAATCAGGACCAAAAGTATTTTCAAAATATCTCTTTCAATGGTAATATCAGCTGGCTTCAGGCTTTTGCAGCTGTAAGTCAAAGCAAACATTTCATGGAAGTGTGGTTCATGCGGTTTCATGGAAGTCCTTTCATGGCTTTGAAATGTGACTGGAAAAGAGAGTAAATTATTCTGAAATGTTGCTACGTGACGATCTGAAAGTATCAAGGAACCGCTGAAATTCCTTATCTACTACAAAATGAGAAGCATTAAGTCAAGCTGTAGATATATAAGAAAAAATTGATCAAGAGCTTAGAATCCAAAAGGCAGGTGTTTTCTAATTCACTTAAAAACATACCATACAGAGGAACCTGTAACCTGTTGTTGCTTCATATGAGCAAGCTGATGAACCTTGCAAGCAGCAGCAAAGGCAACCAGAGCATACAGTGAGCCTTGTCTGGCACAGCCTCAGTTCTTCAATGAAACGTGCTTCAGGAAGTAACTGTCTTTTCTCTATCAAATGAAATCTGCTTAAAAATCTCGAGTTCAGAAAATTATCTTTGTATTCTTTTTATATTCTGATTACTTTTGCCTTTGCTGGGTTCGGTGTCAGAGACCTAGAAGCACTAAGAGTCCTTAAGGTCCTTGACCAGGCTGATTGAGAATCCTCACCCCTGCCCAGAGATGCAGGTTCAGCTGAGCCCAAGGCAGTGGAACCATTTTTGGAGATTTACAAGAAAAGCATCAGTGTTGCACAGAGTGACATGGTCTAGGGTGGTCACAGGCGTGGGTTGATGGTTGGATTAGACAATCTTATTGGTCTTTCTGACCTTAATGATTCTATGATTTCAAGGCCATGAGTGCCTGCCCCATCTGCACTATAGCAGGTCCCCATCCCTACCTCTGGATCTGTCCCCCGTATGGACCTCAGGCCTCCACTGCAACAGCTCATCTCCTGGGAGGACCCTTCAGACACCATAGCTTATCCTTCTTTCTGCCTCTTGCCCTGTCCTTTGGATGAATCTCTTGGGCCCATACCATGACCTTCCCTCCAGCCCTGGCCCTGTCTCCTTCAGCTCCCGATGGACTCTCTGGATGGACAGTGGTCCTGGCTCACATGTTTGCCCTTGCTGGGTGTTGCTAATGGACCCTGTCGCCTGTCACCTCCATGCCCAGGTTCCTGGCCCTCTGCCCCATGCTGTTCTCTGACATTCATATTTGTAAGCTTTTCTGCACAATCCTTGAAGCAAGCAACTTTCTTTAGAGCAGGAAGAAAACTAACATTCTTATGTGACTTTGAGAAAAAAATTACAGTTCTCAAGGCTTTAGATAAAACCTTAAGAGATAGCAGCAACCTTGCAAAGAAATCATTTGGTTCTATAGATTATGCAACGGGTAATTCTCAGAAATGTTAGGGAAGCAAATCAATAGTAAACTCTGAGACAGATATTTTCAACTCATTATGTAGAGCTTCGGTTCTTACATTCGTATTAATGTGAAGGACAGCCGTTGAGGTCTAGTCCCATGAAGCGAAGATAAGTTGACAAAATGTGCATTTTTCTCCTAGTTGCAAACAAAGATTATTCAAAAGCTCATATAGATGTTGTAAATGAATACAGAACAGAAAAATCTTTTGTAATCCCTTCAATTCAGACAGGAAAATAAAAAGAAGTGTCATAAATTTGTCAATTTGAGACCAGAAATTAGAAACTTCACGTGCCCTTCTTACCACATCCCCATAGATGGGCACAGTAGAATATAACCAAACTGCCTCGGCTCTGAGAAAAAGATGAATCTAAGAGGAAAGGGAAAGCATGACACAACACTGTCTCAGGAATATATCCATATATCTTCAATGCCAAAAGAGATATGTGAGCAGCTTAAACACAAACCTAAAATCAGCAAGTGGCTTAGAATCATTGAGGTAGGAAAAGACCATTAAGATCATGTGGTCCAACCATCAGCCCACCCCCACCACACCCACTGCCCACGTCCCTCCGTGCCACATCCACACAGCTCTTGAACACTTCCAGAGATGGTGACTGCACCACCTCCCTGGGCAGCCTGTGCCACTGCATCACTGCTCTTGCTGAGTAGTTTTCCTGATATCCAGCCTGAAAATTCTGAGACCTAGATTGCATGGAACTAGACTATCCTTGCAGTGTGTTACACACCGATTTTGTCTCTGCTCACTCAAAGCTGACTTGTGGGGGGGCTCATCTTTATATAACCAAGCAAAACTAAGCATGGAATGGCGTACAAAATTTACTTGGTTCTACCTCTTGCTCAACCTTTGCAGGGAAGGCCTGCCTCATTGCCCAGCCCAAACAAACAGACAGCAAGAAGCTCCACATGCCAATAATTTGCTCAGAGATAACTCACTTCCAAAGTTACCTTGATTTGGCACAGCTTTGCATGCAGGGAATGTATAAAACCTCACAGCAGACTATGGCTTTCTGTGCAGTGCTGGAGTAGAGGGTATTTGCTCACAAAATCACATTAACAGCTGTGGAACCGGAGCACTTAATTCCCCATACATCGCTTTGAAAACGCAGCTTTAAAACAGCCTTCAGAGGAGGAAGGGGGTGGGGGAAGAAAGGCTTAGCCTGAGGAACGGCTTAAATTAAACTTGGTGAGCTTCTCCTAAAGCTGCCTAACTTCAGCATGAATGCAGGCCTTCCCTATCTCCTGCAGCTCACAGCAGTCCAAGCATCATGTGTAGTGTCACTGTCCCTAGAGCGGGGAGAAATCCTCCTCCTGCCACACGGGGAGGAAGCAGAGAAGTTTACTGGAGAAAGGAGCTGGTGTGTGTTTACCCAGCGGGGCTACTAGGCTTGAGCCAGCAGAAAACTTTGCCGTTTTTCTTTATGCATTTTTAATCAATTCTAAGCTACTTACAAATATGTGCAATTACTTTCTGCACTTCGCTTTGTAATAAGATTTAATGACTGTTCTGTAATCCTCTTGGTGAGCACTGATAATCAACCACTATGATTTAAATTTCAGATTTAACAGGGCAGTCTTCTATGAAATGAGAAGTATGTATTTAATCTTCTATCTCTTACTGGAAGTTGGGAATCTTTTCATTTTTTTATACATAAATTAAAAGGCAGGATTTTTTTATATATATATGTTTTTCTAATGCATTCCAGAACACCACAGACCTGGCTTATTTTGTTGGTATTTTCTTTTTCTATGAAAATGTTTTATCTCCTAGAAATTTATGGTCCTACTTTCAGCACGGTTGGGCATCTCTGAGAGTTGATGAGTTATAAAATTCTGTGTACTTTCCATGCAGAGAGATCCCAGATGTGAAATAACCATTCCTGTATATCAGTGTACCTTCGAACAGATTGGCTTTTCTCATAACATTTGTTGGCTCTTCATAAAGTGAATGTAGTACTTGTAGAAAGCAAGGTCCAATGTGATGGTAGCAACCGAGGCTATGAATCTACCAAGCTAACAGAGCGTTCTGTTCTCATTAGAAAACACAGGATGCTTAAATAAGACATAAAGCCAGAGGGTCACAGACGGAGCAGTGAACTGGTTTAAAGGAAAGGAGAGACTTAAGGGGAGGAGACACATTACTGAACACAGCCACCAAAGCTGCAGTGACTCACTGCAGGTAGCCAAGAGTACTGCCCAGAGGCTGAACAGTTTGTGGTGATTTCAAACCATCACTTCCAGGCTCTGGACCCATGTACTCCTTCCTCCCTTTTCATTCCACCAAGCCAATAACGCTTCACCAGCAACAACAGAGAATCACAACTTGTTTTCCTCCCCAGCAGCAGGTGAAGCAGCTCCTGTGCAACACCTACCGACTCACCTTACCTCCACCAGCTGTGAAACTGATAAGACTGGTAACTTCAACCTTCAGTGTGAAGAAAGGAGGTGGGGCAGCAGGAGGATTTGCAGACAAGTAGGCATCAGTTGTGCTTTGCAGAGTCCCAGCAGGATCAGCATGACTATAATAAGCTCCAGAAGGTCAGCTTGGGTCTGCCACAATCACTGTCCCTTCTGTGGGGCTCAGCCTGACTCATGTGTTGCTGAGGTGAGAGACTTTATCTCCAGAAGGGTGTTACAACTTATTTCTATTTATTTTCCTGCTGCAAGACCCCTTTTTGTTAAAATATGTCCTGAGCACAAGAAGACATCACAACATTCTGAACTACTTTTCTTCATGTTTAAAGTGCATGCTTTTTATATGCAGCATAAAAATTTTAAGTTCACCACCACCAAAGCACCAGAGCTGACTCAAATTTTATCCTGCTACAACAGCAGGAAAATTTTTAGGCTTATTATCTATGAACACCAATTCCCACTACTCTGGCACTAACAACCACTCCCACCTAGAAAGGCAAATTGTTGACTGACTTGCGCTAGCAGGGGACTCCTGATTTGAGCCAGAAAAGGAGTAATGGATGTATGTAGGTTGCTCTCAAAGTAATGCCCGCTCTTCATTCCCATGGAAACTACAACAGATACAAGAACAGAAGAACACTATTTGCTAGAGCAAATGCTCAGCTAGAAAATGTTGTTTGTCAACATAGTTACTGCTATTAGCTATGCATTTTTGCCAGACATTAACAAGAGCCTGCATGCCCTGCACATAAAAATACAAACTAGCAGAGGTGACCCACTATTTCACAGCTGCTAGGACAGCGCTGTTGCTAGGAAAATGTCACCCACGTAGACAATCTTTCCTCAACATGAACAGATGGAAGTCAGAAGGTGCCACCCAGACTACATGTTGGGTGTGGCAGAACAGTCCAGCCAAGGCTGGCAACATGCTCCACAGTCTTCAAACTGCTATGGGACCTGGCATCATCATCTTACAAGGGAAAGGTTGTTTTGTGTTTTGTTCTCGAACCTGTCCATGTTTCCAGCTCAGACAGAGTTGCAATGTAGCAGTCAGAGTTGATGATAAACCAGATTCCAGGAAATCCAGAAGGTTCACCCCTTTCCTATCGCAAAGACAACGTGCATCACTTTACCTGCTGAGGGCTGTCTTCCACTTTTTCTTTGAAAGGGAATTCACATCATCACTCTATGGACTGTCATTTTGACTGGCTTGTGTTGATGACACCACATCTCATCACCAGTAATGATGTGATCCAGGAAACTGTCACCTTCAGCCTTGTATTGATTTTGTAGGTCCTGACAAACTTACATATGGTGTTCTTTTGTTCCTGTGTGAGCATTTGTGGGACCCACTTGGCACAAACTTTGAGTTGTTCCAATGTTTCTACTATCATTTCCAATGCATTGAAGCTGACATTCAGCTCTGTACACAGTTCCCCAGTTGTAATCTGTTGATTCACGCAGATGAGCTGACAGAAATGCTCTTCATTTCATCATGACAGCTGTGCATGGCTGTCCAGAACGTGGTTTGTCTTTCGCATTGCTGTCACCACTGCTGAAACGCACCACCCACTGCATCACTGTGCTCACATCCACTGTTTGATCTCCATAAATATTCAGCAAGCATCAATGAATGTCAATGAGTGCTATTTTTTATGCATAGAGGAATTCAGTGACACATCTTTGCTTCATACAAACTTCCATGTCAGATGCTACTTTGTCAAACTGCCCCTCTATTGCCACCTGTCACACTGCAACAACACGTAACTGGATATTGGCAGGAAGGTTCAACCTGTATTGCTATGCTACCAACATCTGCTTCTGACATCATGGGCCAAGGTGATAAAACAGGAGGCATTACTTTCAGATCAGCCATTGTATCTTCCCAGGCCATACAGGGAAAGGATCTAAAAACAAGGGAAGTTCCTCAGTGGAAACTTAATGAACAGAGAAGCTCTAAAAAAATCCTAGACTAATTTAATATTTGAGAAATGGGTAACTCAGTGAAACTTCTTAAAATTTTGGTAGTTATGCATCAATCATGTACAGCAGTGAGTGTTTTGTGGAAGGTTTTTAAGCATAGAGACTGAGTGACATATTTGTCTGTGTTGAATAAGTCTGACAGTAGAATCAGTGCAGTGTATTGTTAACCAAAACCTTACAGTCAAAAACATGTAACAAAAGCAAATGTTTCATACCTCCCACTATCACAGGTTACTGCAGTTTTTGATGAATTGTCACAGACAGGCCTTACAGGTTCATGAAAAAGCTGAGAGTCAGCCTAGCTTTCCTGGCAAATCAGGAGCACGCACTGTCTTAACCCTAATCTACTTAGAGTAAGGGGGGGGGGGGGGGAAAAAGAAGAAGAAGAATTAATACAACAAATCTCCTGTGTTCTCTCAGTGACTTTCTTTAAGCTCAGGGACCTAAGATAACTCCTGTGGCTCCCAGCAGACAAGTTCCCCAGCAGCAAGCCATTCAGGACTGAGTAAGGCCTCCATACTCCTGACTGTCGCACCTCTGGGTGCTACAGTAATGATAATGTGCAATATTTTAACTAGAGCAGTTTACATTACTTCAGTAATTCATGATTGTTGTAAAATTAGTGTATGTCACTGTAATCAAACAGCAAGATCTTTACTACAAAAGATGTTTTACCTCTCCTCCTTGTAAAGCTGCATTTTGAATTACTTGTCTGTGGGCAAGTGATAGGGGTCCCAGGTGAGGCCATTCAGCCCTTTAGTGCCCTCAGTGTCCTGAAGTCTACTCTTGACAGAAGGAATCGATTTATAAAGCACGAGAAGTTGATATGCATTGGACATTTATGCCCCACCTTCTCAGATGTCTTTTTGTAATGTAAAGGTAATGTAAATTTGTAATGTAAACTGGTTTTTAAACCAGTTATCTGTGTTATTCCTGGCATAAGGGAAAAGAAAGAAAGTATAAAGTAATATAAACTGGAAAAATGTGAATATGAACGTGCAATGTCCTGCACATGGGACGAGCTCATTATCAAGTGAAACACATTGTAGGGATATCTGATTTCAATTTTTGCAGTGAGTAGAACTGTTGAGAAAGCTACTTTATCTATAATTTGAGGAAAAGAACAGACACAGCAGGCTTCCTGTGTTTGAGTTAGTTTTGAACTACTTTGTCCTGTGTGCATCTCTTTAATTTAAAGGTAAATGCGAGTGTAAGGGAAGATTAAGAAAATACTACACAACCAACCAAAGGGTTTGATTGGATATGTTGTTTTAATTTTGCAGATATGCAAGCAGAGGAAAGTGAGGCCTTAGAAATTTGCTTCTTTCTTCAAAAAGAGCAAAGATTTGGGACCCTTGTTCCATTTGAATGTGTGGAGTGCTTAGTAGGCTGTATTTGATTAGTACTGAAGAACAAGTTTTAGTTAGAAGAATAAGATGACACAAACATTTTAGCACAGTATTAAGTGTTGATATACATTTGGCAAAAAAACCTACTCTATATACACTGCACTCGAGAGCATTAGCTATGTGTAAAAGTGGCTTAAAATAAGGTCAGGTGAACTGGGTAAAATAAGGTATAGATGAAGCTCACTCAAAACAGCTCCTTGAGCTTTTCATCCATGTAACATTTATGGAGGCCATATCATGCTGACAGACCCAACACAAATCTTCCCTATAGTTAGTATATGCAACATTGATTATTTGTTATTCACTATTCTGAGTATAAGGTAGAAAACAACTGATTTTTTCCATTTCACTCACATTGATAGGATCCCATTTTTGCAACAGTAGCTGAGAAATATCCAATGGAGTGGAGTAGTCAAGAGTAAAGAGAGGTGGTGGGGAAGAAGCAAAGTCAAAGGGAGATGTCGAGTAGCATCTCCCGACATTTCCAAGGGCTGTGCCTGTCATATTCAGTCTTCTATCTCTCATGAAGTTCTTATGTCTCTTCCCACAAGCACCTCAGAAGCACTTCAGTCTGGAAGCCCTCAACCAGCTTGCAACACTGCTTTCTTGGTACAGCTGAGCCCAGGGGATAATGAACAAAGTATGGAGAGGAGAGTAGTCCAGATGCAGGATTGCCTTCCCTCACTGTTCATAATACTGGACATTAGGCAAGGGAGCAAGGGATGATGTCCACCTTGCATTCTTCCCACGCTCACAGCATTGGCAGGATGAAATGACAGGAGCACTGCAGAGTGGGGCCAGGCACTCACTTCTCCCAGAAATCACCTAATTTGCTGATTTGTCAGCACCTCCTGACAGCCACCTCCTGTCTCCAGCTTCTACCCAGCCACGGGAAAGTAACGAAACATCAGCTCTGATTTTAGCAATAAAATTATCACCGACTCCCTGTTTATATAAAGCTGTTACTTTCCATAGTAATTCTGCTGTCAGAACTTAGAAACTAGCACAGGTGGCAAATGGTGATGAAGCCCTATCTCAGTCTATCTGGTGCTGCTGCCTTTGACCTTGATTTTGTTCCTACCACTGGCAAATATTTAGTTCTGTCTCTCAATGAATAGGACCGAGGTAAAATTAGTTTACTCTCTTCCCTCTCTTGCTCTGCAATGTTATATGTGTGTGTGTGCACAGTCATAAACACATGTAGGTTGCTCCATAAGTAAAGCCTCCTAATTATTTCCAAGAAACTACAGTAAATGCAAAGAGCACAACATAACTATACGATAAAGCAAATTCTCAGCTACAAAACACTGTTTTTCAACATAGGCACTACCATTAGCTCTGCATTTTTGCCAGTGATGAACAAGAGCCTGCATGAAGCACTCACTGTTGCTTCTGCCACTGCTGAAATGCACCACCTGCCCCTCGCTATGCTCGCATCCACTGGTTAGTCTCCATCAAGTTCTGTGAGCGTCAATGGGTGCCATTTTTTCCCATATGCAGGAATTCAGTGACACGCCTTTACTTCATACACATGTCAGACACTATTGTGTCAGACTGCCCCTCTGCTGCCATCTGTCACATGGCAACATGTAATGGGATACTGGAGGGAAGGTTCAACCTCTATTGCCATACCACCAACATCTGCCTCTGATGATGTGAGCCAACATAATAAAGCTGTAGGCATTGCTTTTGGAGCAACCCTCACATAAGAAGGGATAAGGGTTGCAACAGTTTAAACTATTGGTTGCTCCACATTTTGCTGAATTCCTATGTCACTATGGAATGCATTTAATTGTCTTACTATATATAAAAATTAAAAAAAAAAAACAACTTTGCACTTTTTTCACTTGATGAATTAAACTTTACATATTTAGAAATTTAGAATGCATCAAAAAGAACATTGAGATTCTTTCTGTGTTTCCTAAGAAAGTTAAGAAAAGAACCGAAACAAAGCCAGCAGAACCTGAATGGGGTAGCTTCTGCAAACACTAAATGCAATTCATAGTCACTGGATATATAATTGGGAAATAGTGGAATTGTGAACTATTAGGGGAGCTAGAAATTTCTGGTGGGTAGGCACAGCATCTTAAAATGAAGCTCTCTATAAAAACAATTATCAGCATGAATTTTCAATGTTCAATACACAGAGTAGCTGTTTTGCAGTCTACTGTGCAAAAAGTGAAAGCTGATGATCCGTACCATCACTGAATTGCAAATAGGAGGACTGTTAGAAAGACAGAAAAATCTGTTCCTTAAAGTAATGTCTACAGCCTAAGTTCATTTTTGTGTTTTTTTTTTTTAATTATTATTTTCCAAGGAAAATTGTTAGAAATTCAAGCCTATCTCCAAGAGGGAGTGGGTAATGAACAGAAATGTTCACCAGAAGATAGAAAATGCTCTGAGTTTTTATTATTTCAGACCTTTGGATCACACAGTGAACCAGAAAATACTACCAATTTCAATTAGCTACAGCAATTGTATCATTGAATGGATGCATCCAATTGAATATGCTTAAAGTTGAACATAACAGTAGAAATGCTTTGAATTAAGTAACAAAAACTCAAGTATCTCTAAGATACAAACAATGTCAAAAATTAAGAACTACAATGTGATAGCAAAGAGTTAATTAGAAAAAAAAATGTGCTCATTTTTAAAAAAAAGACAAAAAATTGTTAATTCAGATTTTTAAAAATCTCATGTACTGTACTGACTTGGAAGAGCAAAACAGTGATGATGCTACAGAGAAGCAAAGGAGACATCATCTTCACTACAATCAAAATACAGCCATAATGGGGTTTCAAACTTTACTTCCCAAATACTTTATCCTCAACACCAGCTGACTGAAGGAAAATTAAAGCATCAATTTTCCTATGAATTGGCAATCTCAGGAAGATTGTTGATATCTGCATCTAAATACCAGAAGTATTTCAAAGAAATTCTACTGTTTCTTAGACACGACCAAATGAATGTATTAATCTTCTTTAAGTGCTTTCAAAATGATCTGATTGCAATTTCAGTCTAAACAATCAATTGAAACAGCAAAGGGCAGATGCAAAAAAAAAAAAAACAACAAAAAAACAACCTAATCAGAGTTTGTAAATTGACTGCTATGTTTCACTTACAAATTACTTTTAGAACAAAATATGGCATTTTGTACAGCGTCTTTGAGTATCAGACAATGTCAATCATACAGATTCCACTCCATGTTTCACTGAAGAAACCCTTCACAAATATCTTCATATCCACTTTTATAGCATTTGTTTCACTGTCATTATATGGCTTTCATTCAGCACAATGCGTTTCTTCCCACTGCAGCATGAAGCCATTTCTCACATGAGACTTCAGAATGTGAAGGCATAGGAAGTTGAAAGCTACTACATGAGTGCAATATTTCCAACGTTTGCACCTACCAGTTCTTGCTTCAGAAGAAGCACCAGCAGGGTTCTGCCCGACCGTTCATCACCATGTGGTTCTGCAACCTTCTTGGACCTCTTGACATTATCAGAAACAGATCATGAGGCAGCACTGTGAGAAACAGTCCCTGTTTTATTCTGCACCGAACCATGATATTCCTGCCTGGCATTTCAGTTTTCTCTGTGTAGAATAATTTTATACAAAAGAGAGAAATATGTTTTATTCTATGGCTGGTTACTTTTTTGACAGTATCTTCAGTAATGTAACTTCATACTTAGTACCTTTGGTATTTACTCTTTCATTTCTAGTCACTCCAAAGGCTGATCCACAGGACAAAAATACTTTCTGTATTCTGATACTGCTTTTTTCATAAAAGCTTTGTATAGATCTTTGTATGGAGACCACTAATTTTGTAGATGTGTACAACTTTTACTTCACACGCAAGAAATAAAAGCAAACAGAATGCACTGTTTACAGGAGAAGCATGTACCAGGATGTGGAGATACAGGGAGAGAGTTGGGGATAGGAAGGATTTTGGACAGTAACTGAGGACAGCAACCCCCCCCCCCCCCAAAAAAAAAAAACAACTTCTAGATGGCTGTGCTCATTGATCAGAAGAGGAAATAGAAAAACAGGCTTCCAATAGTAAAGGAAGACAAGGGAATGGAGGGGACCATTCGTACAGGCTGGCTAAATAAAGAAAAAGAAGGACCAACGGAAGCAAAGCACAGAGTGGGGTGAGCCCCTTAACAAAAGCAATGTGACTGGTTTTTTATTCATGTATTTCTTCTTCTATACTTTTAGAATTCCTACAGGAATCAGCAACAATATGTAAACCAGCTGAAATGACAGACAGGTGACCTAGAAAAAAACTACTACTTTCCAATTTATTAAACAATATGCTGTATCCAAAACAAAGACTTAATTAAAAATCTACTCATGATCTTTCTGCAGAATCACAGCCATCAAAAGGCACTTTCGATTTTCTGACTGCAGAGGGCATTTCAGTCCAATGTAGGAGGGACTACAGATACCAAACACTGCTTTTGGACACGCCATTAGACATTTTACCAATGCTTTAGTGAAGAAATCTGATCAATAGACTGTATTACCCACAGAACAATGGAGAAGCCACATTTTGCTCGCTAACAGCTTAATTTCCCAGGAGCTATTGATAGTACAAACATCTCTGCCAATGCAGACATAGGACGTAGTTGGTAAGGCCATCTGTTCTCATAGCCCATGCGTTGTAAGACTAACATCCTGAGTATGGCAGTATGCCACACTGGGAAGCCTGTGGAAGTCTCCTCCCCAAGGCAGAGGAACCCGGTTAAAAGAGTGCCAGACTCCCAAGCACAGGAATACCTTCAGTAGCCCACACTGATTTCCTCAGCCTGAGGAACTTGAGCCTTGAGGCTTAAACCTCAAGGGAGATGTACAGTATAAACCTTGTCTTTTGATTTCCACAGAACAGATCTATGCCACATGGACGCATTTTCCTTTTCTTGAATAGGTGGCTTTTCTCTGCTGCCAGGTGTTACACCATCTCTGTCCTCAGCCTTCTGCTGACACCCCACCAGGCTTCCATACATAGCAGACAACCACACTCTTCTCCTTCTCCTCTTCTGGTAACAGTCCAACCATGTGTCTTCATTTGGCTTCCCTGATTTTCTTCCTGGACAAAGGCTCATAGAAACAGGACAACTGGAATCAATGAAGATATGTGCAGAACTCCTCAGAAAGTGAACAAGCACAGCTTTCCCTACTACTCCAGTCTAAAGGACAATGATAGAAAGTTTGTTTTTTAAAGGCCTCCTCGCAGAGAAAATGCATTGTGTATACATATTGTAAGAATTTCTAGAAAAAGCACTGTTTATCTTAGATGTCTCAGAAGTGTGAGAAGGTCTCAGTGTAACCCATGTCCAGGCAGGACAATACTGTGGCAGAGCTGGAGATCAGCATCCTTCTTTATCAGTGGGGCAGAGACTGATGTCCCCAGGTTAGGTTGAAATGGAGCTCCTAGGCCATGGCCAGGAGTTGAAGAATACTCCAGAAGAGGCTCGTAAGGTTCCATATGGACTGATAGTGCTCTTCGGGTTTTGATGGTAAAACTCTGAACTTCATATTCTTCATAATACTTCAAAAGCCTCACATGGGATTCAGCTGGAGAGTAGAACACAAGCTAGGTAAAACACTTTCGATGTCTAAAGTAAGCCAGACAAATACCCCTATGTTTTTCCTGTCCTCAGTATCTTGGGTATCTTGGGTATTCCTTGGGATGCAGTTAATGTCATCTGGCATTGATCATTCCTTGCATTCCTTGCCCCTAGATTAGGGGGTCACTATGTCCTGCAGCAAACCTTCTCTGACTTTTCATAGCATTTCTACTATGGAAACTCACCTGCTTGGTCTCTTACTCTTCATTGTTTTAAACGTTACCACCATCCTAGATTCCAGGTTCTTTTTGCTGAGGAAGTCCCACCAAGTCAGAGTTGCCTACTTAGAAAAGTGGTTTCACACTGAATGATGCTCACATGTGAAATGGAGCCATTTGTTTTCCCTGAGGCAGGAGAGATGCAACACCAGTCCTCACTTTGTAATTCACGGAGAATAAACACGTTTTTCTGTCTAGTCTCAAATTTTTCACTTTCAATATTTGAGTAGCATCAAGGTGAGGATGATGTTGTTGCTTACATCTGGCATTTCATATTAATTTTTAAGCTTTAAAAACTGTATTGGCTTTGACTCATTTTTGAGGAAGGAGAAAAGGATTGAGAGAATGGATGATCTGTTTGATCTGAACCGTTTCATCCAGGACTAATTACAGCCCCTCACAGAAAGCAGTCAGGGGGATGACACTGCAGTACTAACCTGCAGAAACTTAACTGACATGGCACAGCTTGAAGAAATGTTTTGTCAGCTTATGCTCCTTGTTGCAGCAGTGTTTGGCGTAAGTGATGGATGAAAGTAATAACTACCGCTATTTCTTTTTACTTCCATGTCATTAATGTGTTGCTTCATACTGTTAATGGCAAAGAAATAAAATATGCACTAAACTTTATAATGTAATACTTCAGTGTCATCAAGCCTTCTTCTCTGTGAGTGGGTACTATACTTATAAGCATGAACAGGAAAAATGTTGCAAGAAAACACCACGCTGAAAAGAAGACATGCTGAGAGTATAATGAGCAAAAGTTTCTTGAGAACTGGAAAATTCTGCAGATACTCTCTCCGGTGACCAATGATAGAACCAGCGGGAATGTTATGGAGTTGCATCAGGGGAGGGTCAGGTTGTGTGACAGGAAGACATTCTCCACCAGAGGGCCAAGGGCTTGGAACAGGCTGTCCAGGAAAGCGGTCATGGCCTCAATCTGTCAGAGCTCAAGAAGCATCTGGATAATACTCTCAGACATAGGGTCTGTTCTTTTGGTGGTGTGGAGCCCAAGGTTGGACTCAGTGATCTTTATGGGTCCCTTCTATGATTAATGATCCTGCAGATCTTGCAAGAACTGATCAATCCACGACCAACAGTCTGCTGTATTTATTCAAGATCACATGCAGATATGACCCTCTAAAGGAATTCCCAAACACTGCAGATGCCACGAAGGCATCAGTATGAACCTCTTCTCCTGAGTAAGGGGTTGGGGTTGCCCTCAGAGCTGCAGCTCCAACTGGGATCTGTGTGATCATGTGAGTGAACTGTTAGAGTGAATGTGCTGTGTGAACAGTCATTTGCCATTAGTAGTAACAGCTTGTTTTTATCACTAAAAACAGCTTAATGAGTAAAAAGTGTTTTAGGCAATATTGGCTGTCTCCCTTCCCTATCAGAAAAAAAGGAAATTTACAGCATGAGAATTGTGGACACTTAATTTCAATCTCCAAAAAAAAATTTCACATAAACAATAATTAGGAAGAAAAAAAATAGGGCATTTTTTGTTGTACTGAAATCTGCTGGAGGAACCAGGGAGCTTTATATGGAAGTCATTCAAAGAGCAGAGTGGAATAAAATGGGGAAGAAACAGGAAGACAGCACTTCCTAACTGAGGATAGATGGCACCTGTGGTTTTCTGTCCTAGGTGTACTCTTGCTTCCTTGGGTTTGTTCATAACTGTTTGCAGTTTGGCCACAGACTGACATGTGTGTAGAAACTTTGCTTACTGGATTGCTGAACATGTAAATTTCTATTGGATTTCCCAAAGACTCTGGAACTACTGAGTAACAGAAAGAAACTGGAAAAATAGAGTGCACTTCAACAATATGGCTTGCTTCTGCCATGTCACTTCCTGAAACTCAGAAAAGAAATATCTATTTTCTAGCAGACTTAAAATCCTGCCCTATTGTGTCCCATAAATCACTGTGCTGTGTTCCCAATTATAGCCCACTGAATTCTTTCTTTCCACATAGGAAAGCTCAGAACATGGAAAGGCCGCCTGGCACCACTGCTCACCCCATCTGTAGCAGATGGAAAGCTCAAAGAGCTGGAGTGGTGAGCATTAACAAGGAACCAGACAGAGTGAGAGACACAACCACGGTTATTTCTTGAAAGACAAGATGCATCAGGATGCTTTTTACAGCAGGAAAAAAAAGATCAAAAACACATGACAGCTTCTGCTTACAGGTATTCTGTGTCATGTCACCCTTCTCTTTGTATGAAGTGCCTTCATTCTCTGGAAATAGTTCTGTCTGGTAAAGATTAAAAGGGAGGATTTAAGGCTCAGAGAGCGTGTGCATACCATTCTGTCCTGTCCCTCTCTGATCATCCAAAAAGAAAATTCCCAGGCTGCAATCTTTGCAAGACTTGCTTCATTCCACATTGTGCTCTTCAGCTCTTCCTTTCCTACGATTTTAGCCCATCTCTGTAATACAGGAGGATAATATACTTCCTTATTCCTTTTCAAGCTCCAGTTTTGATTCTTACAATATTTTAGCAGGCTGACAGAAAGGCAACCTCAATTTCTCCAACATAAACATCCAACAAATTAATTTTCTCTCTTTCTCTACCCATTCCAACATAATGTTGAAAAAGCATAATGAAGATTAAAAAAATCTGTACATGCTCATAGTTCTACTCATACCATAAAGGAAAGGCAAAAGTCCCTGAGACCATCGCTAAATAAACCCTTTGTTTCTCACTGACAGTGGAGTCAAAATGTCATGTACTCATATTACCTTCTGAGATATGGGTCTGGACCTTTCCATCAATTCCTGTAGATGCATTGGAAGCTCCACAGTAAGCCAAGACTCAGTCAGATTGATATTGCATGACTCATCTGCTCAGTGGGTACAGTCACTCCAGAATGGATGGATGGCTTCACTCAGAAAAGCTCACTGTTATTGCATCTCCAGCTAGAGAGCTGCAGAGCAAGAGAGGACCTGGAAATCTAATCCACATTGCCTGGGTTTTCTCATCAGTACTTTGGGTAAGGGGGATTTGTACACTGTCACCTATGAATGATAGAGAAAGGCTCATATTGTCCCAGCTGCACCTCTGCTTCCAGAGGACTGACCAATGTCACTCTGTTTCATGTAGATTTTCCTGTATTTATGAATTCACCTTCACTCCTGTCCTCAAAAATATATATAGTTCCTTTATAAAGAATAATCAAAGACCTCCTGTTATTGTGCTTGCCCAGCAAACTAGGCCGAAAGACTCTGAAAAAAAGAGTGCAAAATACCATCTAGAGAAGAATCAGATAAGCTCAGTGAAGGGGCCTTTTTAGGATTAAATGTGAAAAGGAATACAGTAATGCAGTATCCACTGCATTATCTATACTACATTAAATTCAGTTTATTTTATCTTGCTGTATATCATCAGTGCTTTGCAGTTTTGCTCAGAAAATGCAGAACTGTGTGTTCAAAGTTGAAAGTGAAGTGGAGAAAACAGAGCTTTTAACATCAAAGTACATATTGGAAGCCCTTGGGAAAGTCTGGAAAATGATTTAGGATTAAGACATAACCACATTAACTGGACGATTCTGCTAAATTGATTAGCAGTGAAATTAGCTACATTAGCTTTTCCCAACTTCAGGTTTCAAATTGACCCAAAAGATTAATTTGGGCAATTCATACATCTCAGAACTATTGCTATGTCTGATGTCTCTACTGCAGCCTACAGGTGCTGTCATCGCGTCGGTCAAACATTGCCTCTATTCCTTTTTTCAAGCTCTCTATGCAGCCACGAGGTCTGGAAATACTGGGCTTGATTCAGTCATCTGGACCTAGACAAAATAGATAGTAAAAATTGCCTCTTGCTCATCTGGTGGGGAAATATTTCATAACTGCATGGGAACCAATCCTTCCCAACAGCTGGGATTTCCTGCCCTGCCACTCATTTCGGCAATGACTCACTGTGGACTGTGTGCTGCTGAATACAGCCCCTGAATGATGAAGTGACTCCTTTTCTGTCTCCCAGAAAGGACCATTGTCCAGCATAAAATGCACCCAGCTGCACTGCCAGCAATGATGCCAATGCAAACATTTCAACTTGCACATAGACTTCCCTCAACACTGTGCTGTCCACTTGCTTGAAGATCACATCCCCCAGTATCAGTAATAACTATTTTATTTATGAGTGTAATGATGATATTAAATACATCCTCACAAAACTAGTGAACATAGAATACAGAATCATTTGAATTGAAAGGGACTCTTAAAAGACACCTGGTTCAACTCTCCGGCAATGAACAGGGATAAGTAAAGCTACATCAGGTTGCTCAGAGCCCCATTCAGCCTGACCTTCAATGTCATGAACTATCCACCACCTCTCTGGATAACCTGTTCCAGTGCCTCACCATCCTTATTGTGAAAAGCATCCTTATATCCTTGTTCTATCACAACAGACCCTACTAAAGAGTCTGTCCCTTTCCTTCTTACAGTCCCCCTTTAGATACTGAAGAGGCACTCTCAAGTCTCTCTGTTGGAGGTCTGCTTGCTGAACATAGCAAATAAAATGGCAAAGTGCTTGAACTGATATGGATCCATATGAGTTTATCATATCAAGCACTACCACAGAGACACAAAGCCTCCTGCAGGCACAGTAAACACAGCAGGAGAGAGTTCAGGCATTGCTTTCAAGACACCTTTAAGACACCAGCAAAACTTATCTCAGAGCCAATGAGATGCCATAGTGAACAATCAGGTTCCTGGGATGTTGGTACCTCCATGCTGCGATTCTGTCCTTCAGTGAAAATGCCCATGCCATAACCCACACCAGTCAGAATATGAGCTTGTCAGGCCTTTCCAGATCACAACACTGATACCTTTCACGTCCTATGACAAGTCTACTACAAAATGTTCATCATCTTTCTAAGAACTCTGTGTTCTCTTATGGAAAGAGAAATCTCAGATAACTTCTCGGCCCAGGTGTTCCCTACAGCAGCAGCATTTTGCACACACTGATGAATAAAAGCCTTCTAATGCAAAACAACTCTGTGTTGCAGATTAGCTTCACAGGAAACATCCTACGAGCTCGAAGCTCAGGTCAGTAATCATGGAGTTTGGATAAAAAACATATTTTACAATATTGTTCAAACATAATAAATACCTCAGGCAAAATTTTCGAATCTGTCAACTGACTAAAAATTGATGTCCCATTAGAAGCTTCTGAACATGTTACCCCTGTCATTATTGTACCTGAGGAACAGTAATTGTTTCTCAGACATGGAGCCACAGGAAACACAGCCACAAGCCATATCTCTATTCATTACCACTCTCCATACAGATTAACATCAACCATTCCCCTCCCACCTTGGCAATTTCATAGGAGCTCTCCAGGAAATTCAAGGCAATAGAAAGCAGTTCCTATTTCATACAAGGGAGACGGTACCAAAAACCTCTGGTAGCAACAGAGCAGGAAGATTAGTAAAGCTTTAATACAAGGAAAACTGTGAGAAAATTTCAGCTGCACTGTTGCATGTTCTGTTTTATGAAGATTTGTGTCCCATTCAGCTGGAGTAATCTTAAAGAGACATTAGCATACATTAAAGCTGTAGGAAAACATTCATTAAACTGTAGATCAAAAAGCTGTCATTGGCAGACGAAGCTCAGGTTGAGGCAGGTGCGTGCCTCTATCTTCACTGCTGTTTATCAGCACGGCTGCCCCCAGTGTCACTCAGCGCCTGCAGTAATTTGGTTCCTGATGTCAGGCTGAAATGTCCGGTGATACTGCTGGGGATGGTGGTGCTGCACACATCCTTGTTCCTTTTGAAGTGCTAAATGGAGGGAGCCACCAATAACTGCCACATGAATTATCAATCCTGCCTCTAAATTGCTCAGCTTAGCTCTCTTGCAATCATACTGTCTGCAGTGGTATAGATAGGGGAGAAACTATAATCTGTTATAATGAATTTTAATGCAATGCTTTATATTTACACCCAAGCTATATTCTGTACAATTGAAATGAATTTCTAATGCTGTATTATTTGCTATTTTCCATACTGTTTGCCATTCCATTCAGACTTTCTTTAATAATGTATTTTTATAGGCCTGAACCTCTGCAAGTCTCCTCTGCCAGCTCCACTCTCCCACTGACAGGAGCGATGCCTCACAAAGCCCCATGATCGGGAGTGACCTTGGGATCACCCTTTCCCCTGTTCTCCCCAGGCTGGCAAAAATCACAGCGCTAGCTGCAAGCAGCCCTGAATTCTTTGGCTTTTATTAGCCAGCTAGGATTGCCCTGACATGCGTTTTAGACATTTAATTTCTTTTGTATTTGGCCATCTCTGGAAGGGGAGTGATGCATCTCTTCCCAAATCACCACCGGAAGCATCAGCATGCTGCCAGGAAGCCTCACAGTCCCAAACCTCCTGATCAGCGTGCAGACATTGCCTCATCAGCACAGCCGCTGCCTCATCAGCACGGCCATCACGTCCCTGCCATCTCTGTGGAGGTGTGCGGATGAGGATGCTAAAGGTTGCAAAGAGAGGCAAGTTTCCTAAAAGCACCCTGCTGCTGCCTCCTTGCCTCATGACTGGCATGCTGATGATACCTCCTGTCAAGTGTCATTTCCCTGCCGCCCCCCTCACACGGGTTCCCTTCTTGATCCTGGGATGGAGGCACACAAATTAATAGCAACAGGCCCTCCATGCTGTCATCTTGTCACCTTCCTGGGTCTCTCCACTTCAATTAAGCCCTGGAATTGCTCTTCCTGTTGCTGTCTTGCACCCCTCCCCCTGTGCCCATGCTCTTCCCCCACTCTCCTTGTATCTCCTCCTTCTTCATTTATAGAATCACAGAATCACAGAATCACAAGGTTGGAAACAACCTATAAGATCACCTAGTCCAACCGTCTTCTCACTATCACTGCTACCACAAACAAAACCATATCTCGCAGCTCCTCATCTAGACGCCTCTTGAACACTGCTAGGGACGGTGACTCCACCACCTCCTTGGGCAGCCCTTCCAGTGCCTGACCACTCTCTGAGAGAAAAAGTTTTTCCTCATGTCTAGCCTAAATTAACAGCATGTCTAACCTAATTTAACAGCAGCAGAGCTGTGTTCTATCAAGGGAAAGCTACATCAAGGGTGTTGCATTTGAGCAATCCCAGATTCAAGTACAGACTGGGAGAAGAACTCATTGAGAGCAGCCCTGTGGAGAAGGACTTGGGGGTTCTGGTGGACGAAAAGCTTTACACAAGCCGTCAGTGTGCACTTGCACCCCATTAGTCCAACAGGGTTGTCTGTCTCTGCTCTGCCCTTGTGAGGCCCCACCTGGAGTACTGCATCGAGGCCTGGGGCATCCTTCCTCCAAGAAAAGTATACCTAATTTGGCCTGCTTTATCAATTTGGTCTATTCTTTTACCAAAAGACCAGAGAAAAAAGGCACCGAAATAAAGGATTTGACAAGGTATGAAGTAAGGAGCGCCCCTGTATATTTAGTGGTGACTCAGCAAGCAGATGTGCGTATAAGTAGCTTTAAAGCTGAATGAATATATAGAGAACTTTCTGAAACATTTCTGAAGCTGTTTTCAGAGCCTTGGAGACATCAGTGTCAAGATATCATTCACTGTACACTGCCACAACAAAACAAACGCCATAGACGGAAGCAAAATATGTTTGTGATTCTACAAAATATGGAAATAATGCACATGGAAAATGGAAATCTTCCTAGCCATCTGGAACCTGAGCATTTGCCATCAATATTAGTTCCAGCAGCACTGAAGCTAACTAGCATTTTGCCTCTGCTTTCAACGAGGCCAGGAATCACACAGAGCCACAAGTGCTCAGAAGGGGAAGCGTAGCACTGGAGAGGCGGAAGGACTCCCTCTCTGCTCTCAAGAGGTGAGGGGTGTGCAGCTGGCTGGGCCACTTTATTTATGTGCTTGCTAGATGGTAAGGAAGGAGAGCGACAATAAAAAAAGAAATGTTTAAACTTTGTGATCCTCTTTGATTACTTTATATTATCCCAAAATTAGTACCAGAAAAATGTTGTTATATGTAACCTATAATATATGCCTCGGCAAGTCAGAACAAAAAGTGAAAATTTGGAACTCACTGCTTAAAGTGCGTTATTTTGTGCTTCATCATGGAAAAAAATCTGCATTTCGTGCAAAGCACAAGATAAAATCTTCATTATGCACCACAAGGGCATACCTCCCTTCTACTAATCTTCTGGCTGGAACGGTCAGTATTTAACAAAGAGCATGAGTGTTATTAAACTGTTAGTGTAGGCTCAAACCTCAGAGAATGCAAAACTTCTGTTGGGTAGCATGCTTTTCTCCAGAACTCCTCCAACTTCATCCAGATATTCTCAAAATACCTTGAAAGTTCTCTCCTTCTCAGTTCCTTAGCTTCTAAATCAGCAGTTGCTTTTCTAAAGTGATGTGGACGGTAAATGTAGCTTCTGATTAAAATGGGGAAATAAGGGGTTGAAATGAAATAATATTTAAGGTCCCTTCCAACCCAAGCCATTCTATGATTGTATCATTCTAAAAATCTAAAACAGTCCATGCCTGCACCTTTGCAAGTGAATTTCTTACCAGGTGGGAAGGTGGCAATGTGAAATCTGGATACGTTCTCAAATAATCTATTTTTGATACTCGCTGCAGGATTCAGTGCAAGTAGAAGCACTTAGATACTGCCTCATCAGGAAAGTGCACACCTCTTCTAGAGCCTGCATTGCATCCACCAGTTTCCAGCTGTTGTTTTGGATACTCTGAAGAGTCTCATGTAGCATTACTTGACTCTTTTCAGGTGACACAATCACTGTCTCTGATTCACTCTTTGGACAGAGATGGCCAGGAACAGCAGGAAAAATCTTTCCTCTAGGTCTGTTCTGCACCTTCTCAAGCAAGAACAAATCCACATTACAAATAAGAAGCATAAAATTTCTTTGAAAACTGTCAACTTGCCAGACATTAAAAAAAAACAAAAAACTACAACACTAAATGAAATACCTACATAGATTGGTTCACACTTAAATTATTTCATTAAAAGTAGCCTAATTGTTTACAATTAAGGAATACTATAGTGACAAATGAGCACTCAAATATCACCGCTATCCCTTTTCAATTTTGTGCACCCTTATTTTTGTTCTTTCAATATGTGTGGAGGTGGTAGATATGCAGTAGAAGGCACACGGGCTCCAAGTACACATTGCGGCATAAAATCATAGAATAATCAATGCTGGAAAAGACCTCTAAGATCATCTAGTCCAACCACCAACCCATCCTCACCATGCCCACTGCCCACGTCCCTCACTGCCACATCTACACAGTTCTCAAAAACCTCCAGGGACAGTGACTCCACTGCCTCCCTGGCAAGCCTGTGCCACTGCCTCACCACTCCTGAAAAGAAATGGTTCCTACTAAGCAACCTGAACCACCCCTAGAGCAACTTGAAACCATTCCCTCTCATCCTATCGTTGTTACCTTGGAGAAGATGCCAACCCCCTCCTTGCCACAACCTCCTTTCAGGTGGCTGTAGGGAGCTATAACATCTCTCCTGAGCCTCCTCTTCTCCAGACTGAATAATCCCAGTTCCTCAGCCACTCTACATAAGACTTGTGCTCCAGACCCTTCACAGAGAAGTAAGCCCCACAGCAGGCTGCACATGTGCTCCAGGGAACCCTCCCCTCATAGAGCTCAACAGCCTGAGTAACTGCAAAGCTTGGGAGAAGGACCTGTGGGAGGGAGTCAAACACTGCGGGGAGCAGCATGAGGTACACTGAAAGGAGGAATTCAAGCGTGTGCAGTGAGCGTGAAGGTGATAGAGAAAGACATCGTCTCTGTGCAGCCTCTCTGTAAGCAGCTGCAGGCAGGCAGACCTGGTGCTCCTGCAAAGTGTCACTGCAGCAATAAGCTCAGCACAAATCCTAGAGTCCCCTCCTCTGCAAGCAGCCTGCAGGTGATGAGAATGCCTGCCTCTGCAAGGCAGGAGTTGGGGGAGGGTGGGAAATGCAAGGACAGAGATGGAGACAGGTGAGATTTCAGTACAACAAGGTGTTTGCAATGGCTATGGCAAGTAGAAAAACACTGCTGGCAGAATTCCAGTAGAGGATAAACATGCTCCAGGTTTAGGGAGATGAGTAAGGCAATATTGTATTCCTATGGCTAGAATGACTCGGAGGGAAAGATCTAGGAATGACTTGCAGGGGAGAATAAAAGCATGGGATAAGCAGCTAAGCCATAGAGAAGGGTCAAATATTAGATGTGGGGGTGAGAGGAGAGGAACAGCATGAATTCTTGTAAAGAGTTGTAATAATCAAAACATTGGCAGGGCCTTAACTAGGCAGCCCTGCTGGGTGCCCAGATAATACAGCTGATTTTAATTGCTGATGTGTGCATTTTATGTCATTTGCCTGATTCACGGCCCTTTTATGACCGTTCCGTTTGACCACAAATCAACAGACAGTCATAAAGCATCACGCAAATGACCTCCTCCCTGAACAGGCTGTGTTATCTTTATTGATATTCAATATTTAGTTTTTAATGGAGATGGATGGAGAGGCATAAGGGTAGCAGCAAGATGAGGCGCAGAGAAACTGTTTTGAAATAAACAGGTTGACAAAATATAAAGGCAGGAATCCAGAGACATGAATAGTCAGGGAGGTGAGTGCCACTAAGGTAGGCAGAAATCATCTGGAGGCAAACTGCTTGGGAGCAGCTGACAGATGACAAAACTGTCAGGCAATGAGAAATACATGTATGAAATAGGGAAAGGAGGACCAAAGAGGCTGAAAAGGAAAATCATTTCATAAACAAATGCCATGATTTCACATTTCCCTTCTTCTCCCCTATCACTCTGCTCCCTCCCACTTCACCCTGTTTTCAAGTAGCAGGGTATAAAAGGCTTGATTTCAGCACTGGTATGCTTCACATTTTCAGATGTAGCATTGTTAGCTGGAGGTCTACCAGAGGATGCATATTGCTTCTCTCCCACCTGCTGTTCATTTCATAAACTGCAATCAGTACACAGTCAACACCTCTATTGTTTATTATGTGATACAGCAGGAAACTTCATTAGATCTGGATTGTACTGGACCAAATTCCTCACATCCTAAGTTGTGCTAGTGGGTGAGGCAGGAGTCTATGCAGCACAAGCACCCCACTTTGTCCAGACATCCGAGAGACTGATTTCTTTCCTTTGCATATACCTTTGTATTGTATCACGTTGAATTCCTTCACATTGCCTTGAATTCCTCCTAAACTCATTGATTCACTTATTGTGTACGCTCATCCAGGAAGCTAGCGCAGAAACCAAAACTCTCATCCATTTCCATAGAACAGGAAGAAATGACAAATGCACTGCCAGATGTTTATCACATCTGTAGTATGGCACAGGAAGTAGATGTTTTCTTCTGTCATAGAGGAGGTATCTAATGTCCTGACTAGACTGCTTTGGACACAGGGCCAAAACTGCAGGGCTGCCTTGTGCTGATAGCAGCTAATGCTTCCAGTTGCACCTAGAAGCATCCACAACTCACTCATGCATATCTAAGTTCCTAAGATTTTTACTTAGAAAAGCCTTGCAAACATCAGCTTCATGGAGCACATGCATTTGCTCCACAGATCTTTCTATATAGTTAATGCAAAGACAAAGGTCTGGCAGGACACAAACCAGATACCCCTCTGTTAATCTGAGATATCTTGGATGGGCACAATGTGCATGGATGGTGTAGGCTGTGACACAAACCCAGCCGCCTACAAATCATCAGCTCCTGCACATGCCTAAAATGAGAAAAAAATATGTCAGTACTCTTCAAAAGTCCCAGTGAAGAGTACAGGTTTCACAGCCACATTAGGCTTTCACAGCCATCTAACAATACAATAGCTTTTACTGAAAGGTTGTTCATGCCAGGTCAGTACACAGGACATGTACAGATCCGATGGCCCTTCTAGAGGGAGAGGGCACTATGGACTAGAAATTCCAGAAAAAATTAGGAATTCCTTTTTATGTGCCTGTGTATGATTTCTATTCAAAGGACAAAGACTGCATCTTGGGGATCCAAGAGAACAGCAATTTTCATTGACTTTTTAATCTTTCTGTAACACCACGCTTGTACCACTGGCCAAGCCTCATTATTCATGTGAGCAGTAGGCCAGCATAATCTCATGCCCATTTTAGAAATAGGAACATTTGCTAGTTTTATATTTCCCTTCTTGCTGATGTGAAATTACAACTTCAGCTATAAGATGGCCCACTCAGTTCTCCACTAGTGACTCATACTCTCTCATACACAAATGTACTGAGTTTACATGCCTGTCAGTGACATCTCTAAGTGACCACACTCCCCAGAGTCAGAAAAAAATCTAAAATGCATTCTTCAAGCAACTGCAGCTAGCAGTGTCTGATTTGCACTCTTTTCTTACAGAGTACAAGTAGGAGAATATTTCTGCTCACGGACATTCATCAAACTCATGATTGAGATCCAAACTGGGAATCTGAATGAATACTGATGCAAAGGACTTAGTAAAGCTTCATGTGATTCCAGGATTCAATCTTCCAGGATTATTTTTGAAGAATTGCATTCAAAAAGTTGCATTGTTCAACCAACCAAAAAAAGAAAAAAAAAAGTCATAACAAAAGGAACCCATGAAACTTTAATTCTGTTTCACTCCTTACTCATGCTTGGCTATTTTTATGCAATCACATATTCTGATCCATAACCATTCTCTGTACAGGATGAGAAGGCTAAGCACACACAGTAGTGAAAGCAAGATGTAAGAACTACCTTAAGTCAGATCTTTTTGACCTTGATACTCTTTAGATGTAAGTTGATGTGGGGAGGTTTGGAGTTAGCTGAAAGGGATCGTGCCTCCTGCTGTTCCCACAGCATGTTTTGCTCCTATCCACTGCAAAGTGGCAGTGCACTAACCTCTCCTCTTGCAAGGAAAATAAGGATGGGTAAATAATTCTCTGATTAGCATGCAATGTTTCCCAGGGAGCTGGATCAAACTACCTACTTAGTGCCTCAGCAAAGACAACATAGTGCTTCTGACCAGAAAGCATGATGGGTAGTCACATAATGTGGAATGGATATACCACATGGGAGGACAAAGAGTGAGGACTGATACAAGAATGAAAAAAAGTGGAACAAAGACAAGGAGTACTTGCCACTTGCAATTTTTCACATGAGAAGGTTGTTACTTTAGTCAGGATGGTGGACATCATCTGGATGTTCATCTGAGGTTATTGGCTTCCATTCCCTTTCTCACTGAGGAGTGTAAGTAAGAGTGGAAAGGGAAAGAAGAACTGGAAAACCTGTAGTAGATATGTAGCAGATAAAAAGGCACCTAGAGCCAGACCTAAAGCAGCACAGCCATCCATTACTGATACAGTCCTTGACTCTTCCTTTGAGAGACAGCTGCTGCAGAATCTCTTTTCAATCTCCTAGAAGCAAGTAACTCCCACTTGCAGGCCTATGGAGTGCCATACATTTCTGAAATACCCACATTACTTCCGGAGACAATCAGATTTGGCTTCATTCTCATTCGTGAGTAAGACAATAAGATGTGTCAGATTCGGAAAATAACATCCAGAAAGTGAACCTATTTACACAGAAAATGATACGTTCACTGACAGCATTGCAGTTAGAGGGACTTCTAGGAGACAGTAAAAAGGTTATTTTGAGGATCCTGCCTTCTGTTGGCAAAGCGTTCCAGAGAAACCTCAGAGTTGGAGCGAACAGCTGAGCAAAACACTTGAAGAGTTTGTATGAAGTGCTAAAAACTAATTTGTAGCACCCAGGCATTTGCAACCTGCTCACCCTGTGACAGCTTGCACTCTCCAAGAGCGTGTGCACAAAAACAGCCTCCCTGAAGGTCATGTCTGCAGAACAGCAAGCTGTTACCTGAGAAGGAATGGAGAAGCTCTCCTAGAAAAAAAAAGTGTTGTAAAAAATAATCAACCTGCTCTACTGGAGGGGCTGGCTCCACTGCTTCCTAGGTCAGCTATGGAAACTACTCGTGACAAACTGACTTAGAAGGCTGAAGCATGGCCTGTAGTGAATGTTCTGCAAATCCATTTCGTAGAACGGGGTACCGAGTCCATTTAGGGAAGACACATGGGTGACTCGTAAGGATCTGAGGTGAGAACATAAAGGCTTCTATGTGACAGTGAGAACAAACCAGGTCATGGCCAAAAAGCTGGTTCCTTAACTCCTTACATGTAGACATTTTCAGAAATAAAAATAAAAAATAAAAATTAAAAAAAAAAAACACAGAAAAGGTCAAGCAGAGACACATCTGCCTGGATAATGAGAAGATCAGAAGGGAAAGGAGAATATACTCAGTCTGACATTTTTCCTCATTCCATCTCTGTTTCAGAGGGCTGGATTCAGGAGATCTGGCCTCCTGGCTGCCAAAATTAAAAATAATTTGGGCATGGAGGCTTCGTAGAAAGGTTACCAAGAGAAAAATCTTTCCTTCCACATTCATTTATCCTGTTTGAAGAGAAAATTGTACTTTTAAAACTAGAATGTTTTCATGAAATGACGTCTGATACTTTTAAAAGCCTTTCCTCCGTCACTGCAGTACCTGTATCACCACTAGCAATGGAGACACCTGGGGTGATCAAAACCAAAGGAAGCTGGAGCAGTTCATGCAAATGCTCCCCTTCCCAAAGAGGCACAAGCCACACAACTCCTCAAAGCCTCTCAGAGCCCAGCAGAATGCTCAGCACACATTCCAGTTCTACTAAGCCATCCCAGCCCTAGAGACTGTAACAAGGACCAGCTGCTGGGCCAACCTTAGAACCACACACCTGAGCAGTGACTGAAGTAGCTGCTAGGACCACAGCCAGTCTGCTGTGATTGCAGTCTCTCTGAACCAGTCTGCAAACCCCCTCAGCCAAAAGCGCATCTCCAGGGGTGGCTCAGTAAGTCAGGCACAGAAGTTATCCATGTGAGCAATGCCTTCAGAAATTAGAAGCAAACACAGGATGACCTGTAGCAGGATCTAACCTTCAGAGGGCCAGAAGTGTGGATGATTTCTGAGTCAGACAGGTGAAAATCAAGCATTGATTGGTCACAACTGCGTCAGACCACCACATTTCAAGTTGGATAGCAAGGCCTTCTCTAACTGTGAAAAGGTACTTGTGTGCAGAAAGAGGCTTTGACAGTAAAAAGAGATTTCTACAGCTTACTGACTTTTTAATATTTCATATGCACGGCTGAAACCAGTATATCTTCCACTGACACTAGCCTCCAGGTACACACAGCTCCAAGAAGGAGCTTTGCATACAAGGCAAGGAGGCAGATATAAGTTGCTGTTGCCATTAGGAGCGAGTTACTAGTGCTGTTCATTGTTTGCATGATAAACAAGTGCCTCATTCAGCACAAACATCTGACTTTACTGACTGATCTATGCCTGTAATATTGCGTGGCATTTATGAAGTAAATGAAATACAGTTATAGTTACACGCCACAACAGTTCTGCATTTATTTTTCTTGAGCACAACCACAAGGGTTGCTACACAGTTGAGGTCTTCTGCAGCAGTTGTTTTTTTGCTATGTCATGATGTCTTGCAGGAAAAAAATCCAGAGCCATTTTCCATTTTTGAGAGCTAGAAAAGTCTGCTCCTGTGTGAATTCACAAACAGTAATACATTTGTGCTATCTTTGACATACAGCACAAGATGTCGTCCTGAACACAGAAAGAACAATGTCTCCAGGTCAGGGCAGTAGCAAAAGGTGCTGGAGATAAGAAGCAGAGATAGAAAGCTCCATGGGGAGGGGTTCTGCTGCAAAAGAGATGTGGGACTGCCATGCTTGTGTGAGCAAAACATGATCCACTGTTTGTCCCTCAAGAGATGATAACTAGATGAAGAAAATGGAAGTAGGAGCTGGAAGTTAGGTTTGGCCGCTCTCTTTTACTTCCCCACCCTCTAAAGGACTTCTTTGAACATTCAGAATGCGAACGTATGCTTTTATCTCAGAAATGTAGAAGGGCTGTGTTTTCTGCAATTGATTTTCAATCCCTGGAAGGTCTTGTGTATAGACCTAGGTGATTTGCCATGTGCTCTGGGAGCACATCTCCTTGCTTTGTGAGTATGGGACAACTTGCTGATAACCAGATGCTGCACTTCTCATTTCCTTCATGCACACTTGAAAAGGGATCTACTCTCTAGAGATCACTTTGTCTGGTATGTTTCTACAGTAGCTGACTGATGGGTGCAAATGTATGTAAGTGGTGCAAGAAGTATAATCAGGTCTTCAAATAAGACCTCTTTTCAACACTGTTCATTTCAGTGTCAGGCATAACTAACTTACATAGGAAGTGTCCAGGAGCATTAAAGTTCAAGTGAAAAATCTTTCAGAGACTTTACAGTAAAGAAAATTAATGGCAGATGATTAATGTTCTGCCATGCAATATAATGCCAACCACTGAGAAAAAGTAAATCAGAATTAAAGACAGAAAGCAGTGTTTGAGACTTACAGAACCTCTAGATGTATTAAGAGTTTGGAGAGCACACTTGCAGATATGTGTATGCTTTGGGTGAGGAAAATGGGCAATGAAATCACATTTTGTATCTTCCCTTCACTTGCAATAGAAAACCCCTATTTTCTGTATCTTTTCACCAACATGAAAACAGAACTATGCAGAACTATTCTGAGAGCCAGCACATCTCTTTCTCCAGAGGATACATACATTACAAGAGTACATATATATCATCATTTTCTCTCTCTTTCTCACTGCCCTCTTGCTATGATAGCAAATTTATCATCAGGAACTCACATAAGCTTTCATTAGTGTGTTGCCAGAAATGCAAGTGGGCATTAACCTTTTTTTTTTTTTTTTAAACCAAGCTTTCTACAAAGGCTTTTCATACCTCAATAAAAACATCTGTATACTTTTTTGCTATTACAAAGCTGAGTTAACTATTGTTGATAGTGGTATATAACAGCACAGTAATGATGTGCTAGAAGTGAGGTTTACTTCCACAACCTTTTCAATAATGAGGCAAAATAAAAAATGTATTAGGAGGGGAATCTTTCTGCAGTCTTCCACTCCAACTTTATTTTTCTCCTCTTATTCCCAACTGTAGATCTTGTTCATATAGAGAGGGCTTGATATTTATTTCTTGACGTATCTACTGACAGTGCTGCTGATAACAATGTTAATATTTGAATTTATAAATAATAGGAAGGTGGGCAAGATTTGAGGGGCTAACATAATTGCAAGAGGATACCACCTACATTTCCACATTAACAGCAAGAGTCAGCATAATATGCTCCCAGGCTCCCTCCAGCAATGAAAATCTAAATTCAGCCAGGACCACTTGTGCTTTTCTGACATGTAATTCTTAATGGAAGTTCTAATTCACAGTATGATCAATTCCTTTTAAAATTAGGTTAACCAAACCCAGGAAAAATAGCTTCATTTTAGGCACATTGTAAACACAATAATTCTCTATTTATACTCATCCCTCAAGAGTGTATGTTTCTAAACAACAGCTACTCTAAGAGATGAAAACATAGCAGAAATATTCTTGAATTGTTGGAATGTGGTTCCAAAGAATTGCTTTCCAGATTGGAAATGATGGCACATTCCACTTACAGTTGTGAGACAAGTTAATTAGACAGATACTATAAACTACATAGTAATTTCCAAGTAACTCCACTGGAAATGATGGTAATTACACAGTCATTGAAGTAAAAAGGTCCAAAATATAAAAACGGAGCTCAGATGTCTATGTGCATGTAGATACTTTAACCTCTGCTTTTTTTTTTTCTTCTAACAGTTCAAAACAGTGAGTACCTTCCTGCCCTGTATGCATGTTTCTTGGCAATTCATGGCTCAATTTGAAGTATTGTACCATTTTGTGAGACTCTGAAAGCAGTCATATGCCTAAGGGCTTTGCTGGACTGGAGCTATGGCATTTGACAGAGTGCATGACTGAGCCGCTAGCCGTTTCACCTCCTCTGTATGATACCTCTCCATTAAACTTCATTTCTGGTAAGAGGGCAGAAGCACGGAGGGAAAAAAAAAATATATTAGAGAAAGGGCTTGTGTATAAGGCATGTCTTTACTCAGAATGCCATGCTAAGTTTAGAGTATGCTTTGCTTTGGGACTTCAGCAAAATACTTGGTTTATGGTCCATGCCTTTACATATGCCAACATAATGTCTTCATCAGAGTCTACCTTGGCATTAATGACATGAGAATGGAACTCTAGAGCTTTACTTTTTTCTAAAGAAACACATCTGTATGCTTGAAAATAAGTGAGGCTGATCCAAATCCCTGCTGGGGTGGGATCTGTGTGCCTTGCAGAAAGGTTCTTGTCACCTCAGTCAGCCAACCAAGACCTGGCAGGTAGGTGCTCGCTTCTGAATTAGAGTGCACTTCTATGCACAGTGGTGGAGCTAGAGGTCTTTCTCTTCCCTTCTTGTGGTCCCTTGGATTTTCTGCAGGGACTGAGGGATAAAAGCAGCATCCTGGCACCCCACCAAGCCCACAGACCTCACCTGCCACTGCTTGTAGGGGGGATTTGTCTCCCTGTTAAAGCCACCTTTACTCCATCTGAAGTAAACAGATCAGCAAGCAGGGGGCTTAAAGGCCAGGATCAAAGTGTTATCAAGAACAAATAGCTGAAGGAAGACAAAATGCTGTTCCAGAAATCTCTGCCACAATGTGGAACACACTGAAACACCATTTTCAGAAGGGAGAGGAGAACAGCAAGGGATGGGCACTGCTGAAACATGGAGAGAGAGGGATGTAAGTTGGGAGAGAGTTAGGTGGGATGTATGGAGAAAGTTTGTTACATAAAGGGTGCTGAGGCACTGGCACAGGTTTCCCAGAGAGGCAGTGGATGCCCCTTTCCTGGAAGCATTCAAGGTCAGACTGGAAGGGTTCTCAGCAACCTGATCTAGCTGTAGGTGTACCTGTTCATTGCAAGGGAGTTGGACGAGATGGCCTTTAGAGGTCCCTTCCAACACAAGCAGTTCTACGATTATGTGATTCTATTATCTTTTGCAGGAAATAACAAGGTAAAGATGAAACGTAAAGATTAGGACTGTCCCTTTATGATAATGGTCTCCATGAAAGGCCATGTGACACCTGAAGCAAAACATTTCTTAACCCCCCCTGAGGGAAGCGAGTAGTGAAAAGTGATGGAGATTATTTTAGCCTTTGATGGCAAGGATGAGCGGCACGCCGTGGCCCAGATGTGCTGTGTACAAAGAGAACAGTTCAAGTCTTCACATCCAGCCAGGTACAAAAAAGTAAATCCGTCAAATAGTCACCTATGTATTTCTCTTCCCTCCATTAAGATTTCATTGTGTGATTCAAGAAACATGTCATTTTAAAACCTTAGAGGATAAGTTGTCAGAATGCATTGTCCTTTTAAGACTTCCTTTGGTCTCTTATTTAAATCTTTGAAATGCTTTGTGAGGTTTTTTTCACATTCACTTTGATTTCAATATTGTAGAGATGAGCGCGCCTTCCCTCTTGCGAGTTAAGAGCTTAAAATATCCTGGATAAACAAAATCTGAGGTATGAATTGTGAAAATGACAGTTGTTCCTTACAGCCCTCTATACGCAAAGCAGGTCCAAGTCTCACAGACCCTTCAAACGTACATCTCCTCCTTCTGGTGATTACAGCTTAACACCGTACTGATAATAAAAGGTAAATGAGTTCCTACAGCAGAATAGGTATCAAGTCTATGAAGCTTTTGTGAACGTGGATGCTGCTCTTACCATTATGGGCAATTAGAGCGCTTTGAAAGTGTGTTGCCTGACTTTCTGTTGCTTGGTAACTGGTGCACCTAATTCTTTCTCTAAGAGGTCACAGAAATGTCAGAAAATCCATTTTGTTGGGTGGGAGGGGGGGGGAGACAAATGCCCCCATCAGAATAGCAGCATATAGATTCACTAAAAGAACTTCATGTCTTCCATTAGCAGATAGAAAATAGTATTATTATTTGCCCAGCACTACAAAGCTGTGCAATTTCTGAGCAGTGCCAACTATATAACATTCTTACTGTGCCAAAAAGCTTAGGAACTGCAAACACACTGATGAAATTTGGCATGATACAGGTCAATGTAATTCATGGATACACTGACAAATAGCCATTACTGGCCTGACGCTGAGCCTGTTGGTGTCAATGGAAAAGCCCACTAAAATGGCCATGGTTCAGCAAACCAAGTTTTAAGGATTTTCTGAGACTGGAAGCTTTGCAAACATTGACCAGCACAGGAAAAAATATGAACTAGAAGTAAGCTAATGAGGCAGGAGATGAAATTCTCTTCTCTGAAGAGAACCAAGTTACAGTTTCTGCAGCCCCTGAAATGCTTTCATTGGGTGAACAAACTAAGTGATGTCTGTGAGGGAAGAGCTTGGCTATTTTTACCTGCATTTTAAGGAACAGGACTTTGGAAGTATCTCTCTTCTTCAGCAAATTTGCAGATCTTTTTACTTTTAAGACAGGTCCAGTAATACACACTATTCCCCAGAAATGGATACTGTTAAAATACTACTTCACTTTAACTTGAGCAAGGTATGCAAGTTCGCAAAATGCAGTTTAGATGAAATAAATGCCCCTGAGATTAAATGAATTCATTTCAACAGAGATGCAATATGCAGGTGTTGACCGCTGACCATCAATCATTTTCTTGCAGAGCTGGAGGCTTCCCGGTGTTATCATTGTAATCATTCTGCAAGAATTTGCAATCATTTTCTAAAGGGGTGGTTAGAAGGAAGGAATGGCAGACAATGCATTCTGCATTAAGAAACCAGAAAAATAAAGCATAATTTGCTGCTGAAACAGGCTGCACCATTTGAGAAATAGGATGCCTATGCAAAATCTAGACCCCTCCAAAGAACAGCCTCAAGGTGGTGGGCAACACAGAAAAGCTCCATGTCCCTGACCAGCCCACAAAGCTTCCACGCAACATTAAATAAGCCAAAATCAGGCCAGGACCTAGTGAGGGATATATTGATGGGAACCTAGAACTTCATTGCCAGTGTGTTATTGAAAGAGGACAAACTTGCTTTTTTCCTATGATCTTCCATTTAAAGGATTTATTCAGGTCAGAATTACCAAAAGAATATGAGTATGATGTTGTAATGCAAATCACTAACATCACTAAAATACATATTACTGAAAGAAGCAGATCTTTAAGACAAAGTAGAAAATGCAATCCAGATACCACAGTGCCTTTTGCTCTTTAAATGCATGCATTTTAGTCACCACTTTTTCTTCAGTGGTTTGAGGAAAGTATATCAAATCATATCCATGGGATGATATCGTGTGTTTATATATAGGAAGAGTTAGTATGATCCAAGAAACCATATCAGTGAGGATTTCATGCATACCCAAAATAAATCAGTGGCACATAGTCCAGGAAACATATCTTGACAAAACCCAGCAAAACTTTGCAAAGATGATTGTTCCATTATTTTGGTGCCCAGACTAATATGGTTTCTGAAACTCTTTAATGCATAATTAAATTACATTGTGATGAATATAACTGTTTCTTCTGACATGATTTTCCAACGTCATAATAGAAAATTGAAAAATGTATCATACAGTCTCCCTGAAAAAATGTAAACTTACAAAAAAATGTTTTTCAGGCAATCAAATTTGGTAGAATTTAGTGGGTTGAAGATTTATAGAAAAATAGACCTATAAAGAAAAAAGGAATCCAGAGGTGAATCATCAGGAAAACAAGAAAACAATAATGTTGCAATGCATCTTTTCCCCTCCGGAATAACTGTGGAAGCAAATCTAACATTGGAGAATGGGCTATGCCATCTGCATGCAAACCTGTGCAGGCTATGAAGTGGATGCCTCTTACCTTCCCACCTCTTGCTTTGAGTGGTTCAAAAGCTCTACAAAGTTCACAAATGTAGTAAAATGATACTAAAGAGTCACTGACATTTAGGTAACACAAAAACTGTGGAGAGACATACTGATACACCCATACACATTTGGTAAATAATCTGTCATCTTCAGTTCAATGACCACACTTTGCTGTTCCCAGCGAACAATTCAAGCCAGAGTTATTCAACATGCATAGGCCTATCTGGCCAGGGCCTTGACATCATGTTTTTTGAAGGCTCTGGTGTTCACCTCACATGGAGAATGTAGGACATTTAGCTAATGTGGAAAAGCTTTTCTTGTAGACCCCTCACTAAAGCACTAGGGCACAAATCTGAACTTCATGTACACCAGTTTTTCCATTTCAACCCCTGGAAATTCCCTACTGGACTGCCCAAGAGTGACATGGTGCTGAAGGTGGTTGTGCAGGACCTCTGTACAGATGTGAAGACTAGATTCGCATGTAGAAAGAGCAATGGGCAGGAAAATGGCTCACTGTGAGGAGAGGACAGGAAAAGGGCACACTGTTCTGAGCAGACAGCAGCCACAGTCAATTTTCAGGAAGAAAAAAGGATCATGAGGAGGCTTTACAACCCATGGATTAAGCAAGCCTATCTCCAGCTTCTTCCTTAGAAGGAGCTGAATACCCCAAGAGCACCTGCTATCAAATCTCCTTCCTGTGAGTGAGCTGTTGCAGTATTTTGATGCACACTCAGGCACCTAGAAAACACTCAGAGCACTACTTCACTGAGCTAGCATGATTCTCCATAACCTATCTAATGGGATATTTTTGTGACAAAGGCTATGACTCTGATGTAGTTTTGCTCAACACACATTTCCACACTTATGTGAAAAGTCACTTGCAGAGGAATTTCCTCAGGCAAACACCACTGTGACTCTTCCCTGATGTGTTGCCCAGCACTGCAAGATCACTTCTCACTCCATATAGCATCCAATTTTTCCCTTCCAGTTCTTTCTTGCAGCTCAGTGTGATGGAACAGCTCTTATGTACACTCCTGAGTAAATGTAATTAAGAAGGACGTGGATAATATTGTTTTGCAGTAAGACAAAGCAAACTCTGCCATCTTTTTCAGCTGTTCAACCACTGGCCTTCTGCCCTGAAGCTTGTCCTCACTGCACCACAGCTGCTTCTTCTCCATCTCCTGTAAATGTACATGGGTCTGAGCAGACCTGCTGGAAGATCTACAGTCACATCCTGTGAAAAGGGAAAACTGCATCATGGTCTCCTTGATAGGCACATTTGGTACCCTAAGCACACAAGCTGAGACAACATTGCATTAGCTGTCTCAAGAGGCAGCCATATCCAAGCTATCAGACCTGGCTCTGCTGATGCTAGAGACCACTTTCTCCAAATGGTTGGTTCTCTCTTGGTAAAAATTACTCCATAGAAATACATGCATATACAAGGTGAGGAAAAAAAAAAACAAAAACTACAATTTTTCATTTGGAAAAACGAACAGGAATGGAGACCTTCAGAGCATGGCCTAACACACAGGCTGCACAAGGTGTAAGTAAATGCATTCCCAGGTCCAAACATGAGGACTTTGGTGATTTCAAACAGAAACCAAATGAAGCCTTCTCTACAGAGCAAGAATAGGAGGAGAAGCAGATATACCATGAGCTGCAATGAGATTTCTCTGGTGTGTTATTCTTTTTAAGTGGAAACATGTGGTGGAAGATCAAGCAGCATCCTTTTAATCTCCGATTGTCCAGCTCCCCCTGCTGTAATTACATATTGGACACAAATGGCAACAGATGTTCAGCATCTAAGCTAAGAATTATATACTTACTCAATATCCTAGTGACTCAAAACACTGATTGGGAGCCTGGAATTTAAATTTACGTGGACTGACAAATGAAAGAGTTCCTAGACACAGAGGACATGTGAGGCACAGAGAATATTAACAAAAACTTGAAGATGTGCCCTTAATGGAAGGAGACAAATAGACTCTGGATATTAGTAAGAGTGTTTTTAATTACAGCGATTTCTCCATGAATTATTTTAATCCATCCTTCTTATAAAACTAAGCCTCCATTGTTATTTTTCATAAAACCTAATCAAATCTCTGCAACCCTGTGTATACAGCTAGATAGAAGGTTCTATCTAATCATTTCATTATGCATCCAGTGGGCAGTCTAATTTCCTCGTATTAAACCTAATAAGGACAGATATATTAGCATGTATTTGATCTTATCTTCCTTGAGATACATGATCCAACCGTATAAAAGATTTTTGCCTGATTTCCTGAAAAATTTAAACAAATTATTATTACTTCCTATCACTGGGGTTGAATTTAGCCTGATGTATTCCTTGATCTACCACAGTACTAGGAAGGAAGATGCTGAGTTGAAGAGATGCTTTACCCTACATTAATAATTCTCCCTCAAAAAATAATTCTCCCTCAAAATTTACAAAATATAAAATTCACATCAGAGAGGGAAGGCAATTCAGGGGTGCCCTTGGCACATGAGCTTCCACTAATTGTATCACGCTGCAACCACTCATGGACTTCTCTAACTCCCAAAAACAGCAGTCTTGCTCCATTTTTCTCCCAAACAAACAACCATTTGCATACAGCATGGGTAGCCCATACCAATTCAAAACCCATAATCCGATTCCTCCCACTTTAGTGGCTCAGGCACAAATACAGATTTGGATGTTCTCAACATTCAGAGGGTGCATATGCACACAAACAACAGCATTTCTGAGGATGACATAAATCCCTCTACTCATATGCACATCACAGTTGAGAGCAGATACTTGTTTATGCAGACGTTTTCCAACAGATAACTGGAAAGACTTCTAAACCCATTAGTTCCACTGAACGTTATTGAAAATGTTGCATTTTAAAAGTGCATTTTTTTATATATGAGTTAATTTTTCTTGCAAGATCACAAGTAGGATCCAATCTAGTGTTTGCTGCCAGATGGCATGTTGGAAGGGTATAAACTTATTTCACATAGAGAGCTATGTGGCATGAAAATGCTGTTCCTACACTTCTAAACAGTCGTGCTTCTTTGAATGGTTTAGCTTTACATTATTCTTTCAGTAAGCTCATAAGCTTTTCCCATTTTAGCTAAAGCCTTGTGAAGTTGCTACATAAATACTACAGAACCTTTGGTGAAATTCTTAGTGATAACTATTCCTCCCCTTCCCTTTATTTTACCAGTTCCAAAGCAGAAGACCCAGGAACTCAGCAGATGTCCACGGGGCAGAAGAGACCACCATTGCCAGGTATTGAAGCAGCTGAGAAAGTGATTCACAAACTCAACGCACATCTGTTCTCATAAAGGAAGAAGCAGGTACACCATGCACTGTGCCTGCATCAAGTCCCCATGAAGATAAGGCACAATTTGAAGCTTAATCTCCACCAGTTTGAAGCCTTTGTTTGTTATCATAAAAAGCTAGTGATGCCCATAAAATCATCAGACTCTCCAGAAAGACCACCTATGTATTTTACTTCAGTTATGAGTAAAAAACAGGAAATTCTTCAAAAATGCTCTGCATAGTATACTGATGGGTACATACTATAGAATCATTGAATAGAATCATAGAATCATTAATGCTGGAAAAGACCACTGAGATCCCCCAGTCCAACCATCAGCCCATCCCACTACACCCACTGCCCATGGCCCTCAGTGCCACATCCACACGGCTCTTGAACACCTCCAGGGACGGGGAATGCACCACCTCCCTAGTGGAGCAGGTTTACATGTATAGCTGCCATGTAGACAAACAAAATAGCATTTGATTTGCAGCAGCAGACTTTGTGTTACAGCCCTGCATGGTTACCTGGTGCATTTCAATTTTCTACATAATTGCTTTGGAAATGTAGGTGGAAAATGTCTCTCTCTTTCCTTCAGCAATGCAACACACGGCCTGCACCCACTGCTAAGAACTGTATCGGTATCAATCTCCTCAGCATCACAAACACACCCACATGTGTCTGAATCCTGAAATGCTTATTTTGCAAAGCGTGCCAAAAGATTTACTTTCTCTTTAGAACTGTTTAATGATGTTGTGGGGATCAAAGGAGCAAGCATTTTCATGACAAAAGGAATTTGTACTCCAGGCTCTACAGCACAGACAGTGATTAGTGAGTCACAGAGCAGAAAGTGTCTGGCTTTTCTCTTTTAAATAAGTGTTGTAGCATTTACCTAAACATTACGGTGCTGAATCAGTAGTTTCTCAAGTCTTCACGGTGATTGCCTCAACTGCATACCTTTACCGGGTACTGTGAAGGAAGGGAGGAACAGATGAATGAACAAATCAGGTATTGAAGCAGCTGAGAAAGTGATTCACAAACTCAATGCACATCTGTTCTGATAAGGGAAGAAGCAGGTACACCATTCACTGTGCCTGCATCAAGTCCCCATGAAGATAAGGCACAATTTGAAGCTTAATCTCCACCAGTTTGAAGCCTTTGTTTGTTATCATGAAAAGCTAGTGATGCCCATAAAATCATCAGACTCTCCAGAAAGACCACCTATGTATTTTACCTCAGTTATGAGAATGAACAAAATCCTAGAACTTAAAACTGAAGCATTTACTCCCACAGATACAACCCCAGTCCTCACCCTTCCTCCTCTTGACTTCTTTGGAGTGGAGCTTAAATCGCTCCACTCCAACCATGTTACAGCCCCTGCTGTGTTGCAGCAATATTCCTATCTCCCCAGTGCCCACGTTGCCCCAACCCCTGCCCTAGGCAGGGCTGCCCCCCACCAGCTCAGGCTGCCCAAGGCCCCATCCAACCTGGCTTTGAGTGTCCGCAGGGATGAGGCACCACAGCTTCTCTGGGCAGCTGTGCCGGCGCTTCACCTTAGCAGGCATTTCCTTCTTGTAAATTTCTAGGGAAACCTCCAACTTCTTGAATGAAATCAAAATCTGCATGAAAATAAGCCGTTTTCTCCCAAAACTTGTTTATGAAGGATAATAATAAAACCTTCCAAGATCGCTATCTAAGCTGAGATCACATCTTATTTTTGGTCTGCTAAGACTTCTTGTCCCCTTTTACAGATCTGCCACCAAGTATTCATTCACTTTCATTATAATTGCCTTCCTTGCCTTCAAGCAGCTTGTTAGCAATGTTTCTTCATTTCTGTTGGTTTTTTTTCTCAGTATGTCTCAACTGAGAAAAAACTAAGGGGACCATCATGCATCAGATATGACACTGCAGTTACAGTGGCCCCAGTGGGTTGCATATCTCACAGCTTCTCCACTGTGTGGCTTAATTCCTCCCAGCATGGCTGGATCTGACTCTATTGGTGCTGGCACAGCTGCCCAGAGAAGATGTGGTGCCCCATCCCTGGAGGTGCTCAAAGCCAGGTTGGATGGGGCCCTGGTCAGCTGAGCTGGTGGGGGGCAGCCCTGCCCATGGCAGGGGTTGGGGTGGGTGGGATTTGAGGTCCCTTCCAACCCAAAGCATTCTGTGACTCTACTCATGAAAAAAGCAGCTAGGATAGTTTTAGTGCTCACCTTTCTCGTATTTCCTACTGCACAGAGCAGGAAAATATGTTCTACTGCAGGGCACAGCCCTTCACTATCACTGTCCTGCTTCTGAACCCAGAAGGCTTCACAAGGCCATGGGCAGAAGCAGCAGCTCACCTACACGTCAGTGGCATGGGAGAGCTCAGTGTGCGCTTCTGCTGCCAGGCACAGTGCTGTATGAGCAGAATCTCTGCTACCAGGAACTCTGAAAATCACTCAGGGTCCTAAATTGCCGGAAAGATACTGTTCAGAAGAAAATGTTACTGGAGCAGGAGTGTTCTACATGACTCATGGGCAGCATAACACCTGAAATATTTCTGCGACGTGAGAAATTCAAAAGAACATGCCAATATACTCAGAGTTTTTCCATACAGATTCCTGAATAGATGTTGGTAAATGTAACTGAAGGAAAGATCATAAAGTAGTACTGAATTCCTACGTCAAATATACCTAAAAACACGTATCTTTACTTGCCTGGTTTGCTTAGTGTTAGGAGAAGAGGGAATATATATGTTTGTTATACTGACATTAAATAACTTAATACTCTGACAAAGGTTATCTCAGAGATGGTATCTTGTAATGCCTATCCAAATAACCATTTTCCAAAAAAAAAGGAATATTCTGATTAAAACTGCAGGCCTGGGAAGAGTAGGGAGAAAAGTTTGCAATACCGTCAGTCAGATCTGGAAGATTGACATGAAAGCAGATTGCTCAGCTGGAAACAAGGCTTGGCTTTTTTGAGAAAACTTAAGTCCTGTCTAATAGAGCTAGAGGCACACATGGCTAAGGCTTTCAGGAGGCCGTGTACATAGCGATATGCCTTTCTTTCAGCTGAGTCACAGAGGGAGGCAGATTCTGGGTTGGGAAGGAGATGTGGCTTCAAGGTATGAGATGAGAACAGCTTTCTTGATTCCAAATGAGAATTTCACAACCATTCACTAAAATTCATGTTCCTGATTTCATGACCACCTCCTAAGCAAATATGGTCTGAGAGATCCTAAGCACCCACAAATCTTATTTGCGCCAACAGCAGCCGCAAGTATTCAGTGTCTTTGAAACTTCATTTTACATATCTGTCTTTTGACAGATTAAACCACCTAATATTTTAATGCAAATTTTATTATCTTGAGAAATATTCGAGAGCTGCAACTTTCTCTCTGCTAAGGCAAATTCTGCAGACCTCACGTGGTTCTCACTGGCTCTCACTTGTCACCATCCTTTTGTTAGAGTGTTGACACCCGAACAGATGGTATTCCCAGAGCGATCTCGCTAATAATCAGGAGTACTGCTCCCTGCCTCCTTTTTCATTGCTCTTTAGCTATACTGCTGCACTGATGCTCATGCTTGATTGATTACCTGTTATTGCCTCCACCTCCCGCACGGATCTGCTGCCTCTGAAACGTGCTGCCCAGTCTGATAAGTGAGACCTCATTTCATTGTCCCTGGATGGATGCCCTGGCATGTCACATTAGTAAAATACATGTTGTTCAGATGAACCCACCTCCTCGAAAGATCAAGGGATCAAGGTGAGCTTATACCATTAACCAATTCCCCTTCCTGTTTATTTATTTCTGTGTTATCACCCGGGGTTTACTGTGATTAGCTTCAAAGATATTAAATAACACTAAACCTAGAACAGATTCTTGGAGAAAACTTACATTAACACCCTCATTAGGTAATTTCTCTCATGGCCCATTAGTAAGGCTGGTTTTAACCCACCTTTTTGCTGCCTTTCTGTCTTGATTTTTCTTTTATCAAAGGGGCAGGCCTGAGCCATTCAGAAACCTCTGAGAAATCAGAGCAAACCATACCAACAATTACTCTTTGCTTTATTAAAAACTGTGAAGTTAGAATAGAATCATAGAATCCTTACTGAATGCTTAATGAGAGAAATGTCAATTGACATCACCATGCAACCTTAACACAAGCTTAATTTTTGCCCCACCCCAGGGAAGAAAAAAGGTTTTTCAGGAGTTTTATTGGATTTATTGTGAAATTAACCTGTTTGAAGTTTCAGGAATTATACCAGTTAGTATTTATAAAAATTAATTTTGTCCAGTAATTTGCAACTTTAATGCTAAAAGTCAAGAACAAAGCCTCACCCATTTTGTGTAACACATTTGGGTGAAAGTTATCCAGTCCTGAAGAATTTAAAACATTATTCCTTAGTAGCTGATGTTTAATTTCTGAGGAAAAAAAACAAGCTGTTACAATGTAAGTGAATCAATCTGCACCTTCCTGTGGTGGAGTCACCTTCCCTGGAGGTGTTCAAGAGCCATGGAGATGTAGCACTGAGGGACGTGGTTATTGGGCATGGTGGGGATGGGCTGGTGGTTCAACCAGATGATCTTAGTGGTCTTTTCCAGCTTTAATGATTCTATGATTCTAATTAGGATGAAAACCCCGTCATTCTTGCATGGGTGAGGAAATGGATAAGGGGAAAAAAATCCCTCTTACAAGAGTTCTTTCAAAAACTGAAAAACACCAATTGTCCTTTATCTCTTACAAAGGAATGACATTTTTTCCAAAAGGAGAAAAAGGCCCTTAAACTCCCAAAACAATTTTACCATAGTGAATGAAACATCCAGATGCTTGGATCTGCATCCCATATTCATAACAGACTCCAGCTCTTTCTTTTTTCATGAACATAGGCCTTTTTCTTCACACAGGCAGGTTGTGAAAAGTTATCTTCCTTAAATATTGAATCGGGGAAGGGATTTATTTGCTTCTCTCGCCACTTGTTCCATTTGCACACTTTCTCATCTAAGTTTTATTTACCCAAATCCTTCACAGGTTGCCTTCTGCCTCTGATAATCCTTTTGAAAAAACGAAATGCCATATTTGATGAGTTCCAAAGCCCCACTGTTTTGGCCCTGTGGCTCTGACACTGGCTAGCATCAGCTGTGCCAGAGGCAGATACTGATGAGCTGCCTGCCCAAGGAGTCTCCTGATTTCTGATGCTTAAGGCATATTTTAATCTTCATCCTCTCTCCCTTCTCCTTTCCCAGAATCATATTTTTAAAGCACACTTCAGTACAACTACAGGCAGGATAATGAGAGTAAAATCCAATCACCTGTTTTTCATGGGGATCAACAGTGAATCTTTTGAGTCAAGCCTTTGACAGAGAAATAGGCAGTTTCCATAATGGAACCGTGACTCAAAACATATCCCATTGATGGTGGAAGGGATTATTATTGAACTACCATCCTACAAACTAGAAATGTGTTTTTGAACTACTGCTATTAGTGTATATTACTTCACATTCACCATACTGAAGCACGTAGCATCCCTTGGTTAAGAGAGATGATTTATTACTGCTGTGTGAAACTTCAGTTGTTACTGTTACTGCAACGGTTACCATATGCAACCTTAAAACATCCTAAGTATGCTTTATTAAATGTTTACAGTCATCACAAATAGGATGTATTATATAAATAATACAATATGCATAACGAAGATTAGACATGGATGACACACAGTTATAACATATCATGCCCCCAACATGTCCCTATATTTTCACATCAGCCTACCTAACAGATCTGTAAATGGAAGGGCCATGCATAATAAATACTGAAAATTTTCTATTTAGTGCTATCAGGAGATGTTATACCAGTTTATTTATTTGTTCTATACGCGGTAGAAAAATAATTATACTATATTGTGAGAACAACCAAAAAATGCAAGCAAATTTATGAGAAACAGACCTCAAGAAATGATGGGACAGATTCAGAAGAAGAGGTCACACAGCTGAAACAATGCCACCGTGCCCCTGGCAGAGGGTGCCCTCCTTGCTAGAAGGCTGTTGACAATGCCATTTTCAACAGTTGCTGCTATGTAGAGCAGCAAATGACATATAGGGACATACAGGGCACCCAGCAGCAGCAGCAGTAGTTTTTAGCTTTACCAGGTTAGCTGTGGTATTTTCCTTCATGTCTCAAGTCCTGGAGGCAAGCAACCATATCACTACCTCAACTTACTTGTTTTTTTAAAATGATTTCTTGCCTCCAAGTTTGCAGAGAAATGTTTAACAAATATGCTGTTAATAACTCAGAAGACAGAAGGCAATTGCAAAAAAATTTTAACTTATTTTTCGAAGTCTTACGCATTATTCTTCCATGCCTGTTTCAGCCTGACTCATCTTGACTAAAAGCTTGGCAATAGCAAGGGTTGCCAATGACTCTATACAACATTCAAGTGAGAAACTGGAAGGCTGGCAGAGGTAATGAGGTTTGAGGATAAAAAATAAATCTCCCAGCAAAGATATGCATCTAAGCAGCCTTACCACTTGAACCCCAGGCATGCTGGATGGCGTGGCATAAAGTGAAGGTGCACAGAGCAAGGAGGGGAACCTGCTGCAGAGAGCCCATGCACAGAGCATCACGCTGCCATGACAACTCGCTTGCTGCAGTCCCAGGGAGCACGCTGCTGAAACCTGCAGTTCAGCACACAAGCAATGATTGAAGCTATAATTTATTCTTTGCTCTGGCCCATTTAGAAAAGCTGCTAAACGCTTACCCAATTGTTTGCAGGATCAGAAGCAAAAGTGAAATTAAATTTTTCAGTGGCCTATAACTACATTACAGGGAGCAAAAGGAAAAAAAAAAAAGACTCAGAATTATATTTTATCTTTTGGTTATCAGAGCCTTTTTAAAGCATTCCTCTTAAGGTACAGTTCATAGTATTTGACTAACTGGCATCTGTGATACGAATGTGTTTTCAGGTTGTGCACCTTATTTTAGTGCAGCTCATGTATCTGTTACAGCATGAAAATGGCAGAACATCGACCCTGAGAGTCCTCCAAGCACAGAGGAGACATTTTGTTTGCTAGGAGCTGATGAAGTTGCCTAAGGTGATACAAACAACTTGAGAAAACACTGCTATATTAGCTTACCTCTTTGAAGAAAAACACATACTTTGGTAATTTCTTAAACAAGAATACATGTATGTTTAATGTCTGCTTAATATCTCACCTCTACACTCCCAGAAATCGGCTTATCTGCCATGACATTTTGTCTGCCCAAGCAGCAGGTCAGCGCAAGCCTCAGCAGTCCTCAAATCCAGGCTTACACAGTGACTCGCTCAGAGCCACTATGATGCCACAGTGGAAGTAAGCCAGTAGGCAGTAGCCCCAAAAGGATGAAAAACATTGGAATTAATGGCAATTCTCACGGCCTTTAAAGGTGACTGGAAACATATACACAATGACTGACAAGGATAGAGACAACACCAATAGCAGAGACCTTCAAGGAGGAGACTCTACAGACTGTGGGCAACCTGTTCCAGTGCTCTGTCACTTGTACAGCACAGAAGTACTTCCTGATGGTCAGTGCCTCTTGTAGTCCAGTTTGCGTCCATTGTTTCTTGCCATGACACTCAGCGCCACCAAAAATAGCATAGCTCTGTCTTCTTTACACATACATTGATATGATCCCCCTGGAGCCTCCTCATTTCCAGGCTGAGCAGCCCCAGCTCTATCAGCCTCTGCTTACTGGAGGGGTGCTCCAGCCCCTTGATCATTTTCCTCCTCCTGTTCAACAGAAAGCATTAGAACTTCACAGATAAGAGGCTGTATGTTTTATGAATTACAGAGTTCAGTACAGAAGATTCTTTATGCTGAGCAGGTAAGCCTGGAAGATTTACATGTCTGACAGATCTGCAGTAGTGAAAGGCCTGAGCCTCAAATACCTGCTCCATCCATTATGTCTGATGAGACATGATCAGACCACAAATGGAACCCCTTTTATACCACAGACTTCTGTGATTTTGGAGAAAATCTCTCACATCAGGCTGTAAGACTGCAGTTGCTGTAATTACTTTGGTGATGAGGCATGGAAAATTGCCTTGTGACTGTGACCAGAGCCACCAAGTTTGTCACAATTAAACTGGCATGGCTGTGGGTTTTGTTGGAAATAAAGGCTTCTGTATGGAAGCAAAGGTGGGAGTAAAGGTAGACTGTAGGAAGCAATGTGTGGTCTGATGACAAAATCTGCCACTGTAACAGAAGAACATCGTAGAAAATGGCTCCACAGAAGTGCTTTGAAGCATATTTCGAATGTTATGCATTAAATAGCAATATGCAATACTGGATCTTCCTATCTACTGCAGTGCAGCCCCTCTGGCGCTTCACACATTTCCTAAGCAAAAATGAATTTTCTTTCCTGTTTCCAGGCCTGGCGGCTGGCCTGGTCTGTGAGCCAGCACTCAGTTGTGCACTGAGGGAGGCTTCAGCAAAGTTCTGCAAGTGGAGCAACATTCCCAAAGCCCCCAGTGCTCCAGCCCCAGGGCTCTTTCGTGAGTCAATATGAGCCCTGAGGATTATTAATTTTTTTATTTTATTTTTTTTTATGAGTGGTTCCTGGTGCTGACCAGAACTTTTTCACTCAATGTCTCATTTTCCCAGGGCCCACCAAGTACTTTCTTACCCCAGCACATTCTGGCAGGGATGGAAGCGATAGGGGAACATGTCCTGCTCTGGCAAGGGCAGGAAGTCACATAAGTGTGCAGACAGACATACGGTATCAATACACTAGAAATTAATTCATCCCAAGAAAAATACCCCAGTGGCAAAAACTTTTATAAAGACGAATGAAGACTTAAATTGCATGGAACAGTGTGATCAATTAGCATTTTTTCGCCTTGTGGATTTGTTTTACTTTTGCATTTGTAATTACTTAAATCAGTGTTCTTCTCAACCAACATAATTCACAGGCCTTTAATGCCATGCCTTTCAAAACAAACATGAGTCACAGCCCCTAGGTAAACTTCCTGGGCTGGCAGCGAATATCATTATTGTGTGATTGAGTGCACAAGCTGTTTCCCAGATTACTCAAGCTCCTAAAGCTAGCAAAATACATTGCCATTTATTTATTATGCTCATGATAATTACAATTATCATCACTGCAGTGCCAATCTGTTTGCAGCAGAATGAAGGCCTCTTCACAATGTCTCCAAGGATTCACTGTTAGGCCTGAGTAGTTAGCCAAATTATGGGGCCTTGCAGGGTTTTTTTTTCTGTTAGAATGAGAACTTACTAAGAGGTATGAAGCAGCACACTCCTGTTCATTTAGCAACAACTCACAGGAAGACTGGAAAACCCCTGCTACAAACCTCCTGTTCTGCACAAAGCACTGTCTCAGTTTTTTCTTAAGTGCCTTCCAAGCACAGGTCCCAGTTCAATAGCACATACTTTGAACTTAAAAATTAATACATATTTCCATTTCCCCACAAAAGTGTCTTTTCATATACGTAAGAATCTGTAGAAATTACATAATGTCTGAGAACGTGTACAAAGTAAACATGAAACTGTCTCTGCCTTTATTTCAAGGCAGATCCTCAGTACATCTTCGCACTATGAAGGAGGAGTCAGAACATAGTGAGACATTAGGCCAGAGAGAGCAGCAAAACCCAGATTGTGAGCAGAGGGGGTGGGAACATAGAGTGTAGGCAAGTGAGAAATGTGAGATCATTTATCCAGCCCTGCAGCAGTCTAAAAGAATACTTAGCCTCATATGGTGCTTTAAATCTTCAAAATCCTCAACTAACATTAGTCAAACTAATGAAATTAGTCATCTGAGGTCATATTTTTATTTTCATTTTAAAGGAATTTTTCTTAGATGACTTTGATGAGTTGCATTAATTTTAAACTGTACAAATGAGTTCTCTTAACCTACGTTAGATTTCCCTCAAAATCTCTTCTAGCAAACCATCTCTAGGTTATCTGTTAGGCCCTTGAAGGCTCTTGACATAATCAAAAACTATGTTTCCAGGTAACACGTGTTATAATGCTAGATGACATTTCTTGAACAAGATAAGACTGCATCTTTGGGACCTACTCTGGTTAACTGCGTTTAGAGAGTTGTCGTGTCACTATACTTCCACTTACTGATGCTCAAATATGTTCAGTACAAATGCATTAATCTCTGTCTTTCATTTTCATGTACAAGGAGATGCTAAATAAGCCTCTATACTCATCTCAGTGGGCGATGCAGATGATTGTAATTACTGTAAAATTATTGAAGATTATTTTACTGTATTGAACCTTGGCAGTTCAAATATGAACCTAAAGCTGAACTACAAACTGAGTCAGCTCTTGGATTGTATTACTGTTATTGTTACTCATTTGTGTTGTCTTAATTAGGAATGACTGGACAGTACAATACATGGTGTATGGCACATTTGGTTACTCTTTAGACACAGCACTAGTAGGAGTCTGTCTCTGCAGAAGATCAAACTATAGGTCAACCTACTTCTAAACATGCCAAGGAACTTTCCACAGGCATCTGTTATTGTTCTTCAGTGAGAGAAAATGTAAGGTGAGAAAAGTGTGTCTTGAGCATTCACCTTGTCAAATTTCCCAAAATAATGAATACCAAAAGTTCTCTTAAACTGACACAGATTGCATGGCAGTAATTTGGGCAAAATTATCAAAAGCTGAAACTGTTTATGCCTCATTTTGCTGCCATGCATAATAGACCAATTCAGATATATCATGAGCTGCTTACTGATGTCAGATGTAAAGCAGAGGAACACAATCGATGGAAACTAAGTCAGACCATTGAGAACAAGTATAAAAGATCAACATTAGTACATAAAGAGAAAAGAGAAAGCAATGAGCAGGAAATGCAGAGGGAGACAAGAATCATTCAAAAAAAATATGTTTATAGTAAGAGACTGAAAAAAGCTTTGCTCACAATAGTAAACAAGGAAAGTGTTACTCTGCTATTTAACAGGAAGGTAAATTGACTGACAGGTGATGCTGGGAAGGCCATTATGGTTAGTATCCATTCTGCATTGAGTCTTCACCTCAAACATGTACCCTGTGGCTATCTTCTTTCCATCTGTAACAACAGAGAACAGAGGATCTTTCCTTATGATGAAAAGACAACAATTGCCTTGGCCTGATGGACTTTATCCTAGGATGTCTATAGAATTGTCATGAACCTTAACAGTCATCTTTGAGGACAGGAGGAGGACAGGTGAGATGGCAAACTTCAATGGGGCAAATCAGTGTACACCATGAAAAAAGGAAAAAGAGAGAAAACAGGGAACTGCAGACTGGTCTTTGTAAATACAACCCCTATAAATATTCTGGAATAAATGAATATATTTGCAACCTTCTAAAAGGTTCTAATTTCAAACCGATTTAGTTTCTATCTATAAAAGAATGAGGTGATTTGTGAATATAGGATAGGCAGACAATGTCCTCTGCTGTAACTTTAATAAGATTTTTTATATAGTCTGACATACTGTTTACATAACCGAGTTGTAAAGCCTAGTCATGAAAGAACTGTCTATCTACATATGCATACCCTAGATTCATTCTTGCTCTGTATTTTCATTAATAACTGCAACTATAGAATAAGGCTAGAAAATGCACATGGGAATAGAATGCGAAATTATATTTACACACTAGGAAAATGGAAGAAAAGAATAAAGTTCAACAGGTACAACTGCAATATTCTACACTCAATAGACCGAACAAACACAGGATGGGAAGAAACAGGTTAGGTAACAGCTCTGCAAAGAAGGATGTAGGTGTTACAGTCAATAACAAACTGAGCATGAGTCAGCAGCGTCACATTGTTGTGAAAATGGCAAATGTCATACTGAGATACTGAAACAGTAATAAAGGTTTTGAGACATGAATCGATCCTCCTGTTCTACTCAGCAATGACAAGAACACATCTGGCATGCTGGTTCTAGGCTGGGGCACTGAGCTCAAAGGAAGTATGGACTGGAAAAGAGTCCAGAGGGGAAGAAATATTCAAAGAACTGGAATACTCAGGTTGAAGAGAAAAGACATACTCATCTTCAAATAAATAGAAGGCTGTCACAGAGAGGAGGGGGTTACCTCTTCTCCATGGAAAATAGTAGTTTTGGAGCATTCTAGAGCATTTGCAGTAAGAAAAAGTTGGATTAAACAGTAGGAAAAATATTTAACTGAAAAGCCTAGCTAAACAGAGTATATTCCCTGGTAAGGCTGTTTCTCCTCTATCACTAGAGGTATATAGTAACATGTTAGAAAACTATCTGTCTTGAAAATGCATAGGTCTACTCAAGCCTCTTCACAGGAGTGGACTCAAGAAATTCCTTCCACCTCTCTAACTACCCTTCTGCTGACTGACATCTCTGTCATTTGCTTTGTGTAAGGTGACCACAATAAATGAAAGCTAATTTTAACGAGTGTTCTTGCTCCTGCAGTCACAATGGCTAGTGTGCCTCACCCCCCACCTCCCCATCAATGCGTATTCTGAATATAAACAAATTCTGTAGCACATGTTACAGCTCTCTCTTCTAGGTAAACAACATTGTTATTTTTAATTCTGAGCCTTTACCTAACCACGTCTTCCATTGTTGGCAGTTACATTTTGTGCTTAAGGAGTTATTTCAGAAAATATGCACATACTTTTCTTTTAAAGCATAAATTCTCTTTCTGTTAAAAATGCATTCCAAACTAATGTAATGTTTTACTAGCTTAAGGAACACCATAAAAATTTATCACACATCAAAATGTATTACTGAGTAATTTTACAAGGAAAAACATACAGCACTTGTTTGGCTGTATCATTTCGTTCCAAACAAGGTTTTATCTGTAAGCAACTGAACTAGAAAACTACGTTACTTTACATCCTGTGCAAGTTCCCTCACAATGCTGACTCTCTTGTTCCTGTGGGAAAGCTACAAACTGAATTCTGCTCCAGCCAACATTTATAATACAACTGCTTGAATCGATACTTTCTTAGTGCCTTCCATCAGGAGCACTCGAATAAGTGATCAAAAACTGTTGCAATTCTCATTTTAGCAAACAAAAAATAGCAGCAGCCATGCTTCACCAAAGGCTGAATATGATCTCTCAAGGTCAAACAGGAAGTCACTCACCAAAATTGAGAATTTTTCTATTCATTCCCTGCATTTCTTTATGAATCCAACTCTGAGAAGAATATGCCATGTTTTGCCACATAACATGATGCTAAATGCCCAGTTATAGGCTGAGTTCCCTTCTGTACTAAATTATAGAAGCACAAGGAGCACTTTTATGTTTGTTTGTTTGTTTTCAGAAAATACTGTACAGTGTTAACCATTGATGTTTTATTGTCATTGATTTAGTAGCTGCCAGAGAGCTGCAGCAGGAGATAGATTGCTGTTATTTTAGCCCATAAAAGGTCTTATGCCTCTGTCAGCAAACACTTTTGTTCCTTAAAATAAATAAGTAATCTGAAAGAAAATACACATGCTGGAGAAATCTTATAGAAAAAAAAAAAAGAAAAAAAGAATAGTGTTGTGCTGAATATTTCTTTCTAGATAGGCGTATACAAAGCTTTCTATATTTTACAGGGACCTGGAGGATTAAATAGGACATTCTTCATGCCCCACTGGAATGCTTGTACTGGGCATAACTGGCATGGCAGAGGGTACTGCAGGGATGACCTGTGTGGCAAAAGGCCATGAACTGCCTTTGGCTGATCACAGCCAGGTTGAGACAGCTCTGAAACAAATGAAAACAACCTACATCCCAAAATTTTAACCAGCCAGGGGAGCACGCGGCACCTCCGCTCAGACACGTTGAAGAAATGGTGGCAGGTGCTGGTGGCAGGAGGCACAAGGACACATCAAAGGAGCCCTGTGTATAGAAATGTAGAAAGGCAGATTTGAAGAAATAGAAGAGAAAGCTCACATGGAAGATGCTACTGGGGACACAGCTGGAGATGCCCTGCTAGAAGTAGGCACTGCTTACCAGAGGAAATTTCCCTCTGAGTGATGCCGGCCCATCATAAGTGAAGCAGGCACATCCTAGAGAGACTGTGACTATGGGTGAGCCATACTGGAACAGCGATACCCCAAAGGGACATGGCTGTGAATGACCCACTACAAGGCAGAGACCTCCCTGAGGCATATGCCATTCTAGAGTATCCCTGAAAGGACTGCAGCTCATAGAGGATCCCTCACTAAAGCAGTGAGAAGCAAAGAGCTGGAGAGAAAAAAAAAAGCAAGAAATGAGAGTTAGCAGGAAAAAAAACAAAAATACAAAAATACAAAAAACTGCATGGTGATCTAAACTCCGGTGCTGCCCATTGCCTCTGCACAGGTGTTTTTTGAAGAGGCTTATTGTAACATGAAGGCACAAGGAAAGTGGAAAGTGGAGACAGGGAAGAGAGGAGGAGAGGTGCTGATCTGAAGCTGATCCTGAGGAGGAAAGCTGTTTCTCTAGAGTTTGTTTTAGTGTCTTCCTGTCTATTCTCAATGCCTGATTCATGTCAAATAGTGACAAGCGAAATTCCTTGAGATGTTTTGCCTGTGACAATACTTTGTGCCTTTACCGTATTCTGAACAACTTTCCAAACACTGTCATGTAAGCACATTCACCTTCTGTTTCCTACTTCTTAACTCAGGTTTTAAACTCACCCTCACTATAGTATAGGTCGGGTTCAGACTCTGAATCCAAACTGGCCGCAGAAGAACACTTGAGGAAAAATATTCACCCATTTAGAACATCATCAAGAAATGCTATTGTGTTGCAACTAGCTTTTCCAGCAGTGCTCAAAACAACATCCTTACATTCCCATTCCTGTGCTTTCATACATATAGCATAAGCATGTGCAGAATAGAAAAGTATTATTGGTGCTTTCATGAGGCATCAACTTTGAACAGTTAGCACTCAGCCAAAAGGTAAGGACTTGGCCAACATACTTCAATTATCTAATTTGTAAGGCTATGTTTCATATATGTTTTAGATTGATTTAATTAGTGTTAATTAACATATCTTTATGTATTATGAGAGACAGCAGATACCCATAGAGATTTTTATATTGAGCCATATGGCAGCCTGCAATACACTAGCCAAAAAAAAAGTATAATGAAGCATACAAAAAGAAGTCTGCTATACAACACTCCTCGGTAATTTTGAAAAATGAATGTCAGAGTTTGCACAATACAAACAGTGCCATGCTGTTCTTGCCTTACCCACTCTATCTATGGGAGCTGGACCAAGCTTCAGTTAGGACTATAGAAGAAACAGACTCTGTATTAACAAGGCAGATCTGAAGGGAGTCAATTCCCACCTCTGGTTTTGCTTCTTTTGCAGGAAAGTTCTCCAATTGCTGCAGGTTGCTGGGGAATATGTGAGTCTGTAATGCATGGAGTGAATATTCCCTGGGCTTTCCTTGATTCAACACCTGTAAGACAATTGTCTGAGGTAGCAGGGCTTTGAGATTTTGCCTGGTCCTTTCCAACACTGCCTTACTAAAACAGTGACAAATGGAGCTTGATGTGAATGCAGTGACTAATCTCCACCTACATCCATGATTTCTCTTCCACAGGACAAGGGGGAGTCCAAGGCATGAAGACATGGATAAAATAAAATAGCCTGAGGAACAGCAGACATATTTCTGCATAGCATGAAGGGAAAAATGAATAAATGAAAATTGGAAGGGAAACAGTAAAATCTTTTTATCTCTCACAGTAAACAGCCACCTACTGATCCCAGGCACAGCCAACTCTGGACAGGAATCCTCTCTCATGTCAGAAAAAATGGCCTGTTATTTTTTATGTGCATCTTCCTTTTGTTGCATTGCTGTCACCCATACAGGCAGGATTCAGGAGCTTTCAGTGACCCAATTTGCCATAAAGGAGAAAAGGTGAATGAAAAACAAGCAAATGGTTCCACAAGAAGATTTCTTATTTCTTTCTCCCAGTATTCAAAGCAGCACAGTTTCCAAACAGAATAGATGGCTTTCACATAGCTATAGCTTTATTTTCAGATTATTTTAAGGCTAATTTCAGAGGGGAGACAGGGAAGATATCTGTTGGAATACCATAGGAAAAACTGGAAAACTTAAGCATTGTAAGGACAAAATGTTCCTATTAACTGTCATTACTCATATAGAATTACAAACTTCAAGAGGGTGCTGGTGAGAAGAATAGCAGAAGGGTTATTTCCCTCAGATTCTGGCCACAGAGGTATATCATGGAAAATAGCAAGACCAAAAAAAAACCTCAAGATACTCATAAGCAAATACAACATCCTCCCTGTCAGCTGCCCTGAGTACCGAACACCCCAAACTTCAGACTCTGCCCTGAGCTCAAAATTAAGGACTTCACTTTGATATTCTGGCATCCTGGAGTCGTGCCAGCACCATCAGAGTAAGGGCTGTTCCTTACAGACACTGTTATCCTGGGCCTGAAGAGATGAATGTGCCTTACATGACTGTCATGACTAATAAATGCTGGCAGAAAAGCTCTGCAGAGCTGAACTGTTTGTTCCTGTGCTGGTGCCTGTTTTTCTCTATATCATACTGACATCTGGTGGGAATGGGCAAGAATTGACCTGCATTAGACAGCTTGGACTCCACTCTATAATCTAATGGAAGACAAGAATGCATCCTGAAATGCAACCAAGTTACACAAGCAGAAAGTGAAAATTATTCTATTAAATGCCTCTTTAGAAGCTAGCAGACTGTATGTAGATTTTTAGAGAAATCCATTCAACTTGCTTTATCAATCTTCTAGTTGTGAATTTTTTGTGATAAAAGAGGCATAGTTAAAAATTGAATTGCTTAAATGACTCAGGATAAGTGGTTATTAAGTATAAATTTTCATTATACTTACTACTTCTTTCTATAAGGAATCAATGCCACAACACAAACATTTTTCCACACAGAAATTGATGGTCTCATCTTTTCACAATCTATAAATGGAAATAAGCTTAACAGAAGACACTCCTGCCTTGTTGATTTGTTCACATGCATAAAGACAATTATCTGCATAACACACAAACAGTGTTATTCCTTCACATAACATGCCAAAATACCACAAAAATTCCCAGTACTTTGAAGAGTTCTTTTCTGAAAGAGAAGGCATTGAAGTCACATGGGCAAGATTATACAATGAGTGTCTGAGCTCTTTATCAGCTGCACTGGTTATCTCATTGGCCTGTCTCGGGGAAATAATTAGTGATCAGGATAATCAGAACTTAAAGAAGTCAACATTCACAGGGAGAACTCTTAAGATTTACTCTTGCCCAAGAACAAGCCAAGACCAGAGATGCGATCTTCTCAATCTACAACTTAACAGCAACAATTCCGTTTTGAAAGTTCATGTATTTAAGGATTTGACAGTAGGATATTCACTTTCAGTGTCATGGACACCTCATCACACCTCATTGAATGAATTGCCAACAGCAGACCACATCAGGTCTTCCACTGATCTGATAGCAGTAATATTTCCAGTTCTGCTAGACCTTTCAGGACTCACTAGCCTCTACAAGGAAAATGAAAGCTCTTCCCTCTTCAAAACAAAGACTGCATGAGTTGTTTCACACAGTTGCTAGTAGGTCTGATACCATTGCTGGTCTGGCAGTTTTATGAGTGAGACAATATAAATAGTCCTTCTTGCCTTCTGCTACAACTGCTTTTTCATGAGGTTCTGTATTAACATAGTGATACCCCATTGGGCTTAAATATTTTTCCACGTATCATGACATATAACAAAAAACTAACCATAAAATATTCCAGATAGTACAGAAATGAAATTTTGCCTCATACACATAACGTTATCTTCATCAAAGAAAAAGTATTGTTGTAAGTAGTTTCATGATTTGAATGAGAGACTGATGTGGGTAGCTTGATACATCAGCATGCATGGAACCTATATTTCCTACACCATTTTTCACTGAGATTGCTTCATAATGCAAAGTCCTTTATAACTTTCATCATTTGTCAATTCACTGACTTCACCAGCTATCTTTCACTTTGTTCTCAGATCTGATTCAGTAATACAAATATCTGTAAACTATGCATCACACATGACTGGTAACCTCTTGAAAATTTCATCAGCTTACTTGGCACAAGTATGGAGAAACTGTCAGACAGAGTGACTCTCTCTCATAGATCATAGAGTTGTTCCTGCAAAAGCTCAAACTCAGTCCTCAGCAGCTGTCAGCTCCTCTCGCTATACAATTTATGGCCATCCTCTCAATGCAGCCCCTCCTCACTTTAAATACTTCCTGATCTATGCAAGTGCATAGATGTGCAGGTTAAGGATTTATTAAATTATTTTCATGGTCAAGAAAAATGTTGCATATTTTCCAAAACAAAGTTTCTCATTTTCCCAAGCTATTCACCAAAATAGTTGATAAAATTGTTCAAAGTTGAATCAAAAAATATTACTAACTCTCACTTATTTTATTCTCTATAGTAAAGGCCATACAAGGTAACATTATGCCTTCATGGGCTATCCCTAACTAGATCTCCAAATATTACCCTTCCAGTCTTAATAAGGACCCAGTGACACCTGACCAATCAACGCAGAGAATTTATAAAGCCAAGCAAACGTGTTATTTGGGCTGTTATAAAAAGCCATTACCCAAATGAGTACCCCCTGGATCAGTAGTCCTTCTGGTCAGGTGACTGCACTGCCCCATGTGATTAGAGGTTACTTGAGATCTTTTCTCTTGTAGCTTCATTTTTAAAGCAGCTGAAGCAAATCAAAGCCCACCAGGCTATATTCTTTCTCTGATACAATTACTGCTGTCCCACTGTTATTTAGATAACCCACTTGGACTTTCTTCCTAGTAATATTTTTTACTTACGTGAGAGCGTATCTAACCAAATACTTTAAATATGCTAAAGCTTCAATCTAACCCTTGGAGCCCAACCCAAATGAAGTTTTTTTTACTCATTTGGCTATTTTATAAAGAAACATACACTATGTCATGGTTTTGTGGGTTTTTTTTTGGTTTTCGCTATTCCACATCATAACATCATGTAGTGCACTGGGAGTTAAAGTGTTAATGTTCCAATTCCAGGTACCTATCCCTATACATCATAAAAGTCATGGGATGGCTTCTCTTACTGCCAGTAGGTGCTGAAGGGTGCTTTCCAGCCATTCCAAGCTTTTTAGATTTGACTCGGTCTCAAGAACTCTCTCCTATTTTATTTGATTTATTAATCTCAATTTCAATTAGATTGTATTATGTTGTGTTATCTTGCATTTTGATGTCATAGTTAGTAAAATAAGTTTTCCTCCATACGTCGTTGCCACTGTTTATTTTTTTTCCTTCCTTGAGCCCAGCTCCCATCTCCCTGTCCCTTTTCTCTTTCCATTCCCATTTTGTGGGGCTGGAGGAGGGGGGGGGGGGCCTAGGGGCCTACTGCCCCCCCTGCCTGACAGAACCAGTACAACACTGCTGAACCCCTCAGCATCACTGATGGCATCTTCCCCAATAGTATACTTTAAAAAGGTTAAAGAACAGGGAGCGAGACAAATGAGAATACTGTGAGAGAATCAGTCCTGCAGACATTAGGGCTAGTGCAGGAAGAGGGCAGGAGGTGTTCCAGGTATGGAGCAGCAGCTCCCTGCAGCCCCTGCAGCCCAGGAGAGGCCCATGGAGGAGCAAGCTGTCCTCCCTGCAGTCCTTGTACACTGCATTGAGCAGATCTCCCCATGCAGCTATGGAGGATCCCACAGAGCAGCAGTAGATGAAGTGTGAAGGATGCACACCTGGAGAAGCCCTGCAGGAGCACCCTGGGCCAAAGCTGCAGCCCATGGAGAGTGGCCAGCAGTGGGACAGGATGGCTGGGGAAGCTACTGCCTGTGGGGAGGCATGGGGAGCAGTGCCTGAAGGGTGGGCCCTGTGGTACAGAGCTGTGTTGGAGCAGTGATTGGAGAGGTGCAGCCAGTGGGAAGCCCAAGTGGGATCAGTGCAGGAATGATGGCATCCCGTGGGAGAGAACCCGTGCTGGAGCAGGGGAATAGTGTGAGGGGGAAGGCGATGAAATGTTCTGAACCAGCCTCAGCTCCCATTCCTATCCCCTCTGCATTGCTCAGGGTGAGGAGGAGGTAGAAGAGTCAAGACATCAGGACTTACAGTTAGCCTGAGAAGAAAGAGCTGAGAGGGGCAGTGGACAGTTGTGTTTTTAGGTTCTTATGGTGTGTTTTCTTCCCGCTATCCTACTCTATTTTTCATTGGCAATAAATTAAATCTATCTTCCCCAAGTCAAGTCTGTTTTGCCACTAATGGTAATTGGTGAGCAATCTTCCTGTCCTCAGCTCAACCCATGAGCTTTTTTATCTTATTTTCTCACCCTGCTTTACTGAGGAGGGAGAGTGAGTGATGTGGTGCGTACCACGCAGCCAGACAAGGTTAACCACCACAACATGCAAAATGAATTATTGTTTGTAAAGTAATTTTGATGTGTTGGTGCAGAAATCTTTGGAATGTAAAAAGATTAGAGATTGACATGTGCTCTGTCCTCTCTAAATGGACTTAAAACGGATCAGTAACATTCAGACTAGAGATCTCAAATATTTCTATATAGTGCTAGTCTTGAGACATTGCTGAGACTAGTTTTAAGTGACTTAATTCTGCTCTATCCTGTGAAGTCTTGCAACTGAAAGGCTTCCCTGTTATCTGTCCTACACTTTCCTCTCCATTTCATGCTATTATACCTAATAATACAATGTCTTTTCTTAGCCTGATATTTATGTTTAAAAACATGCTAGAAGTGTTTTTAGACAAGACAGATAACATAACACAAAGTAATGTTTCTCTAGAAAAGAAATGCATCATAAAATTTCAGTTACTATGCCTTTTAAACATGATTTTCCAACCAATGGCGATTGGACTTGATGATTTTGCAGTTGGACTTGATGATCTTTAAGGTCTTTTCCAACCTGAACATGAAGATAGAGTCCATGAGAGAATAAATGAAGCTGAATAGACACTGTGAACAGTTCCCAGCTCTTTGAAGTTCTGTCGTGAGGCCCAAATAAATAACAGACATCAATCTTATGTCATAGAAAGATTCAGATAGTTGAGATTATGGTCCAACCTTCTCCTCAGAGTATGACCAGATTCACAGGTTGGGCCTCATTCAGAGAGTTTTGAAAATCTCCAGAGGTAGAGATACCACAGCCTTCTCTGGGTACTTTGTTCTAGTACCGAACTGCTCTCAATCATGGGATACTCCTTCCCAATTCCACTATTTCTTTTGTGGCCAAAGAACTGTGGGATTAGTGATGAGTCAGCTTGTATGTTATTACTCAAAAAACTCACCATGCTCCAAGTATGACATTCACAGTCCAAACTACCCAGTATGACCAGAGACCAGAATAGAAAACCTATATATATATATGGTCTCCCCACCATAGTCAGGTGCAACTTGGGAAATCCCAAGAAAACATATCAGTATATAATCATCTCCAGCCTTCTTCCAGAGTCCCTCAATAGTCAATAGGTAGCAATTCATTCAGATTCTCCCTGCCTCCAGGATCATTCATCCAATCTAACAGTTTCAAGATAGCTTTCGTGAAGCTAAGCACATGAAGAAACAGATTTTTAAAACGTTTTGTCTATGAAGACTGGCAGTCATTTCTAATGCCTTCATTCTCTTTCCCAGTTGCCTGTAGTTCCTAAAAGTGCCTGAGATTGCAACCTGTAGACAACATAAATATTTTAACAAACACAGAAACTTGGAAAACTTTGTCTTCCCAAATATTCAGTGCATGTATCACCAGAATATTAAAAAGTAAGCAGAATGACAGCAGTGACACTTGGCCTAAGGCTGGCACAGCCAAGTGATGTTTAAGAATGCTTCTTTGAATTCTGAAGCACTCTTATGCTCTTTTCTGTTCACATACCCCTATTTTGAAGTTCATAAGCATTCCAATGAATTGCTTTGTGATTCTTGTGAATGCTTGAAAAATATCTATTCTCTCCAAAATGCCTGCACATAATCAAGTTTTTCAATGCAGTAGCACAAATGTTTACTATTCTACATTGTACTTTCTAAACAAATCTGTTCAGCAATGACTATGTAGCCATGCAAACACACATATATCACAGAGGGCAAATAGTCAAACTGAACAGTTTGCAAATTTAAATTGAAAATTGTTCACCTATATGATCTACTAAATACATTTGCAGAATCCAGATATAGTTTGTAGACAGTTCCTGAACAGCAAAAAAACTATATTCCACCTGGATAATTTCTCAGCCCCTTAAAATTTCTGAGTTTTATTAATAACAAAATAATCACTATTTTCCCTTTTTGCACTGTTACTCCTCATTACCTTTTTTAAAAGGCATAAAATTACCAGATATTTGGGAGCAACTTGGTTTTTTTTTTCCTGCTGTACTGATGATAATAAAACATGTGAGTCTGCTTCATTTGCCACATGCAGATGTGATGGTTTGGTACTGCAAATCATCACAACATTGCCTTGGAGAAAATACCTCAGCGCACTAATTGCCTCGTGTGGACCTTCTGGAGATTTATTTAGTTAGTTAGATTTTAATTATTAAAGAGATGGAAGTGTTTTGCAATCTTCACACAATAATCTTAGGCAAAAATTGAAAAGTTCTGTCTGAAGGTTTTTTTTCCAAAATTACTATGCTTCCAATACTCTCAAGAAAACTGACTGTTCATATAATTCTGTGACTGAAAGTATTACTTTCAGAATTAATTCCACATATTAAACTTCCACTCTGAAATTTTAGGTATATCCCCGCTGCATTTTTAGCCTGCATACAAACCTTACCTTTTGATGTTGTGGAAGGGCAGAAATAGCACGAGGCAACATGAAGCTTTACACAAGGCTCATGTTCCAGCAGGAAAAGCTAACACAATAGCCTTTTGTTGGCATTTCTTCTGATTCCTGCCAAAGGAGTGTCCACTGAGATAATGCTGGCACGTGGAACACAGAGCAGGTAACAAGAGCTTCCCCAAAACCACTTGGATCCACGCCATGCGCTGAGTGGGTGCTTGCCAGGCTCAGAGCTCCGAATGTGCGTGGCCTAGTGTGTTTTCCCTGATGTGCCCTTGGCCCAGCCGTTCCTACACTATGAGGAAATGAGCCCTTCATCTCTGTTGCCTGCAACAGGTTGCTTTCACACAAAGCATTTGTGGTTTGACTTGTTTGTTATGAATTCACTGCCGTTCATTCTCATAAAGAATCCTCTTGTTCTTTGAAGTGGGAAAGAGTTTAAGGAAGAAAAAAAAAAAAAAAAAAGGCTTCTTTCATTATCTTCAGCTCTTTGATTCTAAACTCTTGACTAAGTTACATAAGCACTCTGCTTAAGGTTCCCATTGTGCAGAACCGTGCCTTTGTCTCACAGTTGTGGTCAACCTTCATCAAATTGTTCTGATCTCTCAGATGATTTGCTATCTTTTGTTTCAAATGACAGAAAAGTGCCCAAGTCTGTTCTTGTTTAGATCACTACCTGTGGGCAGAACTAAAAAAAAGAAGGATGTAAGTTACACAAGGTTATGTAGCCTTCATGCTGGTGGGAATACAGAAGTCCTAAAAATAACCAGTGTCCTGAAGATAAAGGAAGAGCAGTCTGATTCTCCCACTTTACTTTTGTGCAGCCCCCTCCAGAGCACTCTGAGGACTACATTGTATAGTAGCTTAGCAAATTACCATGCATCAGCTGAGCCGTGGTCATTATCATTATTATAGTGCTCAAACCATATAAAATCTCAAGGAAAGCATTTAACACAGATGCACATTCTTTAGAGTTCGCTACAATTGTAGAGCAGGGCTATTTCATCACAATGAAGCTTGCCTGAGAAATTTTCAATAGACATTTTCAGACAGAACATGCTGAACCACAGCTAAGACATAATTTTGAATACTGTGAACAGACTCAGTCTGCTGCAACACAAAGCTGGTTGTTTGTTGTGTTTTGTTGGGTTTTTTTAATCAGCACCAGTAATTTACACTGACAACCTTCTGAGAGCATCCCAACAGCACGTGCACTGACAGTGTGTATTTCAGCAATGGATAGTGCAAAAAGTAGCAATGTATTCAATGCTTGGTTTTTTTTTTTCTTAGTCTTCAGAGTCAAAGCCTTGTTTAATTCCACTCTGCTTATCACAGACATGTGAGAGGAGAAATATAGCTAGCCATGGGAGAGCAGATTATTCAAGAAAACTAACACAGATCTGCAAGATTTACCCAAGTGTGATTTAAGAGCTGGCTGATAGCAAGGTCCCTGCCTACCAAAATTTTGTGCAAAATCTTGACAATTGAGAAAGGTGACCTCACTACCAGGAGAAGGCTATCTTAAGGCCAGCCTCATGAAGACATGAGTAGCAGGGCCCAAGGGCCTATAGGCCCATTGGTGTCAGGAATAGTCACAGAGAACTGCCTCCTGGAATCCATTCCCAAGCATACAATGGACAAGAAGGTAAAAAAAGGACATTCTGCAAATTTAACGGGCATACTACACCTGAGCAACCTCACTGCCCTCTAAAAAGATGAATAGCTGGTGAAAGAGTAGGGGCTGTGGCATATCTTTACTCTAATCAGACTTTTGACACTGTCTCCCACAGCATTCCCATTTTGGAGCTGAGGTTCAAGTTGGATATACGTAAGAACATGGCAATCTACTGAAACACGCTGCCCAGAGAGATCATGGATTCTCCATCCTCTGAAGTTTACTTGAATAACTTGTCTGGATATAACCTCAGTTGACCTTAGCTAGTGTCAGGAGCAGTCTGACTGCAAGCAGGAAGCTTACAATCTTCATAACCCCATCCTGTTAGTTTTTTCCACAAATCCACAGCTCACACCACAGAATGCTAGATTGCAACTTTTCCCCAGAGAGATACGCAGGAGCCCTGAAACAGATCTTCCCTTGCTTTTGCAGTTAGGTGAAAAGCATGTGCAAGATTCCTTCCCGTCACCTCATCCTAAACTAGCCTGACTAAACTTCCTATGATTTGTTTGTGATTTGTTGTCCAGCCACAGGTTTGCCTGAACAGCCTCGTGGGACATGGAAGAAACTACAAAGAGGTTTTTCTTCTAAAGAATATTTCCTCCCAGGGCTATTTTTGAGTGCAGACAATATGATACCCTGCGGAACAGGATACAGAAAAAGGTCCACAAGTTGCACCCAACATGTCTACATCTTTCATGGTACCATAGGACAGATGTTCTATAGACCAACAAATCCACCTGGTTCAGCATAGCAACTCACACACGTACTGGCCAAGGTCCAAAAGCATGATAGCTGTGCTCTGCAATTTGACATTAAAACTAAAGAATTCCCCTACATGAGCTAAACCATTTCTGCTACTAAATAGTCTCCTGAGGTGCAGAGCAGCAGTAGTAAATTAGCTGTCAGAGCCCCTCAACAAGGCCCACTGTTTTGAAGTGGCCTCAGTCTTGCCTTTCCTTCCAGGCTAATGAGCATCATGACATCCACATGAGAAATCTCCTGACCAGTTCCTATCACTTGCCTCCCCAGTCTGCACTGTCATCCTTTCAATAAAGAGTCCAGGATTTTTCAGGCTCCCTTTTCTCTTAGTATACTTTGTCTTTTTCTAAAAAGCTTTGTTGTTAATTCCCCCTGTTCCATGCTGGTTCACGTAAGCCAGAGAGGATATAAAATGGTTGGTCTAAATCCCTGCAACTGTGCATCACTGCATTGCACAGGGGAGCCAGCCATTCTTTCAGGTCTCTGAAGAGCTAGTGTGCCCTATTACAGGTCTCCAAGTCTGACACCTCTTAACAAGGGGCATAAGTCCACTCAAGATTTAGCAACAGCTAAGAGCATTTTAAGAGATCCTTATCCTCTCAGGCATGCAAGCACGTGAAACAGTTTCTCATAACTCTCTTTTCAGTTTCCTTAGTTTGAACAAGACTCTGCCTTTCGCCTAATAATCATATCATGTAAACAAAGCTCCTCCAGTGATTTTTGCATGGAAATACACCTCTCCCCTAGAGTTCTTCCTATTACAAAGGGCTATCAAAAGGCCTTCCACTTTTCTCCAACTCTGGTAGGAATGAGAGCTATTTCCATTAAATACTTTCAAACTCTAAATACAATAGCAAATGACAAATCGCCTGTCCCCAAATTGTGGATTTAAAAATTGTAACATAATTTTTAAAATAAAATTTAAAAAGACTTCATACTGTGACTCCATTCCGGTTTATGAACATTTCAGACATATTCACATCAAAAGTTCTTCTCTCTAGAAATATTAAGGCTAGAAGCAAGCTTTTTCTTTTTTTTCTTTCTTTTTTTTTTTTTTAATGAAAGAAAAGACTTGCACAAAAAATACTTGTCTGGGGGAGCTGGGTGCTACAGACACACAGTAAATAACAAAAGGCTCAAGATAAAATCAGCATGGTGTATCCCCAAACCAGACATATTTTACTCTGACTTTCACAGTTGGGTTTTGCCTCCAGGCTTCCAGGCTATAAAGCATACTGTTGTAGCCTTTTCCTTGAGCTGCATGGTTCATGTGGAAATCTGTGACTGATTGCATTTGGCCAATGGGAGAAAAATGCATAGGATAAAAAAAAGATAATAAACTTTCTGCAGCACAAAATGTTACAGTTAGTTGGGCCTTGAACATCCTCCAAAGTTTCCTGTCACTCTGCTTCCACTATTGGATTACTCAGTGCAGTATTTTTTTAGTCACTATAGAATATGTTTGTGAGTTCTTATATCATTTGTTCAATTCAAAATCAGTTTCCTGATATATTTTCTTTTCAGGAAACATAATCCTAAAATTAGCCTGATTCTGAGCAGAAAGTAAATAATGATGAACCTGGAAATAGAAGGCTCATATTCTTCTTGATGTGTGACATCTGGAGGAAGATGCATAAAGGAATACCAACAACAAAAACACAAATACATTAAGCAAACTCAATACTTTCCAGGGCAGTAAAGAATACGAGCAATACAAGCAGTGCTGATACATGAGAGAGAGCATGTTGAGGATTAAGTCGGGGAACACAGAAACTCCTTTTAAGAAGATATAAATAGTGGAAACAAGAAGTGAAAAGAGTAATGAAAAATTCTAAAGGCCAAGATGAGAAGAGTATGATGTAGAAACAGCAAGGAATGAGTAAAGGCTTCTAAAATGAAAAATTCCAATTGGCATGTGGTGATGGAACTGAGAAGTATAAACAGAAAAGCCACGACAATCAGCAGGTAAGAACATTAGACTAACAATAGGTCGCTTTCAGAAAAGATGGGGACAATGTGGAATGGAAAGAAGTGAAAAATATATCTGATCTGCATGAGCTTTATAAGCAACTGCGGAGATTATGGAGGGAAATGAAAAAAATAGGCATAGGTTATATGCTTGATGCTGAGACACAAAACAAATAAACATGGAAAAGCTTATTCACTGAATCAGAATTTAAAAACTTGGTATATATGCTTAAAAATATACATGCCTGTTTTGACTGTGGGAGAGAGAGTGGTCTAGGGCAGAGCTCCACTTGTTTTTAAAAAGGTATTTTTGTGGTGATAACAACCAAAATGACACTAGCAACGAATGTTGCTAGTAAGAAAAGAAAGATGAATAGTGAGAATCAGAGGGGAAGAAAAGAATTTCTGTTTTTTGTTATCTTTTAAGCACTTGTATCTCTCCAAGAGGAAGATAAGACAGGTAGAAGCAGAATTATTGATGAGAATGTGGGCAGACAAGAAAGAAGAAACGTACTTAGGTGCCATGAGCATACCAATATCATTGGTGAGGAGCAAAAGCACTGTTGATAGGGTGAACATAAAGATAGCATACAGACCCAAAACAATACACTAGGCAAACTGCTAAGAGAAGCACTTCAAAACTGCTAAAAATCAAGAAGAGTCAGTTGGTCAGACTGGAAGAAAGGTGAAGTGAAAATTCAATATCATGCTAATGAAGAAGTAAGAAACAATCTGGTGTCAAACACAGCTCAGGAAATTTGATTCCTGCACAAATCAAGGATGTCTGGTAGTAGGATGTCATGGAGCAAGAGCATCGAAGGGCTACAATGGTTCATCTCTTAAAGCCTGAGGATTATCATTAAGGTTACATTTCTCCCCGCAGTATCTCTTTCTAACTTGATGAGTTCCTAACTTGGTGACTTATACTGATCTGCATCTGAGATTTTTTTTTTCTAGATAGGGCAAAGCAGTCACATGGAAGTGAAAAAGAGCAATGTCTTAGGCAGAGAAAAATCATAGAATCATAGTATAACTGAAAATGTTGAGTTGCAAGGGAACCACGAGGATCATTAAATCCAAATCCTGGCTCCACATATGACCACTCAAAATTCAAACCCTATGTCTGGTAGCAGTGTCCAGATGCTCCTTGAACTCCAGCATTCAGGTCCATGCCCACAGCCCCGTGCATCCCGTTCCCCGCCCACCGCCCTGTGGTGCAGCCCCTTTCCCTGACCCCCAGCTGCCCTCCCCTGACGCAGCTCCATGCCGTTCCCTCGGGCCCTGTCGCTGTCACACAGAGCAGAGCTCAGCGCTGCCCCTCCGCTCCCTGTGAGGAGCTGCAGCCGCCATCAGGCCTCCCCTCAGCTCCTCTGCTCTGCGCTGAGCACAGCAAGGGTTCTCAGCCGCTCCTCGTACGTCTTTCCCTTCAGATCCTTCCCCATCTTAGTAGCCCTTCTTTCGACACTCTTGTCTGAGTCTGTACTCAAGTTTGTAGAATACAACCACCACTTTTCTCTGCTACAGTAGGTATACCATAAATGCCTACTCTAGAAAATGGTATTTTAACCTTACAGTCTTCATCTGTAGCACAAACATCTCTAGGAAATACTTCAAAAACCACAAAACTGAAGCGCTGAATGACTACAAACGAAATAAGTCACAAGGCAAGAATGACAATGAGGCATAAAGACTCCTCTAGTTGAGGAATTTATATCTAGGATCTAGTTGATCCTAGTTTATACAATAGGAAACAATTTTAAGTTTACGCAGAAATAAAGAGGAATCAGAAGGAAGAAAGAGAAAGCACTATTTATTTTATTTAATTTTATATTAATTCTCTATGAGACTGAAAAAAAATGCAATGCAAGAACACAGTGAATGAATAAGAAAGAGTTAAAGTAACTTTAGCTAAATCCTTGTACATATCTTAGAGGAATAATCCATGTAGGTGGAAGAAAATAATAGGCAAGTGCATTACATGTACCTTGATCAGTTTCAGCAGCAACTGTGTTTTTTTTTCTGCAATTTTAAATAGATAAATTCTTTATTTCTGAAGTGCCTTAAGCCGACCTGTAGAGCTGCTGGACAATGTTCAGCAATCACCTGCACTCACTTCAGAAGCAGTTGCTCTTTACTCATTACTGAACTTCAGTAGCATTACTTGCAAGCATCAAAACTACACTGAAGAGATGTTCCACTCCAATAGCATGCTTTCATTGACTCAGGCCTCCCAAGGGGAAAGAACCGGCGGAATTATTTCATGTTCTTAAGGGCAAAGAGAGCGTTATTTTTTTTCCTCCTTAAAGCTTGAGAATTATTCTTCGGACTACAGGGTCTGAAGGTCTTTGCAAAAAGAGTGTGTGCAGATAGATAAATATATGCATGTGTTAACAAAAACTACTTAAAAAAAACATGAAAAATACATAGTCAAGCATTGCATCAAATCAAGAATTAGGACTGTTAGGATAGCTTTCCCTCAAGCTTCTTCCCTGCTTATTATTATTAAGGATAACTATATATTATCCTTATCACATTTATTTTTTGCTTCAAGCACTCATAGAAGAGAGCATACAGAAGTCCAACTGTCTCCCAAATCCATATATATCTACTGCAATGAGTAGGATGAGGCCCTGGGCAGCCTGGTCTGGTATTAAATGGGGAGGTTGGTGGCCCTGCATGTGGCAGGGGGGTTGGAGATTCATGATCCTTGAGGTCCCTTCCAACCCTGGCCATTCTGTGATTCTGTGATTCTGTGATGCTCCTTGAAACAGGTGGTAGGATTCTTCAGCAAGCAGAGAACAGTACTGGTCTCCCCTTCTACGCATGCTTACTTCTTGGGAAAATTGGCTTTGTAAGTTTAAAACTCTCTTGTTCGCTTGTGTGAGTTGCATTTCCTTGGCAGATTATTCCTGATCTCACTGCCCTTGGCAGCATTAGAGGGGTCACATTTTTACACAGCTGAACTTTAACAATTTCTTCAAAGTATGAAATAGAAACATTCTTTCCTTCAAAGCAGCCATGCATGCTTTCTTCTTTATTCTGTTTGTTCAGTTTTTATGTTTTTTTTTTAAGTCAGTAAACACTTCGTACCTTGTATTCATTGCAAGAAAAATAAACTCTGCTCCATTACTATTATCTGCATTTTGTTTGTGGCATTTACTACTGGAAATTAAGAATTTCACATCTCAAATTCCTTTCAAGACTTAAGCACAATCTGTAAATGACGCTTTCTTCAGCAAAAGTTCTAAATGTATCTGGCAGGAATGAAGTAGAAAGTGACATCTCTGATTATCATTTGCCAAGCCTCAAAGAGCTGTTGTATCCTCTTTCCCAGTTCCCAGGAGAGAATCAGTACAGTAAACATCGCCTTCCAAGGTACTGCATGTAGGAGCAGCAGACACACTGGCAAAGGTGACCTAGCAGAAAGCATTCCTGCCAACTTTCCTTCAAATTCAAGGGGTTATTATGAACTATTTAGTGCAGAGTCTGCATATATATGATGAATTAACTGCATGGTACGTCTCTCATGAGTTATATCTACTTATTTATATAGCATAGGAGATGGATAAGGGTATTGCAAATATAAGGTAACATAGAATTTACCCAGTCCTTTTATGTGGTCGAAATATGGAACTTCAGCCTTTCTGAGACCCTGGAAAGATGAGACAGCCATTCTTCTATGCTTTTTCCCTTTGAAACATGTATTCTCATAGAAGTCCAATGAAGGAGATTACCTCCAACACTGCATCAACTTTTATTTCATAATTTTTTATTTCTTAAGCAGACTAATAGGATTATCAGTTCTGTATCCTGGAATTCATATTCAAAAGTAATAGCAACGAAATCTTTACCATGGAGACCAGAATACTGTGAGGTTTTTAGTGTGGTTCTTCAGAAGGCATTAAAATGCAGTCAATAAAGTCATCCAGCAGAGAGGGACAATGATGAAAAAAGCAATGACATGCCTGTAAGAATCCAGAAGGTCTAGTTGTTCTCTCACTCTCTCTCAGAGAGAGAGAAAGAGAGAAAGAGAGTGAGAAGGAAGGAAGGAAGGGAGGAAGGGAGGAACTCATATCTTCATTGGACAAGAAGAGTTTTAAAGTTACCATTACCACTTCAGCCCTGTAGGTCTGTGCTGATAGCCTGCTCCTGCTGTTCCTACATATACACCTCCTTTCTCCCTCTGAATCATGCCACCGTGCAGATTAATTTCTCCTTGCCCTTTCACAACTCTCTTGTTCTCATCCCTGTGCCTGACAAACCAAGCCCTGTGAGAAAGCTGCCTTCCCTTGTTGCACTCTCCTCAGAGGTTGTCACTTGTGCTGTCTCCATTCCTATATCCAGCACTGCACTGCCTAAGAGCAATAACTCCAAACAAAGTCTTACTGAGCTCCACTCAAGGAACAAGCAGAACTCTCAAGTCTAAAAGTGAAGGCCAATAAAGAGATAGAACACTTTCAGTGTTAAAAGGGGTCCTTGGAAGAAATTAGCTCCTAGATCAGTTGCTGCTGGTATTTTTAGAGGACAATACCTGACCAGCTGGAGAGGAGGTCTGCAGAGAAAGAGCTGGGTGTGCTGGTGGACAACAGGTTGGCCATTAGCCAGCAGTGAGCCCTTGTGCCCAAGAAGGCCAACAGTATCCTGGGGTGTATTAAAATGAATGTGGCCAGCAAGATGAGGGAGGTGAACCTCTGCCTATACTCAGCTCTGGTGAGGCCATAAATGGAATACTATGTCTGTTTCTGTGCTCCTCAGATAGAAAAAAAAAGACATGGATCTCCTAGAAAGAGTACAGTGGAGAACCACAAAAATGGTTAAAGGTGTGTAGCATCTCCCTTATGAGGAAAGGCTGAGAGACCTGGGACTGTACAGTCTGGAGAAGAAAATGTTAAGACAGGATCTTATCCCTGTTTATAAACATCTAAAGTGTGGGAGTCAAGTAGATGGGGTGGACTCTGTTAGGTGGTGAACAGTGATGGAACAAGAGGCAGCAGGCAGAAACTGGAACATAGGAAGTTCCATACTAACACAAGGAAGAACTTCTTTAGCCAAAGTGACAGAGCACTGGAACAAGCTGCCCACACAGTTGTGGGGTCTCCTGTTCTGGAGATATTCAAGACCCTCCAGGATACTTTTTTGTGTGACCTGCTGTAGGGAACCTGCTTTAGCAGTGGGTTGAACTGGATGATCTCCAAAGACTCCTTTCAATCCCTACAATACTGTGATTCTGTGATTGTGTAATACCTATGACTATGCCCAGATTTGTTTTTAAGAAAACAATGGAAGACATATACTTCACAACTTTCTTTTGATAACTTTTTTATAGTACCCAGGCATTCCAGATCTGCTCTTCACCAATAAATAAATAAATAAATAAATCCCCAACTAGACTGTTTTTATTTCAGCTATAGAACAATTTGTTTTTCTTCATTTCTGCATTTCTCAAGAAGGCACTCACACAAAATAGGACAAGTATCTGGCAGATATGCAGCTTGAATTTTAGCAAAGTTATAATCTTCTCTCGCCAGAGATGCTGGGCTTTATCTACTAGAATTCATGCAACTAGATCCAAGTAATACACATTTCTAATGTCTGTCATAATAATAGTATAAACTATTAAAAATGAAAGAAAAAAAAAATGAAATAAAATGGCCAGATATTGCCCTTATCAGCAATAAATCAGTCTGACTTACCTCAGTGGGCTCAAAAATTATAAATGAGTAAAGAATCACCAGAAGTTTTTCCAGCTCTTTTTTCAGACTTCTGCTTCTTTTGGCTGTCTGCCTGTAAGAGTCTGTGTCTCTGAAACAGCCTCCCTGATGTATTGTTTCCTGAAAACAAAGGATACAAAAAGGCAAGCATAACTATTCTCATTCATGGATACTTGAAACAAACAAGAGAAGACATAAGTAATGAGAAGGCCTCTAAGTCAGTATCTGATGAGAAATAATGAAGTATCTTACAGACAGAGAAAAATTGAAGTGCAAAGGCATGTAACATTTCACACATTAATAATGTAATCGTACTTTCTAAGATAACACATCTTTCTTATTTTTTTTTAGAGAGGGATAGTGGTGTTTTGCCTTAGAACTTATTTTATCTGGACCATTTCATTTACCATCAATACCAACCAACCGTAGGACAACAGTTGTTTTTCTGATTGACTTGTTTAGCCTTATGTTTTTAAGTTCTATCCTGCAGAAAGACCGGCACTCACCACCAGAACAGTTCATTATCACTTTCCAAAACTGTGTGTGAGTTTTACGTAGCATTTGAGGCTTATCATTAGCAATAACACTCAAAAGGCTAAATATACCCTCAAACATCATGAACAAGCATGATAGTTGCTGTTGGAGTTGATTCTGTATAACACAATTCCATTTCACCTTTCTCTAGCCCCAATAAAGCATTTCAGGAGTCTCCAGAGGCCCAGAAGGATAACAATAAGACTTTATTTTACCAAGCTGATAGCAGAAAACCTTTCCCAGATGCACTGGGTTTTCCCTCTGGCTTAGATGCTACAAATAGTTCAGAGCTTGTGGACTACTTTGCTAGTAACATCCTCATTTTTCATGCAGGTGTTCATCTTTACATGTCTAACTGAAGAACTTTAATATGTGTAAGATACTTTGGAAACAAAGAGCTCAAGTTTGGTATTTTTTTCATCAGAAAGAAATAAGACACAGAGTAGATTATTTAGATCAAGGTCACTTAGAGCACTGTCATAATTTTATTTTCAGCGGGATGAAGACTTTACCCATATCCCTGCTACTATTTTGGACAAAAACAATGTAAATTTTGTAAACAAAGCACATTTTTCAAAACTAGAAAGGGAAAGGAAAAAAAAAAAAGGACCTCATTATAAGCTGCAAATAATCCTTTAGCAAAATGAAAATGATTTAAAAAATAATCCCACTAAATACATACCTAGGCTGTCATTCCAAATTCTCTTTCAGCCAAGTGTCGCTCAGACACTTGATCTGAATTCCACGATTCAGCCTTCAGTACTTCAGATTTCATTTACTGCCCCAGTATACAGAATGGCTTAGGTTGGAGGGTACCTTCAAGATCACCTACTTTCAAGTTCCTGCAATGGGCTGGTAATTTATTGGTCCAGGAGGAGAGGAAAGGAAGGAAGCTCCGTGTCTACATGGCAGTCACTGAGTTGAAGAATATAAATTAAATAAAGTACAGATCTTTATAGATTATGGCAAAATGCACCTGCCACATCCAGTCTGCAGAGACTCTGCCATGGTAAGCATCAGAATGATAATTAAAAAAGCAAGTTATAAGGACAGGCTGCAGGAACTGATTTTACCATGCATGCGACCATTTATTGCTTGAACTTTTCAGAATTAATTTGTTATGCAGAACACCACAGAGAACATAAAGATAGCCAGCAACTTCCCAACTTTAAGTTGGCTTACAGACAGTAAGGTCCATCATAAGATTCCTCTGAGTCTCCAAAGTCAGGCATAGGTATAGACCCACAGTTGTATTAAAAGATAAGCTTATTAAAAACCAGCTTCTGAGGAGGGTGCAGCCAGGAGCATGCCTGCAACCTCCTTGTTGAATATCTGGTACACAGATGAATTGGAACAAAACTGTAATCTGTGCATTTATCTCCCCAGAGTGACTAACGCACTGACTTTCACAGGCATTCTGTGTTCTAACTTCTTCATTTCCCAGTAAACACTGCTGAGGTCTAAAAACTTCTGAAAAGCTTTGACCAAGCTTATTAGTTTCCTGAACATTCAGTAACTAGCAAGTCTTTATACTCATACTATTAACAATAAATGAATAGTCCACCAATGCCAGGCAAGAGGATTGCAGTCCTCCACAGCTATGAAAGTATCTGAGTAATCTCAGCAATACGTGCCAGCTGTGAGTGTGGTGTTTTTGAAGTGCTGTTAAAGTTCACTGCATGTTTAATTTTTCATAGTTTATAAATTTATAACCATTGCCTACTTGTGGTGTAGGAAGGTCTGGAATCAGAAGGTCGATACTGGATCATTTAAGGACTAACCCACAAATAATTTCTTCCATGGTGCCAGAGGAGAGAGTCGAGAGAGCCTGCAGAGGTTTGTGAGGAGAAATAACACTTTTCTAAGAGTGGTCAATAGTGGTCAATGCATTCAACAGGAATTCTGTAGTCTGCCTCTGATGTGGGGCAGAAACTCAAACATCTACCCTCCCAGCTAGCAATGAGCCACATCAGGCCCACAGTTAGCAAAATTTAGTCTACCAGTGATACACAAAGGACAAAATACAGTACTAATTGTACGAACAGGACTGTAGCACTGGGATGTTTGAGACCCTAATCTTGACCTCTGCTCTTTTGCTGCTGTTTGAGCCTACAATATCTGGGACAGCCAGGCTTTGAGCCACTTAAACCTGCAGCCATGGTTCTTCCTCCCCATTCCTTTGCTCCTGGTCCTTTCCACAAAGGAGGGATGGTGGCATATTGGAAGATTCTGCTTTAACTAGAAAACAAGCAGCAAGCAAGATCTTTTTCCACATCTCCAAACTTTGGTTGGTGACACTCCACTTTCTTCCTGACAAAGGGATGAGGTGTTGCAAAGAGGAGGGCAGAAGGGCTTGAGGTCCAAGGGAGAAATAAAACATTCTGGGATGTGGAGGTTTCTATGGGAGAAAGAGCCTCCAAATGGAGAGGAGGAATGTCCTGTGGAATCTTGGTGAGGTCAAGGATCTTGCTCCAGGGAAAAAGATGTAGACTAAGGACCTCGGCACCCCTCTGGGTGACAGCCTCTACCACAAAGCAAAATCTTGGGATAATTTCTGATCTCATTTCAGCCAGGCTCCAGCAGTGGCAGCGCAACTATGAATTATGTTTTTTCTCAATTTGTAATGGAGCTTTGACAGAAGACAGTTGGATTTTCAACATCTCACATGATTCAGCTGTAGCCAAAAGAATATATAACCTTTCCAAAATCTATTTGCATAAACACTGATCAAAGATGACACTTCTACCAAGATACTCTACCCACAGTAAAGAGAAAAGACACTAAACATTTCCACCTACATCCCCAACCGTGCGTTCTTCAGCCACAAGATTAATTTTGGATTAGTTCTACACACTGTGCTGTCCTTAAACAAGTCTCCAGACTGTCCATGCCCTCATTTGGCACAGGACATGTGACTAGACCTCTAGGAACATCACTGGAATAGCTCTCCAGTATGGCATGCCCCTCATCCTGGTTTATTCATTCTCTTGGCAAACATGCAAAGAGCCAAACCATGCTATCTCCACTGCCGCTCTGCTGCTCGGCTGTTTACTGCTCTGTCATCTGCCAGCAGCGTTTCACTGGACTAGGCACAAAGTATGAAGGAGCTGATGCATGGAGATTGCAAACAGAGAAGACCATTTCCAGTGAGGTCTGAGAAGAACAAAATCTCCTCTTTCCTAATGCTATTGAACTCTTCAGATTAACTCTCTGTGCGCTGCAAATCCAGCTGGGTTTCTTGCCATACCAGTGTGCAATTAGTGGTAAAGAGCAATCAGTCTTCTTAAAACTGAAGTATTGATTACACTAACAGTAGGAACACAGAAAGTAGACAAAGCAATTTTAGAATAGAAGTCTTTATTTTGTGTCCATCTCTCCTTGTTCTTACATAATGATAGCGTAGGTCAGCCTGACTTCTTCAGAGGCACAGCTGACAATTGCTTCAGTTTTAGCAGTCACCTAAAAGCTTCCTGTTTTGGAAAGAGAAGATCTCTTTTTAGACATCCAGAGTTCCTCTGTTCCCATCAGTTCCAGCACTTCCTCTGCATGTTCAACCTTCTTCTCCATTCCTGTTCTCCCTATAGCTTCATTCTAGTATCTACATATAGCAACTGTCCCTCAGACTTAGCTAATACAGCTCATCCAGTAGTTACGTGTTTATGGTATGCTGTATTCTCTAAATACTGGTGGAAGGTTATGCTATAAAGACATATGTTGATTAACTTTCAAGTGGCTCACAGTTTAAAGCACCACAATAGGATCAAAGCAGATGGATGCAAAGTCTAGATATACCTGCAAATTTATATGTGAACAAAGGACTTTTTAAAAAGACCTATTCTCACTGTAACGTTTAAAGATTTTTAACAACTGTTTACTCAACGAACACATACTTGGAATAACAAAATACAGAGAAAAAAAATCTTCAAATACGCTAGAAAATAAGGAGCCCCGACACCCTTTATTTGCATCTGTTTCCAGCATTTCATTTGTTTTGTATATGTGGTACATTTTGTGAATGTGGATGCATTGCATGCAGATGATTTCTTCTCCAAGCAACTGTTTGTGTAGTCAGGCTCAGTTCTCTGGAAGTTTATAATGTCTTCTCCCGAAGTAGCTGTTTACATTACTCTCATAAGATCTCTTTCTGCCATTGTTCAGACACGCACAAGGTCTGCTCACCTGCACATGGTACAGCTTGAGCCTCATCAGATTCTTCAGTAAATAAAGACGAGCACAGACAGAAATCTCACAACACACTTTTGTGTGAACATGGGTCTCACTGTGATGATGTGATGGGAGGATGGAAAGGTTATGTGTACACCACTTCACATGCAGCAGCTTTCTGATACACACGTGCAATGAGACTTGTACATAACCACAGAAAACAGGACAAAAAAAGTGTGACAAGACAAGTGTGACTTAAAGGCTATGCTATATCTTCCATACTTTGACAACTACACAGTTCTCTGGCTGGGATTGCTCTCCCCAGAAATATGGTAATGTATCTTAGCAACAGAGGCGAGGGGGGAAGGCTTACTGTACTGTAAAAGAATTCAAACAAAATGTATATAGCTGCTGACTGTTATAAATACACCCCTACCACTCTGAGGGGGTGTTCAGTTATACTCCTGATTGCTTTCCTTTCACAGAGGGGCACGGGCACTTCTCCAGCTCTCAGCTCACCCACAAAGAGCCTCAACCATCCTTCAGCTGCAGCGCTGACGACACAGGTTGTGCAGCACTGCCTGCCCCTGCTCAGTTCCACCCCCCCCCAAAAGCCAATACAGAACACTCAGGAGATAACCACTGTTGTGAGCCAAACTACCGCTCCCGCAGGTGTTTGGTTGCCAGCCTCCAAAGCCGCACTTCCCAGCTCCTCTGCCCCAGGCAGCTCAGGCTGCTCAAAGTAGGGCTGCAATCTTTCACCATTCTCTTGTCAGGAAAAGAGAAAGCTTCCTGCCACCTGGCAGGTGCAGAGTTTGCACAGTTACACCTATGCGTTTCCTACAAGTAAAATAATGTGAATGCAACCTTTATCCTTGCCTTCTACCCAAGTTCTCCATCAGGACAATCCTGCTGCTCAATTCCCACCTCCAGAAAATCACGGCTGAAAGCACAGCAAAGCGTTCCTCCTCCCCATGGATGCCAGGGACTGCACCCACTCTGTGCTGTGATGTGCGAGAAGCACTGAAATGATCTAAGGGAGTGGTTACAAAGTGAGGGGAAGGGCTCGAGGATTTGAATGACAAGCCAAGGTGCTGAATACATCAATGAAAAAAAGTGAAAGCACCTCTTTTCCTTCGGCGAGAGCAGGTGGGCTTCAATTTTCTTTCAGAGTATTGTCCCCAAGCAACTCTGGCAATACCTATGAGCAACAGCCTCACCTAAGCAACCTTCCAGCAAAGAGTTTGCTCAGGCTTCCTGGGAACGAGAACAGACATTGCTCGCCTCAAAGGAGACTTTACTCAATAGCTGTGAAACACCTGGAAATCCTTTGGAGGATTCTTGCCCCTCAGGAACTCCTGCTGCTTGCTATAGCAGATCTTCATGCATGCAATATGGAGTGGGTATATACTCAAGGATAAAACAGGTGGCTGCTGAGGGTTTGCTAAGGACAGCACGTCAAAGAATCAGAGAAAATCCCATATTGGAAAGGACCCACAAAGATCACCAAATCCAAATCCTGAAATCCAAACCCTATGTCTGTGAGTTCTGTCCAAACACTTCCTGAACTCTGGCACTGAAGGCCCATGCCCACAGCCCCGTGCAGTCCATTCCATGCCCACCGCCCCCTGGTGCAGACCCTTTCCCTAATCCCTCCACCCGTCCCCTTCATGCTCCATGCCGTTCCCTCGGGCCCTGTCGCTGTCACACAGAGCAGAGCTCAGCGCTGCCCCTCCGCTCCCTGTGAGGAGCTGCAGCCGCCATCAGGCCTCCCCTCAGCTCCTCTGCTCTGCGCTGAGCACAGCGAGGGTTCTCAGCTGCTCCTTACACACCTTGCCTCTTCACCAACTTCATAGCCCTTCTTCGGACATTATCTAATAGCTGTATGTCCTTTTTGCACTGCGGCACTCCGAGGTACACCTGGCTGAGGCTGGGCAGGCATCACTTATTTCCGGCAGAGAAGGTGGGGCAGCTGAGGGGTGCAGAGACCAAAAAAGCACGAGTGAATCGGCTTAGATTGGCTTAATGCCACATCTAAAGGCTTCTGCAGCACCCAGCCTCACAGTGCCATTACTCCAGAGACGCAGAGGCTAATTTCATCCTAAGTGTTCTCATCCTCTGAAAGGCCACACTCGACTGCTGTTATTAATTCCGTGCATGATGAAGACATTTAGAGCCTCGCAGCCTTTTTAATAAGCGGACGCCAGTCATGCCCCGCTCTTATGACAACACGCCGTTAATGCAGCAGATGAATTTCCACACACACACGGACAGGACACGCGGTCACAGAGAGATGGCGACGGCGCGGCCCGGCGGGGCGGCGATGCCGATCCCACCGCCCCCGCTGCCGTCCTTTCGGGGCTCTCGGAAAGTTTCCTCCCCGCCGGACACACCGCGCCGACACAACTTTCTCCGCCGCCGCGGGGAGGAGCGCAACTTGTCCGGCCGAGCGCGGGCATCGGGGCCGTACGGAGGGAACGAGGAGGAGCTCGGCGCGGGGGGAGGGGGGAGATGGAGCCGGGGCGTGGGGAAGCCGCTCCCGCCTTCCTCCTCCTCCTCCTCCTCCTCCTCCAGCCCGGCAGCCAGGCGGCCGCTGCCTCCCGCCCGAGCCGCCGCAGCCGGGACGTGCCGCCGGGATGGCCGCTCCGGCGGCTCCCAGCCTCCTCCTGCTGCTGGCCGGCGCCGCGGGGCTCAGCCGGGCCTTTTTCTCGCTGCCGCTCCGCGTGTCCCAGCCCGCCGCTCCCCGCGCCTCGTCGGCCGCCCCGCTGCCGCTGAGACCGGGGAGCGCCGGAGGAGGGCAGCGGGACGCCCAGGACGAGGTGGGCGGCCTGGCCTTGGCCTCCGACCCCGCGGGCAGCCTCAACTTTTTGGCCATGGTGGAGAATCTGCAGGGAGACTCCGGCAGAGGATACTACCTGGAGATGCTGATCGGGACCCCGCCGCAGGCGGTAGGAGAGAGGCGGGGGGCAGCGGGGAGCGATATGGGGGAGAGCAAGCATCTCGGCAGCCGGGCTCCGCCGGGCTCGCTCCAACGCAACTTTGTCTCAATGCCGGGCACGGCGCAACTTTGCAGCCGAGCCCGGAGGGTCCGCTCAGAATCCCCCGCTGAATTGCGCCCCACCACCGCTTCAGGAGAGCCGCCGCGGCGTGCGGGGATCGGAGGGAGCCCGAAGTTTCCTCGCGCCCTCCTTCCCCTCCCCGCCCCGCAGCGCCCGAAGTTTTCTCGCGGCCGCGTCACGAGACGGCCGGGCTGCGGAGGGGCTGGAGGATGACTGTCAGCTGAGAGGGGCCGTTTCCTGGCAGCCCGCGGGGCTTCCACCCTTCCCCCCCTTCACCGACCCGGAGCTTGCTCTCTGAGGCCGAGCCCTGGCGTTCCCCGTGTACACAAAAATCTCTGTTCTTTGGCTGTTCTCTGTAGCCAGGAGGCAGGGAATGCCAGAACGCCCAGCCTGCAGAGAATGTGTAGATAGCACGTTTTTGGGGGCTTCTGTGGGATTTTTGTTACACCTGGATGTAACTGTAATTGAAGTGTTTGATAGCGAGCTTGATATTTAGGAATGAGTCTCTTGTTTTACAATCAATAAATGGGGTTAAGAAGGAGCTAACCAGGTCTGAGGTACCCACGTGTGGCCTGTTAGCCACAGAGGACAGAAATAATCACTCTTCCACAGTGTATGCTGTGTTTTTTATGAGCTCTGAGAGTGTGGCATTGCATGGTCTTCATTCCTCGGAGGGATGTTCAATATTGTTTTCCGCCAGCATCAAGATATCAGGTTGAATTGGACTAATAATCCAATTCTGTGTGTCTTAAATTAAAAAATAATTTTAGGCAGAAAGGGTGAATGCAAAAGATGTCATCTTGCATGTCTAGGGGGATCTTGAAAGGGAAAGAAATGGAAAAGGAAAAATGTGACAGGTTCTTGATAATGTAACTAGAGGTCTGCCCTCAGTATGCTTGGAGACTTCACTTACACTAACAGCCAAGTATTACTTGCACTGCATGCCATGCAAACGTGCCTTGCTGATTTTTCCACCTGGAAAAAACTCCAGTGGCAAAGCTTTCATCATTTTGAACCAAGTTCTGAGTTCTTTCAAGGTTAATTATTTAAAGGATCTCTCCTGGTGGCTAACACATAATAAGTTGTATTCATGTGAGCAGGCCCACCATGGTTGCCGTAACGTTATAAATGCGCTTCCAGAATGTCAGACCCCAGGATGTAGTGATGGAGCAGAGTGCAGTTAAAATGTATTTGCTACTTTGGGTAAGAATTTGTTATCTTGTTCCCTACCTGAAAGTGGAAGACTTAAAGACCATGAATGTGCTTGTTGCTTTTCTGCTCTACAATGAGCAATAGATCTGCTGCAGTACACTTCCACTTGCGTCTCTCACAGTGCTGGCACTGAAAGCAAGTGTCTTGGTACTGCCAAGTGCTGGGATCACGTCAAACTCCATGGGCAGGCAGTTGCTGGAGTCACAGGGGACCGTGATTGGGTAGGAAAGGAGAGATGTCTTAGGCTAATTTAAAGGTTCCTCCCAGCCTGACTTTGCCACACATGGCAAGCTAGAGTGTATACCTTGAACACCTCCCTTCTATGACCCCCTGACATGGGACTTTCCCAAAGCTAATTCCCTTCCTCATTCAGTCCCCTTCTGAGCCAAGACACACATGGCACCGCTGTTCCAATGCTTTGCCATGGATGAAGAGGAATCCTGCCAGTGAGGAAGAGCTGTGGAGAAAAGAGCAGAATGACCAGGGAGCAAGGCTGCTGCTCTGCACAGCATCTTAGTGAGGGGGGGGAATGCAAACAAGGCAGGAGCATATCAAGACCAGATAGCAGGCTGTGAAAAAAGGCACAAGATTTAATGTTGCAGTTATAAGGCTGTTGCTAGCTTTGCGTTTAGTGTTGAAAGCCTGCTGTGCCAGTATGGGGGTAAACATTAGTTTCACAAGAGACTTTAGCATTCTTGAACTTGTATTGCTACTTAACTGCATTTGTAGAAATTTTTCTTTTCTAATTTCAGTTCTTGGAAGGAAGCTGCTATGAAAGAACTTATATTTTCAGGTCATTTAAGGCACACAATTTGGCTTTCGTTCCAAGTCTGATTTGTCATACAGCAGATAAACAGAACAGAACTGAGCTTCACAATGGCAGTTCTGAAATACTTGTTCTGCCAATATAAAAATAGAGCAGTTGTGTGAAGTCAATTTTTTTTTTTTTCAAGAGAGAAAATTTGAGTGTAGTCAGTCCAATTTTGTAAAGTATTTGCAGTGAAAGTATTTCTGACCATTTCCAATTTTACTATACATGGCAGATCTCCAGATTAGCTAGCAGATCACCAATAGTTCTCATTGCCTGCATTAATTTTCATTAATACACACACATCTCTTCTACGTCCTAATCTCTAGGATTATGTGAAAGCTGAAAAAGAAAAAAGGTTTTATATTGTTTTGCATTGAGGAGTGTGATGTATTTGTCTCTTGCATCGTGAGTGTATAGCCTCCTGTTTCTGATGGCTTATGTGCTTTACACCTGTATAGGTGCACTTTTTCCAATGCTAGATTTAAATATGAAGAGGCAAGAGTCCAATATGAACTGTGTACACTGCTCTCACTTTTTATTTCTTTAAATAATCTGATGGAATTCCTCTGCTCTGCCTTTTATTATTTTGCCCGCCTTGAGATTATAAGCACTGTGCAGAACTGAATCAAAGATCATTCAGGCATTTGTTCACTATCTTCTTTGTAGTTCTGTTGATATTAATTTTGCTACTCTTAGAAGCCTTTGACCAATGAAACAGTCAAACTCCGAAAGCACCCCATGTTCTTCACAGCTTTTTTGAAGTCCATGTGGACCATATTAAATCTTAGCAAATAGAGTACTGTTGTCTCATTCCACCTGTTATGTTAGTCTTTATTATATGAAGTAGTGGCAGTCCTGTCAGTCTTGCTGTGTTTCCAAATTGTGCTTTTGTTGAGATCATACAAATATTATACCTTCAAATTCGTTGCAGAGGGAGGCTTGGCATGCACCACTTGAAAGCTCAGAGTCCTGTAGCTATGGTTTGATTAGTGGGTATTGAAACCATGGTAGGATCTGATTTGTGCTCTGAATACGCAAACCCTTTCTCAACCCTGAAATTTAAACTTCTCATTCTAGGCACAAAGAGATTTTGTTTATTGTTCCCACTAATAGCAGTTTGTTCTGTGCAGGGGGTGAGCAAAAACCTCTCCTCTGAACTTTGCTGATGAACATGTTGGGTCCAGTGGTCTTTGCTGCAAAATGCAACCTTCAGTTTCCACATAATCAATGGGAGGTTGTCTTTCATTCAATTTATTCCAGTTATTAAAGAAAAGAAAGATATGTATTAAATATCTCAAGTGTGGCACAGACTTTTATAATTTATAGCTTGAAACTTTGAAGATGATGAACGCACACATTAGCAATTTCTGAACATGCAGCCATTCTTCCTTAATTGTTGATAGCTTTCATATTCAGGGTGAATACTGTGAGGAAAGATTCAGCTGCTCTTGTAATTTCATCACTTCAATAGTTTTGCTATGTTAAGTGATAAGTGCCTGATTTCTGCAACTGTGTCATTCCCCAAAAAGCTAAGCTTTGTTTTCTTCATTTTGTTTAAAAGGAGTTCACCTTCCTTCTAGATACAAAGAGAAAATTTGAAAATATGATCCTACCAGGTTCAAATACTAGAAGGCAAGTTCCAGCTCAAGTCTCTCATTTCTTTCCCCTTCTTTTGTTTTGTAACAGTTACGTGGATCTCAAAAATATATTTTTGAGCTTTTTATGGAAGATGAAAAATGGAATGAAGATGAGTGCTGTGACGTATTGAGTATTTTAAGGTGGCAGCACAAAATTCTGATCCCTCTGCTGGAAGTACTGTGGAGATGCAGCGTACTGCTGTTACATGATGAGTTGGGTAGATTTTTTTGTTGCTGTTGAGTACCAGCGAAATAAAAAAGACAAAGACCTGAAAGTTACAAGAGACAGGGCTGATACTCTGATATAATGTGCTGGGGTGTAATATATTTTTGGTCAAAACAAAAGTAAACAAGAATACCAGATTTTAGGTGACAAAACTGTCCCTTCCTTTACAAATCTGCATTCCAGCACCTCCTTTATACAAAATCAACCCTTCCAGGTTGACTGCATGGGAATAGTTAGAGCCGGTATTATAAAAGCAGCCCATATCATGAGTTAACGACAATGTAGTGGCCTTAGTAGAACATGGCACAGGGAGTACTTTGTAGCAAGGCTTTGCCTTGGTTTGTTTTGAGAGGTTCATCATGGCCTGTAATGTCTATGTGCAGTGTCACTGAATGGAAGAGGCTAGTTCCTCAGGATGTCCTTAAGGACAAATTCTTTAGCAGGGTGTGCTGTGACAGGACAAGAGGAAATGGTCTCAAACTTAAAAACAAGGCGAGATTTAGACTGGATATAAGGAAAGTTTTGGGTTTTTTTTCAGTAAGAGTAATGAAGCGCTGGCACAAGTTGCCCAAAGAGGCAGTGGATGCCCCATCTCTGGAGACACTCACGGTCAGGCTGGACAAGGCTCTGAGCTACCTGATGTAGCTGTAGGTGTCCTCGTTCATTGCAGGGGAGTTAGACCAGATGGCCTTTAAAGGACTCTTCCAGCTAAAATGATTCTATGTGCCAGCACAGATAGGTTGGATTAGAGCCCCACCTGCTTTTCGCAGGACGCTTTACTGAAAGGCGCTTAACTTCAGAGCAGTGCTAGACTATGTTATCCAGTGTCCCTGGTCATAGCAAACACAGTTGCTGTTCCTGGGCAGTTGGGGCAGAAGGGTGGCTGTGAAGATCAGTGACATGGCAGAAGGTGGCAGGTTCATACTTTTTACTGCCCCAAGCGTTTATTTCATCCCCTACCAAGGCAAAAGCATTAAGTTAAATTTAGAAAGAATAAACTAGAATGTGTACAAAGAACAATGTTGCCTATTATGAAGGAGTGAAGCAGTTGGGATTTGGAGCAGGAGTGATAAAAAATAAAATAAATAAATAAAAGAAGGAAAAAAGCCAGGGGACAAAAGAAAACCCATGTGGAATTTGGGATTATTAAGGGAGGAATATATATATATGTATTTTAAGCTCTAACCAGAGGTTTCTGAGCTCCAGGGATATTATCTGGCAAGATCAATTTAAAGATGACTGTACTTTGCAGTGGTGTTTAATTTTTTAAAGGAAACTCATGACTTTGACTCTTTGTGAACGTTAACTGCTCTGTTTGGTATCCGTGTTTCATTATCTTAGAAAATGTCTCAGTTATTGTAGGTGAAGTTGTGACCCAAAATGTTATCTGGTTGTTGTCAAGTATAAGTACATTTGAAAAAGGAAACTGAGATAGTTACATAGCCTGGCATATATGCTTCCCCAGTCTGAATCAAACGTTCTTCTCTCCCTTTTCTAACTTGTAGTAAAATATAGAATTGATCAGAATTTATGTTAATAAGTGAAGGAACTTGTTGCTTTAACTTATGTTCAAATTAGGACTTGAAATCAGGTTTTCAAAGTAAAAGAGGTAGTATTGAGCTGCCTGAGAAAAAGGAATTTTTTTTCCCTACCATTGATGGAACTGTCGTACATCCTACTACTTTTTAGCCTCATTTTGCTATGTAAATGTGAGCTTGTGAAGCAAATGGTATGCATATTGTACAGATACCAGACTGCTGTAGAAATAAAGAGTTTTAAATTTGAATCTGTATCTGTTAGCTCAGCATCCTTCAAAGCACTTAAATAGCCCAGGACTAAAATCTATTTTATCTGTGGCATTTTGCACATGAAACCTCTAGTTTTAAAATTATACGTTAGCTGAATATGTCTCCTTTTTTTTTCTGTGCATGTTTACATCACAGACACTCATGAGAGGAAACTTTGGCTAGTTGGACCTCTCACTGCTACTTTATGAGGAGTATTGTGGGACTGATTCATTACTTTTTTTATAAGAGAGCTCCTCGAATAGGTAAAGCCTGTGGAATACAGTGGAGAGGGAATCTGAGGAAAATAAGTGAGCTGGAAAAAATCTTAAACAAGTGAAAATTAGAATTCATGGAATGCAATTAATGTGTCATAATTAAGAGGCTCTTGAAGAGAATCTGTGAAGACAGTAATTGCACTCTACAATCCTGTTACTGCTTACTAGTAATTTTAAATCATGAAAAGTAAATTACTTGTGGATTTTTGTCGTCTTTGCACAGCTTGTGTGTACTAAAATTAGTTGGCTTTATGTTTGGTGTATTTTTGCACCTAGTTACTAGCAAAAACTGCTGTTAAGTTATGCTACATGCATTCAGAGAAAGTGTCTCGAAGTCATTGATAGTCCAGTTTTAATTTAAAGAGGAAGGTTATTAATGCTGCAGTAACACTTGGGAAGCTCCTGCTTAAAGACACCCATTGATTCCTAGGGATCTATAACTGCTTTGCCAGCACTGCTTTTTCCCATTAGGATTTTCTTTTTGGAAGAAAAAGCCAACTCAGGAGCCAAGAGTAACCTTTGCACTTGAGGGCCGGAACATAAACCTTTTCTCAGGAAAGGCCAACTCCTGCCATTTGACAGGGAGAAAGTAATCAGGCTGTTTTGGCAGCTCTCTCTTAGGTAATTCCTTCTGATATTTGTTTGTGGATCTGCCTTGTGAGCGGGCTGCAGGCAGTGCCTCAGGGCCTGCTGTGCAGTGAAGCCTACCTTCAGCACTGCAGCAAGGCCAAGTGAGAAGGTTTTCTTCCCACCTAGGCTCTTCTTTCTTGTTCTGCTGCCACACCATACCTCACTTTGCCTCTTGCTTCATGCCAGAAGGTCAGCCTATGGGCTATATGGGGCTTTTAAGGAAACAAAAAGGTTACCTAGAAGGCAGTCGTATGGAAGGGTGGCTCCAGTCTCCCTCTGTTCCCTAAAGTCTTTTTATGTGGTATTAGAAAAGAAAAACGCACAGTTCAACTGCAGATTTGTTTTTCTAGATTGCAACTTCGACTGTGAAATCTTGAGGGGGAGGTTTTTATTCCTCTCTCTCTTTTTTTTTCCTACTTCATTAGAATCATAACTTCGAAAATTCAACAATTATCAGCCTGCTCACGTGGGATCTCTGTCAGCCTTTGCAACATAAAATATTGGTAGTTGTAACATCTTTTCAAGACAGAGCACGCTGTACCGTTTTGGAAGTTATTTAGTGCAGTGTTATCAGGCTGCTTGAGCACAGTATGGAAAGCCCCGTGTTTTCCTTCGTGGAAGGTGCTAGGTGTCTGCCGCAAGTGAGAGGGAGTTGGGACATGTCAGAAACTGATTCATCAGTCCTGCTGATGTTTTCCTGTGACTAAAGAGATTTTTATTTATTAATTCATTCATTTTTCTTCTCCCACATTCTAAGGTGGCAGATATGACAGAGTAGTCCAAAGGTGGTCACACTCTGAAAAAGTGTGAGAAATGCTGTAGCAAGGTAACATCTGATGAAGTCACACTGCTTCAGTTTATCTGTCACAGAATAATCTTCTCATTACTTCACAAATGCATAGTCCTTCAGGGAATAACGCAAAACATTTCACACGATCCAGAGTGCCAGTTTTTTGCATTTGGACTGCTGAAATAAATAATGTATGGAAAACAAAATCAGAAAGTTTCTCAGCAGCCTTCGTTATAAATGCTGGAGCGTGTTACATATTTCAGCTAAAGTTAACTTTCATTAGCACTCTGTTTATTGTTTAAGCTAGCCTTGTCTTGGCAAATGATCAAATACCAATAATACCATCTACATTTTTATTTGGATTTAGGAACTTTGTTCACTTCAGGTATGCCCTACAGTGTTTTCCATTTATTAGTCATACTTTCAGTGCTCTACTGGTCTGAGCACCCCAAGCTTCAGCACGAGCAGCAGAGTGACTGCATGCTGCAAAGCTTTGAGAGAGCCATTCCAGGCAGGACATGACATTTAGAAACCCTGGGCAACTGTGGTTCCTGAGGTACCATCATCACACAGTGGATATTAGCCCCTGGCTGAAGCAGAGCATAGTTTACTCCTTCATACAGGTTGATATTTGGAAGGGTAGCAGGAACCTCTCTATGTGAAGCAGCCTTTGTAAGCCTGAGAGAATAAAAAGTATTTTAACTTCCTGCCCTAAAAACTCAGCCTGGTATCTGAAAATAAAGCTGTGTTCCTGCATGCCTCTGTGTTCTCCTGTGTAATAAAGATTTTTATAGTAGAACTTAGTTAACAGTTGTAACGATGTATGAGCCACAGGCAAAGCTAGTTCATTTCCCAGAGCTGCTGCCTCCACAGAATTAGCCAGAGTAAAGAGAGTAAAGTGTGCATGTTTGAGAAGGAGAGAGAGAAATAAATGAGACCAGGAGCAAGGGGAGTAATACTGCTGTTTTATTATTATTTTTTTCAAAATAAAAAATCATATCTTATTTCACTTGAAAATCACGTCTGCTTTTCAAATTGCCCTTCTGAATTTTTAAGTTATAGTGTTAGAATAAATATGAATAAAAATATCGTAATCATTTTTAATAAATCAAACTTTGTTGTGACATGACTTATAAGCTTTTTCTTTTATTTTATTTTCAATCAAACAGTCCTTCCCAGTCTTATGAGTTGGAAAGCTGCTTTTTGTGTACGCCTTTGAACTCCACTGTATGATTCCAGTAAATACCCATGATAACAATCAAATTCTGCTCATGATAATACCCTAAATAGGTCAGGTGGAATGGGGAGCAGAAGACTACCATTACTTGCATTCCCTGTAATAATTACCAGGGTAGTAAAAACAATAGAGTTGAGTCACCTTGTTTGTGCTCAGAGACCTGGAGCTGCATGTGTACATTCCCCGGGCTACTTGCATACATTCCCATGGCTGATCAAGGCAGCACAGAGCAGTGGTCAGCAGTTTGACCCAATAGCTTTCTCCAGAGATGTGGCACAGCTTTTGTAGTAGTGAATGCAGTCTGAATAGCCAAATTGCAGTCCTTCTGTTTGTTGCAGCTGGACCTGGTGTGATGTCTTCCCTCTCTTCTTCTTGACAGCAGCAGATGATCCAGTCCTGTCCCTTGTCATTGATATAGCAACAACCCAGTGGCTGTGTAAAATTAAGTGATGGTGGTTATCTCTCTAGGCGGAAACATCCCTACCTGGCCATACTGTTGAAGTTTTCCTAGGCTGAACAAAATGGAGCAGTGTTGGAAGTCCCATCCTGAGGAACAAGTTGTGACATTTTTATAGCGTAGGTTATGACTTGAAATATAGGGAGCTGCATAGTGAGTGTTTCCAGGAGGGTGCTCATGTATGGATCTCCCTGTGTCCCATGATCCTGGCTAATTCAGGAATGCCAGTGCGTGACCACGGGCTAGCCTAGTTTTCTGGCCTTCAGAAGGCAGAGGCTGCTTTCACAACCGTAAACTCCACAAGAGTAGTGAGGTGGGCATTCTTGTGTAGTCGTGTCCATTGGTTTTAGTGTTTTGGAAAGATATATTTCACTGTTATGGTGTGAAGATGAAGATTGCTTTAAGAAAAATGATGCTTATCTGCTATGATTTTGTTACAGTGTTTTAGGGGAATGGGTGGAATATACTGTATAGGCATTCAGTGTCCTGCTCTATGAAAAGCGTAGAAAAGATATGAGTGAGACCTTTCTGTAGGAGTCCTTAGGTACAGCTGGAAGAACGTTACAGTGAGCGGCTATACTGTGTGAGTACAGCACCTGGGTGAGGGCAGCCTGCTCGGGGAGAACAACTCAGCCTGATGTGTCTGGCTTGTCCTTCCTTCACCTTTCCTTGTGCAGCTCTTCAGGCTTTGAAAAACCTTTACTAACAAACACCCGTCTCTGAAACTAACGTCTTGACAGGGAGAAAAAAAACCTGAAGAGAGTCGTGTAGCTACAGGAATGAACTGACAGGGGGAGGAGAGGGAAAAGGGCTTTTGAGATCAGGTCGAGCATGCAGCATTCTTAAAAGATGGATTTTTCTCACTACCATCCTGCAAATGTAGAAGTATGGAAGCGAGACAGAGGCTCTACTCTTAGGCTGCTGCTGGCTCTGCCTGCTACTGAAAGATATTGTCTTTGACAAAAGGAAGACTTAAAGCAATATTTTTGAGGCGAGAGATACCTCCTAGTCTATACTCAGGAGTGTTAGGAATGGATTTCATAAGGTGTGTTGAAGTTTGAAATGTGACCTTTGATTAGTTATAATACTTCCAGCTGTCACAGTAAACATGGGCAGTGACTCATGGTGTAGAAGCTTGTATGTGCGGCATGAGGAAGGTCAGATTAGCTGGGGCAGGCTTTCAGTTTATTTGGTGTAGCTTGGCTCTGCGTAAATGTGTAAAACTTTCGATCTTACAGATGCTGCAGTGGGAGGTGGGTTTCTTTAGAGTATAGGACTTCTGAAGGTAGGCAGAAAAAAGAAATACGAATGCAATTTCTTTTTTCAGACAGCAGTTTCTCTGATTCTAATGAACAATAGAAGTAAAGAAAAGGATGGACTGACAAAATAAATTGGAAGCTAATTTTGTAGAGCAGAAAGCCTAGGAAAATTGAAATTCTAAACTGTATGCAGCTTCTGACTATAATAATTCACTGCATATAATACATTAACGTAGGCTTACTGATTTCATTTCTTTAAAAAAAAAAAGCAAAGCAAAAACCCCTTCTTCATATTCTGAAAAGTAATATATTAGCATGATGAGTTCTTTTCTCCTTTTTCTTTTTTTCTAAAACAAAACAAAATAACCCTCTGAAATGTTTGACATAGAACTGTGTTTTTTAGAAGTATCACGCTCTAAGAAATAGTGGTAGACAGAACAGACATAGCAGATGTCTAAAGTAAGACACGTGAGGTGGATGGTTTTTTGTTGGTTTTGTTTGTGTTTTTTTTTCTTTTTTCAGTGAGGTATTTGTTTTACAGGGAAAGTTTAGCTTCAGGTCAACTGAAACAATTTGATAGTGTTTTTCTTTACTTCGGGAATGAATTGTGGTTAAGCACATGGATATTAGTGCGTAATGCTAAGGAGGAGCTGGCTGGGGACAGTGAAACCATTTGTGGCTGGGGGTGTTCCTGTATTTTGAAACAGCTGCGCAGTCCTTCCCAAATCTCTACTGCCCTCCTGTTTACTAAAGAGCTATAAGCTCTTTCCTCTTTCCTTTCCCTGGGTCTCTGTTCAGCACATGTTCAGCACATACAGCCCCATGAACTCATAGCTATACCATATGGCTGGCCTTTGCTCCACAGAGCTCAGAATCCTGCCCAGTAGGGCCCAGCAAGCCTGCTCTGCTGTAACTACCCTTAGTGGTTTCAAAGCAGGAATGAGGTTCAGGTTCAGAAGGTGACTGAAATCTGTCATGGCATTCACAAGCTGCTGATTGAAACAGTCTTCAGGCGTTTCTTCTGTTTCTTGTTAGCTGTCGGATTATTGAATTAATAGCTGTCTCTCCAACACCTTGACTCTGTGTTCACTGGGGAAGGAGTGAGCTATGGATGGGATGCTCACTAATTCAGATGTGGCACAAAGCTCAGATGCCCATTTCTCTAAACCAAGGCTGAATGGGCACTGGGATGCCTAGTGAGCCTTGCAGTGAGACAGGAGTGTTAGTCTCAATGGTACTCAGTCTATACTTCTCTTTTCTCTCAGTGCTGTACTGTAATTAGTGGAAAATTGATGAATTTAATTCCTGTACACCTACTAACAGGTAGAAACTTGCTTTTGGTCTAATGTGGGCTGTCTGCATACTTCATATGTAAATGCCTGATGTTTTCTGCTTTCATTCTTACATTTCGGGATATGTTTATGTTTTGTTGTGGCATTGTGTTGTTTTTTTTTAATCTTACACTTATTTAATCATGTCATAATCTTTGAATTCACAAACATCCTTAGTATAAATATAGAAAATATATGTTTTTTCCTCACTGAAATTTGTAAGGACATCAGACTGTTCTTAGTAACAACTAATTGTCAACTTCACATTACAAGTGAAAGATGATGCAGTGCTGCCTACAGTGGGAAAGGCTGGAGATGGTGCAATAAGCTTACATTCTGTTAAAAGACAATCACAGTTTTCCACAATCTTGCACAGTTCAAGCCTTCCCAGTGTTGGAAGGTATCCCTAGACCTATAGATGATTTTTATTAATGAAAGTCTTCTGAGTTGTCCAGATTTTCCTTAAAACACAATATCTAGAACATGGCATGACTTCAGTTGAGGTATAGCTGTTTTGACGAATGAGGGAATTGTTTTGCACACATTTTTGTCAGCTATTCGGTGTCCAAGTCAGTGATACAGGAGAGGATCTTCTATCTGGAAGAAAAGAGGGGAAAAAAGGTCAATCTTTTCTGAAAAGGCAGTGAGACAAAATTGCTACGATTCACACAGCACTAAGATAAACAAGTAATTGCTCATGTTCAACAGCGAAGCATGTTCATATAACATGAATAGGATGGATGTGTTGTATGATGAATCTAGACACAGCAAATAAATTCCAGCTTGAAAAATAAGATACCACATGAGACAGTGTGTGCAGGAAGAATGTTAATGTTGAGGAAACTGAAGGAAATGGTGGAAAGGAGGGCGCAGAAATGAAGAATAGATATTTTCCTTTGTTACCAGGATTGATTGGCTTTTTTTTTTTTTTCTTTAAACCATAATAGCCTTCCCTTATTGTCAAAACGATAATATATATAAAGCACTTCCTGTAATATTTCTCTTCAAAATGACTATTCATCAGTCCCAGAGTCAGATGTTCATATTTCAAGTCACAATTTAGTTTAGCAAGTTTATACTTCAGAGTAATCAGTCATCTTTAACATTTGTGTTTTTAATACAAATCTCAACTACAGAAGCACACAGCTCTCTTAAACAGGGAAAGATTGGCTAATCCTGATAGTACTTTTCATCTTCTGGCAAAGAAAGAAATTATTACATTTCCAAGGAGAAAAAAAGGATTTTTCCCGACCCAGCAATTCAGATCATGAAAAGATTTGGGGCAGGAGACTCTGTCTTCTGTCAGCCCAATGCAGGTGTGATGGTAGCTAGTGATAGAAAAGTGTCTTGGAAGACAGGTGGTGGTAGAGTTAAGGTAAAGGTTATATAAATATGGGATCACATCTCAGGTCCTGACAATATTTGGGTATGTGATGGGGGGAAATGACAGCAAATGCTGAACAAGTTCTGGTGGACTTGATCTATGGCAGCTCTGAAGAGCCTCCATTTACAATTTGTTCTCCAGCTTATTTCATAACCTACAAACAGACCACAGTTTTTCTGACAGACTTCTGCTCTCACCAGAGCAGGAATTGTCTTTAGTAATATGCTTGACTGTCTGGTTTGGCCACCTTTTCATGGTTCTATAGTTCACTTCCTCCTGTGTCCCAAAGCGTGACGTTGCAGCAAAACATGGGCACCACCTGCTTAACAAACTTGATTAGAAAATCCATAATTGCATTGCCAGTTTGATTTCTTGCACCATCTCTCTTATCTCAGCTGGGCAGTTAAACCTTTCTAGAGGAGAAGTAGCAAAGAATTTGTCTGTTGACTCCTGTGAGTTGGCTTTCCTCAGAGCAGCACTTGGAAATTCTCCTCCTGGATCCAACATAATTTGTGGGCTTCCCACTTCCTCATTCTCCACAAAGGTGAGCTGTGATAAGGTCCAAGGCACAGAGTTGGGTAGGGAATTTCTCCAGTGTCACCAGTGGTATGCAACAGTCAGTCAAACAGCTGAGTAAAATTCTGTATTTCTCTGCTCAGCCCTGGTGAGGCCACACCTGGAGTGCTGGGTCCCCAGTACAAGAAAGGCATGGACATATTGGAGAGAGCCCAACAGAGTGCCACCAAGATGAAGAAGAGACTGGAGAACCTCTCCTGTGAGGAGAAGCTGAGAGCTGGTGCTGCTCAGCCTGGAGATGAGGAGGCTCAGGGAGGTCTCATCAATGTGTGTAAATACCTGAAGGGTAAGTGCAAAGAGCCCAGTGCTAGGACAACTGGGAATGGGCACAAACTAGGACATGGGAAGTTCCATCTGACTGTCAGGAAGCACTTCTTCACTGTGTGGATGATGGAGGACTGACTCAGGTTGCCCTGAGAGGATCTAGATTCTCCTTAGGTATATTCAAAACCTGTCTGGACTTGGACATGGGCAATCTGCTGTAGTTGGCCCTGCTTGAGTAGGGGGTTGGATCGGGTGATTTCCAGTGCTTTCTTCCCACCTCAGTCTTGTGATTCTGTGAAGTGGTGCAGGGCTGCTCAAGTCTAGGGACTGCTTAATGAGCCATGAAAAATTGCAGAATCCTGTCCCTGCTCCAGTGTTCAGCAGCAGTGTGCCAGTCTTTTGTACAGACTGACAGATACACACTTTTTTGTTTCAGTCCTGTCTGTCCAGTGAAATATACATCATTCTACAAGCAGAAATTGTTCATCACAGAGGCTTTCAGGTTTATGTGCAACTTTGCAGGCCTTGTATCTAGACACACTTCCTAAGATTCCTCTAACTCATGTTTTAATTAGGTTTTATTTCTTTATCTCAAAAGGAAGAGATGAACAATCCGCATTAAAGCTTAGTCTTCTGAATTTATTAGAAAGTAGGCTGTAAGTGCTAATTCTGGATAACGCCGAAAATAGTGTATGGTAACTGTGCCTAAAAAGCCACTGTATATTGTAACATTATTAATTTGTAGAAACAAATTGCTGAAATAAGCTGACTGACAATCTATGCTGATAATTACACATAATAACTGTGGGCAAACAGAGCATATAGTTGCTAGAGTTTTCTGTTTTGTGTGATGGCTCTAAGCAATTCTTGCCAGATGGGCTGATAATGTAATTAGGAATCGTTGTGTTAAATGAGGCACTATTTAAATTGGCAACTAATTTTCCTATCTATTAACCAGCTTAAAAAAGAACTGTTACCCAAATGATTTCTAGCTGCTAATCCCATATCACTTTTTTGCACTTTTTTTAAGCACTGCCTAGGAAATTATTTTCTGTAGGGCCTAGTATGTGTGGGACAAAAGAAGAAAGAGAGGGAGTTAAGACATGTTCCAGTTTCAGGGGTTTTTGGACGGGATGGATTTCTACTAAGCCAGTGTATCATGGTATGTGGCAGCAGCTCAACGAGCCAGTAATGGGATGCTTCCAATTTAGAAGTCTCTAAATGTGGACAGAAAATGTTTTTACTTTGTGATAGCTTACTGTGCAGCATACTCCATCAAGCAGAGTAGGATTGTGAACCCTATTTTAAGCATATGTGTAGGAGAAATCATGAAAACACAGCAGGACAAGATTGTGAATGGTGTATGAACGTTAGTAGCGTGTAATGTTCACTCTTTACTGGGGAAGAGAGAAGAATAGAAAGATGGGCCCTTGGGTCAAGTAGATATCCCAGGGAAGGTATGATCATTTATAGTTCTCACTGTAGTGTCTTATGAGTCCTGCTTCACTGGATCTACTGGCTTCATAGAATAGCTCAGGTTGGAAAAGGCCTTAAAGATTATCAAGTCCATCTGCAACCTAACCATACTACCCTAACTCTAACAACCCTCTGCTAAATCACGTCCCTGAGAACCATATCTGAATGGATTTTACACACATCCAGGGATGGTGACTCAACCACCTCCCTGGGGAGCCTATTCCAGAGCTTAACAACCCTTTCTGTAAAGAAGTGTTTCCTGATATCCAACCTAAACATCCCCTGGCACAACATAGGGCCATTTCCCCTCATCTTGTCACCTGTCACCAGTGAGAAGAGACCAACCCCTCTCTCGCTGTAAGCACCTTTCAGGTATTGGAACAGAGCACTAAGGTCTCCCCTCAGCCTCCTCTTCCCCAGACTAAACAGCCCCAGTTCCTTCAGTCTCTCCTCATAGGATATATTCTCCAAGCCCTTCACAAGCCTTGTTGCCCTTCTTTGGATCTGCTCCAGTATCTCCACGTCCTTTCTGTACTGAGGTGCCCAAAACTGAACACAGTACTTGAGGTAAGGCCTCACCAGTGCTGAGTACAGAGGCAGGATGACTTCTCTAGTCCTGCTCACCACACCATTCCTGATACAAGCCAGGATGCCATTGGCCTTCTTGGCCACCTGGGCACACTGCTGGCTCAAATTCAGCTGACTGTCCATTAGTACACCGAGGTCTCTTTCCTTCAGGCAGCTTTCCAGCCACTCCTCCCCAAGCCTGTAGGGTTGCCTGGGGTTGTTGTGGCCAAAATGACCTGACACTTGGCCCTGTTGAAACTCATACAGTTAACCTTGTCCATCAATCCAGTCTATCCAGGTCCCTCTGTAGTGCCTTTCTCCCCTCTGGCAGAGGGACACCATACTGACGTTCTGCTACAGGCCTCCTGACCAAGAAGACTAAATGGATAAGGCCTTCTATAAACAGATATGAGCAACTTCAAGTTCACAAAACATGGTCCTCATGAGAGACTTCTTCCACCCCAATATTTATTGGAAGTACAACACAGCAGGGCACCAGCAATCAAAAGGTTCCTGGAATGTGTTGATAATAATTTCTTCTTCCAAGTGGTACAGGAACCCATGAGAATAGGTTCTGTGCTGCACCTTGTCCTCACCAATGAGGAGGGACTGGTGAGTAACGTGGAGCTCAAGGGCAGCCTTGACTGCAGTGACCATGAAATGGTAAATGTTAAGATCTTTAGGGTGTCAAGAGGGTACACAGCCAGCTTACAACCCTGGATTTGAGGAGAGCAGACTTGGAACTCTTTGGGGAACTTCTTGGCAGGATGACATGGGATAAAGTCCTGGGGGGAAGAGGGGCCCAAGAAAGCTGATAAGTATTCAAGGACCATCTCCTCCAAGTCGTGCATCCCAAGAAAAATGAAGGCAGGCAAGAATGTCAGGAGGCCTCTGTGGATCGACGAGGAACTCATGGACTTACTTAAGTGCAAAAAGAAAGTTTATAAGGAGCGGAAGCAAGGAACAGGTTACATGGTAGAACTACAAAGAAGTTGTCTGAGCAGCCAGGAATCAGATGAGGAAACCTAAAACCCAGATAGAATTATATCAGCCAGGGACATAAAGGGGAATGAGAAGAAATTCTACAGGTTTATCAGTAATAAAAGTAAGGCCAGGGAAGACATGGGTCCTCTCTGGAAGAAAACTGAAGACCTGACCATGAGAGAGAAAAAAAAAGCTGAGGTACTTAATGATTTTTTTTGCCTCAGTCTTCACCAGGAAGGGCTCTGGCTACACTATCCAAGATGCAGAAAGCAAAGGTAAGAACCTGGAGAAGGAAGATCTGCCTGCTGTAAGTGAAGATCAGGTTCAAGATTATCTAAAGAACCTGAAGGTGCACATGTCCATGGGACCCAATGAGATCCTTCCATGGGTTGCGAGGGAACTAGCAGTTGAAGTTGCCAAGCTGCTATCCATCATATTTGAAAGGTCATGGCAGTGTGGTGAAGTTCCCATTGACTGGAAAAGGGGAAACATAGCCCTCATTTTCAAGAAGGAAAAAAAAAGAAGATCCAGGAAACTACTATTAGTCTCATCTCTGTATCTGGCAAGATCATGGAGCAGATACTTCTGAAGGCCATGTTAAGGCACACAGAAAATAGAGTTGAGGTGATTGATGGTAACCAACATGGCTTCACCAAGGGCAAGTCATGCCTGACAAACTTGGTGGCCTTTTATAATGCAGTTATAGTGTCACTGGATAAAGAAAGAGCAACTGACGTCATCTACCTGGACTTGTGCAAAGTGTTAAACACTGTTCCACATGACATCCTCGTCACCAAATTGGGGAAAAACAGATTTGATGGACAGACCACTCACTGGATAAGGAATTGGCTGGATCTCAGAGAGTTGCGGTCACTGGTCAGTGTCCAGGTGGAGACCAGTGATGAGTGGCATCTCTTGGGGATCAGTGCCGGTACTGGTAATATTTAGCATCTTTGTAGGTGACATGGACGGTGGGGTCGAGTGCACTCTCAGCAAGTTTGCAGACAACTCCAAGCTGAGTGGTGCAATTGACACACTGGAAGAAAGGGATGCCATTCAGAGGGATCTGGACAGGCTTGAGAGGTGGGTCTGTGCCAACCTCCTGAAGTTCAACAAGGCCAAGTGCAAGATCCTGCACCTGGGTCAGGGTAACCCCAAGCACAGATTGGACAGAGGTTGGACTGAGAATGGCTTGAGAGCAGCCCTGAGGAGAAGGATTTTTGGGTGTTGATTGATGAAAGATTCCACATGAGCTGGCGATGTGCGCTTGCAGTCCAGGAGGCCAACCATATCCTGGGTTGTATCAAGAGAAGCGTAACCAGCAGCAGGTTAAGGGAGGTGATTCTGCCCCCCTACTCTGCTCTTGTGAGACCCCACATGGAGTACTGCATCCAGTTCTGAGGCTCCCAACACAAGAAGGACATGGAGCTATTGGAGTAGTCCAAAGGAGGGTCACAAAGGTGATCAGAGGGCTGGAGCACCTCCCCTATGAGGACAGCCTAAGAGACCTGGGACTCTTCCGCCTGGAGAAGGCTCTTAGGTACCTCGTAGTGGCCTTCCAGTACCTGAAGGGGGCCTACGGGAAAGCTGGGAAGGGACTTTTTATAAGGGCAGGTAGTGGCAGGACAAGGGGAAATGGTTTAAAGTGGAAGAGGGTAGATTTAGAGTAGATATTAGAAAGAAACTCTTTACTGTGAGGGTGATGAGACACTGGAACAGGTTACCCAGTGAGGTTGTGGATGCCATCTCCCTGGAAGCATTCAAGGCCAGGCTGGATGGGGGTTTGAGAAACCTGGTCTAGATGGAGGTGTCCCTGCTTAGTGTGGGGGAGGTGGAACTAGGTGACCCTAAAGGTCTCTTCAAACCCAAACCATTCTATGATTCTATGAAGAATCTACAATGTTTAATCTGAAAGTATCAGGTCTGTTAACTTGAAAATCTATACTGGGCTTTTCCACAGGCCAGTCTTTTATGGGGATGAAGATGATGGCCATGTCAGTGTGGGTTACCCAGAGAAACAACAGTGCAACAAGGTTGCATGCAAGCCCTAGGATTCCACACCTGGTAAAGACTGTGGATGCTAAACCCCCAAGGAGAACTGTTTCAAAGAAATGAGTTATGCACCTTGCAGCCCGTGGGGTTGGTTTTGTGTGTTTTTCTGAACATGACCAAAGACTTCTGACCTCAAGCTAAAACAGGAAAGAAACACTTCCCTAAGTCTGAATATAGTGTAGTTCACAACAGAGGCAAGGTTTGTCCCTACTCAGGGATAGTGAAGTCACTTTCTGAATGCACTGTGCCTTTTGCAAACTGCGCTTCTTCTCACCAGACAGTTAAATTAGACATAGATAATGCCTAGTGCTGATGATGTTGTATTAACAGCACTTGCAGTAGCAGGCAGGGCATGAGCCTGAATCAAGACAGAGGAAGCTTTGCTGAATGAAAAAAGATACCAAAGTACAACAATATTCGGCAATGGAAAACTTAAAAACAAAAAAAACCTAAAGACATAGTGATGAGTTAAATTACTGAAGCAGTTGAGTGAGTATACAGTAAGTGTTATTTGATGCTGGTACTGAATCAAGCATTGGAAAGTTTGAGAGATCCTTGAAGTATTGACAATGCAATTGACTTCCACTTGAAATGAATCATTACAACTGTGGTTTTTTTTCAGCTTCTCCACCCGTTCAGAGTAAAAAACAATGTATGAGATATATGGCCTAAGGAGACTTCTGCCTCTCTGTTGATGCATTTCAATGTTCATGACTTTCAGTAAACAGGTTTTGAGTTGTTTGGGCTTTTTTAACTGGAACTCAATGGCATGTAGATAGGGTGCCAGATTTCAGCTGTAAGTTTTTCATGGCAGAAGTAGATGTTCCTGTCTTGCTCAGTCTATACCCAGGCACCTCTGTGAATCTTTTATTTATAATCATACTGGTTCTGCTTCTGTATGAAACATACTATTCACAAAATACTAATCTCCAGGTATGATATGAGGTACCGATTTCATGTCCAACAGCTGTAGTACAGGTGACCTTTGGGGCAAAAAAAAAAAAGGCTTTTAAGTTTGCTGTATAGGTCTAAAGCTGAACTCGGAAATGGAAAAAAAAAAAAAAAAAAAACAACCCACAATAGTAGGCTTTCCTTTTGTGCTTCAGGAAGTGAAAGGAAAAGAGTTTTACATGGTTTCTAATGCTAGGCATGTGATAACTCAGCAGCATTTGGGAGTTTTCTGCTTTGTAGCCTCATTCAACATGAGGGAATGGCATGGAGCTGTGTCAGGGGAGAGGCAGCTGGGGCTTAGGGAAAGGGTCTGCACCATAGGGCATTGGGCACAACCACCAGAGCCAGAGTTCAGGAAGTGTTTGGACAGTGCTGTCAGACACTGAGTGCTGTGTGAAGCCCAGAATTGGACCCAGCGATCCTTGTGGGTCTCTTCCAACTCAGGATTATTCTATGATTCAGTCATGCCTCTCTGATCTTGGCTATCACCTAACAGTTTCTGAAAAAAACATGGCAATGGCTAAATAGTCAGTTGTAAGAGATAGGACACGATTCTTTCAAGGTGGCTGCCGTGAATCCAGTGGATTTGCTTTGCCAGCCAAGGAGAGCTTTGATTCTTGGTGTCTGGTGCTTTGCCAGGAGGCCATTGAGGAGAATGTTTCCACCACTGTTGGATCTCCCTCAGCATCAGTGCCTTCTTTTTGTGCTGCAGATAGGTGAAGGGACAAGCTGAGGAGCTGTGGAGTTCAGGCTTCATTGGCAAGCAAGATGGTGAAATGTGACAGCTGTCACTTCCATCTGCTGTGATATGGGCCCAGCTGACCTCTGCAGATGGAGCAAGGCAGGCCTTGGGCCTCAAGAACTCTGTCTGCTGCCCTGTGACTCACCAGAGCTGGTCTGGAAGCTGCCCAGCATCCCTGTTACACTGGCAGAGAATTGGCACAGAATAACACAGGCTCTGGCAGCAACAACATGAAAGTGGCTCTTAATGAGATGGGGGGGGGCACTAAAGAAAGTTCAGAGCCAAAGGGCAGTGGGAAGAGAAGGAGTGCTCAGTCAGTTATACCCACCCCAAAATGATCTGTTAATCACTGCTGCCATTGTGAGGTTCACAATAAATCTGTGTCTGCCCTGGCCGCCCGCGTCTCATTATGCACAAACATGCAGATCAGGAATGTCAGCCTCAATAGTGATTTGTCGTGTGAGCTCGGCTACAGCCGAGTGGGCTGGGACCTGCATGGTTAGCTGTCTTTGTGTTTTCTTTTTTGCTTTTTTTCTTCTTTTTTTTTTTTTTTTTTTTCTTTCTTGTGAGGATATCAGTTTGCTTTTGGAAATGTTGGTTCGCTCTGTCCTGTGGGCAGTAAACTTGCCCTTTTTCTCAGCAATTTGCAAATTCTGTGATGTTAACATTTTATACAAGGTGGGGAGGAAAGATATATCTTCCATATGTGCCATTAGTTAATGATTGAGTTTTTGTTCACGTGGTTTTTTTTCCAGTCCTCCTCCATGTACAGCGTCATGCATATTACCGAGGCTAGGGCAACACCTACATGTATTTATGCAGCTGATATACAGTGCCCATTATTCAAACATTCCGGACTGCCTTGATAATGCTAATTAATTTAAGCCCTGCAGCACCCCTTTGAGGCAACTTTTGTTGGTCCTGATAGATGCATGCATTGTAACTGCTCTTTGTTATTTATTTTTGATATGATTTCTATCCCAGAGGGGAAAGGGGGGGAAAAAAAAAAAGAAGGAATAACTCTTACTTTCATAGGTAGTTGGCAGAATGTTAGATTTTAATCTCAGCAAAACAATGTATGAAGTAAACTGTGGATTTTATTGCAAGTCATGCCTCAGAGGTTCTCATTTTCTTTCAGAGCCTCAGTTCCTGAAGCCAGGTGAACTTAAATATGTCCTTTTGTTTTTAAAAGTCTGTCTAGCTTGTGTGTGATTACAAAATAAATTTTAATGTATTGTCTCCACTTAGACTAAAATCTGAGATGCAGTGAGGTAGGTAAATAACTTGACTAAGGTTGTGGTTTTATTTATATTTATTCTTAACGTTTTTGCATGATTAGGACTGGGAATGCCAATGACAAGTGCATGTAGTTCAAAAGAGAGCCCCACACATTACTAGTTGGTTTTGAGTTTGTTTTCTTCAGATCTCTGCAGTCCCATATTGCATTAGCTAGGTCAAACAAGGGCAACCCGCTGTTTCCTTTCTCTCCAAGTGCAAACCAAAATTGTTTTCAAACATCAGCTCACACTTTTTTTTGGTCTATGCTCATTGTAAAATCTATTAAAGAAGTATTCAGCGTGTCTTCTCCAAATGCTTTATCCTCCTTTCTCTTTATGCTCCTTTCTGAACTCGATCCTTTTTCTCCACCTCTTTTGTCAACACTGAGCTCATTTACTGTATCTTTCTTACCCTTCCCACATCTGCTTTTGGTGCTCAGTCTTGAGTCTTAAGTACTTGACAAGGGCTACAGAAGCAGTGAGCTCAAGTTTTATTCAAAGCACAGGCAAACCAGTCCTGATTTCTCCCTCCTACTGGAAAATTCTTAATTCCTTAACATTGTTATAGGTGCAGGTGTCTGCTGTGGCCTGGAGCATGATTTCACAATCATTTTGGGGCCAATCTGAGACCACACTGACACCAAAGGACGCAATCACCATTTTCTAGTATCTGCTCCTACCGTCTACTGTCAAGTAGCTGTCTGAGTTGATAGATGACTAATTTTTTGTAACTGTAGGAGAGGAAACTGATCTGATTTGCAGCACAGCCACATGGTTACTAGTGCTTGTGCCAAGAAGCCGTGGGAAACATACAGCCAAGAGCAGGCAAAAGCATGACCACCGGTTTTGGTAGTGGTACAGTCTCTGGCTTCAATTATCATTTAATGGCACTCCAAGCTGTAGTTTCAATGTGATCCCACATCTCAACAAATTCACAGCTGTGACCTTCTGCTTTTTGCTAGTACAAGCATTTTCCCACAGCTGTGGTGAACCAGACTGGTCACCTGAGCCAAATGGAGAAAGAGAGAATTTCATTTTTTTCTGTGTTTATTAGTCAATTTTTGGCATAAATTATCCTCCCAATTAACCGAACAAGTGGCCCACTCTAAGGCTGCCTTCCAGACAGTGCTTTTCACTGTGTTATAAATCTGGCCTCCTGTTCCCAGGCAGTGAAGACTGTGGTAGGGTACTGCTGCTCGGAAGGAGTTATACTTTCTTCTTATGCTTTCCAAACTTCATGTTTATGCTTATTTCTGCTCTGACTGGCACTCAGCCCCCCACCTAGAAACCTCATCAGCCCTACAGCAAGCAGTGCTTTAAACAGGTCACAAAGCAGTATGTGTCCTAGATGAGGCAGGTTGCTGACACACGTGGATTGGGCCAAAAAGAAGTTTGAGGTGTTCATAAATTCATTTGCTATGCAAATACGGACTTGGTGGGTATTCTCCCTTCCACAACCATGGCTATTTTAAAGCACTGCATTATAATCAGCTGTTCTGGAGGGTCCACAAGCAACGTGTCTTCCCCAAAGGTTAACACTTTGTATTTATTTTTTCAGAGCAACTTCCATCTTCATTTTTAAACTAAAGGTAGTTTAGACAAAAAAGCTTTGATGATTTTTTGTTTGTTTAGTTGAATATGAAAACCACCTCTCCTTTCTTCTGTTTCGGCAGTTAAATATTCTGGTTGACACTGGGAGCAGTAATTTTGCTGTAGCAGGTGTGCCTGATCCTGATGTCACCTCCTACTTCAATACAGAGCTGTAAGTACCTGTTCTGCACGCAGTGGTGGGATAGGATGTCTTTGAGATTCTGACTACTCAATGCATAAGAAGATGATCAGGAAGTTCATGGGGCTTCTCTGACATCCCGTTGAGAGTGGGTTTCTTCCTGAGAGGGTTTTCTTCCTGAACCAGAAGGTCAGCTGTCCCCAGTGCAGAGTCCACCATTTGACACCACAAATGTTCCCAGTGACAGCAAAATGATCTGGTGATGAAATAATGACAGCAAAACAGATCTGGGCCCTGTGCTAATTAGAGCTGAGGAAAAAGGAAGATTATAGTGTAAAAATTATTTGCAAGATCACACCAACTTCAACCAGTTTCTTGTCCAAACGGTCTTGGAAGGAATTACAAGTTTAAAATTACTTTCCTTTTGTTTAAAAACAAAAACTAACACTAACTTTATCTACTGCTTGACATTTTATCTAAAACCAAAATTAATCAGTCAAAAACTAATTTGTTGTTTAATTTGGATGAGGTCTTCAGTCACTGTTTGGGATAGGCCCAGTTTGGGTATTTATAAGATACAACTTGGAGATTTTAGCGCCTGTTACACACAAAATTTGCTGTTTAACAAGAGCTGACATTAGTCACAGCCAAACACAGCGCTGTGCAAATAATTCATCCTCCTTTCATCTTTCCTTTCAGCCCTTCTCTAGTTTCAATTACTTCAGTTATATTTCTACAAATCAGAGTGCTTATCTTTAGCTGACCATGTAGATAAAATTACTTGAAGGTCTGATGGTGAGGAGAACATTAACATTTTCTTTACCTCTTCATGTGTTTTACCACAGGGTGTTGCTTTTTTTTTTCTAATAAGATGCACTGGTGATGGAGGCAAAGCCAGTATTTCCATGCTGCCATGCTGTAGAATAACCATACCTCCTGTCACATATTCAGCTGTTGGCAGAGATGTTCCACATAGGTCTGAAAAGTTCAGAATTAGCACTTGAATACTATTTCTGTGCTACTGCAGAATTTTACTTGCTAGCTATCCCTTTCCATAGGTGGCGGCTGTAATTACAAGAAAACTGAATTGTCAGGAACTAAAAGCTGAAGTATTCCTCCTCACTTTTCTTTTCAGTGATGTTACTTTGTCTGGACAGGCAAGGCCTCTCTTAAAAGAGCCACACACCATTGCAAACAGCAACAACAACAGAGACTGTGTATTGAGAATGCTATGAAATCACTTGAAGGTTACAGCCTCTTATCAGTGTTCTCTGTGTACATTGTGTTTTTAGAACTTTGATACAAAATTAATGATGAAACCTTGAAAATTAGGCCCTGCAGAGTTAAGGGTACTTTACCAAGTGATTTGAATTCAGTAATAGCAGCAAGCAATTGTGATAGCAGTTCCTAGCTTGGGTTGGATTGATGCAGAACTGGAATTTGCTCAGAATGAAGTGCAGCCATTAGCACGCTTGAACCCAGCTACATCAAGCTTCTTTCCTTTCAGGTAGTTAAGGCATAAATGTCAGCTGGAGCACTTCTTGGCCCCATTGTAATCAGTAAGGCATTTAAATACTGATTGAAAGAAAACTCTGTAGGTCACCTGTTACGTATTCCCACTGAGGCAAGGGCTGTCACTAGAATGGATCAACCATGGCTGATTCTTGCCAAGTCCTGTAAGCCTCTGAGGGTGGAGAATTCATGAACTCTGGGCAGTGTGCTTCACTCATGTGCCATGCTCTCCTGTAGAGGAAATGCTTCATAATATCCCAACTGTACTTAACAAAAGGATGTTAACCCTGACAAAGAAAGTTGTCTGTGTCATTTCTGTAGCCATCTTTTAAGTGGTTGTAAGCTGCTATGAATTCTCCTTTTAGCTTCATTTGCAAAACAAGCCAAGATCCACTTAACTTTTCATAGGTCCTTTCTTGAGGTCCCTGACCTATTTGGCAGCCCTCTACCAGTCCATTTCTCCACATGCCTGTTTAACTGGCTTCATACAGCTGGCTACAATATTCCAGTTGTGGTCTCACCAGTGCTGGCCAGAAAAGGATAATAAACTTGCTTAGACATATTGACTGTTGCCCTCCAAATGCAGTCTGTTGTAGTTGCTATATGCACAGTGCAAGTATACTGCTGGCTCTTATTCTGGTGTCCACCATCACCTGAGATCCCTTTCTGTTGCTTCTCAGCCTATCCCAGTGTGTGGAGTTGTTTCACCTGAGCTGCAAAACTTCATGCTTCTCCTTGTTGAATGAATGAAGTTTCTGTTGGTCCACTCTTCCCATTTTTCAAAGTTGCCCTGGATTCAAGCTCTGCCATTCAGCACGCTCTTTAAGGTCCTGTGGTAATCTGCTTGAGGGTGCAGTCTGTCCATCATGTCAGTTCTTCACAAAAATTTTCTCCCCACTGATGTCATGCACTCTATATGTCATGAGCTTGACACTGAGCCATTGATCACTGACTCTTTTAGGCCTGGAGGTATAGCCCATTTTCAGACCCCCAGTGGTCTGTTCATTCAGCTCTACATCCTCAGCTTCTAAATGGGAATGCTGTGGGAGGTGGTGTCAGCAGTCTGACTAAAGCGAAGACGTGCTACAGCCCCTGATCTCTCCTCATCTGTGTAGCCAGTCATCTTGGTGTAGAGGGCAATGGAGTTGTTCACACGTGGTATGCCTGTGAAATTCCTTGCAGAGTTACAGAGTCCCTTTTTACCTTCTTGTCCATTGTGTGCTTGGGAATGGATTCCAGCAAGCGATTCTCTGTGACTCTTCCTGAGCTGAGGTGAAGTCACTGGGCCTATAGGCTCATTGCTCATCTATTTTTGAGACTAGACTTTTCCTGGCAATCAGATCACTTTCCCTAATTGTCAGTGATTTTGCATAAATGGTAGGCAAGGGCCTTGCTTTTATGTCAGCCAGGTCTGTAAAATGACTGCAGTGTGATCTTTACCCATGTGCAAGTGAAGCAAATAGTTTGTGTGCACTTTTCTTCCATTCTATGTAGGACACTTCAAAATTAAATAAAGACATTGTCTCTCATCTAATGCTTATTTCTGTAGTTTTTCCCTTTCTCATCATAAAATGCTTTCATATCAAAGTCATAAACTGGAAATTGAAGGCAAGAGAAAAGAAGGGTTAGTAATTTGTTATATTAGTAAAATTACTGGGACTGAGTTCTAACTCAGTAAACACTTATTAGAATATTGTGTTAGAGAAACATTATGATGAGTATGAATTTCCTGATTGCCAACATCTTATTTTAATTTTTTTCAAATGATCAAAATATTAAATTAAATGCATGATTGATTTTGAACAGAAACTGGGGAGAGTGCATAGGAAAGGTATCATCTTTGTTTCAAGAGTCTTGAGGAACTTGGCATGTGTTTTGTTCAGAACAACCTTCCTTGAGTAATTTTGTAACCAATTTGTTTACTCATATTATGTTTTCTTGTCATATAGTTGCATTGTTTAATTATCTCAGGTTGCATTGTTTAATTATCTCAGGTTTTCCATACAAAACAAGCAGAGCTATTCTCATGAATTCGCTAACAACTTGGTTTTTTGAGTGGCTCTTAGAAAATTCTGCTGTGAAAAGTTCTGGCATTGATGTTCATACTTCATAAGTCACCAAGATATATAATGTTGTGAGAAGTGGCCTCATAAACTGGAAAGAAAAAAAAGTTATGGCATTTGTTTCTCATACCATTCAAAATAATAAGTAGTTTTTGTTGAATATGCTAGTTATGATAAAAAGAGCTACTTAAACGAATTTATAAAGTGGTTTTCAGACTTAAAGCTAAATCAGCCTTAGCATTCTAACAGCGCATAAGAGAATGACATACATGGGCTGTCAGAACTCAGAATTGGTATCCAGTTTTATTTCAGTGTAAGTACCACTGCCTCACAGTCTAAAGTTTAAAGAAAAAACTGCTCAAGAGTTAGGTGGGGTAAGAAAATTACAAGGAAAAAAAAATTGAGATTATGCAATAAATTATATACCTGCTGGCAAAAGTAAGCTTCTGCTTTACATTGTGGTCCTGCAAGTTTGGCTGTGTACCCTGCGTATTTTATGGTTCAGGGTGAATTAGAAACTTGTTCTGGAACCCCTTCAAATTAGATGGGCTCCTTGGTTAAAAATTAGTAATTTATGTTGTGGAATAGCCTGTAGACAACTAGGTTGGTTGCTCAGTATTCTTTTTCGCTTTGTCTTAAAGTCATTGGCTCTGAATCACTTGTCTTGTGCCATCTATCTATCACTGGAGGGAATGAAAACATCTGTTCAGATCTTTTGGTCAGTTGCCATTTTCCACCTCTTTTTCACCATTGCTGGTTGTAAAGATTATTTGCTTCTTCAGAAAAAAAAAAAGGGGGGGAAAAAAAGGGCAGACAGGAAAATCTAAAGGTTTGTTTTATGCAGAGTGGCAATGGGAGTGCATGAAATGAAGGAGGAGTTGCATGTTTGGTGAGGTCAAAATTAAACAGTGCTTTATGCACAGTGGTTTTGTTGTAGCTCTATTGAGCTTCCTTTAAGTGTAGAATGACCACAGAAATGTTTTGACTATGTTTTGTTCAGTGCTGTAGGCTGGTATTGAAGATTAACTACATATGGTAATGAACCCATTACTAGAGTTCTAAGCTGAGACTGGAGAGCCATTCAAGGTCTGAGAATTTTCTGTCGGCTGCTCTGGAGAGAAAACAGTTAACTGCTGAGGAGAGGGTGAGAGGAGTGGTAGTACCACAGGACCTTCTTCTGGTAGGCCTTTTTCCTGCAAAGAAACACCCTTGTGGTGTAACCCCGCAAGCAGCCATACAGCACAAACAAGTGATGTATAAAGCAATTGCTCACCATCTGCCAACCAGTGTCCAGCCAGTCCCCTGGCAGCAGAAGTCCCCTGGCATACTCCCCTCACTTTTATAGCTTTTTCAGCTTTTTCATGTGATATCGTATGGTATGGAATACCCTTTATACCCTTTGACCAGTTTAAATCAGCTGTCCTGGTTCTGACCACTCCCAGCTCCTTGTGGCCACCTCCATCCCCTTCACTGGCAGAACAGTGTGTAAAGCTGAAAAACTGAAGTGTTCTTGACTCTCTTTAGCAACAGCTAAAACATTGATGCATTGTCAACATCGTTTTTCTCCTAAAGCCAGAGCCTAGCATCATACCATATACTATGAAGAAAATCAACTCTGTCCTATCTGAAACCAGGACAACTCCATCCCACTGAAAAAGCTGGATTTCTTATATTTGTTTCATAGTCAAAATGGCTTGTTTGGAATTGATGTGCTGTGCATTTATTTTAAAACTTTCTGCATGTGAATTAGAACAACTCTCTAGTTTTGACCTCTAAAGCCATTTTCTTCTTTTGGATCAGTGAGTTGGAAAAGCATGGGCTGATTACAGTCAATAAGATGTAGCAGGAAATGTTTTTGCAGAACAGAATATAATTACTGCCACAAGGACGATGTCAGATCCCTCCCACATTAGGAATTTTTCTCCTTGAAATAATTAATAAGGCTTCCTCTTCAGTGTGACATTTGTGTGCTTTGCCAGTGCGATGAACAGCCTCATACACATTTCTACAGGAGGGGAAGCACAGAGGGGAGGAAGTGACTTGTCTGCCTTTGTGCAGAAGAATTCATCAACAGTACTGGGTGATGAGCCCAGTCCTTTTGTATCCTGTTCCAGAGCTCAATCCATGAGCCTATTAGTGCTCATGGAAGAACAGATATGTACTGCTATTGTTGCTGGTCATGCAGAGTCTGTACTTGCAGACTGGCTTTGTGTTACTGTTCCAGTACTCACCTATCTTTCTAGTTTCAGATGATTCTTCTGTTGCACAGCCAGACACTTTTCAACATGACCAGCCCTGTATTTTCCCTTCCTTTTCCATGTTCTCCCACAGGTTTCTCTTATGTTGCTAATTATTCAGACTCTGTTTTGATTTATAAAATGTACTGCCAGTATCACAGTAATGCTCTGAAGACCCTGACTGAGCAGAGATGTCCCTTTGTTTAAATGTCACGGAAAAGCAAAATTACAAAGCACACTAAAACTGCAGTAGAGATGACCAGATACAGATATTAAGTGCCAGTAACTCTGGAATTTGTGCATTTTGAAATATAATCAGTGCAGCCTATTTTCTCATTTATTTCTATTGTCTTGGATGTTACAAGCCACTGAGTCCTGAAGCTCCCTGAAGGGCTAGGCACTGGGAATATCAAGAGCTACTCAGGATGGGGGAATGGTTTTAAACTAAGACAGGGGAGGTTTAGGTTAGATATTAGGAAGAAGTTTTTCACTCAGAGGGTGGTGATGCACTGGAACAGATTGCTCTGAGAGGTTGTGGATGCCCCATCCCTGGATGCATTCAAGGCCAGGCTGCATGTGGCTCTGAGCAGCCTGGTCTGGTGGTTTGTGGCCCTGCTCTCTGCAGGGGTGTTGAAACTACATGATTTTTGAGGTTCTTTTCAACCCAGGCCATTCTGTCATTCTGTGATTATAGCTTGGCCTCTTATTCCTCCATTAACTTGGAAGGAGGATCACTTGTATGGGCATTTGGTGAAATTGCCCAACAAGGTGTGAGTGCTCAAAAAGGTGGGAGTATGTGTGTACCCATCTGAATGGTGTTCCCCATGGCAGGCAAAATTCTCCGATCTTTTTTTCTGGCTGGCTCAGGTAAGGGTGGCTGAGGAGACTTCCGTGGCAGCTCACAGGCCAGGAGAAGCAGCTCTCCAGGGCAGCTCTTGTCAGTGAGCTCTCATCTCTTGCACTGCAGTCAAGGACTTCAAGGCTTCACGGCAGCTTCTGTCAGAGCAGCTGTTAGGTTAAGGCTGGGCGGATAAAGCTGTCCGCACTTGATAAATGACCTCTACTTTCTATTGTGTTACATGCATGTAATTTTTTTTAGATTTACTTTTAAAAAGGCTGTCAAGCTGAAAGTCTGCTCCGATGAAGTAAGCATGGTCATTTTTCTCTTTAGGACAAGAAACTGCATGCCAAGGAATGGGACCAAAAATAGATTGTAAGGGATCTATCTAGGTGTTCTGTTGCTCCTTATTTGTGATGCAGATGGAGGGTAGTTGCTATGTTTATACTGCAGGTTTTTAAAATGAAAAATTTCATGGTTTTTTGTAATGTTTTTGCTAAGCTTTCTGCCCAGGGTTTATTTTCTTTGCTCCTTTGCTTTTGTTATCTTGGTCTAGAAGGAAATCCTCCCTTTTATTCTCCAAGTTAGTGAATCATTTGTTAGTGAAATCCAGATCTATTAACTTCTTTATGGACAGGCCAGACTGCAGATTTCGGTGTGTATCTTACTGCTTAACTCACAGTAATATTCTCGTTTATCCAAAATGGAATTTTAATAATATTAATGAGATGTTAGTCTACAGCTATCCGGTTATCTTGGTATTTCAATTTTAGATTTGAAGTCACAAGCTTTTTATTTCTTACCACTACTTAGTACGTTCCATCTCCAATTAAAAATTATTGCTCCTATTTTGATGGACAAGTTTGAGTCAGAGACACATTGCTCTAGATGGCACAAAACCTTACATTAAATTTAAAAAAATGGGAGAGGAAATTTGAGTCATTTAAGGCTTCAGGTAGGGGCTCAAGGGTTTGCTTTTAATTATTATCATAATTGACTGTTACTTCCTTTAAAGTCCATCCCCCTTCTTCTGTATGTATACGTGACTGACTTTACAGATTTTACTTTCTTTTTCCTATCTGTGAAAAATGAAGATTGGGCAGTGCTTTGGTGTCTTAGATTGTAAATAAGCAGCTCACACGTAATTGTATCTTTTCCTTTTAAAGGTCAAGTACATACAAATCACAAGGGATCGAAGTCACAGTTAAGTATAGTCAAGGAAGCTGGACTGGAGTGCTGGGCACAGATGTCATTACTATCCCAAAGGGGATTGATGGCAGCTACACCATCAACATCGCTACCATTCTTGAATCGGAGAATTTCTTCTTACCAGGGGTTAAATGGCATGGAATTCTTGGTCTTGCTTATGACACCTTAGCCAAGGTAAGTCATCTTTTCCCCAGCTTTTATCTTTCACAATGACAATAAATAGAAATGTAAATATTAAAGAGGACAGATGATGATCTGTCAGCATGAGATTCATCCCTTACAATGACTCTATCCTAAGGATCCTTCAGATTTGTTAAAATATTGAAAGAATAAATTGGGTTGTGATGGTATCCCAGTTTCATATGTGGATTTAGGCTTTTCTGATGATGAAGGTTCTAATTTTAAGGCATCTGGAATAAATAAACTTTTTAAGAGTTTGTAATACAAGGAGGATAGGAGTAAAAGTTATAAGGCTTCTGGTGTATGTGCAGAAAGCATTTATTAGTGCTCTGGTAATCTCCTTCAAGACTTGTCAGCAGACTGCTGAATCTTTTGTAAAAGCCCTTGGCAGTTCATTCTAAGACATTCCCCATTCATCAAGTAGAAGTTGAGACAGAAGTTATATATGGGTAGTTTCAGTATAAACGTTAGCTACCATGTTTTCATGAACATATAACCAAATACATCTTGTTCTTATGAGGTAAGAAATTCAGATAGAAGTTTAAATTAAAACCTAAAATGTATAAGCTTGTAATCTAAAACTGACATTGTAATTGTTGCACTACACAGTCATAGCTTTCAACCTACACAGAACTGTCTGAGAAATTCACAAACTGAGATGTATCCATTTAGAATAGATGATTCAGAACTGTCTGCCAACTCTGGAATTAAAATGCTTTATTCAAGAGCTGTGTGATCGTTCTATTGACTTTACCTCAGCTGCTGTCATACATTGTCATCAGACAGACAAAGAGGAGCTGCTTCTAAGACTCTGCTTTTGGGCAAATAGCGTGTTCAGGATATTTAGTTTTCTCCTCTTCTGAAGACTTCAGTGTTGTTGGCTTCTGAGGCTGCACTATGCTTTGTGTAGTAAGAGCAGTTGGCACCTCGCAAGCTAATCAGTGGACCTGCCTGTCATCAGATGTAACTGCACAGAATCTGAATTACAGTGAAATTGTAGTACTTCAAGGCAAAGGCAAGTATGGCATAGAGCGTAGCAAAGAACTAGCTAGTCATTAACCAGCTGAACTTGAATATAAAGTTCTTAAGAAGAAAGAAGAGGAAATAAAGCCATCAAATTCAAAGTTCATTAGAATTAAATTATGTTTAAAAGCTGCAATTCCACACTTTAAAGTCTGTCCTTTTAACCATAGGAGATGGAAAGAGAAAGTCACATTTGAGCATTCTAATAACTGAAATCCTTTTCCAGACAGAAAGTATCGATGAGAGCTTTTACCTGAAACTGAAATAAGTATTCGAGTTCCAAAACTGCAGTTGGAAAATAATCTCATGCTTTAGAGATTTCTTTGACAGTGGTACAGATTAAAACTGCTTTAAAAAAAAAAGAAAAAGAAAAAGAGAAATGACAGGTGTTGGTTTTTTTTTTTAATGATACATAATATCTAGGATTTTCATCACTTGCTTGTCAGAAATTCAGTTTACTTGTGAAAAGTAGTCTTGTTTAAATGACTTGCTCATTACTATAAGGAAACTTTGTAATTAATACTTCTGCAATTCTTTCTGTTTTTCTACACCTTCAAGCCTTCAAGTTCTGTGGAGACGTTCTTTGATTCTCTTGTGAGGCAGGCAAAGATCCCCAACATTTTCTCCTTGCAGATGTGTGGTGCTGGACTGCCTGTTTCTGGAAGTGGTACCAACGGAGGTAGTCTTGTGGGTATCTGTCAATCTGAGAGGGAAGATGCATCTTTGTTAAACTCTCTCCCTTTTTTCTATGATTATCCTACTACCAAATTTAGTGGTTAAATGTACGAAATGTTTTATAATTTTTTGAGGTGAAGTTAAGCACTTAGGCAAAACTCAAGCATCTTGTTATTTTCATTCTCTATTGTCTTTTAATCTCTTGAGTTTGAATAAACTTTTGCATTTGAAGTTTTAATTTTAACACAGAAAAAATAAAAAAATTGTGGTGTCCCTCCTCACCAATTGTATTTCCTCAGGGAAGATTGTGCTACCTTTCTCAAGCTGAGTGGTCCTCTATTCAGCTATCAAAATGTGAAAGTACTTTTTTATATGATGTGAAAAGGGGGAGAGGAATCAAGGCTCTTTGTCTTTTTTGCAGACAGCATAGCAAAGGATAAAATCTGAGAACTGGATCTTCCCCTTGTTAATCAGGGAAGTTTTTGCATCCATTTTACTGGTTCAAAGTACTGGATATTGTTTATTTGAGGTAATGATTTGGAATAACTCTTATGCTGAAATAAGCATATCAGCACAGGAGTTAATTGCAAATAATCTGCTGTAAATTCACGTGCTACTGTAAATGTTAACACATTTGAGATAGATAATGCCTATGAGAACTTACGTTAGTAGAGTTCAAAGCATGATGGTCTAGTACGCTGTCACAAGCTTCAAAGTAAGTCTTGACAGAAGCTAATGATGATAGCAATTACATGATGATCATATTCCCTCTTTTATGTGAATGAATTGTTGTTAAGCAGTATTAAAGCTATTTTGATCTGATAAAGTGAATTTACGATATGCAGGTTTTACTATTTCATCCCGTTTTTGTACATTGCCTAGATTAAACAACTGAAGGCATGGTTTTGATCTGAAACATACATCTTTTGTAAGAAAATCAGTGTGAATTTGTAGAAGGTGCTGGAAATTTGCCCCATGGTAGGATTTTTTTGGTGTACTGAAGCAGTATCTTCTTAATTTCTAAATGTTTCAAATTTCTTTATTATTGTTAAAGAATTTGTTAGCAAAATGACTGGAAAAGGTGCTAAATTAAAAATTGTGATGCCCTCTGTATCACAGTGAAGCGTTCCCCTTTTTCCTGTACTTACCCCAAAGGTAAACACCTGTCATTCTTAAGCATGTGAATTTCTTTCCATTTTCACTCAGGTTCTAGGTGGCATTGAACCAAGTCTCTACAAGGGTAATATATGGTACACACCTATCAAAGAGGAGTGGTATTATCAGGTTGAAATTCTCAAGCTGGAGGTTGGAGGACAGAATCTTGAATTGGATTGCAGAGAGGTATTTGCAGTAATCTGTTTCTGTCTATATAAAACATATTTTTTTTTAAAAAAGCATCCAACTGATCGTTTTTGACCTTGCAAGCTCCTCTTAGAATTAAGACTGCATAGTGACTTTGAAAGGAAATGAACAAACCATGTGAAATGTACGTCCATGCTAAAATATATATTTGGCATGTACATGATAAAAGTGCTTGAAAGAGAAGTTCAGAGTTGTTGATAGTACTTGCAGTAAATAAAGAACCAAGTTATAATTATTTTGTCAACAGTTCGCTGAAAATAAAGCTGCTGTGGTTTGGAAGGGCTGAACCCCTTAACTAGTTTCAGATGTACTGCAGATGTCTAAGAACTGAAAATACTGCACTGATTTAAGAAGACTTTCTATAACACTCTGTAAAATCAAACCAAAGGATTTTTAAAACAGTTCTGGTCAAATAGAGGAAAGAGAATATTTTGCAATGAACTCTGGAGATATCTAAGCACATAATTCATGATGGCAGTAGGCAGGTATTTTCTGTGGAAGCTTCCCAGACTATCTAGGCTCATGCTTCTTTTTTATTTTTGAAGTTCACTTTTCACAGAATCACAGAATGGTTAAGGTTGAAAGTGATCTCTGGAGGTCATCTGCTCCAACCTCCTGCTCAAGCAGTGTCACCTCCATCAGGTGTTCAGATGGCTTTTGAACATCACAGAATCTTGGATTATCCTGAGTTGGGAGGGAGCCACAAGGACCACTGGGTCCAACTCCTGTTTCCACACAGGACAATCCAAAAATCAAATCATTATTTCTGAGAGCACTGTCCAGATGTTTCTTGAATTCTGAGAAGGGCAGTCTTCAAGGAAGGAGATTCCACTCTAGGCAACCTGTTCTTTTGCTCCACCACATGCTCAGTAAAGAAGCCTGATGTTCAGATTGAACCTTTTGTATTCCAGTTTGTGTCCATTGCCCATCTTCCCTTTATGGCTTTATCCTGTGGTATTTTGCTGAGCAGACCCCTGAAGAGGCTAGAATGTTCTCTCCTGAAGTCCAGGTTTGTGAGTTTGCTGGGTGCCCTACCCACAGTCCTAAGGATGGTGAACTCCATCATCTCATGCCCACAGTGGCCAAGATTGCCCTTGAGCTTCACATTCCTTGCCAGTCCCTCCTTGTTGGTGAAAACGAGGTCCAGTGGAGCACCTCTCTCAAAAAGCTCCTCTATAATTTGGAGAATAAAGTTTTCACCAGTGCAGTCCAGGAAACTCCTAGATTGTTTATGCACTGCTTTGTTGTCCCTCCCGCAGATTCTGGGGTAATAGATGTTCACAATCAGAACTAGGGCTTGCAAATGAAAAGCTGTTCCTATCTGGGCGTAGAGAACCTCATCCACTTATTCTTCTTGATCAGATGGCCTGTAGCAGACCCTCATTATAATGTCACCTCTGCTTGCCTTCCCTTTAATCCTGACCCATCTGTTCTCAGTCAGTTCCTCATCTATCCTCCAGGCCAAGTTTAATGCACTCCTATTGGTCACTGACTTAGAGGGTAGCATATTTTCCTCATCTCCCCTACCTGTCCTTCCTAAAGAGCCTGCATTCTTCCATTGCAGCACTGCAGTCCTGAGAGCCATCCTACCACATCCCCCTGATGCCAATAAGATCAAAGCCCTGCAAGGATAAACACATCTCTAACTCATCTTTTTTACTCCCATATTTTTTATGTTAGTGTACAGGCACTTAAGAGGGGCACCCACACATTTTAAGTCCCTAGAAAATGTTTTTGATAATTTCTCCATAATGTTGCCATGTTGGCATTTCCTTATTTTGCCTGCAAGTGCTGGATGTGACCTCTCTCAAGACCCATATTGTTGACTTTGTGATCGCACCCTATCACATCACTCCATGTCACTTGTTCAGCAGGCCTATGCATCACTCTTTTACTGGGCTTCTGGTTGCTTCCCCCCTATCGTAGTCCTTCCTAATTTAAAGCCCTCTTTACAAGGTCAGCCTGGCAAAAATGTGTTTGCCTTGCTAGGGTGCATCCTATCTCTCCCGCACAGATGCTGATTCTCAGAGTCCCATGGTCAAAGAAATGAAAACTAAATTTTATTCACTTCAGCCTTGCTAATTATTATTCCTCATGGTTATGTTTTCTGTTCTTATTAGAAAAAATTTTCTGCTGTCTCTGGATCAGTCTAATAAAACTGTGCTGCTGGATTTTTTTGTTCCAAAGCTGTTTTATGTTTTTCTGGAGGATATGTGTGTATGTGTGTGTTTCATTTGGTTCTTGCTGTTGCCTGTTGCTATTCATGTTTTGATTTTAGTTTGGTGATTTTCATGCCCTCTTTTCATTAGACACCCTGTCTTAGCTGTCACTTGTCCTCTTCATTGGAAATCAGTAGAATGTGCTAATTCTGAAGTTTTTATAGTTCATACATATTAAATAAAATTAACAATAAAAAGACTATGAGCATAAACGTATTGCCACACAAAATACAAAAGTCATATTTCTGTAGAAACTATTTTAAATGAATCATGCCATCTTCAATCTACTTAATAAGCAGAACAAGGTCTATTCAAATGCCTCCCTATTATATTGCTCGCAATGCAGAACTGCTGAGCCTCTAGCAAGAATGTTTGTATTTGCTTTTCTTTCCAGTCCTAAAAAACAGTCGACGTGTTTTGAAGAGGAGGCCTTGTACCGACTGCTTTATACATGCTGTTTCCAAAAAACAACTCACTTAAAAATCTAGTAGTGTTATGAAAGTTTCCTGTTATTGTCACTCTTCTGAGCCGTGGTTTGCTTTCACCTTGGACGTATCAGCACAGTGTGCCAGTCAATACTGCAAAAGGCATCATGTCTTTCTTGATTTAAAGAAATCTCCCAGCAAAACTTTAGGAGAAGAGAAGTAGGTGAAGGCTAGAATGATAAAAAGTTAACTAATTATGGGTTTGCTGAGAACACATAATTCTTTGTATGTGTTGATGAACTATGTGCCCTCTCGTCTCCTAATTGTTTTCTAGGAAGCAGAACATTTCTTGTAACAGTCACTAGGGACTACTCCTTTCCTTGAAAGGAAAAAGCTGTCCCTCTCACTTGAGCGCTCAGATTCTGTCCAGTATTGCATTGCAGCTGTGTCCGTGCTGCTGACAGAACAGGACTGAGAAGGCAGGGAGCTGCCACTGGTACTCTGTTAAATATTAACCAGCAAGACTGAGAAGGCAAGAAGTTACTGCATGCTGAGTGTACACTGTACACCACATGGAAATCCATAAGAAAGGAATTCTACATGTTTTTATGCTACTGCTTGGCCCTCTTAGTTGTGCCTCCCACCTACTTACTTTCAAGGGTAGCTCTCAGGATTACTGACCATTGCATATTTATGGTGCAAATATGCTAAAAAGTGTTTCCAAATGCCTTAACATTTTTCTCCCCTCTTCAGAAATTCCTGAGAAGTTCCTGAGTGTAGGATAAATGGCAGGTGTTGCCTACCAGTGCTCTTCCTGTTTGCTTTTTTTTCAGCGCTGTTTGGCAGCAATTTGTATTTGGAAGCCAATGTATTTGGAATTTAATTCCCGTATGATCTTTTCCTGAAAAGATTATAGTGTGTGTTTCCTTGTGTCTTTTGATTATGCCACAGACACATCACTCTTCAGTTACACTAATCCTGCTGCCTTAGCTGATACTTTCCATAGCTGGGAAGTAATTAATGCCAATGACTGCCACTGTTGCATGCCTTTCTTTTTGCAATTAATCATAGTTTTTAAAGGATCTACAGATTTTGAAGAGGCAAGATTGAAATTTTCAGACTTCTTTGTAGTTGCTTTTGTATGTGTTCTTGTGGTTTTCCTAAGATGAGAAAGAAAGGTGTGCATTTGGCTTCTGTACTCTTGAGTCAGGACCAAACATGACGTGTAAAGAGGACTCATGTTCTCTGATCATTTTAAGTGAGAAACAACAGTCATTAAAAGCAAGCTCCTATATGACATTTGAACTAGAGTGAGTGAGTACTTTGCATTATTGCAGAGACCTCAGTGCAGGGCTTAGGCATACATGCAGGTGCTTCAGTGTGCTTACCCTTTGTCAGTGCTAACCATGAAGGCACTTTAGCCATTCTATGATTCTATGACTGCTGAAAGGTATGACATACCGGCTGGTGAAGTCAGCTATCAAAAAGGAACAACCTTGTCATTGCTATGAAACAGTTTAATCTGCATTACATTAACTAAAGTGTGTAATTTGCCTCCTTTTTCCTCCTTTCTAGTACAATGCTGATAAGGCAATAGTAGACAGTGGGACCACCCTCCTCCGTCTGCCCCAGAAGGTCTTCAGTGCTGTCGTGCAGGCAATAGCTCGCACATCCCTGGTAAGCTAATGCCATTAATTTTGCTTTAAATGTTAAATTCATGTTAAATAACCGTTTGATCTTTGAAAGGACTGTCATCTTCTTTGTCTGCCTTGTAAGTCATAGGGTCTTTGACTTGAGGGGATCAGAATCTTTCCTGGTGTACTTCTGTTAAGAAATTATGGATGGATTCGATGGAAACAGAAAAGGGAAAGGAAGACGAGAGAACAGGAAGGGAGGTGGGAAAAATGAGGTCTAAATCCAGACAGAAGGTGCGTATGTGAAAATGCGCCAGAAATAGTGTGGAGACTGAGTATTTTGTTCTAAGCAATTCAGAAATACAGACTTAATTCAATATTTTTCTATTGAAGGTATTAAGAGTCCAAAAATCAGTCCTTTCATTCAAAACAGAGTGTTTGTAAAGCAGAAGAGCCTGCGACTACAAGCAGTTACTTTCCAAATACAGGCTTGATTGCTGCATAGAATGGATGCAATTCATCAGGATTATTCATATCAAAAAAGATACTTTTGAATGTCATTATTTAATTATGTTTTAAAGCATCTTTCTTTAGAAATAGAGGAGGCTTTAGAAGTAGGGCAGGGACATGGTGGATTTATCTGAGTGTAGAGTAACTGAAGCGACATTTTCTAGTGAACAAAAGCTGTTCATAAGTTTTGATTGAATACAGTGAACAACATTGAGGAGGTTAAAGCAAAGGAATAAATTTCAGATATTTTGATGTGAACAAATTGAATATTTCTGTTGTGGCTTCAGGAAGAGATAGTGGTAGGAAGTGCAAATCACAGGAAATGTAATAAGTAAGCTATTGGCCAGCTGTCCGACAGGCAACATACTTACCTGTATGCTTGTAGTTCAAGACTGATACCCTTTTCCTGACTGAAAGCAGAGATTTGGCATGAAGAGTTTATTCACTGCCTGTAGTTGTCTGGTGTGTAAAATAAATATACAAATTATCTTACAGAGCTCAGTTTCCCTGGTTAAAAGTTCTGCTCTTTGTAAAGTGCTTAAGTATTGATTTGTAACAATTGCAGCTGATGAGGGGGGAGGGAATCAAAAGAACCGTACCATTGAGCTTGTGTAACGTGGGCATGGCATCCTCCTGGGGAGTGGGTCATAGCACTCCATACTCTTCCCTGATGTGAGTCAGGAGGATGTTCAAATACGGGCTTTCCACATGCCAAGTAAGCAGCCAGATCAATAAGATATTAGAGGGGAACCACTCTCTCACTTTGCCTAATGATTTTTGTTCTTCCTATTAAAAATGCATAAGCAAACTCTTCCAGACAGGGTTTCTTTTTAATTTCAAGGGCCTTGTTGTTGTATCCCTTTGTCTCCACACACACCAGAAGTTATTTGCACAGCTCTAAACAAAGGAGATAGTCTACTAAATAAGAAAGTAGTTAACAAGATGTAAGGATTAGTTTCTTGAGTTGTCAGAGTTATTTTAGTAAAATGGGTACTTGCAGCAGTTGTACCAATGGCATGACAACTTTGCTTTGGGGTCTGTGCTTCTGGCAAGCTATTTATCACAGAAACATAAAACCAACTGCTGTAGTCAGATACCTCTGACCACAGGTGCAGTAGGTTAACAAGTTCCTGCTCCTAGCTGCTTGTTACCTGCTTCCCAGCATGACATTATTGCCCACTCAGGTTTATTGGCATAACTGCTTATGTACCATTCCTTTATTCAACTGCATTAAAAAAAAAAAAAATCAAGTCTGCAGCTTTCTGCTCTTTAATGGTGCAGAGAGTTTTTTAAAATGCCCTTATTTGGTCTGAAGTCTTTTAGGGGGCAGTTATAGATGCAGTTTGATGTTGGAAGGTCTGAAGAGTGGTGGGTTTGGCAGATGAGCAGAGATGAGTTGCAGGGAAGGCGCAGCGACTGTACCTCATGGAGCTGAAGTCAGAACAGCATGTCTTCTCACATCGTCAAAGTAATGCAAAGTCAGTAAGCTGGAGAAGGGAAAGCTCAAGTAAACCTAAAATCTTTATTTTAATAACCTTTTAGGTATCATAAAGCCAAATGCCTCCCGATGCATTTGTTCAGCATACAGAAGTAAGGCAAAGGAAATACAATGTAATAAGCAGCCTCACTGGAAAATCAAAGTAGGCACTTAAAATAGAGCACTTGATGGATTTTGTCTGTCCAGTCTGGGTGCTGCCTGGGAGCTCTTCTCAGATAACAAGCTCTGCTTTGCAATGCAAAATGGAGAGAGTGCTATGTTTTCAGCAGGTCTGACATGGGACTGCTGTGAGAGGTAGAGCATTTTGGTTCCATACCAAAAGATAGACTTAAGCATGCATTGAGAGTTAAGTGTAAAAGCTGGCTGTGTAAGTCTCATGCTGTGTTTGTATGAACGTACGTTTGCTGGCCCAAGAACAGAGATGAGCACTTGGAAATATAACGTCTCTAATACAACCTTAATTATTTCATTGGCAAGAAGGTGGGTGTCTGTGAATACTTGTCACCTGTAAAATGCCATATAAATAATGCATGAACTGATATTTGCAAAATAATCGATATCGCAGATAATTATAAATGAGTGGGGTAGAGAGGCTGGATTCCATCTTTTGCACCTGTACGAGATAATTTGGCTGTACAGCAGCGTAATAAGATATGGGCTTGTATGCTGCTTCATTGTGGAGTCAGAGCCAACACAAAGCACTGCATGCAAATAATGTTTTCCTCTGATCTGGCAGCACATCAAATTTGTTTGCTTTGGGGAGCAAGAACTCCAGGCAAGATTGTTATCTTAGGTGAAGAAGCTCTGGAAGGGTTTAATTTTCACTTTGTTTATGTCATGGCTATATTAAGAAACACTGCTAATCAACTTTTATTTCAAAAGCACATCAAGTCATACTGGTGGTGAGTGACAGAGCAGCAAGAGAGATAGAGATGTGTTTCTTTTCATTGAGTAGCAGACCTTGAGTCTCTTGGATCCATTTTGAGTCTCTTGGATACCTTTTGGCTTCAAAACCCTAAAGCTGAGTAAAAAACTGTGTGTGTGAGAAAGAGAAGCAATCCCATCAAACATTCATGTTGCTTGTATTTACTTTGTGTTTTCAAAAACTATTTATTTATTTTAATTGTTAGCATTCAGTCATAGCTATCAAAATCTATCAAAATGCATGTAATCTGTATGTATCGTGGTTTTTTTTCCATAGATACAAGAATTCTCTTCTGGCTTCTGGTCTGGTTCACAACTTGCATGCTGGGATAAAACTGAAAGACCTTGGTCCTTATTTCCCAAACTCTCTATTTACATGAGGGATGAGAACTCCAGCAGGTCATTTCGGATCTCTATCCTACCGCAGGTCTGTTTTCTTTGTTTATTCAGTGTTGCTTGTATTTTTTACTATTATAAGGCATGTGCTCTTTAAAAATGGTAATAAAAATTGGCTTATCACATGCAAGGGAATTTTCTGTAATGACATTTTTAAAGATCAGTTTTTAAGTAGGAAAAATAACAAAGAAACTTGTGTATTAGAAGAAACTCCAACTCCCAAAGCCAAATACAAAAGTTTCCCTCAGAGTGCAGCCCATGTAGTTGGAAATGATTCTTTCAAATTGTTAGGAAAAATAAGTAGGTTTGGTTTTGTTTTCTTGAGCATTAGCCTTATTATATATCAATACAGTGTTCCTATTCATTTTGATCTTCTAATTTTGGGAGAAGGAAATTGATTTGTTTTTCATGGCATTCTGAATTGGAGCACTTCTCCTGAAAATGATACTCTTGGCAAGGAGCCTGTGTGATCTCTTCACCAGTTCATATAACTTGGTTGGTTTATCTTTTATTCATATTTCATTCTAGCTTTTAGAAAATAGCGTTGTGCCACTTTTATTTCTGCTCTCTGGCTTTTTTTACCCCAGTATAGATTGCAATATAGGCCAGTATCTTCTAACATTCCTAATACAATCTTTTACCTCAGGGAATGGTCAGAAGTGTATAAGAGAATGAATTTTTAAGTACATTTTAACTGGAAATATAGTGAAGCCTCATGATAAGCTTTTTCTTTATTGATCATGTAGAATGTCAATCTTTCATCTTCTCCCAGGAGAAAAGAGGTAAAATGTGGCTTGAATGTATGAATCTAGAACTTTGAGCTAACACTGAATGCTTTCTGAATCAAATTTATCCTGATATTTTTGTTTTAAATATTATTTTTTTTCTATAATTTGGATTCATGTTCCAAATTCTTTCTTATGTATCCTCCCCGTGTGGAACATACAGTAAGAAGTGGGTTTTGTGAACTTGTAGGTTCTCTGCATGTAGTGAATGACTGTGTTCAAATTTAAGCTTGGGCTCCCAAGAGCTTTTACATGCATGTAAGCTTTGATCAGATTTAAATGTACAGAAGTCTGTTTGCTGCTATTCACTTTTGACTTCCAGTGGAATTTGAGTGTTTGATTATAAAAACCCGAAAAAAGTCTTGTAAGTACTCTGTGGTGTTCCTTCTTACACTCTGTCTTTCTTTTCTTTCTTTGTTATTTTAATAGCTTTACATTCAACCCATCCTTGGGATAGGAGAGAACCTGCAGTGCTACCGATTTGGGATCTCTTCCTCCACAAATGCTTTGGTTATTGGTGCTACGGTCATGGAAGGCTTCTATGTAATCTTTGACAGAGCTCAGAGGAGAGTGGGCTTTGCAGTGAGTCCATGTGCAGGTAAGAAGGATATTTTGTGCAGGACTGGTGAGTGAGGAAACAATTGCTACTCTCAAAATTGACCTTTGTCCTTTACATAATGAGGAAAGGTATGAAAGTGTGGTTAACAGTAAAGTATGTTTTTTAGCAATCCCAAAGCATTCAGATTTCAGGAAGAGTGAAAAAAGAAGGTCTTTTGGTATGAAGTAAATCAGCATCAATTTGGATATCTTAGCTGCATTCTTCCAGCTGAGATAGGATCTTCTTATTGAGACACCCATCTGTGTGTGCAGCTTCCCCAACAGAGATCAGTCCCTGTTTTTAATGCAGCTTCATGTGTGCAGTCCTGTTTCAATTTGCAGATAAATTGATTCTTTACTTGACTGGGCAGTGAAGTACCTTACTCATGTTTTTCTCTAAATACAAATCGTGCCTTTACAGCCTTTCAGAAATCGTCAGAGCAAAGATGAAAATGGTACTCAAATTAAGATTTGTGATGTCTGTGTTGGTTCTAAACACGTTGTTTGCTCAGTGTGAGTAGGAAGCCATTGAAGTTTTCATTAGCTGCTGAGTAAATGGGAAGAAAAGAGCTGGTCGTTTTGGGCAGATTTTGCAGTTATCTGGTTAACTTTCTTGTTGTTTTGTGTTATTTTATCTTACCAAAGGTAGCTAAAAACAATTACAATTTTGGCGTTCCCTCCCACTGCTGATGAGACATTGCTTTGGCACCACGTGAACATAAAAGTGGGAGAAAAAGAAAAGGCTGTGTACATATATGCAAATGTCTGTCCAAAATACAAGTGGTATATGCCTTGAAAAACATAGCATCTGTGATTTGCATGGGAAAAGGAGTATTGACTGACACTGCCACTTTAATCCCCGTTATTTATGTTAGAGATGTAAGGGCAGTAAGTACTTGAGTGCTTAGTGCGACCAGGTAATTGAGGGAAAAAAGAGACTAGCTGAGTTGTAGATTCAGAGCATTCCAAAAGCTTTATAAAATTATTTATTTATTTTAATTTCTATATTGTTAGTGGGTTCAAAATTGTTGTCTTTGAGCTTACAAAGAAAAAAATGCTGGACATTTGATGCAGGCTGCTTAGTGAAGAACTCTATGAGATACCCTACAGTGATGAAAGACACATTTTGAATGCGTCTGGAAGGAGAGTGTAACTACACAAATACTGCCGGGCAGGTTTTTCTGCCTGTCATTCCTCCATTTTCTTCCTAACTGCAATTTATCAAGCCTAGAAGTGCCTCAGTCCCTGCTATGCTGCAGCCATTAATGGAAAGAGGAAGGGGCATTTTGACTCAACGCTGTGACCAACATCAGGTCGGCAGGGCGAGCCAGCTGGTGTTCATAAGGGTTGCTTTAACAGCCATTTCTGTGTAGAGAAAAAAGAATCTGGGAACCATAGTAACACTTTCACTATTCACTTTCATAATTAATGTTGCTACACAGAAGCATGGAGTTTGGTCAGTGCAGTTAATTCTGCTAACCTCTCTAGAGTAGAACTGAGCTTTCTGACTAGAAATGAAATCCAGATCTGCATGAGCATGGACGCACGATGATCCCCAGGTGGTGTTAGAGTGCATTTAATTCTTGTTTCTTTGTCCATGTTTCATGCATAAGTCTAACATAACATCATGGGAACCTGATGCTTCTTGAAGAATCAGATGATGCAAACCAGTGACTGAGACAAGATATACTGATTTGTCAGACTTTATTCATGGGGGGCAGATGACATTTTGCTAGATGTGCCAGTTATTCTGAATTCACTTCTTCACAGCTTGTGGTTTCCATATTTAACACTACTTTCATCAGAAAACCACAACTATGAGTGGTTAGCAGTCAGTGCAGTGTGAGAGATTAAGCTGCCTAACTGGCTTCCTGTGGAGGCCAGCCACGTCCTCCATAGCAACTATATTAATGTAATTTATTTGGAGCTTTTTAGTCTGTTCATGGCATAAATTAAATTGAATTACCGATGGCATAAAACCTCAGAAGTAGAGAAATAGAAAAGACTGTTCAGTGTTGCTGTGCTTCTTTATAATCATCTGTGCTTTCTTGTTTACAGTAGTGCATTAACACTAAATTTAAACCCATGCTTTTGTGAGATATTAAACAGATATATGCTGAATTTAAAAAAACAAAACAAAACAGTGGGAACAAAAACTAAGACTAAAGCCCTCAACTTCACTAAGCTCCATGTTTCTGTTGGCTAGAATGGCTAGCAATGAGAAATGACTTATCCCACAGCCCTCCTTGCCCTGTTTTCATTCTCCAGGATCTACCAAGAACCAAAGGGTGAGGAGAGCTTAGTTAGAAAGCAAGAAGCTAATCCATTGTGGCAAGAAAGGAAATATTCTTTTTCCTTTAAGTCTTATTCTGCCTGTTACTAATTTCAAGTTGTTTCAAAATGTCTGTTGTTAACTTCAGAGATAAGTAGTATTTATAGGATGACTAGGAAGGGGTTTGGATTGAGCTCCATCTTGAGACCGAATGTTTGAATCACTTAGATAGTATTAGTGATGCAACCTGATGGTACCTCAGCATTGAGTAGAATTACACCTCTTGTTATTTTGTAGTAAGTGAGAAAATCATAGCAACAAGCCTTAGATGTTTTAAGAGCAGAAATGCACCAAGCACCACAATCATAAATAACTTCCACACTAAAATGTGATGAGACAGAATGAAGTCTCACCACTTTTTCATTCACTAAACTTGAGAGAATGGCTGATATGGTGAACACAGTGGCTAACAGAGCTTCAAGTGAAAATGACCATGCTAAGATGGAGGACTGAGCACCAGGAACCTCATGAGGTTCAGTGAACAGAACTGTGGAGTTTTGCATCGTCAACAGAAAACCATTGTGTGTGGGTACAGTCTGAGAGGGGCCTGGCTGAAGAGCTGTCCTCTGGAAAAAAGAAGTGGAGATTATGGTGGGCATCAAATGTAAGTCAAGGGAGAATGCAAGTGAAAACACAATGAAGGGCAACACCTACCAGTTATATCCTGAGATGTTTACTTTGACAGTAGGAAACCTTCAGCAGGAGAGGAGTATAGCAGGTTCTCCAGAGAGATCATGAGTTCTCCATCCTTAGAGTTTTCCAAGGCTTAGATGGACAAAGAAAGCTGCACCTGACTTGATCTATTGATGGTGACAGTCCTGCTCTGAGTAGGAAGCTGCACTAAGTGACCTCCAAAGGTCCCTACCAGGCAGCAATTCACAGTTCTGTGATATATTTGGTCTCGCTTCAGGTTGCTTCCTTTCCAGAAAATCCAAGACAGTGCAAAAGATTGTTAGACCTTCACAACTTTGAGTTCTACACGGATATTATAAGATAGCATTTTTGTCCTGTGATCATCAATATTGTAGGAAATCCCATTTGTTCAAGGTCAAGAAATGAGTGTAGGTAGCTATCACCAGGTATTCTAACAACAACAACAACAAAAAAAAGCCAAAATATCACAATTCAGCTAACGTATAATAGGTTGTGTGACTGTTGTTTTATGTTAGGGGTATATTTGAACAATTTAGGCAAATTTCTCCCTTTTTATTTCCTTGCAATTTCAGAGTAGAAGAGGGTAAAGGGAAAGTTTTCTTTTCAGAAGGAAAAAAGCAGAGTCTATGCTGCTATCAAACATTCTCAAAATGTAATTTCAAATGTCAGCCACTGCAGCAATAATTTTGTATTGCTTTTTTTTTATAAGGAGTAGTTATTGTATTCGAATCAAATAATAAGCAATTAGGGACTGCTTATTTTCAGAGCTAGCTATCTCCAAGGTGGAAAATTGTGTGCTTTTTTTTTTTCTTTTCATTTTTTCACTTTTCAAAATGCTGAATTCCTAAATAGTAATCCTTATGCCTTACATTTCACATTAATATTATATGTGGTTTAGTTTGGTTTTGCTGCAGGGCTTCACAGAGACATACAAAATGTGGGGCGGAGAAGAACAGTGAGATATGTATGAGAAATAACTGCATGGCAGGGCAAGTACAATATGTGGTCTCTGAACAACATAGATTTCACAGGCCTTCAAGGTTGACTTTTGCAATTCTGTCCACTCCTGTGCAGCTTCCATACAGTGTCTGTGCAACAGCAGTGTCTTGGCAAAGATATGCTGATGATAGAGGGCTGCTTTAAATTGGTCTGATGAGTTGAGAGAGCACGTTTGGCTATTACTGGTGTCAGAAAGCTTGTGAATGCAGCCTCAGGTTTCATGCACCTCTCTCTAATACTTTTTTGCCATCAAAGAAGTCTTCCCACATCTGCAGATGGAGAAAGGGTTGGTTCAGCGAGTGATCCCTGAGAAAATTCCTGGGTTTGACATTTCTTATGGGGAGGAGTGTTTTCCATCAGGTGAGTGAGCTGTCCAGACTCTCCTGGAAGCTTACCTGTCACCAGGGACAAGATTGTGAGTGAGCAGAACAGCCTTCTGCTTTAGTGCCCTACCATAAGTTGAATTAATTCTAGTGAGAATTGAACCTTTAAATAATATGAGATCATGGGAGGCTGGGAACTGAATACTAAATCCCCCATCTTTCTTCCCAAGGATGTTTTATGCCAGTCTCTCCAAACGTGCTTTCATGAGACTTGTCAAAGCTGTGTGTAAAGGAGATGCAATGTTTACAGTAGGCAGGGCCACTTAAGGTCTGGTAAGTGTGTTTCTGTATGTAAAATGAACAAGAAATGAGGCGAGAACCTTAGAACTGAGGTCTTTACGAGAAATATGCAAATGCATCTTGGAATATTTCAGTAGAAAAGCAGATGATGTCTGATTGGAAAGTTTGTTAAAATGCACAGAGAGCACTGACTGCAGGCTCCTAGTTGCCCTAAGCATGCTGGAAGGTGTGTCCTTCCCCAGCTACAGGCCTGCAGGTACAAAACGCCCTGAATATTTTGTTGCCCCAGGCAACTCCCTTGCTCTGCCTTTACAACACACATAGCCCCATCCACAGCTCAGGGGAGCTTTGCTGGCTTGCCGTGGTTACTGTGACAACCATGGACAGCATAACCCTTTCCAGCAAATACTGGTTTAACAAGTACCGGCTTGTAGTGGTAATGAAACAAATCAGGAACTTGTGATATGCCAAGATGGATGGCTGCTCAAAAACAGCTGCAGAGGCACTCCTTCACAATTTTTGCTTTAGTTTTGTCCTGTCCATTTTTGATCTGCTTCTTAGCTTCTTCCTCATTGCCCAACATATCATGTCCAAACTCCTCACCATTGGCACTGACCATCCTCTTCGCTCTTTCCCTATGCTGGGCAGATGTTCCCGAGCTCTCCTGCTTTACCTCCCCTTCCTTCTTGATTTTCATCTCAGCAGTATCGCTCCCAAGGCTATTGGTGCTGCTTTCTGCCTAGAATATGGTCTTCTAAAGTATCTGTGAAGCTAATAAACCTGCATATAACTCTCTAAAACCTTAGGAGGCAGCTAATACAGAAGATGTAAGAATCCTCTGACTCTGTTCCACTTGTTGCAAATGCCAGAAACGCACAAAAACTCTCCAGGCCCTGAACAGTGTACTGGTACTGTAGGATTTTTTAAGCCTCATTAGACTGACATTTCTGAAAGGTTAGTTCAGAAGGAAAATGTGATCCACTGGCTGGGGCTTTAAGTTGGCTATGGGAGACCTGAGTTAAAGTTCTGCTCTCTCACTGAGCCTATGTAGATGTGGGAGTATTATAGTCTCCATTTGCTTCAGATTCCCATTTTATATATGTGGAATACCAGCATTCTAATTGCAATAAGAAAAGCATTTAAAAATGACTGAGCTGAGATACATGATGATGGAGAGGGTTGTATAGGTTTTTAGGCTAGATCTTGTTACTTGCTTTTAGATGGTCTTATAGACTTAATGCTTCTCTTTCTGTAATTTCTCAGAGGTTGATGGTTCTCCAGTGTCTGAGATTGAAGGCCCTTTCACAACCACAGATGTTGCAAGCAACTGCGTTTCTAGCATAACTTTCCATGAACCAGTGTTGTGGATTGCCTCCTACGCTCTCATGAGCCTGTGTGGGATTATCCTCCTCATACTGATCATCCTGCTGCTTATTCCACCACGGTGCCAGCATCGCTACACCGACAATGACGTGGTCAACGATGAATCCTCCTTGGTGCGACATCGATGGAAATGAGAAACTTGATGGTGAAACCTGGGACTTCAACAGAATGAAGGACAAAGGACTTTGCCAAGGGGAAGAAGCCAATGCCTCAGTCCTTTCTACATCCATTACAAATCGTTGTGGAAAGCCCTCCAAATACTCTGCATCATAACTTTTTAAGCTTTATTTTCTAACACTGATTCTGAACCAAAGCACTGTTAACCACCTCTCTTAAGTGCTACGGTACTGGATTTGCTACTACAGTACAATGAGCCTTTATGCTCACAATAGTACCTTTTTTTTTTTTTAAGAAGAACCTTACACCATGATGTTCTTCCACTATCTGAACAAAACTGTCCATCCCTCTTTCATAAAAAAAAAAAAAAACAAGCTATCAGAATTTTCTAAGTGATCTGACTGTAGAAAAAGAGAAAAAAAATTAATAATCTTTCTTACTAATTACATTAAATGAATACTGCATTGTGTTTACATCAGTTCATTTTGAAGCTGTGCTTATGGTGCGGGGGAAGGAGGAAGGTCAGACACATGCAGCAGTTAAAGCAAGTGAGGTCAAGAAAAATGGTGGTTTGGGTTTTTGTTCCTCAAGTTGTCTGCTGCCACTTGAGGGGTCACCATTCCCAGGTGTCATTGCAAAATAGTTTGAGGAGGTAAAAACTGAAAAACAAACTTGTTCAGCCTTAGCGTAAAACAAGACTACCTCTCTTAATTCACAAGGATGATGCCACTGGTAAACATGTAACTTAGAACTGGTCTTAAAACACAAGACATCCCATACAACCAAATGTAACTCCTGCACTTCTTAGTAGTTGATATTAGAGAAATTAATACTTAACAACTTTCCATTTTGGTGCATAAAAAAGCTTTTCAGTTTCCCCCCGATTGTGGGGTTTTGTGTGGTTGTTTGTTTGTTTGTCTGTTTAATTCAGGATGACTGATATATAGAAAAGGCTGGGTTGCATATGTATAGATAGATCCTATAAATCTACGGTCCGTGTTCTCTTGTGTCTTTCCCTATTTCTAGTTAGTGTGTAAAAAAGGAAGCAACAAAACAAAAAAGACAACCCATTTTTTGCTGAGCTCAGCATTGTAGAAAATCAAGAAAAAAGTCTTTCCTCATGGACAGACTGTGAAGTGAAGATCTTAATGCCGGCTTGTTTTTAAACATGAGCAGCAGTTGGGGGTTTTAGTTTAGCTTCATTGGTGTGACAGGCAAATGAAAAATTTCTGGACTGACTATCTGAATACAAACATGCAGTAAGACTGAAAACAATAGTGGGAGAGATCAGGAAGGAGTGTATTTGACCAGACCTCCACTGTGCAAGCATACATCTTAATGATGAGGTCACAACACAGTATTTTCTTTGCAGACAGAACAATTTTTCATGTATTTTGTCAGACAAACAACACAAGGTTGAACATTCCAATGATAACAAGTTATCTCTTTGAAAAATAACAGAAAAAAAATCCTTTGCGTTTCAATAGCAGAGCAGTTTACAAATCTACGAGTAAAAAGAAAGTGGTAAAAAAGGAAGCTTAGCTCAGAATCTCCCAATCCCTCGTCCAGAAATTTTTCTGCCTGTAATCCCTTCCTGCAGTTTTCTGATTCACACTGCCTTTGCTTCTGACTCTGCAGGGAATAAGTGAATATTTCTTTTTTTTTTTCAGGATGGTGCTTTTACAGAGGTGCACATACTATGTGTGAAAATAAAGCACCGTTCTTTTTTAAACTAATGTGTATATCACTTCATAACTAAAAGTGCTAAAAACTTTCCCTTTTAATTCCTGCATTTCCGAACTGCTTGACTGCATAAGGTAAAATGATTCGTGTTTTGATCTAACATCTGAAAATGATTTAATTTAGAATTAAGAGTTGAAAGTGGGAGGAAGTTTTGAATTTGCCTCATTCCTCCTCTGCCTCTCAGCTTTTAAATGGAGAAAAACAATTGCAAGGAACACAAGAAATAGAGTTTAGGTGTTTTCTGCCTCATATACCTTCCATATGTCTCTTTCTTCATGTCTTTTTACTTCATGTCTTAAATTTTAATCAGGTCTTTTAGTACACTTTATAACAAAACGTTGCTTTGGGTTTTCCTTACAGCAAAAGACTTTGCTTCATTTCCAGTTCTGTGATTCAGTTCCACGTAGTCCTCCTGGGTTTGGTTTGACGCGTTAACGAACCTTTTCAAACTTGTATTCCTTCTTGTATGGTACAGTAATACAAGTAATGCTTTTGTCACCTGTTTCAAACAGAAATGTGTTGTGCATGTTTGGATTGATACAGCAGTAACCAGTGAGCCCTTTTTCACTTCAGAAAGCACCAACTGTTGTATGTTCTCTGAATACGTTAACTTCTGTTTCTTTCTCCCCTCCTGCCTCCTCATCACAAGGAGTTTTAGGAAGGAATTCATTGGGAAAGGTTTCTGGTATGCTTCTGATGACAAGCTAGAGTTGTTCTGAGTTGTTTAACAATGTGTAGAAAATTTGATGTAAAAGCCTTTTGTTTTGAATGTCATTGGTCAAGACATTTTAATAGAAATGCTTGAATTACATGAGCAATAATCAAGTAGGACAAATGAAATAGTAATATATTCTTGAGTTTTCATGGCATCCCTTGCCACTAAAATTTAGTTTAGTTTATAGTAAAATGCTGTTAGTGGCATCTGCTAGCGGCAGAAAATTCATCTTAGCTTGTAAATTGATACTTACATTGGCAGATATTCAGGTGAGTATTGCTTTGTTGCTCTGGCAACAAGAAGAGCAATAGAAACCCTTGAGGGTTGATTTTTTAGCCTACAGCACATTAAGAAAAATAATGCTCTTGAGCATTTTTCCATGAAAGATGAAACACAAAGATAGACTACAGCGTTACCAGGTATGTCTTACCAGTGATCGCTTCCCCTGGTGTATTTTTGTAAAGGAGAGTGCTGTGAGGTATTTTATACTCCCGTTAACTAACTTCAGAAATCAGATTAAATCATACCTGAAGAAAAAAGAAAAAAAGAAAAAGAAAAAAGAAAGAAAGAAAACAACCACCAAAGCCAAAAAGCAGAGCTTTGGATAAAGATGGTGCTGGGATATATTCTCTATTTATTATGGAAGACAGGGTACTCTAAATCACAGCACTCTAAATCACTCCTTGTATACATATCAATATTTGTTGCAGAACCAGCATTCTCCTAATGTGAATGTAATATTGTGTACCATGAAAATGTCAGAAAGCCATGTTTTATTGGATACAGCCTTTTAGATAATTGATGCTATCAGTTCAGTCATTAGGGATTTGAAGATGCGTGATTTGAGTACAATAGTTAAACCTGAGTTCAGGCATGGGAATATATTATTTATATCCCACTGCCTTGCATGTTTTAGAAATTTTATCATAGGCTTTTTGGCTCAATTTAAGAGCTGAAGAAAACATGAAGAATTTTTATAAGCTTTTTTTTTTTTCAGATTCAGTAAAAGGAGTTAGGTACAGGGGATTGTTCTGTTTTAAGGATTTGTAAGTTGGACCAACTTAAATGCAATATGTCAAGGCAGGGTGCAATTCCAGTTCTCAGCTTTGATATTCCACAAGTTAATGTATGGCAATCACAGTACTACTGGCTTTGCTATCTCTTGTTAACAGATTAGTTTCTTAACACTTAACTCTTTATCAGTTGATATCAAAAGATTCTGCTCAGTGACTTGCAGCATATGAATTTCTGTTTCACTGAAGGATTAGTCATTTGTATACTAACCTTTTCCAGTCTTTTTTTTTTTTTTCCCCTCTTAACATAGCATTTTGTTAAAAGACAGAGTAGTTTTTTTCATTGTCTAATAATCCAGAATGCCTGAAACATTGAAACGTTCTTTCGGTTCCATAGAGTTTTCTCAACAACTCTATTGGTTGGTTGCCATATTCTGACCTCCAACATGAGCCTCATATACATGAGCAATAGTAGTTCCTCATCAAGAAGGAAGCTGGTGTGACTGAAGGGAAAGCAAAGAAAATAAAGGAAAGAGAAATTAGTAGGATACCCATTACTCCACTTCATTAAAAATTTTAAGAGCACAACTGATTAATCCTTTTAGGAAAGGTCTGTGCAATCTACAAAGACAATAGTTGCTGTCAAACTTGACTCTGATTGACAAATCGTTCATTTCTGGGTGGTGAAATTCCTGCTGCTGTTCAGCGAAGGGAAAGCAGATGGCAATGGGATATGAGCACTCTTCAGAGGCAGTCAGATCTTCTGGCTTCTGGAGTCCAATTAGATTTTAGGTCAGTCTTGTGAATAATCTGGAGTCCTGGTAATTTCTTCTCAGGAACATTACCTGAAATAAAATTGTTGCCTTCAGCCAAACCCCTGAATGGAGTGAACCCATACTGCAAAATCTACTGCTAAGAATTGCACTAACTGACAAAGGGGTAAGGTGAACTGAGGCTGGCTGGTTGTGTGAAAGGATGAGATGCTAAATCACAGAGTCTTCTGCCAGACTTTCAGATCAAGGCTGAGGTTCCTCGGTAGAGAAGAATAGGAAAGCAATTGCAATTGCTGCTGTAAATGCAACCACACCAGCTAATCATCTGGCTTTTTGATAAGAGAACATGTGCTTGAATATTTTGGAAAGGGCACTCTGTGGTGCTTATTGCTATTACTGGGAATTATCCACCCATAAGTGAACAAAGGGTGCAGTCATCTTTCAGTAAGATCACTGGCCTGCTACTGAATAATCCCCTCTCCAGATAACAAAGCACTTAGTGGTATTTCTCACCCATTAGTAAGTAACAAAATGGGTTACTTTAAAACATGTTGACATCAGCCACTGTACAGTCAGTTTGCTTTTTTATTCTGTTCGCTACATTTAGGTTTTGCTGGATCTTAGTGGCCATATAGCTTTTGAAATGTTGGAAATTTTAGATTAATTGTAAAATACATATGCATAAAACATATAAGGTAATTCTCAGCATTTAAGTAAGAGCATTCAGTAACACTGAGTGTTCTCTCATGCTTTAAGCCGGTGATAATCATTTCAAATCAGTGTATTTAACTTCTGTCCTGTTAATTCACTGTCTGTGAATCTTCTGATTTTCTGAAAGTCTCTGACCACCACACCTACTTCCCCCAAAAGAAGTTCCAAAAAAGCCTCGTATCCAAAATTCAACCTACTAACAAAAGATACCATTTTCTTGGTCACCCTTCACAGACCTGTTTTAAAGCACTTTGTGAAGCTTTAGAAGTTAACTCTGGATTGAAAATAGTTGCAGTCAGGTGGTGAGCCTGGAAGGAGAGAATTAGAGCCAAAACTCCACCTGTGAAAGGGATCCCAGAACTTGTCAGAGTGCAAAGAACCCCTTTACACTTCTGAGTACAGCTCCTGGACTCTTTCACTTCTCACTTGGACAAAGTTTAGCACTGGTGTTCCTCTCTGGTTTGTACTTATCGCCCCAGATTGCTTGGAAAGCATTTGGTGTAGCACTCTCCTTCCTTCTTGGACTTATTTCCCAACATATTGAACTGAGTGTAGCTCAAGGAATACTGCGTAACCCATGGCAGACCTTTGGGTAATATACCCTGGAAACTGCTGACATGTACACATATTTTTCCTTGTTCTCTGCCTTATGGAATACAGGGGTGGAGGGAGGACTACAAGGAGCTGTGAGAGTCAATGCCATTCTGTAAGCAGGTGATGGCCCCCAATGGAAGGCCTGGCTGGTTTTGTACTGCCACGAACTACAGTCAATCCCTTAGTGACTTCTGGCTCTTCCTTCTGAATGAGAAACTTCTACTTTTTCAAGTTGAGCGACTCAACTTGATTTTACAGCGATGTGTAGTTAGGTAAAATACTTGAATAAACTGCATTGTTTGTAACCATTGTATTCCTGTTTGAAGTGTACCTTCTCTCATAGCTATGTCAAACCCTGAAGGGTATGTTTATCCTGAGTTGTTAGAGGCTAATCATGTAACAGTGTTTAAATGGCTGTGTTTGCAACACAGGTGTCCCCTGGAAAATCCCGGGCAAAATAAAACAGGTTCAAGTGAGGCATACTGAAACGACAAATGACAATTTCTTGATAGCACCAAGGCATGGATTACTGCAATACCTCCTGGGAAAACTGCTTCTCTAGCCTCTGTGTGTGTATAAAACTACACAAGGTTGAGTTTAGATGATTTATCTGAACCAACTCCCATTTTTTATTAAAAAATAAAAAATAAATGGAGATATAGAAATCTTTGACAGCTATCACTACATCAGCTGTTATTTGATGGTTCCTCAGGAAGCATGGAAAGGTCTTCACCATCAAGGAAATGATTCCATGTAGTAGAGGCAAATCTTCACCTCATCAGATGATGAGAGGCAACACTGACTGAATGGAAAACAGGATCAATACTTTGAAAAAAGGAGTACAGTCTCTTTTATTATTATTATTTCCATTCAGTCTTCAGGTTATATTAGGATATCTATCCCAATTACTACCAAGCCTCATTACTGGATTTTCCAAAAGTTGGTATTTGGCACTTTCAGGCCTTGCCATTTCCAGATAAACACTATGTAAAAGTCAAATTTTCCGCTGCTTAAAATAAATGATTAATTCTTTCAACTCATCCACTGTGTCTTTTTAAATCCTGTTAAGATGAACTTCAAAGCCAATAAATCGTATCCATCCAAATTCTTTGAGTACTTTGAGACGTTCAATTCTAACCTCTGCTCTAGCTCTAAAAAGAAAGCAGAACTGCTTCAGAACTCACCTGAAACCAGCAGGGAGGGGAGGAGGTAGGCATGTCCAGCTCCAATGTGATTTTTCCTGCTTACATTCAAACAACTTGAGATGTTCTTGATCCAAATTTCCATCAGTATGTTTCCATATTGGGCAAAAGGAAACAATTAACTAGAAAAGATGAAGCTTCTGATCACCTGCAATGGATTGAAATAATATCTGGGACAGCTGCCCTGAACTCTGAAAAAAGAAGGCATAGGATCTGAATGTCCCATCACTCAGACGGCAGCATTGTTTCCTCGCCTCTGCAGAATGAAGAGCAGCAGAGTTTTTGTGCTCTGTATTCGGTACCCCAGGAGGTGGCGCCCACGTTTTGTTTTTCAAATACAAGTTTTGAGCCTCTTCACAGCAAATTCCATTTGGTTGAATTCTAGTAGATGTGCTTTCGTTTTTTTCTTCTTACCTTATCTTATCCTTAGCGTCCTGATCATTTAGTGCTATCCCCCTTACCCTAAAGTCTTATTTTAAAATCCACTATTTTTAAGCCCAAAGTTATTTTTAAAGGTATAATGCTGTACACGTGTTAATAAATTTAGGAGATTGGTCAAGCAAGACAGATTAGTGCAAACTGCTTAACGTGGTGTTTTGTTTCACAAATTGGAAAGCTGTCTGGTTTTGCTCATTACTGTCCTGATGTTTACTGCAGCCAACCTATTATCACGCAGCTCTGCTCACAGCAGTACTATACAAGTTTGCATCTTTTTCTTGTTTAAACTTCTCCCGTGCATCTGAAATCAACATCATCTTCAGAACACTCTCTGTGCTTCAGGCTACTGAATCCAAATCTGTAAAGCCATCTGACTCATATTAATAACCATCAATCATTCACACTTCTCTTGTTCTTTTTTTCCCCACTGAAGGTGACCCATCTAAACAAAACACCTTCTATGTTTGTGTGCAACGTGAGAGTAAGAATTTATTGCAAGAACAGGGAGTTTTTAATCAGTGCACTCCATTACAGACAAATATGTGAAGGTTTACCATTCAAGAACTCAATCTCATTCTTTGGGACAACATGCAATTCTTATGAATGTTTAATATGTAATGTCTTTCTGCACCAAAACAAACTCTTTTCAAAGACAAATAAATGCCTTTTTTTCCTTCTAGAAGTTTAGAGATGACTACTGCCTACGCCTTGGATTCATCTCTTGTTTTTCTGGGATACTCAGGGGCATTTCCTAAGAAATGCAGGTTACTGTAAAGATTACAGGAATTTGTGTTGACAGTTCATGCATAAATACTAGCACAATTAATTTTACAGTCAGCAGGTAGATGAAACTATTTCTTATAAATAAACAAGGTATTGCATTCCTTCAACTGCTTTATTTTTAGGTACCCAGAAGAGTTCTGAAGTGCATTGCACAAGTATATCTTTTCCTTTGGTGGAGGCATTTTTTAAAGGTGCACTAAAGGGTAATACTAACTTCAGCTAGCTTCGTAAATTCATATTACATATTGGGCTACAGCTTGATACATCCTCACTAGATAAAGAGGAGGGGAAGGGGGGGCAGCGGCTGCTCCCAACTCCTCACGTTTTATGGTGTGATTATTTTTGCTATTCAGAGGGACCTCAACAGACTTGAGAGTGGGCCTGGGTGAATCTAATAGGTTCAACACAGCAAAGTGCAACGTTTTGCACTTGGGATGGAGGAATTCCAGGCATCCATACAGACTGGAAGGAGTGGTCCTTGAGAGCAGAGAAGAACCTGCTGGTCCTGATGGATGAAAAACTTCACATGAGCCAGCAGTGTGCTCTTGCAGCTCGGAAAGCAAATGGTATCCTGGGCTCCAACAGAAGAAGGGTGGCCAGCTGGGACAGGGAAGTGATTGTCCCTCTCTTCTCTACTCTTGTAAGGCTTCATCTGGAGTTCTGTGTCCAGGCCTGGAGCCCCCAGTACAAGAAAGACAGAGAGCTGTTGGAGAGGGTCCAGAGGAGAGCCACAAAGGTGATCAGAGGGCTGGAGCACCTCCCATAAGAAGACAGGCTGAGGGAGCTGAGCTTGTTCAGCCTGAAGTAAAAAACACTGCAAGGTGACTTCATTGCAACCTTTCAGTACCTAAAGGGAACCTATAAACAGGAGGGAGTCAACTCTTTGAAAGGGTAGATAACAGCAGGACAGGGGGAAATGGTTTTAAGTTGAGGGAGGGAAGATTTAGGTTGGATGTCAGGGGGAAGTTGTTTACTATGAGAGTGGTGAGGTGCTGGCACAGGCTGCCCAGAGAGGTTGTGGATGCCCCATCCCTGAAGGTGTTCAAGGCCAGGTTGGATGGGGCCCTGGGCAGCCTGGTCTAGTATTAAATGGGGAGGTTGGTGGCTCTGCCTGTGGCAGTGGGGTTGGAGATTCACGATCCTTGAGGTCCCTTCCAACCCAGGCCATTCTGTGATTCTGTGATTTTTAAGTGCTGATATATTTTTACAGCCTTCGGTTTGCTTATGTATGCCCTTCTATTTTGTACCCACCAATTTCCCACTCTGTCCTGCAGCATCAACCCTCTGTGACCACCCACATCTGTTGCCATCCTGTCCCAAAGGTAAGGTGATATTCCTTTCCTCTCTTCCTCCTTTCCACAAGACAGGTCTGAAAGAAATCCAGCTCTCCCTCTGTGTGTGTGAGGACTTGGCTTTACTGTAGAATTTTTGCTCCTGCAGACCTCCAGCCTTGCCTTCAGGTGACCAAAGCCTGGCACAGCAGGTCAGCCTGGATCCCTGTTGAGAAACTATGCAGAGAGAGTGGATTGAGGACATACTCCAAGACGAGCCACAGGATGTCTTCAAGCCACAAGTGCCTTGGGATTGCTGATAGCAAGGACCAGCTGCCTATGGTAAGTATCTGCTGGACTGAGCGGGCTTACACACTTGTTTACTTGCATGGGACTGCACAAAAGTGACCTGTAGGCCTCATGACTGCACTGACACCAGCATTTCCAGAGAACAGATCACAGAGACCCTGTGCAAAGCCATATCAAAACATCCATCTTCAAGGGAGGGATTTTCCTTTTCCTCTAATTTTGTCCTTCTCCTTCCTCTCCTGTAACATGGAATCTAGGTGACTATTAAAGATAACTAGATTTGGGCCCACAAAGTATTGAGGCTTTCCCATCTACTTGGATTGAAGAGCACATCTACTTGGATCTACTTTGGATTCCCATCTACTTAGATGAAGAGTTTTGAGTCTATTTTCCTTGTGCATCTCTGGATTAACAAGGTATGGGAAAACAGAGAAAAAATGCCCCACCTTAAACAACGTAAGGTATAAAGCAAACTTTTAAATAGATCAGCAACATTCTGGAACTAGATTTACTAGTTGTACAGGTTTTGTAGCTTATAAACTGGAATTGCTCATTACTCACTTTTTGCCATCTGTTACTGGAACTGGCTTTGCATTTCTGGGAGTGATTACATTGCAGTATATCCACACAATAACTTCCATTTCCAAAAGCTTCCATTTCCTGCAGACCTTCCAGTTCTACTAGAAATAAACATTCTTATATTAAAATACATACCAAAGTTGCTGTTTCTCCACTTTGCTCTTCATGATACCACAATTTCAGATACTGAGATTCCATCTGAATTATGGGCACAGACACACGGTGAAATACAGCTGAGTTATGGCTGCTTAAAGAACTGCTCTTCTGCTTTGCACTTTGTACCTCATCCTAGGAGGATTAAAAATACACCACTGGCCATTTGTGGATGAGCAGAGAACTTTGAAATTAAATATCTGTGAGAACAGGGATGAACACATACAGCAGATTGGCCAAGTGAGATTGGTGCAGAAAGCAACTCTGGAGGTACCACCACTCAAAGAGCAGGCAGGAACTTGTTCTGTTGTCATTTCACACCATTAGCAAATGCCTATAAACATTCTCCACTAACTGTGGCCTCACGCATAGGCATTCTGCCCATACACACATCTGTTTCATTTACTGTCTGCTGGAGTGGTTTGTTTCACGAATAGATTTCCTGCGCTGCTGCTTATCATCAAAGGGTCTCACTTCCTCACAAACATCTAAAGCAAAGATTCATGTTTTGAATTTTTTTTTCTAAGCTTTCAAATTACAGGATGAGTGGCAGAAGAGTGAATACCAATAATTATATTTCTGAAGTGTTCTGCATTCCTTATCTTCGAATACTTACATTAGAGAGAAAAGTATCACATTGCTTTCACAGACACAATATTGAAACACCTGAAGTAAAACTTCTTTAAGCTTCCCAGCTGTCTGGCATTTAAAATTCTCCCCTCAGACAGAGACCGCTGGATCCCTAGGCTTTGGCAACCAGAACAATGAAAGTGTTGCCCCGTTTTGTAGCAAACACCCGGGTATAGTTTGGTGTAGTTTAGGCAGTAATGAAAAAGCAATAAACTGACACATTTTTTTTCTGGTTAAAAGCAGGTAAACTGGCTGTCACCCAATTTACACCAACTGCTAATGATGTTTTGTCACAGTGGTGACAAAGCGCCTCAAGGCTTGAAATTTTCATCAGTGAAATTCGTGACCAACTGCTGGTCATACAATAAATGTATTGCAAAGTTAAATTATCCCAAGTCCTAGCGAATTTTCACTGTTTTAATAAAATCTGCAGAATTTTTCATTTTGATGCCACCATTAACTGCAGCATTTGGGGCTTAAGGCTTCCTTATTTTCACTTTAAAAACAAGAAATATCCCCTGTAATAGTTTTAGTCATTTATTAACAGATGTGATTGTCTCATGGGCCATCTTAGAGTAACACTTCCTACAGAAATACCTGTATATTATATATTTGGAAAACTAATTCAGAACAGTGTTGTCTCTAACTCCTTCTTGCCCACTCATAGCTCCTTCTCCTTTTCGCTCTATGCTTTCCATTTCTTAAATTTATTTGTTCCATGCTACCACTTAAATTATTTACACACCTAGGTTTTAATATTGCTTTTCATTTGCTAACAACAAGCAGCAACTACTCCTTCAGATTTTACCTTTATAGGACTTGCAGATGAAGACAAAAAATGCCTCTTCTCTGGTGACTGGAACCATTGTTTTCACAGATGTCCTAGCAGAAAGGCCAAAATCAGAACTGACAGGTGCTGATGAGGTTCCCTGCCCACCCAGACCTGCAAACACCCATTAACAAAGCCTACTGGAAAACGGAATACTAAAAACCCAGCAAGCCCATGATGTGCGGCTCCAGCTGGGCAATGCTCTTAACTAGAAAGCAAGCATCACCAGCACTGTGCTATAGTTCCACACTCCTGCTGTTGCCCTACACTGGAAGTAGAAGAGGTGTCCATTTTTTCAAGGTGATGAGAGCCAGGCACTGACCAAGTTACCCATCAGGAAGGGAATGTGGTAGGCAGGCAGTGGTGTGCGATGCCTTGCCTTCAGCACCAGCACAGCTCACAGCAGGAAAAGGTGAACCAAGAGCTCACTCTGGTGGCCTGGTGCCCATGGTAGGGCCATCTGGTGCTACACTGGAGGGGCAAGGAGGCCTCAGTGAGGTCCTACTCATGGTTTTGGCTAAAGCACAGATCCCGTCAGCTAACAAACCATGTAGAGCCACGCCATTGTTGAAGACAGGCTCTGAAAACTTAGCTAGCTGAAGATGTTCTTTGTATATGTTAAACTGACAAGCAAAGGGCAATTAAACATCCCTAAACAGATTAACATCCTTCAACCAAGGACATCCTGGAGCAAGTAGGCCTTGAGGAAGACATTACTCAGGATGTTTTAGGAGCATTGCCAATTCAGCAAGAAAACTGGAAAACTAAGAGACTTGTAATTGAAGTACCATCATTACAATCACTCCCACAGACCCTTTTATTTTGTTATTTGCCCCTTGACATGCATAGTTGCAAAAGGACTGTTAGCGATATTATAACTGTCTGTAACTTACTGACCACTCATCGTAAAGAAGATGGAAAAACTAGTGACTTTTCAAGCTGCGTGTATAAATACAGCATGGATAGTCCTGTTTGATTTGTAGGGAACTACTCAGCACCCAAATCAGCACAAATCTGAACTAAATAAGCAGTGTCTCTCCTGAGTGTGTGATTACTGACTTGTTGTTATGCATCTGCTTCTTGGATAACACTATCACCAGGTAAAACCCCTTACTTGTATATTGTTTTCTGAGTTGGGTTCAACCAAGAAAAAAAAAAAGGTTTTGAGATTTGGGGCGAAATTGTTTCTCAGATGGACTTCTGTATGGCACAAGCCTTGCCTTCAATCCTGTAAGCAAGTTATTTTCTTTCTCCAGATAATAACTTCTAGCACCCCTGTCTAATGCAGTATGACTGAATTAGAGAACCACAGAATCATAGAGGTTGGAAAAGACCTCTAAGATCACCTAGATCAACCACTGACCCACCCCCACCACACCCACTGCCCACGTCCCTCAGTGCCAAATCCACAGGGCTCCTGAACACCTCCAGGGACGGTGACTGCACCACCTCCCAGGGCAGCCTGTGCCATTGCATCACCGCTCTTGCTGAGAACAAATATTTCCTAATATCAACCTGAATCTCCCCAGCAAAACCTGAGGCCACTCCCTCTTGTCCTGTTCCTGCTACCTGGCAGGCCAACCCCACCTCATCACAGCCTCCTTTCAGGTGGTTGTGGGGAGTGATGAGGTTCACCTCAGCCTCCTCTTGCCCAGACTGAACAGTCGAGCTGTTGGAGGCTTTTCTAGATTAGAGGTACAGCTGTATTTTACAAGCTCAAAAGGAAGTTTGTTTAACAGTCCTCTCCTGCTCTCAAGAGCAGAGGTAGCCCTCAGAGCACCGGGCTGTCCACTGCCGCTGCCAAGGAGACATGAGGAGAGGCTTCCATATCGCCAGAACCGAGCCCCATTGCCAGCAGGACCCCACAGCCCCCTCAGAAAATGGCGGCGGCAACTATCACCATCCACGGGAACGCCTGATGACCGGGCCAAGGCTTAGCTTAAGGTCAGCTCCTCAGCCCAGGAAAACCACCTACACTTTTCCCCATGAGTGAACGAATAGCCCGAAGCAGCAGGGTGCGGCGCGGGGCCGTGCCAAGGCGGGGCATCGCGGACAGCTGGCCGCTCCCCTGTCCGTTCCGCCACTCTGCTGACGGCCCGGCGAGGCGGGGGTCAGTTCTGCCTGCGGACAGAGAAGAACGGAGGAGAGGGGAGGAGGAAGAGAAGGAGGAGGAAGAGAAGGAGGAGGAGCAGCAGCAGCAGCAGCAGCGGGGGACGGCGGCGGGCAGGGGGTGGGCGGCCCATCACCGTCCCAGCGATGTGGCAGAGGCGGCACTGTGAGTAGCAGTCCCTCAGCGTTCCTCTGTCTGGTTCTCCCAGAGCGCAGCTTTCCCCGGCTGTCAGCCGCCTGCGGTACGAACCTCTGGGAAGCATCATACTGCGAATCCACGCCGGATTAGTGTTTTTTTTTTTTTTTTTTTTTTTTTTTTTTTTTTTCTTTCGATCATCAGAATTTAATCTCAAGCCTCCAGGTGTCTTTTTTTTTTTCTCCCCTTGAATGCCGGCCTTGGAGCAGCGGGTATGTGTTGGCGAGGCGTGGCAGCGCCAGTGTTTCAAGTCAGCTAAGCACAAACAGAGGTGTGCTGTGCTTAAGCCGCTGCCAAGGTACGAGTGAGCACCTGAGCAGAAAGGAACCGGAGCTGTTGGAAAATGGGACAGGTGTTTTCCGAGGTCTTCCCGACGTGCCCTTGCCCACCACCACTTCATCTTTCCACGTGTTTTCATTCTCCTATGCCTCTCTGCCCCTTCAGCTCAGTATCTGCCTGTCACAGGCCAAGCACCTCTCTGTGGCATGCAGTTCCCTCACAGCTCTGAGTGCCGCAGCCATGCTGAACCACAACCTTTCAGCTCAGCATGAGCGCAGCCTTGCTTCTGTGAATGTAGACCCAGCTTCTCATTTTATGAGTGCTACTTGTAGCAAGTCATAAGTTCTCTTCAGTTTGAGTGTATGGTTTAGCTGCATATGGGTTTTTATGCATTTCTGTGTGGGGAATTTATAATATGTGTGGTATATGTGTCTTCAGTAAGTGAAGACCCAGTGGACTCCACTGATGCCTTCAGTGCAGTCCCCCACTGGCTTCTGAATCCCCAGAGTCAAAGCCAGAAGTTCACTGGCAATGTTCTACAACAGTTTTCTGGACTCCATCCTTCCATCACTCAAAGCCAGGGCAGCCTGAGCTGGTGGGAGGCAGCCCTGCCCATGGCAGGAGTTGGGGCGGGTGGGCTTTGAGCTCCCTGCCAGCCCAAACCATTCTGTGATTCTGTGAATTCCCTTAGCCTAAGATTGCAAATGTTGCAAATGGCAAAATGTGTTCTCTCTCTGAAGATTCCCGTTATATAACTTTCTCTGTCATAATCCTTTAACTCTTAAATACAGTGGCACAGAACATTTTAAGAGCTTAGACCATCTTGAAAAGATGATGTACTGTCCTTATTGTTTGTTTTTATTTATAAAAAAGATGAGAAACTGTATAGAAAAACTTTAAATGTTCATAATGATCTGCATTGCCCCTCACTGAGATTCAAGGGTTGAAGTACAACTGTTGCTCAGATGTTAAGCTGACACCTGTGATTCAGAGGATTTCCTAGTTCTGTTGCTGTTATGGAGAATAGGGTGTGTTTGTGATTCTTCTTAGTAATATTTAGAGTTAGTGTTACAACTATTTTCTGTTGAGTTTTGTTATTTTTGTGTGTGTGTTTTGGTGGAGTTTTTTTAGGTACAATACAAGGAACAGTCTTATGCAGTAGTTGATATAGAGGCTAGAGAAGTCAAAGCTTTGCAAGAGAGAAGATCTCTTTGTGTAGTATTATAAACTGAATTGAGGCAGTAAATTCTACTCTCAAGATAAATGTCAAAACTTCCTTTTGGCGTGAATAAACATAAGCAGAGCCTCCAGAATGGGCGCATTGTACTATCATGTCCATCCTGCACTAACAGATGTGGACAAGTCAGGCAGTCAGTGTGAAAGAGGTAAGACTTGTAAAGCAAGACTTGAGGAGAACAAGTGAAGAATATGACCTTATTCTACAGAGGGGATAAGCAGAGAAAGGACAGAAGTCTTAACGGTTGTAAAAGCCAGGGTTTCCCAATTCCACTGTGATATTTCACTGTTTAACATCATAACTCAGGTAATGTATCCCTTCTGAATAAGGAATGCGTCTTCAGTGTGCTCATCCTGATGGACCCTGCCACCTGGGATTGGCAGGTTCACTAGCCCAGCTCAGGGATCACCAAGACCCATCAGTGATGTCTGTCACTTGGTCTCTGCACAGCTGAGCCTGCAAAGGGGAGTTTTAGAGCCCTCCTTGGCTGTGCCAGTCAGTGTGAGGGGAAAGCATGGTGAAAATGGATGATTGTGCTGCAACAGCATAGCCCAGCCTGCGCTGCAGCCGGCCACTTGCCCCATGCTGACATGGTGGTGGCTTTGCCCCACCTAGAGGCCCAGCCTGGCCCCAGACACACATCCATCACTCAAAACAGCCTCACAGCAATGTGCGATCCACACTGCTGGGGCCAAAACCAGGGCATGGGGAGGGTGCAGTCTGTGCTAACAGATTATGGGAAATAATCATATGCATTTTGATACGTTGGCTAAACACAGTCCTGTGAAAAGCGAAAAATACACAGCTTTGCTGTCCATTTCAATAAATTTGAGAACAGATTTTAAGACTGCCAAGAACCAGACTGATGTGTTATTTTCACTAAAGGTCACATATCCTACTAGTTTTATGTTTTTGTTGCTTTTTGTTTGTTTGTTTCATTAAAAACTATATATTAAAAAAAAAACTAGCTTTATTACTTATATATATTATGTAAATACATAATTTATATATGTATATATGTGGCCCAAGACAATTCCTCTTCACTTAGTGTGATCAAGTAGTCCAAAAAGGTTGCACACCTGTGGTTTAAACCATTATTTTAGTGTCTGCACATCACACAAAAACAGCAGTAATTGTATACAACCTACATAGTCGTGTATGATATCTGGTACTAATTTTTGAATTGAATTTCATGTCTCCTTGCAGTATCATAACTATGGGTTGAGGGGATCTGGTGCAGAGCAGGGGGTGGGTTTTATTCTCAAAGATGAAGTTTTCAAGATGGAAGGAATTCTGAGACATGAGTGTGCAACCAGTGCTCTGTCACCATATCACCAAAGGCAAGGTTAACACAGTGGTAGAAAAAAATAGCCATTTTTGTAGCAGTGCCAGAGAAAATACTTTTTTTGTGTGTGTGTTGCTATGGGTACATCTTTATGTCTGTGTTTTTCTTCTTGGCAGATTTTGTGAAGTTATCAGGGCTCTTGTTGGCATCATCATTTGCTTGGTACTTGGGATACTTATTTGCTGCTCATTTATCACAAGAGACACTGTCGACATCTATAGCTTATCTTCAAGACATTGGAAAGAAACCAGTGTTGAGGGGTATGTAGTTGTATTTTTTTTTTCCTTTTATCTAATGTTCTCTATTTACTTGTTAAATTAAAAAGGGCTTACAATCATAAAATCACTAAGATCACCCAGTCCAACCACCAGCCCACCCCCACCATGCCCACATCCCTCAGTGCCACATCCACACAGCTCTTGAACACCTCCAGGGACGGTGACTGCACCACCTCCCTGGGCAGCCTGTGCCACTGCATCACTCCTCCTTCTAAGAATAAATTTTTCCAAATATCTGACCTAAACATGCCATGGTGTAACTTAAGGCTATTACCTTTTGTCCTCTTGTTACCTAACAAGCTATTATAAGAATGATGTTGTTTGGATGTTGTTAGGACCAGAGGGAATGGTTTCAAGCTACGGCAGGGGAGATTCAGGCTGGACATGAGGAAGTATTACTTTTCAGAAAGGGTGGTCAGGCACTGGAATGGATGCCCAGGGAGGTGGTGGAGTCACCGAGCCTGGGGGTGTTCAAGGAAAGGCTGGATGTTGTGTTGAGGGACATGGTTTAGTGGGAGCTACTGGGAATAGGTGAACGGTTGGACTGGATGATCTTTTAGGTCTTTTCCAACCTTGGTGATTCTATGATTCTGTGGATAAAGTGAATTCATTTAATTAGTGTAAATCTGGACTACTTCTTATGCACTATTTTGAAGAAACATAATGTCATCTTATATTTGTCAGTATGCAAATATTAATAATTGACTAGTAATCTAATAACACCTTATTTGTTTGTTAGCATGTAAGCATAAGCAATCTGCAAAGCTGCTGCTGAAGCTTTGACTATATCTTAGGTGTTTTTTAGAGTTTCCGTAACTGGTGGAATCGCTAGCCAAAGTTTGTGATGTGGTTCTCTTTTTTTTCTTCTGATCTGATGGACTTAATGTTTTTTTCATTCTATGACTGCTATTGTGTGAAAAAAGTTTAGAATTGTAACAGTCAGCTTCAAGCTATCTGCAGGAATTCTTTATCCATATAACCCTTGTTTACTTTTAATGGAAATAGTACAAAATAGTATGATCTGATTTGAATCGAGAGTATATGGAATTATTTTCTCTAGGCAAGTTAGCTCTTCTTCCCAGCAGTGGTTTGAAAGCCAACAATAACCCAAAACCCAAGCAAATCTGTGAGAATGTTGCCACAATACTGGAAAGCTGACAGTATTGGCCTCTGTGTATATAAGTGTGAGCTTATATATTAACGTGTTGACTCTAAGTGATTCTTTCCATGTAGAAATTGTTTATGTAGCACTCAGGAAGACTTCCTCATCTTTGCTGTTGTAGCCCCACTCCCCAGAAGGCAGAAGTGTGATCACTGGTCTCCCTGCTCACCAGGGAGCTATGCCTATCGGATTCTTAGTGGTGGTGGCAAAGAAAAGCTGGCTAAAATCTGTTTTGAAGATGAGCTGTAAGTACCAGACTGACTTTTAATATATGTCAATACTTTGTAGTATAAAGAAGGATCTTTCATTTTGGTTCACTAGCAAGTAAGCTCCTACGGAAACAAAAGACCTCTTCAGTAAAATTACATGCAGAAAAAGGTCACTGTATATTCCCTTTTCAGTTAATAAGTATGCCCTAGGTCTCTTAGGAACAAGTGAGTTTTTCCTCCTGTTCCTGTTTTCCTTTTTATGGCACTCCTTCTGCAGCATGATTTGAATTCCATCTTAAATACAGATTCTTCTCTGCTTCATTCTGGTGAGCTTTATGGTGATGATTCAAACTGAGACAATTCATTTCCATGGAACTCTGGCCTAAAGTAGAGACTTAACAGCACTGAAGGAGAGCTAAAGATAACGTGGAGATAGTGACTTTGAATATATGCTTATAAATGTGTTTTTTAAAGTTGTTTTAAATTTTTCTCCTCTTCTTGTGTGTTCTGCCTTTGGGATAGCACATCGCTGCCGTGTGGGTCTGTACTGTTTTTGCTGAAGGTTGTATTTTCCTTTCACAGACACTGTAGTTTCTATGTAGTATACTTGCCTTTGCTCAGTGTCCGGTCTGTTTGATTGGCTTTCTCTCATATCCTGGGCTGACTCAACTTTTTTATTGATAGGTAGATGTAATATAAGGTTATGAGAAGCATGTCGTCTGAGTCATTTAAACCTAGATCAAAAGACTTATAAATTGTTGATGTTTTATTGGTGGTGAACATCAGCATATATCTGATAATATTTAACTTTTTTTTTTTTTTTTTTTTTAATACATACATCTCAGGTTATTGTCTTTATTCCTGTAGATAAGCTGTTTTCAGCTGTTGGTTTCAATTATGATTTTCAGTTTTAGTCGTTCAGGACATATATTGAATGGTCAGCACCTTCTGAAAGTCAGGTTTGTTCCTCCTTTTTCAGACTGGACAAGTAAAGTGACTTTAAATCCTTAAAGTGATCTTTCAAGTAGATACAGCCACATGGCTTACTATCATAAAAACGAACCCACACATTTATTATGTTTTTTTATTTATCTTTTGGATGGATTTGTACAAAGCACTTTCTTGATCTGGTTCATTTTGCAGAACTCATTAAGTATCTTTGAAGGAAATGGACTGGTATAACATGCAAGACTTTAAAGCCAAAGCTCTTGCTTACTACTAGGCTCTTGAATTAGATAACTGAAAAAGTTTGAACACCAGGAAATGGCTTAGCATTGGTAAATCTGAATCGGAGTCTCTGGAAGGATGAAATCTACTGATACAGCACTTCTTTTCAATTCCAGGCTTATAAGTGAAGAAAAGGGTAATGTTGGAAGAGGTATAAACATAGCCATTGTCAATTGTAAGTAAGATTAAAAATGTTAGAGACATACCTTTGTGATGATTAAAAAAACAAACGTTTGGGGTGTTTTTAGTAGCTAGTATGGAAGCAAAGGAGAAATTGCAACTTGATTCATCTTAAATGTAAGAAGGACAAATTACTGCTTGAGAGAAATAGTCTTCTGGATAAATGAAAGAAACGTGTACATAATCAGTATAAGCAAATAAAAAGATATACAGTAACTGAGAATTGCAGTTCTACGTGAGGTACAATTTCCTTTTCTAGAATTGGTCAGTGGACAGAAAGACAAACTCAAAGCTTGATTAATATTAAAGTGCTTGTAATAGAAGCTGTTGGAAAGCTGATGCAGTAGTTTGTTCCAGGTCTCATGCACCATTTTAACTTAGATGAATAGGTATGGTGGTGAAATGCAGTGCATTCAACGATGGATCCTTAGAAAAATGATTGCTAAATATCGTGGGGGAGTGGAAGCAAGGGATGCACTGACAAGTTGGTTTTGATCACAGAACGTTTTTGTTCCAGTTTCCTTGTCTCATTATTGTTAAACAAGGTTTTAGCCTTGTCTAAACCTTCATGATTTTATTTGAGTTGCTGGGCTCAATTAATGTAGACAAGAATCTGAAACACTGCACAGAATGGAGCCATTCAAATAGAATCAGGCTTAATCAACTTCTATGTGTATGGTTGCCACCTAATGTAGTATATGTACGTATGTGCACTTGGATGTGTACAGTAAACGGAATTTCTTCCTTAAAACAAAAATAATGATGGTTTTGTCATCAGCGATGTTCAGATTCAGGCTTTTGTTTAAAGAAGAATTTGTTTATTTCCAGTGTGATTTCTCTCTGACAGTTTGCAGGTCTGTGTTGTAACAGAAGTGATTTGAGAACAATTTTTTCAGCTGACTGCAGCTACAAGCAGTGACTACACAAAATGTTTTCCCCGAATCTCAAATTTACATTATTCTATATTTCTTCCAATTTGAAAATGCAAACGAAAAATTGGAAGCACAATAATACCAAAACTTAGAGATGCCTTACTTTTGCTGAAAATGCTGTGCATGCTGCTAAATGTAACCGTTTTTGCTCATATTTGCACTCTTAATCTTTTCTTACAGATGAAACAGGAGCACTAACATCAGCAAATTTCTTTGACATGTGGGAAGGAGGTAGGGAAAAGAGTGCAACAAAGCTTTTGTTAACATCTCAGTGTTCAATAAAAACATATTAAAATATTTGTCCTAGTCTTTAAGTGACTGTGCTTCTTCATTGAAGAAGATCACTTAGAAACAAACAGCAGTTGTAGTCATTTAAACATAGCCAGATCAATAGCCAGATCTTTTGACAACAACTTTTCCTGAAAAGATGTGGGGCTTTTTTTTCTGTTGGTTGAGTTAGTTAATGTTTGTTGTGATTAGTTGCTATTTTTTTTCTCCATTATTTCAGTCTGGCAAAGGACAGCACTTAACCAGATACTGCATCTATTTAGCAAAATCTTTTTTCTGATACGTTTTGTTCTATTCTAATTGCAAAATCATAATAAGCTAGTCTTTCTACACTACAGTGTAGCTAAACAGAAGATCTACTTTAAGAATAGCTTCTAATACATTTTCCAGACTTAGGATGATACCTTACTGTACTTCCTACTAAGAAGAAACAGAATGCTATGAGGCACTTGCAGCCAATTCTTTCACCACTTAAGAGTGTTTATGACCTTGCATGCATGAACAGAAATCACACTGGGTCTAATCATGGGGCTTCAGATTTTCATATGGTGTATGGACTGCAATGTCTCCAAGGCTACTGCCATACAATACACTTACTTTCTATAGAAAATAACGTATGCCTTATAAATAAATATCTTAGTGCTGCAAATAAACTGCCATTTAATGCAAATGGATGTACAGTGGGGTGTGTTACTTAGATCTACAGTTGGCATGGTAGTCAGCACACAAAAATAAAGGCACAGAGTATCAGTGACTTCTGAACTATTCCATGTTTTGCTTGCTGGTGGAGTGTGACGCAGGGTAAAATCTCAACTTGTGTGTAAATGTTATCTGTTTTCAGAGGTTCAGAAGTATCTTTCTTTACAGCTGGGAATTATAGATCGACCTTTGCTCTTCTGGTCTTCAGTGAGAGCTGGCAGCTTTCTGCACCTTCAAGGATTAGGCAAGTCCTGTGCCAGTGCATGGAAAGATTGCCTAAATAGGTCTCATTTTGAGTAGGCAAGGTCAAAAAGTGAGAAGTTGAATGCAAGGGAAAGTAGGTGGAAAGTGATCGTGTGTGTGAGGGAGTAACCAGTTGTGTAATTAATTCAACAGACCACTCAGAAGAGATGGTGGCTTTCATTGAAAGTGCACCACAAGGGTCCCTGCTTTTCATGGTTACTCATGATGATGGAAGCGCCCGGTAAGGAAACTATTCATGACAGGCTGAGAAACACAGCAACAAATAGCCTGGCAGTCACTGTTGTACAGTGGTTTAAAGGAGTGATTCATTTCATTGTATAGTCATTTCCTCTCTTAAAAGTGTGGATTATATACACATTCATTCAATGCTTGCTCATGTCATATATGTTGATGCTTCCAAAGATGGAAGGAGAGCATCATGCTTGTTTAAAAGCACCAGTTATCATCATAAAGGGCAGTGTTATTATCTCTGCATCACAACCTTTTATTAAAAAGGTATCCACAGCTCTAATTAGAACATACCTAGCTTGCATTCCTTCTTACATCTTAACCTGATTCTTCAAGTCCTTTCAAATCTTATGATTGAAGTCATGATATCATAATTAAACAGGGACAGTCTTAATCATTTGGCTGATAAACATTTGAAGCTTTTGTCCACATTTAAAAAGGAATAAAAAGTCAAATTTTACAAATTCAGTGTTTGAGATGTATTTCTTTCTGCTGCATTGTTACAACCAGATGGTATTGACATCAGGGATGTAGAGAAGAGGAATTCAAAGATGTAATTTTGGTCTGTAGGTTTAATGGCATGCTAGTAAGACAGCACTCGGGAAGCTTTTAACTTCTAATTGTTTCTTGTGCCAACCTACTAATGTAAACCATAGAATTATAGACTCATCTAGATTGGAAAAGACCCTTAAGATCATTTAGTCCAACCATCAACCTGACCTCATGAGTCTTATCATTAAACTGTGTCCCTTTGTGCCACATCCACATATCCCTTAAATGCCTCCAGAGATAGGGACTGCACCACTTCCCTAGTCAGCTTGCTCCGCCCTCTCTGTGAAAAATTTCTTCCTGATGTACAACCCAAGTGTCCTCTGATAAAAACTTTGAGGCCGTTTCCTCATGTCCTAATGCTCGTGAACTGAGGGGAAAGACCAGCACCCACCTCACAGCAATCTCCTTTCAGTTACTTGTAGAGAGCAATGTGGAAAACAATCCCAGTTCCACCAGCCACTTCTCACTATAAAGCCAAAGTGTTCTTTTTCAGCTTTTTTTTATATTATTAATACTTTTTTTTTTTTTTTTTTAGGTTGAAAAGTAATGCCAAAAAGTTAGTAGAAGCTCTGGGAAGTAAAGAAATACAAAATATGAAGTTCAGGTCAAGCTGGGCTTTTATAGCTGCCAAAGGCTTCAGGCTTCCAGATGATATCGAAAGAGAAAAGGTCAGGTTCATTTTATTTTCAATTTTATTTGTTTCTGTCTCGGATGTAAACTTTAGGTGCAGATCTTGTGGGGTATCTGTAGTAACTTCAGGATCAGCCATAGTTGTTCAAAGCAAATTCTCTAATGTGTCATTATTCTTTGCTTTAGATCTGAGACTTTGAGTCTTTGGATTTCTTAGGCAGATTGTAAGAGAAATCGGTGGAATCTTAACCCATTATGTTGAATAAGATGTCTAACATACCCCTCAGCTTCCGTTTCTCTTTTATGTTGTATAAGGTTTGACAAACTAATTTGGTAAACACAAATACTGATTCATTTTATTTTGTTTTATTTTTAACAGATAAACCACTCTGACAGTAAGAAGAATAGATACGGTGGCTGGCCAGCTGAAATACAGATAGAGGGCTGTATCCCAAGAAACCTGATGTAAACAAATGCATACCTCCTTAGCAAAGATTCTTCTATATTTTTATACATATAACTCTGGTAGTTTGCGTCCAGAGCCCAATAAGCACCCGAACAGCATTTGTAAAATAAGTCATATATACAGTTTTTACTCTTGCTTTCATTTGTGAGGTTTTTCTCTAATCTGAAAACAAATAGATCTTTCGATGCAAGTGGTAAGAAAATGCTCTGGTTGGAAATTACAGTACTTAGACAGTTGGTTGTAAAATACCAGGGTTATTGAAAGTGATTGTACATTGTCATCAGTGACTTGTTAGTTACTTGTTTTTAACGTGTGTTTCCTCTTGGTTCCCCTTATAAACTAACATAGAACTTAGTCTAATCTATAATATAAAATAAAATGTAAATATAGTATAATATAAAATAAATTATTTAGTACTAATTTATTGGTAACTTCTCTTCAGAAGAAGCCACTACGTTTTTTGAGCTGGTTTTGGTAATGTTAACAATTTGGAATAACGTTGTTAACGTGTGGGAATGGGATGTTGTTTCTGCATTAGATATTAAAAAGGGCAATTGGTTTGAAGAAGTAGAACATAATGTATTTGTATTCTGTAACTTATCCTTAGATCGAAAAAGTAGAAATACTGTATACGTTAGCAGCATCTTTTGGAGACCTAATTACTGAATTATGTGATTAATTATTTCTTGCAAAACTGCAAGAAGTTGTTAAATGTTCCAAACAATGTGGTATAGTGTTAAGGATTAGAAAACATACTGTAGGGTTGTTCTGTTAGGATAAGAAACTCCCAGCAAAAGAAAAATAGATTTAACAAACATCTACACTAGGCTGGACTGTCTCACTCCGTGAGAAGCTTGGGATGTGACAGGCAGGCATCAAGATACTCCCCTCTGTCCTCCTTCCGAGCTTATCTCTATGCAAGGGTGGACGAGCAGATATCCAGAAACAATGACCAAACATAATGACCAAAGGGTCAGAAGTTAATTAGTTAATTAATTAGAAGTTTATGCTTAGCCAGCGAAGATTTATGTTTGTCCACTCTATGTTTAGTGAAGCGTAGAGAAGATTGTGAACATAAAGTACTCAGCCAGTGAGGAACTAGGGGAGAAAGAGATAAGCGTCGGGCAATAAGGCATAAAAGATGCAACACTGTTTTCTGTGTGCTCTCCTGCTTGCAGGAGGCCCGCCATTGCAATTGCGAATAAAAGCTGCTTTATTAGAGGTACCATCCTGATAAATTATTTGGATATTTCCAACAATTTGGGGGGTCATCTGGGATAATTATCACCTCCCGGGGGTCTCCCCCACTGTCCTGAAGAGGATAGGTGCACCCCGCTGATTTCAGCGGTCCTGTCTGGGTGGTGGGGTGACACCTTGGGACAGCTGATAAGAAACTGAGGCTGTTACATAAAGGACAGGCTCTGACAAAGCCAAGAGGCAGGTAGGCACGGGTGTTGGCCTTTGCGACCTGATAACTTTGTGCATGGCCAAGGTAAGGGAATTTAATTCCTGCCTTGGGGGTTGGTGGAGACTCTTGAGTGTGTGCAACTGAGGTGCACTTTCAGTGCAAACCAAGTGCGGAGTCCTGATCTGCGGTTCCATTGTCCTGCAAGGAGCACAGCCAGAGACAGATGAAGCAGCTGTGATGGTGAAAGGAAGAGTCTCAGGAGGGAGCTGTTGGTGTGCAGTGCCCTGTGCACGTGTATGGGAGCTGCTGAGTCACGGCCTGAACCTCTGATTGATCACCTGAGGCGAGCACTGAGTCAGCCAGGGGAGCACAAGGCAATTCACCTGTGCTGCAGGAAGGGGTGGAGCCTGGCTGCACCTCTCCTAGACCCATTTAAGAGCTGGCTACCAGAGGGGAAGGATCTCTTCTGGAGAGTGTCACAGCGAGCCCAGGATATGGGTAAGTTTTCTATCTATTCTCTTTTGATATAATAATTGCTTAGCCAAACTCTCTGGTATATTTCATAACTATAGCATCTATATATTCACTGATTATACAGCACTTGATAAAGTGCCAGCAATACACCCCTATTAATCTGAGAGATAGGAGTGTAGCGCTCCAAAGGGATTGGGCCCAAAATCCGAAAATCGGGGTGTGATAATCTGTGAGCTGGGTAGTTTACAGTAGCTTTTTGGAGGGATGGGTAATAGGAGCTCCCAAAAACAGGGGAAAAGGGTCCCCAGAATGATGCCTAGAGATAGCCCCTTGGGGAAGAAGCTTCAGAATTGGAAAAATAACCCCTAAGCTAGAGATGAGAACAGGAAAAAGATGTTTAAATACTGTGTACAGACGCAGCCTAGAGAGCACTACATGGAAAAACATTTCAACCAAAATGTGAGTCTGACAGAGATCGGCTTTTGTCAGACTTTGAATTTGTATGTAAACAATAAGACTCCTTTCTCTGAAACAGAATTGGCTTATACCGTTTAAAGGGAGCAAAAACAAGACGTAAAATAGTTCCTCACAAGAAAGAGTCAAAGTTCAAAAGAGAAAGGAGAGGAGCAGAAAGATCATAAATGGGATCCCTTCGATAACTACCCCACCTCCCCTAAAAAAAAAAAAAGTACTTACATACTTGTTTCAGTATTTCTCTACATCTAAATCATACTTCTTTTGCTTGTTCATCCTACACGTTTTGTAGGTCACAGGGTTCATTTTGGTGTTTTACAAGTGTGATGGTAAATGCATGTGAACTGTCGTGCCACATCCTGAATTTGTCCTCATTCTTGAATTGTAGGAATTTGAATGGAAAACTCAAGGTCTGCTAGCAGTCACTGGCTACTTAACACTAAAGAAAAGTTATTTATACCTCCTTCAGTTAAAAAAAAATAATAATAATAATAAAAATAAAGGAGGCATCTGTTAAAGGATATGCCTGTGATGCATAAAGGATGCATCACAGGCATCTGTTGTGACCGAGTTGGCCACAGCTGTCTGGAGTTCTGGAGATACTTCAGAGCTTATTCCTTGGGAGATTTGAAGCAGTACTCTGTATAGGCTCCTTAGGTGTGTTGTAGCACTGTGACTAAATTACCCCTCACTTGTGCTGCTGTTAAAGGGATCTAACCACTTGTTCTTCAGCACTCCTATCAGACAGATTGGTGCTAAGACATAAGGCTTGTGTATGTTTATTTTCTTAAGTGCACAGCTTTACATGATCACTATTTTATTTGGGCAGTGTTCACGTTACTGGCTCAACAGTTATTCCTTTAAATTTGTTGCCTGCTTGAATTGTAAAAAAAAACAACATAATTAATTACAGTAATAATAGCAGCCAAATCTGAGGATGCCAGGCTCTGTGGCAGTCATGGGACTCTGCAGTTTGACACTCATTACCTTCTACTCCAGCCTACAATTGATCTTGCGTCAGTTACAATTAAATTTTACATCATATCATAATCATAGAATCATCAAATGGCCTGTGTTGAAAAGGACCACAATGGTCATTTAGTTTTAACCCCCCTGCTGTATGCAGGGTCACCAACCACCAGACCAGGCTGCCCAGAGCCACATCCAGCCTGGCCTTGAACACCTCCAGGGATGGGGCATCCACAGCCTCCTTGGGCAACCTGTTCCAGTGCATCACCACCCTTTGTGTGGAAAAACTTCCTCCTCATATTTAACCTAAATCTTCCCTGTCTCAGTTTAAAACCATTCCCCCTTGTCCTATCACTATGCACCCTCGTAATGAGCTGTTCCCCCTCCTGTTTATATGCTCCCTTCAAGTACTGGCAGTCCACAAAGAGGTCTCCCTGGAGCCTTCTCTTCTCCAAGCTAAACAAGCCCGGTTCCCTCAACCTTTCTTCATAGGAGAGGTGCTCCAGCCCTCTGATCCACTGGCCCTCCTTTGGACCTGTTCCAAAAGCTCTGTGTCTTTCTTGTGCTGAGGGTCCCAGGCCAACATCAGTTTCTTTTTAGCAGTTAACACAAGTGTACTGCTGCTACGCCTTGTAGGTAAAAAGCAAAGTAGGGCTGTAGCTCTGGCATTACCAAGCCTCAGCAGCATCTTGCCTTACTGCTCCTGCAATTGCTTGCAAACCTTAACAACGTCAAAGAGGTCCTTGCTTAATGGTGAGGTGAGGATGTTACCCAGTTGCCCAAGCAGCCTTTCTTTGACAAAGGAAGGCTGGACATTTGGTTTTGTATGCCTGTCAGCGGATAACTGTTCTGATGTATCAGGAACAGGAACACCAATTCCAAGTACAATGTTTTGCATTATTATCATTCTTTCCATTACATCAAATCACACAGATACTGTTCATAGGTTTGTGTGGGGAACATATCAGGACATATTTTGTCCACAATGCTTATGATTGCTTCCTATTAACTGGGAGTATTTTGTGTGCCTCACCTAACTATTCCCAAACAAGCTTTTGGTACCTTTCTTTCTGCAAAGAGGTTGGTTTGTCTGCCAGTCCCCATGAAGCAAGTTCACGGTGCTCCATTCTCTATGAATGGGCAATAGTAAAAGTCACATGCTGGTGGTCTGAATCAAATCTCAGCTACCGAGAGCCCTTTGCAGCATGAGTCACCACACAGTGTTCTTCAGCTTCACTGGGTTTTTGCTTTCTCAGAGATGCAGCTGAATCATCCAGACATAGAGACTTCTAATAAGATGCGGTGTTGGACTGTCAGTTTTGTTTTCCTCCGTTTGTGGCACAGTGCTTAAACACAGTAGGTGGAGGAGACTTGGGTGCTTTGTGATGAGCAGAGGATGGGATGTCCTCACCAAGAAATGGGGTTAAGTCCTCCAGAGGAACTGCTCTTCTTCTGAAGCAGAGAACGCCTGCTGAATGGGAAAGTATCACCTGTAGCCTGCAGTGCTGCTCAGGGCTTGACATGGTATTTTCAAAAGCAAAACAACACAGCAAGTGGAAGCAGTGGCTGTGCTTATCCTGTGTCTGCCTGCATGGGACCAAGCTGCTGCCTTGGCTGGCTGCTGGTACCCCACACCTGCAGCTGAGACAGAGCCAACAGGTCCACATCAACCATTTCTTCCAGCAGCACATGGCTGTTGGCATTCTTCATGGGAAGCATCCAGATAGGCCCTCCTGTCCCCTGCCCACTTAGGTAGACACTTCAGATAGAAGCAGTTAGAAAAATAGCTACCGTTCCCTTTACCCTTCAGTGGAAGCACGATACAAGCAGTCCCATAAGGAACGGAGTGCCAGGACAGAAACCCTTCTTTATCTCTCCGTTTAAGAGAATGAAAAGTGTTTCAGGCCCTGATGGATCTCTTGCAATCCAGCTAGAAGGCAGAGACAGAAATACCAATCAAAGAATAGGTATCTTTTCCATTTCTCACTGGCAACCGTTGCTTCTGGTTGTTGGCCTAACACTATCTATCCCTAGGTGGAAAATTTCTCAAATGTTTAGAAGGAAAATACAAGAAAGTGGAAGTTGTTCCGCAAAAGATGCCCTTCTGTAGACAGTTTGTGCTGAAAGCAAAACTCCTGCTAACTGCAGTCTACTCAGGAGAGCAAAGAGGAGCTGATGCCTGCTGGGAAATAATATAGGAGTGGTGTGTCTCTAATCTCTTCTTAGCTGCTGGTGAATTGCCAGGCAGTAGCTTGAATTCAAGGCATTAAGATGGATGTCTTAATAATGTCTAAGCAACAGTGATTCCTCACTGCCAGTAAATGAAAAGTTTTGGTTTCACTTTTCTGCTGTGGATGTTTTGTGGCGGTGGTAGTGGCTGTGGTTTTTACCCCAGAGCAATTATTGAGCAGCATAGGAAATGTAGAGTCAAATACAAACTTTACATTAGCAGCTCTGATATGATTTTTCTGTCTGCTCCAAAGCGCATAGAGATAGATGCTTTGGGCTTGCCCAGTCTCTATTGTGGTTCTCATTAAAAATAGGTAGATACAGCCTACAGATTGGGACAGTGTTGCTTGGAGGTGAAATTAAACATCTCTGCTTGTGTTTTTCTGAGCCCAAAAACTGCTGTACAGCAGATTGTATGGTAAGGCTTGGATAAGATATTGATGGAAGCTGGTCACTGTTTCATTGTTCTTACTGTAGTTTTAAGAGTATATGGTACTTCTAGAGAACGCAAGTGTGAGTTTCACAATGCAGATGTTCACACTGTGATTAGAGCTGCTCTGCAACAGAAAAGTATGTATTTCTGGAGCAGAAGGTGTGTTTCTGGAGCAGAAGGTTTGGGGTTTTGGCTGGAATAATCTTCTCCATAGTGGCTCGTATAGTGCTGTGTTTGGATTTAGGATGAAAATAATGTTGATAGCACACTGTTGTTGTAGTTGTTGCTGAGCAGTGCTTACACAGAGCCAAGGACATTTCAGTTCCTCACATCGCCTGGCCAGCAAGGAGCTGAGGGGGCACAGGGAGCTGGGAGGGGACAGAACCAGGACAGCTGACTCTGGCCTATGTGGATGTCTCATAACACGTAGCGTCACGTTGAACAACAAAACTGGGGGAACTGGTGGAGCATCAGTTGGCTGGTTGTGAGCAATTGCTTTGCACATCATTTGTTCTGTTCATCCTTTTTGTTCCTATTTTATTTGTTCTGTTTCTAAGCTTTCTCAACCCAAAATTTCCCACACTTTCTAATGTTTTCCCCCATTCCACTGCGGGTGGCCAATATATGAGCCATGTGGCATTTAGTTGCCTCTGGATAAAACGACACTAGGCTGAATCATTAGAATCATTAGATCTAGACTAATAATGATTCTTGTTACTTCTAACATTTCCAGTATAATATGATAAATATACATTTTTATATTGCCCATATATTAGAAAGTGGGTATAAATAATCTCTCTTTGCCCATAAACAAGATCTTGAGTGTAGCAGTGTCCCAGCTTGCAGTGCTGTTTGTCCTTGGTGACCCAGCAGGAGTTGGTACCTTTTTCTCTTCTACTACTGGCCAGGAGCTGCAGGAGGCAACTTCTCAGACCACTATATCATGTCTTTCCCCTTGCCTCTCGCAAGATCTTGCCCATTCTCCATATAGTCTATAGGAACAGAACACAAGGATGAAGAAAATGGCCTGAAAGGTATTGGTCTTCCTTCAGTGTTCATAGAATCATTAAGGTTGAAAAAGACCTTTAAAATCACCTAGGCCAACTCTCAGCCCATCATCACCAAGTCCCTTGGTGCCACATCCAGTCCTTGAACGTTTCTAGAGATGGTGACTCCACCACCTTCGTGGGCAGACTGTGCCACTGCCTCACTGCTTTTTCTGGAAATAAATGTTCCCTGATATCTAACCTGAAAAGTAAAGGGGTTGTTGCTCATCAGCAGTATTATTTGCCCTCTGATTCCTCTGCAGGAGAAGGAGAAACCACAGGATGAGGAGTGTAGCGGTGCACTGGAGTGGTTTTGTTACTGGGTTCTGCAAAGCACTGGGAAGAAAATTGGCTAGTGGATGAGGATGTTGAGTGAAACAAACATCAGGATATTATTTCCAAGCATGAAAGCATTTTAGTTTCGTTTCTGCTTGTTTACGTCATGTAGGTGGAGTCTGTGCATACAAAAGCACCCAAAGCAGCTGAATGCAGTTAATTGTTTCTCCTTGCTGCATGACTCTGGCAGGTATGACTTTTCCTTTTCTTTACCTTCTTTTAAAAATAACCATGTGATTTTTAATTGCTATATTTGTTGCTTTTAATAGTTGAAGGTGTCAGCAGCACAATCTGGCCAGCAGTTTGCATGTACAGTGTTGGGAGTTTTGCACTGCTATATTTTTTCAGATAGTGTTAACAAATGTACAGCCCAGAGGCTGTAGAGATTACACAGATATCTTCTGGTCAGTGTGACAGGTAGAAGTCTGTGTCCCCTTCTGGCTGGACGCAGACTAACACAAGTGATATTTGGGAGACAAAAGGGGGTTGCATGCTCAGCACCGCAGCTTTGTGTTTGGTGGTTGGTTTTGGAGCTACTCCCAGAGCAGTGAAGCCAGGGCTGCCAGAGGAAAGCAAGGCTACTTATTGCCAGGCAGTTTGCAATCCATGCGGCCCCAGCTGGGTCAGGCTGCCCAGAGGTTTCTTGTGGGGTGGCAGGCAGCTGCTGGCAGGAGACTGCAGATGCCTTCAGATACAGTTCAAGGAAAGCAGAATGGCAACAGTGTCACAGCAGCTGTGGTGATGATAGAATGCTTACAGGGAAGAAGTTTTTCCTAATACCCACCCCAAGTAGTTGAATTGTCTTCTGTTGCTGGTCCAAATAAAGCACTTTTCTCACAGTCTATTTTTTGTTGCTGTTTTGGTTAAAGGAGAGAGGAATATTAATAATAATAATAAATTGGACTGAGTAGGAAGTGAGGAATTACTCTTTTTATTTTTATAAACTTGTTTTGCACATTTAAAGTATCATTTATGTTTTATGTGCTCTCCCCATATTGACATCAGCTAAAAGTGCAAAATACTTATTTTTAATTCAACCGAAGAACAGGCTCACTAGTAAATGTATCCACTAGGACTAGCAGATATTTTGGTCCACTAGTCCTAGGTAATTCAGTAAAATCAATCTGCCAATATCCTCCAGGTGCCTGTCTCTCTGCTGTTTTTCTGAATTGAATTTTATTCTCTGTTTTCAGATTGGTTTGTTTGTTTTGCACTGTATTTCACACCTTTCAGGTGTGAACAGGTGGGGGAAAAGTGATTTTAGTTTGCTTTTGTTACACTATATTACAGGAATTGCATTAATCTCCCTGTGCTTAGTTTGCTTTGTCCTTGACAATAACTGGTGAGTCATCTCCTTGTCCTTATCTCAATCTTGGAGCCTTTTTTCATCATGTTTTCTCCCCCAGTTCTGTTCAGGAGGGGGAGTGAGAGAGTGGCGTGGTGGAGCTAAGCTAGCCATTGTTGTGAAACCACTGCATCCGCCCTGTCCAAAAAATTTCTCGTTTAGTCTCCGTAAGAGAGACTGAGAATACTTTGGGAATATCCTGTGTCAAATTCTTTTTTGGGGAACACAAAAAAGGTTTAAGTGACGTCGTGGGAAGTGTTTCAAGTCTTTCCTCTGGAGATCAATCTTAATAATTTGAGAAGAATTTGGGTTCTTGATCCCTGTTAAGGGCTTGAACCAGGAGGTAGAAACATTGTTCTGATTTTTTTCTCTGCTATGGTTAATGTTGATTTCAGAGTCTGTCAAGAGTGGTTGGTATTGATAGTAATCACTGCTCGGTGCAGTACATACGGACAAGCCATAGAGCAAGCCAGAACAACAGCAGAACATGAACGGTGAAAAGTTCAACTTCAGCAGATCTTTCGGATGTGCCAGTCAGATCCCAAACTCCAACACACCTTTCGGATGTGCCAATCAGATCCCAAAGCAGGATAGTAACAAACCACCTTCCTTCCCAACATGTTTTGTTTTTGGGACACGTCCGCCACCGCCACCAGACTGTAGCAATCAGATGACTTCCTCTTTACGAGAACTGACTGACAGAAAGCCTGGGCATGAGCAGGAAGTGTCCAAGAAGCAGAATGACAGTGAAGAGGACAAGGATGAGGTAAGGCAGGTGGCAGAGAAAAGCACAGATACTCTCCAAACTCACCCGTGTTTTACATTGTGACTCAAAATGAATTCCTCTGTCTCTTTGGGGACTTGTTAGGTCGAAGGAGAGGAGAATTTTTAGGATCAGTGTCAAGAAGTCATTTGCATAGCTAGGAAGATGTGTGCCTACTGTTAATCTGCTGGCATAAAAACTGCTCATGTGATAAACAGCATGGCAGCAGCCTAGTAGCCAGTGTAACCTGTAATAAATATCTAATTCATTAGGAACAATTAGCAAACACCAGTAAATGGGAATCCTAAAATCTGGGATATTTTTTAACTTACTTTACTTACTTTACTTACTTTACTTACTTTACTTACTTTACTTACTTTACTTACTTTACTTACTTTACTTACTTTACTTACTTTACTTACTTTACTTACTTTACTTACTTTACTTACTTTACTTACTTTACTTACTTTACTTACTTTACTTACTTTACTTACTTTACTTACTTTACTTACTTTACTTACTTTACTTACTTTACTTACTTTACTTACTTTACTTACTTTACTTACTTTACTTACTTTACTTACTTTACTTACTTTACTTACTTTACTTACTTTACTTACTTTACTTACTTTACTTACTTTACTTACTTTACTTACTTTACTTACTTTACTTACTTTACTTACTTTACTTACTTTACTTACTTTACTTACTTTACTTACTTTACTTACTTTACTTACTTTACTTACTTTACTTACTGTTACCTTCAACGGAAACATAAAGAAACTTTACTAATAATCTGTGTTGTATATTTAACACACAGAGATTATCATAGAATCATTAAGGTTGGAAAAGACCTCTGAGATCATCCAGCCCAACCATCCACCTACACCAACGTTGCCCACCAAACCATGTGCCTAAGTAATACATCTATACCCTTTCCTTAAATACTTCCAGAGACAGTGACTCCACCACCTCCCAGGGCAGTCTTTGCCAATGCCTCACCATGCTTTTTGAGAAGAAATATTTCCTAACATTCAATCTGACCCTCCCTTGTGGTGAGGCCATTCCCTCTCATTCTATCACTATTACCTGGGAGTAGAGGCTGGGCTCCACCTTACCCCACCCTCCTTTCAGGTGGCTGTACTGAGAAATAATGTCTCCCCTGAGCTTCCTCTTCTCCAGGCTTAACAATCCCAGTTCCCTCTGCTGCTCCCCACAAGGTCTGTGCTCCAGACCCCTCACAAGCTTTAAGTCTGTGTTAATGGGGTTTCTTGAGAATGGCTGGGATTTACTAGGCAGTAAACACTGTGATAAAGGTAGTATGAAAGAGTTATCAATTATCAAAGTATCAAGGTGTTTTAAAATGCCTGCTGGCAGAGATGTGTACCATCTTTCTTATCTTGAAAGAAAAAAAATTTTTTTTTATTATATCTGACAAATATTTTCATAGGTGACTCTTAGACAGAACTGATGGTGGTGGCCAGCTAGGATCTGGCAAAGAAAGATGTGAACTACAGATTTTAGCCATGTATGGAGGTTGGTGGCCCTGCATGTGGCAGGGGGGTTGGAGATTCATGATCCTTGAGGTCCCTTCCAACCAGGGCCATTCTGTGATTAAGGGCACTACAACAGAATGATTTGGCGATTGATTACCAACTAGATCTTCAAACTTCAAAAAAGATCTAATGAACTTTCTGTACTAAATTATCTCATCGCTGTGGCCAGTCTCTATTTACATGTGTGTCCTTCCATGCATCTGTATGAGTGAAAGAAAATGACAGTTATTAAAAAATATATATATTCAAAGCACATTTAGTGTTAAGGTCTCTTTTTACTTTTCACCTTTCAGGACAGCTTAGAAAATTGGCCATTTTTACCAAGGTTGTTTCAGTCACTGATCCAATCTCAATAGAGTTAATCATAGTTATATCCATCTGTTTATAGCATGAGGGTGCAAGGATGCACAGTGATATGAAGTACAGGCTGGTGCTTGTACGTGAGGTTTACTAGAGAATGAAGAGCTGGAAAAGCTGCCTAGAAGGTGTTTATTAATTGTTTTGGATGGGTGGGTTGTTTTGATATTTATTTTTTTGTTTCTGGAAGCAGCTTATTTTAAAATTACCTTTAAATTAATTGTAAGTTTGACTCCAACAGGCAGCAGAACACACCTTGCACGACCAATATGACAAAAAGATCCGACCTTGTATTGACCTCGTTGACAGCCTGAGAATGCTTGGTATAGGAAACGACCTGACGTTGCCTGCGATCGCAGTGATTGGAGACCAGAACTCTGGGAAAAGCTCTGTCCTTGAAGCTTTATCTGGCGTTGCTCTTCTTAGGGACAGTGGTATGAATTCACCTTCTCCGATTTTCATCTGAATTTGACACTGGTGAAGTAGAAGGGATTTATTTTTTTTTCCTCCTGATGCTTAGGAGTAGATAACATTATGACTGAAGCTATACCTAAATCATGGGACTCCAGAAGCTTTCCTATCTCTGGTTTCCAGTAGAAGAAATGGATATGCAGGTGGGACGCTTCAGTGTCAGTCCAACAGCTTGCACAGTCTGGGTGGATAAGGGAGGAGAAATAAGGAGTATATAATGTGACATACTTGCTCCAAGTTGTAGGCAGGCAGAAAGGCAGCAGCATCAGCTAACTCGTTGTATTCCCCAGCAAAATGTATTGATTCCATATGCAAGATTAGTTTGAAATTTGTTTCTGCATTGCTCTTTTTAGATCAAAATTTTCTTACAGAAATGTTTGTTTTTGGCAGAAAATGTACAAAGATATTTGCTTACAGACACGTGCCTTGAATGTTAGATTGTTCAAAGACTGTATTTACAGCTCAGGACAACTCATTTTCTACGTGTGTTCACATGTATGTACATGTATATCCACACACCCAAGTTCTGTGAGTTCTGTATTGGTTGGCAGTACCTGAGTACATTTAGGCTTTCAGTCTGGACCTCAAGTCCAGGAATAGGGTTGCCTTCATAAGATGTAGATCAGATGAAGAACAAATCTCCATTCTTGGAGGCCTGCAAGGTAAAATTGTCTGGCCAATCCATGGTTGACCTCACATAGTACTGCTGACATAGTACTGTTGACACAGAGAAGGAAGTCAGATGAGAGCCCTTTGACTCTTCAAACTTTTATGTGCCTTTCCATGTAGTATTAGGCAACCCTGCACACATCACCCAGTCCATTCACACAGTCTATTGTGCATAACAACTGTGTCACCTATGTCTTTGGTGCTACTGCAGATGTCATTACTCGCTGTCCTCTGGAACTCAAAATGAAAAAAATAACACCACCATCAGAATGGAAAGGGGTAATTTATTACAGCAGCATGGAAATACAACTCCAGAATGCCTCAGAGGTGAAGGAAGCAATAAGAAAAGGTAAGTTGTGTATTGCCCTTGCTCAATCTTGTTTGAATTCTTTCTCTCCTTTTCTTAGGCTGAGAAACAGTCCTCAGACTAACACATGGGATTACAGCCACCAAGAACTGAATGTAGAGCTTAAGAAGATGAGGCATTGCAAGAGAGTTGTGCTAATTATTGCTTCAGTGAAGAAGATGGTCCACAGTATCTGACAAAAGCTCAGGCTGTGTGCTCAGCTGGATGCTATTTGTCTTGTTAGGGAAGTTTGTCAAGCTATAAGCATGCAAAGCCCTCAGTGGTTCATGATGTCAGCTCAAATGCTCAGAAAATGCATGTGGTGTCTATGGCAGGAAAGCCTATGATTTTTGAGAAAATTGAAAGATGGCAGAGAGGAGGGCATACAGAGCTTCTGTCAGTTGTGACCATGGCCTCATGCACTGCCATGCAACAGCTTTACTTTTATGGTATTTCATGCAGTACGAGAAAATATTATGTTACCCAAAGTGTAGTAAGCACTTGCCCTAAATGTGAAAGTGATTTTGTTCTTATTTCCTTGGTTAGGACAGCTCTACAACATTGCTATTCATCATATTCATCATGAGTACTCTGTTCAGTTTTGGGACCCTTACTAAAAGAAAGACACTGAGACCATGGAACGTGTCTAGGAAAAGGCAACAAAACAGTGAAGGGCCTGGAGCGCAAGTCTGATGGGGAGCAGCTGAGAGAACTGGGATTGTTCAGTCTGGAGGAGGCTCAGGGGAGACCTTATCACTCTCTGCAACCACCTGAAAGGAGGTTGTAGTGAGGTAGGGGTTGGCCACTTTTCCCAGGTAACAGCGATAGGATCAGAGGGAATGGCCTCAAGTTGCACTGGGGAGGTACAGGTTGGATATTAGGAAATACTTCTTCTCAGAAAGAGTGGTGTGAGGCATTGGAGTTTCCATTCCTGGAGGTGTTTAAGGTAAGGGTATAGATGTAGTACTTAGGCACATGGCTTAGTGGGCAATACTGGTGTAGGTGAATGGTTGGACTAGATGATCTTACAGGTCTTCTTCAACTTTAATGATTCTATTATAATGTTCCTTCATTAGTTTTTCAATATAGTTTTCAACATACCCTTCACAAGCTGCAAAGAAACTGGTATGATTTGAGTAGGCCAATTACATAGCTGATGGAATCTCTCATGAATATTATAATGGAGTTTTCTCGCTCCACATGGTGTTGTTGGTTCCATCATGATTGCCGATACACAACCTGGAGAAAAATGGTTTATCTGCCAACCTCACTATCAGTGCATGGAGAATATAGGGTAACACCTATTGGTCTTCAAAGGCAGCTAAAAATTAATTAAAGTCTACAGAGTATCTTGATGCTGAGGAATAATTTCTGCAGCTTACCAATACTTTATGCCCTTGCTCTTGTGATGTTTTATTTATGTGTATTTTGTGTATGTGTATGACAATCCATTAGTGTATGCTCTGTAAAATACTGCAGTTTCCACTCCAAAGGGATTTCACGTAATAACTTTTTTGGTTTTTTTGCAGAAATGGATTTACATTAATATCTAGGTCTGAAAAAAAGCCACGCCTAAAAGAAATTTAGGTGATAGTAGATATTTTTCTGGAGTCATCATATTCCCACTTCACCTACACTTCAACGCAGAGTTTGAAGCCTGTATTCATTGCTTTCCTCTTTCCACCTTGCAGCCCAAGATGCAGTGGCTGGAACTGATGGTAACATTAGTGGAGAACTAATTTCCCTTGAAATCTGGTCCCCGGATGTCCCAGACCTGACACTAATTGATCTTCCTGGAATTGCCAGACAAGACAATGGCCAACAGGTAACAGTCAGTTTTATCTGCCAACTTATGCGAAGGGTCTCTTCTGTAGCCTATCTTACATGCACATCTTTGCTGTAGGACTCTGGAATTATTATGCTGGGTTTCTGAGCCATTATGAGAGCTACACTAGCAAACAGACAGATCTGTTTTTTGGCAAGGCAGTGCTGATAGGAACAGTGAGGACTAAGACCTCCTGTCTTTCCTTGTTCAGGAGGGAGCTGCCCATGCTGGCATAGGTGAGCCATCCCAGGCACCTGCCAGAGCAGCTGGGAAGAACACAGCTGCACTGACCCTGTTTTGCAGATAGATGGTCTCCAACACAGCAGTGTCTCCATGCCCATAGGCTTGAACACAGACCGGAGTGTAGATAAATCCCAAACAGGTTGCATTTTCTCAGTATTGTGGAGATGCTTGGCAAAAGTGAAATGTCTGAGTTCTTGTAAGCTCTTCTAGAGCAAGAAGGCAGATCAGCACTTTTACTAGCTCAATGCTCTGTCATCCTTTGCTGACAGTGTACATGTGAAGGGAACCAATTGTCATTTTTTTTTTTTTTTCTCATCCCTTACAGTATTTCAGCAGGCCCATTCTGAAGTGAACAGTATCTGCATTAAAGGATATCTGTATGCTTCCCCTGGTGGCTTTTAGAAGAAATGCTGGGCAATGCAAATAAAACTCCAAGAGATAGGGCCAGCTGTGAGGGTGATGCACTGGAGTTGGCTATACTGTACTATACTATAGTCTGGCTTTCATTCCAGAAGTGTGTTACTAGGCATCAGAACTCATTTTTCTTTTGACATTATTTATGAAAATCATATTTCCCTAAAGAAAGATGTTATCCACAAGAGTTTAAATTTTACTTAGAAGAAGTTGTTAAATTTTATGTAATTTAAATGATTTTTTCGTGACAGATATAACAATAGTCCGTTCTTGTTCACATTAAATGTTTGGGTTTATCTTTCTGTAGGAAAAGAGACTACACTATTTTCTTAACCCATTTCCATGCCATTCTTTAACATTTAATGGTACTCACAGTATATGTGACGTATCATGTGGTGGCTTGTACTGCTAGGAGTGGTCACATCCTACATGCAAGCATTTGATTTCATTGAACTCTTTACTACTGTATTACATTTCAGATCAAAATGCTACTTAAAAAATATATTGGCTGCAAAGAGACAATCATTTTGGTAGTGGTACCATGCAATGTGGATATTGCAACAACAGAAGCTCTGAAAATGGCTCAGGAGGTGGACCCCACAGGAGAAAGGACACTTGGTGAGAATTTCTTTAAGCTGAAAGTGTGAATCATTTATTTCCACGAACGTCTGATTTGTGTACTTCATGATAAATCTTCAAAGTTTTAGTTCAAAGCTACTAAAAGAAGAAATAAGCAGACTAAATAAACCCTTTACAAAGCTGGAAGTGATCTACTAGCTCTTAAAAGATCTCAAATTTGAGTCTAGCTGGCATTCACATTGTGAATGAAAATCGAAAATCTCAGAGTTAGTGCTGGGAAAGTCTTGTTGCTCTCTATTGAAAAGGTTTGCAAGGCAAAAGATGGACTGAGTCCAACTGCAGAGTGAGTTTTACAGTGCAAAGCCCAGGAGCTGAAAGCTTTCTAGGAGAGAAAACAAAACAAAGTGCAGTTAATGTAAAACAAAACAAACACCGTAGGGAACATTTCCACTCTTACTGTGAGATGTCCTACTGCACCTCTTCCATCTTCAACTTCTGTGCTTGACTAACTTTCTCTTTGGGTAACTTCACAGGGATCCTTACTAAACCAGATCTGGTGGACAAAGGAACCGAAGAGGCTGTCCTTAAGATAATGCGAAATGAAGTCATCCCACTCAGAAAAGGTTATATGATTGTGAAGTGTCATGGGCAACAGGACATCAATGACAATCTGTCCTTGGCCTCTGCAATCCAGCAAGAGAGACAGTTCTTCGAGACTCACAAACATTTCAGGTACTTCTCACAGAAAGGACCTAACCCAAAATATACTGAAATCACTCCAAATCATGTAGCAAAAGGATGAAGGGAAATGGCTTTAAACTGGAAGAGGTTGTGGATGCCCACTCCCTGGAGACATTCAAGGCCAGGCTGAACGGGGCTTTGAGCAACCTGGTCTAGAGGAAAGTGTCCCTGCCTATAGCAGGGAAGTTGGAACTAAATGTTCTTAAAGATTCCTTCCAACCCAAACCATTCCATGATTCTCTAAGAGCAACAAACCTTGCTGGTAAAGGGGCTAGAAAGCAAGTGTTATGATGAAAGGCTGAGGGAACTGATGTTATTTAATCTGGAGAAGGCTGAGGGAAAATCTCATCACTCTCTACAACTACCTTGGAAGAAGGTTGCAACAAGGAGAAGGGGACTGGTCTCTTCTCTGTGGTGACAAGTGATAGGATGCTAGGAAAAGGCCTCATGTTGTACAAAGGAGGTTTAGATTAAATATTAGGAAGATATTTTGGTCAAGCATTGGAGTGAACTGCCCAGGGAAGTGGAGGAGTCCCCATCGCTGGAGGAATTTAAGACATATGTGGATGCTGCACGAAGGGATATAGCAATGGGGCTTGGTAGGCACGCTTACAGTTGGACTTGATGATCTTGAGGGTCTTTTCCAACCCAGATGGTTCTGTGATTCTAAAAGCATTAGCTTCAGAAGACCAGAATAGTCCTAATGAAGACGAGGTAAGCATATGAACCCTTCCAGTTAAGCACTGAAGTATTGCTATTCAATGGAAAACACTGTAAAACTCAGCATAAGAAAGCACACTGTCTGTGCTGAAGACACAAGTTTCCCCATAAGGTGACTTAGCAGCAAATCAATCACTGAGAATAAGTGATTGAGAGGTGAGAAGTGTTTTGAATTGGCATACTTCCCACAAGCAGAAATAACATAGCAGGTTTTTTGATATTTTTGTTTGTTTATTTTCAGCATTCTTCTGGATGAAAATAAGGCTACTATCCCTCATCTGGCAAATAAGCTTACAAATGAACTTGTGAGACATATTGCTGTAAGTAATGGAGATGCCATGCTAAGAAATATGCATCAGTTACTATCTTAAAAAAAAAAAATCCAACCCTTCTCCCTTTCAGCATTTTTTTTTTTTAATTTTTTTATGCATACATAAGGCTTATCCTTTAACCTTAAACAATCCAAGGACAAATAGAGATGAGATTTGAAGAGAACAAAAACAGCAATCTGTCCTCAGATTTGCCTTTAGCTGAAGAATTGACGATAGGCAAAGTATTTCATCTGCTTGTAACTCATAACACCTGCCTTTTCACGAGCAGCTTCTGGTGCTTCTTTTTGTTTGTGAATATTGTTGATAGGCTGAGTGACAATTACTGCCATTAGCTTTCTAAAACGTGATCATTTCTATCAACTGAAAATGTCTTCAAAAATCCCAAGGAAGAGCTAATTATCTTATTAGACTAATATAAGCATATTATTTTTATTATTTTATACAAATATATCTATAAATAATACATTATTCCATGAAGAGAAAATGCTAAAGTACAGGGACCTGAAGGAGGAAAAAAATCTGTATTAATGTGAACTTACATAAAAAATAAAGCAACCAAAGAATTGAGTTCAATGACGTATTTGTTAGGAATGGAGGGATCAGTGTACTCCCTACATCATGAGCTGTCATGAGACACCTTTTGGCCCACTGTAGGTGAAGTCTTGCCCTAGACTGCAGCTCCTCTGCCTGCTGACAGTGGTGTCAACCCCAGCATCTCAGGGAGCCCCCAGCCTTCTCTCTATGATGGACATATTTCCCCTGTGGTGTTATTCCAGTTGTTCCTGGAGAGATTTTTGGTTTCATTCCAAAATCAGATGTGTTCAGGCTAACTAAGAGTCCTTCTTTCCTGTCTGCCCTCCAGAAAACTTTGCCTGCAATGGAGATCCAAATACATGATGTGCTGCAACAAGCAAAGAAGGAACTACAAAAGTACGCACAAAGCACGCACAAAACTGACCGTGAGAAGATGGTTTTCCTTGCAGGAGTAAGTATTAATATTGCTTCAGTTACAGAGCAGAGCAGACCCTTCTAAAGAAAGCAAGGTAACAGAATGGACCAGGGAGATTCTGGAATCTGTCACTGAGGGGTCTCAGTGAGTAGACCCCTGAGTATGTGAGTATCCTGAGTAGAATCACAGGATATCCCAAGTTGGAAGAGGCCCACAAGCTCCAGGTTCCACACAGCACAACCTGAAATTCAGACCCTCTGTCTGAGAGCATTGTCCAAATGCTTCCTGAACTCCAGCACTTGGAGCTGTGCCCACTGCCCTGGGCAGCCTGTTCCTCTGGTGCAGAACCAAGCAACCAAGAGCTAAGAGCATGAAAGATACAAGGAAATAATGCCTTCAGTCATGTCTGTAATATCAAATGTCTGTGGATTTAATGAACGCCTACAAGTTAGTCTGAAGAAATAAAGCTTCAGTACTTTGTTTTTTGTGTTCCTTTTTGATTCATTACAGTTGATCAAAGTGTTTAATGAAGATATCTCTCGGGCAATGTATGGAAAGGAATCCTGGTTTGGAAATGACATCAGATTGTTTCCAAAAATCCGCAGAGAGTTTCATACATGGGGAGTGAAAGTCCTGGAGAGCTCTGCCAAAGGTAAGCATAGAAAATCTGAGAGATTCCATCCCCTAGCTTTTACATTAAGAGACAACATCATCAATATGTTGTTGTTTAAAAATAATAATAATAATAATAATAATCTAGGAGGAGATGAAATCTGCAGTAATGTTTTAGTTACACATTGGCCCTTAGGGACAGAGAGACCCAGCTTGTGCAAATCACTGTCCTTACAGAGAGATCATTTGACTTCTCCCAAAAAAAGCAATAAAATAAAGACTGGCTTTGGCAGAGAATTAACTGCTGATTCTCTGAACTATTCCTCTAAATAGCAGCAGCAACCATAATAAAAATAATACTTACATTATAAATTAATTGTTGTTGTCATTAATGTTTTGGCATTTTCATCTTCTGTTCAGCTCTTGTTTAAGATGGGGGAGAAACAATTCCAAGTCTACAATAACTATAACCCTGTAAGGAGTAGCCCTTTTTGTTTTTGGAGATAACATAGCAGCATTTGCTAGTCAAGCAGTAACTCTTTAATCAAGTTTAGTCTTTGATGCACATTTATTTTGTCAACATGTCTAGTGGCTATAAAACAATAGGTATAAACAGGCTGTAGACATATGGTCAGCCAGAGGCAAATACTATAGGGAGACAGAACAGACTGCTGTGTCATTGTTTCTCATGTCCTGTCCATGGTGTACCAACATGACTTTATAGAGGGGTGGAAAAAAAAAAAAAGAGTAAGCTAATTAAGGCACTGAGCAATGAGTGCCAACTTCCTTCTGCAGTAAACGTGTTGCTTTAAAGATGAGTTCTACTGTGAAGAGCATTTTCTAAGAGACTTCTTTCTTAATCAAAAGATTTATGAAGTAACCTAGTAGTAAAGCAGTGTTATTTTAATCTTACAGTTGAAGAAATCATATGCAGTAAAGCGTCCAAATATGAACACCTGTACCGTGGACGGGAGTTCCCAGGCTTTATCAGCTACTGGACATTTGAGGACATTATAAAAGAGCAAATTTCAAAGCTGGAGGAGCCAGCTGTTGTGATGCTGAACAAAGTGATCTGTACGTCTCACAGGCCACACAAGGCCATCACATGGGTGACAATGGTGTACCTGGTAATTTTGTGTCCAGAACAAGCCACTTATAATTAATGGAGTAAGAGCTCCAGTTGGGATGCCTTAATGTAGAAGTGAATCCCACTCAAACTGTGAGATTATTCCTTCTCTAGAGCTGAGACCTCAAATCTCTGCATATGACCTTAAGAATTTTTTAGTACACTTCCCCGTGGCTGGGAATGGGGAATTAGAAAGTAACTGTAATACATAATACTGTAAAGAAATAGCATCTTGGAATGCTATTTGGTGCCAGCCGAGCTGGCTGATATTACCAGGCTCAGTTAATGGGATTCATAAACCAGAACTGGGAATCCAACTTCTTTACCAGCTCTTTGCATAAGGGTATATATATTGCACAGTGACTAATGGGGGTGGGGGAAGGGATAACTCATCCCATAAGTAACACATAAGGAAAAAGTACGTCACAATCATTTCTCTGCCGTGTTTGCTTTAGAAAACAGCTACAGCATCTGTGCCAGTCAGGGCCCTGTATTACAGGCACCAGCCCCTCTCCTTGGAGTGGCCACTCGGATGAGAGGCAGATGTGCCTACGTGGCCAAGCGATGACCCACCTGGTCAAACTGAAAGCACATAGATTGCTTTATCTAAGAAGTCTCAGGGATATTAAATATCTGACATGGTGAGTGGTCTTTAGTGACTCATGTACACGGGCCTAGAGATCTAAATTCCTTTTTGTTTGTATGGTCATAAAGGTGCCTTACATCAGGATGGATACCCAGCTATTTTAGCATGAGCACAGAGAGACAGTGGTTTTTCCAGGCCTCATATTGATAATAACTTAAAAACCTCATTTTCTTACCTGACTTTGTTTTGTCTGTCTGTTCTTCCCTTAGGTATGGTTGAAGAGAAATTTTTGCAGCTGGCTAACAAGCATTTTGCTAATTTTCAGAACTTAAACAAAGCTGCTAAGGTGAGGGACTAGCCAAAACCTGAGATAATTCAAGAGCAAAATAGAATGACGTTTGTAAATATAGCCACGCTGATGGCACCTATTCCATCTCATTACATGCAACTATGTGATTTCCTGACAGTCTATGATTTTTATAAAGTAAGACATTTCAAACAACTGCATGTTTGTAATGGCACTAATGAAAGCACGCTCTACCTTTTGGTGCAACGTTGACAAGATCTAAGGCATACATTCTCCATTCATTTTGGTCATATTCTTGACGCACACAACACAGTGCAAAGAAAAGCTGGTATGGCTGCCACGAAGAGCTTAGTAACTTCAGTTTTAAGTCCTGAAATGTTTTGTTAGCATGTGGGCAGCCTCGCAGCACAGTGCTTTTGCTTTCTGAAAGGCAAGCCAGTGTTAGCCAGGGCAGGCATCACACTGTTGATCAAAGGCAGTAGCAGCTAATGAGCAGGCCATTTAACCATGATAGGGTTAGAAGATCCCTTTTTGCAGTTTGGAGGTGTCCAGGTTTTGGGTGGATGCCCTTGAATACCTTTTCTGGGAAAGATCTTTGAAGAAGTGGTGAGGGGCCTGCCATGAAGAACAACCCACACACAGGGCACTGCTTGATGGGAAACTCATAGGCAAATGCAACAACTGTCTGCTGTGTAACTTGCACAGCCAAACCCCATTGAAGTCCCAGAACAAATAAACAGGAACCAAACAAGCTATTTCAGCCAAGCACAGAGGTGTGGTGTCTTCAGGCATAACACAATGAGAGGAAGTGTAGCAGAAATGCTAACTCACAGCCTGAAGGAGTGACCTGGTGGGAAGGCAGGGCCAACCTGGGGAGCTCAGGTGCAATGCACCTGAGTGACCAGAAGGGGTGGAGCTGGGATCCACCCCTTCCCAGACTTCATTTAGGGGCTGGCAGTGGAGATAAGTTTATCTTGCTGGAGATCCTTGCTTACTGGAAGACTTCCAAGGTAAGCAGCTTTTCTTCTTTCGTTGCTGCATCCACAGCTGCTGCATTTGGGCTTGCTCTCATTTGGAGAACAGTCTCACAAGAATTGTGCCACTGTGCTAATTATTGATATACTTTCCATCACATTACAGAATTACAGGAAGGAAGAAAAGAGGAGATTCTGATAGACTCTGAGGGAAAAACAAAAATTTTATTCTGATGTAGGAATGCTAAGTTAGCATTTTAAGAGACCTTGGATGAAAAAGCTTATTGTCTCTGCAGGCAGATGGTAGCACCAAAAAGGTGAAAAAAACATGTTATTTTTAAAAAGATGCTAGATTGCTATGGATTAGATAAGGCTGGTTTGATGACAACAGGTAAGAAATCATGCTTTTGAGAATGGTGGAAGGGGAAATGGAGCTCACATCAGTACTGCTGCCACTGCCTACTTCAAGAAGGAGATTCAGCTGAAATGCATGCAAAAGCAATCAAAAACTGAGCAGGTGCAAAAACTGAGGGCAGGCTGAACTCATCACTGGCAGTTGTTGCTTGATCCAACCAATCTTGGGATTTTCCTTTGGGATACAAGCACCAGGTTTAAACTTGATTTGACATGATCCCACTTGTTTCTCATGAGGGGACCAAACACCACATTTTCCTGCTCTTTCCTGGGAAAGGAACCAGAAGCTAAAACATCAAAGTATGCACCAAAGGCCAACCTGAGATTAGCAGATGCTGCTACTAGCAAGTTGCAAGTGCAACTACATCCACTTCACCACCCTGAGGGATGTTGCTAAGCATCTCAAAACTTATTCTTTTCTTTTCCAGGCCAGAATTGGTTCCATTGCAGACAGACAAGCAACGACTGCGAAAAATTTCATCCTGACTCAATTTAAAATGGAGAAAATTGTATACTGCCAGGATAAGATTTACGCAGATGATTTAAAAGCTGCCCGGGCAGAAAGCATCAACAAAAATACAAAAATCAAAGACCTTGGTCCTGCAATGGCTTCAAGTCAAGGTTCCAGCTTTGTCTTGGAAATGGTTTCTCACACAAAGGCCTATTTCACTGTAAGTCTGCAGACTGCAAGGCAGTACACCAATGCCCTTTGGCTGGCTTCTCCTATGGGAACAAGAGCTAGGGGGATGAAAGGACCGTTACTTACCTGACTTGGGGGAGAGGAAAGCAAGGGGAAGAGCCCATAGCCCTGTAATGAGAAATTAATGACATCTGAATGATGGCAAGCCCTATTGCTCCAGTAAAAGAGCTGTCGGATTCTAAACTCAGAGGGCAGGACGAGTTGTAGTCAAATAATTGGTTAAAATGGATTTGGCTCTCTATAGAGATCAGAGTGGCTATGCCACATCGCATACAGCTCAGAAGTTAAATGGAGATAAATGGGATACTTTAACAAAAGATCATTTTAGAGCAAGACAGCCAAGAGAATGCACAGTATGAGAATATGCTTTTGATCTTTGTTTCATAAACTCCCTCAGTAAGCACCAAGTTAAATATTAATGCACTAACTTAGGTAGTGGTTCAATTTCAATAGAATGGTTTCTGAAACATGGCTGCAACTGAATGTTCAGGCTGTTCTTCCAGGTTTTTGCATTGGGAAACTTTCAGAGAGCAAAAGACAAAAGCAGAATTGCATAAAGTTCTTCCCTTCAGCCTCAGATACTTTCTACTATACCACAGAGTCTTGAAGGATAGTGGTATATTTGTAAATGCCCTAAACACCCTTTTAAACAGTAACCAAAAACCAGGGCATCACAGCTCTTGGAGACTTGGAGCCAAATACATGAGATGAAATCAGATTAGAGCTCTTAAGTCCATGGTATTTGAAAATGGCATGCCTGATCCCATGTCAATTAAGAAAGGTCAAGATTCTGTGTAAGGTTTAGCACCAGAATAACAAAATACATAGGCTCAGTAAGCACCCTGCTGGCTCTGCTGAATTACTCCATTTTGACTAGATCTCTGCAAACTAGAAAGAAAAACTAAATATCTAGTCTTTGGTATTTTTCATTGTCCTTGTAGATGAAAGATTTCTGAGGTAAAGCAGTATCTGAAGCCAGAAAAGACCAAGACTTTGCTGGAGATGGGTGGCCTAAGTCCTTCAGGACTTCCAAATCAAATGTGCCTCTACCTGGTCTAGCTGCTGGCATCTTCAAGTCATATGCCACCAAAATAAAGGAAGATAGAACCTCTGTTATTTGTAGCCAGACACTCATGTTGAAGTGCTCTTCTAGTCGCAGAAAAATTCTTATCAAGGTTAGCACAGAGAGAGATAAACTGGGAGTGGCCTGTGTTGGGTTTAGTTCACTGAGGGACAAAAAATAAAGCTACAGCTGACAATCCCATAAATCTTAACTTCTGGATTTTTTTTTAGGAACAAAAGGAATTAATGGCATTTTCTAGATGCAAGAAACACTCAATTCCTTGAAGTACAGTGCTTTAAAAGTGTGCAGTCACTTTGTAACAGAGCACCTATAGCCTGTTTTATCTTCTTTTAGGAAAGCAAGTCTTCACTTTTTTTTTTTTCCTCCTCCTTGTAGGGAGCAAGTAAACGCCTGAGCAATCAGATTCCTCTGATCATCCTCTCTACTGTTCTTCATGACTTTGGAGATTATTTGCAGATCTCAATGTTGCAGCTCTTGCAAGAAAAAGAAGAATTAAACCACTTACTCCAGGAAGATCATGAAGCTGCTAACCGGCGGAAGTTACTGACCAGCCAAATTAGTCGCCTCAACAAAGCCAACCAGTACCTAATAGACTTTAAGTCTCTGTAGATTTCCTCATCTTTCAGAAGTATTTTTCTGCTTTTGCTTTCTAGCATTAATGAGGAGCTTCGCAGAATCCTTTAATGCAGCAACCTTTAATACCAGTTTCTAGATTTTTCTAATGATTTGGTGGCCTAGTTCTGTCTTAATTTCCATAGTCTGATATGCCTACCCTTGTCTAAGCTCCACTGCAGTAGTTGTGATAAAATGTTATCCCACTCTCACCCATTCATTATAAACTTTGTCTTCCATACAACATTAAAATATATTTTTTAAAAGCTTGAGCTCTGAGGTAGGTGGTTTTGGTTTTATTTTTTAAGGGATGGGGAGCCTTCAGCTGTGGAACCCAAAAACTGTAAAAATCACATAACTTTTCTAGATCTCTGTGATTTTGCTGTGGTTGTTGTAGTGCCTGCCTTGCATAAAAGATACTCGTGCAACATGTTACCACTGGTAAGTTCCAACTCTGCAGATAAAGATGGTGCTCACAGTGTGTCTGAAACGGTTCCAGCCTACAGCTGATAAGTATACTCACAGGATGATGTTAGGATTCATTTCTCTTTTTTCTCTAACTTATATGGTTATGGTTAGAAAGCCAAGATGTTTTTCTATTAGGTGCCTGGACCTCTGCCTGAGATTTTGGGGTTGATGGTGGATTTACCAGACCACTGGATTGGGTTGTCTGTAACAGATTAATCCACAAGACACTGAACACTGAAAAGATGCCTCAGCACATAGCATGCTACCTGATATCTCCTCCTTCTCAGGCTGAGGAGAACGTTTCCAAAAGTTGTCTTTCATTTCATGGAAGGCAGTGCAAAACGCAATACTGCACATCATAATTGTGACATCTTTCATAAGGAGATTTTAACGGGCAAAACTATACTCTGTGCAGTGAGTGAGGGCTGGCTGCATTCTGCTAAAAAAATGTGCCTATTCCAGTTTGTCATGTAGCAGTTCCCAAGGTTACAAGAGAAGCCTTCTCTTTATAACACGACAGCAACAGAGTGCTGACTTCTGCAGCACAGAGCTCAACCCATTGGAGCATGCAGCATTTATAACCTTGTTAAGCACTACCAACAGTTTTCCACATCTACTACTGCTACTGACTTGCAGCACAGCAGCTCACAAGCCCTATAAAAACCTGATACCATAACACTGAAACACATTTAATTTTTATTTTGAATGTGCTTTAAACTTATAAACTTCATGGTATCCCCTAAGGGGCGCATGACAATCATGTGCTATTGGAAATACCCCTAGAGTAAACAGGCAGGTACACTGCTTTGGGCAGTGTGAGTTACAACAAATTAGGGTGCAATTCCCTCATCCCACTGCTTTTCAGTCTAAACTTCCCCATTTAACTCCATCTCATAAGCCCAAGTGATTTTGGCAGCCCCCTCCCCTGAAGATATCCAGTATCCCTGAACAGCCAGCTCTGTTCCCCTGGGTTTACTCAGGAACCTGAAATTCTGGAGTTAAAAAAACTCTGGAGTTAAGCAAGATAACCCTCTTGCTTTTTCTCGTCCTGCTTCTTCTTTCTTCTCAGAAGATTTCAGACATTGAGTTTAGCAACTGCTTCCAAGACATCCCAAACAAACAAACTGCTACAAAGGAAAATTATTTGTAAAAAAAAATATATTTTTTTATTTGGTGTAGTGTTTCCATGCAAGGTAATTGCATTTCAGTACCAACACAACTAGCGTCATTTATTTCAAGAAAATTATCCTTCTTAATAAAAGTGACTTGTTATGGCTTTTTGATCCTCTGTCCTATGATTATAAATTATTTTCCAAATCTTAGTCGAAGTGGCACTCTGATACTCATTGTATTTTGCTAAAAACATCATGCAGATACCTAAAAGAGAGCCCTAAAGTACTAAAAGCCAAATTTAATAAATGAGGTAGTTCATCTGGTTAGGCAGAAACACAGGCTTGTGTCTCCTCATCCAGAACACCCAGTCCCCAGATGGGCACTGCAGCCAGAGGTCTGCTGCCTGCAGCACACCCCACGGAGCAGCATCACATCCTCTGGATGCACGTGGCAGGGGACTTCGCTGGCAGGATGCTCAGCTGCCTCCTTTCTGCTGCAGCTCTGGAGCGTTCCTCTCCGTCACCTGTATCACAAGCGATGGCAGGTCTTGCCCTTTCAGGAGTCAGAGCAGTCCGAGGCAGAAGAGCACTTTTTAATTACTGAGAGGATCAGACTGATCTTACTTGGAGCAATCTGAGTTGGATGACGGCTGTCGTGATCCTGAGGATTTATAACTACCTGAATATGCAGTTTGTAATTTTTTTTTCCTGTGTCTCTACTAACATAGTGCATGAAAACTTCCCTTCATATATACCAAAAAACATTCATTTCTTCTTACATTGCCAGCCAGCAGCTCAGAGATTCAATATTCACATTACTTGACAGATAATTTAAAACCCCACAAAACCAACTGTCTCAGAACCCTGCTACAAAAATCTGAAGTTGTGATTAAAATTTCTATTTTAAACCTGCACCTGATTACCAAGTGAAAGTTACTCAGCTAAAAAAAAATCTCAGCAAGCATTTAGCAGAACGACTTTCCGAGAGGCACCCCATCAATAAAGGTGCTTACTGTGATATTCCCTCACTGACTAAAATCTGTCACTGTAGCCAGCACATAATCCAGCGTGCAATCCTTCATGTTATTAAAAAAAAAAAAAATTCAAAGAGAAAAATCATTTGTAAAAGTGAATAAATATCCCAGGCACCCATGGCTTCATTTTCTCTTGTTCTCAGAAACATTGAATGAGAAATGGCGTTGTCATCTGTTGGCCTGTTTAAAAACAAACAAACAAAAAACAAAGGCTCTAGCTGTGCTGACAGACCATCTCATCAATTGCTTGGATGCTTCTCAATGCAATAACTGAATGGAATAAATGATTAAAGTCAAGTTTCACCACTTGGGGCATTTAGAAAGATAGAAACATTTTACCTGCATATTTTTATGAATCCAGTCTGTAAACACAGTCATATTTCCGTAAACTCCAGGCCTGTTGGGACTAGCGCAGCCAGTTCCCCAGCTGGTATCTCCAACCAACCACCACACCGAGTTCTTGTTTGTTACCAGAGGACCTCCGCTGTCACCCTGCACAAAACATTGGTGCACTGTTAGTGACTGGCCACCAGTGAATCATAGAGTGGCCTGGGTTGAAAAGGACCACAATGATCACCCAGTTTCAACCCCCTGCTGTGTGCAGGGTCTCCAACCACCAGACCAGGCTGCCCAGAGCCACATCCAGCCTGGCCTTGAATGCCTCCAGGGATGGGGCATCCACAGCCTCCTTGGGCAACCTGTTCCAGTGCATCACCACCCTCTGTGTGAAAAACTTCCTCCTCATATCTAGCCTAAACCCCCCCTGTCTCAGTCTAAAACCATTCCCCCTTGGAATATGAGTTGGATTTCAAAAAAAAAGAGCTAAACATTATTGCAAAAGAGCAACTAAAATAAAACACTATGGCAATTACTGTATTAAATGAAGACTATACGCCATAGGAATGAAAATAGTTTGCCCAAAGCATTACACAAGACAGACTTTACTGACTTTCTTGTTCACAAGCATAATGCTGCAGTAATGTAGTGATTACAAACAGCATTTGTTCATTTTCAAGTATGAGATTACCAAACATCCTTGAAGTACATATAAAAAGACTGCCTCAGCCTCTCAGCACTGGCCCCCTGTGACATGTAGAGCATGACAAAAAGCTCTCCCTGCTACAGGATGTGCCACAAAATAAACTAGAAGCCCAACTAAACTGTTAGTCATATCAGTCAATTAGAAACATATTAAAAATTCTATCAGTTTGGAATTAACTGATGATAAAATCCCTACTAATAAGAGCACAAAAACAATCAACCAGATCACTGTTAGGTGTTAGAAATAATTACCTGACAAGAATCAATTCCTCCTTCTAAATATCCAGCACAGACCATTGTAGGCAAGACCATGCCATCGTAGACATAGACAGAATTACATGTAGAACGTTCTATTAAGAGTACCTTGGCATAATTCAAGTCACTTGCTGTTTTACCTAAAATTGAAACAAGCATGAAAACACATAAAAACAAAGACAATATTAGAATAAGCATCAGGTTACATTCCTATTACAAATTTCAGTGGCTAGCATTACTCAAGACAAAATAAAATCATGAGAAACTCAGGGATGGATGCTTAAGATGAACAGCCCGTCATGCAGAAAATACCCTCACATTTAAATTCCTTTCCCAGGGGTTGTTTACTCTGCACTGCTGTTAGTGTACTGTAAGTCAAGATAATAAGGACCTGCCTACTACAAGCCCAAGCAACTATATTAGCCGTAGGGCTATTAAAAGCACGTGAACAAAGCAATGAATGAAAAAGTCCTCCTCAGTTTCGCGGTCCGGCACTAGGCGGCAGCAAATCCCAAATTCAGCAGCCCTGTCCCTACCCCAGACCACAAACTTCATATAATCACAGAATCGTTTAAGACGAAAGGGACCCTTAAAGGCTATCTATTGCAACCCCACCCCTGCAATGAATAGGCACACCTACAGCTACATCAGGTTGCTCAGAGCCCATCCTGCCTGAGTTTGAATGTCTTCAAGGATGACATTCCTTGACATTCCATGACAGAAATGGACCCACCATTTCTCTGGGCAACCTGTGCCAGTGCCTCACCACCCTGATAGTAAAAAATTTCTTCCTTATGTCCGATCTAAATCTCCACTCTTAGTCTGAAACCATTTTCCCTTGTCCTGTCACAACAGACTCTGCTGAAGAGCCTGTCCTCTTCTTTCTTATATCTCCGCTTTGGATACAGAAAGGCCGCTCTCAGGTCTCCCCAGAGCCTTCTTTCCTCCAGGTTGCACAGCCCCAGCTCTCTCAGCTTTCTGATATTGCCTCTTTTTTCCGTTCTCAAGTCCCACAAATTGATCTAGTCTGAAGAGAATTGGCTGTGTAGAAGACCCAAATGTGTCAGAGCCATGCTTACCTCCTTGATACTCCGCTCCCCACCCAGATATCCAGCACTCCTCATTAGGCTCGAACATCAATCCCGGGTTAGGCAGACAAACTGGCTGTATATTATCTACAAAGCAAATACAGTGACAGTCTAGCCCCAGATGTCCCGGCATAATGCGAAACAAGTGGATACAACATTACTCACAATGACCAGCATTTGCCTTAAGTACATACATGCTGTGCTCTTTTCTCTGTACTTTACCCCCATTGCAGCTAAGCAATACCCTGCAACGCAGGCAGCAGTGAAAAGCTAAGCAGTTGCTCCTTCCTAGAGGACTACTGCATTCTGACCTCAAAGTGATGAAGGAGCACAGTTAGTGTGTCTAGCTCTATTCAACCAGCAACCTGGCTACCTGCAACAATTAACAACAGTTTGTGTGATCAGTAAAAAAGGACAGAGGAGAAACTCTTCCAAGAACTAGCTTCATCCTGTTTGCAAAATCCTGCTGAAAATAATCACTAATGCAAGTGGGATTCAATGCCTGTATACAAGAAGGGTGAAATAAAAGATTTCAAACATTCTAGCAAGCAGACAACCTCCAGAATATCTCAAGTCAGTTTAAGCTGATGCACTGAAATACAAGACTTGCAATTATAGCACCCACACACACACAGAACGTATATATATGAAGTACTTTAAGTAATGTTTTATATTTCAGTTTCTATGGCTTGCTTACAAGGAAGCATCCCCACTTTTAAGAAAATCCCTTTTCAATTTTATGTATTAAAAAACTGTTACCAATCTGCTAACATGGGGAATCATAGAACAGCTTGGGTTGGAAGGGACTTTAAAGCCAACGCCACCCCAACCCCTGCTGTGGGCAGGGCTGCCCCCCACCAGCTCAGGCTGCCCAGGGCTCCATCCAACCTGGCCTTGTGCACCTCCAGGGATGGGGCACCACAGCTTCTCTGGGCAGCTGTGCCAGCGCCTCACTGTTCTCCTAATATCTGACCTAAATCTCCCTTTTTAGTTTAAAACAAGGAATCTGATCAAGAACTTGGAACAGAGGTTTCGGTTGGTTTTAGAGGATTGGGGCTTTTTTGTTGGTTGGGCACATTAAGGTATCACTACTCATATTCTTTTGTTCTTCCCGTAAGTATCTACAAGGATTTCTTGATCAACTTCGGAAGTTTTAAGAGATATACTCACTACCCCCTGCTTTTTTCCCTCCCCCCCACCCCCCTTAAGAAGAGCAGAATACATACCAGTAAAAGTCAGCGGTGTCTCTAACTTCATAAGGGCAACATCATTGTCTTTAGAATCTGTATCATAATTTGGATGGGAAATTATTTTTTGCACTCTGTATCCAGACGTTGACTGCATCTCATTCTGATTCAGAATCCCAGCATAAACAGTCCAGACGTATGCATTAGCAAGTTGTCTACAGAAAAAAAACAAGTGTTAGAAGATTTGCTTCGCTGGCAGAGAAGCTCAGCTTACAGAACCACAGAATCACAGAATTGTGGGGGCTGGAAGGGACCTCTAGAGATCATCCAGACCAGCCCCTCTGCAGAGCAGGTCCCCTACCTCAGGCTGCCTAGGTAGGCATCCAGGTGGGTCTTGAAATCTCCAGAGAAGGAGAATCCACAGCCTCTCTGGGTAGCCTCTTCAAGTGCTCCATCACCCTTACTGTGAACAAGTTCCTTCACATACTGGTGTGAAAATTCCTATGCTCCAGCTTATGGCAAGACCCCTTGTCCTGTCCCCACAGACCTTTGAAAAGAGGTTGGCCATGTCCTTTTGACTCTCACACTTAAGATACTTATCAACATTAATCAGATCCCCTCTGAGTCTTCTTTTCTCAAGACTGAACAGACCCAGGTCACTCAGCCTTTCCTCATACAGAAGATGCTCCAGATCTTTTATCATATTTGTGGCCCTCCACTGGACTCTCTCCAGGAGATCCCTGTCTTTCTTGTACCAGGAAGCCCAGAACTGGATACAGTACTCAACCTTCCAAGAATTGTTTTTACTATCCATGACCAAGAATGCGTATGTATTTGACTGCCACTTCTGAAGGCAAAAGCAAACAGTAACTCGTGTCTTATTTTTGGCCAGTCTCCCTTCATCAGTCAACTTTAGCAGCATGACTTTTACTGTAATGCAAATGTATTAACAAAAACTGACCACAAGATTTTTTTGGTTTTTTTTTGGTTTTTTGGTGTTTTTTTTTTGCTTTGTTTTGTTTTTTTTTTTTCCTAAAAGACAAGGTACAGGCCATCTAACTTCAGGAGAGCTTGACTCCAGTTTCATAAGTGTACAAAAATTATTTGAAGTAAGTTAAGTATCACTGCCAATCCCCTTTGTCACTCAGCACAGCAAATTATAGCCTGAGACTGGAACACAGAAGCCTCTTTATTGATTTCAGCAACTGAGGGATCAAGGTGTTATTTCTGAAGTCTCATATGTCAGTGTTATCACTCGTGTGCTACCCAAAACATGGAAGGGCAGCAGAAACCAGAATTAGCAAAAATGTAATCTAGTGAAGGAATTTATCTTGAAAATGCTAAGTGGCTGTTTGGTGGGTTTTTGTTGTTTTTAACATCAGGCATATTCACTAGGTATAATTTAATCAGTCTCTGTGCTCCAGAACAATTCCCACATGCTCCATAGAGGACTTTCTATATGCGTGAGATCTCCTCCCCCCTCCCCCCCCCCCAGAACTGACAACCACTTTGCAAAGAAAACCAAATTTAACCTGAATCTTAAAACCCAGCTACACCTTGGTCACCACTCCTAACACTTTTGTATATTATGGAGCACACAGTAGAAAACAGAGGAGGGATAAGATCTTCACATAGAACTAAATGCTCACATTCCTTTCTCAAGGTTAAGGACAAAGTTATTTTCCCTTGGCTGAGCCTCAAACTGTGATTCAACCAACCGTTAAAATGTCTTTGCTTACTGGGTTTTCCCTCCAATAAAAGCAGCTGCCTTTAAACATAAATACACTTAACTGTCCTTTAAGTTTCTGCTTTCAAGTTAAAAATTGACAAAATACCAGCCTTCCTTCTCCTCGAAGCCTACACAAAGTGCTCCCCAGATAGGTATACATACATCTATGGTTAATACTGGCTTGGGCTTTACTCCCCTGCGGCATGAAGACATGAGGAAATAAAGGCACTCACCCCTCCACGCAGTGGGCTGCCGTCACCAGCCACTCACGGGTGATGAGGGAGCCTCCACAGATGTGGGTGTCCTGCACATGGAGGCTCACCTGCCACGGCCACTGCCCCAGCGTCGCCATGCTGCCACCCACGATCCTGCCCATGATGGCTCTGCTGTTAGTGGACAGGCCACACTCTGAGGGGTCAGGCATACACAGACACGCATTAGAGAGAGCTGGTTTCAAAGGCGGTTTCTTCATCGCAGGCTTCACTAAAGCTCAATAGAAAGGGAGCATGGACCACATCCACTGCACTGCTGTGAGCTGATGCCACAGCCCAGCCATTGCTCTACGGTGCTCGGACTCATGGGGACAGGGTGGACCAAGGCTCCAGTCCTTCACACTGCCCTCCTCATTGGTAGCTGTGCATCACAGTTCATCACTTCAGAAGTGAACCGTGAGAGGGTGGATTGTTACACCCTTGAACGCTGGCCTTTGAGTGTCTTTGCTGAGCCACACAGACACACACCCCCATGCAACAGGACAGGCAACACCCAGGGGTCACCTCACTGTGGTGAGGAACAGCGATGACCACCGGATGGCCATGTGTCAGCGCACCAAAGACTTCCCTCCACATCGCACAGCAATGATTACAGAGCTCATCATGGGGCAAGCTGTTTAAAGGAACATGTAACAGTAAAGACAAAGCTGGGGACCTAACATTCCCCTTGTCTCCTCTGCCATTCTGCTCCTTAAAGTCTGAAACCATGGCACAGAATTTAGTCATCGTTCCCACCAAACAATCATTCATGCAGATTCAAAAGGATTTATGGGCAGAGTGTTTCAAGGCATCAACAAGTGGAAGTCTGAGAAACATATACTTACCTATGCAGCGCAGAGAAACCACATTTCCTGATGCACAGTAATCACTGCAATAGAAATAGAAAAGAGCAAACAAGCTTTACGACGCCCAGCAAAGCAGACAGTGGGCAGAGCTCACCCTCACCCTCCAGCTGCTTCCTACCCATTCCAGCTATATGCCCTGCTTTCATGCTCATCTTCCTCCTTTCTTCACTCTCTCCAGCTACCCTACCAATACCCATCTGGCCTTCACCGTTTCTTGCATTCGCCAAAACTGTCACATGGAAGACCGCAGACCACAGTACAGCCAGGCAGCACATAAGGCTTGTAAGCCTATTGAGGAGCAAGATAAAGAACAGCATAAGAGAAAATTGAGTTGATTTATGAAATAGTCATAGAGGAATTTGAACAACAAGGGAGTAAGACAATAACTTTTCAGGTATAGCAATCTACATGTTTGCGAATAAGAGGCTTCAGACTTGTTTAATGCAACTTTGACATGTCAACCTTCCAAAGAGCACAGAGGAACAGGATAGGGCATCTGCACTTTTAAAAGAAGAGTAGAAGTGTTTTTAAATACAGAGAAGAGCAGCTGCTGCAAGCAGACTGAAAACAAGGTCTCTTTCCTTTTATTGTTTGGCAGGCTATATCTCCTACAACAGCTGAAAAAATAAAAAGAATTTCTTGATAAAAAGAAATTATTTTTTTTAGCAACAATACCTGCTTTGCAGCCTTTTGTACAAGTCTGTATTCCCCGCACTTGCATTTAGCTTCATAAAGCTTCTAATGGAGACATCAGCTGCTACTCCTTGGCTATAGTAATATGTATCTCTGTAAAACAGAAAGATCGTACTAAGAAAACCAGCAGTTTTGGTTTTCAAATGACAATAAATAGTGCCAAGCCACAGCTTCTGACAAGGGCAATTCTAAAATATTAATTTCTTTCTGTATTAAGCACAGAAAGAACCCAATGGTGCAGTACTAGCGCCAGAGACTGATTCTTAAAGAAATCTTTCAAGCTCAGTTTCCCACCAGACAGTTAATTAGTAGATTAAAATAATATTGTTATCTATTATGTGTACATGGTACCACTCTTCACCTTCATGAAACAAGGCACAGTGAAGTTCAAGTCTAATAAGTTCTAGCAAACACATTTCTATGGGACAGCCTCAGGGGTAGTAAATGCTGCTGCTCTGCAGGGCTTTCCAGCTGAGGAACAGCCTTGCAACATTGCTGCTGGGTTGACTTACTGTCTGAGAACTACTTTGGCTATTGCTGGTTCAGAGTCCTTAATTACAAGTGCTGCAGGCAGCCTGTGCACATGCCAGATCTGCCTGGGCAATTAATTGCCCTCATTACATTACACACTGGAAGACAGCACTTGCCACATCAGAGACAGGCAACATGAAGTATTTCAACTGCAGAAGAATTCAGGCTACAGCATTATGCATGGAGAACATGGACAGCATTCTTGCCACAAACATTTGTGCTGATCTTCCACACAGGCATCTGTTATTTGTGTCCTCAGGAGATCAAAGCTTTCCATGTAATACTGATGACAAATTAAGCCAGAATGATGTTACTGGGCAACTGTAACAAGCTGGTACTGTGAAGCAAGCATTGGAGGATTACTGTGAGTTAACATACAAGTGACCTCATGGAGTAACTACTGCATGCATGCCAGAAACACATCACCTGTCAGAGGAACCTTCCATTTTGATTCTGTAACACCTATCATTGTTAAATTAGATCCGCTTGAGTTCAACAAAGCTAGATCACTAACTGCTTTTTGTTTCTGATTTGTATTCTTAAAAACTGCAAGATTTAAGGGAATATTAACTTTTCCATGTATTTGCAAAGACTGACAAAGGTTAGACTTACACACTGTAACCCATGTCTTGACATGCAATCTTTCCAAAATCATCAGTCCAGTCATCTTCACAAACAGGGTACCAGGTTTGGCTGACAGGTGAATAAACTTCGAGGATGAAGTTTGGTCCGTAAAGTCTAACTGCCAGAAAAGGAAGAAAAGAACAAATCCCAAAAACGTAAGAACACCACAAACACTATGTTACTGCTCTGTTTAAAGGTTCTGCCACCCATGATATTTGTATGCACAAGCTGGTGCTAATTTAATGCTGCCATCTATTCAAATTGTGAGTAAATATCAAGTAGACAGTTTCTACTAGAAATTTTAAGGGAAAGTATGCAATATAGTGTTCATCATTTCAGTTCTTATTCTCAAAACTGTTTCATATTCTAACACTGCAGAAGATTGCAATACTCAATTTTCCATCTTTTACCTACACAGCCATGTATTACATGTAAATAAAATATAATCTGACGTAATCTATTTCTGTTATATCTTAATGTGCCAAATTGCTTCAGACAAGTGCTATAGAGCAAAAACATAACAAGGAGCAATCTTCTATGCCCCACTGTGTATTTATCTGCAAAAGAATTTAAAGCAAAATAATTCAAGTAAAAGAGCAGACTGAGCAAGCTTCTCCAAAAACTAATTATTCAACTAAATGGAGAGGAACAGCTGTTAGAGCACATGCCAGTAAAAGCTAATACTGCATGAAGCACGGACAGAATAGGAGTACAGAATAGGAGTTCACAAACAGCATAAGCACAACACAGGTGCTAGCATCAAGTGCCAGACCTTTGGAATGGGCAAACAGATGACATTTTCACCTCACAATTCCAGCTCTTCACCACAGCTTTTCTTGTCAGCTCTTGAGTTGGAAAAACACTAATCAGACCTTTCTTACACAAAGCAGATGTGAAACTGAAAATAAGTATTTGGAGAACGAGGAATGTGAAATATGTGGAAAAAGCTCTATACTATCACCTGAAGTTCTACAACAACAGTTCATTCCAGAGCCAGCGTCATACTCAGATTTGCATAAGCGAAAATTAAATAAAAAGAGAAACTGTTTTTAAAATACTAAAACTCCAGCAAACTCAACTCTGAGCCAGTCATTTTGCTTCAGCTTTTCAATCAACCGGAAACCAACTGAAGATCCAGATATAAGATTTGATGTATTCAAACATCCCAAGCCATTTAAGAGATACAGCTGAGCCTAAGCTGGCCCTATGGTAACTTAGCAAGCTTTAGACAAAGGAATTTGACCAAAAACTCTTGCTGCTGGCTTGACTGCTGGTACTCACCACACCGGTTTTCATCCTCCCCATTTGGGCAGTCAGTTATTCCATCACACCACACTGAGGGAGAAATGCACACTCCCGAAGATCCACACTCTATTAAGGATCCAAGACAACGATCCTCAACTGAAAGGAGCAACAAAGTCATCAGACTGAACATCAGACTGAACATCAGCTTAGCCTCAAGCAATCACCGCCAACTCTCACCTTATGGAACACGTCAGTTTAATAGAGCAAAGCACCAGCAAACTCTTAAACTCAGAGCTGGGAGGAAACCTCGCCCAACACAATCAAAGATTTATTGCTTTGTCCTTCACATTGCTTGTCAGGTTAACTCATTGATGCAGCTGACTGAATGGACAATTTTGTCCACTGCCTCCCCCAAATAAACAAGCTCTACTAAGTTTTCTGAAAGGAGTCAACTTCACACCAACGAAGCAGAGAAGAAAGAAGAAATTAATCACACCTTGTTGTTTTCAGTCCTGCTTAATAGAAGACTACATTCACCCTGCATAAATCTGAGTTTAAAAAAAAAAACAACATCTAAGAACACAAAGTGGCTGCCTAATAATTTTAAATGAACTACCTTCTGTTTTCCTTTCCCTTCCCATAGAGAACAGAGAGGTTCCTAACAACATAGCAAATTGTTCTTCAATTTTCTTAGAAAAATTATTCAATTGAAAGGGAAATTAAGTTATCACAAAATCGACTTGGGTAAGCCAAACATAACTGCTGCAGCCCAGCTTCAGAGCTCAGTCATTCCGGTTGGAGTTGACGTCCAAGTTCAACATCTCACCTGTGTTCCAGCTTACGGTGGTTACTTGGACTGGGCACACACAACTTTAACCCACTTGCATCAAAAGCCTCACAAAAGCAAATAAACAAAGGCAAACTAGTTCAGCTTTAAGTATGGTCCCATATACCAAAGTAAAATACGTACTGATCATTTACCTTAACTTTAGCAGCTAAGGCATATGAATTTACTTCATCTCCTTCCTTTGAAGCTAAGCCAAGTTAGAATTTAGAATACAGTTTCATTTCAGTGTTAATATATAGTACTAATTTCCCAAATTAAATGTACTGTAGGATCAGTTGCCCACAATCACATGCCAGCTAGCCACCAAAACACAAACCCTTGTAAAGCTATTCTTTGTAAAGCTACTCTTTAGTAAAGCTACTACAACATAGAGCTGTACTGCCTCAGCTTTTCCCAGACAGATTGTAGCTTTCCAGAAAAGCCAGCTGCTCCAGAGGAGGCAAAAAACTGACATCATTTGATGTCAAAAATGTATTCATTTGACAAAACGAAAAGAAAGCAATAGTAGCACTATTAAAAAACAAACAAACATCCCACAGTTAAGGCCTTTTTTTAAAAGCCACACTAGTTTATCTCTTATGAAACAGGTAACAAAGACTTCCTTGCCCTTAATTCAGCATAAAATGAAAGACAAGAATCTATATTTCTAACTTTAAAAGAGCACTACATCTTTTCTTTTCAGAACAACAACAAAAAGAATAATTCTTACCAAAATACCAGATCAAGAAAGCAGCAATTGCACAAACGACGACTACTAAAATGGATACTACAATTATTACGATCTTCATACCTGAAATGAAAGTATGGATAAAAATGAGAAATTAGGTTCACAAATAAAGTAATTTCCAGCATGGTCACAAGCGCTATGTGTATTTTACTGAATTTAAAAACTGGTGGTGTTTGCTCATAAAATTTTTCTCCATTTCACCACCTTTCCTCCAAATTGTTCAGGTTCCTGGTACGACAGCCAGCCATCACTTCCTTATTTATAGAGAGGAAGCAGCCCTCACAGATTCTCTCAATACAGGAATCTGAAGGAAAGACCACTTTTATTTCTTATCTTACTCTGGAAGACATTAAGTCTAACTTTGGAAGAAATGCCAACAAATCTTACTTGATGAACACATCCTGGACGAACTGGATGGAGGTGCTACTGGAATGCTTGACTGATGGTTGGAAACTCTTGGGATATAAGTTGGCACTGATGGAACATTCGTAGAAAAGTACTGTGGATATGGATTAGCACCTACTTGTGGCCTGGCAGAATAGCAGTTTTCTGTCTGGAAGCCATGATTTTCGTAGTACGGTGGTGGATTCTAAATGATAACGTTATGAGAAAAAAAGGGGAAAAAAAAAAAAAAAAAGCAAGACTGCAATTAGAACAAAGTAAATTTAAGATGCCACCTCCATGCAGAACTCTACTAGGTACTGAATCATAGAATGGCCTGGGTTGAAAAGGACCACAAAGATCATCTAGTTTCAACCCCCCTGCTATGTGCAGGGTCGCCAACCACCAGACCAGGCTGCCCAGAGCCACATCCAGCCGGGCCTCGAATGTCTCCAGGGATGGGGCATCCACAGCCTCCTTGGGCAACCTGTTCCAGTGTGTCACCACTCTCTGAGTTTAAAAAACTTCCTCCTAATATCTAACCTAAACCTCCCTTGTCTTAGTTTAAAACCATTCCCCCCTGTCCTACCAAAATCCTAGCAAGTGTCCAACACACTGATTTACATGGAGAAAGAGATTTACAGCATGTACGTAATACCTCACACTCTGAATAATAAAGATAGCAACAGAGTGAGCCCTGAAGGCATGTTAAAAGATCAATTTCCTGATCCAAAATAATTCAACCTTAAAAGGATTCTTAAACCCAGCCTACCAGTTAGCTGCACTGGTCATTTCACTTGAACATCAGTACAAATGAGGAGCAAGGTTCAGGCAATACTATCATCAAAAGAAATGTTGACAACTAACAGCCCTTATATACTCAACTGTCCAGGTTTAAGAAAAAGGCTTACTTGCCATTTTGTTCCATGGCAATGCAAGGCACACCTGAGCTATTTCCAAAACACCCTGGTCTACAACAAGATGCAGAATACTTATCTTGCAAGAGATTTATGAATCAGAAACCATTCCAACCTCTCTCAAACATACGGTTTAAAAGCATAAATCTAGTCCCATCAATACCTGAGCACTTGAAATGCTAATTAATTCAAGCCTCTTACACCTGTCTTACAGTGTATCTTTCCCATTATGCAGAAAGCATGAGAATTCCTTCTACCCACCTCTTTAAAGACTTACTAACCAGCACATCCTTCAGCATTCTAATAGTTGTAAAGAGACACAACCTCACAAAAACAAAAATTCAGAAAGGAACATTTTGTTCACTTACTACGCTAGAGGTCATCTTTCCTTTACAGCAGTCCTGAAACAATTCAAGTGTTTAGACGTAAAGACTGAACCTATAAAAAAAACAAGAAGTGGTCATAACGGAAATGACTGTAACCAAAAAGCTTTGTCCACCTCTCTCATCAGTTAAATCTTTAGAAAAATGCCAAATTAGGGGGAAAAAGAAATATGGAAGTCTTTTGAGAGAGAGTATAAATGAAGGTACAGCCTGAAACTGGATCTCAATAGCCTCTCACTACAACCCAGTGGATCACACAGTGGCAGGCATTCATCCACAGGAGCATCACGCAAACCCAGAGGATGGCGGCGGTGCCCGCTCCTGCCACAGGAGTGGTGATATCCAGCAGCCTGTCAGCCTCCACCTGCTGTCAGCACCCAGCTGCTCCTCCCGCCTCTCTCTCGGCACTTACTCATGTATCACTGAAGCGCGTGACACGGAAACAAGAGCTCAAACAAAGCATCAGGAAATACAAATTCAGTGGACTCATTTAATAATGCTACATCCGGTAGCCCTGCAAACCATGCCGTTTTCACTCTTCCGTGTTGGTTGTGTGCTGTGGCCACACCAAAAATGGGGAAAGACACACAGTTGGGAAACAACAAGCCAAACCAGTGCAAATGTTAGAGCTGCATCCAGTGTTTCAAGCATATAGCAGTTTATTTTAAAGTTAACCATTAACGCTAGGTAAAACCAACAATTTGCAGATACACAAGACATGCAACAATGTTTGCTGCCATATTTCTAACAAAGAAGGTTACACACCACCACAAGCAATCGTTTTAATGATTAGATCTACAGAGACTTCTCATAATGTTACTCTACATGAGGAAAAGCAGAGAAAGGGGCTCAGTCACATGCTGAGCAATACAGTTCTCCAGCTTTCCAGCTCCAGCAAGCCCTGCGCATGGGCACAGAAAGGCCTCTGCTGAAGGCCACTGCTGTAGACAGCAGTTGCATAAAGACACAGCACAGCTCAGCCTGAGGCAAGAAGTTCTTTTAGAGCCTGCACCTAGATCATTATCTCACCCAGAACTGAACCGCAAACATCTCCAAAGTGAATTTCTAGAGCAGCTTAGCACCGAAGAGCATGCCAAGTTCACAACAGCTTAAGATGGCTGCTCATGGTATATACCTGTTAGTACTACCAGTAAGAAATAAATAGAATAGCACTCCATTGAACTCATGTTTGCATGGCAGACAAGAGAAAACAAGTCTTATTCTTACTTACAGTAAGCAGTTCATCAAAACTGCTGACTAAGTCTGTATGACTTCTGTTTTATGTCGCATCCATTCTTGGTCACTTCTTCATAGTAGAGTTGGGTAAACTCAGTTCTGCCCAAACTTACAGAACAAGTAACACTTTGCGGGAAGATACTGCTCTTCCTTGTTGCCTGAAAAAGAAGGGGAAAAAAAGGTACAGAAGTTTAGCAATAACAGACAGAAGAGAATATTACGTGATTTTGAGGCAAGCCAACAGGAATCACAATTTAAAAAAAAAAAAAAAGCTCCAAATATTTTCTATAGCACAATTTGAAATTCTTTGCCAGTTGGCAGGTGACAGGCTTCCTCGCTCTTTTTTTTTTTAAATAACTAAGCAACAGAGACTTTTTTCTTATCTTGACTGTAACTACCACTCCCAACTTAGTCCTTGTGAATCTGTTTCCCATGCAACAGATAATAACAGAATTTCGATTATCACACTATAAAACATAGGCAAGATAAGATATAGTCATATACATATTTCCACAAAATTATTTTCCAGGATGTTAAAAAGAGATTAAAATGAAACCATTGGATTCCTATTACATTGTACATGCTTCAAAGCCAAAAAAAAAAAAACCAACCCAATGGGTAACATCCAATAGCAATATAATCTAGTCTTCTTAAACATGGATCACTAAGGTAGTTCAGGATGTTTTACAAATAACCAAGGGTACTGCAGCAGATTCACAGATAAGGAAGCTGGGCCACAGAAAAACAAACTGACCTGTGAAACAGTCCCTGTCCCAACAATGACAGAAGGGATGGGTGTGTTATCTCAGTCCACTGCTTGTCTCAGTCTCACGCATGATATTTAAATACATTACACACAAAAAGTGTTATAAAGCTATGTTGATGAGGCAAAGTTTAGTCAGAACACAAAACTATACTTTCCTTCCCCTTCCAGTCATTCCTCATCAACAAACATATGACAAGCTATAATGGCACGGTTACTGGGTACATTTGAATAAACCTCAGAAGTCCTTCAGGGAGAGAGGGGATGGGGGAATTAACAGGGACCCTCACACAAGGAAACAGAAATGGAGCTCATCTCTGCAGCAACTTGAAAGAACAAGAGACAGGGCATAGGAGGGCAAAGCCTTGAACAAAAGACAGAGTCCACTGAGGCAGTGCCTTGCAGGTCACATGCGTGCACCTTCCAACTTTGGGAAAAGTATAGCCAAGGATTGAAAAGGAACCATCATTCAAACCCCTGAGTTTCAAAACCTTCAGTTTGTTCCAAAGTTGAACAGAATGAGTGTTTGGACACCTGTATCACAGAAGTTCCAAAAACCAAGTTTTGCTTTTCTTACAGAACTCTGAGGTAAAGAAATAATGCCATAATTTCTAATGATGGACAATCATATGTACAAAATGTACAGCCATCACTGACATGGCATACAGATGAATGCACTGCAATACACTGACTCGCAGCAGGCAGCTATTACTCAAAATATCACAGCCTCTTTTCACATGTGCCTTAGGAGCATTATCATTATAGTTGTCAGGGGTAAGTAGGGTTGACAAATATATATATTATATATATATATATATATATATATATATATATATATATATATATATAAGCTTTTTTCCAATAAAAGATATCAGAATAGAAAAAAATTGAAAGTACTAGATTCACCCCAGACAAATTCAATCCAATACTTCTTTAGAAAAGTTTTTCAGTAAATGTATGTAAATTACTTCTGCATATGTAAAACAAAGTTACAATTTGATAGGTTTTTCATGCAAGAAATGAAAAACGTTCCTTCTTTATTACACATCATGTTCTAACTGTTAATTAGGAGCAGTACCATGCTCCAGAGGTGCAGTGCTCTACAAACACCACGAGCTACCTTGGTTTCTGCAAGCTTTCATAAAGAGATAGCTATAAGTTGTTTTCATGCTTGAACAAGTATGTCAACAGGATGGAATGACACCTTCAAGCATCCTAATACAACACCATAAATAATAGAATCATTAAGGTTGGAAAAGACCTCTAAGATCATTTAGTCCAAATGTCAAATCCAGAAATCTACTGAAGCAGAGATACATAGACAACAGTATGCGTCCTGTATTTCCATGCTATTTTGCTACATATCTAATGCCATTTCCTGAACAAGAAATTTAGTAGCTGTTTGGCTAGTTCTATTATAGGTATCATCAACTAAAAAAAATAAAGCAAGCAACAAAATCCAAAACTCGTTCTTGATAGCTAAACACGCATTAGAGTAAATGCATGCAAACAAGGAAAAAGGGAGAAGAACAAATAAAAACGAAAAGCATAGAGAAAAGATCTGCTTTTAAAAAGAGAAAGCGTAACAGCATCCAAATGATCCATATAAAGCAGTGACTAACACTGATACCAAGTCATAAGCAATAAACATTCGTCCTTGTTACCCTGATAAAGAAACACAGCATACCCATTAAAATGGCAATGCAATAATCTCAGCACAAAGCTCAACCTTAACTCAGAACAAGTCAACATGTTAAGCCTTTTATTGACAAGGTTACAAACGCAGCATACTGTTATGCGTTTATAACACATATAACTGCCTATTACAACTGCTTTACGTCATCCAAGAAGTTTCAGTGGATACAGGAGGCCAACAGCAACAGTAAGGGGACAAACAAGAAAAGAGACAATTCTAAATTTACTTACAAGATCTTTCCACATACTGTGCAGTTTATACCTTTGCTTCCTGGACAAAAAAAAAATGAAACAGTCATCTGGACACCACACTCAGACATAAAGCCTGATTTTGAGTAGTGCTGTATGGAGCCCAGAGTTGGACTCTGTGATCCTTGCAGGTTCCTTCCGACACAAGATATTCAGTGACCCTATGGCCTTGCAGAGAACTATGTAAGACTATGCAAATATTAACATGAAAGTCTCTGCCACAATTGAACCTTGGCATTCCTACATTTCTTAAGAAGTAACTTTGGAGCTATTCCGGATTAGCTCCTAAAAATATCATTAAGCCATACAACCACTTATCAACAGGTGTTAAAAAACAGTACCTGCTGATAAGCACTACCAGGAACTCAAATGAAGTCCATGATACAACAGTATTCCCAAGGTCAGAAGACCGAGATTCATTCCACTTACACAAGATAAAGCTCAGGGCATAGCAGTCTCATTCTAAGCAGCTATGGGATGCAGCAGTCATACTGTGAGTGATGCCCTGAAAAAGCATTATTATGAAACTGCCTATTACAAATACATAGCTGGCTGTATATAGAAAATAAAAATAAAAGTTAGGAACTGTGGGGTGGGAAAAGAAGCAGAAAAGGTGTTGTCTAACTGAGCAGCAGAAGAGTTATAACCCTATAAAAAGCTGTTTCCAAAACAAGAGAGGGCAAGAGTCCAAACAACCAGATATGCTGGGATGGTAGAGCTTGGTCAGTTATTAGCTGTAGCTGAGATTAGTGTCCACAGCACCCAGAACCTCACACACACAAATCACTTTGCTGCTAAAGGACGCAGCAACTGTCTGCCTGGCATTTGGATGCATTCTTCCTCAGTAGTACAGGCTGCCCAGAGAGCTTGTGGGGTCTCCTTCTCTGGAGACATTCAAAACCCACCTAGATGTGTTCCTGTGTGACCCAATCTAGGTGTTTCCACTTCAGCAGGGGATTGGACTAGATGATCTTTTGAGGTCCCTTCCAATCTCTGACATCCTATGATTCTGCCCACTTCCCTCCACAGAGGAACAAACAACCTCAACTTCAGGTAGCACAATGCACATCTCAGTCTGCAGAAATGAGACTTTGCTGGCGGTTCAGGGCTGGGAAGCTTGCAAGAACACTTGTTTGCCATAGCCAAATTGCAAATGATTGAGCTTGCAGACGTAGTTAGCAGGAGATAGCCACGCTGCTGAAAAATGAATAAAAAGTAGCAAAGCTAACAAAACTGACATATTTAGGTGTTTGCCCAGATCAGCAGCTTTCCATCATGACTTTTCCACTCTCATGAGAAGCTGTGAACAAAGGGGTCTGTAGCAGATGACAGAATTGTGAGATTTGGAAGAGATCTCTGGACAGTTCAAACCCCTGCTAAAGGCAGTTGCCTACAGCAGGTTGCACAGGAAAGTGTCCAGATGAGTCTTGAATATCTCCAGAGAAGGAGACTCCACAGGCTCTCTGGGCAGCCTGTTCCAGTGTTCTGTCACCATCAGAGGAAGAAAAGCCAGCTCCTGCTAGGGGATTGGATTCACCACATTGAAGCCCTCATTGCCAGAGACTGCATTAAGGATGCATGTGCTCACAACATGGGACGAGCACTAATGCAGCAGCACAGCTGTAGCAGCACCTTGTCCATTTCATTGACCAATGCCCCAAACAGTGCCTGTCTCACCCCTCACATTCCGCTGCCTCGTTCGATGCAACCCAGTCCCAGTAGGCGAATCTGCTTCCTTTGGCTCTTTGTAATGCGCTGAAGGCGTGAGTGTAACTTTACTCAGGGCAAACGGGGACACCCAGGACAAGGGCTCAGTGTGAGAGCAGTCTGTCAAGTTCACCGACCCACACTCGGCCCTGCAAACCTGCGGTGAAACCCAAGGTGCAGAGAGGTGTGAGCTTCAATGGGACCGCCGGAAGGAGCGTGAAGGGGGGTGAGCACAGCACTCCAAGCTCTGGCCTGGAAGCCTCAATGACACAGAATCACAGAATGGTTTGGTTGGAAGGGACCTCACAGCCCACACCACCCCAACCCCTGCCGTGGGCAGGGCTGCCCCCCACCAGCTCAGGCTGCCCAGGGCCTCATCCAACCTGGCTTTGAGCACCTCCGGGATGGGGCACCACAGCTTCTCTAGGCAGCTGTGCCAGCACCTCACCAAGCTCTCAGTGAAAGAATTTCCCAGTAACATGTAAAAATATTATGATTCCTGCAGGAAGGAATCTACCAACAGAGACAACCTTCCAAAATTTGAATGGACAAACTATGACACCCGTATCCAGAAACTGGCACTTTTGCAAGAAACCACAGAGCAGCAACACAACGAAGAGACCCCAGAACTTGACTCTGCTTTGGTTTATCCTGCATAGGAGCGACAACGCTCTGACACCTCGGAACAGCCACCTTATCCCGCCCCATTCTGCCTCGCGGCATATCCCTCCTCGGGAGAAGCCGTCGCTACCCCGCACCCCGGCACGATGGGGATGTAACGTCGGAACCCTCCGCACCCCAAAAGCCAAGCCCCGGCTGAAGCCCCCCCAGCCGCCCGGCCCCGCGGGCGGGGAGCACCGCGCTTACCTGGAGCGCAGCGCGGAGCAGACGCGGCACGGCGGGCCGGCGGCAGCGGAGGGTCGGGGAGGAGTCAGGCGGCGGGGGAGCGGCTGAAAGGGGCCGGGTGACGAATCCACCTGCGGGCACCTGCCCACCCCCTTCTCCGGCCGGGCAGCGGGCTTCCAGCCTTCCTTCCGTCCCCTCTTTCTCCTCCCTCGCCCTTACGCAAAATAAACGCCCCAGGGAAGCGAGCAACGAGAGCTATCGGCCTTTCCCTGAAGTGGGTAGGGTCGGGAGGTGATAACGAGTGCTCCCATCGTGCTCGGGCTGCAGAAATAATTTCCTTTTTCCTTTTTAATAGCAACATGATAAAAGGGTGCTTTTAAAGACGCCTGCGGTCTCAGTAGTCGCATTACTCTGATGGCTCGGGGTGACTCTCCTTTAAAGCAGATCTACAAACGAATTGGGTTATTTCTGCCAAAACAGCTCCAGCGCAAAATAAAAAACCACTAGTGTCCAAAAACTTCAGAGTGTTACTGAGAAAGTCCACAGGAAAATGAAGAATTTATAGCAATGCATCCAGATTACCTACAGCTGTGCCAGCATCTCTGCAGGGAGATTGCAGAGAAGGGAGCAGACCAAAGTTGGGCATGAGAAATGTTTGGGTTGTGTGTGTGTTCAGATGTGTATCGAGGAATGACATCAGACGCACCAAGAAGCCACGATCATACTTCGGTGTTTTTCCAGCTATATATATTTATTTAAAGACAGACATATCTTCTGATCTCTCAGTACAAAACAGTGTTTGCTGAAATACCACAGTGGGCATGGATGATCTTACAGGTCTTTTTCAGCCTCAATGATTCCATGATCTTTAAGTTTTACTTAGGCTTTCCAGCTGTGCCTTTCTGTTGGGCAATTTTTGATTATGTTCTCCTAGAAAGAGTCAGTGAGACTGAGATTTTCCAGTGTGGATTCAGTTACAGTAACTAGTCCTCTAATTTCTCCAGAAGCAAAACGCAAGAATGTTGCATGTCACATCTGCGGTGGTCCTCTGAAGCTTACACCTGTGTGGCACATTCTTGTCTTTAACCTACAGTAACTCTGCCAATGACCCTCAGAGTTTAGAAGAACTTTAGTTTTGTGATAGCACAAGGGGGAATAGCTTTAAACTAAAAGGAGGAGATTTAGATTAGGTATTACTGGGAAATTCCTTCCCCAGAGGGCAATGAGGCGCTGGCACAGCTGCCCAGAGAAGCTGTGGTGCCCCATCCCTGGATGCTCTCAAAGCCAGGTTGAATGGGGCCCTGGGCAACCTGAGCTGGTGGGGGAAAGCCCTGCTCACAGCAGAGGATGGGATGGGTTGGGCTGTGAGGTCCCTTCCAACCAAACCATTCTGTGATTCAGTGATCACCCTTTGGTTTTGTCCAAATACCCTGCACAGTGGCTGCAGGTAAAGAGAAAGGGAGATGTAAAATATAAATGCTTGTACCTCTATGAGTTGATGATGTCCACTTCTAAGGGATTATACCAACTAAGCAGAAGGACACAGTAGCAGGGAATTGGCAAGTGTGCTCTCTGTTGGGAAGAAGCCTTAGAAAGGGAGCCATGTGGCTTAGTGAACTGCACACAATACCAGCAGGGCTGCCATAGCGGGGATACAGTGGGGCCCCATTACAATGAGCAGCACTCTGCTTAGTTACAGACTGGAAGGCCTGGGCCCCCGCCAGCAGCCCGCTGATTAATGCTGTTAGCACCTTTTCTTCTCAGAGGGAAGACAGACGGATGGCAGAGCTGGCCAGGGACAAATGCACTCCCTCTTTACCCCAGTTCTCTCTTGCTTCAGTCTGGCCAGAAGGTTGGTTTCTGTCTCACTGAAGGGATGATGTTTCTGTTCTCAAACATACTAAAAGCTTTTTTTTTTTTTTTTTGTTTAGTTGTTGAAATTGGGTTAATATTCTCCAAGCTTAACTCAGTTTGCTAACAGAGGTCAAAGGGACACTCACACAGAGCAGCAGAGGTGGGAAGGGGACATTGTCTCCCTCCTCCTGGCACCAGAAGTTGCAGGGTCTGCTCAGCTTGTCCTGTCCAGCTGAGGACCAGCTCATGGCCCCTTCTGCAGCACATTTGTGTATATGTCTACATTAATGTCTTTTAATTATGCAAGCTGACTTTTGCAGAGCTGGATGCCAAGCGTTCATTTCATTAACGTATCACAAGCCAGGGCTGGGCTGGGCCTTCAGGGCTGGTGAATGCCTGCAGAGGACCTTTTCTTGCCCAGAGCTGGAGATGTCCCAGCATTACCCAGCATGACACTGCTTGCCTCCACTCTTACCCAAATATCTTTTTCACACTTAATAGTTTCAGTGTTCTGTGAACCACTTCCTCTTCTGCACTTATGCATGTGTGGGGAAGGGGATGATGCTTGCTTTAGTTTTTATAGGGAAAGAAGTTGATGCTTCTGTTCATTTGTGCTAAGGATCAGTGTGTGAATGAACTGATCCACTAAAGTGTCTGGCAGCACTGCCCACTGCATATCTGTCCATATGAAAACGTCACCATTCCTTGGCTTCTCCCTCTACTTTACTGTTGAAGGCCGTTAACCATAACTTTTATTGTTCCCACAGTGATTCATCATCATAGTTCATTTCCTACTCTGTTAATACTCAGCATATAACAGTCAGCTTTTGCATATGTTTCTAGTGTCTAAGAAAAATCTTAGGGCATAGGAGATGAAGTTTTATCTAAAGAAAAGCTCTGGAGTCCTTACTTACAGCATGTCATGGTGAGCTTGCCCTTACCACTTTGGGACCACCACAGAGGACTTCTACCCAACAGAACGAGAATTAAAGTTATCTCTTGATGAATTCAGTGCTAAGCCCTAAGCTGGACACAGCCATTTGGATAGCAAACTGACTGCCAGCAGGTGTTTTAAAACCCTACTGATAATCCTTCCATACTACCCTTATTACAGTGTTTACTGCCTAGTAAATCCCAGTCATTCCCAAGGAACCCCATTAACTAAGACACAGACTCAAAGCTTTTGAGTGATCTGGAGCACAGGCCTTGTGGGCTGAGGGAACTGGGATTGTTCAGCCTGGAGAAGAGGAGGCTCAGGAGAGACCTTACCGCTCTCTACAACCACCTGAAAGGTGATTGTAGTGAGGTAGGGGTCGGCCTCTTCTCCCAGGTAACAGCGACAGGACAAGAGGGAATGGCCTCATGTTGCAACAGGGGAGGTTCAAGCTGCAAATTAGGAAAAATTTTCTTCTCATAAGGAGTGGTGAGGCAGTGGCACAGACTGCCCAGGGAGGTGGTGGAGTCACCATTCCTGGAGGTGCTCAAGAGCCATGTGCATGCGGCACTGAGATTAGTGGGCATTCTGGTGAAGGGCTGCTGGTTGGATTAGGTGACTTTAGAGGTCTTTTACAACATTAATGATTCTGTAATTCTGTGATTCGTCCTCCCATCCCAGCTCTAAGCACTGGGGATCTCATTATGCCCTACTTGTATTTCTTTTTCAACATCAGGAGAAAGAGCTCTGAAAAAAAGAAAGAGCACTTCCCAAGAGGTGCTACAGTTACACATTCATCCACAAAACTACATCAGTCACCTCTTCTAACTTGGAAACTTAATTGGTCATTTAATAAGTAAGCTTAAAATAAACGTATTTTGACTTTGGAAGTACATTTGCATCTGCTGCTATTAACAAGAATACACACACGCACATTTTCTCTGCTTTAAGTCTATTTGAAAATCAAGCTAAATGAGGAGACATCTCCAAAAAGCACATGAAACAAGAGGTATTCCTTCATTAGCATATTAACTGAAGACACGGAAAACCTACAGGAACTGAAACCAATTACTGTTATCTGGGAGTAGGAGGGGGCAGCATGCACTGCAGATTACAAAGGTGTGGCCCTAGGAACATTCTCACTTCTTTCCCAGCCTGTCACAGAATTTTTCTGGAGTTTCAAGCCCCACACAGATGGAGAAACAGAAAATTACCTCTTCTTCATTCTTTCTTTTTAGTTTGGTTTTTTTTTTTTTTTCCTCCCAGCTTTGCTTTCTCCCAAGACAAAGAAAGTCTCAGAGTTGATAAATTCTTTGCTTCCTCCCAGAGGGAAGAAACCGTCAGGGATAATAAGTGACCTTGACTTGCCTTAAGGTGCGTGGCATTTCAATGGGTTCCTTGTCTATCTACATAAAACAAAAGAGAATAAAAAATCAAATACTGCTCTTTGTTGGATTTTTCTGGGCGTAGAATGTAAAAGCAGCTGCATTTTCCTCCATTAAAATAGAATCTGACCTACAAATTTGATTTGCTATCTGCATTAAAATAGCGGTAGTCTCATGGCATAGAAATTGAACAACAACTGTTGTTGGCTGACTCGTTTCTCCCTGCTTCCATTTCCTGCTCTGGAAAAGGGGATTAAAGTAAGCATTATCAGAAGCACTACTGCTATTTTCACGTCGAACCAAATATTTGCAAAAGTGCTCAGAGATTTGTTGGTTAAGCAGTTACAAAAGGGTAAAAATGAAACCTCCTTTGCTTGCCTGCAGCTTGGCAAGCCTTTATGGTCTGTTCCCGCATCAGGTATAAGTACTTGATTTTTATCAACAATTGAACATTGTTTTAATTCCACAATAAACTGGGTAGACGAAGTCAGAAAACTGTAAATCACAGATTGGCATGCTGTAAGCAAGTGAAAATATTCTTCAGCAAGACAACAGTTATCTCAGGAGAAGCGTATTTAATTGCAATAATGAGAAGGGGATTTTACATATGCAAATAGAAGATTGAAGCTTGTGTTGGTGTAAATCTGAACAAAAAATCCTGGTGAGAGGGGTCTGCCATTCCTTGACATTCCGTCAGTTGTGCTTTCCGCAGAAGCAGATGGATAATTTGTCCGTGAGTTTTCACAGGGTAACTTTATGGTCATGAAGAAAGACTTCCTACAGCATTTTACAGTTCTGTTTTGTTGTCGTTGTTGTTGTCTTTCTTAGTTAAAGTAGCTCAGAGAAGTGCTCTTTGCAATAAAGGTAGATTTTGGAATGGAGGAAAAATTGTGTTTTCTGAAATACTCTGAGTCAGTTCCTAGAATTCCGCATCTCAGTATAAAAACTATTGACCTGCAGTATAACACATTCAACAGTCTTACCATTCGCTATATTTTCCTCTTTAATGTCTAAAATGTCTTCACATTTCTTCACCTTACTTTGTCATGCTTAGTTTAGGTTTGACTCTCTTCACTGGTTTATTCTGATCCAGTTGTTGATTAACTCCTTAAGAAAGAACTATTTGCTTGGCTGCTGTCTATGCAGAAAAAACTTGTGTTTAAAGGCACCAATAAAACAAAGCTGAAATATTTCTTATCTTTAATTAAGAAAGTGGCATGAGGAAGCAGATCTTTCTGGTGAATAATGAGAACAGTGGCATTGCTACTTTCCTCTGAGAGGTGAAAGATTAATGCTTTAATTCTACCTTTACTTAATTGCCCATGCTTTGGCATTAAGCAAGCAAGTTTTTGAATGGGAAATTCCTATGCTAATTTAACTACTTGCTTACCAAACTTCATCTTACTTGTTTTCTAACACATTTTGAATCAAATCTCAACCACATGGAAATGTATGAAATTTTCATATAAAGTTAGAAGAAGCTAGCTGAATATATGTTTTCTCTGCCATTGGTTGGACATACACAGGTCTTCAAACTGCTCTACAACCTTACAATCTCCTGGTAAATAATTTTCAGGAGGTAATTTGAACTCATCTTTTGACAGGAGCATGGGCTGGATAATACAGGTTTTTGCTGGTGATGGACATCTTTTCCCAAAAATTCTGTGGTAACAGCAACAGTACTCATAAAACAAAAAACAAATACCAGTTTGGACTGGCATCTTCGCTGCTGCTTTTCTTAAAACAGTTCAGGGTATAGGTACCATGAAACACACTTAGACATTCCTGTGTGGAGCCAAGAGTTAGACTTGATGGTCCTTGCGGGTCCCTTCCAACTTGGGGTATTTTGTGATCCTACAATTCCATGCACATTCTTTATAGAAAATAATATTGGGTGAGAAAGCAGTGCTTCCATAAGTATACAAAAATAACAAAGCCTAAGCTATAAGTGGTACTTTGTACCACTGATGCTCATTACAACATTAACCAAGCAGGGACTGCAAAGTTTCTTCATAAAATCTTGATCATCTTATCTGTCTGTCTGTACATGCTTTAAGGACAAAAATATTTGGAGATAGCATAGATGAAATTCACATTAAGAAATTATTTTTGTCAAAATTAAATTTATTAACATGTTGGGTATTTTCCATCTCTAGCATCTCTTGAGCAGTGCTTTAAACATACGACATCTAAACAAATTATATCTAAACAAATCACAGTAAGTAGCCCATATTATTTTGGAAAATTACACAAGCTGCTGGAATTTGCACGTATTGTAGATACTTGAAAATCTAACTTTTCTGTCCTCCTTTTTTTTTTCCTTTAGTATGTATTTGAATAATTAATTAATGAAAAACAATTTTTTTTTAGTTGTTTGGAGTTTTTTTTGTAAGCAGCTGTTTGAAAGTTCTGTTTCTCAGCAACACATATTTTCCTGTAATATTTTTGTAAGAAAAAAAAATTAAAAATAAATAGTTGTTTTGCTTTTCAGTGACTCCATCCCTATCTTTACTAAACAAGATTTCAGACCTCGTATTCTTATTATCCAGGAGAAGCTAGAGAGGCAAAAGGCATTAAAAATTATTTTTCTCAATCCTATGAAAAGTTCCGTTTGCGACAACTTTCCATGTTCCCAAACTTTGTTCTACCATTTTGCTTTTGTGTGCCTGTTCTGTTAGACTAAATTTCTCTTTCTTCTAATCTTGTTCAGTTATTCAAACAACCACTTTGCACCTTTCTAGGCTGGCAGACAGATTCCACTTCTCACACTATTGTGTTCAACTAGTCTTGTATGCAAAGCATCTCATCTCTAACAGTGTTAACCTCTTGCTGCTGCCTTCCCAAAGCTCCTGCTGCTACTAATTGCACAGCTAGAAAACCATTCAGAGAGATGGGAACTGCAGTACCCAGGAATGCATAAAATATTGCAAGAATGTTTACCTGAGGAGTAAAAAATTTTCTGTGAGACAGGACATCTCCTGTATGTGGACTGGATTAATGCTGTCATTTTTGCTGTCACATCACTAATTGCATAGATGGCAAACATCTGTACCAACCAGGTTGAAATTTTTTGGGGGGAACTGTATTACCACTTTGTGTTTAATTTTTTTGTGAAGGCACACTGCAAAAATCTATTGAAGAGGATGTTTTGTAATCTTCATTTATTTTTCTCTTTTATTAACGTATCTATTTTTAATTTCTCTGTACCTATATACATCTTGCAACTGTTAGCATTGCCAGCATCACCTTATTTCTCATTTTCATTGCGTTTTCAATACAAAGCTAATCCAGGCCCCGTTTTCAGTGAACTTTGTTCTACTGAACTACCCTGGCAGCACAACAAAAAGGATTTTCTCACCTTTGAGCATAGCATGAATATTGTAGGTGCCTATTGCTTGAAAACATGGAATTAAAACCTACTTAATCTGACTGTGCAGAGGCAAGAGAGACCTGTGCCTTCAGGTTGAGGTTCATGAATGTTCAAGATCTCTGTGCCTTTGTGCATTGCCAATTGCTGCACATTTCAAGCTTGGTCTTGATGAGACTGGTTTATCAGGAGAGCATGAGCACAGGAGCTGGGAGAGTAAGTTGGGAAACAGGTGAAGGTTCAGACCTGGGAGATAAATACAAAGGGTTGTGGGCTGGACAGCACAACAATCTCTAAGATCAGCAGAAACAATCATGGTTGAATGCCTGCCCACAGCACAAGCCATTTATGATGGTAATATTTAGGTGAGCTAGACAACATATTGGTTTTTAAATATTTTCAATGCTTTAAATCATAGAATCATAGAATCACAGAACCACCAAGGCTGGAAAAAACTTCCAAGGTCATCTAGTCCAACTGTCCACCTACTGCCAATATTTGTCCACTAAACCATGTCCCTAAGTACAACATCTAAACATTTCTTGAGCATCTCCATGGATGACAACTCCAGCACTTCTCTGGGCAGCCTGTTTTAACTCCTGACCACTATTCTGGAGAATAAATTTTTCCAAATATCCCTGTGAGTGTTGGGAACTGCCAGATTGATTTAGGGCAAAGAATCCACAAAACAGTCTGACTTTAGCAGCCCATGATGCTTACCAGAAGGACTGGTATGGAGCTAGTAATTCAGGACAGTACTTCAGCAAGACACCACTTGTTAGATATTTCTCTGAGGAGACATAGAGTATTTGTCTTTGATATGCGAAAAGTGACAAATTAGCTCATTAGTCATTCAATTCTACACAAAATCACTGACTGTCAAACACTGAGTTACTTATCAAAAGACTTCAAAGAGGCCACTGCACCTTGTGCACCCAGAATAATTTGACTGTGTGTGCTTTCAGTGCAACCCAACTGCACTAATCCAAAAACTGTAGCACTGTACAATGAGGCTACAAAATCAATAAGAGCCCAGTGAGACCAAGAAACAATATCAAGATACACTGCCAGGGTTATGCCATGCCACCATGCTGATGCCCTATCTTCAATGGGAGACAACACGGGTCCAGCAGTGCCCAGGCTACTCTGAGCCTGGCTGAAGAAGGCAGCTGCAATGCAGACTTCAGAGTGAGCATTGTGTCCTCTCTCTTTTTGGCTGCCAACCTTGACCCAAGCCCCTGCACAGAGAATGAATGGAGAGAGCCAGCTGATACCAGTGCTGGAGAGGAGCACAGTCTAATTTAACCTTATGATGAACTCAATGCATTGGAAAGATGGATCCCACTGTGCTGCTGGACTTCATGATCATTAGCCACAGCATTTTCAAGCAGTCAAACAAAAGAGTATTTGAGTTGGATTATCTCAGATGAGCGCAGTTGCTAAACATAGAATAAGGAAGAGGGTAGAGGGTGAGCCAGAGGCAAGTGTCTCACTCCTGAGAGAGGGACAATCCTATTTAAAAAGTGTTGAGTACAATAGGGCTCTTTGCTCAAACTCTTACCTAGGTGGGACACACAAGCTACCTGGCTAGCTCTGAGTGGGGCAAGAATAGCAGTCTTTGTGGAGAGATTTCATATTTTTGCATGTCCACAAGAACAATGAAGTTTTGTTAGGTTACTCTCTCCAAAGTACCCAAGTCAGGAACTACATCTTACTGTGGACATCAACTGAAGGAACTGTAAGGAACACTGTTCCACTGAGTAAGAGACCTAAAGGTTCACCCCAACTTCTGCTGTGGGCAGGGCTGCCCCCCACCAGCTCAGGCTGCCCAGGGACCCATCCAACCTGGCCTTGAGAGCATCCAGGGATGAGGCACCACAGCTTCTCTGGGCAGCTGTGCCAGTACCTCAATGTCGACTCAGTGAAAAATTTCTCCCAACATCACCTCTCCTTCCATTCAAAGCCATTCTCCCTTATCCTATCACTATCAGACCATGTAAAAAGTTGATTTCCTTCTTGTTTATAAGCTCCCATTAAGTATCAAAAGGCTGCAATTAGGTCACCCCAGAGCCTTCTCTTCTCCAACCTGAACAAGCACAGCTCTCTCAGCCTGCTTTCACAGGAGGGGTGCTCCAGCCCACTGAACATCTTTGTGGCCTCCTCTAGACCCACTCCAACAATTCCACTCCTTCTCATGCTGCGGCCCCAAGGCCACAGTAGTTCAGGTGGGGCCTCATGTAGGCAGAGCAGAGCATCTACCCCTCCCTTACCCTGCTCACCACCTGTCTTAATGTAGGCCAGGATACAGTTGGGCTGTGAGCACACACTGCTGACTTGTGTTAAGTTTTTTATCTACCACAACTTTTGGTTATGTGTAAACAATCTTTTCATAGCCACTCATAAGTGGCACATACTGTTCTCATGCCAATACTTATTTCCTTCAGGAACAGAGTTGCAAATTATTTCTCATTGAGGCTATTTTCTAGTGGCATTCTGGACCAGAAACTTGATTTTCCTGGCTGGCTTTTGCATAAAACTTATAGAAGTCTGACAACTGAGCCACTCAGGAAATGTTTGCTACCCACAAGTACTGTTTGAAAGGGCAGTTTTTAGTGAACTATAAAACAGATACTGAGAATAAAGTTATTGTGGTACAATGTACATTAATTGCTGCTAATTCCCCTAGGAAGTGCCACAGGCTTCAATAAGACTTCCCTCCCAGCCTCTACTGGGAATAATAATGTTCATACGAATAATAGACCTATAAAATACGTTTCTTTTTAACATGCCAAAATGTATTCAAATATATTCTGTCTTAGGTTTAAAGGCTGGTGGATGGACATGGCCGACCTGCAAAAAGCCTAGTTTAGCCAATGGAAGTGCTATGGGAGAGCTTGGAGTCAGTCAGGTTTTAAAGCTGAAACAAAAACTTTCCACTACCCTCCCACACATTGTATGGTTAATGTAGGCAGATTACTAATGATATCTCAAATGTGAGCTTAAAAGAACCTCACCAGATATCTCGTGTGACCTATTCAAAGCTGGTCTGGAAAAAGGACTACAGATCTGTGCCAAATGAATAAGGAGTTCTCCTTCCTGGTGCAGATCAAAGCAGCCACCGTACTTTTGTGGTACCCTTGCTGATGTTTTCATTATCGTATCCAGACATATCATATCTCCTATCATATCTCTGAGCTAAGATGAGATGCAGACTGTGAAGTCCCTCAGGTTTTCTGACAATTATTTCCTGAAATTGAGAAGATGAATGCAGAGCTGGCATTCCCATCCATCTCTGCATTTGCTTCACCTACTTCTTTAGGAATGTCAACACCACATCCCAGCCTGATGTTCACTTAGGCCTGTTTTAGGAAGCTATTAAAATATCCATGGAAGGTCAGATACATTATGATTCATGACTTTATGAAGACATACTGGGAAATTCTTTCCCTCACACTTGCTGTTTGATGTGTCGAGGTCCACAGCTAAGTCTGAGATCAATATACTTCATCCTTGTTCTTAATATTTATCTACTTACTTTGTGATATGTTCACCTACAGCAGTGTGAATCCTAACTGTACTCCTGATGGCTGTTCTACATTCATTTCAGAGCAAGGGCTTTGTGTACTGCTAGCCAAGGTCCCAGATCTTCTGAAAGACTGATCAAATGCAACCTGCTATTTGTCAAAGTTGATTTGCTTCAAAGCCCAGTTCCATGGGATAAAGAAGCAGATACGTTCACCTTTTCTCCTATGAAGAAAGGCTGAGTGAACTGGGTCTGTTCAGCCTTGAGAAAAGAAGACTGAGAGGAGACCTGATCCAGGTCTATAAATATCTAAGGTGTGGGGGGCAGAATGGCGAGGCTGGACTGTTTTCAGTGGTGAGTGGAGACAGGACAAGGGGAAACGGCCAGAAACTGGAGCATAGGAAGTTCCGCACAAACATGCGCAAGAACTTCTTTACAGTGAGGTGACGGAGCACTGGAACAGGCTGCCCAGGGAGGTGGTGGAGTCTCCTTCTCTGGAGATGTTCAAGACCTGCCTGGATGCCGACCTGTGTGACCTGCTGTAGGGAACCTGCTTTGGCAGGGGGGTTGGACTCGATGATCTCTGGAGGTCCCTTCCAACCCCTACAGTTCTGTGATTCTGTGTGATTCTGTGATTTTCCCTGTGGGCATTTACAGATGGTCCATGGTGAAGACTGAATATAGCAGTGAAGTGCACAAGAGTCAGACCTGTAAGTCACTGTTGAAACATACACAGCTGTGTCTAGAAGTAGATCAGGAAGACGCACCACGGTGATACCATCCTTGCAAAGTTAGTATCCCTTCCTGCTGTTGCTGACCTGAGCAAGAAAAGGATCCTGAAGACACACTGGCTCAGATCTCAGCTCACAGCAGGCTGTTTGCACGTGAGACAAGCACTAGCTGCCTAGGTTCTTGTGAGAGGTGGGTGGAGTAGGGTTAGCACAGACCTCTGCATTTTAGAGCTGGGAAACTCCTCCTGCAATCTCTTCAATCTACTCCAATTAGAACCTGCATAAAAAGATTTTTTTTTTTCAGGGAAAATCATTGATGAATTTGTGACACCTGTTTGCTTGCAGCAAACCTGTTACATGCTTGGTTTTGTCCCAGATCATCTGAACTCAAAGTTACGTAAAGGGTGAAACTGAGGATCAGAGGTCCCAACAGGATAGTCTGAGAGATGGAAGATAGAGAGCTCACTACAAAAATTCTTCCACGTTCTTCAGAAACCAACCGATAGATTGCTCTCTTGGGCAGGCAGATTGGACCTATCAGCTGCAAAGGGCAGGCAGCTGGAACAGGATTTTCACACTTTTCAAACAACCCTCATCTGACAAATATTTAATGGAGTATTGCTTAAAGCAGTCTGCCACAGGGTGACTTACAAGACTTGTTTCAGTAATGCTGAGTGGGAAAACAGATGAAACAACGGCTGTTTTGTGTCACATGGTTAAACTTTTCTTTTTTTCTTTTTTCTTTTTCTTTTTTCTTTCATGTGGGTTAGCAAATCTAAAGCTAGCATGATTTCCAGAAACTAGGGCATGATGTACCTATTCTGCTTACCATAAGTCAGGGTTGCCAAACACATCTCTGTACAGCTTTTCATCAGACAGTTTTGTCTGAGTTGTGAGATGTTACGACAAGTACACCCATGCCTCTGTATGTTGTTAGCTTTTGGGGCTTTTTTTTCAGTGTAACACATCCCTTAAGAAAGCTGAGATCTGATGCTGCATTTCACACACCACGGTGGACCAAGTCTTGCTGAGGCTTCCCTGTGGAAGCCCATAGCAGAGGAGCAAAGCACGTTGGTGGCTGTCTTTTTGCAAAATGAGGCAGAAGAGGAAAAGTTTCAACCTACTTGTACATATCCCAGCTCAAACATCACGTCAAGCACAAGGGCTATCCTGTGACTGGCACTGTTGCTAATCTCAGCATCAAGGCTTGTGTTCAGCAGTTCTTCCAAGCCACTAAGAAACATTAATGTGAAGAGTTATGTACAGCCTGTGGTTTGAGACCTCCCCTGGATAAAATGAAAATTAAGAAGAGGATGACAAAGTGTTGTGGAATTTTTTTTTTTTTTTAAGAAAAGGTAGGAAATTATACATGTTCTGGGGTCTTAAGGTCCATATAAGCAAGTGGACTGAAGAGGGGTGATACTGAAGAGCTTCCCAGCTAGGGATAAGTACTGATATGCTGTAATAGTCAATAGGTGTTGAGGATTTGACATGATTTGCTGTTGGAAATCACCTTCCTGCACTCTCCCACTCTTCTCTGCACATCTTGGTTGTCTTAACAAAAAAGAGGCTTCTCCATTCACACCTTCTGTTTGTTAGCTGTGCTTTCTTCCCTCTTTTTTTTTTCTTTGAAGGAATCTTCCATTGAGGCTTTTCAAACAATCTATCCATTTATTATATTTCCCCTCTCTTATAAGGGTGAAAGGGAGTTTGTCTTCAGATGACTTGAGGCTTCAGCTGAGGTAGATGCTGCCAAGGTGCACAAAGAGAAACACCATGATTCATCTAAACGTTAATGTCTATGAATAAAAAGGAAAAGAATAATTTTTAAAATCTTGCAATTTAAAAAATCCTTACATTGCCTCTGAAAATTTACTTCTGTTAAAGCTGTGATTTTATCCCCAATATACAAAGTGACAGCTTTATGTGATTTGCTTATCATAACAGCTGCTGGCATATCTCTATCTGTTTTATTCGACTCCGTGCTTATAAACTGTAATCCATTTTTTTTCCTTCAAGTTGTTTTTCCCATCCCACAGGATGGTTGTAGGAGACCTATTTTTCAACTAACCTACTGTGAGGTGGGACTTGCTTGACAGAACAAGCAACCTCAGCAGTTTCTCCTCTTTCCTGTACTGTTCAAGTGAGTTCAAGATCATCACACTGCTACAGTCAAGACCTCCTAAAAATGCACTTCAATAATAAAAACTCACCAGTGAATGCTGGAGAAAGAGGAGAAAATAACAACTTCTTCCTGTGTCTTGCCAATGTGAAAGAGTAGTTAAGAACAGGAGCTCTCTCTGTTGTTTGTTGTGAAATTCTGCCAAGTATGCTTTGGTCGCTATGTAAATAATATTTCAGTATTTGTATGATCAATTATAGAACTACAATGAGCAACCACAGACTACTGCAAACACAAAGTAATTTGTTATTGTCATCTTTGGAAGTAAATTGCAATCGCTCCTTCAAAGTCAAGTTTGTTTCTTCATCATATCTTAAGTAAGATACCCCCATTTTCACAGTAGCCTCACAGAGCCCACTATGGATGCACAGTTTATAACCATTTCCATTCACAGCTGATCTGATGGAACATCTTGCTTAAAAGGACAAGGTTGTGATTGCAGAGCAGCATTTTTGCCCTGAATTGCAACACAGGTGAAGTAGAGATAATATTCACAACATGGCTCAGGCTATCAGCTCTAAGACCTGAGATTTCCAAGTGCAAACAGACGCTGTGAGCCAAGACCCCTTGCTGGGGGCAGTGCCCTAGGTGCAGCCGATATGGCAAGCCCTGCTGCAGGTGGGGAATGCAGAAGGCAATGGAGTGAGCCTGGAGGAACCTCTGCTTTCTTTCTTTCTTTTTTTTTAAGATCATTCTTTTCCGGGTAGAGATAAGCTCCCAGACATTCCTCCGACTGGAGTTGGCAGACCTTCGGGGCACGGTGGGGTGATATCAGCACAGTGCTGCTCAGTGTTATGTTGAGCTATGCATATATCCTATACAGAAAATGGGTGGTATGCAGAAAATGATTTGCCATTGTATTTCTTAAAACGTAAGCAAAAAATCCACGGGCCGTTCAAACCACCATCATTCTGAGGGCACAGTGAGTGACTGTGAAAGGGCTTGATCCAAAGAGAAACCGAGCCAAAATTCATAACATTGATTCAGCTTTCAGAAATAGGATTTTCAGAAAGTCAGATTTTCCTCTTTAATCTAAAACCCAGCCAGATAGCTGGAGGCACTATCTTTAATACAATTTGGATCATTCTTAAATACCTAAATAAAAAATGTCAGATTTTCTCCATTTTTTTCTCTCTTCAATTTTATTTATTGATTGACTGCATTATCAATACTAATATTTATCTAAGATGAAAAAGGTTTTAGAAAACAATTCAATGGGAGTAGAACCTGGAAAGTTATTTTAATAAAGTGAAGAAAACTGATTTTGCTTAATGTGAAAATAAGCTTAGAGAAGGGATAAAGCCTCTGTGTTTGACTCCTACGTAGATAAATAAATAGATCCACTGACAGATGTACGTTTTTGAAGAACAAAAGTGTGTGGCTTTAGTGAAAAATCAATGCTACTCTAGTTGTTGAATATTACCCATTGAAAGAGCTTTCCTGCATAAAGGTGAAAAATTATATATAGCATTAGTGTATATCAGGTTAAAGTTTGTATCATGGTAAGGTAATCAAAAGGATGAAAAAGAAAAGGATGGTTTTGCCTCCATCTAGCTCCTGATCATAGATTGAAATTTATGATCAAAATTGTGTCTAGAGGTGTGGATTTTCATATTCGTTATTCAGATTTAATTTAATGGCATATGCATGATTTATGGTTATTTGAAAATGTAATGTATAGAGAACAGTGCATATTACCATTCCCATTATTATACTTCATTTGTTTTGGCCGTAAACCCTTAAACTATCAAGCACTATTCTTATGATTAACATGTTTACATTTGAAATATGTACACATACTGTTATATAAGTAAACTGAATGAATCACAAGAGTCAGAATAATAACAGTTCTAGATAATATCGAAATGAGACCTCGCTTTAGTTTCCAGGTATGTAAGAGAACTGCAGGATGGGATTTAGGGGTGAGAGAGGTGAGGGGTTCTAACTGGGACTCCCCGCTTCCCCCAGAATTGCAGTTAGTAACATGATCAGAAACTCCCTAGGGTTATAGGACCAAAAGTGCAAATTATGATGTATGTGACTAGCTAGGCTGAGCAATCCCCCTGGATTATGTGGTCCTTATTGCAACCAACATTGCTGTCACACTTATATGACACTTACAGGACAAGCTCCTTTGGCCAAGCTCCTCCTGTCCAAAGGTACTAACACCACAAATGCCCACAGAGTCTCAGTGGAGATAGGAGTGGCTCAGCGTATCTAAAAATCAGATTCTGAATATCCACCAGCTTGTTTTTTTTTTTCCCCCACAAAACACGTGTAAATCTGTTGGTCACCACATTAACTCCAGGTAAGGAAGAAGACATGTAAGCAGGTGGTGTTCTTTTCGGTTTAAAAGGGAAAATTGAGGAAGTTCTCATTTGTCAGCCTGATGCATTCTATACTTGAAAATACAGGCAGTGCATTGTCTCTTTGGTATATAGTAAAGTGTAGTTGTTAAAGACTTATCAGATTGGATGGCATTACAAACTTCTAAAATATATATATCTATTAATAGTGATGTAACATGCATACGTTTTTTTCAATCCCCTGCAATTAGGCTACTTCAGCATAGATTCAAGAGAGTATACAGACATTACTTAATGAAATTTCAAGGAATTGTAATCTTGAAGTTGGTGTCATGAAACATCAAGAAGATGTGATATTAAGAGTCTTAAAACAAAGACATGAGCAACAAATAAGAGAATGAAATTAATGTGGAAGGTAATCAAAAATGGAAAGGAAAAATCAGAAAATTTCACTTCAAAAGGAATTTAGGATGCAAAGAGACTCTTGGCCATATGAACTTGCAGTAGGATACCAGTGTTAAATAGCTGAATGCTCTAAATGTTAGTGTAGTGCTCCCAATTCAAGGAGATAGCAGAAACAAAAAGGTAGTACACAGAAGGAGCAAGCATGGAGAGTCTACCTAGGAGGAGTGCAGAGGCATTTTCTGAGCATATAGTGGTAGGATTCGGAAAACCAAAGATCAGTTGGAGGTGAACCTAGTGACAGACAAAAGAGGTTTCAGTAAGGGCACTCACTGAAAATTAAAGACTAAGAAGTGGACCAGCTATTCAATGGGAACATGAGGACTAAGGATAAAAAAGGCTGAGGTACTCAGTGTTCTTTTCACCTTGTTTAACACTCACTGATAAGATTTGTCCTCTGGTGACCACCTCTGAGGTGTTTGAGCTTCCTGGCAGTCTGAGGGAGTGAAACTGTATAGCAGAAGCTGATGGAATTAGTGGGAGCTTCAGCTGATTTGCTATACATGAGTCCCTGTAACCAGATGGGAGGAATCCAAGGATGCCAGAGGACCTGGCCGATGTCACTGATCACAGTGGAAGTTCCAAATGACAAAAAAAAAAAGGCAAATGTCACAGCCATCCTCAGGAAGGGCGAGAAGGAGGACTGGGAGGCTAGAGACTGGTCAACACCACATTGGTCCATGGGAAGGTGATAGAACAAATCCTCTTACAAGCCATATCCAAGCGCAGGAAGGACAAGAAGTTGATTGGCAACATGAATTTACTGAGGACAAAGTCTACTCTTCCACCTTGAATGCATCCTGTGACATTATAACTGTTTCTGTCGATGAAGAGTGAGAAGTGGACATCGTGTTCCTAACTTAAGTAAGGCCTTTTAAATTGTTTTCTTCAATAGCATCATTGCCATGCTTGTGAGATATGGATTGGACAAGTGGATGATAGGCAAGTGGAAAATTATGTGGATTGCTGGGCTCAAAGAGTTGTTCATAATTAGCCAGTGGTACAAAGTCCAACCGGTGACCAGTTACTAGCAGTGTTCCTCAGGGATCACTGTTGGGATCAATACTGTTTTATGCCTTTGTTTATGACTTCTACAATGGGATTAGAAGGCACCGCAACATTCCACCAAAGGAGCGGTTGATATGCTGAATGGCAGGGCTGTCCCTGTTCAGAAAGACTTTGACAGAGGTGTAGCTAGCCAGCACAGAGAGGTACTCCTTCCTGTAAGACTACATCATGAGTGCTGTGTCCAGTTTGGGATTCCTCAGCACAAGAAAGACATGAACTTAGAACCAAGGACAAAGCTAGTACAGGCCATTGAGATGACTAGGTACTGAAGCACAGGGACAGACACAAGGCGATGCAGAAGGAACTGGAACGGTTCAGCCTGGATGAGAGGCATGTAATGCACCTAGTAGCTTACTTTTGGCACAAGGCTAAATCAAAATCTAAGTACATTACAATTATTATTAGATTATTAGATTATATGACACCTGTAACACTGACATTTGGTCTGAAGTTTGATGTTAGAGAACTTCATTTCAAAATTAGTCATAAAGAAGAGAATATCTTCCTCCCATCTGCCTGGTTTTCTTGCGAATTATCATAATGTGATAAACGATATTTTTAGTTAAAAATAGAGAGTCTGAGCTGAAGGTGCCCTTTGATACCTCATAATATGAATAAGCCCAAACTTTGCATAGTAGCATTTCCTTTAAGCTGTTCAGCTACTAGATTGCTGTTATTTTATAATCTTATAATTAGTAGTTGCACAAGTCTGTTCCTCTCTGGCGTGTAGCCAGTAGACTATGCCTATCACATACTGGGCTGTGGGACTCATGAAGCTCAAGTTACTCAGAACAAATTTTGCTTACAGTACATATTTTAAACAAAGGGCTCATGGAAATAGTCACCAGGAGGAAGAATAGTAGTCAGGTGGACTACACAGCTGTAAGTGGAAAACACAAGGCTGTATATTTGGACAAGTCTCTAGGCTTGTGTGTGTATGCACGCAAAGGTTTTCTTTTATAATGGAGTAGGGTAAGACTTGAGCTTTCTTTTTTCCTTACCACTTCAATGGAAACAAGGAAGAGGTTGTAGTTAGAACTCAAATGGACTCTGAAGAAAGCAAGGGAAAGAAACAAGGGTGTAAGAGTAAAGATATCCATAACAAAGGTCTCTAATATGAGAATTCATGTGAAATAGCTAGATCTTGTAGCAAAAGAAGAAATATAGGGAGTGAGGAAATTTGACTTCACTTGGCTTGACAATGTACACAGCCAGCACTATGTACATGTTAGACAATCCTGTGTGGTACTGTTTACATGGCTTTAATGTGGCCAATCTGCCAACAAGCAGTTACTGATCAAGAGGATGTATATATTGGCAACTCTCATCCAGAAATACTGTGCAGACAATGCTCTATATCAAAAGAAATGTGATATCCATCTAACCATTGTTTTTCCCTCAATTCCAATCTAAATCAATGTGCGGGAGAATGAGTAAAAAAGCTTAGTGACATCTTATTCTAATTTATCATGTGTGTTTGTACTGTTGGCACTAGACTTTTTGGCTCTGCTCTGCTCTATTTTTCTCCTTTTCCTTGTGCACTGTTCAATTTTCTGGTCACAACTGCCAGAACAAGTAGCATGGTTAATAACCTTTGAAGAAGAATGAGTAAAACCCTCTGTCTTAAACTGCAAGCTCGCTATAGAAAATAACTGTAAATATTATATACAAAAATATAACAGTAAACAAAAAATTATGAAAAAAAACAGGTATAGAAATTCATCATATGATTCTTTTCCTTGGTACTGCCCAGATATGTGTGGAGCCATACCCATGCATTTTGGAGACGTAACCATGTTTAGACCTATGTTTTCCCCCTTCTGTGATTCTGAAGAGCTTCTACAAGTAAGAGTAGCACCTGAATTTTCTCCTATTTAATGGCTGATTGAACTAAATCTTAGCTGAGGTGATAAATTCTGCTTCCTCTTTCAACATATGCAGCCTCATTCCTCAACCCTCTTACCATTCCAGGTAGGGACAATCAGAGGAGAGGGTTAATCGGGGATTTACATTTCTCCACTTCCCCGCCCTTCACACACATCGCCTTGCACCTGCATTTGAGATTTCAACAGATTCAAACAAAAGGCAGGGTCTTCAGTGAGAACAATGGGGCTGCTGTGTGTATAAATAACAGCACATAGCCTTGTGGTGTTTCTGTTGCCTGTTTTGTGCTTTTCCTAGCTGTCGGCTTAGTCTGTTGGCACACCCAGTGAGTAGGATTGGGTTTAAGGAAAGAGAATCCCACCTTTGAAATCAGCAAATCTCAGAGAGCCTTCTACACAGCAAATCAGTCTGATTTCCTTCCTTGACTGGGGAACAGGCTTTTTGGAAAGCAGGTAGACAGAGATAGACGGACAGGCAGACAGGGGTAGGATGTGGTTCCAGATACAGGCGCCTAATTTAGGTTCCTGCAGTGGAGATGACTTCACATGAGCTAAGTTTCTATGTTAGCATGAGGTCAACTGCCTTCCAGCTGCTGCTTGTTGTTTAATAAGAAAGGGTTTTGAAATCAATATTGAATGCTATTGCTTTTTAAATTTTCCTTTAATTTTTTTAAGGGTAATATCTTGATTTAGGGTTACAGACACAGACCACTGTTATTTGTGACAATCTAATTTCATTTTTTTAGTGATTCACTGTCAAAATGGTGGCAAATTTTGTACAAAAGACTTCCTGGGCTATAGGAGGCCAAAAGCTGAGCAGCAGACATCCATGACATAACTTCATGAAAAAGATAAACAGTCTAGAAGTATAAAGAAGATTATCTTCAATTAGAGGAAGGAATCCCTCCTCCCTGCTCTTGTGTTAGCAAAGCTGGAGTATCCTCAGTGCATCAGGAACTGATCTGGCTCATTTAAAGAAAGGCCAGAGGAGTATAGTGAGAAGAATCACCAGCGTAACCTCCCTCCTATGACTTTCAGGTAAATAGCACACAGTTTAGCATTGTTTAGCCTAAAGCTGATGAAGTTGATGTGGAATGTAAAAGCCACAGGTGCACAGAAGCTGGAAGGCATGCTTTCCACACCAGTCAATTGACAGAACACAGAAGAAGTTGTAGGACACAGACTTAAGGAAATAATGTCAGAGTAGAACAGGAAGAGCCTAGTCTGGTTTTACACGCACCAATTATTGGTAGTAATCCATCTCACCAGACCCACGTCTAAATGAAATGATCTAAGTACAGCTGATGCTGATTTGGGACAAGACTTTAGTTTCTCAAACGCAAAAGCAATTTCACAGACTGAATGTTCAGTGGAACATGTTCGAGGTAACTTCCCCAGAAGTTCTATCAACCACTTCTGAGTTATATTTATATATGCCTATTTTCGGCATCACTTCAAGATTTTACACCTGAAACGGGTTCATTTTTATTTGTCCGATGCACATTTCCAGCCAGCAGCCTGGAGGCTGAAGAGGATTCAATCCACAATTGTTCTTCAGAAAGCACACAAACTGAATAAATGTTTATAACCCCAAATGGTGTCACGGCAGCAGATGAATGGCAGCAGAACAATGGGCATCGCTGCACTCTTCAGGCTGCAGCCAAGTTCCCTAGCAACTACATAGGAGCTGTGCAGCCTGCAGAGGTACTGTGAGTGCCAGCAGGCCGTTATCTGAGAAATGACTGAGAAATGATCTTAGTGCCGTATTTCATTGAGGAGATACCATTAATCAATTGCCTGCTTGTAATTCACGGATACCACTTTCTCCCTTTGGGTAAACTATTAGGTAAGAATTCCTCTGGCTAATAATGTCATTGTTATTTAATTTTATGTATGTGTTAGTATTAATGATGTACGTTTAAAGTTCTTTGAGTTCCAAGGAAATAGCACTAGGTAGCTGCTATGCTGTAAGAAAAGCACACTGTGCTGAAGGTTGACGTTAAGCTAAACTGACCTAATAGCTGCTAAAAGCTTAAGTGCCAATTGCTTCCTTGATTTAGGACTGTTTTGAAACACACAGATAGGTACAAGGTAAAAGGGAAAAATGAAAGGAATGGCTTTATTGAAGAGACATTGCTATTTATTAAATCAGTTAATCATACATTACCAGACTAATTAACAATTACTGGTGCAAGGAATGTGACAGATTAGCCTACAGCGATAAGAAGTGCTCCAAACAGATGATGGAAAGCTGTGGTCTGCCCTTCCCATGTGTCTGATCACAACAGAGAGCAAGTCACTCCAGCTTCTATAGCACTGCGCTCTCTGCTGCTCTGTTACTCACTGTGTCAGGGGAGGGCAGCTGGGGGTTAGGGAAAGGGTCTGCACCAGAGAGTGGTGACGTGGAATGGGTTGCCCAGGGCTGTGGGCCCCCAGTGCTGGAGTTCAGTAAGCTAACTGAACTAAGTAAGTTCAGTTTGGACACTGTTCTCAGATGTAAGGTCTGATTTTTGGGTGGTGCAGTGTGGAGCATGGAGTTGGACTCAGTGATCCTTGTGGGTCTCTTCCAGCTAGAGATATTCTATGCTTCTATAATGTGAACCTAAGTGAGTTTCTTTACCATTCTGTACAACGAAGTCTTTCCTGCCCAACACTTCAGTATGTTGTAGGGGATTGTGAATTGTTCTTTACACACATCTGGAAGTAGATGGCAACATGTAACTTCTACCTGGACAAATGCTGCTTTCAGTCTGATTTGACTAGGAGACTTTCTGTTGACCCACTGTCTGTCTTCTTCAAGTAAGTTCACAACATATTTATCATATGCTACAGACTGGCATCTACCTCTATCCTGAGGCAAGAATTGTTGTCTTTGTAATTTTTACCTTTGTCACAGATAAAGAAATTACCATTTTACAGTAGGCCTAGGGATTTGTGGCCACTGATCCGGGAGAAGGGAAAGGAGCTAGAGACTCAGATGAAAAAGCGATGTACACGCGCAAGTAACTCTAAATACCAAATCAATCACATTTGAAAGTTCAGGATTAAAAGGAAGCGTGAGATTCTTGGGCTACAGCATCATGTTGCCTTTGGTAGAGAAGTTTTGCTTCAGAAAATATTTTCCTGTCCTTGGTTGCCCTCTTCCTGGCCACAGAGCTTACTGCTTCCTCTGTAGGCATGGCCCTGCTATAAGCCAGACCTCTGAAATGGTTTGGCATAAATCCCTCAATTTTTTCTTTTTCTTTGTCAGTTTTTTCTTTTTTTTTTTTTCAGTTTGGATCATTTTATAATGCAAACATGATAGGTAAGCACTGGGAGGACAAGTGGTGAATGTGGCACTGGGAGCCAACATGTTTCCTAACACTGCCCTCATCTGACTAAAATCTGCTTAAACTGCGGAGTACTCCTTACCTCAGAATTAAATGACCTATGTCCCATGTATTTCTATTCCACGGGTATTGCAAAATGAGTAGGAGAAGATGAGGAATTGGACATTAAGAATCGTGAAACATCAGAGATGGAAGAGTTAGGTAGAGGGACTAGTAATACTTTTTTTTTCTGAAGGTGAGGAGAATGTTCAAGGGGAATAAAGTTATGTGTAAGGTGGCTGTGTGGAGAAGGATGAGGTGAATTAAAAGGGAGACATGTTTAAGGGGATAGAAACATCTAAAAGGATGACTGTGAAGCAGTGTAGAGAAAAAGGAAGGCTATGACAAGAAACCTTAATGACTTCATGTTGAACAAGTCTAGAACAGAGGAATTAAGTCATTACCCATAGTAAGGCTTCTCAAACAAGAGGGCTATTTGGCCTATCAGTACTGAAAGATTACAGATCTTAAGCAAAAGTAATCCCATACTTCATCTAGACAAAAAATCAACGAAAGTCAATATGGTTTTATTGACCAGTGCAGTTACTTGCAGTCTGTTACTATGGGATGTCAGTTCTCATTGTCTCTCATTTTGGACAGCGTTTCAGCACAGCTGGAAGAATTCATAGCTTTTCAACTTCAGAAGGTTTTCTTGGAAACACGGAGGCAGCTGGCAATGCCACATCACAGTAGTCACTTACCATAGAAACCTCCTAACTGCTGTCTTCTGTATCTGCCCAAGCTGTCACACTTATTGTTGCACCAGGAGAAATTTTGCACAGCAGCAGTGGAGCTGGCTGTATCTTCCCATGCTAATGAAAGTTCTCAGGACTTGTTCACCTGCCAGCAAAAGGCTCATACTGGTCACTATAATAGAACAAAAAATTGCCATGCAGTAAGAGCCCCCCACACAAGCTTGTGGCTCATCTGAAATGCAGCTGAAAGTATTCTCTTGTGCAGAGCCCAATCCCTAAATCTCCATCACATGGGAAAGTTCCCCACAGCTGCGACTTTTACAGGCTTCCCTGTTGCTTCACATGTCCTTTCCAACACTTGCTGAACCAGCATAAGCTGTTGTTTCAGATAACACGCACGGTTCTACAAAAGACAGAAAATCTTTTCAAACATTAAACTTTTCATAGAATCATAGAGACATAGAATGGCTTGCATCAGAAGAGACAGAAGAGAAAGGTCATCTGGCTCCAACCCGCCAGCTCAGGCTGCCCAGGGCCCCATCCAACCTGGCCTTGAGCCTCCAGGGATGGGGCACCACAGCTTCTCTGGGCATCTGTGCCAGCGCCTCACCGCCCTCTGAGTAAAAAGTTCCCCCCTAATATCCCACCTAAATCTCCCCTCTTTCAGTTTAAAGCCATTCCTGCTTGTCCTATCACTATAAGACCATGCTTATAAACTTCTAAACGCAGCAAAGCCACTGGTCTCCCTGGAGACTTCCCTTCTCCAGGCAGCTCAAGCTCAGCTTCCTCAGCCTGTCTCCATAGGAGAGCTGCTCCAGCTCTCTGAGCATCTTCGTGCTGTCCTATGGACTCACTCCAACATCTCCACATCCCTCCTACGCTGGGGACCCCAGGCACGGACGCAGTACTCCAGGTGGAGCCTCACGAGGGCAGAGCAAAGAGGGACTTTCGCTCCTCTCATCCCGCTGGCCACCCCTCTTTTGGTGCAGGTGCAGGTAACCCGCCGCTGTGAGCTATCTCGGCCACACCCGACACCTGGGCCGGGCAGCCGCAGCCCCTCCCTCTGCTCCGGGCCTTTCCCGAAGGGCCACCCGCGCTCATCCGGGTCTGGCGCAGTACGGCCGGTAGGGGGCGCCGCCGTCCCGCCAGTAGAACGGGTGCAGAGCATGGCGTGTAGCCCAGCGCTCCGCCAGCGCTCTGGGCAGGGGGAGGGAGATCGCGGCTCTCTTTCGCGACTGCCCTCCGCAGTAGAAGCCAACAGAGCCATGTGGATGTGGCACTGAGGGACGTGGTCAGTGGGCATGGGGGGGATGGGATGACACTTGGACTAGGTGATCTTAAAGGTCTTCTCCAACCTTAACGATTCTATATTTGAGAAGTTAAAAACAGCTGCAACAAGGACTGTGGGATTCCAGATGTTGCTTGCTTTACCTTTGTCATCAGATGTCTGGCATTCACATATTAGTATGTGGCTGCCTAACAAGGAATTGGAATATTGAAAGCATACCTTCCCATCTACAAATAAATACAGCACTGCAATATTAATTTCTCCTCAGTTAGGAAGCTCCTGGATGGAAGTTCACCTCAGTCAAGTCTCACTTTGAGAGCTTAATTCTGATCTATCCAGCTTTGTGTTTATTTGCTCTCATACTGTAGTATTGGAGTCATACACTGCATTGCTATGGGACTGAAATAGTTCAGATTTTAAGGTAGTTTTTAAATCACAGCATCACAAAATGGTTTGGGTTGGAAGGGACCTCAAAGCCCACCCACCCCAACCCCTGCCATGGGGCAGGGCTGCCTCCTCCCAGCTCAGGCTGCCCAGGGCCCCATCCAACCTGGCCTTGAGCGCCTCCAGGGATGGGGCACCACAGCTTCTCTGGGCAGCTGTGCCAGCGCCTCACCACCCTTTCAGCAAAAATTTTCCACCAACATCTAATCTAAATGTGGCATTTCAGTGGATCGTGTTAAATAAATACTTAAATAAAATTCCAAACTCATTAATGGCCACTCAGCTATGTCTAGACCAGTCTGTGGCCTTATTCTCTCCACCTAGTCCTGTTCGTCCACTTTCTCATCTGGGATATTGCTTCCTGAATTCTCAGCTGTGATCTGCAGGTCCTCTCTGGACAGCATGTCTCTGCAGTGGTTATTTATATGGTGTCCTCTGTAGTGGTGTTCTTTCCTAAAGGTTCATGGTGTAGTAATAAATAAATTCTTTGAAAGACGCTGTCAGAGGAGGTCATGGGAGTAAAGACATATGCAAGGAATTGATGACACTTCAGCACTTTGCCAGTAAAGACATGAGCTGTCCTGTAGGAACAGGAAAGCTATTGTTGGACTGAATCTGCCTGTCTTCCTCTGGTGCCAGTGCTCCACAAAGCGTGCATTTTGTGACTGTAATGCTATTCAGCTTTGCAAAAGGTACAGCCTGGGACCAATAGGAGAATGTAATTAAAGAATGCTCAGCTTCCATCCCTCATATAAAGGTTGTGTATTTGTATTCCAGTTAAGTCAGCCTTCAGTGTTTGTAAAGTGTCTGATGTTCTCTTCTTGCTGTGCAAACAATAGCAAAACCAAAACAGAATTAAATTTCAATTAATCTGAGACATTCATAACAGGCAATAGAACAATAAACATGTTTTATTATTAACCTTCCTCCTTCATATGAGATTTTGACCTCTTTATACTAATCTGATTTTATTTGTCAAATTAACTGTGAAATTCAATATTAGTAGTCCCAGACAATGACTCAAGCTTCATCACCTCCTATTCCCTCTTTGTGGGAAAAAGAAGGTAATAATTAGTTTTAAAAATAATAATAACCTTGGAATGAAGTTTCAATTCTTATTTCTGAATGACAAGATCCTTTTTTTTCTGTTTCTGTTTTTTAGCCTTTATAATGTATTTTCCTTTTCAATTTTTTTTTTCCCTGAGCATTTCTGAGGTCTGGAAACACACACACACACACACACACACACACACATATATATATATATTTTAATGAAACCTGAGATTCCTGAATAATTACTTGCCTTTGGGAGCTGGGATTTTAATTAAAAAAGAAAAAAGAAAAAAAAAAAAAAAAAAAAGAAGTGGGGCAGTTGTGATAAAATCATAAGAATTGGCAATGTATTTAAATCTCTACACCAGGTAGGGAAGCATTGTGAAGGAGAAGAAAACTACCCGACTGTAAGGAGACTTTCTTGATGATGCAGGGCTATGGCCAGCTATGGTACCTGTAAGACATAGAGGGATGGTTACAGAGCAAGTGCAGGAAAGTGATATCTTCAGCTGTGAAAACTACTTTGTATCATGTTCTTTACTATGATAAACCTCTCCTGCTAGCAGCTCCTTATCTGCTGATAATCTTGCCATATCGCAGTCCACATCTAAAGTGCATGCACATTTTGGGGCAAGGGTCGTGCTGGCTGGGACCCTGCCCAGTGCCAAGTAGGTACAAGAGGCTGGGGGCTGACTGTTTATTGGGCTGTACTGTTTATACAGTAATTCTTGTCTTGCTCAGAACAAGGGACAGATCAAGGCTTAATCCCTTTCCCCGACAACCCTATTACCTAACACCAAGAGTGGTAGAAAAGTCCTAATCTTCAGAGGGAGAGGGACAGTAAAAGTTCCTCTATCAGAGATTGTTAAGATAGCCCAGAACAAAGCTTTAGAGAGTTATTGCCTACAGTGCGTTTGAAAAGGAGATAACCCAGCAGATGTCTGGGTTTGCATTGTGGTGTAATTACAGGTGAGCTTTAAAGTCACTGGGAATCAGCTGACTGTTCTGGGAAGAACAGCAGTGGTATGTTGCTGCTGTGCCTGTTTCAGCACAAAAGCACACATCTCATGAACAGGCATGTCTTGCAGAGAAACAGCATTGTGTTGGTGTTCACAGTGCTCAGCAGTGCTTAGAGGTTTTAATTTGTGCACTCGTGAGATCATTTCACCTCTGCTTTTTCTACCAAAGCTGTGAATTTCACAGTTTGTTTTTCTAAATGGACAACCGGAGTGTGTGATTTTCCTAGCACAGACTGCACACTTAATAACATGATATGAATCTCTCAATAGGGATTAAAATTTGGGGTAACAGCACAGCCTGTATTCCTCTTATCAGTGCCTGATAATGGAAATTCTTTCAGTTAAGACAGTGCCAAATACATTGTGGGCAGATAGGAAATCTCCTGGTTCAGAAAGGCTGACCCAGCACCCAAGTGAATGGAAAATACGTCATCCTTCAACTCCCTGAAGAAGCAGTGTCCTTATCTAGTGCTTGCTTTATATTCAGGGACATGAACCCACTTTCTAGACATAGAGCTTCAGTGTGCAAGCCATGATGGTGCCTCATCTATTCTTACTCTCTTCCTCATGCTTCTGGGTTCATGATGGCTCCTGGACTCTCATTGTACTCAGCACTTACCTCAAAGTAAAGGCAATTTGATTTCATGCAAAAAGTGAATTCTCCTGCACACTGGAGTGAATTCATGAAGACAGAAATTAAATCATGGTCCAGCTACTGGCTTTCCTTGGTTTTTATACAAGAAAATCCTAAATTATCCCAGGTTTTCCAGTGTGAATTCTCTATTAGAGTATATGGAGTATATTAGAGTGTATCAGTATATTAGAGTCTATTAGTATATATTAGAGTATATAGAATAGAAGGCAGCTTCTTCTTCCCTTTTCTATCCCTGATGTATTTCAGACTGATGCATACTACTTTGGGGGGGCAGAGGGGTGCTGGCTTTGTATTGCTGCTGGAGATAAGGGAGGAGAAATCACCTCCCCCATTCAGTTCACTCCTATATTGAAGTGTGTTTCAGAAATATGTTTAGGTTTGATTGGGAGGGGTGGGAAGAAGTTCTACCGTCTCTATTTGCTTCTATTTTACTTTGAAGCCACATCTTTGTTGCCTGGCTTTTCCTGCCTCTCAGACATGGGAACCAGCAGGGAGAATATGATGAAACAGGTATTTAAGGCAATTAAGGGGCAGGCTGGAGCACAGGCTGGGTTATCAATCATTGCATGATCTATCTGGTGAGGTGAAAGAACAGTGTGGGTACTCAGAGCACAGCCACCAGGTATTGAAGAGGGGGTGTCTGGGATTATTATTTTTTTAATTAAACCTGCAGTGAAATAGATAAAGTTTGTTAGTTTAGCTGCTCATGTCTGATGGCTTCAGATAATACTTTAAATCAATATTCTGACAGAGCCAAATCACTTTTCCAGAACACTGATCTAATGAAAGTTCAGTTTCAGGACTGAAGCAGGAAGAAGGCTGAGAATCACACTGAAACACAGCATTTAACTTTGGCTTTAAGAACAAAATCCTCGCTGCAGTAATCCCAAACAAAAATGCTCACCACAAAGAAGTCCACAGTGCTTCAGCCCACAAAAAAAAATCTGTCAGGGATCAGATTACATCCTAAAATGTCCTTAGCTTGTTATTCCTGTCTCAATAGAAACTGTGAACAGATTTTTATGGTGTCATCTGCAAAATCCCACCCAACTGCACCTGCATCAGTAATCTACCTGAACTCACTATTCCCGTGATTCAACAATAGAAGACTTTTTTCAGGTTTCGTTTTGTCTTGTTTTACTGTTGACAGAATAATATTCTACTCATTACAAATGGATAAAAATTAAAAGTATTGCCCATCCACAATTTTAATTACTGGTTCCCATCGTGTGGTTTGGAGCTCCACTGCTAGTTTGAGGCCACGGTGCCCTTCTAACCAGTAGTGCTGATGAGCTTGCTAGTCCTGATTGACTCTACTGATGGGCTTAGGTCCATGAAACACTATCAGAATGTAACAGCGGCCCATTGGCCTAAAACTTTGAGAAATAGCAGTCTGAGCAAAGAATGTGGAAAGGAAACAGAAAGAGCGTGTGATGGAGTGACCAAGATTAGCAAACATTTGGGAAAATACTCTGGGATATTTCTATAGCAACAGTAACTGATTATTTTTTTAATGTGTATAGGATTTTTTGTTATTGTTGACTGTTTGTTTTTAAAAGGCTTAATGGTAGTAATGGTTATTAATAAATCAGTCGCTTCGAGAAGTTTGTGGTGTTGATGTCTACCAAAACCCCACTAGGTGTCCTCAGTTCAGTAATTCGACCTGAGAAGTTGCAGTTTCCCATAGGAGCCATGCAGACCTTGAGGTGTGGGAAACAAAGCCTGAGCACCCTGCTGCGGTTTGGAAGGCTGCGTGCTTCCTCCTCCTCCTCCACATGTCGGTGAAACAGCCCTGAAAGTCGGTCCTGGCCTCGAGAGCATACCTGTGTCAAAAGCAAAGCCCTCGTCACTGTTTCCATGCTTTGAGACATCTTTAAATGCATGACACTCAATGTCCTCTGCATACATTTGGGCATACTGTTAAACGCACTGTCTACTCGTAAGTGCATGGATCACTGTGTACATCTTAGAAGCCAGAAGAAGGATTCGCTTTGAAGTATTTCATGTTTGGAACATAAGTAGCTCTGTTCTACCCAAGGAATTGAAATAATCAAGGAACCTCTGAATTTATGAAGATTAATTTGAAAATCCCCAGCACATGTGTCTACAGCCAAAATTTTCACGAATGTGTAAACCTGTGGAATCCATGAAGCTTATCTGGAAACCAGGAGGCTTTCTTCTAAGTCTTTTGGGACATTTTTTTTCTTGCAAGGTGTGTTGGAAAACCCCAAGCACTGCTTTTCTGCTCCTGTCTTAGATCTTCCCCTTTACTTTGCTGGAGTTGGGTATCTGTCATCTGTCATGAGTAGCTGAGCTCAGAGTTCACTTCTGTCATGCTGCTCATTTCAGCCTTTTCATTGTTTTTTGGCTTGTGTTGACAACAGAGGCTCAACATTTCTGAAGGAAGCAAAAGATGTTTGTGAACTTCGGAAACAGATGGAAAATCAGCACGTTGTCAAGAACTATGGTTTAGAGTGTCCAAAAATCGTATTTGGCATTACAATATCAAACAAAAATAAACATCCCATTGATGGCTTTCTGTGAGCTCCAGCAGGCTTATGCTAGTGTTTTGTAAATTGTATTCAAAAGCAATCAAATTCTGAACTGGATCTATATGAAAGGAACCATTTCTTCTCAGAAGGAGTGGTGATGTAGTGGCACATGCTGCCCAGGGAGGTGGTGGAATGGCCATCCCTGAAGGTGTTCAAGAACTGTGTGGATTTGGCAGTGAGGGTTGTGGGCAGTGGGCATGGTGGGGAAGGGTTGGTGGACTTTAGTGGTCTTTTCCAACCTAAGTGATTCTGTGATTTTACAAATAGTGACCTTTTGACAAAGCTGGGAATGGCATATCTGTGCACAAGATTAGAATTGCTCAGGTTGGAAAAGACCTTAAAGATCATTGAGTCCAACCACAACCTAAACATGCTACCCTAACTCTGCTAAATCACGTCCCTGAGCACCACATCCGAATGGTTTTTAAACACATCCAGGGATGGTGACTCAACCACCTCCCTGGGGAGCCTATTCCAGCGCTTAGCAACCCTTTCTGTAAAGAAGTGTTTCCTGATATCCAACCTAAACATCCCCTGGCACAACATAGGGCCATTTCCCCTCATCTTGTCACCTGTCACCAGTGAGAAGAGACCAACCCTGCTCTCGCTGTAAGCACCTTTCAGGTATTTGAAGAGAGCACTAAGGTCTCCCCTCAGCCTCCTCTTCCCCAGACTGAACAGCCCCAGTTCCTTCAATCTCTCCTCATAGGATATATTCTCCAAGCCCTTCACAAGCCTTGTTGCCCTTCTTTGGATCTGCTCCAGCATCTCCATGTCCTTTCTGAGTGAGGTGCCCAAAACTGAACACAGTACTCAAGATGAGGACTCACCAGTGCTGAGTACAGGAGCAGGATGACTTCCCTAGTCCTGCTCACCACACCATTCTTGATACAAGCCAGGAAGCCATTGGCCTTCTTGGCCACCTGAGCACACTGCTGGCTCATATTCAGCCAACTGTCCATCAGTTTTTCTAGTCTGCAGCACACTGATCTCAAGAGCTTTAGAATTTTAGGTATCTTATTTGACCATTTCAGTACACTAATGTCTGAAGAAGAGCTCTCCATTTTTGCTGTTTCAATATATTTAAACCATTCTGTATTTCTACAAGAAAATTGTTTTTAATGAACAGACTGCTGCTCAAAATATATATTAGTAGAAAACAATTTATTATGCAAGCTAAAGCCTCATGAGACTTGCAAATTGACAACTTCAGAGGAGAAAGCTCTCCACATAGCCACGGGGCAAATAAAGCACAAGCAGAATAAAATAAATACAGGCCCTGACAAAGAGCTGCAACTTTGGCCCCGGGTTGCTGTTTCCGGTTGGGTTGATCGCCTGGTCTCCAGTGCTGAGAGCTGGAGCTGTTGCTCCCTCTCCTTGTTTCGAGTCCTTCAGGGCACATCTGTTACCCTGTAGCCTCCTTTGGGCAATCTCTTTTCCAAATGTTGGAGTTCTTAATGTCACCCTTAAGCAACCAGTGGCTCTGGCGCCTTCGTGCTTATCTTGCTTTGCAATGTGAAGTTGTTCCTCCCCTGAACAGTGACATCAATTTACTGAAAGAAATCAGGCTTTCAGGGGGGAGTACTAAAGAGAGGAGCTCATCCCTCTCAGCAAGGCAGACCCCCTGCCCTGAAAGTCAGGAATCAGCATGACTCACCATAGGTTTTGAGTGGCACATTTACTGATCCGGCACTTCTTCCTGTGCACCTCTCATCTCATTCTGCTCTTAGTCATAAAGTTTTATAAGCACTTTTCTTCCTGGCCTTTTTACCCTAGCTCAGTGCTGTTAAGCAGCCCTTTGTTCCTTTTAGTCATCCACCCACAGCTTTCCCAGTTTTATTAGAGTGAGTGAATGTTCCCACTTCTCTAGGCCATTCAGTACTTATTGATTCACCCAACTTCTAATCAGCCTTTTCTTACTCCCAGTGTGAGACTGTGATTTAGCTGAAATTTAAATAGAATCCTGTAGATTAGGATGTCTGCAGAAGTAGATCCCCTTTTGTATGGCACAGAAGATAAGCTTTAGGTTTCTAAATTCTCCAGCAATTATTCTAGCATTATTAGCACTTTAGGGAGTGTTCCTGTTATCCAAAAAGGCCTTAATTGTGCCCTTGGGTTATTGCGAGATGGGAGGGAAGCCAGCAGCGTTATGGAAAGATAAATCATTTATCACATTTCTGCATGTTTTCAAAGTCCCCCACAAGTGTTGCGTTGGAGCAGAAAGCTCAGCAGCACTTGCTGCTGGGAAGCAGGGCTGCTCTACCATGGCTCACAGCCAACTGTGCTGCTTCAGGAGACATCACCTACTTCTGCACATCACCCACTTCGACACATCACTTCACTTACCTCCACGCATCATTTACCTCCACAGGGTGTGCTCACTCTTCCTCTGTCCTGGCACCAGCTCTTTTGGGAAGACAAGGTGGCATTAGTGGAAGCTGTGTTCCCTCAATTGCAGTTTGAGGGGTCTCAGTGCTGAGATTCCTCTGTGGCCTTATGGGCAGTATATTTATGTGCAGCCTCTTCATAGGAATGACTAGCTCTAAGGTCAAGTCTTTGTTTTGTCTCTGTAGAAGAATCCCTACTAACAAGAAGAAGCCTGCATAGAAGGAGCAAGGATTTAATTTCTCCCTGCTCTTTAATTAGTGGCACTGTGGTTTTTTTTTTTAATGGTTACTTCACAAGCTAGTCCTTTAGGTGGCTACTATTTCTGACTTGTCTGACTCTACTTTCTTCCTCTCTGCCTCCATGCCCCAGTCCACTCATTTCATAGAATCATAGAATGGTTGGGGTTGAAAAGGACCTCAGAGTTCATCCAGTTTTAAGCCCTGCTATGGGCAGGACTGCCTGCCACTAAATCAGGCACCAGTTCAAGCTGCCCAGCCCCCCATCCAGCCTGGCCTTGAGTGTCTCCAGAGATGGGGCATCCATAACCTCTCTGGGCAACCTGTGCCAGTGCATCACCACTCTCTGAGAGAAAACTTTCCCGCTGACACCTAATCTAAATTTCCCCTCTTTTAGTTTAAAGCCATTCCCCCTTGTCCCATCACTATCTAAGAACAAAATTTGGTTTCCCTCCTGAATGTAATCTCCCCTTAAGTGCTGGATGGCTGCAAAGAGGTCTCCCCTGAGCCTTCTTTTCTCTGGGCTCTCTTCTTTTTGTGTCTTCCCCCTCATTATATATATATATATATATATATACACGATATATTTATCTTTGCAGACTTCCCTTACCTCATCATCATCTTGACAACTACCACAGCCTTTGCTTAAACTATTGGAAGCCACTGAAGTACTACTGTTGACAATGAACTGTCATCGCTGTCACTCTGCCATGCCAAGGTTGTTGCAAGATGGCCAAGAGAGGTCTCATTGCTGAGTCACTGTTTGAAGAGCTCTGCAAGCATGGGCGTGTGAGACTATCTCTGCTTGGTTCTTTTTTTGGCAGACCTCCTCTGCAACAAGTCATGTCCCTTAAAAAAAGCAACAAAGACCAAAGCAACCCTCCAACATACACTTCCCATCTAGATTTGTAACAGGAACAAGCTAGACTTACAAACAGCATAATCTGTTGTCTTTCTGCCCGGGTTTTGTAAGCTTCCCTTCAGCTGCTGTGAAGAGCAGACTGGATCCACAGTCAGTCAAAGCAATGTGATTGTTAGACATCCAGTTAAATCTCAATATCCACATAAGGGAACTAGTTTCCCATAAAGTTTGGGATTGCTTGCATACAGGATTGTGCTTCTTTTAAGGATACAGACTTGAACTGAGGCATGATCAGGTTCTGTGAAGATGAACAAGATGCTTGAATAATACAAGATGCTCCAAATGACCATTGGGCTTCTCATACAAAGAAAGAGCAGGGAGTGGGCTGGATGTGTATTAAGTAAGTAGAGGAATAGGTTACTGCCCACGAACTGACTTCTTGTTTTCCTTAGCTTGCCTTCCCTCTGCACACCCCAAAAGTCAAGGAGTCCTGTGCCCTGCTGCCTGCCACAGGTGGGTGGAGGAGGAAGGAGGGGAGAGCAGGAGCTTCCACTTTTGTTAGCAGCAAGTTACTGAGCCCTGATGTGAACTCTTACCTTGGAGCAGGACAGAAAGAGCAAGCACAAATAGCTCTGGGGCAGAGCGTGAGTAGAGCAGAGGCAGCAGTCACCCTGCGGTGGTGGCAGAGATGGAGCTAAGATGAAAGCTGGGGCATGACCCTTAGCTGAACAGCAAACCCAGAAACAATCCATGACAAAATCTTGCCTGGGGAGAGCAGGAGGGAAAGAGGGCCATAGAAAGGCAGCAGTGTGGGGAAAGAATGGTCAGTTAGAAACATTTCTGAATTGATTTCTTGAGTTTAAGAGGTAGTAGAAAGCAAAATCACAAATAGTGATACTTAAAATTTTTAGGTGGAAAGAATTTGAAATAGATTATATTTTCCCCTTGAGGCTTTCTTACCTTGATTTGAAACAGCATTATTTAAAATAACGTTATTAAAGGAATCATTTCCCAAATAAAAAGTTTCTTGGTGGGAAGTCATGGAGGAACAGGACAGTTAATTTGAAAACACTTTTTTAGGGAAAAAAAAGTCCTGCTTTTATATATACATTTATTACTATATATATTCATATTAAAGTCTGCCAGGAAGAACCTTAAGTAACTTGCATGAAATACATAGATTTAAAAATGGTATCTTTCAACACAGAAATCTAATTAATAGTCACAGCTTACTTTTTCTTATTAAATGAAGCAATCCTCTCTAGGGCTGTTATGCCAGAAGTGAGCTTGAGGTGAGACTTGAAGTATTTGTAGACAAATCACTACCATGGTGCTGAAAGAAATGACCTATTGTTTCTCACAACAAAAGAACGCCTTTGTAAAGAATGTCTGTCCAATGCCAAAAAGTATAACCTGATATAGGCTGATTTGCATGGTAAAGATGATATATTATTGATATAAACAGAAGTATTTCATCCACTTACAGCGTAGACCTCTCCCATAATATCTTCTTGTGCAACTGCATTGAAATCTCTGTTGACATTGAGCGTGTCCTGCTGTGTCACCATGTTTCCAAACAAGCCACTCCTTCTCCCCATTGTTTCCTAAACCTCTCTCCAGAGAAATTATTTACTTCAGTACTAAACAAACAAAAAAAAGTGCATGTATAAAATGTAAGCCCAAGAAATCCGTAGCATGGCACTTTTCAGCTAACAAAGGAAAGAAATACTTTAGTGGAGTGTAGTTATAAGGAGATTATTATACCATATTCTACTAATTTTTTTCCAGCTTCTCACTGAAATTTCTCCAGGAGAGGAGACTATTCACAGTAAGCAGATCCATCGACTGATGACTGTCCCAGCCTAATGTCAAGACTGAATTGCCATTGGAAGACTTTTATTGCCACATCTGTTTTTCTGCCCTAAACATTAATACTTTCGGAAGGCAACTTGTCTGTTGACACATTCTCTTCCTGCTTCCCAGACAAAGTACTCATCCACACTTGAAATACTTGGGATTTTTCAGGGGAGAGGAGGCTTATTTTTTATTAGTGTTTGATTATCAGTGGTACTAAATTGTATAAAAGCATGAGATAAAGAGAGCTGTTCATATAAGCACAAATTTATCGTCAGCACTATAATGCCTTAAAATTTATGAAGGTCAATGCTAAGAGTAGGTGATTATCCTGTATCTCTACAGATAGGAGCAGATAAGGAGGTATTTATAGATAAATAAGACTCCCAATTCCTCTCTGTTGAGAAGTTCAATCGTTTTTATGGTGAACACAAAACTGTTTAAAAAAAAAAGCAACAATAGCTCCAGAAACACTGCAGAGTACAACTTGTCAGTTGCTGTCACTGAATATTCAGATGTTTGCTGGGAATTTAATTTAGGGCACTTCATGTTCTTTTCTCTTTTAGTATCACTGTTCTATGTTAAAGAACATCTGCAATGAGGAAAGATTGTATGGCTGAATAAGTGAAAATATATCACAAGAGTATAACTGTTCCAAGGAGCTCAGTTCAGCAGAAAACAATAAAGGCATCACACTCTTGAATTTCTGTACAGTACGAAGGAACCACTTTGCAGAAAATTGGTATTAAAGTGTTCAGAAAAGTCTGAGGCTGCACAGAATAAAAAATGTAAATACTGAGGTTGAAGTAATTTCTCATCCAAAATTATTTTGGACAGAAAACTCAAAGCTTTTGTGCCTTTTATATTACTCACCAAAATGACAGAGGATTGTCTGTGGAGCTATGCACGCAGACTTGTTGCCTCCTGTATCTAGTCTGTGAAGAAGTCAAACAATGACAAAATCTGAGTAATGCATATTATTTTCCTGTGAGTTTACATGTGCAAGGATATATTTATCCTGCTGCAAAGTGACTGAGTTGTCATGTGTAGTAACTTCAGAAAGAGAACCAGTATGAACTTCCTTACCAGTCAAGGAGTTGGTCTACACACATTCAGTGAAATGCCAGGTTACAGAGCAAGATCAGTGAGACCAAGAACGATGCCAAAACGTGTGGCTGATGAGACTGTAGGGATGATATCTACCTCACAAGTGAGTGGACTGGAAACTTGGCCTCTGCTCAAACTTAGCATGAGTCTTAATGTGAAGCCATTTGGTCATTTTGGAAGTTGAGATACTCCCTGTCTCAGAAAGGAATCTCTCCATGTTACACTCTATTCCAGCTTTGAGTACTTCAGTCTGTTTCTTTATTTGAACACACTGCAAATGCTACCAGTTCAACAGTAAAAAGAGGTCAAAAATTGCACTTAAAGCAGAAAAGGCTGCAGTGGTTTCAAGGGACTTGGCAGAGAGATCGTATCTTTGCACTTCGGCTGTTTCTGTGCCAAATATCTGCTCCTCGGAGGCTCTGAGCTGTCCTGGCAGCTCAGTGCTGGTCAGTTTGAGGTGCCAGCACATTGTCTGCCATACAGTCTTACCAGTTGCTGGCCATGCAGTGCAAGGGTTACAAACAGTTCAGCAGATAGCAACTTCCTAAATTGCTGCTATTAAACCTAGTGTTGCATGCTTGACCCATGCTCTTAAAAACTTTTCCGGAACCGCTCTCGTTTGCCAAGCAAGCAGCAAGAGCTTTGCAATTTATAAGTTTGTTCTACTGAACTGATCTTATCTGTAGTTCAAAATGGATTTTAAGGGTGACAAATGCTGTACTCTGCTGGCACTTGTCAGAACTGATGAAGATTTCAGACTGAGCAGCGTGTTGGAGTCGGCCATTCTTCATGCTCCCATCAGCTTCGGTGAGACTGTGGGAGGGAGTACCATCATGTACTACATCATAGTGTGACATTTTTGTTGTCTGAAGTACACACTGCACTCTGATCTCTGGTTTGATCTCTTGTTATCACAAAAGGTTACGTTTCAGGAGGCTAATATTTATTTTGGCACAAGTGGCGTTTTTCTTTTCTCTATCTTACTGACTGAGAGCACATTACTGCACCATGATACACAGATATCTTCCTTTGTTTTTTTGTAATTAAATTGCAGGTGTCTGTTAGGGGAATCCTTTCTTCTGTCTATTCAAAGAAATAAGAGGCATCTGGTAAAACTTGTCACATACTTCTGTTTTTTTACCCTCAACCAGAATTAATTCTGCAATAACATTTGGTGACAGACATCTGCGAGGCTCATAGATTCTTATTTTTCACCTTTACAACCAGCGGTTCAGAGATGCTGAAACATCTTGCAACACGTGAAAAGCACTATACATCAAATCCAGTGTGTGCTCAGAGAAGCCAGAGAACTGTGGTTGGGTAACCATGCTCAGGGGAGCAGCTGTCATGGCCAGGTATGCATCAGGGAGGGGACCTGGGAGTCCCTGAGTCTTAGAGCAGGCCCAGGTGGGAGGTACTTTTGCTCTGGGATTTCTTCTCAAGCATGGTGGTGGCATAGAGGAGGTGTTCAACCATGAACACAATGTGTCTGTCAGGCTGCGACTTTCTCTATATTCTCCTGAGAGCTGAGAGGATTGCTTTGTGACCTATTCTCTCTGTGGTAGACATCTGTTTGTGTAGAGCTGATATTGGGATGAACATAGTGTTCAGGTGCTTTTCTTACCCCACAGGCTTCAGGTGAACGCACAATGTTCAGCTAAGGCAGCACAGGTCACATCTTTGTACTGTCTTAGACCTGTGGCCTGTGCGCATTTTGTCCACATGAATGGTGGAAATGCTCCTGCTTCCACTGAATCACGAAATCATTAACGCTGGAAAAGACCACTAAGATCATCCAGTCCAACCGTCAGCCCATCCCCACCACACCCATTGCCCACGTCCCTCAGTGCCACATCCACATGGCTCTAGAACACTTCCAGGGATGGTGACTCCATCGCCAGACTGTACCGATGCCTCACTACTCCTTCTGAGAAGAAATGTTTCCTAATATCTAACCTGAAACTGCCCTGGTGTAACTTAAAGCCATTACCTCTCATCCTATCATAGTTACCATTGTCCAAAGCAGACTTGGATTTTTCCCACCAATGTCCCTGCAGCATGGCTGAAGTCTACAGCGGCTGTGAATGAGGGATTTGGTTGCTCCATGAGCCTGCGCTGTTGTGCTTGTAGCCATGCTCAGGTTATATTGTGGAGCAACCCCCCCAGGCATTTTCTACATGCATCACAGATGCTATTAAATACAGGGGGGGTGTAGGACAAAATAGGCTTGCCTGGTGCTGTTTTGTCAAAATGTAACCAGGACAAATGCAAACTAATTAGAAATCTGGACAACTCCCATGTAAAACACTGCGGTGTGTCATGCAAGCGCCAGCACACAGAGCCATTACTCAGTTGTTGTTCAGGCAGAATTCCCACTGAGTAAGGTCAGAGTAATCACCTCAGGACTTGGCCCTCCTGCCTTCCCCTCCAGCTGCCACGGTGCTGTCCGTGTGATGAAGACAATGTCCTTTCTGATCTCCATGGCGTGCGTGTCCTGTGCCCAGCGCTGTGCTGAGTCAAGCTGAGGATTGGCACAGCACCTGAATACCGACCTGTGCTATCCATGAGGAGACAAATCCTCCTGGGCCACCACACGCATTCCCCTCAGAGGTCACTCTATCCCCACGCAGTGTTACCAAAACTGTCACAGCTGTCTAATAGAGGTTGTGTGCCCTTGTTATCTCTCCATCTTCCCCTGGCCATGCCTTCCACCCACCCTCCCTGGCACTACCCCCGTGGGGCACAGGCCCACATGGCTTTCAGGTGCTTGCTTCCAACTCAACTGCCTCAGCCTGCAGCTCCCACCACAGCTTCCTGGAGGCAGTTCCATGTCTTTGGACAGGCCTAGGGACCGTGTGTTCACTCAGGGCCAGTTGGGGTAGAGCCATGGTATTTCTGATGCTTTTCTTGGCACAGAGTGATGGCTTTCTCCTGCCCACAGCTCTTCTCTCCAGCTCAAGACACTCATTTGCCTCTAATCTATGGGGACGTGCCAAACCTTTTGTGAACCTCTTCTCAAGTCAGTGCTGTTCCCCAAAGGACAAGTCCAGGGCCTGCCCTGAGCCCTGCAGCACTTTCTGGGGGCTTTGGTCTGGCTCCATTATTGTGGGTCAGCTTTCAGGAGCTGGACTAAAAATGTTAATATGTAGACAGAAGGAGAAGCTGGGTTGAAGAGAAGGTGGGTGAAGGAGAAAATGAGTGTTTTTTTGAGGTGCGTAGCTCTGTAGGACTGCAGTCCCATCGGTATCCTGGGAAGTCCTTTCTAACAGTGCCATGAATACCACCAGTCTTGAGGTGAGGTTGCTTCCATATCACACTGTATTTTCACCCCACTGTTCTGGGTGATCTCTGCATCCTTCCCCCATCTCTTTTGTCTCACTGCAGGGAGGAATTGTACACATAACTTAAACACCAGGTCTGTTGCTATTCTCTGGTGCTCCCCACTCACTCACCCCATACCCATGTCTCCCTCCTGGGCCTTGCATGCTTGCCCCACACCAGCTCCCCTCTGCTCTCCTTACTCTCTCTGCTCCACCCAGCTTTATCTGACAGACAGAAGAAAAGATATGACACAAAATTGTGTTGAGATCTTACTTCACTCAGTTGATGATCTCTCTCTAATTAACTTAAATGCAAGCTAGCACAGCAAGAAGAGGAAGTTTTGGAAGGTCTGGAGAGAAAATGTCATGTTATGTGGCAACAGCAAAGGAATTTGCAGGAGAAATAGGCTGTAAAATGGAATTCTAGGCCAGTTATCAGGAATTTAATGATAAAAACTTAAAGTGTGTAAATTTGGGACTTGATACTTCTGTTGTTTCTGTGTAATAGGGGTCTGATTGAGGACGGTGAGAGTGAGCTCTGGCAGCTGCAGCTGTTGTGCTTGATATCCCCTTCTGCACTCAGCTCTGCTGCTGCTCTTCACTATACAGCTCAGATCCTGAAATCTTTAATGATGGCAGAACTGCATTACAATGCTGTAAACCCAAGGGGGTGCATGACAAGTCTAGATCATTTTCTGGCTCCTTTTTGATGAAGAGATACTGTTTAGATAAGAGTGTGGTATGTATGGGGATGGTAATGTCTCATCCACAAGGGTTTATTCACAGATCAGAGAGTCCCCACTTTGATTTCACTTTCATAAACTTAATGCTGTTTTTCTCTTTGCATGCCCCTGGCTCGATGGAGATGCACTTTTTTACATGACGCAACAGAAGTGCTTGCAAAGGAAACATCTTTTATGCTTATGTAGGTTTTATGTATGGCTGCTGGGAAGGAAAAAATCTGTCCTTTAGAAGAGCGTTATTAAGGGAAACCAGTCATTAACAAATATATATGGAAAGGGTGGGGTTCATCATTACTCCACCCATTTCAGCATCTCATATCTGTCTCAGGAGTGCATCATGGTGATATCAGCATTTTATTAAATAAAACTCAGTATTACGCACCCACGATTACGCCACAGGTAGCTAATTCAGTGGGTCTCTGACACTGCAGCCTATCTGACTAAAGTGGCAGTGGCTGAGGCAGTGGAGCTATCAATGGCAGCAAATTACGCTATGGGTGTCAAGGAGCATTTGCTGTTATGATATAAACTTTGAGAGATATCCAGGGATTAAAACCTGTGAGACTGCAATCTGATCAGATGAGATTTATCCTGGGATTGGCTGAGACATAGTTACATAGAGATCTGGAGATAAGAACGCCCAGTGGCCAATTCTCTCTGTAGGAAAGTGAGAAATTAATTGTTTTTGGTGTATGCTACATGAATTATCTTCATGCTTTTTGAATGTGTTCTGTCCAGTCTAAGAAGAAAACCATTGTGGGAAGATATATTAAATCAAATCCCTTTCCAGGCAACCATGGGTTACAGATTTTTTCTCCTCTCTTTGAGGAAAAGTATCTGATTCCTTGTGATAGAGCTGGTGAAAAAATAATACTTCTGTTCTGAAGCCCAATGTTGCCATTATATCCAGTGTGGGAATAAGAAGTCTACATTTATTGCAAAACACAACAGTTATTCCTCATGAAAATTCTCCAGAAATCTTTTATTTTGATAGTATGGCTATTCCATACTCTGCCATTAAACAAGTAAAAATATTTCAGTACTGAGAGCATAGAAAACATAAATAAGTAAATCACCATATCAGAACAAAATATTATCTCGTTCCATTTTGTAAATCTGAAAATTTCTCTGGTCTCTTTTTCTCTCAAGAAGACTTACATCAAACAGTTTCTGCAAAACTTCTTGATTCTGTTGAAACGAGAGGTCTTCATTTCCTCTCAATGGAAAACTCTTTCCTTTTCCCAGGTATTCTAATTTTTTTTAATTGTCAGGTATTCTTAATTTTTTTTTAACATGAGCATCTGGTTTTTCAGATCCTACGAGGCACAGGGTGGCCCCAGGTGAAATTTAAAGGACTCAGCACTCTTCAGAATGAGTCCCACAATATTTACCCAGTGATGAGACAAGTAGGTGTAATTACCTTGGCCTTTATCGTTTTCACATAGCCACCTTGCTGATAAGCTGTCCTGCTGAGGACTGGTCATGCACATTTGATGACAAATCAGCGTGTTTGTGTCTGTGTGTCTATGTGTGCATGCACACCAGGGCTGCCCGCTGGCACCTCTCTCATGTCGTGTTGGAGCAAAACAGGGACTCAGCTGTTGGTGCTCAAGCTGTTGGTACTGCTCTTGTTATTGTGCATTTTTGATGCATTCCCACCCTGAATCAGAACTCTCTCTCCTTAGTTCTCCTCCTTCTCCGTACTTAGTGAAACTAGTAGTGGAGAAAAGTCCCTCCATTCTGACCCTTGTATCACAAAGCCTATGATACAAGCTGTCCTCATTCTGCAAAACTTTGCAATGAATCACCTTCTCCATGTGCCATTACTTTCAGTCCTCATGATAGCTGTCTTTGTTTCTTTTTTTCCCTCTCTTTCTTGCTCTCTTTTTTTTCCCTTTCTCTGAGCCCAGGCTGCAGAGGAGTGCAATTGTTCGACTCTGTTGGTGGACTCATGGCAAATTCATTTCATGGGGCTGCACTTGCTGGGAGGAAGGTGTCTAACACCTGCCAGCCAGTTACTTTACTGCTCAGTGGTTGCAGCACATCCCTGCCCTCTGCATCTGTAGGGAAAAGTGGATAACATGGAGGGTGTGTTCAACCAAGATGTGAACAAACAAGTCAAGTCAAGTTGTCTTTTAAGGGAAAGATGAGAGGAAAGAAAAAAAAAAAAAGCGTTTCTAAATGACAGGGAGAAAGAGGTGTAAAAGATAGAAATAATTAGGCGTGGCTTTAAGGAGTGAAAAATGCCCCAGATGTAGATTCTTTCCCTTGTGTCAATATTTAACTGTACGAAATTTTATGAAGCGGTTATCTTGGGATCAATAGTTGCTTTTCAAATAGTGCCTTTGACCTATGTACATAGGGAGCATATTACTCGGTGTTTAAATAAATGATGCTGTTCCCATGTGAACTGCACAGGAAATGTGCAGGTTATTAACTAGCTTATTTCTCAGCTTGGAAAACATCTGAGAGAAAGCTGAGCATGAGCTTCCTACTGTCAGCATCAACCAGTGGTTTTCTCCTGTACAGACTATATTTTCCAGTCCTCTCACTTCTGACTTCTACTTCTGTCAGCACTGCACCTCTAACCATACTTCCTTGTGCCTTTGAGACATTACTCTCCTTTTCTATGGCCGGGAAATACACTGTTCTTCTCCAAACCATCAATGGAATGGAAGAAAAAAAGTATATGGGAAGATAGGAGTAGATGGGCTTAAATGGGCTTTGCAATTTGCTATTTGCAAGTGATTTTTTATAGACAAAACTTTTTAATTGATTCAAAATGGATATTCATCTCAATATGCATTTCACTAAAATGAAATTCTCATTCCTGTTTTCAGTTCTAATTGGTATTTTTTTTTCTTTGTGCGTTTCAAAGAGAAACATTCCCACTCTGATGGTTCCTCTCATTTTTTATTGTTTTTCCTTTCACTCTCAGTTTCCAACATTCCATCAGCTAGTTCGCTTGCTTTAGGTTTTTCTTAATAAAAATATGTGGTGTATATATGAAAACATGTTATTCAAATGAATAAAAATGAGGAACACGGAGTTGTTGCTTTTTTTTTTCTTTTCTTTTTCTGAAGTCCTCAGAAATCTGCCTACCTTGTCTGTATTTCCTTACCCCCTGTATTCCATATAGTGCCCTGGATCTGTGATGCAAGTGCAGCTGTCAAACTGTGTGAGGTTGGGAAGTGGAGGTGCCAGAGCATCCTTGGAGAGCAGGGATTGAAAATGCAGGCCAGAGAAACATCAAGTAGTGGGATGGGGAATAAAGTTGGGACTTCAGAGAGAGGTCCGTGCTGGGTCTGGTAAAGTTGACAGCACCATGGGTTGGACATTTCCCTCTTCTGTGGTAGAGTCAACCCAGCAAAAGAGGTAATTCAGTTGTTGCTCTGTGTGGTGGGGCTTGTACGTGTGCAAAGCACTCTTCTTGGTGGAAAACAGCAGCTGTGGTTGCTGTGGTTGTGGTAGAGGGAGAAGCTCACAAGCTAGGGAGAGGAACAGCAGGAAAGGAAGGGATTTCACACTAGTATGAGTACAGGCAATGTGTTGCATAATTATGGTTGTGTCATTCAGCCAGAGAGGATGTGACCCAGAGAGGATGATAAAATATGAAAGAAATTATTAACTTGGAGGATCCTGCACCCCTTGGCAAGACAGCAGCCTGTGGTTGTGCTAAGGAGAACTTGCTGCCACTGCCTCATTCTGGGATAGCAGTTTGGGTAATATGCAGATCTGTAAGATCAGGATTTGTGAAGGATGCCCCATCCCTGAAAACATTCAAGGTTAGGCTGGATGAGGCTCTCAGCAACCTGTAGGTGTCCCTGTTCATGGCAGGGGAGTTGGACTATATGGCTTTTAAATGTCCTTTCCAACTCAAGCAATTTTATGATTCCTTGATTTCTTGAATTCACATCTCATTTCTCCTAGAGGAGCCATTCTCAGCAATTCGAAAAGGAAAAGTAGCCAGCTGAGGTTTAAGGTGTCTAACACCAGTCCAAATGCAACAAGGTAACGTAATAAATTGCAAACCCTATGGGAGCAATGAGGGTTGCTGGTGCTGTGCCAAGGGGAGCAAGCTACTGCCAGTATCTGAGCTGCAGCTGCTGCACCAGCGGCCCAGGAACATCAGCCTTTTTCCCCTTGGCATGGGCAAAACCTCTAGGCTCCTGCCTCACCAGCAATTGCTGTTGATGCAGGTAGGAATCCCAGTCTGTCTCCCAAGGAAACTGAAATTGCATCACAGCACAAGTAGGAAGTCTCTCTGGGGAGAGGAAGAAATGGGAGACGTAATGGGATAGGAGAAGGGTATATGAGGGAAGAGGCTGTGGGAGGAAAAATGGTGAGAGACCAGTTTATCCACTAGTCGGGAGCAGACCACCCACTCGAAATTTTTACATTCTTTATCTGCTCATTGTACGCCATCTTTGACCTCACGTGAGTTCTTGCTCTCTTTTTGCCTCTCTGTCCTCCCCCATCCAGCATGTCTCTGTGTTTCCATGAGCAGCTGCTGGATATGTTGGAACTGTTCTTCAAAATGAGAGAGCTGGGCTTGGTTTGTTCCGGACAATTTAGGATCAACATACACACACCTGTCTGGATGTTGGGTGGCCGATGAGACTGTGAACGAACAGTGTCATCACCTCTGAGATGTGCACAAACACCCATGAGGTTGCACACACAAATTACCCAGTTGTTAAAAGTGGAAAACAAGGAAATATGATAGAAGGATCTGTGACAGACCCCTACGGTACGGGAAAGAATGGATGGGAGTCTTCTTTGAAGGCAGTTGTCATGCCTGTCTGAGGGATTGGACCTTGCTAAAAACAGACCTCTGGCTCTTCCAAAGCCAGCTCCAGTTGGAGAAGCAATTAGGTTGCCAACAGGCTGCAAACAGCTCACCTAAGAAATGGAAGGCAGCAAATCATGGACTGCCTATTTCAGTATGAGAGCTGGCCAATGGAAACTGAGTTGATAATCCGAAGGTGGCAGTTAATTGAGTGATCACACAGTAACACAGGTCACTGTGATAAGAATCATGGATTTCAAGAAAGGCATGAAGACAGATGGTTATTTTCTGGGTCAAGTCTAAAGAGTAAAGGATGACTTGCAACAAGATACAATAACCAAAACACGCTGGTATACTTTCCTGATGTAGCAGCCAGCTGGAAAGCTCTGTCTGAAATACCCTGGAGAGGAGCTCAGTGTAGACAGTTTTGCTTCCACTTCAGGATGTTGTGCAAATTCAAACATGGAGAATAGGTTCTCAGCAGCTGTGAAACAGAAAGGTTTGCTTGTGAACAAAGCACAAAGGACGTCCAGTTGCAGCTGCAATGCAAACGTGGCCTTCAGCAAGAATGGCCAAAGTCTAAAAAGGCTTGTGCTCCTGCACTGGCTCTCGTGGTTTGTTTGTGTTTTGGGACTGCAGCACGCTGTATCTCAAGTGGTTCATGTCCACAGGAATGTGAAGAGCGTTCAAATAAAGATCAGGATGACTGATAGAGTGGTGTTTGTTTTCTAACCCTGTTACAAAAAAATAATAATAAAAAAAAAATTAAAAAAAAATCTGCTTTGTAGAGCAGTCTGCACTGTAAATAAAAGTCATCTGATTTGAGTCTGTTTGGAAATATTCAGCATAGCCAAGTCTTCACAGTGCCCCTGAGCAGTGCTGGCTGGAAACATGAGGGGGTACTCATTTTTGCTATTATAATATTAAATATAATAATGAAAAATTAGATACTTGAAAGAACTCACAAGTTTTTGGCAAAGCCCTCTGATTCGGCTGCACTTTGGCTGTTTTGTGGCCCTTTTGCATCCTCTGTGCATTCTGTTAGCTAGTGCTAGTGGTTTCTTTTACTGTTACAAAGCTAGATCATGAAGAGAAATATGCAACATGTCCAGCTTTTCTTGTTCAGGGAGTAATTTTTTCCATGACGTCTAATCTTTTTCTTCTGCTGAACTGTCAGTAAAGCCAGACCACTTAGGCTTGGCACTCAGCCCACATCCACCTACATATTTTTCTTACCAGCAAACAAACTAATTAAATGCCTTTATCATATGAGACATTCCTTTCTCTCAGGTAGTTACTGATTAAAAAAATAAATAGAACTTCTCACTATTTTGAGAAAACAAGAGATGAGTCAGTGTGTTCACAGCTTGGTTTATTATTAAATAAGAGGCCGGGATCAAAAAAAAAATGAGCAGGCTGGAAAAAATGTTACTGCCATCATGCTATGTTTGTGGCCAATGAAAAGAGTTTGTTCTCACTCCAGTGAGCATTTCCAATATCTATTAAAATTCATGAGCTTTGTATTTGCACATGAAGGTGGATGGGGGTACATAAATGAGGCAGCAGTGCTTCTCATGTGAAGGGTTACTGAAATAAAATGTTAATTTACTAGCTGTAGTCAGTATTGCCTCATGGTAGTGATGGGCTTCAATATCTTTTCCAACAATGCTAACTAGAGGCAGAAAGACAACTGGAGCTGAGGAAGGTTATCCACATCTAAGCAGAGGAACATGCAACAGTAAATTTACTAACTGAAGCTTTGTCTGCTTTTTAACCTCAAAAATTGTAGAGCCATAAAATGAATGAACTGGAAATGGGAAAATCCAAGGAGATCATCCAGGTCACTCTCTACTGTGGCAGATGCAGTTGGATTCTGCTTGGAACTGTGGGAACTGATGCTTTCATGGCTCTATGTGCCAGGCCTGAGGAGCAAAGGTGCTGCTGGACAACCTGGCTGTGGGCTTTTCTGGTGCGGACGCTGGGTTAAGCCCCATGGACATCTTGGGACTAAGCAAAAAGGTCTCTCTTCCAGCCTTGCTGTCTGAGTGTTAACCACAACACCTTGATCAATCCAAAGGCACCAGCCAGGCTCTGAGGGCTGAACAGATCAGTAAGTTCCTGTCAGGGCAGCACCAACACCTCTAGGCTTAAGAGAAAACAACAATAAAGAGATCTTCAGTCCTTGCTGTCTCTTTCTCTACAATTAAGCCCAATTCTAGGCTTGCCCATGTTTGCCTGGAGAATACTTTATGCCCCAAGACAAACCAGGAGACGCTTGCTTCTATTACCAGCAGTCGTCGCTCCACTTTGGGAGGTGTTGCAAAATGTGTACATCAGCATAGCTCTTCAGCCCATGGTTTTCTTAATCAGGGCTTCAACTCCAGTCTTTGAAGCAGGCTTTATTCACAACAGACCTATTAAGTTATTTGCTGCTGCTATTGTATAACCAGGAGATCCACACATGCCCCACAGTTACATAGAAGCCATCCATGCTTTCTAACATCAGAATTTATGCAAATCTGCGGGATAGATCATTTGGCTTAGAGTTTGGACCAAAGTGCCAACCCTATATTTAAAAGCTACCATGCCATGGGACAGTATCCCAGCAAATTCTCCTTGTCCCAGAAAAAGAAGCTGGAGCTGTTGGCTTCCAGTCACACCATCTCTAATCCTAGCCTCCAAGCTTTGAATGATTCAGCAGCAGCAGACTGGGATCTTCCATGCATTATTTTGATCCCTAATCCTGCCCAGTCCTCCTCCTTTGATATGTAATAGGAGGCTACTGGCAACTGTGGTGAGTGGCTGCTTCTTGCCCAAGGGTGGTGAGCAGACACCAGATGCCAGAGCTGAAGTATGTTACCACTTGGGCAGACTCTTCAGCATGACCTGAAAGAATAGATCAGTTGCTGGATCTGGAAAGGCCCCAGGGCTGGAGATGATGGTGAGTTTGGCCAGATAGTGCTCACTGAGATAGTGAGGAGGGTTAAACAGCCCCAACAGTGTGACATCGGCTCCCAGCCTACCTTCCCACTTTGCCAATGATAGCAGGAAAACAGGCTCTTCCAACTCAAGCATTAAGTGTATGCCCATAGACACATATATAGGAGTCCCTGCCTCATCCCAAAATAGTGCAAAAGTCATTTTCTCTTTTTAATACCAACTCTCTAGCTCCTTATCTAAGCTCTGCAAATCACTTAGGCTTTTCAGACCCTGATGTTCCTATGCCTAGTCTTCATCTTAGCACAATACCTCCTGGAGCATGTCTTTATGAAAAACAATTAAACCCTTGAGGACACTGCACAGGAAATCATCCCAGGAAACTCCCCAGCTCCTCTTGCACAAAGCTCCGGTCCTGCCTTGAGCTTTCTGGGGAGTTTCCACTGCCTTTGGGCTTTGATTAGCACTGGTGCCACGTGGGTGGGTGTTTGGTGGCTCATGTGTCTGATGGACTGCATGGAAAGGTCTGAATTGCTGCATGGGCCGATATGTTGTGTATGGCTGCAAGGCTAAACAAGCAAAAATGAGGGTGGTGTCCTGAGGGAAGACATTGGTCTTTGATTTGTTCAGGTGTGCTTTGAAAAAAACATGGCAGAAGTCATGATGGTTAGAGTTTGGCATCACATGGGCTGGAGACCTCTTCAGCTCTGCGTGCTGGGTCCTGATGGATGTAAAAGTAGGATGGCTATCATAGGGGTGAGAGTCCTTATTTATTTTGAACCGTCTCAGGCTCCGTAGAGAAGGATATCAACATTACAGATAGGGCTAGGGCTCAAGCTGGCTTGCAAAAATCTGTAACACATGTTTGGTTCTTGTAGTTCTGTAAAACATGGGCAAGAGTTAGCATCACCTGGGGCAAAAGGCTCACAATTCATTTAGGATCAGCTCAGGATCACTGGACTAGAGAGTTAAGAGCAGAAGCTGAAATTTGATGTAATTAAGCATCTGCAGAGCCTGTCTGGAGAAGATAAGGGTTGCATCCCGTGGAGGCAAATTGCCTTTGATTTGCTCAGAAGTAGGATGGAGTTTTCTGTAAGGGTAAAATTAGAGCTGGTGCCTCCTGGCTCAAATCCAATATTAATCATTCTGGGCCAGATTCAACTCATTGAATAGGTATCATGGCTTGTACTTAGTGTACAGAAAACTACAGTCACTGAGCATGAGGCTGGAGCTGGGAACACTGGTGGAATATCTTTGTCTAGGACAAATGGAAATAGATTGGAATTAAGGGAAAGGCTGGGTGTTAGTAGTCCCTATTACTACCATTGGCCTGGATTTACCCAGGCAATGTTGCTTGTGTTATTTATTTTGATCCTGTGGTTCTTAACCCAGACTCTATATTTAGCTGAAGCGCCCAACATAAAACACATGCTGATAACTTGTGCAGGCACTTTGCTGCAACTTTAGGCCATGTTCTGAATGTCTTTAGATCCACTTGTACCAAATCATCTGACTATCCCTGCAGTCATGAGCTTCCATACACTCAGAAATCTTCAGCCAAATTCAGAATTATCTAGAGCCCCTCAAAGTTTGCCTCCAAGCCCATTTCCCCCAAGGCATTATCTGTTAGGACAACCTTGCAGCCCTAAGTCCCAGCTCTCATACAGGAACCACCTTGGTGAAGGTAGGTAGTTTAAGGGTCGATAACCATTTAACCCTATAGACAACAGGAGGACTTACTCTACATCTTTGGTCCTTGCTTTTAACACAGTGGTAAACCGAGCACTTTGTTTCCTGCTGTACTTGTCCATAATCATAATTCTACCCTTAGTGTTAGCCCATTAGCCTGGTCAGCTCAGCCCAACCCAGCCTACTAGACAGTAAGTTTCGAGAGCAAACTCTCACAAGGAACACTCACCCTAGGAGGATGCAACAGATGAAATACATGGCTCCGCTACCAACACAGTCATCCTCCTTCCTTAAGAGTATACAGAATGCAATCATGAGCCCAGTTTTCCAGTTCCTGAACCAAAGTTCTCAGATAAGCAGTGATGAAGCACTTCATAGGAGCTTATATTTTGGCCTGCCCTGGGGCTGTTTTAAGAACAAAGCATAGGCAGCTTTGCTGGGATCTAGCTCTCCTTACTTTGTCCACCACCATTCTTAGGGTTTCATCTGGACAGTCTACACTCATTCTCTGGTCAGTGCAGGGCACTCAGCTCACCCAAAGGCACAGGTTGGTTTGGGAGGAATAAGCACACTGAGGTTTTCTCTTTTTCTCCCCACTGACTACTGAGGGAGTTTTTGCATGCTTGAGGCCTATTAGAGACCTAAAGCTGGCTGTGCTGCATCCCACCAGGCTGTGAAAATTTATAATTGACAGTCTGCACAACTATGATAAAGTATGTCTGACTAGTCCACTTCTCCCAGTTTTATTTAACTTGCCATTGTATTTCCAGCTTTAGCAAACACATACTTTGTTGGTGATCACAATAATTAATAAACAGTGTGTATACAGCCCCCTGCACTTGGATCTGGGATGTATGGCAGGGGAGACAGCACTACAGTGGGTGCCTGGCCCTGCTGCAAGGGAGTCTGTAAGCACAAGTCTTCAGTGACACTTAGGCACCTGCTGCCATGAATTTTGGCAGGGAAAGGAGTTAGGGCACTGCTGTGCTTAGGCAATCATCTAAGCCCTTCCCTGGGCACTGTGTTTGGATCCCCACCACTTCTGGAAAATTGCCTGACACCGCGTGTCTGTGTTCATGCAGCTCATGCTGAGCAAGGAGGCGGTGGTAAGAGGAGGCCACAGAGTGACGCCGCAGTCAGAGGAAAAACAAACAAACAAACAAACCCATAATCTTCTTTTTGATAGGAGCTGTCAGAAAAACACCTGGTGGAGAGCTAATTTCAGCTGTTACCTGATACCAGCTTGATATCACAGTGCCATCTTGGGTGGGGTCTTTATAGAGAACAACTTTGCTACTAGAACATTAAAGCTGTAACAGCTGGCTCAGACAATGCAGGTAAAAGGAAATAAAAGGGGAGGATAAGAAAGTAATTGTCATAATTAGGCAGGAGAACAAAATTGAATAGACTGTGTTGGGGGGAGGGGGAGGGAAGAGAAGAGACAGTAAAGTGCTGTTGGGCTGCCTGCTGCAGGTGTTGAGCTTTAATGGCAAAGACTCAAAAAAAACATTAAGAGTTGTGTAATTAATACTCCATGAATAATGCAGATAGGTGCCCTCACAAGTAGTTGAATAACAGATTTTGTTACGGGGCTCCTGCATAATTTTACAATATACTTCCTTTTCTAGCTGTCTTGTTAATTTTCTGCCTCCTCTTCCTCCTCTACATTTCTGTTTCAGGATTTGCTGGCTTTTTTTTAGTTTTTTTTTTTTCTTTCATCAAATCTGTTTCCTGCAGCTCAGCCCATTTCACTGCTGTGAGAGGCAGATTCTTAAAAACTTAGCCTGAACAAGACAGGAGTAAATGAAGGAAGGCTCTCTGAAGGCCTACATCACAGACAACAGAGAGGAAAAGCAGTAGCTTCCTGCAGAGGCAGGAGGAAAAATTCTGCAGTGACTGGGCCAAGTGATGTGTAGACTGAAGTACAGGGGTTGCTGCTGGTAGCTATATTCCTGAAAGCCTCTGAAGCAATTCCTTCATTGGAGCAGACACTGCTGGCTTCCAGCCTCCAGAAGATACAGAGCAGATGAAACACCTGCAGTGGGGGCTGAAGCACATGGCCCATCCTTTGTGTTCAGTTTTTCCTTTCCTTTGAGTTATTCCTCAGCTCTGGAGGTCTTCAATCATTGAGGACTCAAAGGGAAGGAGAAGAACCAGGGAGAGGAATAGAAGATTAAGACGGCAAGTCTTAAGCATCCCGCCAGTGGCAGCTGGCTTACCTAAGGGAAAGAAGTGCATGCTGGGCTTGCTGGTATGTGTGGTGGCTGTAGGCACACCTACGCACCAGGAGGGATGGCCAGGTCACACCAGGGTGACAGCACAGCTGGCAACTGCAGTCATCTAGGAGTTGTCTTTAATGTCTGCTGGGTCAAGGTTGCTGTCAAGAATGAGGCCAAAGTAAGAAAGGATGGATATGTTTATAGTCTGATCGCTTCTTAAGACAAGGGATCAGCACCTAGTGTACCTAGGCATAAAGCAAGCTCTAGCTTGGGGCAGCCATTCCCTGAGAGTCTTCAAACTTATTTGCAGGCATGCTAGAAAACATCTTGTCTGGATGTGGATATTCCTGGAGAGAAAATGGATGCCTTGCTGGCCCGTGTTCTTTCAACGACTTGAATGAAAGATGGGATGCCAAACAGACTGAATTTAATCCATAGTTAAAGGATTATTTCTTCTTGGCCCCTCAACAATCGTACACTCAGTGGAAATCCAGTGGCAGCAAGTGTGTCATGATGTAATGTTAACAGCTTCATTACGTATCAACTCGGTTGCAGCCCAGACATCACAGCCAAGCTCCCACCCTGGCAGCAGGGAGGTGCTGGTGCCCATGGTCAACTCTACTTCAAATGTCTTTTGGATGAAATGGTAGGACAGGGCTGGCTCTTCAGGAGGGTCACTGAAGTGTTAGGTGGGGTGGTAGGGTGAAAACCAATGCCCTGGGCTGACAGCAGCTTTCTTCACACTCTTACCACCCATCCCCACACCACAGCACGCGGATGCCCCGAGACCTGCTGTCTTGGCTGGCTAGCCCTGCCTACTTCAGAACAGGGCTAGCCAGAAAACAAGCTTCCTGCAGCACCAGCATGCGCCAACTTGCTTTCTGCTCTCTAGCCATTGCTCCCCAGGTCCATTCTTCTTCATGACTGGCAGAGGAAAGCTGTATCTGATGGAGGATGATGATTAAAGCCACGCGGGAGGCCTTTGTGGAAGACATTCTCCTCTGGCATGGCCATAGAACACAGCATGGCTGAGAACTGTGCTCTTCATGAGTGGAAATTTTTGTCTTTTTGCATCTTGATACCTAGTGAATTTTGTTAATTTGAAAAATATTTAGGGCTTAGAGGCTGTTAGGAAAACAGGCAGAACTCAGAGAAACAACAGAAGGGCAGTGGGGGCTTGGGGCATTGCTGCTTGTAAAGTGGGTCTAAAGCTGTGAGAAGCTACTTATTCTCTGTGTGCATGTATGTGTGTGAAATATCTAATAAATACTTTATATAATAACAATGGTAATAATAATAATAATAATAATGCTTTATGCATTATATAATACATAATGATAATACTTAATAACACAGGGAGGTGGGATTGTTTAGCCTGGAGAAGAGGAGGCTCAGAATAGACTTTATTACTCTCTACAGTCACCTGAAAGGAGGTTGTGGTGAGGTGGGGGTTAGTCTCTTCTGCCAGGTAACAGTGATAGGATGAGAGGGAATGGCCTCAAGTTGCATCAAGAGTGGTTCAGTCTTGATATTAGGAAACAATTCTCGGAAAGAGTAGTGAGGTCTTGGAACAGGCTGCCAAGGGAGGTGGTGGAGTCTCCGTCCCTGAAGGTGCAAAAGAACCTCCTAGATGTGGCACTGAGGGACATGGTTAGTGGGCATGGTGGAGGTGGGCTGATGGTAGGTGATCTTAGTGGTCTTTTCCAACTTTAATGATTCTATGATTCTAGTTTATATAATAAATAACACTTAGTACTAAATAAATAGTACTAAAAAAAACATTATACACAACTCTTCTACTGGCCAAAGACTGCCCATTTATGTAAACATCAGAGCAGTGAAGCACCAGCAGAGAGTGGATGGTCAAACAGATGTTCCAAAGGTTTTATATACATGCAGGTATTATGTATAATATTGTACATATACAATATAAAAAGGACTATTATATATATAATATATTATAACATATATATTATATACCACATTATGTATCATTATATATTATTAACTTATGCACATACGTAAGTTTAATATATATAAAATAAATGACAACGGTTAAGAACAATGTAGGATTCTAGAAATCTTTAAATATTTATAATTGGTAATGCAAACACTGTGGCGACTGTGATGTGGAAGATGTTCTCCCTCTGGGCCTTTTATTTCCCAGCTGCTCAGGGAGGGATGATTTTTAGCTTCCCTTCATGATTTTAATGCTGAAAACATTGAGTCAAAACCCTGAATTTGGTGAATGCTGCTCTGATCCATCCTTGTATTCAACGGACTCAGAGTGTCTAAACTGGAACAGCCACACTTGTGCTCATGGCTGTGCAAGTGGCTATTTCTTCATCTCGTTTTTGCAGCCAGGATTTGATTCCTTCCCAACAGTGGCAGCACCTTGAGGGAGTGGATTGCAGGGCTGCGGTTGTGCTGCGATGTGTCTGACTCGGCAGCCTACAGCAATGCACCTTGGGGCAGCTTTTGGCTATTGGGATGATCTGACAGACCACAGGGAGCAGGGATGGAGCAGCTTAGAGGGAGAGCTGCAGGCTGTCCTGATACCAAGCAGATGGTGGGATTAAGTTAGCAGAGCGTAACACTAACTTCAGTGCAGTACTGCTGTCTCCTGTCTGATTTTCATAGTCTGTTTCCAAAAGGAAAGCACTGCAGTCTTGTCTGAACGTGGCTTGGACTGGAATAAGTTTGCTGAATGTGGTGGTTTAAGAGCTCCCTACCTCAAAAAAGGTCTGATGTTGCATTTGTAGATGCGTGCACAAACACCCACCCGTGTGTGTGAAGGCCAAGCATGGGTATGTGTTGGCTCTGTAGGTGGGTCAGTCAGAGCGCGTGTCTGTGTAGGCAGGTACACATGCACACACACCAGGCTGTCCCTGTGATCAAAGTGAAGAAACAGCCATATTAAAAAGCATGAATAGCTTCAGATCATGTCCTTATTGCCTCTGGTGTCTCACCTCGCCCAGCCTCACCCTGTCCCACGTCCCTGCTAATTGCCTGCAAACAGCAGCAGGGATGCACCAGCTGCCAGGGCTGGAGCATGCTCACCACAAGGCTGAACAGGCTGTGCCTTTCTCTGGGAAGCTATAATGTAATGTGAAGCTTGTGTGAGTGTGAGACACCACCTCGTTGGCAGGTGTCGAGCAAAGGGCAGGGAAGGTGGAAAAGTGTCTAAAGGATTGCCCTGCAGAGGGCTGGTGGCATGCATGAGGGCCCTGCATGGCACACCTCAGTCCACAGTTGTGGGAATTTTATAGGGAAGTCTTCCTGCTGTCACACTGGGTTGAGGGGGGTGGGTTTTGGTGCTCTTCTCTCTTTCCCTGATGCTGGCACAGCTGAAAGGGAACCCCTCAGCTCCCGATTCTGCAAAGCTTTTTGCTTTGGAAATTGTGCTGGAGCTGGTGGAAGGAGAGCATTCCAGAGCTGCACCAGGCTGAGGGATGCTCACAACTCCAGAAATTAGAACTGAATGTGAAGATACAGGGAATAACTGGCAGAGGGACTTCAAGTTAGGCTGAAGTCAGCCTTTGTATTCACCCCACATCAACTTCTTAGGCTTTGATTTTGCAAATGACCAAATAATACTGTGCATGTAGAACTGCTACCAATAGAGCTACTGAGATAAAATTTCCCAGTCTCCATTTTAATTGTGGCCTGCTTAACCTCCTACAATGCCTTTAGCTAAGCATCTCTGCTAAATAAATAAATAAATAAATAGATCAAGATGGTGCTGGGACAAAGCCAACCTCACCAGGGGCTTTAAAACACAGAGCAGACATCAGGAATGGCAGCTCAAGGCTTGGCATGCTGAGCTGTGAGTCTGCAGCCCATCTTCATCCTGCCACAGACAGAGGATGCTCTCTGCAGCCGTTTTGTGCTGCCTCTCGCTTTCCCATAGGGTAGATGTTTCTCCATCACAACAGTGCAGGATCAAGTAGGGACAAACCTTCAGGGCAGCACTTGCAAATGGACCCTTGCCCATTCCTCAGATAGAGAGCATAGAGCACCTTTCCCCTTATCACTGTCAGTTTTAGTATCTGCTTTGTGCTTTTACTTGTTTCCTCTCAAGCCTTCCCAAGCAAGGTGTTTCTGTGCACATCATGAGTTGCTCTTTGTTAGCATTTAAATGGTCTTTGCTCTACATAATTGCAGAAGAAAGCCTGAAACTCTCTCCAATAGATTTTCAAAAACAAAAGGCAAATAAGGTGGCGGCAGCGGTGCTTTCATTCCGCTTTTGTTCAAGTTCCTGCTGTGTGGTCTCCTACAAGCTCTTGACATCCTCAGTGGGGTGACGATGGCAGCAAGGCGCTATAGGCGGGCTTCGTGCCAGCCTCTCCACCGCAGCCCTGCTGGTGAATCAGAGCCATGCAGCTGCCTCCCCATGCCACCTTGCAGTCTGCCCCGTAACAGCTGCCTTCCGTGCCCCATGTCTGGCTGCTGGCAGTCTGTGACGCTGAACCACAGCGCTATCATGGCCACCCAACATGTTGGGATCTGCCCTCTGCTCCCTCCTCTGTTGAAACAGTTTCCTGCGCTGTTGCCATCTGTTTAATCATCATCAGCTTTGAGTTGGTAGTCTTTCCTTAGTGTGGGTCCCCAGAGATACTATTTGCTGCTTTGCTGCAGCCAGGGGCTCAAAGTGTGTCATTAAAGCTGGTGGGAGCAGGTAGCACTGTGTGCCATGCATCCTCCCGCCCTGCTCAGCCTCTGTTCTAACAGCAATCAGAAGCTTCATGCAGAGGCTTGAGCGCATGTGTGAGCCAAAGAACAGGATGAGCTGAACTGACAAAACCACAAAATCAGAATATCCTGAGTTGGATGGGACCCACAAGGATCACAGAGTCCAACTCCTTGCTCCACACCAGAAATTCAAACCCTATATCTGAGAGGACTGTCCAGATGCTCTCTGAACTCCGGCACTGGGGGCCGTGCCCACTGCCCTGTGATGCAGCCCCTTTCCCTGACCCCCAGCTGCCCTCCCCTGACGCAGCTCCATGCCGTTCCCTCGGGCCCTGTCGCTGTCACACAGAGCAGAGCTCAGCGCTGCCCCTCCGCTCCCTGTGAGGAGCTGCAGCCGCCATCAGGCCTCCCCTCAGCTCCTCTGCTCTGCGCTGAGCACAGCGAGGGGCCTCAGCCGCTCCTCGCACACCTTGCCCTCAGAGCCTTCCCCATCTTTGGATGCTCTCTAACAGCTTTATGTCCTTGTTAAATCGCAGCACCCAAACCTGCACCCAGTGCTGCAGGTGAGGCCACACACTGCAGAGCAGAAGGCACCTGTGCTGGGCCTGGTGCCCGCCGGGTATGGTTGTCCCTTTGGCTCCAGGGCACACTGCTGGCTCAGGTACAGCTTGCCATTAGCCAGAATCCCCAGATTCCTTTCCATAGGGCTCCTGTCCAGCCTCTAATCCCCTGTGTGTAAATATATTTGAGGTTGCTCCATCCCAGGTACAGAATCCAGCATTTGTTCTTTTTAAACTATATGCAACGACACCACAGGTCTCAGAACTTGCATGCAGAGCAGCCTGGTGCCTTTGCTTGTGCAGGTTTTTACCCTTCTGCCAAAGGAGCCCTTGGTGATGCAGCTTGACTCCCTCACACCTTGTTTTCCTGGCAGCCTTAGCCGTGTGGAGCCAAGGTGGTGCAAGGAGGAGGCAGGAATGAAAAGTCTGAGGTTTGCCTCCGGGCCTCTTCGCAATCGCCCAGCAATCCTCTCCCCTTGCCTGCTGCCAAGCGTGTTTGAACCACAGGCTTGTCAAGTCCTCTCAAGGCCTGTAGAGACATGGCACTGCAGCTTCTTGGTCTGAGGAGTGGGTAAATAACACCAGCGGGTGCTGGGAACAGGCTGCTGGGAAGACAGGTCACGCACCAGGGGCTGCCTCGTCACCCAGAGGCTGAGGCTTGGATCAGGGAGGTGGTGAGAGGCACATTCTGCTGCTGGGACCCTGTTCCTCCCAGCTATGCTGCTGCGGGTGCTCAGAGCTGAGCTCTGCAGCACTCTCCTTGCCATCACACCGCGTACCAAGCCTGTTTGCCAAGAACACAGGGATTTACGCACCTTTTGGGGATTGCATGATTGCTGGAGCCAAGGGTTTGAGCAGGCAGAGGCTGCATGCAGGGTGACAGCTCCCAACCCTGCCTTTGCTTGATTCTGGGTGTGAGCTGAGGGTGAAAGTGAAGCTGCTGCAGAGTCCAGATGGGACTTCAGCAAGCCAGTGAGCAGCACGCGCATAACCATGAAAGTCACCCACAGGAGACGTACAGAAAGCAGTAATTCCTAGTTGCTCCTAGCGCTCATACTGCACCCCATTCAGCCCTCCTGACTGCATGAGGAGCTGCCATGTGAGGAAATACACTCCCTACAACACTGGCAGCACAGCATGCAATCCCTTTGTTGCTTTTTCCCCAATGCCTTCTATGTAACACATAGCTGTTGCCTATTGTTGTGAAAGACTGGAAAATAAAGACTCGTAAGTGTGGCTTCATGTCTAATTAGAAGCTAATGTGCTATTATTATTAGGCATTGAAGGAATGTACTGGCGAAGCAGTGCTCGAGTTGTTTTAAAAGCATAAGCTTATACTTTCTCTTTGCCTAGCTGGTACACACTGGGATTATTAGGAGGCACAAGACTGTTGCTGCTTAGTCCTACAGTTCTTCTTCTGAAGTTTGAGCAAATACCACTGGAATTAAGTATCCCAAATCTGTTTGTTTGGAGGACTTGAAGTGTAAGGTGTGTCCCAGGCTAAGCCAAACGTTTAATCACAGCAGCACAGGACTTGAGAGAGTAAGTGGTCTGTGGCTTAATTTCTATAAAGAGATAGTGATGAAGCACAGCTTAATGAAACATGACAACTGCACTGGTCTCAGAAGAGGCTGAAGGAAGCAGTAAGCAAATTATAATATTCTTGTTTGTTTTATGAGAAGTTTCACTGTCATTGCATTTAGGAAGCTTGCCATGACTGTTAGGCTCAATAAGAGGCATATTGCTTTGTAACCTCCATATACTGGCCACAAGCACAGATTCACTGTCTACTTCTCAGTACAGTTCTGCTAGGTGGGCAGTGAAACATCTCAAACAGGGAGCAGCTTGCACCTACCTGCTTACATAAAGCCCCACACTACACGGAATTTAACCAGGGGGGTGCAAACAAGTACAGAGAGGTACCCTATGTGTAGCCACAAACAGTCTCAAGCAGCAGTGAGAGCCAACCCTTTGGTTTTTTTATGCATTCAGCCACCACTGCTGCCATTGCCCATGAAAGGAGCAGCTTTGCTCTCAGGGAGGCAGAAGCCTTTCATTTGCTTCAAGATGGAAAAGAAAACCAACGTGACAAAATGCAGGCAGATATGGAGCACAGTATTTTATTAATAATGTGTCACATTTGAATTTTGACAAGAGTGAAACTAAAAGGTGTATTAAAACATACCCACTCTAAACAATCTATTTTCTTCAGTAGAAAAAAAGCATACAACAGGTAGAAATACTATATACACAGTATATCAATCTAGGTAACACACAGTTCATTCTCCCAGGACATGTACTGTGGCATGGCTGGTATGGTTCTCTAACATGTCCCTACAAACATCATTTTGCAATTAGACTTAATGGTGTTAGAATATACCATCCAGTTTGAGTCCAGTATGAATTTTTTTTGTTTGTTTGGCTTTTTGAGAGAAACCACTAAGAACATAGTTCAGCTTACTGATCTTAAAATGCATAGAAGATGGTACTGCATATGAAGAGATCAGTTTTAAGCTTTACTTCTGCTTATGTAATTTTGGGATCCTTGTTAATGACAGTCTGTCTTAGTCATCTTGATTACATGGAAAACTATAATCAGTGTATCTCCTTTAAACAGAATACCTTCTGAAAATGAAACTTAGCCAGGTTTTATGATTGACAGTATCTTGAATAGCTCTTTCTTCATCTCTTGCATTAATTTCCAGCAGATTTGTGTTGGGTTTGTTTTACTTTGGAGGCTTTGAGCCCAAAATATAGGTCACTGCAATAAACCAGGAAGCTAATCCATCCTTTTTCTGAGGAAAATCAGAATATTAGTTCTTAAATTACTTTGTAAAAAAAAAAAAAAAGCAAGGGGAACGCACAAGTTGCATCCTACACTCACAGCATCTGTGGGAGGGGAATATCACTATACAGTGGGGCAGGCACATGCAGAGTGGATGATCCAGACCACAGTGTGGTGGGCTCCAGCTCTTAACCTTGCATTTGGCTTTAGTCCATGTGCTCCCTCTCTCACACACTCAAACATGAGTAGCTCCTTGCTGGCCGCCCCTCAGTCCATCTGCTGACGCTGCTGGTGAGCAGGTCAGTGCACAGCTGGACGAGGCTCTTGTGAATCAAGTTCCAGCAACCTTCTCCACACCAGGCAGAAAGATAGCAAGTACTGTACCTTTTGATTAAGTCTCACTTAACAACACAGTAACTGAGCTACTGCTGCTCTGCTGAGTAAGCCGGAGCAGGGTCTGAAATGTGGGTCTTTGCAGATCAGTGAGTGCCCCGTGCTTTAGAAGAACCTCAACTGTTTTTGTGTGCCCTCCTCTTGCAGCCAAATGAAGAGCTGTCAACCCCTCATCATCAGAAACATTGATGCTTCCTGAACTGACAAGTTCTTCTACTACTTCAGAGTGTCCATTTTCTGCAGCAAGATGCAACGCTGTCCTATTTAATGGGCCTCTGGCAAAAACATTGGCCCCTTCATCCATCAGCAACTTTGTTGTTGCTAAATGGCCGCTGCGAGATGCCAAGTGCAGAGCAGTACATCCTTCCACTGTTGCTGCCTCAATGTCTGCACCATGTTTAAGGAGCAGCCTGGATGTGCTCGTGTGGCCAGTTTCAGCAGCTATGTGGAGAGCAGTCTGCGAGAGCGCATTCGGTACATTGACATCTGACTCCAGGTCTATGAGCAGGCGAGCGACACGGTAGTGACCTCGCTGAGCAGCCAAGTGTAGCGAGGTCCTTCCATCCACGGTCTGCACATTTACATTTGCACCTGGTTGTTTGGCCAGAAGCTTTACGATGGGAAGATGACCTTGCCAGGCAGCATAGTGCAGAGGCACCCAGTCATCCTTTCCTTTGATGTTCACGTTAACGCCTCTTCTCAGCAGAATCCGCACAATATTCTCTTGGCCATACTGACAGGCTATGTGGATGGGGGCTCTGCCTTCAAAATCTACCTCATTCAGGGATGCATTCTTATCAAGCAGCATTTTGGTGCTGAAGTCGTCCCCATTCTGGGCAGCAAAGTGAAGAGCAGTCCACTGATCCTCATCTTTGGCATTAACGTTGATCTTCCTTGCCATGAGCAGCTCCACAATGCTTTTAATTTTCTTCTCAATGGCTATGTGAAGAGGGGTGGATCCTTTCTTGTTAGTGAGGTTTGGGTTAGCATTGTAAAGGAGGAGCCATTTGACACATTCCTCTTGACCAGCTTCAACAGCTAAGTGCAAAAGACTGCAGTTCCCATCTAAAACAATATCAACGTCTTGAGGCTGGAGGATCTTCATCAGCTTGCTCGTGTCTCCAGCTAAAATAGCCTCTGTTAGCTTCCTTTTCTGTATGTCTGTAGTACCTATATCTAGATGAAAAATAAACCATCATCACAATGCTGATACTTGACAACCCTTATTCATTCTTGGCTAGCACAGCTGGTGGCTTCAGCAGTGTCTTCAGACTGCAAAAAATGCCCTCCCATCCCACTGCCGTATCTGCAGAAGTTTCAGAGCCAGTTTACATCACAGTTGGAGCCCACACTACTTCTTATTCTGTCTCCAATGAAACTAAGAACAAAGGAAGTTGCAGTTTGTTCCCCCTCACTTATCATGCTTTGCCTAAGTGGAAAATTGATGCCTGTTTTATGCAGTACATACTAAAAAGGGAAGGGCTCATCGGGGGAAGGGATGGGGAGGGTCTTTATTACAGTGTTACTGGGGCTGCTGAGAGAACTGCTTGAATCTTCTCAAAAGTCAGGTGCTCAGACTTGGGCTTAGTATTAACTGCAAAAGCTACAAGCTCCTGTACTGGCACTGGCTTTAGTCCCACTCTGACCAGGACACTAGACAAGGTGATCTCCTTTCCAATCAACATTTCCATGACTAATTCTGTAATTGCTTCGATGGGAATTCAGGTACCTTCTCTTCGTAAGTAAATTAAATGCATTGCTTCTCATTATTATCATGCTTGGGAATCTCTCCATTTATTTTTTCTTAATAGCTGCCTCCAGCAAACAAATTTACAGTTATGACAACAGGACATATTATTTTTTACATGGTCCCTCTCCAACCCATAAGGTCCCATGCTCCAGTCCAAGCAACCACAGAAATAGAAAAGCCAACAACGAAAAACCCCTGACCATTACCTGAACTCTCTCTTTCAAAGGAAAGGGAAAGGGAGCCTCTGGATGAAAATGCTGAATCTACAGATGAAACTCCTGAAAGTCGCTTGTCGCTGGCAGCAAGTTTGGATTCGGAAGAGCTGCGGCTGAGATCCTCAGGGCCTTCCATAGTCTGTGAAATCCCTGAATCCAGCTGGGACAACAATTCTGATAGACTGTAATCCTTAACTGATGCCACAACAGGCTCCTGTTTTGGCTGCGATAATGCAGACATCCCCTTCAAAAGAAACACACAAGTATTTTAGAAAGGTCAGTAAGGAAAACTGAGTATGACCCTCTATGAGAGAAAGCCTAATACTGTTAGCTTGCGGGTAGCTTTAAGCATTGTTCTTATTAAATGAAATCTGTCTAAAGCACCTGGTATGTTGTTTCTTTTTGTTTGTTTGTTTTTAAGATCAAACACACCCACGTAGTTCCAGCCCTGATTTTCTAACTGTCTTGCTGTCCTTCAGCAGTCTAAGGATCCACTGGATCTCAGGTTTTGTGCAGGGGTTTTCCTAAGCTTGCCTATACTGTTGCTTCTGCAGCCCAATCCTTCAGCAAGACCCACTTCAATCAGGCAAGGAGGTGTTAAAAAGCAGCAAAGAGAAAGCTGTTTAGAAGTTAGTCACAGAGGAACCTGTTTCTGGCAAAATAAATAAATAAATAAATAAATAAATAAATAAATAAGGGGGAAAAAAAAAAGAAAAAAGTGCATTTTAACATGGGACAGAAAGACAAAATACCTCAGATCGCTGCTTTGGGGAACTTTTGGTGTCCAGATCCTCAGCTACCATTTCCTTTGTTTCATCTTCTGGTTTTTCACAAAGCGTTTCTGTTACCGAAGTAATTTCTTTGAAGAAAGAAAGAGAGGTTTTACTGTTTGGTTAGATGGTTGGTTGGTTTTTTTGTTTTTTTAAATAGGAGATTTCTCCCCAGGTGCCCTACTGCTTTTCTCTGTCTTAATGGTTATGAGATATTACAGAAGAAAGACTCCAGTTTTGGCTATTCCACCAAGCACCTCATCAGAAGGTAGAAATGTGCAGCTAAGCAAAGAGTGCGTAGGACTGACTGAACAGTTTGTTTCCACATTCAGACAGGACTGATGTTACATACACAGGGCTTTTTCAACTGTTAGCAGACTTATGTGATACCTCTTCCATCCATGGCCATACTTTATCCAGGCAGAAAGAGGGGAGTGAATGGGAATAAGAAACAAATCTCTGTCACTGATGCTAAATGAAGCCACTTGTAGATACCATATGCTACATTCTACTGCACATCTGAATTCCTAAGAGGTTCTGGGGCAAGTTCAAACCTTTGGCCAGAGCTGCCTTTTTTTTTTGTAAACAGAAAAATGACAGTACAAATTTTTTTGTAACAAGAAGACAATTCTGTTTCTTGGCATATAGTGGTATAGCTCAAGAGCCAGGGTGTTCAACACTTTTGTATGGTACAAAGCCCATCAAGTCCAGCTTGGCATCTACACTAATAGAGATGATCGGACGTGAACATGAACCACCTTCTCTTCAAGTACCAACTAAATGGATCAACTGATTCAGTACAGATCTTATTCCCAATATGTTTACATAAAACCATCATGGTTTGACTTGTCCCCAGATAATCTCTTCCGCCACCAGTGAATAAGTGGCCTGTATCATTGTCTCTGCCATACAATGTGCTCTATTTATTCTGTCACAAATGTTTGCAGCATTTACCTCAAGGATTAAGAGAGTCCTGAGCAATAACGTGACTCATGGAAGAAGAAACAGGCAGCCAAGCTACGAGGAAATCTTACCTTGAAATGTTGGCCGTTCACCAGGATCATCTTGCCAACATTTTTGCATCAGTTTGATCAAGTTATTACATGAATGAGGTCTGGATTTGGAAACAGCAGGTAGCTCTGGGCGGTGGCCTTTAACTACTTTTACCATGATATGTAAAATGTTGTTTTCCTCTGTAAAGCAAAAGCACAGAATTGAAGCTCTCAGCAAAAGGAAGGATTTCTCTTTTGTCTAAGAGTACTAACAGTGCATTAAGCAAAAACTTGTTTTCTCACACTTTAAGATCTAAAGCACTTTATCAACAGGGAAAAAAAATCTTACTCTTCCACACCACTTCCACACACATTAATGTCTACTTCTCATGTATCAGTTAATCATCAGTGAGTGACTATGTGCTCTTTCCACCCATAAAAGAGGCAGAAACAGAGAATAAAATACAAAAACACCTCACAGTTCTTTGCTACCTCTCTTTGGTTTTCTGTATCTGCTGTTTGAAAACTGAACCGCAGTTTTTACATAAACCAAGTGCCTGAACTTTACATAAAGGTGAAGAAAAAACACAGTGCATTAATGTGGCTCTTGACTCTGAAGTCAACCACTGAGTTTACTAGGAGAAAAATGAGTAGTAGACTGGAACCCGCTCAAACATGTTTGTTATACTTAGGCTAGTCGCATACAAAGGAAAATAGTCATAAAGAATAAATAACTGCCTGTAGATTGATACATTTACTGTGGGGCAGAACAAAGCTTACTCTCACAGGCAGCTTTTTTATTTTTTATTTTTTAATCTGTACCTGCAATCTACAAATAAACTCCAGAACCACTCTGCAGAGAAGCTCTTCCTGAAAACAATAGGCTTGCCTGCCAGTCGGCTTTGCCCTGCACCTTCCTGGCTGCCCATGAACATCAGAAGTCTGAGCAGGCCACACACTGATCTGGATCAGCACAGCAAACTCCAGCAAAATCAAAAAAGTGCAGACGAGGGCATCTCATGGCAGTATAGGTTCTGCTTTTAGGATGGAGGACAAAGGAGAACCTGAAATTGTGCTTGGAATTTGAGAGATTACATATGCCTGTTGCACAGGACTGTAGGAATTCAGAAGACATGAATTATTTATATCACTTGTCTTTGTGGGGCTGGTGAGGAGGGAAGCGTGCATATCATTGTAAGAAAGGCATAAGAAAATCCAGTGCAAACCATGATCCATCAATCTTACCTGCAAAAGGCTTCTTCTGTGTAAGAACTCCCCAGATCACAATGGAAAAGCTACAAATATATACCAAAAATAGTTTTAGAAAAGCTGCAAAAATTAATTTTAAAAGCCCGCTATTAAACAGAAGCATAATTTATTTTGCTAAGTTCTCTTTCCTTGGATTTCACTACTGCGTTTCCACTGAATAACACACAGAGCAAGATGCAGCCAAGAACTATGATCTGAAAGTCTCATTTGTGCAGAGAGGAATCCAAGGCAGCGAACAAAGAGACTTGTTGGAGTCTGCGGGTTTCTTGTTAACATATACCAATTACTCCACAAAAAAACACTAACAAGATCAGAGAGCAGCAAAGAACTACTATGGATGTCATTTAATACTAGCCTGCAACACAACTGTACAAAAATACATTTCATTTAGAACATGACATATCTTGTAATCTACAGCTATGACTTCCTCTTCCTAACAGCCTTACTGCGAAAGAAGAACCGAAGACCTAGTGATGAAATCTACTTAAGATAGCTAAGAATTGTGTCACAGACTAGAAAAGTGGGTCAGGATGTACCTTTAATGGGGGAAAATAAGGTGGGCAGAACAGCATCCATGTCAGTTGCTAATAATTGTTCCAAGTAATGTTTATTTAATTTCCACAAGACCAGGATCAGCTGCAGTTTGTTAAAAGCATTCTACCCTGTAAGGACTTTGCATAAAGCAAACCAAACGTGAGCCTTTGCAAGATGAGCTTCAAACTAGAGGTAGGGTTCTCATGCTCAGGTTTTTGGGTCATTTATTCAAGCACTTATTTTCGCAGTTAACTGACCTGTACACATCATGCTTGGTGTCAAAACACCTGTTCTTCTCCTTGATGCGCTCTGGAGGAAGGTATGCAATTGTGCCACACAAGCCATCCATACTGAGGTCATGGGAATGTGACAAACCATTGCACTTCGCAAGTCCAAAGTCAGAAATCTGCAGAAGATGGAGGAGGAGGAGAGAGAATTGTGCATGTTACCAGCAGACTTCAGAGGAGTTTACAAAACCTCTTCTGTAAAAACAGAGAGACGTAATGCAGTGACTCAAAGAAACAACACAGCGAGCTACCATTCAGAAGTGCCCAGCTAAGAAAACAATGCTGGAAGCATTACGCTGCTGTAGGCTTTTCTTTAAGGTTAAGCTGAACAAAATAAAATAAAAGCAAGAAGCTTTCTGCAAGCAGCAGCATGTTAACCCATTACATGGCAAACACAACCGTCAGACAATTTAGTGCAATTTAAAACCAGTCAAAAAGTAGCTAGTGCAAAGTACAGGTTAACACAATTACTGCTCTCACCCATCCCCTCTCCCTCTGTAACAGCATGTTGCCAGTTATGCCCAAGCTTTCTGAGCACCTGTTTTCAGACCATGGGCCCAACAAGTGCAAGAGAATTGCTCCTCCAGATATTACAGTTGCACTGACCGTGCCAACAAGGACTGAGGCACAACAGGCCCAAAAAACACTAAACCCACACAGGGAATTCTTTTTGGCAATGAGCAGATACAGCAAGTTGGTGCAGTGACGCAGTGAAGGCAGCTGAAATGAACCGAGCAAGTGACAGCAAGTTTAGAAAAAGGAAAACACACCTCCACTTTAATTTGAAGTGTCAAACAAATATGCATTCATTTGCTCTCAAAGGCATACCAATCATCGAGCAAACAGATAGGCAAGGAATTTTCCTTTGTCTTAATTATTTCCCACTGGTCAAAAATGTGTATTACGCTAAGTGGAAATTTCAAGACAAGTCAAGCCTTTTTGGGCCGTTCCGGTTCTGTCTACGTGACAGATAAGCTTTCTCCTTCACATAACTCCCCTCCACCCCAAAATGGACTTAGACGTTCTTTTTATCTCAAAAATACTCCAGTTTTCCAATGACTCACTCATCTCTTTTGATCTTCACAGCTTCTCCTTTGAGAAAGTTCTCCCTCAAAACAACAGGCATAATTTAAAAATATTTATTTATTTATTTGTTTTAAATAGGCTCCAGCTTAACACTTTCAGAAGCTTCTCTCTAAAGATACCACAGGGCCAGTTGTAACATGCACCTGATATTGGAAAGGGAGAAAACCGCAGCCTGCTCCACTCTGCTGGAGAACAGGCAGGATATACACCGCTGCTGCTCTCCGTACGGTAGGAATCTCCCAACATAGGAGAAACAAACCGACCCACATAGCTTCAGAAGGAATTTCTCCCAGGAAAAAAGAACTTGGGAGAGAAGTTGTGTGGACAGCCTGTGCCCTAGCACACAGGGATATAGAATCATAGGATTGCATGAGTCGGAAACTCAAAAGGCCACCTAGTCCAATTCCTCTGCAATGAACAGGGACACCTACAGCTACATCAGGTTGCTCAGAGCCCCATCCAGCCTGACCTTGAGTGTCTCCAGGGATGGGGCATCCACCACCTCTCTGGACAACCTATTCCTACCTGTATCTTAAATCTATATGGGTATATGCGAATGACTTGAGAGAAAGAAATGTGAAGTCATCTGGAAGAGTAGTTTTTCTCCTGCCAAGTGCTGGAATATAGGAAAGCAGGGAGTAGTCAAAAACCTGTGTTTGCAAGCCAGCTACTCGCCCCATTGAGTGCTGCAGGAGTTTGGGGTGCTCAGTGCTCTGCACAGAACAAAAGCACAATGCCAACATCACACAAATCCTTGGTGTCAGGTTAGTAAACTCTCTAGCTCACACAAGCCTGAACAGATCCGACTTGGCAGAGTCATGCTATCCTGTGATTAACATAAAGCAAGGAGCTGTGTTACACCTCAAGAAATCCATATGGCATGCAGGCATAATTAAAGTAATACATCTTCCTCTTTGTCTAAACAATACCAGGTTTCCTACTGTGTAAGTTAAGAAAAAAGATGAAATGCAGACAGTGCAGTGACAGTGCTGTGTTCGGAAAGAACAATAGCTACTTTGTGTGCATCTAAAGCTAGAGCTAAGACGTGAGGTTTGTGCACTACGAGGTCTCACCCCAAGCCTACAAACCAAGAAACAGCTAAAATACATGGCATATAGCCTCGTAACCTGTTCCTGCCTACCGTGAAGGATTAGGCTTCATACCAAAGTAAAGGAAATTCATCTGCTGAGCAGAGCTGCCATCATACTGAATGTTGCAGGAAGCACTGGACACAAACATGTGTTATCTGCCAGGCTGCAACAAAAGAGCGAGATCCCACAGACAGCTTTTGTGGCTTTCATTAGTTCCTTCAGGATAACTTTTCCACGCAGCACAGGGTATTTAGTCATGCAGTTTCTTTTAACATCAGTGGGAACTATGCAGTGGGTGGAAGATGCAGCCATGTAACTTATCTCTCCTGCCTTTAAGTTGCCCATCACGTGCTCCACTCACCAGGCACCTTGCTGGCAAAGTTTCCATGCCTTCCACTGAGTCCTTGCTACCCGCAGGCCCATGCCCACCCCAGCAGCTGACCCGTGCCACCACTGGGCACTTAGTCCTCACTTTGGACGGATCCCATTATGCTTCAAAAGCGTACATAATAACAGCATAGTTTAGAGGAGACACGGAGGCGACAACCTGCTCCATGCAAAGCAGGTGGTGAAGAGGTAGGAAGAGAAAAGAAAGAACAGCGGCCAAACCCCACGGAGGCAGCGGGATTGTTCATGTTCAGACAGCTCACCCGCTCCCTGCCTCTCAAAGGTTGTGTGAGAAGAAACACGTGAGCAGTCACTGGGGAGGGGAGCTGCCCGTGCTTCCCTGCCTGCTGCCCAGCAACATCATCCTACTGCCAGATCCCAGATCCAAAGGGCATTTTCCACAAAACTTGTCTTTTTTGGTTTGAGAGCACTTTACAAACAGATTTTTAGCTGTTTCCGCCTTTTGCAGACATTTCATAGAATCACTGAGGTTGAAAAGACCAGTAGGATCACCCTGTCCAACCATCAGCCCATCCCCACCAAGCCCACCAAGCACATCCCTCATTGCCATCTATTTCCATTCTATTTTGTGAAAAACACTCACTCTCTTGCAAGGGTTTAGATGCTTGACTTGGTCAAATTATTTCATGGAGCTTTTACAGAAACTAAAATCTCTCCTGAACTGAAGCTGCTCCTGAGCAGTGCCAGGGTTTACCTCCCAGAAATAAAATTAGTGATTGGAAACTATCCGCTCCCGATAGCCCACCCTGAAGTGTGCACGCAGTTCTGCATGTCACCTTTCTACAAATAAGACTCAAGCATCAACCAGAGCAGGCTCAGGTCAGAGTTCACCCAAAGGTTTATCAAATAGGTAACACAAAGTAGTCAGATTAATTTTTAATCTCTGTTGGCATATTCAGTACTTGTCCCTGGCCAAACTCTCTGTGCACTTGGCTGTTGAGAATGCCATTGCATCTGTCATAACGGGAAGTTTTAAAAACCATCTCCTCATAAATACGTTTGGTTTTTTAGGTTGTTTTTTTTTTTTTAATCAGTGATGTTTACAGTTGTTTCTTCAGAAGAGTAGAAAGCATTGTGATGGCTTCTAATCCATCACAAGTGTATATGACCATAGCAGCAATGGTCTTGGTACCTCCTCTGTGCCACCGCTAGGGAACTGATCAAGGCGAAAATCATCTCGCTTAGCTGGGATCAAAGAACCAGGTAACAGCCCTGCCTGGAAACCTTCATCTGGAAGGGTGGGAAACTAAGGGATCAGAAAACAACAAAGCCTTTTCTCATTTCTAATAACAGGAGAGTGCTTGCAGCTAATAAAATGGTTGTTAACTACATCAGCTAGTCTAATAAAAGAGAGAACCTCTCTTTACCAGCCTGGCCTCCAGGTGTTACATCCACCTATGGTACATTAAGAAGCTTTATCATCAATTTTCTACCTGACTATGCTGCTTCTCAATTCAAACCCTATAAATTTTGCAGCCCTTCCCTTCAGCTGAAGGTAACTAAACACAGACAGGATGCCTGTGTGTACTGGGAGCACAGCAGCAAACTTCACACTGGCTTAAGCTGGACCAACAGTGGGTGAAATCCACTACAGTTGAGCTTGAGCAGCACACAGCTGAGACAGCTCATCCCATTCAAGTTCTTTAAAACAAAACCTGACAGATGAAAAATAACTGGTGGAATTTGCTTGTGTATGCATCTGCACAGAGAGACTATATATATATATATGGTGCAAATACACACAATTGCACATACATATACACACCTATATATACACAAATGCACATACATACATATATATATATGAGAGGCAAAAGCCAGACTGCATAATAAAAGAAACAAGGACTTATAAATACTGTTTTTATCCAGAAGTATTAAGTTGCGGGCTGACTTCATTTTAAAAACTTGAACAAAAGTAGCTCCCTTAAAACGGTAAGAAACCTGGAAAGTAGTAACAGAATACACGCGTATGGTAGCTGACAATAAGTCAGACAGAGATTCCTGCATGTGGGGGCTGTCTTCCCCTGCAGATGGCCCTGGAGAAGGATCCCATTGAAGCAGTGCTAGATACAGCATCACTTCCCCAGCTCCAGCTCCATCTGGATTGCCAGAGACCAAGGAGCTCAAAGGAGGGATTCCAAGTTTGTACAAGGGGTGGAAGGGCAGAAGAACAAGAAGATGTGGTCCAGGTAAGCAAAAACTAGGTATTAAGAAGTCCATAAGCATATGAATCTATGAAACACCAGACAAAGGAGCAAGGCAGATCTCATTGATACAGACAGAAGCAACAGCTTGAAATTAAGGAGGAAAAAAAAAATTGCAAACTGTTGGTTGCTAGCAAAGCTTGCCAGGGTATGTAGTAATCTTCCCAAGGAAATCACACTGCTCAAGGCAGCCCAGAACAACAGGACATGGAGACGAAGGGAGCTCCTGCCTCAGACTTTTCAGGGCAGGAGGCATGCATACATCTTACACATGAGAGCAAAGCCTTATTCCAAGTTGCACATATTATATACATACATTTAGAATCAGCAAGGAATCCCCCAACGTGAGAAAACTAATAAATACACAGCTATCTATGTCTTGGCTCAGGCTAATCTTTCCTCTTAATTATCCTCCCAATAACCAAATTCAGCACACACACACACTTATGTAACAGACAGGAGACAGCTTTAAGATATGGAGGCACCCACTTGATGATAAGTTCTGTGCAACACTGCTGCATTAGTCATCATCCTCTCTTGGGGTTCTTACTGTAAGTGTTGTGCTCGTAAAAGAAGAAGGGCGTGTTTCCATTGAACTAGCAATATGGCTTTTCTAATGTACTCCACTGCAAGACTGTTTCCTGGCTCAAGGGCAAACAGCTTATAAAAATTCTCCCTACCTCCAAACTCCTCTTTTGCAGTCTGCAACATCTCTTCACTCACTTTAGGATCCTATTAGGGACAGGTCACCCACTAAATTAACACTAACATTTTAAAAGTAAAAGCACTTCAATCATCACCTTCATTAGCCTTCCAGCAAGAAAATGCACATTAAATGAAGCTGCAGGGTCTGAAATTTAATTACAAGTTTCACATATACAAAAAGAAGGTTTGGGGCCACATTTTTAAAGTGAAGGCTCCTCACAGAACATGTACGTCTCTTATTTTGCATGTAGGTTTGTATGTCTCCTTTGCTGCTTGGAGGACTTTCCAAGATGGCTACAGATCTGAAAGACTTCTGGCTGAAAAAGGCTGGGATTAGACCATTCTCTTCTGAGCTTAATGGAAAGGGTCTGAAGAATGTGCTCTGTATATGAAACATGAAGAAGCAACAGCTTAGAGAAGTCAACAATGACCTCAGCTGAAAAAAACTTTGGTGCATTTTGCACTTTGCCCCCTTGTATTACATCACCTTGAAGGTGCAGCTTATACAGCGGGCAGAATACTAGGCAGCATTTCAAGCTCCTGAAATGGTGAGAAAAATAAAGCCTTCATATCTTGGTTTGCGGATGAGTCAAGAATTAGGAATGTAAAAGTTATGCAAGCAAGCATAAACTTTAGATAAATAAATACTTAGCAAAGACTTCTGAGAATATGTGTGTGAATATACTTTGAACAGCTCAGATCCTGATGTGCTGACCATAATACCAGGGACTGCCTGCAATTGCCTTATAGCTCAGACAGAAGATCTTCCTAAGAAGTAAATCATTACATGGCCTAGAAAAAAGCTGAGAAAGCATGAGGTCTGATTCCATTAGGCTTCTTATGGCTCCAGCCCTCTCAAGACATTAGGAAAGGTGCTTTTATTTACTGAACGCTTCCTTTTTAGTGCAGTAGAGCAGGATCACAGCCATTTGCCCACTTTGAGGAGGACAGAAAAACAGGGAGAGGATGGATGATGGCACTGGAAGATCTATAACTACATGTGCTGGACTACATCAGCTAGGGTTAGAATTGGGCCACTGATTTGGAAAAAAAATTAAAATTAAAAAAAAAAAAAAAAAAGATATTTCAGTTTCTCTCCTCTCCAAAAAGAAGCATCAGAAAGCAGACACAATTTCTCCAATCCAGTTGTCAAAACAAAACCTTCAACAGAGAAGGCCGATAAATTTGCCAGTTTACTCTGGAAAAGGATACTGAAAAGAATTTTGTAGTGATACAGCCACAGTGATTTCCCTGAGTGACTTCTTGGTAAGCATAAGCACTCATGACAGAGCTCATTTTTCATTGTAAATGCTCTGAACAAAAGAAAGGAGAAAATGAGTTGCTGCCAGGAAGGCTCTGCTTCTCTGGACTCCCACTGTAAATAAGACTTGGGTATTTAGTGGAGCGTACACAGCCCACACCTAGACAAAACAAGGTTGTCATTCTGAGATGTGGTGCAAATATAAACAATTTAGATATTCACACCATTTTGCTGTCCCCATTTTCATCTGCCTTATGACCCTGCTGCAGGGAAATACATAACAGAATCTATTACATTTGCAAAAACAAAATTCACTACGCTAGCACTCTACTAAAATTTTAGGAGAGGTCTCGCAGGTCCCCCAACTCTACCTCCATTTATTCACCAAAATGGTGCATAAATCAGTAGGCAAGTTGGGGGACTGGAGCAATTAAGTGTTTTTCTAACTCAAAAGGAATGCTTCTGGGTTTCCTCCAGACCTTTGCGTTTGGCAAAAGCTATGCAAGAATATGCAAAAGTGGGTTTGGGCCTCAGAGCACCAAGGCATACCTTGACGTGGTAGTGGGCATCAAGAAGGATGTTGGCAGGCTTAAGGTCCAGGTGGAGCAGTGGAGGAGACATGCAGTGCAGGAAGTTCATACCCACGGCTGTCTCGTGGATGATTCGGAAGCGCAACTCCCACGGCAGAGGTTCAGAAGCCAGGAGCTTTTCCAGAGATCCTGTCTCCATATATTCCATCACCAAACCAACCGGCTCCTTACAGATGCCATAAACAGGAAGGATATAGCGAAATTTTGCCATTTCCATCTTCCTAGCTTCTTCCAATAACTCCATGCGCTCCCTAGGTAGGAGAGAATATAAGGTGAAAGATAGAATAGCTGCTTCATCCCTCAACACAAGCACAAAACACTTGAAAGTGAAAAACATGTTTAGTGCTCATCACCTGGCTGAATCACACCTCATGCCTCCAGCCTATATACCCCAGGAATATTTTCACATTTACTGACTTGACAGTTCACAGATGCTAAACCACATGCAAGCTTGCACACTTCAGCAGCAAAAGTCCCCCTAACACAAAGCCCACCTCACTTTTGTGATGCGTACACAATGCAGTTAAGAATAAGGATGATACATTTAATGCACGGATTCACCAGTGCTGTAACTCCCTGGGCTAAAGTAATTAGCCTTTTGTGAGTCATAACACTGTGATCAGAAGCAAGCATGGACAACAGCACTGCTTCAGCTGCCCTGTGCCCCAGGCTGCACGGACCCAGCACTGTCAACAAAGAGTCCCTCAGATCCAACATTTAGTGGAGAAAATTCCCTACTGCAATCAGGTGGGGCACAGTAGAAGCCTTCTTTCCACCAAAACGTGATGTGGCACTGAGGGATACGGGTTAGAGAGCATGGTGGTGATGTGCTGATTGTTGGACTAAATGATTTTAATGGTCTTTTTCAATCTTAATGATTCTGTGATTTTAAAATCACTTCAGTACACTTGCCACACCACAGCTGATGCTGGCCTTCATTAGGTAACAAGGATGGCACAGGTAACAAGCACCTGTGGGTTGATTGCAGGTGGCGGCTGGCCTGACCCCACAGCATTAGTCAGGCTAAGGCACGGCATCCTGGGTCAGGACCCTTAATTGCGTTAATACCCTTAACGGCCTTCTGCACAGCTGTAATGCCCCGACATTAGCTGTCTGCAGCCAAAGTCAGAACGCAAAGCACCCATGAAGGGGAGCTCCATGCGACAAGTCAGTCAGAAGTTACAATGCTGGTGGCAACAGACAGCACATAAAGCAGCTTGGGGTCACAGGTATCAGCACAGCACAGCACAGCAGCCATCCATCCATCCACTAACAGACCAGGACATAAGGTGGTCAGAGATTTAAAATTCCTGCACAGAATCTCCCACATCCTTCTGCACACCTCCTGTCCAGGACTTGGAGTGCTGGGGACACTTAAGTATGGACAGGTGACTGCAGTGAGATTTGTGTGGGAATACTGCTGGCAAAAAGCTCTCAATATGTCCCCCACAGTAACTGCAGGAGCCACCATGTGGCACCCAGCCTGTGTCCTGGGGCTCCATGTGAAGGCTTACCATGATGGCAGTCCCCAGGGCAGAGGTGAGAAGGCTCCGCTTTGCCTAGCGTGGAACACCTAAGTTAGCATTAGCTCTTGCTTACAGGTAACAGCTGAGGGAACTGGGGTGTTTGGTTTAGACAAGAGGAGGCCCAGGGGAGACCTTACCACTCTCTACAACCACCTGAAAGGAGATCAAGGCAAGGTGGGGGCTGGCCTCATTGCCCAGGTAACAGCAATGGCATGAGAGGTAATGGTCTTAAGTTATATCACGGGAGGTTCAGGTTGGATATTAGTATTGGAATAGGCTGCCCAGGGAGGTGTGGAGTCGCCATCTCTGTTGGTGTTTAAGGAAAGGGTAGAAGTGGTATTTAGAGACACTGTATAGAGGGCAACATTGGTGGTAGGTGGATGATTGGACTAGATGAACTTAAGAGATCTCTTCCAACCTTAATGATTCTATGATCTAGTAGAAACCTTGACTAGCTGCAGTACTCTGCAGTGATCAGATATGCTGAACATTTCTCCTCGGGAGTGGTTCTAACCTAGCAAGAAGCCACAGATCTATTTCAGAGGCAAGATCAGGCTGAAAAATGAGTGAAGAGGGAAGCACACAATACTGGAAGGATAAAAAGATAAGAGAAATCTTTCTTCTCTATTAACCACGTCGACTCTTGCTGCTCCCTACAGCAGCTTTCTTGTGAAATAATTGCCTTTGTAGACAAGTACCCAGTTTGCTCTCTGGCACGCTGGAAGGGAGCGCCTCTGAATAACACAACCAACTCCTTGCCCCCAAGCCACATGCATAGCCAGCATAATTCATCAGGCTTCAGCGAGCTGAGCTGAGCGCTGGAGTCAGAGATGTAAAACACCCGTCTGAGCCCTCCGAGGCAGAGCAGGAACCCAGCCACAGCTGGAATAGAACAGGAGCCGCTGGGCCAGGGACAAGGGGGTTCCCTGGCTAAGGAAGCATTGCCAAAATCAGAGATCAGCTGCTAGAAATGGGGCATCTTCCCCAGTGGAGAGGGAGCTCTCAGAACAAAACAAAAACCTCCTTTTCTGTTTCAACCAGGCTCGGTTAATTAGTCATTTACTCAACTAAAAGACAAGTGTCTTAGATGTGATTTGCTCGTTTAAATAAAAATCCCACACAATTGCCATCTTCAAGTTCTTTCCATACAAAGTCCATTTCAAAATGAAACAGATGGTGATGCAGCATAGCCATTACAGCTTAGGTAGTCTAATTTTCAAACACAGCTCCATCACCTTCAGAAAACAGGAAAGAAAAAGTGGCAGAAGAAATAGCCAGAATACAACTTAATCATTAGTCAAGCAGGGAGTGCATTTGCATTAATCCTTTTAACACAAACATCTCTTTAGGCAGGCAAGGCCACCTCCATCAGGATGAGATGAAAGGCCTCCACTTTTGCTTCCCACTTGGTGCAAGGATCTGCTGGCACTCAGCACTCACACAATCTGCCTATCACTTCAGTACACAAGTTCTAACGCTACAAGGATGCTGCAGGTATCACTGTCATTCAGTTTTAACAGAGCAAAGCATTGTTTTAATGCTGTCCAGTTACTCCTAGTGCCTAGAAATTACACTGCATTGCCACCAAGAAACAAACACCTCCCCCGCCCCAGCAAAAAGGAAGGATCCTTGTGAGGCTTCTAAGTCAAGTGGCACAGGACTAGCCTCTCTTACAGTTTCTTATTTCATACCTACAAGTCTGAAGAGTCAGAATTATCTTCTCTAACCACTTTCACACCATGCCCTTTCCCCCTCCAAATAACAATACAGCAATTAAAAAGATTTGCATCCAGGACAGCTCAGCTCCCATAAATATAGGGGTATGTATGCTTTCCCACAAAATAACATCAGGGGAGAAGGGCAAGCACAGCAAGAGACCACGCTCCAGATTCAATGGCAAGTGACACCTGTCACAGAAGACAATGACAGAACAGTCATTTTCAGAACAATCATAAATATTGGATAAATCACTATACATGACCTCTAGCATTCCTGAAGGCAGACAGAGCTGCATGCCTTCGGTTCTCCAGAAGGGACAAGGGAATTGTTCCTGCGGCAACTCTCACCACAGAAATTATGACTGTGCCCACACTTGTATGTACCTGATCTTTACGCTCTCTAAAGATAAGGCTCTGTGTGCAAAGACACAACTTGCAGCTTCCCACACTGCTCTGCAGTTGGGAACACAGATTATTCCTGCAAGCTGCTGGCAACAAACACCGGGTCCACAACAACATGACACCGCTGAATTTTTCATGCGCTCTTTCACCTGCTTCGAGGCAGACATTTAAGAGCATGCTATGACCTCTGCTGTGCCATCTACTGCTTTAATGACCTTCACACTACTGATCCTCAGAGAGGAATATGAATAAGAGTAGAAAAAACATAGTATGTTTGGAGCAGAATATGCTTTGGGCCAAAAATAAGGCAGAAAATCCCTTCTTCCAGGTTAAAATGGCTCTCAGACTGTTGACAGGTCTCTGCCACACAGCCTGGCGTGACAGGATTGTATGCAAACCAGCACAGTTGGGCTCAACCTGCCTCTAAAAGGGAGCGAGGTGAGTATGAGGTTTGACTTACACATCCAGAGACCACCTGAATACATTCAGTCACCTCTGTCACCTGCCTAAATAGATGCAGCACCAGTTAACAGCAACACATTCCTACACCCCGCTCCATTCCTAAGTTCTACTCCATTTCCAAACCCAGGTACACGTAAGATTTTGTTCATTTTTCCCAGGCACAAAGGCACACCTTTCCACCCCCGCATCCAGCAGGCACCCTCATGGACAAGCACGCTTAGCCAGGAGCCTGCCCTGGGAACCGTTACAATGATCATACTCCTTACAATCCATACAGCCACATCCAGCTCTAAGAAACCCACACTGATTTCCAGGCTGTTCCCTCAGAGCTTGTCACCTTTTCTCCACACCAGACCTCTGTTCTGGACAACACAGGTATGGAAAAGAGTTGGTTTTCTGCAGGCCTTGGGGACAGCCCCCTCCACTCTATTCTTTAGCCTGAGGCTGATCCTACCCATCCTGAGAGCACCTGAAGCTGCATGTGAGAATTTCAGGTCAGGGGGAGGGAAAGTGGGAGCAGGTAAAGCCTAATAAATGGGATTTGGCTAGACAGCTAGAGAGGGCTTGGATTAAAAAGTAAAAATATTTCTGGCTGTACACTCAGTTTTTTTCTGCTTGAGGCCACTTCACTCTATGGTGAGATAATTGCCAGGGGAATTACTCCAAATCTCTTACTGTCTGCACAAACACTGCAGGAGACACTAAAGAGCTCTACCAACACCAAACCAGTACAAATGGTGTTTTAATGTGGTCCCAAATAAATAAAGAAAAGCCTCTGCTCAATTCAGTTAATGTTTCCAATACTTCTGGTAGCTCCAACTCTGCCGCTTCAGACACTTCCAAGACATGATTCCTCAAATTAATCTCCTGGATTAACAGTTCAATTATACGGGCTTGTTTCAACTAGCTCCAAAACCTGCAAACTACATGAGGAGTGCTTTATTGTGTCTGTGCCCCCCTGCTATTTAAATATACAATCTGCAGAAACAGCCTTTTCAAAGGCCAAAGACCCTCCTCTCCTCCCCCCAAACTTCTGATTAATGCTCTCCTTAAGCGCCTAAAACACATTCTGCAGCAAAACAAATACACTCCTGTTTTCCCATGATTGCCAAAATGAACCATGTGCTGCAGGAGCCCCCTGCCCTCAGATGTTCCAAAAGTCTTAAACTGTTTTAGTTCACTGAACCTCAAGTTCACATTATTTGCCTCATACTTGCAGACCGTGTAACTACTGGAAGAGAGGCAGCTCTCCATTGCACCACTGAGTACTGCTAAGAGAGACATGGACCTGCTGGAGCGTGTCCAGGGGAGGGCCACAGAAATGATTCCAAGGTCTGGAACTCCTCTCCTAAGAGAACAAGCTGAGAGAGCTGAGGACAGCCTGGAGAAGGCTCCAGGGAGAGCTGAGAGCGGCCTCTCTGGGTATACAAAGGGGATATAAGAAGAAGGGGACAGACTCTTCAGCAGGATCTGTTGTGACAGGACAAGGGGAAATGGTTTCAAACTGAAAGGGCAGATTTAGACTGGGTATAAGGAAGAAGTTTTTTTGTGGTAAGACGCTGGCACAGGTTGCCCAAAGAGGCAGTGGATGCCCCTTCCCCACAGACACTCCAGGTCAGGCTGGATAGGATTCTGAGCAACCTGATGTAGCTGTAGGTGTCCCTGTTCACTGCAGGGGAGTTGGACTAGATGGCCTTTAAAGGTCCCTTCCCAACGATGTTATGATTCTACCACCGAGATTTGGTGGCATCTCTCACAACGAATCGCTCACATTACAGTAGGTGGCAGCACGGTTCACCTCATGCTAAAAAAAAAAGCTGAATGCATTTCTAAAACGTTCTGTAAATAAAAAGCGCAAAAACCATTCTAACTTATTTTGAAGGTGGTGATGGTGGCCCTGCCGTGTGACAGAGCTCCGGGGAGCGCCTATAACCCAGTCTCCCTGTGCCTGGACACTTTGAGCTACATCGCCTGGTCTGTCCGTCAAAAACAAGCTGACACCGGCAGGGCAAACAGCAGCAGGGCAGCCTCACAGGCGTTTGAGCTGATGTTAAAGCTGATGTTAAGCTCTATCACTTCCATTAGTACGCCCAGTGTAGGGCTAGCCAAAAAAAAAAAAAAAGAAGAAAAAAAAAAAAAGGAAAACAAGAAGGATCCGTGCGCTCTCCATGCCCGGTGCAGACAGCCGTCCCGCCCCGTCCCCCAGACGCCTACCGAGGCGCTGCCGCCTCGCCCCCTCCCCAACCGAGCCGAGTCAGTCGAGCCGAGCCGCCTTACTTCTCGTCCACGTGCAGGCTGGGCGAGCACTTGATGGCGAGCCAGGTCTTCCAGTGGAGGTGGCGCACCTTGTACACCTGCCCGAAGCCCCCCGAGCCGATCTTCTCCCAGCTGCCGAACTCGCTCTCCTCGAAGGTCTTCAGCAGCCCCATGGCCCACGGGGAGCCGCTCTCCCGCGCCATGCCGCCCCTCGGCCGCCGCCCGGCTCAGCGCTCAGCCGCGCCGCCGCCGCCTCCCGCCGGCCCAGGTGAGTCAGGTGAGCCCTGGGGGGCCGGGCCCGGCCCAGGAAGTGACGGCGTCCCGGCCCCGCCGCCATGGCGCTGGCGCAGGGCGGTGCTGTGGAGGAGTTCTCGCCGTCGGGCTGTGGGCAGCGCCATCCCTCGTCCCGTTCCTCTGGGACGAGCACGAAAACGGTGGGCGAGAAGGGGACCTGCCTCAGCGGCCGGGAGCTGCCAGAGGTCATAGGATCGCAGAATACCCCCAACTGCAAGTGACCTACAAGGATCGTCGAGTCTAACTCTGGGCTCCACACGGGACCATCCAAAGTCAAACCCTGTGTTTGTGAGCAACATCCAAATGCTCCATGAACTCCGGCAGCTTGGGGCCGTGCCCCGGGGAAGGGAAACATCAATGACTCCGTTCTTTGCTTTTCCCGTAAACAGGGTCTATTCTGGGAGTCTCACCTGGGCTACAGCCAAAGAGAAACCCTTCATCCACACATCCTGCTTCAGGCTGGGAGACAGTCCCATCTGCTTCGTGCTGCAGAGCATGGGGTCTGTCTGGGTGTGCTTGGAAACAATTTTTTTTTGTCTCTAGGAAACTGTACTGCCAAGCATTGATGTGTCTATGGCTTTTACCTGCCTCTAGGTTGAGGGACTTCGATTAGTTCAGCTGCAGATTCCAGTGGTTGAATCCTTTTGTACATCTAACTGCAGGTAGAATCACAGATTCATGTGAGTTGAAAGAGACCCTTAAAGGCCATCTGGTCCAACTCCCCTGCAATGAACTGGGACACCTACAGCTACATCAGGTTGCTCAAAGCACCTGCAGTGTCAACTTGAGTGCCTTCAGGATCAAGGCATCCACCACCACTCTGGGCAACCTGTGCCAGTGCCTCAGCACCCTTACTGTAAAAAAATTTGTTTTTATCTCCCCTCTTTCAGTTTGAAACCATTTCCTCTTGTCCTGTTACAACAGACCGTGTTGCAGAGTATGTGCTCTTCTTTCATACAGCTCCTCTTTACATACTGAAAGGCTGTTCTTGGGTCTCCCTGGTGCCTTCCCTTCTCCATGGTGAACAGCCCCAGCTCTCTCAGCCTGTCCTCATAGGGAGGTGTTCCATCCCTTGGATTATTTTTATGGCCTTCCTCTGGACACACTCCAACAGCTCCATGTCTCTCCTGTACTGAGGACTCCCCATCTGAACACAGTACTCCAGCTGAGGTCTCACCAGTGCAGAGAAGAGGGGCAGCATCACCTCCCTCACTTTCCTGGACACGCTTCCTTGGATGCAGCCCAGGTACTCCAGGACTTGGACCAAGGCATAATGACTCTTAATCTGTTGCTGAGATACTGCAGCTGTGAGGAAGGAGTCCGCAACCTTTGGTAAGCAGCATAATTGTAAAGAGGTTGTTCCTATCTGCACTGTGACCTTCATACATATCACACGTCTAAAAGTTAATAAAGTTTGTGATTGTTTGTTATGGTGAATATCAGACTCAATTTTATTGTTCTAGGCAGTCAGTGTATGATTGTTTAATCTGGCAAGTTAGGCAACAGATGGAGGACAATATGTTTAAAAGCTGAGATAATAGCAGTAGTCACTCTGTTGTCATTGCAAAGCTCCATTTAGAAAGAATTTGTAGAAACGTTTAATTATTTTTAAGACAAGAGACATCTAGTCTGTTCACAGGGCTTTATTTCACATGAATTACTTCCTGTTTAATTTAGTCTGGATTAAACTGAACACTCGCTTACTCTCAATGAGAACATCTATATATACATAAATCACAATCAAGAAATAACTGTGTGTAGAGACAAGTCCTTAGTCCCTCTGTCTCGCCACCTCCTCCTGCCTACCATCCTAACTTCCTCCTTCTTTTGATCTGGGTTCAGCTAAGCTGGATCCTTGTGGAGAGATGTTTGTGCTCTAAGGGAGCTCTGCTGAAACTGAAGCGATCTGCAGAATGGGGATCTTGGACACTTCCTTCTGGGGTTGTGCTTGACTTAGTTGCTAGTGGCACACCAAATATTTCATTCCATTAACGATACATTGCAATTCAAACACCTACTTCACTGGTGAGATGGCAAAGACTGTAAAATAAAATAAACTGGACAAAACCCAACTTGCAATTAGCTTGCAGTTGACTTTAAGCAATAAATTGATTGTACACCTTCCACCTGCACAGCGACCGCAGAACTAATGCAACACGCAGCAGCAGCAGAGGAGAGCTCATGAGCAAACATGAAGAGTTATGCTAAGAGAATTTATATTGCTCAAGTGCTTTCATAAAGGTTAGGCCTAAATAAAATTCACATTTATGTTGCCTAGAGAGTGGCGGCTCAGCCTGAAGTTTTGGTTGATGAAGTGTAGAGAGGCTGGAAAAAGGCACCAGAATGGCACTTCCTTTAAGAGGAAGAAGAAGATGGCAAGGGAATTCCAGAGCTGTTTGTTCCCCAATTAAAAATAAACACATAAACTATGCCAGTAGATAGGCAGCATGACAAAAGAACAGTCGGTATGGAGTTTACTGAGAACAAATCATGTGACAGCAGCCTAATGGATCTCTTTGTGGCAAGGTAGCCAGTGCTGTCCATGTCCTTCTCTCCTGTGCATTAACACAGGCATCAAGAAGAAAACCCTCTTCCTACTTTGTTTCACTGCCTTGCAGTGCTATCAGAGAACAGGGCTTTAGCCTTTTCATTTTATGTGGATGTCATTCTAAAGCTTTGCTTGATATATACACAGTAAACCAAGCCAAAGCATCAATAGGTTGTGGGGCACCTTTTCCCCCATTAGAGACAAAATGTTTTTCTCCCATTGTCTATGAAGGGATAGCAGATTTCAACTATGTAACAGCTTCAAAGCTGGTACAAAGGGACACTGATTTGTAACTTTCCAAAGGTAAAAATAAAAAAATTCATCCATTCACTCAGGCTGCAAACCTCTAAGCTGTGTTTTAACATTTTTTATACAGAAGTGGTGCAGTGCTGTAGTTTGCTTAAGCCAATCTGAAATGGCGTCTTGCTGAAGGAGGCTTGCTATCCCCTCTTTCATATTGGTGCTGGCATTCACGTGGTTGAAGAGTAACTGAATCAGCTCAATGATCTCACTTTTAAAAAGAAAAAAAAAACAAACAACAGAAAGCCAAACCACCATTTCCTTATTAGTGTGCAGACAGACTTTAAGCTGGCCTGAGTTACCACTGATGTCAACAGACAGGGGGGTAGAAAGGAAATCACCTCTGAAGAAGGTGGTGAAAAGGGCACAGTTACACATGGCAGCAGATGCAGTGAACTCAGCGTGTGGAATTCCTTGCTGATCTCATTTACAGCACAACTGCTTACTTAAAGAACAGTGACAGAGAGTAACAGAATGCATGCTGTATTTCGTGGGATCTAGTAAGAAAATGGTTTCAGGGCTTTAGGGAGGCTTTTGACATGTCTTAGTGATTTGAAATTATATGCCAAAAATACAGATTGGGCCAAACACTCCTCTCCCAAATGACAGAGTTTAAAGCAAGTGCAAAATAATAGAACTGACTAATGGTCCAGCTTGGAGGGTTTTTTGCAAGGAAAAATATGATACTTTTCCTGACTGCTTTCTTAGGAACCACTGAACTATTTTTGTCAACATTGTTCCTTTGTAAGGATATAATACGAAGCCCTGAATTCAGGCTGTTAAATGAGAAGGATTAAATGGCATCAGTTGTATGTGTATCTCATTAGCAAGTCTGTTTATAACAGTAGAGATCTTGAAAAGGCATCAAAACACAATAAAAATTAAAGATCATATTATAGTGTAAGCAATGAATAGGGGTTGTTTCTGTGGTGCTAAGAATGCCTAGTTCTACGTCTTCTTTCTGCAACCCCGGAGAACAAAAAAGGTGTTCTGCATGACTTCCCCAAGCTGGATCTTGCTCTGCCTCTTGGCAGACACCATCCTTTTTCAGGTACATTTTTCCCTGCTGCTAGCTGTGCTGCAGGGCACCATCTCCTAGGTCATCATCAAAGGGTTTCTTTGTCAGCCAGGCAAGCTGGCTCCTTCATCCTCTGCAGAGCCAGAGCCAGGCCGCTCCCACTGACATCCACAGCGGTCCCGTGCCAGACCCGCAGCGATGCATTGTGCTGCTCTCCATATCCCAGCAGACTTATGCCAGCTCGCCTTATCTGATATTCTGGCTCCATGAGAACGAGTCCCTCATGACTCACGTCCACCTCATGCCTGATGTGCACGGGAAGGAGTTGTTTTCCAAGCCGGGTCCTACATACTCCTTGCTTCTCAGAGCTATCTATTGGGAAGCACAGAATACATACGTGTTCAAGGCACCCTCTATGGGTTCTGCTGGAAATAGCACTCGTGTGGGTGTGAAAGTAACTTGAGAATGACGGTGGAACTAAGGCAGAACCTAAAAACTAGTTTCCCAAACTGAATAGTTTTAGATTACATGCATTAGAGTAAAAATAACCAGCATGAAAAATGCATAAATTGGCATCAATTCACAGGGGGAAAAAAAAAAGCTATTTTCAACAACGTTCATTGAGATCAGTATTTTATTTTGCTTTTGATACGCAAACCTTGGAGTGCTAATGTAACACCAAAGTGTTAACATAAAATTTGAAAGAAAAAAAAACCTCCAAAAAAATAACTTTGAAATCCATTGTCACAAACTATTGCCTAGTAAATACAATGAGTCTAACACAGCCTTTGTATCCAAACCACAGATGAATACAAACTCTAAATTCAGTGAAGGAGAAAGTTTCACTTTTTAGCTTCCTAAGGCCTTTGTGTGAGTGCTAACACTGAATAGTAATGAATCATTATAGAATCATAGAGTCATAGAACAGCCTGAGTTGAAAAGGACCTCAAAGATCATCGAGTTTCAACCCCCCTGCTATGTGCAGGTTCTCCAACCAGCAGACCAGGCTGCCCAGAGCCACATCCAGCCTGGCCTTGAATGCCTCCAGGGATGGGGCATCCACAGCCTCCTTGGGCAACCTGTTCCAATGTCACCACTCTCTGTGTGAAAAACTTCTAATATCTAACCTAAACCTCCCCTATCTCAGTTTAAAACCATTCCGCCTTGTCCTATCACTATCCACCCTTGTAAACAGCCATTCCCCTTCCTGTTCATACGCTCCCTTCAAGTACTGGAAGGCCACAGTGAGGTCTCTGGAACCTTCTCTTCTCCAAGCTAAACAATCAACCTTTCTTCTTAGAGGATGTGCTCCAGCCCTCTGACCATCTTAGTGGCCCTCCTCTGGACCCACTCCCAGAGCTCCATGTTCTTTCTGCGCTGGGGGCAACAGTGGGATAAGGCTTTATAGTGTGACACTAAGCAGCATGAGAACAATTGCTTTAAGATATGATTTTCAAAATAAGTTGCCATTAATAAATGATCAACCTTTCTGTGTCTGACCCCACCGTTGATTTTTGTCTTCCAAAATACATTTGATGGGCTTAAATATATCTTGCCCTTCAAGTGTGATTCCATAGCTCAAAACCGTGCATGCTTAAACCTGTCATAGGAAAGCCCAGGTCCTGAATAGGCTTTGTGTAAATTAGCCCTGATACCTGCAACGCAGCAAACTCCAAATCAGGCAGGCATAGGCAACTGCCCAAAGGAGTAAATTGTTGGATAAAGGATTAGAGGCTTTTGGTAAACTATTATAAAAGATCTGCATTTTGGTTGACTAATACTTTCCATTATAAAGGATTCTTTCTTTGGGAAGCATTAACACCTCTGTTGTTTGTTGCAGGCCTTTGATATTTAGCAGGGGAAATCCCAGAGGCTATAGTGGTGCCTATTCTTTGCCCAGAGACACGTGAGTCAGTTTTACCAGTATTGTAAAGAATTAAAAATGTTGGGTCTCTGATTCATGCACAAAGGCAGATTAAAATCAGGTTACCTCCCACATCTGTCTGGTCTGCACCCTCCGCAAAGATGGCTCAACTGCTCTTGAAACATCAGCTGAATTGCCACAAATTACAGCCAGGCATATTTAATAACACTAAAAGGCGAGCACGAAGATCTCAGCTGCTTGCAGAGCAGAAACTTTCCAGGCAGTAACAAGGTAGATGGCTGTGGGAGGAAATTTTTACTGCCACCATTTTAAATCTGCCTGTATGGGTGACAGAGATCTTACGCTGCTTTTCACTCTCTTGCCGAGATGGTCTAACGTTGCAGACAGCCTGCGCTGGGTGATTAGACTGAAGCAGCAGTGAGCACTGCTCTCTGAACACGGGCACACTGTCAGAGACATGAGTTAAGGCTCTCTCTGGCAAAATCCTCTCCCATTCATAGTGGGAATGTCACAAATGGCACAAAGCCTTCTGCTGGCTTTCGCTCCACACTCTTTGGAACAGCAAATGCAGCAGGAACTGCACCCAGCTCCCTCAGAGCGTGAGGAAGTAGGAGTAGTTCATGGGTGAGTGTAACAAGCCCTATGCTGACGCCACCACCTCACCGCCTCCTACCAGCCGGTGTGGGAGCCTGTGCTTTTCCAGCTGTGTGGTTGAGAGGGAAGGAGTCTTATCCCTTCTTCCAGCCTAGCACATGGGCCTAGCCTGTCCTCATAGTCCTCACATGCAACAGCTGCAGGCAGTTAAGGGTCCGTTCAGCAGAGACAGTTGTCTATAGAAGATGCACAGTGCAAATCCTCCCAGATAAAAGTGTCCCAAAATCCCTGACTGCTTTGTAGTTACAAGGCGAGCTCACTTCAATTTTTGTTCAAACTATTTCCAGTCTGTTTGATATTCTGTTCTTGTTGGCTGGGGACTCAACAGATGCAGGTTTGTTCAGGTAAGGAAATGAGCATTCAGGAAGCCATGGTAATCACACCATCCACTGTGTTATGAAGGGCCTTGCCTTGAAAGCACCTGTTTGCAGGCAGCAGAGCAATCCACTCCCAGAGATTACGTTTGGCTCCTCAAGGGATGCTGGCTTGTAATAACTAATATACTGTCAATCAGTCTTCCAGCTGGCTGAATACTACCTCCTCATGTAGTATAGAAAGCTCTGGTATAGAAATCTCTGGTCCTACAATAATGTTTTCCCCAGTACCTTGTGACTGTGGCTGAAGTTGTGTGTAAAGTGCTTCCACTGCTGAGGTGTCTTTTACAAGAGTTGTCGTCTTCTCTTCCACAACTATTTTGTCTTATTGAAAACCTATTTATTATCATCTTGTTATCAGGAGTCTGACCTGAACCTGGGATTGCATTATATATTGCTAAATTTAAACTCATGTGACCCTCATCTTCTTTGTTAAACCTAAAGGAATAGAATAGAACATACTGAAAATACAAGTTACAGACATAGTATTTATGGAAGAAAATAAGAATAACCTCTCATTAGATTGCCAAAATTGAAATTGTCAGCAATTAAAAGATGAATCAGATTGCAATTTATTATATTGTATTAAAACAAAAAATGCTCAATGTGAAGAGAACCGACTGCAGTAGGATTCCAACAAGCTCATCAAATACACGACTGAACAGAAAATAAGAGACACCTATTTGTAATTACATCTTATTTACTGAATTTTCTTGTGCCAGTTGAAGCAGTGGTAACATACCTGAAACAAGAATGACTGCTGAGTTTATGCACTTCTCAGAGGTCAATGTATAACTCAGAAGTATTTCTGAGATGCGGCATTTAGATTTTGGAATACCATTACTCTTGGAAAGAAATGGTGTTAGAGTCATTTACTCCTTTGTTAAAAATGGCAAAACCACACTATCTAGCTAAAAAATCTTACTGAAGTTAGCTTCCTAAAACGTTTAAAATATATGAGTTTTAGGCAAGCTTATCTGATTAAGGAACCCCAGTGAACATATAAATTTCTGCATGACCTTCAGCACTGAAGATGTATCTTCAATACCAGTGTGACAATATAGCTTCCACTGAAATACATTCAGTTTACAATACAATGATCATTATTTGGAAAGTAGAAACAGACAAAAAGCGTGCACAAACTATTACAGCTAAAGCTGTATTTTTAATGTAAAGCTGCATTTTTAATTTTAATCTGACTCACCTGTCTAAAAGTGATGTAATTTTTACATAATTGATAGTTTCTCTATTTTCAGGTTACACATTGGGTCTAAGGGTACAGCACCAACCTGAGGAGAAAGTTAATACTGTATATTAATCCAGTGTTTTGAGTTTTAGATTAAGATTGGCATGTTGTCACACACACATATATATATATATAGGTAAGGATGAATCAGGTATTTGCATAAGGCTTGTAAGAGTCTTAGAAATATGTGCAAATACTTGATTTGATGGAAAAATGAAAGATTTCTTTCATTCACATGAAACTAAACACATGCAAATATGAAGCTTTAGGATCATTTGGAGCAATGTATTTTATTCTACTATTTAATATACTCACCACATGTGCTCTCTTGTAGTGCCGTCTCCAAGTTTGTAAAGTCCATGAAGTAAAACCACATCCTTCAACATCACAGCTGTAGGCATCTGAATCACTGTGCGTTTCAACACGTTTATGCAGATCACAGGCATTCTTAAAACTCAAAACAAAGTAAAACAAATAACAGATAGGATAGTACAGAGAAGTACTCTTGTGGTTAATGTTTAGGACTGGGAGGTAGTAATTTTTGGCTCTGAAAATGACAAGTGAAAGCGGAATATCTGGAAATCATTTCTCTAACTCAGTTTTTCCATCTGCAAAAAGGGGATAATACAGACACCTCTTTGATGTGCTTTCTATTTCATTTTCCATTCCTTCTTTCTTCCCACACATCCATACCTTGCCTGAATCTAGGAGATTTTTCCACAACCATGTTGCAAGGCATCGTCATCTCTTTCTGTTCACATAAAGAATATTCTTTTCCACCATTTAGCAGTCAGTTCATTACTTTGGGTCTAGAAATTCAGATTATTTCCTTGTGTTCTCCCACGATGTGAACACAAAAGTACTTAAATATTTGTTCACTTTATCCCGCTCTCAGCATACAAAGATAAGATCACTCATTTTCTCTGGCAGAAGTTATACATAAAAAGTTATACATACGCTTACATGTGCAATCTGGTCTATCACATCACAGTGCTACTTTTTTTGTTTGGTTGGTTATAATTTCTCTGCTCATTGGCATCATATTGTGAAAGCAGAAAAGAAGCCACCATAGAAAAGTGAGCAACCAAGACTTTAAATGTTACAGTGAACGTGTGACAGAAGAATAATTCAAAAGAGAAGACTGAGCTCTCTGAACAAATGGCTAACAGTCATTTGGAATGGCAAAACCCAACATTTTCAGGCACTACTGCTGCACATCTCATCCTGATGAATATTTTTTAGTGCACAAATTTTGTCAAGAAAAGTCACCTTTAATAAATCAATCCTACTTCACCACTGAACTACATTTCAACATATGAAGGCAGATGAACAGCAGATAAATCTATTAGATTTCCGAATTGAACAGCTGTCTATTTTAGCAGTTGAAAAGTTTTCTTATCTTTATGAACTCCTATGTAAGACACTAACTCAGGGTTAGCTGAGGGTATCGCTACAAGCCTTGCATTTTCTTACCTGCTGTCACAGAGGTGACTATGGAAAGGACATGTATTACAGCGTCGGAATCAGATGCGTGTTTCCGGTGAGAAGGCGTTTGTGCATACCATGTTACAAAGAGGATATGTTACAGAGTTAGCTACAGAAACTTTCAGTTCTGCAACACAACTCCATCAGGATACTCAGTCCATACGACAGAAATATATATATATTAAAAGCTCATACTAAAAAGTAACATTCTAGTAATTTGGGAATCAAATGTACAGAGAAAGAAATGAGGTGAAATTGGAACGCAGATACAATAGAGAGAACAGTCAAATAGCAGTCAGTCTTATAATCTTTTACATGCATATATAATCTTATGGTGTTTGAAGTTACTTTCCAAAAAGGTAAGGGAAAGAGGCGTAGAGGATCACATTTCACTCTCCAGGCTCTAACAAAAGGATGATTATAGTCTTGCCTTTAGCACTTTGGGAGAATTCCTAAAAGGTGCATGTTGTCTGCAGGCCTTCTGACAGACAAGCACTGGCAAATCTACTTTTAATGTTTAAAGTATTACCACTCTTTTATAAGGTGGCAGAAGGAGTATGTGTCTGTCCTCCGCCTCCCCATTTCACATTCGGATATTTTTGCTTAAGGCATAATAATGGTAGGTGGTTGCTAAGCTGACAGACTTTGAACTGCACTGGCTGAGGCACTGGTTGGCTCTGCTGACTGTGGAACAGGGGAGAACCTCTGGCAAGTTAGCAGGCAGGACTGTAACATCTTAAGCTGAACAAGTGCTTGCTTTGCTGCAGATGAATCAGGAACTTGATGAATGTCATAGGAAGAGTCTCAGTAAAGAAGTTTGGGATTCAGATAAAATCTGTTATATGTAAGACCTTGAAACATTGCCTTATTTTATAATCAGATCAGTGCTTAACAGGTGGCCAGAGAAAAACATGCAGTTGAAGTGGTCATGTGAAAAAAAAAGGGCTTGTTCTAACTACTCTGGAATTATTCCTTGCGTAGATACTTTTCCTCTTCATTTATCTTAAACTATGAGGATTTTTTTTTTCCTTTCTAAAATAAGTAGCTTCTTCTGTAAAATTAGTCTGGAAAAACTTAACATTTAAAACTGAATCAGTGATGTTCAACAGTCTCTTGAAATGGCAATATCCAACAGTTTACCTAGTTGCCTGGCATGTAAATGTTTCCACGTAGGGAGCAATTTCAGAACACCTGCAGCATTTGCGTTCGCATAACAACTTATTTCACACTTATTTCTTAGAGGTAAGCAAACACTTTTAAAGGAAATTTCAATAATTATCTATTACCAGAAAGCTATTACGAAATACTGGTGTAAGAATCTGAAAATGCCATGTCTGCACTGGCAATCTGTGCTGGCATATGTGTGCTGCCAGAATTTGTAAAGAAAGCTGAATCATGAACTGAGAAAGTAACTGGCTGTAATGTCTGAAGGGATTTAGGTGGTGCTTGAACAGTTGGATCAAGACTTGCTTCACAGCTTCCTCAGCCAAGTTCGCGTTATAGCTGGTTCACAGTGGCTTACTGGGACATGACACAGCAACACCTCATCCTTCTTCCTAGGTCTAAGAACCCTGTGATTTTCCCTGGCTGTACAAGCAGAACACAGTCTGAGTTACCAGGGAACGAGGTTAGCCAGGCTCCTTGCACAGTTCACAAAGGTTTAGATATAGCCAGAGGGAGCAGAAACAAACTGTTCTATTAATCGCACGCTTTATTTTCTATATCAACTCTATTTTAAAATGCTATGTTTTAATTTAAAAGAAAAACCTCAGCGTATTTCAACTGCTTCATTAGCTAATAAAAATAATAAAAAAGTATTTCTTTCCAATTTCTAGCTAAAGGAATAAAACAGGAAACAAAGAAAAACATAAAATATAAAAATTAAGATATCTTAAATCAGATGCATGTCAAGTATAAAAGCATTTAAATGCAAATTAAATGCTTCGTCCTGGTAGCTCACAGCAAGCACCAAATTAAATGCATACTTGTTAAACATCAATGCACTGATTTGCAGACAGTGAAAAACCATGTTTTCTTTATGAATGCAGCTAGAAAGTAGAATCTACTGTGACTGAGCAAGTCTGCACAAAGCTATTTTATGTTTATACAACCTAAATAACTGGTACCCAGGTCTGTCTACATGGTTCAAGTATCCCTGTTCCCAAAGCAAAGACCCACCCACCTTTTGGCTTCTGCATTTCCTGTATGTCCAAGAGCAATATCACGTTTCCTTGTGCTTAGATGCTGTAGGATTCTTTCCCAGCAAGTCATAGCTGTTGTAGTATAACTTGTGGGAATAATTTGGGGACCTTGGGGAGATTGTGGTTAGGTCAGTGAAGGACTGTTCCATTTGAGTGAAGCTGACTATGTGCTGCAAAGCAAGCAGAGTTGCAGCCCAAGCTAAGACACTGCTTTGGCTTGAACCATTCTGCCAGTTGGGAAAGCAGGTAAACAAAGATGCAAATGAAGAACAAACATCTGCTTAGAGAACTCAGAGAACAATTGCAAAATAGAAAAGCTTGTATTGAAAAACCCCTGAGCTTCTTGATCAGAAAGAATGGAAAAGGGAGCTCCTATGCTGCAAGGGACTGGCAGTGAAATTCTTACTTTCCATTGTTTGTAACTCAGTTGCCGTAGTTCTGTCTATTAATTTTCTTACTTGATATAACAATACCTTAGTATTTGTGGTTTATCAAAAGCTCTTCTATATAAGGCAACCTTCAGAAAACCATGATTTATTTAAAAAAGCTCTCACTTACTGTGTCCCCTCATGTGATCACATAGCAGCCTTTCATGGGCAAAATGCTTGTGACACTTCTGGCAAACAAACATTTGTTCTGAATTTAAACCTGTAGCAATTGTTGAGTGGCAATACAAATTACTTATGAAAGATATATTAACTAATATCCCGTGGTTGTCAATTTTGTGAATAAACTATCACCACGTCTAGACTGTTTCAGTACTCTTTTTCATTATGAACACTTTTCAGAAGAAAACTTAGTTGAGGCTTAATGAAAAGGATTGTTTATCAGTAACTTAATTTCATTCTCAGATAACAATCTGTTCAGAACACTAACAGCTTGAAATTTGAGTCCATTCTTCTTCAATTACCCAGAGTACTTTTGCTTTCCATCACCAAAGTACCCGCAACTTCTAAACACATTCCAACTAGTTAAAAACAGAAAAAACAGATACCTCTCCCTTTCTCTTTAGCACACAGAAAAGTATGCCGATCAGTAGACAGCTGACTGAGGTAGTGAGTGTTCTGGTGGAGAAAATATGCACTGAAAAAAGAAAAGCTAAAGAGAAAAAATGCCATTTGATCTGAAAGTAGTTAAATGGTCATTGGGATTACTTGCAGAGATTCTGTAATCCTGAGCCTAGCTCTAGTGGAGGTTCTCACTTCAATAATCCTCCACAGGTAGGACATACAGCAACTTCTTCTTGCATGTGGGTTCATAAGAGATCCCATAGCTTGTGCTTCCTTTTAAATATTCCTAAGTAATCTAAACAAACAAACAAACAAACAAATATAGCTGCACGTGAGTACCATACTATTTATTACATAGAAATAACAAAAGTTATTACATATTTATGCTTTATTGCAATATTTTTAGAAACCCAAAGTAAAACCTTTCCTGGAAAAAAAATCAGACTGTCAGAAACATAATGTGACATTTAACCACACAAATATCTATGCCAAAGTCAGATTACTTGTCAGTAATCAGAACTGACTTCAAGATATGTTGTCTGTGTGTCCTTCTTAGGAAAATTTTAGCTTTGAATTTGCAGAGGGCAAGCTTTATACTTTTCACCCTCACATGTCAAAGCATTTTATTCCACCCATGTGTTCATACAGTAGAAGAACAAAATTCATTACAATTTCTGTTTTTCCTCCATCAGAAAAACACGAGAACAAGACGGGGTAGTGAATGTATGTCAAATAACTGCTCACTGACCTCTTTTGTTTTTTTTAATCTTCATATTTTCTGTCCTTACATACACGTTTACATAGTGGCTAGCCAAAAGCAATCAGTTATCCACAAACAATCCTTACAGTACATAAAAAGCTACATCCTCAGATCTCTTGAATTGGGAACAGTCTAAATATAGAACAAGCCTTAAGAGCACAATCCTACAACACTGGCTACCAACATGTGACACATAAGGGCCTAGTGGGTTAATGTGCTACTATAAATGAAGCTCAAGGAGTTCTTTCAGCAGAAAACATCAGAAGGATGTGAAGGAATACCCTACCACATCACATAAGGAGAAGCAGCCACAAGACTCTCATCTACCTAGCAAAGATAACAGCCATGCAGAAAACCACTTTTTTAGGGAGGTGAGATAATAGCCTGGACCTAAAGTCTTGAGATAAGTGACTAAATTCAAATTCAGGAACAGGAATTAAGAAAACACAAGATATTCTTTTGCAGATGATGCACGAAAATGGTCATGAGTCAAACTCAATGATAGGTTGGATATCTTTAGGTCTCAGAAATTAAAACAAAAGTAACTTAATAGATAGGACTCACCTAGTTAATTCAACCAAGTAGATGCATTTCTGTCACTTATGGGGCTTTCCCTCCACAGATTAATAGGGTTGAAAACAACCCAGATCCACACTAACTTCCTGGAAAAGACTTCTGAGTTTCAGATTGACGTGCTGAGTAAAGGGATGGAGCACCAGACTCCACATCAAAGATAAAGGAAATCCTAAAACTTCACCTTGCCAACAATGAGGAAATAAGATTATTACCGGACATTCAACAGCATGTTGGAATCATAACGTTCAGTGTCACAGATGTGATATTTTCTCTCCTCTAAGTACTACAGATTCTACACTGTCAGGCTATTAGAGTGAGTTTCCCTGCCAAAAAAAGGAAAAAAAAAGGAAAAAAAAAGTTCATCTGTCATCAGTTGATCTCAGTATAGAAAGGAAACAAATCGATACTGCCTTACATCTGCTGATTGGATTTTGCCATCACGGCAGTGAATACTTAATTCAAAATGTAACTTTAACCTATAAATTAAAAAGATCTGGGGGGATCACAAAGAGGATTCCAATCAAATCTGAACTTTATTGACACAATACAGAATGAAATCTGTTCCAGGACCAGAGTCCAACAAATTGTCTCATTGTTCTTCAGCACAAAGTCTTCTTGACAGGTTCTGCCTATCCACCTTGTGAATCTGAAGCTGAATGGCACGTACATCAAATCGCAGCCCATACTTCAGCCCTTACTCAACCAATAAAGGCATCTGCTATGAAAGACTGTCAGTGGAATGCAGCTTCTACAACAGAGCCAAGGGCAGAACATCAGCTTTGAAGCCACGACAGTAATTTCAACACAAGAGGTAGCTAGCAACACAGACAACATAATAAAAATGCTCTTTCTCACCACAGAGTTGAGAAGAACTAGAATGGCAACAGGTGCTCTTCTCTTGATTTGAAGGAAAGAGATGATGGAAAGCAGTGAGTAAGCTCACCATCAAAGATTAACGTGAGGGAAATATTCATGGTCCTGACCGGTAGGATACAAATGAAAAGTCTGCTTGAATGGTACAAACCAAGACTCACAGGATGAATTATGGAGAAAGCCAGCCTTGTTCAGTGATGACCTTTCTCAGCTTCAACTAATTGGGAGCTGAGCGCGTTCAGTCCTTGGGTGATGAACTGTTCTACCTAAACCATAGATCCTATGTAACAGAAGTGTTTCCACAACTATTTAAGATAGATGAAAAAATATCTGAAGATCTCACAAGTTCCTATGTAATATTTACTACGAAGTTAATAATAAATGCTGCAGAGAAAGTTTTTTCAATATTGAGGTTTTTTTTTTTTAAATGAACTGCCTTTCCAGTGGCAATGAAGAGCTTTCTTCTGAACTGTAACAGTTTTTCCCTCAGTAGCATAAGCATGGTGAGCAACATGTTGATAGAATCACTCTGGAGAAGTAACCTGAAAAAAACCAACAGGAAGCATGGAGAAGGCAAGAGAGTTTTGGCAGGAAATCAACAGGAGCACAGAATTGTCTTCAGAAACCAAAGAGACACCAGTAAATGTTGCAGTAACATTTAATTAACTTACCCCAGCCCAAAGAAAATTACATCAATTAAAAAAATGTAGAATATTCTACAGTATCCCACACAAACCAGACCCTGAATTTAGACCTACCATCAAATAGCTGAACTCTGTCTGGACTAATTGAGGGAACGCTACCTGTTCTTTGGGGGAAACATGTTAAGACACTTCTTTTTTTGGCATATTTTCATCTTCTCCCCTTCCTTCACTTCTGCCTGCTCCTGCTCACCAGGAAGCTATGAGGGCAACAGAAAGAGGAAGGCCACACAATTATTAGACTGCGTTAGATGCTAGAGACACAGCACTCCACCAGCCAGTTGTTACATGAAAGGGGGATTAAATCTTAAATAGCCTCTGCCTCACCCCCCAAAAATCCACAGCTGTAGTGAAAGTATGCTGGGTACTGCACCTTCTTCAGTTGCATAGGGTGTTGTTCAACTGCATACTGTCATCAGTGGCAATTTAAAGTAACTCTCTAATTTCCTAATAATGTAACCCCTTAACCTCTGCTACACTAGCCCAAATTTTTAAAGCAACACGTTGAACTGGGACAAGGAATTGATTTGGCTTTAACAGTATCTTTTTCATCAGAATTGATCTGGCTTTAACACTGGGCAGGGGAAATGGGAAACAAATGAAACTCCCTGAGCTGATACTGCCACTGCAGATAACGTATAGTTGATTCAAATCTAAACAGTTTTACCTTTTTAAGATGCCTATATAAATTACAAAAACTGTTTATTATGCTTGTAAGCACCCTAATCTTAGAAGACTGTATTAAATTATTGAGCTTTTAAAAGCATTCTTTGTGCAGAAGAGAGCATTCACACAAGGGATCGATGCAAGCAAACTACTGCATTTTTAATTCATACTCCAATCTATTTCACAATAACTCCCTGGAGAAGGCAAGCTCTTATGTCCTCTGAAGGGCTCAAAACATGATCTGAGAGATCCAAGGTCCTGTGTATATCAAAATGTGCAGGCATATTAAGGTGAACCAACTAACCATATGGACCTAAACAATGATGGAAAGAAAGCCTCTTCACTTGTCATGAGAGTAACCATGTGGAGATGACATCTGCCTTTATTTTTTGGCATCATCTCTTTAAATCTTTTACTCAAACTTTCTTGGATATTTCTTTATGTAAAAATAGAAGTTTGGAGGGCTGTCGCCAGGAGTGGTAGCTTTGGAGAAATGAAATCTAACACAGTAGGAGGCATGAAAAGAGACAGGGAAAGATGTATAGGAGAATTATATTCATAACTGTGGGAACATATTTGCAGGAGGGTGGGAAATGTAAGCAGGTTTCCCCTGCACTTACAGTCCTCTTTCCCAGTGTGCCCTACCCCACCTGCTGGGTCTTGTCTAGCAGGCCTACTAAGTTGAGAAACATTCTTTCAAACAATAAAATTCACAACAAAGTTAGAACTTAAAAAATAAAACCACTGTCAAAATATTTAGCAAAATGCTGCGGACTGCCCTTTAACAGAAATGAAAAACAGAACATGAAATCAATTAATGTGAAAATTTTTCTTTTTAAAGTGTGTTTTTACAGAAGACTGTGCTTTCTGATGCAGCAAAATCGGTCTCCTGAGGGCTTTGAGGTTTTCCTTCATTTTTTAAAAATATATGGATTATTATTGCACTGTGAAAATAAAGGCTGGTTGGTATTCATTAAAAAGCACAGAAACTTGAAAATAATCACTGTAAGAAAAGCAATTTCTAGGAGCTATGAGACATAACTGTAACAGCATTTTGTAGCCACACTATGCAAGCCATCCAAAAGTTATCGTAAATAATGCTTTCTGAGAATCATCTCTTTATAAACTTCACCCAAAGATTTATTTATTTTTTTTTAATGTGATTCCTCATGAAAAGTAAAAATAATGAAAGAAATTAAAGCCTTTTTGGGTCTAGATATACCAAACGCAAAGCAAAAAGAGACAAATGATACCTCTGGACATTCTTCTCAGTAATAACGCACAGGTGAACAGACACTCGCCCTGTTCGTATGCCATGCCATAAGTAATCTGCAAGCTGAAATATATAGAAGAAACTAGAAATAACTTTAGAATTAGTAAACAGAAGATGAGCAAAATGAAGCATGGGCTATTATCACCATCAGGAAACAAGAATAATTCCACTCTGTTGTTGCAGTTTATTTGTTCTAATGTTACACGTACTTTAATCTAACAGTGTGTAAGTGAGGGATACAATATATAAAGCAGCATCAGACTGATGATCCCTTGCGTGGGCATATTTTCATCCTTAATAATGTTTGTTTATAACATCAAAAAGCATAGTTGATGTCATAAATTAATTTTATCACAACTTTGATATGAAAAAAGTCATAGATAATAGAAAAACAGGATCTGAAGTTGAAGCTTCTGAATCCAACAGTGACATGGAAAGTGCTTCCCTATAATGTCGTATCACTGTGGGGCCATTTTGGATCAGGAGCAAACACTGCTAAGAAGCAGAAAGAAAATTATATAGGCAGCACAGTTTATGTTAGCACTCAAACAAACAAACAAACAAACAAACAAATAAAGACAACAGCTGCTACTCATCTTAGTTCACTTCATATAAAAATAGCACAATAAGAAATGGAATGGATAATCATTTCTAATACAGGATAACAATAGGCAGTCAAAACCATTCTAGTTGGAATCAATTTGGGCCAAATTGGAACACGGGACACACATCAACAGCTTATTACAAATGATTTCTGTCCCAGTAATAAAAAATAACAAACAAACAAACAAACAAACCATTTCTAATTGACCCTAGAAACACCTGATTCTCCCACTTGAAAACAAACTCCACCAAGGTCCTTGGCAGCTGATGCCAGATCCAGCTGCTCAGCAGATGTGCTGGCAAATCACTGGCTGTGCTCGTAACTGAGAGCCTATGCATTTCAGCTTGGTGTGGTAACTGTGGAAATGGACCTATGTGATCAGCCCTCTGGGATGCTTTGCCCCAAATGCACAGTTTCTTCACCAGCACTGGTACCGTTCTAAACACAAGAAAGGAACTTGTTACAAAAAAACTGCATGAAATCTGCAACACTGTGCCACAACAGTGGCAAAACCAATAGCACTTACTTTTGTAGTAGCCTCATGATCTGCAGGTTAGCGTGGCACAGAAACTGATCAGTTCTATCTACTGATAATGAGGTAGGTAAAACTTGCAAATTTCAGTGGCAATCACATTAGGCACAGTCTCAAATCATAGCAATAACAGTGCGCTTTGTACATTGAATAACTTATTATAGAAAAGCACTTCATATATTCAACAAGAAAATTTTGTAAAAGTTAGTACTTTTCTTAGGTATATATTAAGATACTCCTGGGATTTGGTCACACAAACGTTGTTAATGTTGGTTCAATTCTGTATTTTTCACTTTTAATTAAAACTCATCCACCTTTAATTAAAATGTCTACACCTGTAATTACACTTGATTATAGCGTTAAGAATAAAGAGCAGGATACACGAGAGCCAAAATAGTTGCATTTAAAAGCCTGGTATATTATTGCTATTACATCCACAGGGACCGGCTATAATTTTCTGCAGAATCAGATTTTTTTTGTTGTTGTTTTCCTTTTAAGTATACTTAGTACCATTTGATAGATGTAGAATACAACCCCAGTCATAAAACAGCACTTGTGTCTGCAACCAAATAAGGCAAACGCCACACAACCAATCAAGTTTCCATTTCTCTATAATGATTTGTACACACGCTACTTCCAACTTGAAATGCTTAAGCACCAGCTCAGTCACCTAAAGGGGAAGCGCTGTGCCAGTCAAAAACAAATTTCCAAAACCCATTTTAGACAATTGCATCTGCTGAGAACCTAACACTGGAAAAATCCTCAGTTCTCATGACATCACTTTTCCAGTCTCTTTCCATTTTATGAACATTTATCAAGAAAAATCTAAGGCGAGGTCTAGGATGAACAGTTTAAAACTACAAGAGAGATTTAGGTTAGATCTCAGGAGGGAATTCTTTCCCAGAGGGCGGTGAGGCGCTGGCACAGCTGCCCAGAGAAGCTGTGGTGCCCCATCCCTGGAGGCGCTCAAGGCCAGGTTGGATGGGGTCCTGGGCAGCCTGAGCTGAGGGGGGGCAGCCCTGCCCACAGCAGGGGTTGGGGTGGGAGGGCTGTGAGGTCCCTTCCAACCCTAACCATTCTGTGATTAAGATAATCAGATTTAAAGTAAAGAGCAAGTGAAAACCCTCGTCTGAGTGCTTCATGCAGATGGGCACCAGCAAGGCTACAAAGGTCTGCAGTGAGGTTATAGATATCAGCGAGGTTTGGAAGTAATCTTCAAAACTGCAATGTAATCTGTGTGGCAGATGGGACATGAGTGACCTGCTGCTTCCAGGAGGGGCTACAGAGACTCTTCCAAATATTTAGTAAAGTGATCACAAAAGTTCTCTGTGCATTTTCCTACACGGGAGCATTCTTCCCATTCACGTGGCAGTATCAACTCACAGTTCTTCAATTTGCTTCCAGGAACCCTCACCTAATCTTTTTAGAAGAACTTAAATTTTAGTTGTTGTAAATTTCCCTTGTAAAAACTAAAGTTAAGGTTATGGCCTCCTAAGTTATACTTTTTTTTTTTTTTTTTTTTTTTTTTTTTTTTTTAATTTTTAGTTACTGAGTACTTTAAGAACATATGGTGGCAGCTGGCAGACCCCTTACCAGAAGCCACAAGCTGTCACATTTTCATTACGACCATCCAGTGACAGCCCCACAATCACCATCTCAAACAACTGTGACTGCAATTTAGTTCCCCAGCAGTGCTGCAGAACGCCTTCCCGCATGAAACACGAGAAAAATACTACCGCGAGTACAATCCCAGTCCCTTGAACCTGACAGAAAAGCACACCCGTGGCAAGACTCGCCCGACGTCCCTGGGCTCCCCTCGGCCGCCCCACCCCACCCAACCGACAGCCCCACCGCCCGGCAGCGCCAGGTCGGTACGAACACGCGTGACAGCCGAGTGCGCCTGCGCAGCAGCCGCCCCCATTTTGGCGGCAGGGTCGCGTCCCCTCAGAGCTAGTGCGCTTCTCTGAGGGAAGGCGAAGTTAATTAAGAAGGCGGTGTGTATAGCATATAACTAGAGCAGCTATCTCTGAGCTAGAAGTGCGCTCAGGGTTGGCTGAATTATCCTGCAACGCCACTTTTTTCCAAGGCTAAAGCCAGGAACGCCTCGTATCTATTTCTCTTCAACCCACTCCTTACCTGAACAACCACACAGGTATATCATGCCTGGAGGAAAACTTACTGCCTGTTGGGATTTGCATGCGTTTCATGGGAAAAGTAGTGGAAGAGGGAGGAGAGTGAATGAGAAATAGATGCGCTTGCCTCCAGGACAAAGTTTCTCATTTTTCTCTCTGATTATGCAATCTGAGCTTTTCTCTTTTCCGTCTTTATAAATGGTGCTTTGTCCACGGGTTCCACTGCTTCTTCAGCAAAAGCCTTCTGTTTGCATCAGTGCAGACTTCACAGCAATGGAAGTGTTTTCATTTTCTAAGACAGCCCCCAGAGAGCCCCACCCTTTGTACACATAGCTCCAACTTTACCCATATGCATTTTGAAAACATACTGAGGAATTCTGCATGGTCACCAGGACCCTTGGGTGCAGATGCCATTTGTACAGCAAGGAGGCAAAAACAATTATTCCTTGAAAGCTCACATTCGGGTCTTAACACAGGCATGGGTATGGAAAGAAGAGCAAAAGAACTCATACACGCTGTTACCTTATTTATTTATTTACTTTAATCTCCCTCTCCTTGGCAAGGAGCTGGGATAAGAATTTCCCCACCCTTTCCTTTAATCTGCTCGTTTGATTTTGTTGTTGTTGTTTTGCTCTTTGATTGCAAAGCAGCCCTCTTTATTCTACTGTAATCCCCCTCGTGTCAAACTTATGTTGTAGCACATACATGACAGAGCAGGTCTTTTCTGTGCGTGAGAAAGGACATTCAGTCTTGAGAAAATTCTGCCCACAAGTGTGCTATAGCTCTTTCCAGAAGTGATGAAATGTGGACCTGCTCCATTCTCTTATCATTTGTGCATCTTGCGTTTTGGTTTCTGCATGTTCCTGTGTATAACACGCTGTGTTTTACCATTGCATTTAATTTATGGTAAACTAAGCACACATTAATGCTTTCCCCTCTACACTTGTAGGTTCTTCTAGAGAAAATCATCTGAACACAGCAATCACTAATATTTAGTTAACAGGACTGCATCTACCAGAACTTACTATGCAATTTTGTGCAGCACGCTAAGTCTGTGTTTTCTCTGCCTTCATCTAATTATACATCCAGTGTATTTTATTGCCCCTCATGTCCCAGTCTCATCTTTCTTTCCAGTGAAATTTGTGGGTACAAGGCTCAGAGATGCCCACTCCCCTTTGAGATCAGTGGAAAGTGCCAGCTACGTGAGGACAAGATACTAAAATGAGTGCAGGGCTTGAGAAGAAGGCAGGTGAACTCAGCTGGTATCTGGCTTCATTAACAACACCCAGCTCGTCAGACCTTATGCAGGTCGTTCTGGCAAATCAGCCACAGTATGTGCTATCTCCTTGTTTCAGTGTCACAGCAAGAACCTTAGATTCACATGGGTAGGAGAAGGATGGAAACTCGCAGAAAATTAGTACCATTGGGTCTGCCAATTTTAACCTCTCATTCTGCCAATACTACATTTTTTTTTTAAATATATGTTTATATAGCCATTTAATTTTTGCTACAATTACCGAACACCTTCAAAGCTTTCTAGAATCAAAATCTAATTGTAAACAGAAAAATAAAGGGCTCAACTGAGGGCAAAAGGACATTAGAATTGAAAAACTCTGCTTTAGATGGAATAAATGCCTAAACTCAGTAATTTTAATTGCTTTTGACATCAGCTGTTCTTGAGTCACTGTAACCAGCCAGACGTTAATTGGTCAAAACAGCTCATGGATAAGACAAAGGCAACAGCATTACACTACAGTTTTGAGAAGTAAGGCTGAAGTCTCTTGGAGGAATCTCACCTTCCTACCACTCTCAAAAGATTGCCTTTCTGCCCCTTTCAGCTTGGCTTTAGGAAGGTAAATTTAGAACAGTGAGCTTGAACTCTAGGAAAATGATCCAGAGCATCAGCCATTGTTAGGCTGTACTGCAGGATCTCTGTATGGTTATTCCAGCTGAGACTGAAGTCTGCCTTATTTAGCTGGCAGCAGTGGAATCAGAATAGTTCTTCATGACCTAGGGGGGAAAAGAAATCCAGAACAGCTTTCTCAGAGCATTTCACAGCAAAAAAGGTATTTCCCAACAATGGTTACACTGCTTGATGAAGTAACTGTTGCTTACTTAACACCTTGCCATTTACATTGGGGATATGATAGTAGCACTGATATGATAGTAGCATTGGGGATATGAAAATCGCTCTGAGCTGATGACAAATGCTATGGAAATGCCTTTTGTTGTTGCTGTTGTCCTTTTGCCAACTTTGGATTTGCTACGTGGCAAAACCCCTTACATGAAGACATCTTGGCAACTGATCTCACAGGCACAAGTCACTTGGCTGTACAGTCTTTGGCCCAAACTACTTAGAGCAGATACTACTACTTAGTGCAGATCAGCAGTATCCTCCTCCAGTATGTTTCCTTCTGCCTTTATACCATATTGGGCCAATGCACTCACAACCACCATGAACAGATATGCCAAAAATACAAAAGGTTAAGGATTATCCAAGAGGCATACCTATACTGATAACACATAAAAGGCCAGGAGTAATTACGAGGAGTGACAGTATTACTTTAAATAATGTGAACAACGCCAAGGAAATATCATTCCTGAAAAAGAATGCACAAATCAATACCAATAAAGCTGTTTTCCTTATCTGTTTTCAGGTAATGCCTACACAGTTTTTACGTGACTATAATTTGAATGAATAGTATTTTTTCCAGTCCTAATTTTCAGGGTGGGAAATTCAGGCATCTTCTTGTGTGCAGAGCACTAGTAAATCATTCTGACAAACTGATAAGAAAATCAGTTATAGAAATAAAATCATCTGTTTTCCAGTTCTTAATTTCAGAGGATTTCTGAAACAGTGAAAAGGTGCAGAAACTTAGCAGTCTATGCAGAAACTGACTGCTACTGTTCTGAAAAAAATATTTTTCCAGTGACACATCTCAAAACAAAAGTTTATAGGGAGTGTAATGGCACTTAATACAGTAGCTTTTCCTGACAAAATTCATCACAGACCGCTGCTGAGAAAGATGCAAATCTCTGTTTTTTTTATTTAGTATAGTAAGAAACTATAGAATAAATATTTCAGGATGCTACCCCATTTCCCTGTATATTTTGGGATACTTTGGGTACAAAGTTCTATGAGGTAACTACTAATCTTACTGCTTTTGAAGCACGTCCATGTGATTCAAGGAAAAAAAGTCTGATATGTTAATTGAGGACCAGAAAAGAATAAAAACGCTAGTAGAGAAGGGTTCTGCACCTTGTTGCTCCTTTACTTCAGAGCCCATGTGCCACAGACAGCATTCAATTAAATAATAGTCTTACCAATAAACAAAGACAGTACACAGCACTACACATCACTCCTTTGGCTCCAAATAATTCCAGTTTGGTACTGAACAGTCATTACGCAAAATCTCCAACACATGGCTGAATAAAGTAACCTTCATAACCTATAGATGAAAAGCCTAGTAACAAATTGGCAAATGAAATTTAGATTGCAAATCCCTTACGTATTTTTATTTGTTGTGCAGGGTGTAACAGCATCAGTAGAACTTTGGTATTCATTTGCAAAAGGCTTAGTTGGGAGAGCAGCTGGCACTCGCTAGTTCTCCAAGGGAAGTGCCGCCTGGAAAGGAATTAACTTCCAACTTCTCCAAAAATATTCTTTCTTTTGAAACTTTTCCTATTGCAGCACACTCAAGATACAGTTTTGTTCTCATGGGGATGTTAATAATAGTAGTAATAATGAAGTCACACTGAGAGATGGTAAGATAACACAGCAAAGGTTGCAGGGAAAGTCAAAGTTATTTCTAAAAGGAGTGTTCTGGAAGGTTCAGCTTTTTGAAAACTTTCTATTGCCTGGCCTGCTTGAGGTGAGCTTCATTTTTTTCCTCCATATTTTAGCAGAATATCACTTAAGATTTGGAGGATAGCAGAAAACTGGAGAAATTTCTTTTCCATGTGACCACCAACATGCAAGCATTTATTGTGCAATCAGATTGTTCCTTTTATAATTGTTTAATTCACTATCAGAAGTGCAGGATTTTGCTTTGCCTGAGTCAGGTTTTGTGGGAGAGCAGGAGGGATGACACAGTCAGTACAAGACTACAGAAAACCAGAAGATCACACATCGGGAAAAGGAGTTTTGTGAAGTCAGAGAGGTATCTGTAATGAGTGATGACCTCCACTCACCGTTCATTTCAAATAGTCAGGCAATTACATGTTAAAATGGCTCAGACTGATTCAGTGCTTCCTGAATACTACCGTCAGTGCTATTCACATAGAATAGTTGTACTCACTCTGCAGCTGAGGCAGAAAAATCCCACTTAAAAGCATTATCACCTATGGACAAGAAAACAATCTTCCAGAAACATAATGGTGGAGTACTGTAACCTTCCATGTTTGTATATATATATACAATATATATATATATATATATATATATATATATATATTAGATCATAGCCATCTTTTATTTACCACAATAACTTGATCCAGGATACATTTCTCTTTTTTTTTCATTCACCCTGCCAAATTATAATGTACTTTTCCCAATTAGGCACCAAATTCAGCAAAAGGAAGAAAGTTGAAAGTACGTAAGCAACACATTTTATAAATGAAAGACAGCTTCCTCATGACCAATAGGTTTTGCGCTTGTGGAGAAGACAGCTGAGGTTACCTGGCCTGAGCCAGTGGTGGAATAATCCAGACAATACAGGAGCATCGAGCTCTAGTTCTTGCGAGGCCAAAAAAAAAAACCAACGTGATCATAGAGTGTTGTTTGAAAAGGATCTGGGGAAGACAAATAAGGAATGGAAAATTCTTTTGTTTCTGCACTGGTAAAAGATGTTTTCTCTTTCTGATACGCATTCCTGTCCCATCAAATTTAGATCTCTCTCATAGAGACATTTATAGACTTGTTGATATTTGCAGCAAAGTAGCTCTGCTCCTCTGACACAAAATCTGTCACCAGGAACTCCTTTGTTACATCCTTTCCTAATAGCAACATATTCTAATGCAATTAGGCTTTACACAGAGCCTCGCATAGCGTTGCCTCTAGACGTTGATATGGCACAAGGAAAGCCATGGAAGGTTAACTTTAATTTCCAGTCATTTATACTTTGGAAGGATTTGTTGCAGAGATTCTAAGGCATCATTTAGGGGTCAGGTAGTCCATGTGAATACAGACTTTCAAAGACAAACTCATTCCTATTCATATTTTTGCTAATACATACAACATTTTCATAAATATGATAGGCACAGACAGGATTTTTACAACCATCAATCTATCTTCACTGTTAAACACAGCAGATGCTTTATACCTGGCAAAAATCTTAAGTAAGGTTCTGAGGTTGGCTCAATTTGCAGCCCTGAAAGGACTTGTTCTTCGGCTGCAGCTGGTAGGACAATTTTGGCCGTCAGGATTCCAGACAGCACCTGTTTATTTTTATTTATTTTTTGTTAATCATTTTTAGTTAAATTTCTTTTTCATAGCAGCCATTCTTATCTGTGGGAGAGATACCGTCTTTTTGACATGCAACTGTCCAGACTGCACATCAATATGTGGAGAATGGAATCAAAGTGTTGTATCAGCATTGATGTATTTCATAGAATCATAACCACAGAATGGCTCGGGTCGGAAGGGACCTTTAAAGCCCATCCAGTTCCAACCCTCTGCTGTGGGCGGGTTTGTCTGCCCAACCCCCTAGTTTACAGCTCCAATATTCAGGCAAACCTTGCCCCTTCTACACTAGGGCATGCTGCCTCCACGTGGCCAAGCATGCTTCAGGCTTTCTTTTGTCTTGCATTTCACACAACTGTGTGAGGCTCTGAAAGTTGGAAATAGAATGGACTAGAATTCATGCATTATTTCTGTGAGACAGGGCAATACAGGGATGAAAAAATTAATGACTTATATTGATAAGTGTCCTTCACACAAATATTCACCAGAAATGCACAATAAAGTACAAAGGCATATATATATATATATGTATATATATAAAAAAGAATACTTTCTCAAATGTTTATTACACGATGAAAGAAGACTAATTGAAAAAAAATTCACATCCTGAACTTGATCAAAGAGGACCAATTACTCTTCGGATCTATTAGCTAAAAGCAAGTTTGAAAGAGCAGTTCTTTAAAATTACATAAAACTGTATCACATTCTTGTTTCAGTTCATAACTGATTTGATTCCGACTTGACTAGAAGACCACAGACGTTGCTTTAGTATTAGACCAGCTATGTGGTTCAAGTAGCACTAACAGTGTTACGGGTACAGGGCTTTTCCCATCACTAAAATGGAAATGCTTGTGAAAATGGTCTATTTTTTTCCACGCCACACTCAGCCCCACCCTCAAGTCCCAGCCTCCACCTATTATACCAATATTGTTAGAAGGACCAAAAGGAGAAAGAAAACAATTATTGTTCCGCCCATTTCTGTGTACATTTCATTCTCTACCAGCTGACCACAAGTGTATTCCAGCTCACTGTCAACGAGGTCTTCGTATAAAGTTTACAGCTTGGAAGGAAGTGTCATGTTATGGCTAAAAGGCTTTCTGAATTTCCAGTGCCATATTATTTCCCTGCTTTGGTTAAGATGTATTATGACGCTTCCTGTCAAATCTCACTCTTACTGCCCCAAATTCACAGTGCAAAATACACAGTACAATTTAGCAGGGGTACTAAATTAGTGATGGTTTTGGTTTTGATTTTTTTTTTTTTTCCTTTTAAAAACATTGCAAGGTTTAGAGATGATGTGAGAACCTCAAGATTCTCACAGGTGTTGTAGGGTGCGATGCCAACTTTAGCTTACGTTTCATTGTATAAACACTTTCCCATCTCTGTTTGGTATCCAGCAAATAATCCTATCAGAAATTTTCCAAACATCCTGTGTTTTTGTCTCTACTGTCCACTTCAAATTTTCAAAGTATAAATTAGTAGCTATACATCTGTTGCTGCTGCTCTGCTTGAACCTGTTGCTGTCCTGACTGCTGCTGCGCTGGCTGTGCCGCGGGCTGCAAGACATCAGTTTGAGGCACCGACCTCCACGTCAGAGGATGCTGTTCTGTGATCTGGTTTCCTAGAGGAGCAATGGAGTTCACCAAGGTGGTTAGATTTATAAAATGGGCCACAGAATGAGGATTGGCTGCCTCTGGCTGCGGCTGGATCTGAATGTCATTCTGGCGGTTGTGCAGCATGGCAGAACCGCTGACTGTGTCAAACGTCACAGTGAGAATGGAGTTGTCCAGCTGCAACTGGCGCTCCGGAGCAGTCAGGTGGCCCACAGCCACTGGTTGGAGGTTTGTGAATTGCGTTCCAGCTGCCGTTGTAATGGGGGTAACAGTGATATTTGTCAGTCCAACAGAACTGGACGGCGCTGTGACATTTGGGTCACCAAGGGTCACCACCACCTGAGGAAAAACAGAAACCTTATATTGCACAGCTGACTGTCAAGTATCTAGCACTGAGAAAGATCAGCTGAGTGCTGATGGGCTCACATGTTGCTACTGCCACTAAAAGAACTCATACAAATAGAGGGCAAACAAAGCTGGGGCAGGGTCTGGAGCACAGGCTTAATAAGGAGCAGCTGAAGGAGCTGGGATTGTTCAGTCTGGAGGAGAGGAGGCTCAGGGGAGACCTTGCTCGCTACAATTACCTGAAGGGAGGTTGTAGTGAGCTGGGGTTGCCTCTTCTCTCGTGTAACTGGTGATAGGACTAGAGGGAATGGCTTCAAGCTGCACCAGGGGAGATTTAGGCTGGACGTTAGGAAATAATACTTCTCTGAAAGGGTGGTCAGGCACTGGAATGGGCTGCCCAGGGGGGTGGTGGAGTCACCGACCCTGGAGGTGTTCAAGCAACATTTGGATTTTGTGTTGAGGGACATGGGTTAGTGAGAAATATTGGTGATAGGTGGATGGTTGGACTGAGTGATCTTGTAGGTCTTTTCCAACCTTGGTGTTTCTGTGATTCTGTGAGAGGGGAGTATAGAGCACTTGAACATAACTTCCAAGTGTAGAAGAAAGAAGATAATGAGAGGGGAGCATATGTAACATTCAAAACCATCAGTTAAATTGACTGTCTTGACACTTGTAGTCACAGCATCAGCCAGTTAGTTGGCAAACAAGGAGATGATAACAAAAAAAAAACAAACAGAAACAGATGTGAGGAGTTGCATGGACAAACACCTTTTTTTTCCTCTATTTATCTTCATCTTACTGAAGTTTATCAAACTAGCCCTAAATGTTTGATAATGTTTTTGTGTTTGCCACAAGGGAACCAGAAGTGTTATCCCCCTAGGCAGTGCCAGCTGCCCACCCTTCTACTGGAGCTTACCTGCTGAATGCTCTGTACAGCTGAATTAGTCTCATCTCCAACATTTCCTGTAAATTCAGCTTCCTTCTCTGTGTATTCACTGAAGGCAGGGTCCTCAGGAACTTGAGTTTCCTCCTCCTCACCCGACTTCTGCTTTCGTTTCTGGCCACGCTTAGGAGCTTTCATATGCTGTTTTCCTTCTGGTAATTCTCCCTGTTCCAAGGCTAATTCCGGCTGAAGCAACACATTTCCAAATGAAACACTAAGCAAAATGACTTGATGAAGTTCCATGTAAGACTACTATTACCTGTAGTTGGTTTACTGTTGATTTTCAAGTAAAAAAATCAAACTTCAGCCAAAACTTGATTGCAGGGAATGAGAACTCACCCTATAATTACCTCCATTTTATAAGCACGTGTTATATAACAAAACAGACTGATCTTGAATCTGCTTGTACTGCTTAGAAGACAGCATACCACACCTTAACCTGGGACTGATTTCTAAAAAAACATATTCCTTGCCTATCAGCCCACGCTTGGCTATGATACATACCAAAAAAGCAACACCCCCAGTAAGTCTGAAAATCTTGCTGCCACTGGAATTTGGCAACGGTAAATGTACCTGAACAATCCCAATTGAAGAGGCATCAATGGTTGTAGTCTCTGGCAGCTGCTCTAAATCATCAATCTTCACTGAAAGAATCTGTGGACAAAGAGGTATCAGCCTGGTGAACAAACTGCAGCCAAACAATACAGTATTACCTTACCTAATCACAGAGCAAAAACGCTGCATCCAACATGTCATACAAACCATTTAATGTAATGGTTTAATTTAATATAACCACAGCTTGTTTTGTTTTAAATAGCCTTTATCTTGTGGCACAAAAATCTTTTCCTTTTCACTGAAAAGCAAAGTTTAAAGACAATATTAGAAGAATGTGTTTTTTCTCGTATTCCAGACAGCCCACAACCTATCGAGAAGTGAAGAATTCTGTAGAAAAGAAATATAATATTTTGTAAAATGTAATTGGCTAAAAATTACTTTATAAAACTTATTTTATTGCTATTGATAATAAACACATTAACTGTGTCCTACTCTATTGTCCCCAGCAGAATCTCTGCAGCTCAGCTTATCAAAAAACAGGAACAAATTGCCTCTAAATTGCAGATAGCTAGCTGCATTTTTAGTCCAAAAAATCAATAAACAAAAGCTTTTTGCTGGCATCTTTCCCTGTCACTGTGATGAAAAGTAGGCATAATTTAAGGCAAAGCAACACTGATGATAATTTGGTTGTAAAATAAAGGCTAAAATGGAAAGAACAAGCTTTAAACAACCTAAAGAAGAAACTGCTGAGAAAAAAAGCACATGCATTATCTATTCAGAAATCCACTAGCTCCACTAGAGTCAGACAAAACAACTCTCTAATCCAAATTCTCCACAGTTAGCATTTATCTTTATTATTTATTATTTTCTATCATCATCGGATGCTGCTGTCACCTCTATTCCCCATTTCTTTTAGATCACTCCTGAATACAGAGAACATAATGAAGAAAAAAAAGTGAACTATGCTCACTAACAGATGAATACAAAATATGAAAAAATCATACATTTAAGCAAAGGCAAAAAAAAAAAGATTTAAACAATCAGAAGAAAATCATTTTTAGGGAGTGACAATCAGGTGTGTTTACTGCTGAAATATAACATAAGTGCTCATTCAGTTAAGTGCAAGCTTAAGGGATAGTGCCCAAGCTAAGGTTAATTTACCCTTAACCAAAATTTGCCTCAAAAGAACAGGGATAAAAAAGAGTTGGGGTGGAACTCCTTCTATATCACTGAAGGCCATTAAGTTTCCAAAACAAAACAAAAGTCAAAATACCAAAGCACGCCATGAGCTACTTGCCAAACTAACTCACCTCTGGATGTTTACGCCTCATATGTCGACTCATGGATGCTCTGGTAGAAACCTTTGTCCCACACAGCTGACAGCTCTGGGCTTCCACCTTATCGTGAGTGAGCTGTATGTGTTTCTGGAGCATGTAATCAGTGACATACTTCTTATCACAGACTGAACACGTCCACTGTTTTCCTACTGGTGGCAGAGGGAAGGGAAATCTGTTAGCAACAGCCCCGAAAGGTGAGTATCATATTGTCAGTAGCTCAAGAAGAACTACAGAAAAAATTAGGCTATAGTACTTGGCTATTATTTCTTGGAGATTTTACCTGTATGAATCAACTTATGAGTTTCCATTGTATTTCTCTCACTAAAAGTCTTCCCGCAGAGCTCACACATGAAATCTTTGATTCCTGTATGAAGAGTACATTTAGCATAAGAGCAGTAATAGTTTAAGGCATCTGGGATAATTTTAAATCTCGTATTACCAAAAACCCCATCACACAGCCAAACAAGTAGGGAAAGCCCAGCATCACCAGCTATTTTTTAGCTAAACCGTGCCACTCTTATCAGTCAGAAAATAACAATAAGAAATGGGAAATAAGAAACTAAACACTAATTTAAAATGGAAGCAATACTCTAGGCCTACCCGAGACCAAACCAACCTCCATTAAAAAAGGAAAACAAGAAACCAACCAACCGGTGTATCTTAGCTGCATAATACAATAGTGGTTCTGGCTGACAAGAGGTCAAAATCCCACTTTTCAAAAAGCATAATGTGTGTATTTCTATTCTGACACTCTCACTCTTCTAGATACGAGTTCTCCCAAGAAGCATTTAGTTGATTTTGCACATCTTTAGAGACCTCACCCGTGTGCCTTTTGTAATGCTTCAGCATGTTGACTTTCTGTGCAAATTTTCGGTGACATTCCTTGCATTCATATTCTTTTATCCCTTTATGAAGTTTCATGTGGTGACGAAGTGCATGTTTTGTCTTCATTCCTATGAGACAAACAGACACAGCTAAAAGCGTGGTATGAAGTGGTATTTTCTCCATTTCTCCCACCTTCAGAGGAGAACTCAAACTAAATTCATTGTTAGCCAATAGCAATTTATCACTATTCTTCTAGACCCAGGCAAAAGCTCTGGAAAACATCCGAAGAATCACCGAGGAAGAAGCAGAACAGCAAGGAAAACAGAAGAAAAAACATTATCAGAGATATCACATTTAATGCCTTTACTAAAATGCCAGTTCAGTAATTGCTCAGATTGTAACAAATAACTCAAAAAGTAGAAACAGCTTTTGACAGTTGAGGCTCTTAGAGAAATCACTCTAAGTTTATGTCTGAAAACAACTTACAATGAAAAAAAATACAAGCAACCAAGATTTTTGTTCACTTTGGTGCTGCAAACGCAGCAGAATTCAGTCAGAGAAGCACTTCTCAATCTAACAGAACAGAGGCAAATTTTATTAACATTAGATGCATCTTACAGGTCATGGAAGCAGTTCATAAATTTAGAAGTGTTATATATATCTGTCAAGCTCCTGATTAATAGTTTCTAACACTTGCAAGTAAAGAAATTTACATTCAGAGGACCTTCCCAATATTCTAAGAGCAGAATTTGAATTCAGATATTCATCTGCTATTCAGTACCACAGTTAATGGAAAACAAGGCTTTAGACATACCTTTGCCACATTCTGCACACAAGTATTCTCGGATATTATCATGGACCCGCATGTGTTCTTTTAACATGTCTTTCCTAGCAAATGATTTGCCACATTGCTCACAAGCATGACTTTTTACACCTTAAAAATAAATGTAAAAGACAACATAAACAAACAAAAAAAAATGTTAATGAAAAATGTGCATCCCCTCAAAACTGACTAGATTGGTGAATTAGAGGGCGACAGTCCATCTGTGTCGTCAGCCACATCTTTCATGCATACTGTAGTCCAAACTGCACTAGGAGAGTTAGAGAAAGAAAAGCTGCTTTTTTGTGTGTGTGCATGATCTGAAAAAAGACAAAGCCTGAAGTAGGGCAATACTGTATAGCATGAAATAATAATGAATTGTTAAAAATGATTTTGCAATAGCAGTTTTCAGCCTGTGTAATGGTGAGAAGGCGACATGGATAAGAATTTGAGGAAGAACGGAATACAGAATTAGGTTTTTTAGCAGATGAATCCTGCATGGGATTAACTAAGGATCTTCTGCACTGTGGGCTTTGACCAAATATCTTCATTAACACTTTCTGCTTTAGAAAACTGGTCTACCTTAAAGCATAAATAGATAATTTATCTTATTGTAACTTAGAATAAAAACCTAGAAGCTTTTTTCTTGGGGAAAAAGGAAAAAAAAAGGCAGGCACTGGCAACATAAATTTTTTTGGAATATTGATAATTATAAAGAAACACAGCATTTTTACCTGTATGTATAAGCTTATGTCTTTCCAGATTCCCTATACTGTTAAAAATCCTTCCACAGATTTCACATGGATGGATGTATCTGAAACCAAAAAGACCAAAAGTGTCACACCTCCCCTGAGACAGAGATGATTTTTAGACATTTCTGTCAGTAACTTTATTTGGTAATTACTAGACAAGTTCCTTCAACTGTAAATGTAAGCTTGGAGCACTTTGGTATTGCTATGTCCTCAAATCATAATCGTGTTCTTGTTTTTTAATTCTTATTAAAAAGCACAGATTTATACTTTACAAAGACCGAACTGGGAGGCTGTTGATTAATAACACTAAGTGAATTACTAATGTTATATATTTCATTATAGCCCAGTTCTCCTAAAGCATCGGATGAGAGAGCCACCGTGACTACAGAAAGACAGCTCCTCTTAGCAGCCCAACAAGTCATCTTACTTCTGCACATTAGGATCAGGTAGGTTCTCCCGGTGAATGACCATGTGTGCATGGTAAGTGGCCTTCAAGGCAAAGCGTCGATTACAAATGCTACAGCCATAGCCTTTCTCCTTGTGCACGTCCATTATATGCTTCAAGTACTCCTTTCCTCGGCCGAAAGTTAACTGTGAAATGAACCAATAGTGAATGAAAGGGGAAGAAGTTCCTTGCGAACAGCTGTGGTTTAGTAACACATTATTGGGATCTACAGTCAGAAGCAGCAGTCAGAAATATTCTGCTTATCGCTAGATGAAATATCTTTGAAAGCTAGATTCGGGACTGAACCTGTTTGGCCATTACAAGCACTCTGCTACAGGACATCAATTAACTCACTCAGAAAACCAGATCAGTATGGTATCTCTGTGTCATTGCTGACAGAGGGCAGAAGAGCATAATGAAAACAGTTCACTTATTTTTGGGCAGAGAAGTGCTTCTTGTACTACATTAGTAGAAGACCTCCAATTATTTGTGCAGCAAGGAACAGACTTAAAAAGAGCCACGTATAATCTTCACTAGCTGTTTAAGCAAGGATGCCACAGACAGAGATAAATGTTTTTTGAGCTCTAAGGCATAGTATTCCATTCTGCAGAGAAAGCATCAGCACTAGCTTCAGGGAGTTTGTATTTCTTGGCATTTGTAGGGCAGAGATTCCAGCTCAGCTCTTGAAAGCACTACAGCTACAACAGACAGGAGCTCCACCAGGGCCAAGTAGCGTTGCATATTCTTATATGCTCCTATGTATCAGGGCAAAGTACCACGACAACATGTTCATTTGCTCTAATTTTGCTTCTATTCAGGGCACGGCTGACAGCACTGTACAGCTTGGTGAAGATGTCCTTTGGGAAAAGGCAACTAAGTGAGAGACTCCCAAAATCTTGGAACACATATTTCACTAATACTCATTTGTATGTAGTTCTCCTTTAAGAGTGCATCAATTTTCAGCCAAAAACAGCCTCCCTATCTCACCATAGCTTACACTCATCTTCCATCGCCTTACAGTTCACAAACTTCACAAACACCTGCAGAAGCACTAAAAGAGACCAGCTTTCAGAAACACCCTACTAATTTGAAACAGCAACATTTCCCTCATTTAGAAGCATATATTTTATACAGTTTATGTACCCATTAAGTGCCAGACGTTAAAATTAGCAAGTATATGATTAACTGGTGCGACCACATCTTATGCTTACTGACATAAGCTTAAAATCAGTTTGCAGATAAGAACAGAAACCTGAAGTACTAATATCTCCAAGTCTTTTCCATGAGAAGGTAGGCTAAGTGCTTTCACTACATTGTGTGTATCTGTGATATAAATTCTGATTTCCAGAGGACAAGCCAGTGATTTAACTCCCAAGATTCTCCAGCTCCACTGCCAGTTTGGCCAGTTCTGCTGTTCCCACAGATCATTTTTTTGCAACCCTCTCACTCCTGCGCAATGTGCTCCCCATGAATATATAGAACCCAAAGATCCCATTCTTCCTCATTACTTCTTTACAAAATGGCAAAAGCCATGCAGTTAAAGGCTGACAGAGTCTTCCTCTGCTTGCTGACAAGTAAGCAAAGTATATTCCAGTACCATCCTGGTAGTAATAGAGTAGGCCAAGAATAAGCGTTCATGTTGGACGCTAACAGGAGTGTTAATCCCCCAAAGTGGATACCCACTAGACAGCATTTGATCTTTTTGAAATGAATCAAATTGTGAATGGCACCATTCAGAAATACCACTTGAACATAAATATTTTTTTAATTTGCACATAATTAAAACATAGTCTAAGAATTGAATGAACAGAAATTTACTGTTTCTTCCTCCAGTTTTGCTTGCTTGCTGCCTCGCATACAGGGAAACATATGCATTTATCTTTCTAAGTGTCTGGCATTCACCTTGCAGAACACCACCATGTCTTGTGGAATGACATCACTTTGTAGATCAGAGCACTGCAGAGGAGAGCAGACCTGTGAGCTGGCCTGCTCTTTCCTAATTTTCAGCATTACTTAAAGTTATAAATAATTGATAGACACCTCCACTCCTTCCCTCCCATTAAATTAATTTGAAAGTATTTAAAGCTACCTGGCACCTTTTGCAGCTATACTTGTGAGGCTCAGAATCTGCACTTTCATCAGAATTGTCATCATTTTCTTCTGATGAGATTCCAATTTTACCAATGAACTCTTCCCTCTGGTGATCGTCCATTAGTGCTATATCCTGTGCAAAGTAGGAAAGAATATTATGTTTTCATAGATTAAACATCTATTTCAAAATGTAATACCTCAACAGCATTTTCTCCACACTGACTGCCTCACATTATCAGCTGCTGTAGCACTATTTATCAACGTCATCTAGATTATCTTCCCATTTCATTCAAGTAAGATAAAGAAATTCACTCTGTCCTCACTCTGTCACTCTGATTAAACAAGAAACAACCATTTATCTGAACAGATAATACCAGATTTTGTGTACAGAATGAATTTTAATGTAAACAGAGTCAACGGGTTCAGTATTACATCCACATAAGAGTCTTTACAAATGTCACTGAGTGATGCAATTCCTTTAGATTTCGGGTTAACCAAGTGATGCCAAAATAATCAGCATCTGTTTAGACACTGCTAGTCTTTTTTTTTTTCTTTTTTTTTTTCCCTGTTTAAATGATTTGAATCATTTTGACAAAACCAGGTTAGGAACTGAGCATGCAGCCAGTTATACTGGTATATACAAGAGAATCACAATCACTGTCATGGAAAAGAGCAGGAACAGTTAATTTTGTTGTTGGTTGGTGAAGTTTTTTTCAGTGCAGAGAGGGGATGACAGTAAACCCTCATCTCAGCCAAACTACAGCTGGAAAAATACATCTGTTAGCAGCTGTCTTGTTAGGTAATTATTCTTTCTGCTTTAAAGCAATCCACCTCAATGACTCATGCAAAGTCACAAGTTTAGAAGAGCATTCTGAAATAACACATGTGGAAACCCAGAGCCATAGGTAAAGAACACAGTGCTTGCTAGACTGCAGCAGAAACATCTCCACACAGGATACACAATCACTTGTGTTGCCATACAACACGTGGCTGTAACACTCTCACTATATTTATCCATATGTTTGTTAATGTTTGCTAAATAACATGACTTCTCTACCAAACAATTAACACAGTACCTTAAAATGGACATGAATGTGATCTCTCAACACATCCACTCTAAAAAATTTACGTCCACAGATTTCACAGGTGTATTTCTTGTCTCCATGTGTTAGAAGGTGTTTGTTCATATTGCTTCTACATGAAAACACCTAAAAGAAAGAAGGATGGGTTTTTGTATCACATCCAGCAGAGCTGCAGTTCTTTACAAGTTACCCAACAGATAGCTAAGAATGTACCTCCTGTCTTTTTTATTTATTCAGACCAGAAACAGACAGGAACATCTGTTATCTAGCCAGCAGATGACCTCACAAACTGGTGACAAAGCAAAACATATATGCAGCTCCAAAGAACTTAATGAAATTGCCTACTTATTAGAGGTGGGCTTACAAATAGATGCAGCAGAATTACATAGGGTAAGTTTATTTAGACAGCTTTTGAACCAAGAATGTTGCATCTATCTGTAAAAAGATACATCCACAAAATCTATCTTCACTGAAATTAACATACTGAAAGCATCAAAATCAAAAGCTTACCCCCCAATTTAAGTGTTGCTTGAGTACACCTTCCACCATGAATCATTAAACATTTCTAAAATCACTAGTAAAATCCAAAGTCTTTGCACTGGTGACAGTAGCAACTTCAGATAATGAATATTAAGCTCCAGAACACAACAATGGCACAATCACACAATGAATTCACTTGGAATTCTAACGGATTTTCAATACAGTCAATTGTAGCCATTTTTATTCTGGAAGAAAATCTTCACTCTAAATAGTGTAAGCCATGAGGATTCACTGCCAGACACAGTGACCATGTTGCATGTCCTGAAAAAACTCTCATCTGAACTTCAGTTTTGTTCTTATTTTTGTCATAACAGCTTCCACAATCACTGGCTGTAGTGGAACTTGGGCATATAATAGAGCTCATGCAGCTGAAAGAGGATCATCTTGGCTGGGCCTCAGGACTTGCTGCTGACTGACTATGCATCTGTGTAAGTTGCAAGGCAGTCTGATGTGGCACATACTGCACTAAATATCATTTACCTCAACCTTTTGGCAGACGGTGTGTCTATTCAAGTAGATAGCTATTATGTTTTAATGCATGGCTGGTAACATGTTCTATGTCAAGATAATTCATTTAGAGACTCAGAGCTGAGGCACTGTACCCTCAGCATGTTCCTGGAGCTACAACACATAGCTTCACGGGGCACATGCTGGCAAAGCAGCCTACCTTCCCACACACAGGACATCCTGAAGGCTCCTTCTTGTAGCGAACCATGTTTTCCGTGCTGTGTTCAAAGTCTTCTCTTTTCACACGCCTCACCCCTTTACAGAACAGCCCCCATCAAAAAAACAAAACAAAAAAAATAAACCATGGCTTTCCACTCCAATCTGCATGCCCTCTCAGGTGAGTACTGTAAAGAAGAGTGAAATACTGGGAAGAGCCTCAATGCAGAATTTAATTGCTAGCAAAAGGATCATTTCTTAGTAAAAATGCCATCTTAAGAATACAGAAGAATTCTGCCAAAGGGAAGTATTGTGGCCTGTTGGATATTACTCCAACTGCAATGTGTCTGAAAACAGGAATTTATTGCCAATAACAGAAAATAGGCAGATCTAATAGGCCTTGGTATTTTGATCAGATATCCAGGCTACAAATCCCTTTGTCAGTCTCTGAGGGGAGAGAGAATAACCCAGCATCATTTCTGATGTTCAAGGATGATTACAGACCTCTTTCTTTGCTACTTTCCATGAAGAAAAGGGCTGCTGCTGTTCTGTGACAACTGAATGTGAAACTTCTTGCCATCGCTACTCAAAACCTTGTCCTCTAGTTCAGGACACAGAGAGCTGAATCATGAAAGTCCAGTGATGGCTGGCTATGCCCAAAGTGACAAATTACATAATTTGACTGCTTTATTATTATTTTTATATATATATCACCTTCATTCTTATCTTCTACACTACTAGTGGTATTTTAACGTATAATTTGGTAAGCTGTCATTGTCCAAGTTTTTCCAGACCCTTTGAGGAGTATCTGTAACACAGAATCATATCATAGAATGCTGTGGGTTGAAAAGGACCACAATGATCATCTAATTTCAACCCCCCTGCTATGTGCAGCATTGCCAACCAGCAGACCAGGCTGCCCAGAGCCACATCCAGCCTGGAACATAACATCCTTAGATGTTGGAAATTTTGAAATCTCATAATCTCATCTTCATATACTCCCTAGATTACATCACACAGTATTCCATTTATACAATATTGGTCAAGTAGCAGCCTATAGAATAGATTTATATTTATACAGCAGTCACTTTCAGTTAATTCTCTGCTTTCAGATATTCTAATTACTCCAGGATTCATTACTGTTATTTTTCATAAACTTCACATACTGCTGAAACCTGCAACTTTACAGCAAGAAACTGACTAAAAATGACACCTACCATAATAACTAGGTTCATAGGTGGTAAGCTTACCTTCCAGGTGTCGCCTTTGATGGTCCAGCATGACATCCTTCCTGTAGAACATCTTATTGCAGATTTCACATGCAAACTTCTTATCTCCATGCTTTTTCTTGTGTTTGGAAAGATTACTGTTTGTAGAAAAGAATCTGAAACACATCTCACACTGGAATGTCTTGTCATCTGTAAGCAAGAGAAACCAGGCAGCTTTTTAAAAGGAAAGCAAGTTTTCTATGTTTGTGACATATCTTTTAGTTCTTTTGTGAAACCTGAGTTATAGCATACAAGTAATCAATCATTATATATAGATTGAGGAAGGAAATGAAGTATGTATTTTTTTTTAACTCTAAAATCTGTCCTCTCATTAAAAGTATAATAAACACCAAACAATACACCAAGTGCATCTTTGCTATCTGTGAAGTTAACAAGCCCTGGAGAGTATTTCTTCAAAAGCAATAACAACATATGTCAGTTCAACACTGACTCTACCATCATATCTTCCTTCCCTGGTCTATTTCTATCATGGTCTAGCATACATTAAAATAACATTCAAGGAAGACTCAGTTACAGTTGATTCAAGTTTTCAGTGATGGTAAAATAGCTGTGTATATGGCAACACATCATAACACTGTCAGCTGTATCTAAACATCAGAATACTGCCAGCATTGGCTCCTAATGTCAGCCAGTACAGTATACTCCAGAAGAAAGTACAAAATCTCAGAAGAGGAACATTACAAGTAACAGGCCTATGGGAAATTTGTTTTATATTCAGTAGTTGAGACTTCTGTCAAAAAATGAAAGCATGGTCCTTTAGGTGGAATTTGCCAACACTACAGCAATCACAAAGATGCTAACTGCTTGATTTGTCAAATTGGAGAGCAAAAACTGCTGCTCATTATGGTAGCAGTCAACTCAGAAAGAAAATGAGCCAATCTCTTTGAATACTGAGGTCATTCAGCTTTGCTTCCCATTCTTCATAAGGCTGAGTTCTTATTCAATCTGCACCCTTTCAAAGGAAATCAGAAAATTTATTTTGAATGGTGCTTGAGGCAGCAGCTACCCAGGTGATTCTGAACAGGGAGTTCTCATGTGTCTATAAAAGTAATCAGGCTGTCATTTTCTAAGCATAAGATCACTCAGAACATCTAATAGGAGTAATAACAAGGGAAGGCTGTGGAAGGAAAGGACAGGCTGTAGTGATAGCAAGAAGGAAACACATGGAGAGATTATTTTAAGTATAAAGAAAGCATGAAAAAGCAGAAGAAAACTAATCTCTGAAAATTGCAGACTATCAATAATAGTGACCTCTTTTCCAGTTCCTCTTTCTCAGAGAAATTAGTTTTGGAACTAAGTTTCAGGAAAGAAAGTTAAACAGAGACAGTGACAGAGTATCCGTGAACATACAAGTGAAATACCAGTGACGATATTTTATAGGTGAGCAGGGAAAAGAAAAAAGGCAACACATAAGTGGATGTATTACTCTACAGATTATGGATTCTACTTTGATTATTGCAAAAAGAAGTTTTATAAGGGAAGGAAGAAAGGAAAGCGGCAGGCTGCTTGCAATAATGAAAAAAATCCAAATGTGTACTTTCCCTTTGTAGTTAGTATGCTGTGGTGGATTTGTGGGCATACCCATAAAGATGAGAGGAAGCTGAAACATTAGCCACGCTCACCTGTCCTGCAGTTATGGAATTCCAAGGCACTCTCTATTCGAAAAGCCTTTTCACATGTTGTGCACTTGTATCTGTACTCACTGTCCACCTGAGGATTACAAAGATTATTTGAGAGGGGAAAACGTTGAGTCATGATTGACAGAGAAATCTCAATTACTTTTTCTGCTTTTTATCTTGACCAATTTTTCTGCCTTCAACGTGATGTTTAAATATACACCGGTGCAAAATTCTAACGCTATATTATCATGCTATGTTCCTACATTTGATCTCTACTAAAAAAACAAAACAACAGAAAAACCAACAGTAGATCAATAGACCAATAGACCATGCGTGCATCTAACAGTCTTCCTGATTACCCCGAGTCTGACAGAGAAATTCTGAAAAGCAAGTAACCTGACTCATCCTCTAGCTTTCAAATAGATGCCAGGAATACGAGAGCCTTGGGTCTTGATGTCAGGCAACAGAAATTTTCAATAAGACCCCACCACTGGGATGTTTAATACTAATATGGTGGTAGTAGAACTAAAAAGCCCTCGTCAGCAGGCACAGCACTCTGCTATAAGCTCTGTAAGTTTACACATGGGCTCACAGCTCTCATTAATGCAGCCTTTAGCCAGAGTATTCATACACTATCTCTGCAACAGGCAGAGATAAATAAACGAGGACAGGCAAACAAAAGTAGAGCAACACTGTTTGGTACAATAAACTGAAGTCCAATCTCACCTCTGGGTCATGTAGGTGCAGCTAATTTCAGCTTGTCTTACTGTAATTGATGCCTGAAAACACCCTTCTACGGGAAATTGAGACACAAAAAAGAACTTTATGGCCTTACGTAAGCCCACGCTTTCCAAACTGATGAGCTGTTCTAACAGAAGATGTTACCTCTCCTTATCAGTCTTACCTCACTTACAAGAAATTCACAGAGATATCCGCTCAAGCATAATTGACCCAAACTCCCCAGTGAGCACCTGGAAGCTCACTGCACATTTTCACATAACCTCAGAAAAAGCCAGCTGGTCATTTCCACTCACTTCATTCCTGCTGTGCTTGTATGAAACATGCTGCTTTAAGCTCTCCTTACGGCTGAACAGCTTTGCGCATTCCTCACATTTAAATAGTTTGTCACCTGAGGGCATCAATCAAGATTAAAAAAAAAGTAGTCAGAAACTGATAATAATCAACTCTAAAACAAGACAGGGGAAATCAAAGCACAAACAAAACAAACAGGCTAATGATTAGAAGCTTTAGTAATTCAGGAGATCCAGATAGTACATCTTAACCTTTTTCATCCTAGTGAAGTTTACCAAGTGACAATTTTGTTTGATTCCCCCCCACCCTTTTCTGAAGTGCTGTTTTTTGCAAAATCTTTAGAAGCAGGTCACGAGGAATCCTGGAACTGCAGATCACAGAAGGGAAAGCACTTTGGTGATATTTTCACAGCAGTGTTGATCATGAGACTGTTCAGATGGGGGAATATATCTGTAAAGGGACTCATAGTTTTGGAAAGTCATCACCTCCTTCCCCCTGCTTAAATCTGTATCTAGATGCAAATTTTAAATAATTTCAGTTCCTATAGTCTGCATAACTTAAAAAAGAAGAAAAAAAAAAGGAAGAGCTCTATTAAAACAATGCATACCAATATCTAAGAGTAGCTTAAGATGTTTTTACTCAAAAGTGGAACCAATGAGAGAAAGAAACAATGCACAAGCAAGGCAAAAGCAAACCTACCATGAGAACGGATGTGCCTGCTGAGGTTACTGCTGTTCTGGAAGATCTTACTGCAGATACTGCACTGATAGACTCTTTTGTGCTCCCCAAGTTGTTTTATCAGCTTCCGCCGTATACCATGTCTACTGGAGAGAATTAAACTTCTTTTGAGGGACATGCTGTTTTGGTGATGAGCAAACCTACTGGATCAGAGAAAGAAAGGCAGGGACTGAAAGGTATCCCACAGGTTGCAAGAAAGTCCCACCAGATGGCGAAAGCTAGAAGATGTTATGCTCAGCTTCTGACAGGAGAGGGAGCGCTGGAGCCTCATCATTGCGAAGACGACCTTTCGGCCGCCTGCTAGAAGCAGCAGATGTTGGAAAGCAGCTTGCTTCGAATTAACTTCACCCAAGACAAAAAAGAAAGGAAGCAGGAGCCACCAACCCCACAGATTGTCTTTTCAGGCCTCTCAGAGGAGCACAAAGGATCCGTTCTGCTCCTCTGAAAAAATACCATTAGCATGCTTTCAGCTTAGAAATCTTGGCAGTTTTCATGCAAAAAGCACGTATGGTAAAAAAGGCAGCAGGGCACCAAGAAGCAACAGTGTTCTATTTCCCAGCACCACCACCAGCTGGAATGCATTTTTGATGGCTCTGTATCTGCTAAGGACTGTAGTATATAGCATTACTAGCTAATTTTGAAATATCTAACAAGCACTTTATTATGCAAAAAAATAAAAATCAAGAAGCCAATTTTACCAAGTCAGAAAGACGAAAAATAATTTTAAAAGTCCTTGATATCTAAAAGTCTCCTTGAGGTTCTGGTATACTTACGTTTTCACTTTCCACTGCTCTAAGTCTGAGGTGACACACTCAAATCAATATGAAGTGATTTATGAGTTAAAATACAAACCAGACTGAATAATTGTTAGCTTTCTTTTAAAGCAAAAATCTATTTGCCTGTTTTATGACCAACATTCAATAGGAGTATATTCAATTGCACAGTATTTCATTGTGAAACTGCAAGAGACTTTGGGATCACATTGAATTAAACCTGTCACGTGACAGAAAATGAAATTATCATATGTTCCAGCCCTCTAGCACCAATATCTCATCAACCATGCATCACCCTACAGTACATGAGCCATCTCTGTGGCTCTTCTAGCAGCAGCATCACGTTTTTTACAGAAATGAGAAAGAGCACCTATGGGCCCAGTAGAAGAACTGTTGCACGCTACTTAATCTTGATTAAGCCTGAGAGGAAATTCTGCGTTCCAGAACACTTACTTTGTGACTGAACTGATGCTATTCGTGGTGCTAGGCACCTTTCCTAAAACCAATTCCATTATCCTCTCTTCTGCAGCTGATGGCAGAGCCACTTCTTCTGGTGGGACTTCAGCTGCAGTGTCAGCTACACGTTCCACTGCAAACATATCATAAAAATACAGTATTAATGTGATAGCTAGAAAGAAAACCTTAATACATGATTTTTCTTTTGTAGTGATATATGCGTAACAAATAACAGATTGTTAATGAGTAAGCATGACTTGCAGGATACAAAAAGGGGCTACAAAATCACAGGTCAAAGTGCAACGTCTTACCTTTCCACAGCCTACCACTAAGGGGCCAGTTGACTATATGCAAGGTGAAATATTCTATGTGACCTTCCCTTAAAGAACAGCAAGGTCCTGAAAAAAGCCCCTTCCAGGAACACCACCGTATGTCAGAGAAAGGAAGGTATCTTTGCTTGAGGGAAGATGCTTCTTCTCCTGTTCCTTCCTTTGGAAAGAGTAGATAATAGCAGGACAAGGGGAAATGGTTTTAAGTTGGATGGGGCCCTGGGCAGCCCGGTCTAGTATCAAATGGGGAGGCTGGTGGCCCTGCACATGGCAGGGGGGTTGGAGATTCATGATCCTTAAGGTCCCTTCCAATCCTGGTCATTCTGTGAACCTTGCAGGAAGCTAGGCAGGTCTCTCATAATCACCATCCTGCATTTCTCTGGCCCTTTCTATTCCTAAAACTTTTGCAGGAGAATGCAGGTAATCTAACTATAGATGTTGCAACCTTTATTGCAGACCTGGATCTGACAGAAATATAGGTTTGTACTTATCTGCTTTAGAGATGGTCCTAAAAACCTCACCCTGTCTCTGTGCTACTTTGTAGGCCTTTTTGAGAAATAAAGACACATGAAGGGGGGGTATGACTTAGCATTTTCTACAGTTTTGTTTTACCTGCAGGATCTTTCTCTTCAGCAACAAGGGGTGCTTCTGTTTCTGCTTTTGTTGTTTTGATCTTCCTTCCCCGCCTGGCCTTTCTCCTTGAGTCTGTACTGGCACTGGCAGCATCACAAACCACTGGTGGATCCGCAGGGGGAGCCTCTGTTACTTTATCTGCAACAACCTCACTTTGGCTGGTTTGGGGGGCACATTTAGCTTGTTCCAGGTGACTCATCAAGTGCTCTGAACGGATGGAAAGAGCAGGAGTATAAAGAGGTTGCCATGAAATATACTAAGGGATAGATTGATCTGAAGCCTATTGAACAGGTCAACCTCATTTAACAGTGACTCACTTCAAATTATTTCAAAAGTAGTCACAATACCATCCTAACTAAAAGCAAACTGTCTGATAAACATTCACATAATTACTAACATTGACTGCAATTTTTAAGAGGTCTGTTAGATGTAACCGGAAACAGGTTGTGCCCCTGATAATTTCAACCTTAACGAGGGTAAATTTAGATTGGACATGAGGAAAAAGTCTTTTACAGTGAGGGTGGTGAGGCACTGGAACAGGTTGCCCGGAGATGCAGTTGATGTGCCATCCCTGGAGACTTTCAAGATGAGACTGGATAAGGTCCTGAGCAACCTGATGTAGCTGTGGTGTCCCTGTTCAGCACAGGTGTGTTGGGCTACATTACATTTAAAGGTCCCTTCCAACCCTAAGGATTCTACAATTCTATGATAATGGGTACATTTTTCCAAATACCCAAGTTATTTAGCAACCCGAGTGTCCTTTTCAAAAATGAGTCAAATGGTGACAGCTCTCAAATGTTTTAAACGGAATAAAATAGCTGCAAATGAAATGCAGAAAAAACATATTTTATTACTATTACTATATCTGTGTCACAAACACCAGACAGTATCATTAACTGCAAGCTGGGATCACTTACTGATATTATACACTGTTTATGCAGTTCCCTGTCCTTGATATTCCTAATATTCCTATCATTTTCTTGATAACGATTTTCTAGATTCAATATCTCAGCTGTTTGCCCAGAGACTGCTTGCTGCTATATTAATAACATCATTTTACCTACCCCTCATCCCTACCTTCTTTGTCAAAGGAACACAAACATAAAATCTTTATCTTACTACATCATGGACAAAGATATAGCTTTGCAGTCTGGAAGAATGGAACTCTCCTAACACCTCTCAGTACCATCATCAATTTTTAGCACTCCTTACCTGTCAAAAGCTGAGGCTCCTGGAAAGCAGATGAACACACTTTACATGTCCACTGGCTGGGTTCTGCTTCTGCAGCTCCACTGCCTTCTGGAGTGCTCACTAAATCACAAGAAGAAATACTCTAAAGCTTTGAATATGGGAAAGTAGTAAATCCCTGTAGTCTTATTCAGCTTGCAGTGACTCCTTGTATATCACAAACGATGATTTAAGCAATAAGAGGCTCACAGAGGCAGCTGCTTAATTTTTGACTTCCCAGCTATATTCCACCAATGTAATCAGATGCCTGTACATGTTTAATTCAAAAGGAAATGAAGTTTGATTTATTCTCTGGGGCCACTTTGGGACGTTGCAGACATGAACACCTGAAGTCAGAAAAGAATCTAAATGGTTGCAGGAGAACATTGGTGCTTTTGTAAAGTCCTAAGGTCCCTTCAGCACCTTCTGAAGAGCTGTGATGATTAAAGGCACAATAAAAAGTATTTTTTTGCACCATTAAAATTGGAGCTACCATTACTCTACTGGGTGAGCTGAGGACAGAAGTAAAAAAATCATCCTTGCTCTCTCTGCAGAGCATCACAGATTAAAAACATTTGGATGAACAGATGTATGGGTGAGAATAATGAAAACCTGGTTTTGACTAGTTTTGTTAATTGGATATTCTACCAGTCTACTGTATTAGGATTTTAATTAGCCTATCAGCTGGCACACAAGAAGAAATAGAGAGGAAAATAGATCTGGAGTTAAAAACAAAGGGAAATGGTTACTTTGCACACAGTCCATTGTCTTTCAGTCCTTGGATGATCTGTCTACATTTGTCATGAGTATCTCATAAATCTAGACCAGTTCACAGATTTTTTGGTACACACAGAATATTCCACAGCACACAAGAATTCCCCAGAAAAGGAGGATGACACTGTAATTAGATGAAGTGAACACCAGCACAGAAGATTCAAACTGTATGACAGTAAGCACTCAGTTAAACTCTCTCTGCCTAATCTGTACCCCATCTGTACTGGGATGATAAAGATACTTCTTCCTTCTTGTTCTTGGCTCTTAAGCCAAAATAAAAGGCTCTCTGAGGCTACTACAAGCATGTTTAATGTTCTACACTACACACATCAGATCTCATCCACACTGTAATAAATAAATAAAAATCATAGAATCATAGAATGGCCTGGGTTGAAAAGGACCACAAAGATCATCTAGCTTCAACCCCCCAGCTATGAGCAGGGTTGCCAGCCACCAGACCAGGCTGCCAAGAGCCACATCCAGCCTGGCCTTGAATGCCTCCAGGGATGGGGCATCCACAGCCTCCTTGGGCAACCTGTTCCAGTGTGTCACCACCCACTGTGTGAAAAACTTCCTCCTAATATCCAACCTAAAACTCCTCTGTCTTCATTTAAAACCATTCCCCACTGTCCTTTCATTATCCACCTTTGTAAACAGCCATTCTCCCTTCTGTTTATATGCTCCTTTCAAATATTGGAACCACCTCCCCGGAGCCTTTTCTTCTCCAAGATAAACAAGCCCAGTTCTCTCAACCTTTCCTCACAGGAGAGGTGCTCCAGCCCTCTGATCATCTTAGTGCCCTCCTCTGGCCCCGCTCCAAGAGCTCCCTGTCCTTCCTGCACTGGGGGCCCCAGACCTGGACGCAGTGCTGCAGATGGGGCCTCACAAGAGCCAAGTAGAAGGTGACAATTACCTCCCTTTCCCTGCTGGCCACCCTTTTTTAATGCAGCCCAGAACACAGCTGACCTTCCAGGCTGTAAGCACACACTGCTGGCTCATGTCCAGCTTCTGGTTTACAGGACCCCCAAGTCCTTCTCCACAGTTCTCTCAAAGGGTTCTTTGCCCAGTCTGTATAAAACACCTGGGATTGCCCTGGCCCAAGTGCAACACCTTGCACTTTGCCTTGTTGAACCTCATTAGGTTCTCATGTGCCCACTTCTCCAGTCTGAATGATTCCCAATAATTCAAAAACAGGAATTCCTTCTTCAGAGGCTATGAAAAAAAAAAAAAGTAGTATCTTGAGAGATTTGTAAAGGTGACCAAAGATAGCAAGCCTGAACAGCAAAATTTTGTGTAATTAAAAAAAAAAAGTCAAACTATTAAGCAATATGTAAGGTATTGGATCTACGTCATGAAGTTTCTGTGGCTAGTAAAAATGACAATTCACAATCTGCAAAACTGAAGTCCGTTTTTGAAAACTGTCCCTCATTTTGTGTCTCCCTTGCTCCTTACCTGCCTTGAACCTAGAGACCCTGACTGTGTACTGATTACCCAGGAAGAGTCATGATCTGCTTAGCTTTCCACTTTGTCAGGCTTCCAGGTTGAAGCAAAGATCTGTCAGTTTGCAATAGCTCTGCATGACTTAAGGTCAGTATAAGATTCAAAAAAAGGCATATTTTGTTGTGGAAACATGAAAACATTACAAGCAGTGGGAATACTTCAGGGTTCCCAAAGTATAACAGCAGCATTTTGTTTCTGTTAAAGCTGGGCTTTCAGACAGTAGAGTGAAGGACGTAGAAAGCGTTGTTCACATTTTTTGTCATTTTTTTTCCTGGAAAAATCAGCATGCTAAACTGAAAAGCAGCTGTCTGGCCAGCTTCATATTTAGACTGTGACAGTATCCATGTGAAATGAATAGACCTCTTCTGATGAAGTTCTCTTACACATCTGCAACCTTCTGCTCTTTTCCTGTCTATTTTTAATACTAGTGAGTAAAATTTAACCAACTTTTTCAAAGAACAGACACAGAATGCTTTCTTTTGATCCTGAACTCCATATATACTATATACCCTATATATGCTATATATTGCTACATACTCTGAGTTTACTTTTAGACATGGTGACTTTTGTTAAAAGGACTCTAATTCCGCTGTTCCATTTACCAGAGATTACGTGCAGATTGCTTCATAATCAGCCTCAGGGACTGATGGTCTGTGACACCACCAGTTATGTCCAGATCTCCATATTCTTTGCCAGTAATATCCATATTGCTTATAAATTTAACTAAATTTGAGTTCATGTTCTACTCAGTGCAGTCTGAACCGTTCTAGACTTCTAGCATTATTGTAATGTGGGGAGCTCTGCCAGCAAACAGCACTGTTCTTACACTCACATGTTTTCTTCTAGATCCTGACCATTTGAACAATTGCACTTTGCATAAAAAGTCTAAAGATTGTCTTTGCAGCTCCCCCGACTCAGCCCATATCACCTCCAAAGTCAGATGCAGTTGTTTTCATGAAAATCATCTGGTTAAAGGAATTTTTGTCCCTTTTGTCACATTTTAAGCTGCACACATGCAACTGTGATAAGGCCAAGAGAAATCTAGGCTTTCAAATACTTTCTAAATAAGTACTTGCTGAATATATAACTGTGGTAACTATGATGAAGTGCTATACCTAGAAGATTTTTACATTTACACCTGCCCTCTATCTCTCTTACAACTACCATAACTTTGCATACCTGTTGGATCAGCTACTTGTATGCTGGATTTCTTCGCTTTTTTATGGGGGAAGACGACAGTTGAGGGCTTTGGAGAGACTTTGTTCCCCTCCTTATCACATTCCATCACTACCAAGCACATATCTATGGAGAGGAAAAAACAGTTCCATTTCTTTACTTTCCAAACCCTTTGATTTTCTTGCTCTTTGCTGATGGCAGCAATTATAATTAAAAAGTTTTGCCTTATAGCAGGCCTGCAGAAAACATTACTGTGCAAAATCCTAACCAGCACATTCTTGCTCTCCAATTTGACACAATGTGCCCTTCATATTCTGGGGTATATAGTGAAAGTGCTGAAGAGAGAAAGCAGGACATACCCTAACACTATTTTTAAATACCTTTTTGAACGTGAAAATACATGAATGGTTTAAACTAAAGAGGAAAAAGATGAAACCCTTCAATTAATACCACTTGGAAAAATCTTAAATTCAGAAACAAGTTTACAAGACTAATTCAGTATTCCAGACTGTGCTTACTACCAAGATTAGCTGTATGTTATTAGCACTGGCCTCTCTGCAGGCCATTTGTCACCCCAAATTATACTCAGCGTAGCAATAACACCAGATGGGAGTACACCCAACTCAACAACAGAAATTGCCCTTGCAATGCTGAAGGATCAAGCTTTTTAGCTAAAGAAATGCAAATATAGGGAAAAAAAAAAGCAGAGGGGCAGAGAGATAAAAGACCTCTGGCAATTCTAATTTGGGCTCTAGTAAATCTGCTGCCTTTTTCGCCAATGCACAGGCAATCAAGTAGAATGGAAGCTTACTTCTGAGCTTACGTCATTCCAGTGGGTTCCGTGTAAAGCTGCAGAAGGTAAAAGTTTTTCAGAATGGTACAGCAGTTTTAAGCAAAACCAAAACATTTTCACTCCAACTGAAAAAACATGGCTTCTTTACCAAATTAGCATATACATTTAGACATACATTGACAACTGAGCCCCTTTGCTCTTGTATCCTCAAGTGATTTTGATGCAGCTAACAGTTCTTCAATTAAGAACTAATTATCCAGTCTGTTGAGCCTGAAGAGGCCGAATCATCAAGTAGGTCATCCTTCTGCTTTCAAAAGCTGAGATATATCATGGTGAAGAATCTGTGCTTTCTTCTTGTAAGGTAACCATGTACACAGGTTAGCCTGACTCTGAAGGCTAACACATTCAGGGTCAGAGCCTAACCGATAAACAGCACTAGCAACTATAACTAGCAGCCCCTAAGAGGCTTGGGTCCTTAAGAAGGAAAAGAGGCCCCCACACATACCATTGGAAATACTAGTGACCTGCTTCAGCATTGGCTTTTCCATTTTTTTGGCGTAAAAAGCTGCATACCACACTCGCAGCTCAGTTCCTGGTGGGATGTCCCGGGAGGTGGTGAAATAAATATCATTGTCATGCTGGAAGGCAGTTAAGTTTTGATGCTCGTGTTCAGTGGCTGGTCGCACCATCATCATCCAGTTGCAATCATCTTCATTTGAGGTGTCAAAGTATAAAAAAGGCCCATCTTTCTGGAACACCTGCCAAGCAAATTATACACGTGATAAAGCCGTAACAAAAAATGCAAAGTTAAAAAAATGTATATATATATTTTTGCCATGGTGTTCATTCAAGGGACATCAGGTTCACTGAACAAGCCTCAACGTTTGCGTCATGAATCAGTCACATCCTCAGATGAGTAAAGTCTGAGACGGGCTACCAGGGGCAGGATGGGAACAAAGAGAACCCCCATCCCAAAAAGTCTTGGTATAGCCACTAGTTTTTCACAAAATGTGAATGACTCCATAGAGGAGAACAGATTGAAACCTTAACAGCACACTGTGAAACACCCATCAGCCCCTGCATCACATTTCTAAGTCCTTGCTTCCGAGTCATGTATTATTGAAAAGGATGAATTAAATTTTCACCATGGTATTTCTCCCATCAAAACTTGTCAAGAGAAAAATAAAGCAAATGCAAGACTTATTCTGCTTGTTCCATAAGACTAATGAACGTGCCACTGATTAAGCAAACAAGATCAAAGTGAAGCCAATGATTAAAAAACCCTGAAATGAACTGCCATGTGCCTGACACTTCCTGTATTATCACATGCAAGTGACAGACAAGCAATTGTGTGATTGGATTATATCCTAGCTCTTATCTCCCACAGAATGCTTCTGTAGATTAAACTGTTACAGTATATGCCTAAAAGATATCCCAGTAACATTCTTTGCCCATCTTTTCCCACAGTGGCAGAAAGTATAAAACCATCATGGGTAAAGCCAATTCCCTTTTATTGCTTTTCACATGCCACATCTTACCTTTAGGGGAAAAACAGTTTCTTTTTCAAGCTTGGCAACTCTCTTGGATTCAAATGGGCCAAATTGGGTACGTTTCACTAGCTGAGTCAAAGCAAATACTCCTTCAGTCCCATCTTCCAATTGTCTTATCTCCAAATTAGAAGGGAGAGATGATCTAAGAATTGAATAAAGAACTGAGTCATATATAGGACAAAATTGCAGGGATCAAGGGAAGAAAGATGTCAGCATTCACTCCCCCACTCTCCAGTGACAGAAAACTGTCTTCTGTCAAAATACCTTTATTTCAATGAGAATTCATAAACAGAAGAGAAAAAGTAACAGCAGTGGAAGAGGGCCAAATCAGCGGTTACTTAAGAGCACTCCACCCATCTAAGTCCAGGCACTCAACAGGCTGAGTCTATGGGTGGAAGGGGATGGTCCAGCACCACATTGAAGCTACTCTGTATCACCTTTAAAATATCGTGGCATTAGGAAAGGTCCCTGATGATTAGAGAACAACAAATGCTGCACTCACCTTCAGGAAAGAGTCAAAATGAACTACAGGTTGGTTAACCCTGCTTCAGTCCTTGGCAAAACTGTGGAGCAAGACCTTCTGTGAGGTATTTATGGGCACACCAGCAACAGGGGACTGGAAACAATCACACCTGATACACTCATTGCCACAGAGGTTTGTGGATGAGGGAAGGGCAGTGGATACAATTTGCCTTGACTTTAGCAAGGCTATCAACAGCCTCTCTGACCACACAGCCCTATGCACAGGGGGATGCCTTTGTAAGACAAGTACAACCCTGGTTTTTCAGCTCTGTGCTAATGGGTCAAAATCTAATTGGACAGGCTGACTACTCTATAAAGGCTGCCAGTGCCTCATCCACTTTCCTGTCTACGTGAAGAGAAACACAAAAAGATTACAATCTTAGTGATAAGCAAATGAATTGAAAAAAAAAAAGAAAAAAAAAAAAGCTTTTGGTTTTAATAGAAGAATTATACAGTAGTAGAGTTTGTGAAGTTTAGGAGATATTTCTTTTTTTCTAACTGTATAGGAACAATTTTATCTTTTCAGCAGAACAGAGGAAAACAGCTACCATGTGGTTACACAAATAGACTGGGTTTGAAGAGACCCATAGCCAGGTTTGTGGTTAAACTTGCCCTCAACCTCAGACAAATCACTCTCTCAGCTACTGTTCCCCAGATGTAAAATACATTACATCTTGTTTCAATTACAATTCTTGTTCCCATTTCTTATCCTACCTGTTTTCGGCTGTAAACTCTTCAAGAAAATGTATTTTTTTTCCCAGTAATACGGTCATTTTTAAACTCTGCTTTCAAATCCACTCTCCAGCAGCCAGCACTTCCACTAGGGAACTAGGGAACACCTATGCTAACATCTGCTAGAAGCAGCTGAAAACCAGTGCCCACACCATATTCACAAATGCTCACAGCTGGAACATCTGGACGTTACTACAGTCCTCCACCATACGAACAGACAAATGTTAAATTACAAGGCAATAAAAACACACCCCACCATAAAAGGTAAAAAAGAACAGTTTAGCTTGTCATTGAATCTTTTTGGGATGGGTTGGAGACTTACTGCACTGGCCACTTTCTGTGCATTAGGAAAGCACCTCCATCACCAGTTTGTACTATTCCTTACAAGAAGCACATAAAGACACACAAACTCCCTTCCCTTTTTGGATTTGTACTACATCTTCATCATAGCTGTCTTTTCTCCTTAGCAAAAGTCCCACATTTTACACCTTTTAATGAATTTTGCTTACAATGCCAGAAGTAAAACTAATGTGCTACTTCAGTGCTGTTTTCTTCTAAGGAGATTGAGTCTATTTGTTTCTTTTAGCAAGCATGGCCGTTTCTGTTGCACTGTTGTAGATTTCCTGACAGGAGCATTAGCCATAATCATTTGTACAGAGTCACAATAATGAGAACAACTTGCTTTGCTTCTCCATGGAGGAATTACAGAGATAATATCATGCAGAAAGATACAACCATTCACAGCACCGGGAAATCTGCATATGCTTGTCTGAAGCCAGCATGTTACATTTGAGGAGAGGAAGGAGCTGCAGATACGTGACCAAGGCACAAGTCATCCCCCCATCTGGAGCTATCTGACTTTTTGCCAGAAACTCGAGCAAAGAAGCCAAATCCTGATGAGCAGCGAGTTATGTTTTGGCTTTCATTCAGAAAAGCAATTAAGTGCATGCATCAGTTTTCTATTTAATAAAGGCTGTGTCCTTTTCACAGACCAGGGCTTTGCTTCTCAGCTGTCAGCGAAACAGCGATAATACCCAATAAAGAGCAAACACGACTTAAAGAACTAACGTGAGCATCAGTTAATCAGCACTAACACAAATGCTCCTTACCTGGCCCTGCTCAACACAAAGGAATCTTTGACTGTCACCACCGGGCCCAGCTCAGGGCACTCTGAATCATGGTACTGCCCACAGTCCTCGCACCCTGCAAGGAAGCAGACAGCAAACAGAGTTCATGGAAAACTGCTGGAGAACAGCTGCCTTTTTCTCAAGAGTCAAATGCAAGATCTATCACAATGTAAAATACATCTAAAGGTTTTTGGAAACAGCTTGGACAGTGTAGTCCTTCTAGAAATAAGATGTGCCCCATCCCTGGGCACAAACAGGGGATCTTGTGCAGGACACGAGGGCAGAGCAGGAGCCAAACTCTGCCTAGAGCCACAGCTGATGCAGTCACACTCCTCAGGCATGGTGTAGGCAGCAGCCAATACTGAGTTAGCAGTGCCTGGAGACAGCTTCTGGTGTCTTCCCAAACAAGTCAGCTAAGCAATGCATTCAAACTACTCCTTAACTCACTTTCAACTCACTAAATTAAGTGTTAGCATAAGTGTAAATTACCAGAGCTGAAAGGCCCCTACAAAATCATTTCCAGAGTAGGATAATTTGAAACTTTCTAAAATAAACCAGCTTAGCAGGATTTCAAATGCATTCACATTGCTTGGCTGTGAAAAACAGCAGTCAAACTGCCCTGCCTGGTCAGCAGCTGACGCAGCGTAAGAGATCATCACACACAGGTTATCCTCTCAGAGCTCCACATTCGCAAGGGCAAGTCAGTTAACCCCAGCAAGGCTGCAAAACAGAGGGTGAGCACACTTTGCTTGGAATAAGAACAAGAAATAAAGCAGTTTTGTTCAGGGTATGCCTTTGTGCTAAAAATGCTCTGCGTTCTTGACTGGAAACCTCTCCCTGCAAGTTTATCTCAGTGAACTAACTATATCTGCAGGGTTCCTGCAGCCTGTGGTGTCCTTGGTGAACCAAGTCACGAAATCACCATTTTTTCCCATCAGTGCCTTTTCCAGCTGAATGAATTTCCCAGCCCAGTTTGCTGTACAGCACCAGACAGATGGATCAAAGGGAAGGACGAGTGGGGAGGTGTTACTCACACATCACCGCCAAGCCTCAAGCCTACAGCCAAGCCACCTCCCCTATGGTGCAGTTTAACATACCACCACTCCCCCACGTTTGACATGGATCAAATTCAATCACTTGTAGTTCACATTGCACTTGATATAATCTGGGTTAAATATAAATTTCCAACACCAACCAGGATGGAGGAGCCACGGAGGATTGTGTAAAACAGACTGCTGAAAGGAATTAGATTATCACCTGCAAAGGTTGTCACCACCAAAGAGACCTGGAAGAAATTGCCAGAATGACAGCTCCTCAAACTGGCTTTGCTGCCAAAGGAAACAAAACACTTACTTCTCTATTCCTCTTATCTTTTGACTCCACTTAAACACCATCTACTAAAATAGCTGCTGTACAGGCTCAACAAGCATCGTCCCAAACACATGTGGGAATAAACTGTATGTGGTTCTCACTGCATCGTGGATGAATAATCAAAGCAGAGGGAATATGAGACCAACACTGTGTGGCACAGCTCTCAAAATCTAAGAGATGCCTCAGAGCAGCCACCCCCAAAGCTGGTGGTACACTCTCCATGTGTGACACCTTCAAGACATTACAGCCACAGGAAAAATGCACAACTAACCTAAACCAAGCATTTTGCTTAAATGGCAAAATACCCTGCAGGTGTGTATGCACAGACTTTCATGAAAATATTCCAGAACTCTCCTATGTCTATGAAATAGATATTTAATGATGTTAGCCATGGGAATGCACAATGTCATTTACAACAACTCCCTTTTTTGGAACTTAAGCAGTCCTCATATTCCATGGTAAAATCTTACATAGAATACAAGAAGGCTCGAGAAATTCTGTGATTGTAACTTTCACTGGAAGAGGAAAAAAGGCCGTGTGCCACCTTCCATCTGCAATTAGGGAATGGCATTACATCCACATCCTTATTGGTACCCACTAGGGTGGGTTATAGGAACTCTAGTAAATCTGTGGTAGTGGGAAAATTTTCTTTCCCATACAGTTGCCATAAGGCTGACATGCAGCTGTAGGGCCATCAGGAGCAAAAGACTGTGGATGAATACTATCAAGGACATAGGCTCTGTTCTGCTCTTCCCAGATCAGATCCCCAGTATCCGAGTCCCCTGTGCTCACACAGGTAAGCGTGTTTACTTCTTTGCAAGTATGTGAAATGCTGGCTTAGCCATGAAGGCAAAAGAAAATAGTGTACAGCATGAGCAAGACCTGCCAGGTCAGGCAGCACATCTCACAGGGGGTTTGCCCTGAAAGAACAATTCTGCAGACTCCTCCCAGAGGTGCAGATGTTTAACTCAAGCTACATGTCTGAGATTCATATGGAGCAACTCCTGGCTGCTAAAGCCAGCAGTACAAGGACAGGACAGTCCCTGGCAAGCTCCAGGCCTTCAGCCACACTTATTTCAGCCACGAAGAAGCTGTTCTGCTAAGTCACATCTACAGAGCTCTTCGCTTGTTTGTTGCCAATGAAATCAGGAATATGGGCATGCTTAAAATTAGCAACCTTCTCTCTACTCCTCCACAAGCTGTTTCAGCTTCCTTTACATAAATACTTTTCTAAATAAAAACTGAGTTTGTTTTGGTCTTGAATTTCCAAAGTCCTGCACAGGCAAATCACATAAGGAGAAGTAAATAATCTTCTTTTTCATACTTACAAACAAACATAGTCTCATCATTGCCATCTTCAGCCATCTTTTAAACCTGCCAAAACACAAAAGGTGATGTTAGTTCTGCCTGAGTTTTACTTTCAACGTACTACTGAAACATCCCTTGATGGAGTGATGATGCTGACTGATGCAGAGCATATCCAAATATACGACTGGCCTCAGCAGGGGTACAAATGGAAAGTTAAACAAAAATCTAAGTTGCTAAAAATGCCCCAGTAACTGCTGTATTACTGCAGGTGTACAGTCAAGAACAAGAATGTATAGAGAACGAGGCTGCAGAAACAGTAGGGATGTTGGTCAAGAAGAAAACAGGAGAGAGTAAGAGCTTGAACCTGTGAGAGGTTGGACAGATAAGAGGAAACAAGTCCAAAGACAAACCAAGGCAGCAGAGACTCACAGATGCCATGGTACAGCGATTCTGCTGTCAATTATCTGGGCAGCAGCCCAAGAAGGGTTTTGCTGTAGGGCTGTGCTCCCCATAGAGCTTTCCCAAAGTCTACAGCAGCACAGCCCTTCCTAACAACTGCCTGCAGGTAAGTGGCTAGGACTGCTTCTCAGGCACAAGTCTACCCTGGCTATGGCTTCTGGGCACTAAACATACCTATCAAAACATTTAAGCAGAAGCAGCAATCCAGGGAAATTCCTAAAACTTCTTTTTCTGAAAGCATTGTACACAATGAATTGGAAACCCAAAGTAAATGAGTACAAAACAGGGTGAATCACAGACTGAAGGCAAACATGGCTTGCTTTGCTTTCTAACTTTTGCTCTGTGGATGGTCGGTGCTATTTCAAGAGGTGCACGTCTAGTTATTATTATGTAGTTTGTGCCCTGACAAGATTCACCCTAAGCACGACTAATTCAACAAATCCTCTCTTCAGACAATGGTTTCGATACACAGGGGACAGAGTGCAGCAGATCAGCACTGCTGCTGTGCAAGCTGCTCTTCAGAGGCACTTGTCCTTTCGTCCTCCTCTCTGTCACGCTTCCCATGCAGTAGATTGACGACTTTCAGTATCACTGAGGCAGCAGGGTCGATCTCGCTCTGGTAGCCATAGACTGAGAACAGCAATAAAGGGGAGGAGGAATCTTAAGCAAATAGATACTGGTCAAGGTGAGAAACTGTCAGGGTCACTCAACTATACGTTACTCAGCTGACTAGGCACTGTATGTCAGTTATCTGTGTTAGCTTCATTTTCATTTTTGAAGCCAGAACATGCACTTTCCACATCGCAGCATTTCAGATTCACCATCCACGGTTCCTGTGACCTGCTGGGCTTTGAAAAAAGGCAAGAAAGGAAAATGCGTATCAGACGTATCCATCCCTCATCACACGGGGTATTCAAAGCCAGGCTGGACGTGGCTCTGGGCAGCCTGATCTAGTGGTTGGAAACCCTGCACACAGCAGGGGGGTTGAAACTCGATGATCATTGCGGTCCTTTTCAAACCCAGGCCATTCTAGGATTCTGTGATTGCCTTGTGTCTCGCTCTGCGCCTTGCCACCAATTCCTGAGAGGCTGTCCGTCTCTCCTCCCTTCCTACTTCATGAAGAGCATAAGAAAGGGCAGATCAAACACCGAGGACAGACTTTGGGGCTTTTATTTTCATCTGCTGCTGTTCAGGGCCACATCTCATTATTTTCTTCCATGTATTTGTGTCAGAAAAATACTCCACTAAGCCACTGCACACATTTTACATTCCCGTTTCGCAGAGACAATCCCAGCTTCTGGGGAAACTCCAGAATCTTTACACAAACCGACTGCGCGCTTAAGCCAACAACAGCGCGAAAACAGGATTTTCTGCCCGCACAACCCAGCGCAGCGGTGCCTGAGGGGGCCGCAGCGCGCAGGGGGGCGGCGCTGCCCGCCCCGCGCAGGCCGAAGCTCCCCGGCTTTCCCTCGCGGCGCACCGCGACCCTCGGCACACCGAAGCACCGCGTGCCCGCTCGGTGCGGGGCAGCCCTTCCGCCCCCCGCGCCGCGGGGCGGCCGTTACGGAGCGGCCGTTACGAAGCGCGCGGCGCCGCCCCTGCCGCTCGGCACCCCGCCCCGCCGAGGCCGGAGCCCGGCGGCGTAGCGAGCGCTGCCGCCGGCGGTATCGAGGGGCACCGGGGCTCCCGGCGCCTCGCGGGGCGAGGGGAGAGGCGGCCGGGCCGAGTTTAAGCGCGGCGCCGACGGCGCGGCACGGCGGGCGGCGAGAAGCGACCGCCCGGAGCCCGACGGGCGGCGGGGCCCGGGATCCGGGAGCGGCTCCGCCGGGTTTTGCCTCGGACCCGCCTCGCCCCCCTCCCTACCGCCCTCCCTCCGCGCGGCGCGGCGCGGCCCTGTAACAAAGAACAGGCGGCATGGAGAAGGCGGCGGAGGAGGAGGAGGCGGCGGGGCCGCCCTCCCGCACCGGGAGCCCTCGCCGCAGCCGCCCCCGGCCCGGCCCCGCGAGCCGCGGGGAGCGGAGGGACGGCGGCACAAGGGGGGACGAGGGGGGGGGGACGGGGAGCGGAGCGCCGCGGGGGGAGATCCGCGAGGACGGGGCGCGGGCGCGGGGGGAGGCGCGGGGAGCCGGCGTTACCTGCCCTGGGAATGGCCCGAGCCGGATCGGATCCGGACTCCGGGTTCCGATCCGCTCCGGAAACCACGCGCCAGCGGAAGCCGCGCCGTGCGCGGAGCGTGCCGGGAGGCGTAGTCCTCCGCCGCCGCGGGGAGCGAGGGCGGCCGTCGGTAGCGGGACGGGGCGGCGCGCGGACGCTGACCCTGACGGGAGGCCGTCGGGGCGGGAGCCGTGCCCGGCTCGGCGTGCGCGAGGCCCGCTCCTGCCGGCGGTCGCTGCCGCGCAGATCGGCGCTTCCTTAGCCCGGCCCTGCGCCCTGCCCGCCGCGCCGCCGGCGGCCCCAGGGCGGGGAACCTGGGAGGTCGAAGAGAACGGAAAGCGGGCTCCGGGGAACCCTTCTTCTGTTTAGCAGTGAGTCAGCGAGGGGAGCCTGAGCGTGGCGAGCGAGCACGGTGGGCTGGTGGCTGCGCTGGATCTTTTCCAGCCTTAACGATTGCGTGATTCTGGTCACAGCGCAGAAATTAAACCACTCGAGATGAAAGCAGGAAATAAAATGAAGAAAGCCTAAGTAGGGGATTTCAGCAAAACAATAAACGTGAGGTAAGCACGGGGAAACAGGGCCACGTTGGTGAAGGAGAGCAGAAAGCTGCCTCGAGTGGCTGGCTGAGTATGTAGGACAGCACACAGAGCAGAGACAACAGGCGTTTATTGTATGTACAGCAATAGCATTTCTTTTAAAAATCCATACATTTTTTAGTGATGTAATAAATCTGTACATCATAAGCTTTGTAACTGTACCAACTTCGTTTTTACACACGCGCAAAATAAAGCAAAAAAAAACCACAGCAGAAGAAATGACTGTCACAGTTGTGTACCAGAAAACTGAAGTGTTACCCTACCTGGAATATCAGCGTACTGCGTTAGTGGGAAATACAAAGCTACAGGATTGGAAACACCTCACATCCATCCTTCCCAGTTACCTCCACACCATGCCAGCACCTTGCATAGTAGCAGTTTGGATATCCTGAGTGAAATGACATTATTCACCCTCAGCTTCGAGTAATCACCCTGGTGATGGAGTTAACTTTGAGCTGTTTGTCACTGAGGCTGTGCTCAGCATGTGTTTCAGCACCTCACTAACTTCAAACACAGGAATAAATCCACTTATGTCCTGCAGAGGTCAGAGCAGGAGGTTGGTTGTTCCCTCTCACAGCAGGAATGCCTCAGCCTGGAGCCTGCTGTGCTTCATTCTGTACCATGACAAGCAGTTAGCTCTAACTTTGGCTCTACAATTAAAATGCTGCAACAGAATAAAAAGAAACAGACTCCCACCTTGTATAGAGCTCTTGCACCTTGTAACACGTAGAATTACCAGAACTAAGAGAGATGTTAAAACAGGGTTTTTGTTTCCCTTTACAAATTTGACAGCATTTTATGTCGTCATTGCTTTCTCCTAAGAAATTTCACATACAAACAACACCAAAGCATTACATGATGCTTCAGAAAGGAAGAAAGGAAGCTGTCGCAGCATAGCTCTTGAAATACTGCATTTATACTGCTGTACAAAAGATCCAGAAACACAAAAGTATAAGAAAAGGGGCAAAAAGGAAGAAAAGATTTCACAAATTGTTTCCAAACTGTTGTTCTGAAGTAATTCACTTGGAAGGCAGAAAACATGAAGTTTCCTATGTTACACCACGCTGAGATTTGTTCTGCTCTTCAAATGCATGGTTGTTAAAGTCACGAAGACTGCAAAAAGCAGAGCTAAATGATTCTCTCTGGCATCCTTCACACAACTGCATGGGACATGATCAGTGCCCAAGAGTGCAAGGTGCAACACCATCAATGCCAGCTCACAGATCCTGCCCTTCCTGCATGGAACAGAAGCTCAGCTCCTTCTGGTAGTCAGCACACAACTGACACAGCCACTAAGAGGCAAAAAAACCCACACCCACTGCTCAAATCTGATCTTAAAAGGCAAAAATCATCTAGGAAAGAAAAATAGCACTGAATTTCATGGGCCCTTACGGTTGCCACCACTGAGGAATGCAGCCGTCCCTTGGGTTTGGTAGCTCAGCTTGTTTTTACAACGCAATACAAAGTATTTGTAGGAAGAGGTGAGGAACAACCAGCCACATGTGGAGGTCACACATCAAACCAAACACTATTTATTTTCCTGAGGAATGAAGGCAATTAAAGACCAAGATTCCCTCTTAACACAAGTAGCCTTGCTTTCCTCATCTTAATGGTTAATTCTCTTAATATAGGCAAGCCCAAACCTTCACACAATTTGCAGTATGTTTTTTTTTATGTGCATATATATATATTAATATTATATATATAAATTGCAGTTCCCACCATCAAGACACGGGTTTAGGCAATAACCAAGACCTGAAGAAGGATCAACCAAAAAAGAAACCAACCCAAAACTTCAGGGTCTATCTGTACTTCAAAACAATAATACACAAGCAAACCCTTCTGCAGTCAGCACATTATTCAGTGTTATTTCCACCACATTCTAGAGTAAATGATAAAACTTCCGTAAGTTAAATCCCACTTCAGCAATGCAAACAGATCTGAAGTAGTGTTACGTGCTCCCTCTGCTCTCAGTGTACAGAGATGATGCTACACATGGAGCTCAGTCTCGCTTTGATTTCTTGAATTTGTGGTTAGATTTTTTCCTTCAGTAAACAAAATTGACCATGTAGAACACAAGAAAGATCTCTATCTGCCCAGCCCCATCATGCAAAGATGTCCTTTGCACGGAAAAAGTACATGTTGAGGGAACAGAGATTCAGTTTGTTTTGAATGCTTCGATCACAAGTCACTGTAGTACAAATGGAGAGTTCTAATTTGTGTTAAACCAACAACAAACACAAGTGCTCACGCACACTCAGGCAGGACAAACCCATATTACTGCAGTGGGATTTTTAAAGCACATTACAGCTCCAGGACAGTCATTTGTAACACATTTCCAAAACATAAAGCATACAAATGCCTTCAAACGTTTTCATAATAAGCAGCGTGCTAAGAGGTACAGCTGTTTGATAGGCTGGACTGCTGCACTACAGGTGATTTTTTTACATACAAGTGGTATATTTCAACTGTAGACTCAGTTAAGAGATTTTGATAGTTTGTTTATTTACTAATCTGTTGGTAAAAAAAACCAACAAGCATCTAGATTTTCTTTGTAGAAGAATTTACCATGGAATCTGAAGCCCATCTGAAGTTTCAAAACATACTTCTGTTCCTCAGTGACTTTCTACTTTTGAAGAGAAGTTGAAGACCAAAATATCTGCAAAAGCCTTGTATCTCTTTCCAGGGGTGAGGTGTGGGGGTGCGAATCGCTGTTGGCAAAGCAACACAAACCCATCATTCATTCACGTCAGTAGCTCTAATGGAATGGATGTCTTCCTTGGCTAAAGAAAACAGGCTTGGTCCTTTGTCCTCAGGAGGAATGTACAGGAAGGCAAACTTCAAGGTGGCACCTGTAAAACCCTGCCTTCTGCTCTTCTCAGCAGCTAAAACAAGAACTACGCCTTTACTTTCACCAGTTTTTCTTTCTCATTTAATGAGGAAAATAAATCAGGAAACTCAACCAACCACTCAGCACAACAACAACACTGGTGGAGCTAGAAACTGAAAGACTGAGGGAATTCCGATCATTATGTTTTAAAAAGCTCTCTTCACAACTGCATTTTCTAAGATCTCAGTAAATATTTGGCAAGTAAAACAAGCTGTCTAATGAAAAGCTTATATAGGGTTAAATATGCTCTATTCGAGACTTATTGCTCCTAGCTTTGCATTTGATATGATGGCATATATATATGCTTGTCTAACAAGTACTTGGGAGAAGGAAGTAGAGCCCCTATGACAGGTTTTTGAATTAGCAGCAACAGCTTCTCACACAGGGAAGAAAAGCTACAGAGGAGAAGTTATAAATGTTTGCAAGTAGACTCAAGTAAATTCTTTAAAAAGTTCTGTTTTTTAGAGTATAACTTACGTACAGAACATTAAACAATATGCTAGTGTAAGTATTTGCATAATTTATTGATTTATGGCTAATACAAAAGGCCTCTCTCCATCTACATGGACTGAGCAGAGTTTATAGCAGGCTACAGTTATTACAGCAGGCTCTCTTAATCAGCGGTTTAGCTCTGTTTCTGAAAACTTACCCGTTTTCAAATCACAATACAAAGTGGGTCTGGGTCTGTTTTCCCTTTCAGCCTGACCAGAAACACAAGCAGAGACTTGCATTGCTGCTGCTCCATGCCTCAGCACGGAAGCACAGTGGTATCTCCTCTCCTGACAGCGGTTCAATCATAGAGCAGGTATGGTTCTTCAGTTCTCAGCTCCCTGCTTCAGCCAACTAGGTGCTCGCTTCTCCCCACCTGCGCCATTCCCTGCTCTCCCTCACTTTGCACAACACCACCACACAGTCCTCCAAAAGCTGTCATGATGCAAGTAGAGCTGCTTGTATTCAGAGGAGCACCTTCACAGTAACCAGAGAGAAAGCTGTTCTGGAAAAATAAACAGAAAATACAATCCTTCTGTTCCCTCCCGCACCACTGTATCAGCGAGCATCGTGTGATGCAAGTCATCAGCTGTATTTGCGTTCTCTGGTACTGCTCTGTAAACAACTGATGTGCAAGTATCCCCTCAGAGAGCATTCATTCAGCCTTACGCAAACGGTTCTGCTGAAGCACCATTCAGTTTGCTCTTGCTTTTGTTCTTGGAAAGCAACTTTCTGTTAAGAATTCGCGAAAGAGTGCCTCCCTTCTTGCGCGTTTCCTCTGACAGGGGCTGCTGCAGGTAGATGAGATCGTTGTGTGACTGACTCATTCCTGGATCCTTCTGATGGTGGCGCCGACGGAAAAAGAGCTTTGCGCTCTTCCTCAAGATCCCACCTGCGAAAGCAAAGAGCAGAGGCAAAGGCGCTTTAGACAAACCAGACTGCTTTCTTCTAGCCTGCAGCTTCAGCTATGACTGCATCACTACTGAAGAAAGCCTTCGTCTCAGCATTTCGAGCTTAAGCACCACTCTCATAACTAATTAAACTATGTTAGAAAGCTAAGAGTGGTGAATTCAGAGCCACAGTATTGATGATCTGTAACTGAGAGGATGCAAGGGTACGAGCCCCATGCTGGAATGAAGGGATTTCAGATACTGGCAAAGGTGAGCGGTCACTATGCTTTCAGGCACTCACACACGTGCTACATGCTGCTGAATCCACCTTCCCCCACCACTGACCAGCTCTTTCTCAAGCAAACACCACTGAGAAATTCAGGCTTCATGAAGTTATGCATCTTTCTGCTTCTCCTCGTTCCACGCAAGTATCATGCAAACTGAATCACTTGGATTCATGACAGATGGCGGTAGTACTAGATCTATGCATATGTCCATGCTCTTACAGTCAGCAGAAGAGTTGAGAAGAGCTCACACATATTTTGCTAGAGGAGCACTAAAGAAGTTCTTTCCTTCTATTCTCTCTGAAACAATGCAGGTGAAAAGGAAGGAAAGCTACTATGCAGCTATGAGGAATTAAACGTTAATCCTCCGATTGCAACTTTGAATTCACACATCTTGTGGAAGTCACCTTCCTTCTACTTTGTTTCTAATGCTCCTCTGAAAAGTACAGTAGTGTTCACATGTACACATGCACAGCTCTTAGGGTGGTTTGTATGCTGGATTCTCAAATGTCAAACAGGCACATTCCATCCTTCCAGTGCAATAAAAGTACAAAGTATTTTATTAAAAGATAGAGGAAGAAATGTTACTCTGTAGTTTCAGCAATCAATGGAGTTGAAAAGATTAGCCCATTATACACAAAGTGAAGGAGGCATTTTGACATGGAGGATCCTGTTGATGCCTGAAGTCAGTAGCTGTGTGTCAGCCCACATGCAGCAGGCTCAAACAGTCAGACTGCCCATCTTCCATATGAATTCAGCAGCAACACCTAGAGCAGCAATCATTTGCCGGTTTAAAACACTGTTGGAAATAACAATTCACTTCAAGCACATTAAAAATAGTATTATGTCTGCTTCCAATAAGCTCAGAAATTTGCCCAAATCCCTTCTGTGGCAAATTAGTCCAGATTCTTTTATATACCCTTCCTCTTGATTCCATATCAAACCTAGCTGCCATTGCCTTGGCTGCATATCTCTGCACCATGGATTCATGTTGGCAACACAAGACATCAATGGTCTTCCCTCTTTACAAGCCCTAGATGGTTTTGCAGCCAGCATTCTGCCAGCTCCCACCTTCCATTTTCCCATGCACTCTGTGTGCCTGAGGCACAAGGAAGGCTGCCTGCTCTTGGTACAACAGCCCAATGTCAAAATAGCAAGAGTTCAGTGCAGAACTGGGCAGTGCTGCTGTCGCAGTGACACAAGCCAGTTTGAACGAAGGAGGACCCAGGTAGCAAGCCAGCAGAGGGAGCCTTCTGGCACTCAGACAGGTACATGAGGACAGTCATCTTCCTGGCTAAGCTTCCACAACTTGTTTCCACACAACCATCAGCTTTCCTTACTTTTCCTCTGTTCAACTATCAGATCCTGTCACTGCACAGTCTCAGCTCTGCTTCTCCTCCCGTTGTAAACGGATACAAAAAGCAATGTGCAGACCCATTCTTGCATGTGACTGTGCAACAGCAAGGATCACATCACTGCCATCTAAGGACTGGGCACAGGCTGCGTGTCATTTTGCACAGCAACAGCTGCAGAATAGGCAGTTCATGGCAGCCCTGTTTCATGCAGCCAGAAGCTGCTCTGTTCAGACTGGAACAGTTACAGACACGTGCTCAGCATTATTACTTTTTTATTTTAAGGACTGAGCACTCAGCATCTGTGAAGATATTCTAGCGCATTTTGTCTTGCTGTGGCCAAGACATGGGCCACGATGGGATTGATGCAAGAGTCAGCTGAAAGCAACTGGAACGCACAGACCTGAATCTTGTCTGCTCTCCCATCACCCTCTGATTGATCATTCTGGCAAAGCAGCACCACTTCAAGCTGTTGTCAACAGCATAAAAGAAACAGTGTTTTGCCCCTGATACTGACAGTTGTTAATATGCAGAGGCTGGGGAGGTTGCTGAGCCACTGCTGCTGTGCAGCTTTTGTTTTAGCCCTCAGCTGCTCTGCCCAGCAGCGTTGGCAGCTGCAGCTGAATCTGTGCCAGCAGGAGGAGCAGGACAAAGGAGCTTATCTGTAAACAGCTATTTTGTCCTATCCATTCACTGATTTTCCATCCTAAGGAACAGAACCAAACCAAGAATGCTTACAACTTGTGCTGGTGGTCTAGGACAACTTGTTGCAGCTGGAAAAAAAAAATGCAGGCTGCACTTCCCTGAGAACAGCACAGCTTCATCAGTGGCTGCAGCCCCCAAGGTGAAAGCTCCTTGTGTTTTCAGAGGTACTGAGATTGCTAGTAGCTGGAAGTTTGTATCACTCACTGCTACCCACTGGTCTCCAGCCAGCTGGGTGCATGCTGCCTGACAGTGGCTCCAGCTCTGTGGAGGCACCCCTGCTAAGAAGGCAGGCTACAGAGCAAATCACAAACTCAGCGATGCTTGGGCTGTTTACATGCTTACTTCTTGAGTTCTACGTGATCCATGTGCCAAACTCAGCTCCCAACACCAGGAGATAAGCAGAGAGCACCTCAAGAATGCTGTACAGACTAGCTGGTCTTCACAGGCTCCTGAGGGCCAGCTCAGGCTGTTCTAACTGGCTGGTTGGGCTAGGGTCACTCCCAAATCTCTTTTTTTTTTTTATTGAAGGACAATTTCCTTCCACATCTACAAGGACGTGAACAGAGACTGCTTCTTTCCATTCCTTCCTAACTCCAAAACAGTTTTTAATTGAGGTGTCTGTGAAGTACTCGTAGCTTTAGGAGTTGAGCTAGAAAGGAAATCTATATAACTGTAAGCAGCAGTTTTTAAAATAAGTATTCTGTGTATGCATATCCAGTTATGAGGTCACACATGGGTTTGCATGAGCAGATGTTCAACAGGAATGGGCATGATGGAGAGAGAGCAGGAGCACACAGCACCCCTCCAAGCCTTCCTTGGAGCCTGTTCTGCATGACCCACTTAGACAGCACATCCACCAGTGGAATGATTTGTCTGGGCAGACAAAGCTGCTAAGGCATCTGAGCACAGGAAGGCAGTTTGCAGGAGGAAAGAAATGGATGGGGGAAGAAAACAGGTGCCAAACTACATTTTGCTCTGATTTTTACAATGAGCGCATCATTGTAAAGCTACGCTTTCTTTAAAAGATAAGACAAAAGCAACTTACTGTGTAGGTAATTAATTCTGGCTGGCACAGTGGTCCTCTTAAGTTTATAAAAGGGAACGGGTAAGAAACAGGAAGTCAGAAAAGTGAAGAACAAAAGGTATTCAAGAGTAGAAATCATAGTGAAAGACAATGCTAACTTCAAGACATTCATACCATTCAGGAAGGTTTTTAAAGCAGAAAAGCGTTTGCTTTTTCTTGTTGTTGTTGTTTTTGTTACTGTTCTTGTTTTTGAAAGGGAAAGGGAATTATTTTTGACAAAAGAAAAAAAATCAAAGTATTCCAAGCTAACCAAGGGAAAGGAAGTAGAAAAGTTTTCCTATCTCACTCCATTGAACCCACTCAGCTGTGAGCAGAGGTTCAAGACTTCCACAGAGAGATCTGTAAGGGATTTTAGACAGTTTTAGAAAACATTTTTAAAGCTGAGACAATTTGTTCTTTCTAGCAGTCCTGCCCTACATTGCGCAAAGTAAACTTTCAGAAGCCTGACCTCTCTGCAACACACTGCACATGGAAAAGCAAAAGTAAACAACAGTTCACCTACAAGCTTCCACTTGCTTGATTTAGAGTAAAACATTAAAGAGTCCAGAGGTTTTCCAGACCTCATAGAGCTCCCTAAACTTCTTCAGGCTCCAAACAAGTCAAATTACTTAGTGCTTAGTTCACCTAAATCCATTCCAAACTGTCTAATGCCTGACCATCTTGGCCAAACTGATGGTTGCTGGGCCATCCTGAACTATCAGATGGAACAACAGACTTGTGAAAAGACCAGAAGACATCAAGGCTTGGTGAAGAGGTCTAGTGCATATGTGAAATGCATTAGAATCACAGAATCACTAAGGTTGGAAAAGACCTCTAAGATCACCTGGTCCAACCATCAGCCCACCCCCCACCATGCCCACCAACCATGGCCCCCAGTGCCATGTTCACACGGCTCTTAAACACCTCCAGGGATGGTGACCCCACCACCTCCCTGGGCAGCCTCACAGTAGTCCAGTCGTGTACTAAGCTTTATTGCCACTTTATAGTGTCTCTGAGTAAGTATAGAAGTCTCTGGGTAAGAAATGCACAGAAAAGAATACAATAAAAGAGGGATGGAAATGGGTGAGAAATACAACAGTTTTTCCAACTTCAACATGCATCCCATATAAATGGTGTGCCACCTGTTCAAGGCACAGGTGGGTGACCACTGCACTGGATTCTCTTCCAGACTTCCTAACAGCCACCCCACAGCCACAAACCAGGCACAACAGCCTCAGAGGTTATTGTGTTTATAAAGGAAACACAAAGAATGCTACAGCATTTTCAAGCTGAGGCTATCAAGGTGCGTAACTACATAAAGCAAAATATCTGATCCTTCATTCGCTTTACCCTCCCAGCTATGCGTTGGGCTCAATGATCTGCCTTTTAACTTCTAAGGGTGAGTCCTTCCATTTGCTGATGGACAAGAGCGTAAGAGTGCCTGCCACATCTCTGAGAGCCAGAGAACTGGATTCTTTGGCTTTTAGCAAGACAGCTTCCACCAACACCACAATTACACAGAGCTTAAGGAGGAAAAACAGTACCAGAGGATAAACTACTATACACTGTTGCATGACACTGCCAATGACGTGTAGACCACAGTTATTTCCCAGAGGAGAGGTAAGGATCATGTACCTTTAGACTTTTTCACACTCCCAGTTTCTGAAACACTTAATGAACTCCCAGACATTTCTTCACAGCTCTGGTCTAAGAGTGTATTGGAGTCCCACTGCTGGCTGCCGTTCTCCAAAGCCCAAGCCTTATGGGCACTTTGCTGTGGGTCAGTATCAGGTACTGTTTCTGAAGTGTCTGATGACAGCTTTTCATCAGAAGTTACTTTTGCAGTCACTTCTTCTCCAGCAGGTGGTGGATCTGCTTCTTTGCGGGAACTGTCCATGGCTGCAGCATAGTCCATCATCAGTGCAGCTTCACTGTCCTGAGATAAAGAGGTCTGCCCAACAGGGAAAATAAACAAATAAATAAATAGAGAGACAATGCTGACACAAGCCACTCTGATAGAAAAACAAACAAACACACACCAGAAAACAGAAACAAAAGCAAAACAAGCCTCCCTGCAAAAGATGTTCTTTTTTTCTCTTTACACTTTCATTTGCTCTGCTCAGAGCTATCAGAAAACCATTATGAGGCTCCTTAAGCTCTACTAAAGGAGAGGAGCATATAGCCAAGTTCTAAGAACTGACCGTCACCACCTAATTGTCCTGTTAAAGCCAAAGGACTGGAAAAAAAAAAAACTTAAGTACTAGTATTTAATACTTAAATACTACACAGCACAGTGATGACAAGGTTCAGTGGCTCAACTTTCTCTCAGAGCTCATTAGGAAACCCATGCAGAACAGCAAGACCACAGCAAACGTCCACAGAGCAGCCTGCAAGGAAAGGACTGCAGGCAGGGACCAAGAGTCAGATGGAGGCTATGGATAATGGATGCCTGGAAGAGTGCTGTATGCCAAGTGAGGAGCAGTTTTCTGCTTCCCTTACTCTAGAATGAAGCCCAGAGGGAGGGCTTTTCCAAAGGGTTTTGTTTAAACAATTTTGACATGTAGAAAAAACAGTGATATTATTTGTGTGCACATTGCCTCTATCAGCAGAAACAGAGTGTATAATCAATGAATGTTAGGATGTTATAATTATGAAATAAACAAGAGAGTTAGGCAAAGCAGATAATGATAACAAAAAGAGAATAGACAGAAAGCTTACCCCTATCCTGGGCTCACTTACAAAACTCCAGCAGAGCAGATCTCCAGAAGAGATCCTTCCCCACCTGTAGTCACTCTTAAATGGGTCTAGGAGAGGTGCAGCCAGGCTCCACCCCTTCCAGCAGCACAGCTGAATTGCCTTCACCTGTGCTCCCATGGCTGACTCAGTGCTCGCCTCAGGTGATCAATCAGAGGTTCAGGCCACTCAGCAGTTCCCATACACTGAGAAAGACTAATTTTTGTCCTTACTTAGGCTAGTTTTCCCAAACGCCTAACCATCTCACTCCTGGCCAAGGTCACCATGCATTTTTAGTTAAGCTTTCAAATCTAAGTATAAAAAAATAACCCACTTTCCAATAAGCCCACCCTGATTTGGTTCAACTTGAAATAGTTATTGAAACAGGCAGACGTAGGTCCTGCAGAGACTGACAAGCAGGACTCTACAGAATGCACATTCACATCATGCGCAGCAGAGCGAAGACTTTACAGCACTAAGAAGTAAACCTGCTGTTTTCTGCTCTACCTTGGACACCCCTGATATGATAATGGTGCTTTTCTTTCTGGGAGACTTCAGCTTCTGCTTGGCAGACTCACTTAACTGTCGAATGGCTGCTTCTGCAACAGGATCACTGCCATTCAGTATCAGCAGCTCTGAAAAGAAAGCATTATTTCAGAGTGAAGAAAAAAAACAGAACACAAAGAGAGGCAAGGCTTGTTCTAAATTTTAAATGTAAAGAGATTACAAGGAATGATATAAACACCACGTAAAACAAAACATTTTCCAATCCACCACCAAGCTACTGGGTCTTGTCTTTCCATTCTGCTCAATCTGGTGTACATTATCCATCCTACACAGAAACGGGACGGAAGTTGCACTTACAAACCCATGCCCTTCACACTCATAAGACTTTAGAAACCCAGACCACACAGCCAGTTACTTCACTTGCTACACTGTGGTTAATTCTGGCACAGCAAGTACACACTAATCAAATTCATTAAGCTTAGAAAAACAAATCTAATAAAGCTAATAAAACAAACAAAAATATTCACAGATTTAATTGTTGGAGGTGGGCTCTTCAGTAAGAGATTTAACAACAAAGGAATACAATCAGGAATAGCATGAATTAAACTAAGCAGTGTCTTTTGTTGTTGGGACATTAAGGGACTGAAAGATAAGGCCTGAATAATACTGCACCAAATACCTCAGATTCTTTTGGAACTCAGCAGTACATATGCACAAGCAGTATGCACTCCCACATGCACGTGCACTCATGACAAACCCCACTTTTCCATCTTCAGAGCCACTTGAAGGCCTCCAGAAACTCCTAAGTGCCTGACACTGCATCAGAGGCACTTGCTAACTCTTATTGTTGCCATTATTTAGAACCATGGAAAGGCCACAGGATCTTTTCCAGAGAGCCTGTAGCTAGTTTGGCATGCTGTCTGCAACTACCACCAATGCTTCTTTGCATTTCTTTCATTTGCCTCAAGGTTTTGTTCTAATGAGTAATTCTTCCTGCAATAGTGTATTAACATTGCACAGGAATTCCCCTGCATTCCCAGAGAAGGGAAAACATTGTCCATCTCAGTGTGCTCTGAGCTTTGATCAGACAAGTTTTCCAGTAAGCGCTTTGCATTTTCAATATCAGAACCAGTTATGATGGAAAACTCAGAAGCTTAGGGCTTTCCAAATTGGCTCAGTAATATCACCCTGCTTCATGGTATCACTGGTTTACTGTTGGAGGAAGAGTCAAGAGTTATTTAAAGGTATTCATGGTTATTGGTTCACGCTTTTGCCCAGCTTTTTGGCCAACACATGTGTCTCTCAGCAAGATTCTGGCTGTTCCAGGAGCACTCCAGATCATCTCCAGATTGCCCCATATGCACCCAAACCAGTACAAAGTAAACAGAACTCCAGATCATGTGCTATTTGCAACTATACCACACCACATCTTCCATCATTGCTGCCTATACATCTAAGGAACGAATGGTGAAGCCACAAGGACAGAAGAACATGCTGAAGATTCAGAGCTGTGCATCAAAAAGGTAAAATGCCACAGTCAAAAACGAGTTTAATTCAGTCAAAGTGAATTTGTAATTAAAGGTGTTATTGAAGCTATGTGGGGCTCTGGAGGCTCTTCAACTATATGGCTGGTGACTTAAGAAAGCAGATGAACAGGCTCAGCCAGATTATGTATTTGCATCAGCATAAAAACAAAACAACAGCAAAATAACAGTGGCAGGGCGAGGAAGAGAATTCAGTCTGCCTTACCTAAAGGCAGCCTCATGCCTTTTCTTCAGACAGCAGATTTCATAATGGCCTTAAGGTTAAATTTCGGAGAGTTTTCACTTTATGCAATGTAATTTGTGTCTTTACAGGGGAGGAGTTTTTCATTCAAAAGCAAGAGGAAAGTCAGTCTGGCTTTTCCACAGTCACCTCCCCTTTCCAAACCACAGCTCATTGTTGCTTTTTCAAAATCAGTTATTTTAATCACCAGTTAAAAACAGGCTTCTATTACAAGGCTGCTATACCCCTAACCACGGTACTTGCTAACATAAACATCTCAGTGCCTGTTGAAAGCCAGTAGCGGGTTTGCTGCTATTTTAGCAGGGTTACATTAATCCCGTGTGCAGTCTAGAGAGATGTCTTCTGATTTGAAGCTTCAAAAGGTTCTATTACCTGTATCTGAAGACGATAAAGTTTTGCTGACTGGAGCACCGTGAGAATGGAGAGCTTGAACAGAAAAATCCTTTTCAATCACTTTGACTTTGACTGGAGTTTTCACAGGAGAACCTGAAAACCAAGCTACTCTGTTATTTGAACTATTTAAGACACTTAGTATGAAAATAACAAGTCACATCAATTTAAAAGGCTGTTCAAATCACAAATGTTTGAGAAAGCTGTTTATAGAAATTCTCAGGGCATGCTCTCTATGGCAACGTCACCCCAAAGGACCTGCGAAACACAGGAAGTCACTTTTAAACATCTCCTGTAATATATTAGACAGTATATGCTTCAATAAAAGATCAGCATTGACAGCTTAAAAGAACACAGCTCTTTGTGAGACTGCACACAAAGAGTGAAGAGGTTTTACTCTCATACTTATCCCAAGAGGAATCAGTCTACTCCAGAAAGGTACGCTGAAAAGATTGCCACAGGATGACACTCATCCTTATCTGGGATTATAATACACACTGAGGTTAGAAGGCACAGCACAAGACTGCCATCAGCAAGCACTCGTGTGTCTGATACCTCTATCGTGTGGAAAAACAACTCAAACCAAGCTGTTCTGCACTTGCACTCCACCATGAAATGTAAATATGCATACAAAAAGAAGCATGAACCATTCCTCTTCTAGCAACAAGGTTTCATGAAAATTAAAAACTTGATTTTGAAGAATCCCAAAAACACCGCCATCAATGCCTCAGAGAAGTCTGGATGATGCTTCTCCATCCATCCCTGCTCCTCCTTGCACCAACTTCTCTTGCCCCCCACAGACAACACTAAGAGTGAACACAGAACGAAGCGGACTTCCTCACCTGTGCTCAATGGGGATGACCTCCCTTCTAGTCGAGGTTTGGTTTTCACAGCAGTTACAGTAGTGACCACAGTCCCACAGGGCATCACAGTTCGATCCTTTTCTACCTTAGTGCTTGGCACTGGAGAAGATGTTTGCCAAGTCTTTAACTCGCTAGGTTCGATAAACAAGAACTAGGAAGACCAAAAAGAATATTTCAAGGATGTTAATATTTCCAACTAGTGCTCCTTCAACATTTTTATTAACACACAAGGGCCAGCTAATGCTTTTGATACACAGAAATACAGCACAGTGTGTTACCACAAATTATGAACGTGATACAGAAACTCGGCCACACGTTGCACTGCGAACTCACAGATAAGTACTCACAAGGAGGTCCAGAGCTAAAGGATCCACCATAAAAACATCCCTATGCCATACCTCTGCAGTAATGGATCCTAGCCCAGGCCTCAGCTCTGGGCTACCATCACTGGCCCTGCTGTTCAGTGCAAAGCTTTGGAGGCCAGAAGGCTGCTTCCTGAACAAGTCTAGAGGTATAGTTGCCCTTGCGGATGAAGAACCTAGAAGAAACAAAAAGGCTGAGGAAACAAAAAGGAAGCACAAGACCTATAGCAGGTAATCACAGTACCTGGTTATACACCATGGGGCAACATGGCAGTAGTCAGAGCCTTCTTTCCATTTTACAACTATTCCTGGCCTAAATACTGAGCAACAGAAAGAATGGAGATGAAACCTTACTTACCTGTCACTATTTACAGCCATTTTTTTCCCCTATATATGCCAAATGCTTAGAGGAAAAGAAAACACCTAGAAATATTACGACTACATTCTTGTACTATCTCCTTAATTGGTTACTTTGTCTCTTCAGAGAACACTCTCTGGGTTCCTGCTAAACTAGAGCATCATTAAGAATATTCATTCTTTATTTGATCTTCAGTGCAAGCTGAGCAGTTCTCTTGTTCCTCCCATTACCTAACATTTAATGTAAGCTACATTATACTGAAGCAAACTACTAGCAAAATTACTGCAGGATTTCAGGGATTAAATCCCAATGTTCTGCAAAACACAAAGGCAAATACAGTTCTACATCATATTCACATTACTCGGCTCTCCCATCACTAATGTGATTCTACTTTGAGTTCTTCATTTAAATTTTTGGGAGAACAGCTGGAACGCTGCTGGTACTGTTTGAAAGACATGTTATGAAAGGTGATTGAGAACTGGCAGGAACAGAGTTTATGTAAGAAACAATACACACATGCTGACTGTACCTAGGTCTCATGTGTCTCTCCTCTCTTTTTTTTTTTTTAATAGGAAAGCAGCATCCCTGGAGAAATTATTTTTTAGTATTTTTACATTTTACTTCCTAATCCTTCATTATAATCATCAAACTTTTGTTATCTGATTTCTTTATATCTGAAATCTGGCATAAGAAGGAAAAAGCAAATGGAAACAAGAGGTGAAATAAAGTTACCATTTCCAGTGAAAGCAAAAGTTACTCCTCAGCAAAAGGATAAGCACAGATGAGAGGAATTTAATAGAATCATAGAATAACTCAACTTGGAAGGGGCCATAAGGATCACTGAGTCCAAATCCTAGCTTAACACTGGACCACCCAAAAATCAGACCATGATTTATGAAGTAGCATCACTTCAATAAAGCCCAAGTAGTGAAGTATTTGGAGTAAGTTTACAAAGCTCATGCAAACAGCTCAAAGTGCTCCTCGGCCTCAAAGCCTGCCTATCTGTTTTTCTCACATCAGTGAGGCAGTAATTCTCCAAATAACCAAAATGCAATAGTTAAGTGGTGGGATTTTCTTTGCCACTGAAGGCTAACTGCAACAGAATCAATTATTAAGAATATTATATTCCTCATGTTTTATATTTAATCCGATGTAACCAAAGTTAAGTGGCTTTATAGCTGGTAATTGCTAGGCAGATTATGGGGCTTGGAAAGGAAGACTTTAGGATTAAAATCATGATTCCCCTCAAAGACAGGGAAAGCATAACTTGAAACCAACAGTACTCACATGATTTGTTAGAAGTTTAAAAGGCCAAAAGAGTTCTCCACAGCTGTTGACAGCCCCCCAAAGGAAAGGGTGACTTAAGGTTTCTTTGTAACCTTAACTTTGAGGAGGTCAGAGACTCTATAACAGTGTATTTCTCTTCCCTCCAGGCTTACTGGTAGAAGTAACAAAGTACACAGGCAGCGGAGGAGCCAGGCAAACAAACCACTCTCACTCCTGAACTTCATAGTTTTCTATGGATTTCAACTCCAGGAGCTAAATATGAGGACAGACTTACAAAGTTTTAAAACACAAACTGAGCTACTGCATTTTCCCCAAACTGCCTGTTTCATATACACTTGGTTGGCTATTCTCAGATGATCTCCTTCTGCTGCTCTCCCTTGCAGGGCCGTTCTGAAGATGCACCCAATGGGACAACCAGGACGAAGCAGCACCAGACAGCTGAACTTCAACAGGTTTGGGAACCAAATACGATCTTATATGGCTATACTGCAGAACTGAAAGAGAACTCATGCCAACATCAGCAATATTTGTGAGGGGATCACGCCAAATATTTCAGTTTAAATACTTACTATCCAACTTTCCGTCTTCTGCTATTTGCAGTAGCAGTGTTTTTGATTTGGCACTTAGTTCACTGTCAAATAAATGAAAGTGTGTTAGGTCTCTGCATGCAGGTGGGTCTTCATTCCCATGCAGGTTTTCCCTGCCCCGCTCTGGTCCCCAGCCCCACTGCTTTCCTCATCCCACAAAGAGCACAACCCCACGTGGCTGACCTGCCAGGGTGAGCGGCTTCTTTTTGACCTGTGAGAGCAGCTAGAGGAATCTCAACCAGAAAACCATGGTTTGGCTCACCCCCAGCTCCCATTTCGACAGCCTACAATTTCAGAGGCTTTTCTTCTCCCCAGCAGTTTGCAAACACTGCCTTTCAGGGTGATGCTGGTCCCTAATCTGACTGCTAACAGCAGCACTAAGAAGCCATTTCTTCCTTGGCAGGATCAACAGTCAACATTGTTGAAATTTTTAAGTTAAGATGCTGGAACAGGTCCAATCAACTGCCTATTCAGAGCTGCTCAGTGCCCTGTCCAAGCAGAAGAGTGCCCTGTAAGGCAGGAGAGAAGCAAGCAAACAGTCACAGGCTCAAATCAGAAGCATGACTTTTTCAAAATAAGACTTGAGGATGCTGCAAAATAAGAACTAGTTTCTCTGTGACAAACTTATGTGCACTATTAGCAGAATTACTGGCATTTGTAGTAGTCTGTCAGATGTACCAGACAGGTACAAAGCCTTTTCCCCAATGAAGTAATCTGGGTATCTACTGAGGAATCTTCCAGTTCAACCTGTGTGTTTTTCCATGTATCCACTTCAGGATGGTGTTATTTTGGCTGCAGATGCTCCATTTCCATCATCCACCGAGATGCTCTGGGCCATTCTCTCTGCAGCAAGTTTAAATCTCTGCTCCACCATTATAATTCCCCATCTTGCACCTCCAAAACTTGTGAGCATGCACCTTGAGGCTGCCAATTGCTGCTCCTCCTGTGAAGCTAAAACAAAGCCTGACACAGTGGTCAGTACACTGTTCTTCAGAGTGGCAGACATTTTCATTTCTTTATTTTAAAGAAGGCAGGAGGGAATGGACTTGAAAGAAAGTATGCAGACAAATCCTGACAACTTGCTTGTCTTTCAAAGTTCCCAAGCTTACCTCATGCACTTCTGAATAACAGCCAATGCTGGGAAAACCCAGCATTATCCCTAGCGTCTAGGCCAAATTCCAGTCCACTTAATCATATCCTGCCTACCCTCCCTTCTGCACTTTCAGTTCGAAAGGGGCTCATTCTTGTAAATTTCCTGTCCAAAAGTGCTGGGTACGTGTCTGTTCTGCAACAGCATTGGTGCTGCTCCACCAATAGATGGCTGAAGTGGTTCACGTACACAAGGGGTGGAGTATATTGAGATGCTCCAGAAAAGAAAGGTGCTACAGAAGTGCACTGTTTTTCTTGCTGTGGAGAAGAAATCACATCACTTCAATTGCTAAGCTGCAATAGCAACACAGTGCGCCGTCACATAAGAATGCTGCCTGCTCTGTGGCTTCCCACAAAAGCGGGAGCTCCTCCAACTAAAAGCAGACTTTGAAAGACAAAATGTCTTGAGCCATTCATGTCTCAAAGAAGAGTTTCCTAGCTGGTTGTCCAGTTGCCAGCAGGATGAGACACAGAGTGTATTTCTCCATCAGACTGCAGAGGAAGATAGGAGTTTTCAGTGTTGTTCTACATCATCATGTTTTCTGTGCTGACTATGGTCACTTCTCATCTCCATCCCTGCACACACTGAGAGGTCCAGTGTTTTCCACATCCTGTCCAGCTTCTGATGAAATTTACACCAAGCAACTCCTTTTGCTCCTTCCCTCAATACTCCTCCTCCTGTGAAGCACAATCCTATAGAAGGCATGGGCACAGACCAGCCGTCTGCAATGGGGAGGCAGCAGAAGATTTGTGCACTGCACACTTCCTGCCCCTTGGAGCTGAAGAGAAACACACAGAAGCACACACACCACTCCTCAAAAAAGGCAGCACTCGGCACTGACAGACACAGGTCTGAACACTCACTCAATTCCTTGCAAGCTGAGATTCTGCTTTACCAAGAGAAGAAGTGGATGTCAGGCTCTGACTAAACAGTGAAGAAAAACGTCACAAAAAACAGATGGACTTTGTCTTGATGATCTTGAAGGTCTGATCCAACCTAGATGACTCCACATATGAAACTGAGAAGGGACTGGAAAGCTACATAGAGAACCACTACGTACCAAGTGCCTCTCATATTACTAAACCAGTAGCAGGAAAAAAATACAGCACCTGCAGCATGTTGCTTGGCAGCAGCACTGCCACATTTTCCTGGGAGGCTGTGTGCGTGCGTGCGTGTGTGTGTGTGAGAAAAGTCAGTTGAGAAATGCACCTGTGACCACACCATTAGCTGCTCCCTCTATTCCTTCCTCATACAACACAGAACCTACCTGATGTTTTCTGCTCTGCCACTAGGAAGTGGAAATGAAAACAGTTTTAGAACAGCTCACTTCTGACCTCATTTACAGAAGCTGTAAAAATCACACCATAGTGTGCACGTTGCCTCAAATTCCCATTTTTGTTCTACAGAAAAGAAAGCCCTATTTAGTTTTATTACACTGTGCTTTTTACAACAGCCATCGTTCTTTTAGATGTTCAACTTGGTCGCACATTCCCACTTCCCATTTGAAGGAAGAAAGGGTCAGACATTGGACTTCTTCAAATGCAGTTTTCAAGGTAAAATGACTTCAAAACCTTGCTAACAATTTTTGGCACTGAATTAAAGTACAGGGTGATTTATTATGCCTGTTACTGCTGTCATGAACTGAAGTCAGATATCTATCAAGGAAGAAGATCTAGAGGCCTGTTTGACCTCATATCCATGCAAAGGGTAATTAGATACCCCAAAGTCTCCACCAGCTCTAGATTTTTCTGAGGCTGCCTGACAGACCGTGTTTCAAAACACCATTCTTCTGCTGAAATCTCACACAGTGCTGGTTAAAAAAGAAAGAAGATGCTTAAAACATTTTCAGTAGGTGAGTTACTCACAAGACAAACTCTTCCTTCCAAAAGGGATTTGCAGCATTTTTGGCTACAGAGCTGGAGAACTTCTGCATAGGGTCATTCAGCTGAGCTATGCACACAAGGTTTGTGCTGCCTGTGAGAACAACAAAAAGAAAGCTGTTAGTCTTCCATCACAGGGAGACACTCTTATTCAAATGAAAGTGAAGAACCTCTTTCCTTACATACTGCTCTTTTGAATAGACTATCTGGAAACACTTCCTCACCCACCTGTAGAATAAATTTCTCCCCTCCGCTTACGACTAATTGGCATAATAATTATACCACTACTCCAAATGCAAATTGCACAACGTGTCACTCTGAAAACAATTCATTGTCTATTTCTTCCACAGCAATGGAAATCATTTCATTCTTGGTGTTCCAAAACAGCAAGGACAGCAGCAAAAAGTTCACTGCTGACTTTGAGCACAGCCAACAACAAATACGCTGCTTCCAGCTCTCCAGAAGAATCCAGGCTTATATTTGTTATCATCAACTCTCAGTTGTCCTCTGGTGACATATGTGGGCTGTGAAGGAGCCCTATCTTGGCCACAGAAACAGCTTGGGCCTGGCAAGGTTATCAGAGGAGACAAAGCACTACGGACACACAGCTTATGCGGATCCAAGCTAACCCTGCAGTAAGCAGTTTAGCTGCTTTCCCAATGCGCTGAGCCTGAGTTAATGAGGCCCAGGTGGTTTGTTGTCAAAGCAGCCATATGCCCCCACAGGCCCTGCTGAAATGTGCATACAGCCCTGCATTGGAGCCACCCGGGGACTGACACTGCAACAGGGCATTCCAACAGCTCTTCTCCTGGTGCTCACAGCTAACAACTCTTTAACACCAGGAATCTCTTTTGCCCTAGCTACCATGCTGTGAGCCACACAGCACCAATCCAAGACTACCTGTGATCACATGCACAAACTAAGGAAACAAACAAAAATTGGCACAGCACAGGAGCAGAGCCCAGTTCTGCTACTGGTTGCTCACCAGCTACACTCATAGGAAAGCCTCAGGCTTCTATAGACTATGCTGCCGACCCATGCTTGAGCTCAATGGTCAGGACAGACAATCTCAGCCCTCAGCCCACTATGCTGAGCCTACAACAATGCACACCATAAGGGAAGATGGAGATGCTATGGGATGGTAAATCATTGGTACAAGACAAGACCAGGAAAAGGGAAAGGAACAAAAAGGCAGCAAGTTCTGTCCAGAAGCCACCATCTGCCCAGTTGTGCCACTATTTCCACTGGATTTACAGTGATGAACAAAACACCACTATGAGGTTTTATTTCTTATACTCAGTTTCAAATCATTCACACCCCAGGAGTTGCTAGGGAACAAGCAAAATTTCTTCCACCTTCACTGTTAAAAAGCAAGTGGTGGCTTCGGGATCTCCGTATCTGGATGCCCAAAGAAGACAGCATTAATAGTTCCCTCTTCCTCACACTTTGAGGGAGAGTACAAAAGGGCTTCCCAGAAGGCAAACCCTCTGCTGTACGCATCCTGTGCTTATAAAGGCATCTCATGACTGTTAATGGCAGCTCTTCTGAAAAGCTTTGTCTACACTATGAAATTGTAGAGTAGCAATGAATTCTCAAGGAGTTTTCCTGCTGCAAACTACAGTTTCCAACACAGTCCTATTTACTGACACTGCCAAGACTTCCAGAACTGCTATAATACATACATACCTATATATAGATATGTTATATATATATGCACACACACACAAGCATATATATATGTATAAAAACAGTCTGTATTAAGTTTTAGGGGAAATACTTCCAGTCAGGATGAGCAAAGCAGCATTATGCAACAGTCCGGGGCAGCAATTTACTACATCTAACTGAAAAAGAGTAAAGCAAGCAGAATATATTTATCCAAAACCAGTGCTTTGCCCATTTTAGCTGCCAGAAGCTTCCACTGAAAGGACTGTTCCAGAATTGCTAGCAGCCATAAATCACAGGGATTCAAATTTGCATTTTCTCTGACGCAACCCAAAATATGCTCAGTCATGCCTCAAGCAATGATGCAAGCAAGTTTGCACTTGAAGAAGTCTGAACACTTGTCAGACAGGTTTGGTACTTCTTTCTTAAACCAGCAGTGCAACTTGACCAGGCTGTTTGTTCCTCTTGGCTTTATTCTCTATCTGCAAGAGGTATACCTTCCCTTACCCACAGAGATACTCTACTAGGGGTAAAGCAACAAAACCCTCTGAGGACAGCTTACATAAAGGAAGAGACTTACAGATAAATCAGGAAATTGCCCCCAAATAAGGGAAAACAGCTGTTAAAATAGGGCAACACCGAACCAAAGCAATGCCACTGCTAACAGTCAATAAAGAGTTGGTCCTGAGCCCAATCCAACTTGTTATATCACTCAAAGTGATAACTTCTAAAATAAAACAAACTCTAGAGAATAAACAATCAACTTGAGGAATATGCTCATTTCAATTTGTTTTCAAACACTATGCATTTGTTTACGGGAAGATCAAGATGTCTAAATGACTGAGTAAACCAAAACACTCACAGTTTTGTACAAGCATGACTAAGCTTGTTTCTGGGAGAACAGCAATTTTGTGCATCGTGTTCTGAGCCAAGCTTGTAAATTAGAACTTCCTAATGATTTCAGCTGAATTAAAAAAAAAAAAGACAAAAAAACCCCCAACATCCTACTTGAAAACAAGTGGCACTCTCTGGGCTACATTACCTGCAGCACTGTGATCAGTGAGGTTTACCGTGATGTTCTTTACCAGCAGTTTCAGTTCATGAGCCCTTGGAGGTTTAGGTGGACTGGTGCCCTGAGGGATAGTGCTTGTGTTCTGTACATTCTGGGAAAAGGAAAACAACAGGGATGGAGCATACGCAAATGCTTAACTTCTGTCACATTAATATTAGGGAGTAGGTGTGATTTGGAGAAACATCCACAAATAGCCACATGGGAGTTATAATCACAAAACCTTCACAGCCAAAGGCTGTGTTGTTTTAAAGCAAGTGTTCCAGTTGTATCTGACCACTGAGTGGTGTTAAACGTACTGGTTTCTGGGTCATAAACAGCTAAAACAAAAACGCTACAAAGAAGAGACTTCCAAAAGATCCAGGCAGGAATAGGACTTACCTGAACCTCCTTTATGTCTGTAGGTCTTGTACTCAACACTACAGATGGAGTAACTGAGCTGAAGAGGTTCTTCAAAACATCTCTGAGTGTGTCAGATATTACACAAGTCCCTTCTCCCTGTTCCTAAAAGGAAACCAACAATCATGCTGCTCAAAATTCAGGAGAGTACAAGTTAAGGCAGAAAAAAGTTAACCTGGCATATCCAAACTACCAAAGCAATTGCCAATTACCTTTGTCAGAGAGAAACAGTTTATGCTTCCAGCAACAAAACGTACTAGGAGATTGTGCAAATAATTACTTACATTTCTACATTATGCACTGAAGAAAAACTAGAAATGTACACTAACAAAGCTGCGTGCTGTTCTTCAGAGTTAGGAAGGCAGAGCTCTTAGCTACAAAACTAGGTGTTTCACTAACACTTTATGGTGCTGTTTTAAAGTTGCTGAACTGCTTTGCACTCTGCTGAGAGAGCAGATCAGGTCCCCAGATAAGCAGATAGGCACTGTTCCACTGATTCAATGGGAATTCTGCCAGCCTGCGACAGCTGAGAATGTGCTAATCCTCTGCTGCGCTGAAGAGTTATTACAGCATCTCTAGGAGGTCTTCAGCCTTGCTGAAAAATGCATAGAATGGATAGACAGTCATGCCACTCCAAGGGAATGACACATTTGCCTACTCAAAAACCCTGTGGTCATCTGTATTACACACTGCCTGCTTGCATACTTCCTCACTGGAACATCAGAACTTGTCACAGATCTTGCTTCCATGTGGCTTCACAGGAATAACTGTAAGGCATCTAAAGAGAGTGAACTATTCAACCCATCCCCATGATCCTCGTGTCATGCTGCTGGAAAGCTTTCCTCTGCTCAGTTACCTACACCAGAATGAATCTTCAAATGAAGATGTCAAGAAAGGGCAGTTTGGCGCTACCTTTGCTGTGGAGACAGCCCAGGAGAAACCTCCATGAGATTTGTTTTCTAAGGAAAAGATTGACTTGAATGACAGAGGACTCATCCATCCTTTCTAACTTGTTACCACAAATGAGAAATTTCAGCGTTATAGAACAAGGCTTTCAAACGAAGGGGACTGACTTACAGATACTGAATATCCAGGCAAGTGCAATAAACATGCAAAGCAGAAAAAGAAGCACCCCTGCACAGGTCTGTCTGATGGGAGCAGTCCTCCAGCAAGCAGTGCCAACAAAGCAGGCCCAGCTGCAGAAGACAAGGTGCACTGGTGACAAGGACACACAGTTTGTACCAGCGGGAAGATCAGGCAGGGAACTGAATGCCTAATTCCTGCAGATTATCTTGATAATGCTTAGGCTGTGCAGCATCAGCTTCCAGCATTCCCATCAGCTTAAGCAGACCCACAGGACTGTAGCAGCTCAAGTATCAAGCTACAGCCCTGTGAACACAGCAGAGTGGACATGCTGCATCACCCTCCTCTATTGGAGCCATACCTCTCTGCATGCAGAGCCCTCTACCAGATTTTGTCACTCGCAACCCTCAGTCCTCTTTTAATGCACGTGAAGTCATTTCTGCACTCCTACAGGGATGCTTGAAGCTTGTGCAGCAGGTCAAACCAACCTGGAGCAACACCCCTTTCCCAATTCCTCAAGTGTTATAGAAACAGCCCAAGTGTTTCGTAAGAATCCCAGGAATGCTGCATACAAAAATCCTTTTGCACCACCTCCTCACACACCCACCCCTTGATGATATGCAGCTACTGATGAAAACCTGCAACAATATTGGCTAATTCCTCAGCAACTTTGCTCTGTTCACACTGTGGTCCCCAACGCAACTGCTAAAGAAAGAGGCAGAGGCACATTCCTACAGCTTCCAAAGCTTTTGCTTTTAAAAATACTGAAAATATACTTGTTTCAGTAACTTACTTTTTCTGAGATACTTAAATATGCAGATAAATCATTGGTTGTTCTCACTGTTTTGGGGGTGACTCCCTTCCCCTGCCCTTACCTACACACTGTTGGATGAAGAATGATGCCAATTTGCACAATTCCAGCCAACCCTCACGCTGCCACCAACCAAAACTGGTATTAGTTGTTTTGTAATAACAGCAGCAATAGCCATCATTGAGCTTCTATTGATAGGTGTTTTCTGTTGTTTTTCATCAGCAGAAAATAGGTTATTATATCCCCTTGTTCGACTGACGACAGAACTATTGCATTGATAACCATCAGCAAATAAAGATGTCAATTTGTATATAAAATACCTCCTCCAAAGGAGAAAAAAAAAGAACTACAAACTAGGACACAAAAGCTGATGTTAAAAGTTTAAGAGCTGAAGGAGTTACCAAGGGGTAGGTTGCTCCTTGTTTTATTCATTAAAGAGCTCTGTTTGTCACCTCCCCGCTTCCCGGAATGCTAACACAAACTTCAAAGTGAAAAAGAAGCCCTTAAGTAGTAACAACTTAACAGGCTCATTTTAAAAATCACAGGCAAAGCACAGGAGGTTACAACTGCTTTGTCACTCGGCGTTTTCAAGAAACAGGCTTTGAAGGCCTGAGACAGTGCCAGACTCATTTGCACGTGGCAGTGAATACTTAGTGCTTGTTCATAAGTGGACAATCAGCACGCCGCTCCAACACGTGCAGGTCAGTTGCACGCACATTACTATGATATTACATTTTAATTAAAGCATTAAAACACACTTCAAAAGACTTGCCTGTCTTCAGTTTTATGAGCTTAGCATTTTTGTGTACAAAAGCTGCGGTAATAAATTTTTATGATTCTAGGTCACTCAGCTACGAGTTTTCAGTAGCAGCTTTACCATCACAGCCAGTACTGAAGGCTGAGCTTCTGGGAAGGCTCTCTGCAGAGAAGGACTTTCTGGACAAGCTGATCACAAGCCAGTGATAAACCCTTGAGACCAAGAAGGGCAACGGTATCCTGGGGTGAACTAGAAAAAGCATTGCCAGCAGGCCAAGGGATGTGATCCTTTCCTTCTACTCTGTCCTGATGAAGTCTCCTGGAACACTGGCTCCAGTTCTGGGGTTTCCAGCACAAGAAGGATATAGACATACTGGAGAGAGTCCAGCAAAGGGCTACTAAAATGATGAAGGAACTGGTGCATCTCTCCTACGAGGAAAGGCTAAGGGAGCTGGGGCTGTTCAGCCTGGTGAAAAGGTTCAGGGGATCTGATCAAGGTGCTGGCAAGAGGATGGGGCCAGATGCTTCTCAGTGGTGCCCAGCAAAAGGATGAGAGGCAACAGTCACAAACCGAAACAGGCGGTTCCAAGCAAACATAAGGAAAAAATTACTTACTGTGATGGAGCTATGGCACAGGCTGCCTAGAGAGGCTATGGAGTCTCCTCATTGGATATCTTCAGAATTTATGTTTCTAAATAACTTATTTCCTTAAAAATTTGTGTTTTTCTGAGCTGTTTCTGAATGAGGGCTATCAGATTTCAAAACTAATTAAGTTAAGGCAGGGTAAATGACTTTGATGGGAACATAATCACAACTTTTTCATTATATTAGAAGAGCTCTGAAGACTTTTAGTAACAGACATTTTTCACATCTTTGAACTTGGTCAAAAATATTTGCCAGGTCACTTGTCTGTCAAACACAGATTTATCTTTAATGCTTCAGTAATCTTGAGAGTTACTCTTTGACTTCAGAGATGCAGGATTTTGATGGATGAGGCATGGCAAGTATCACTGAAGCAGTTCAAGAAACCACTGCCAATAAAAAACTGCCCCATTCCACTGCTAAATGCAGTCAGCAGAAAGGAACAGGCATTTTTGCTTCAGTTGTTCCAGCATCATCCAATATCTTAGCTCTAGCTACTGTTATTGCTAACCTAATGCACTGCACTGGGTTTTGCACTGGAGAGATGCTTTCTGACTCCTTGAGCAGAGGGACAAGAGTGCCTAGGGGGGGAGCAGCAGCAGTAAGGTATGGCAGAACAGAAGTCCTCTCCCAGTCTAACTGTATCCTTACATTTGAACTTTCACTATGACAAATAAAACTTCCTGACTGACCTCCTGCACTGTTGGCTGGATTTCAAAGTTGGTCTCATCCACGTTAACGAGGAGCCACTCCACTTTGACATCATCCCCTTTGTCTCTCACATAGAGGTGAAGCTGTGGATAGGAAAGCAGTTATTGGAGTGTGTTCTGATATCCTGTAAGGAAATTTTAAGTCAAGCTCCAAACTAAGGCTTGCCAAAGGAAAAATAACAGTTTCTGAGTTGGTATACATCCAAGCAACAGTGTAAGAAAGCAAACTAAATACCAAGAGAGAGCGCATGCCAGTCAAAAAGGGTACTGCTGTTCTACACATCAGGGCAGACTATTAAAAGATTTATTTATTTATCCACAGTCTTCCTAAAGCAGAAGACAGAACTGTAACATTATTAAATGTTTTACTAGAATTAACACAAGCTTGTATGCATTTTTGCATGCAGGAAGTGAAAACCTAACACACCTTTCAGACCTTTCAGCTGAGCTGTGGGATGAAATGTAACAAAAGGAAAAAGAGAGAATAATACTTAAGAGGCCTTACCTGCAAGTGAAGCGGAGACAGTTTCACGCTGTACGACCGACTTCCTGCAGCTGTGGGTGAAGAGCTTGAGATGCTGACAATAAACGTAATGGAATCTCCCACAACATTACAAGAAACCACCTAAAGAAATTAAAGGGAGGAAAAAAGGAAGGAAAGAACAATTCAGCCTTCAGAAGAACAAGAAAGGAAGGTAAAGGCAAGAAAAGAACTATTAAAAAAAAAAAAAAAAGAAGGACTTTAAGCTACTACAATTATGCTATATTCTGCAAATGGGAGATTTCCAGTCAGTTTCATTAACCCCCTACACTTCCTTCTACATGCTCCGTTCTAAAACCTGCACTTCAGCTACACTTCTGGACACAGAGGTTAATACCTGGCAATACCGGTGATTTCCAAGAATTTTTTGTGTCACTGGATATAATTCAGTTTTTTCTCCTTCCTCTCCTGCTACAAACCAAGCATCGTATCACAGGACAGCTGGTTTCACCAAACATTTGGCTTGTAAAAATGAACTGTACAACATTTGTTTTAGTGGCATTCTACAAATGAGAAACTTTGGCATAAGGCTGCTGCTTCTGGAGAGGATATTGACTGAGTAATTCCAGTGGGGTGGTGACAGGTAGAAGACTTGAGACGTCTTTGACCGGACCCAGGAGAGCACTGAAGTTTGGTGGTGAAGCTAAATGTGTGGGACAAGCTCATTTGCTACTTGACTGCTATATGCTCACTGAAGTACACACCCTCAGTTTTATAAGCAGCAATTTAACTTGTTATCACATTGAGTTTACACCGAGCATTTTTCTCCTCCCTCCCCTCGAAAGCCAACTGAGTTTGCAGAACTGCTCAAAAACCAAGAAGGTGCAGAAAGCACCTGGCAGCAGAGAAAAGGCCCAGAAGCCACAAATCATGCATTAAGCCAAAGAGAGATGCTTTGTTAACAGCCTTGCTGGTTGAAGACACCTGCTGGTTGCTGCTCCCCCATGGTTAGTGTCCCCACAGCTCCACCACTGGAAAGGTGAGTTAAACATTCCGTAGATGGACTCAGGCAAAGTTAACCATGTTAATGCAGTGCATAGACAAATTATTTGCTGCAGGATCTGTTTGACAGAAACTCTGTGCAAATGCTAGTAAATTATATTTGTGCACTTATTGTTTCACTTATGCACACTGGATTGGAAGCTGAAGGCTTCAACATGAGTCAGGTACCCTCTGAAAGATCCTTATCAGTCTCTCCTTAAATATAGTCCATCTCCAAGGACTGTACACACTGTAAGAAGCACCAGAGGGCTTCAGAGCACATCTGTGCAGAAATTACAAAGGAGCAAGTGGACAGAGTGTTCATGGCAAATAACAAACCTAACTGCACCTATGAGCAACAAGAGTTGCAGAAGCTGTGTCTTGCAAACCACAGCTGGGAGGTGGACATGTCTGCCTTCTGCACCTCTTTCCCAAAAGCTAAATTCCCTCTAAGTTGATTTATGTTCCTTAATCCCACATAATCAACATAAGCAGCCACAATTAGGACACAACAGAAGTTAGTTAACAACTAACTTAAGTTAAAAACCTTGACTGCTCATTTTACTTGTAATTGAGTCAAAATACAGAATACAATTTATTAACAAAGAGAATGGATTGATGTGGCTTTTTCTTAAGTACAGCAAAAGTAGACAGCTTCTTTTATCTTTTTGAGCTCAAAAAGAGGGAAGAAGACAGGTGTGATACAAAGAACACTGACACTTGCATATCCTAAGCACAGAGCTTTACCACCCATAAGCATCTGATCCATGCATGCATGGGAAACTCAGCGCCTTTAGAACAAGTTGGACTTGCTGCACACGTGATGCAGAGCCACACGTCTGGAATTTCGGGAGGCCTAAGAGGCAGGGCTGCCACGTAAACAGGCAATTACTGCTTTAAAAACAAACAAACAACACAAGGCTGGCAGGAGGGTTGGCAGCTGTGTTCACGCACTACTCGTTTTCTCAGGATGTGTTTATTTTCAAGTAAAAGATGGAAACAGAGAGCCTGCAACTGCTACTTCCCTTCTAAAGTGACATTCCTTTAGAAATGCAGCAGATGCTTTTGATAGACCTCTGCAGAAATATGTAGGCCATTTGAGTGCCCCTCCCCAAACACTAATACGAAGAAAAACACTGAAGCTTCCTGTGCTGGGCTCCTCTTTCCCCATAGCCCTATTCAATCTGCCTCTTCAGATTCTTTATCTCAGAGCAGGTGAAGAGCAGTCATCAACAAACCCAAGCTCATTCTTATCCTGTGAAGCTCTAATTAGAGACAAAATGCATTTGCTAGCAGCAGAGGAGAGGGTCAGGTGAAGCACCCTTTTCTGGCTGAGAAAGGACAAATACGCATGAGAAAACAGATGGACTGGTAAGCTGCCCTTCGACTTCATTTATCTTCTTAGTCTCTTTCCCAATACTCCATGCAAGAGACACCTCATCATCAACCTTTTGTTTTCAATGGAGGCTAGAAAATCTATAGTTTCTATGACAAACTTTCTTCCAAAATGAAGCCTTTTGTACCACCACAGCAACTGTGGCTGGCTAAGTGGACTCCCAGAGAGTTTAGACGTCACAGAATCACAGAATGGCCTGGGTTGGAAGGGATCTCAAGAATCATGAATCTCCAACCTCCCCATTTAATACTAGACCAAGAAGTCATTCTACTGTCTTGTACTATACAAACTACAAGCTTCTACATGAGCAGAAATAGAGTGAAGCGAAGCAGCAGCAGCAGCACAACGCCAGGACTCTTCCAGCAGCAAGACCGAGGTGCCTTCTCTCCCTACAGTATCTCCCCATTCACAGGCACACTGTCACCAGCAAGGGCGTGCACTTTTGGGATCTTACACACTGCAGAAGTGCTCAGGCCTTTCTCTAAAACTGTTTATACAGTTTTCCTAAAAACAAACAAACAAAAAAACAAAACAAAAACACCAAAACAAAACCAACTCTGTTCGAGGTAAACTTCAGAAAACAATATGTCTGGAAAAGTATTATAGTTGAAGAAAGACAGAGATATTTTCCTAACAAACTGAAGTGTCTGGACATGTGTCCTCACAGCTGTTGAAGACCTGTCCCCTTGCTCTGCCCTCCCTCTCCATATCTTGATTTCACGGTTCCTCTGGACAGAACTGAAACATTTCATGTGCTCTTCTCCCTGAAGTGGCAGCAAAGCTACTTCAGTTCAAGAAGAACCAGAATACCCCTGCTTGTCACAGAATTAAGACGTTTCACTTTTGGAAGTAGCACCACACAGATTCATGCTCTCACCAAATCATTCGATTTGGAAGGGACCCTTAAAGACCATCTGATCCAAGCCCCTTGCAATGAACAGGGACACCTACAGCTACACCAGGTTGCTCACAGCCCCCTCCAGCCTGACCTTGAATGTCTGCAGGGATGGGGCACCCACCACCTATGTGGGCAGCCTGTGCCAATGCCTCACCACCCTTATTGTAAAACAATTTTTCTTTACGCAAAGCCTTTCTGTTACTCCTCCACATCAGACTTTCTCCCCCATTTCGCCGTGCAGGACAGCAGTCCCTTCTGTGGTAAAGGGAATGGTGAATGGCTGTGAACTTCTTCAAGAACTTGAAGGAAGTTCTTAGAGCCCAACAGAGGAAGTCCTCCACCTTCCTCAAGCAGGACTGTATCACATGGGTATGTAAAACTCCCAGCATTATCAGCTCAATTGTGTTTTGGACAGAAATCAGCTTTACTGCATTTTGTTTCCAGAAAGAGAAAGTTACCCGAGGTTGCAAAATACATACCAGCAGCATGTAAGTAATCAAAAATTAATACAAATACAATACCATGAAGCAGCCACAGAGTAAAAGCTGCCTTAACCTCAGCTGCAGGGATCAGGATGCTATAAGATTTGGGAGCTCCACAATTTCCATTTATTTTTTTTTCTCTGAGGTATTACTGTGAGAAAGAGAAGGTTCTTTTCTGGCGCAGGAAGTTTCTCTTGTCAATGTCCGCATGGATAAGTTTGCATGATTAATGTATAACCTCTCCATGATAAAACCTTCCACTCAGAAACTTCTGCCTTTTCGCAATCATTACACTCAGCTACTCAAAAGAAAAATTATACCACCTGCTTTGGCAACCTGAGCCCATTGATTGGCTTCTTAAGGGGCTTTCTGTAGCTCCTATACAGCTCCCTCTTGACCCAAGTAGTTTGCTACATGACACAAACAATATTGAGAAGAGGAGAAAAGGCAATGTCTAACCCAGGCACTGCTTGAAGAAGATTTTTAGAAGCTAGCATGAAAGCAAGCGTGCCTGCAAATATAATAAGACAAATTCAGGGCAGCTCTTCAAAATGATGATAAGCTCTAGGGTGAAGGCAGGGTGATAGAACGGGTGCACAGAAAAAGGAGCTACCTGTGTAAGCAACAGAAGAAAAACAAAAACAGATATACTAAGTGATTTCAGTCATTCTTTTGTGAGTGATAGACATGCAAATTAAAAGAAGTAGAGAAAAAGGAAGGGTTAAAAAAAGCAATTATCAGGGAATACAATCAGACAGGAGAGGGAGAATTTTCAGTGAGTCTACCAAACCAAGTGAGTTGGATGGTGGGAGGACAAGAAGCAGTATCTATATTTAAGAAGGGGGAAAACATGTAGCAGAACAAGACTTGGTACTTTGGCCTCACTAACACACAAATCTTTGCAAAGAGCTTATTCAGCATGGATGAAGAGACAAATGAAGACAGCAAAATTCAAGAGGTCTGCCAGTTTGCATGTAGTGCCACTGTGGACACTGGATTACTGCTGACACTTGAACCAGGCTGGCGAATGGGGCTAAAGCCTGAAGAAGGACCATGCGCACCTGAAGCAGGCTGTCTGACAGGGCCCAAACCAGTAATTATCACCACTGAAGCAAACAAATTCCAGCACAGATGCCTCCTTTTGACAAGATACTCAGTTTCAAAGTAGGTTAGATCAGCTATGTTGTTGTCTTGCCTATTTTAATTGGGACACCTATTTCCAAAGTTTAACAGTAGGAGAAAGTGAAGAAAGAAAGCTGAAAACCTTGAAGAAAGAAATGCAACTCAAAATACAAAGCATACATGCTAGAATTAAGAAGAACTCCCCTCTATAGGAGCAGTATGTCTCTAAGAAAAAGCCATGACCTGCAAGCATGAAGTCAACAATGTGAAGCAGCCAAAAGAGAGGCAGGTCAGAATCACAGTATTGTAGGGGTTGGAAGGGACCTCTGGAGACCACCTAGACTGGCCCCTTGCTAAAGCAGGTTCCCTGCAGTAGGTCATACAGGAAAACATCCTTAAAGGCATTGAGAGCACTGCCAAGAAGCACAGCAAGGCAGACATCTCAACACACTGTGAGACTTCATTGTAGCGCCATTGCACTTCAGTATCACATTCAAGAATGAATCCAACTGGAGCAGCTGCAGAGAGGGACACGCATGAGGGACAGGCAAGGCAGCATTGAGAAAAGAGACCCGAGGAACAACTTCTTTAGCTCAGTCAAACAAAGACTGGAAGGAAATGTAATTCCCTTGTGATATACCCATGGACAGCAAGTGCTGAGGGAAAAAGTGAATACATTCGAGATAAAGGATCATGCTGGTACAGGAAGAAAAAAATATAAATAAATGCAAAAGCTGCGTGGGCCATGATTCCAGTTAGGATCGTGGAAAAAAAATAAAACACAAACAATACAATCATTAAAGCAGCAAATCCCTGGGACAGCTTCCCAAGCAAAAGAAGGAGTTAAGGAACAATACAGATTGCATGTGATGGTCAGGGTAGTGCAGTCCACCACAAACAATCAGAGATAAACACATGTACATAGCAGGGGATGAATACAGTTAATGCTCCAGCATTCAGGATGAGAAAGCAGACCTTCCTGGAGAGGAAAGCAGCCACTGCACCGAACTGCCCTCGTGGGCTTTGAAACAAGGGGAGCTGGGGGGCTCTGCACCCCAGAGTGGTGCTGGATGGGAACAAAGCAGCAAAGGCACACAGCCAAACGAGTTGTCACACTGCACAGCCTGTCTCAAAATGAGACCTCACATAAGGCCACAAAGCAGCCCTCCTTCTGCTCCACCATTTGCCCCATGGAATTCATAATAGAAAGAAGTGACACAAAGTTTTACTATCTGCTCTTGCCTGTTGTGCTGCAGGACAGCTACTCCTTCCGCAGCAGCTCTTTACTACTGCTTATCAAAGGAAAAGCAAACTGTGGGCACTCAGAGGGCTTCTTCCCCTCTTTGTTTAAGCATGAAGCAGGAGGAAGGGGAGGACTTCTGCAGTTTAACAGTCGGGAAACAGGCAAGTCTGCTCTGTCCAAACCCCTCCGTGCCAAGCTCCCAACAAGAGAGTCATCTCCTCTGCTGCCTTTTAATGCTGCTGGGAAGTTCAAAGCTTCTGGAAATAGATTCTGCTAACGGAAAGGTTGGCAGAAATAGCTGAGAATATTGCAAATGTTTATTTTATTGAAACAGAACAGTCAGCCCCACACAATGAAAACAGCCTGCTCCATTCTACATATTTAGGCTCTGACCCAAACCTGGAGCGAAGACTACAACCAAGCAGAGGCTCTGCCCAGGGGCAGTGTGATGCCACCTTCCTGACAGAGCAGCTCTGTTGTATCTGCATTGGCATGCTGTGGAATGTTTTACAGCCTCCAGCTCCTTCAGCACAAGCATGGCTATACACACCTATGGGCCAGATGTGTCAGCGTGTGTCCTGGTCACAAACAAGGCTGTCAGCAGCAATGCAGAACTACAGCAGGCTGGCAATCTCCTGTCAGCTCGGCGTGGGTGTGTACCAGGCAAGAGGCTGCTCCCAGCACCATGCAGTGCATAGGAGCACAGACTGCTCCACTAAGGACAAGTACCACAGGGCTCCATAAGCATGCACCCACCTGCATTAAAGTGTTACACTCCATAGAATTATTAATGTTGGAAAAGACCACTACGATCATCTAGTCCAATCACCAACCCATCACCACCACAACCACTAACCATGTCCTTCCCACATTTACTGCTATTTTCATCCCTCACCCTCAGTCCTCTGCTTCCTTTGATAACCACAACCTCTCCAGTATAAAGTCTTAAAAAAACTTATTTGAAGCAAAGTGCAATAAATCTACTTTGGCTGCTGAGCAAGGTGCCCATACACTCACCATCTTGATCACAAGTGAAGAAGCAAGCCAAACCAGTTACAAGACAACAGTCCTGTGTCCGGCAATGGCCCAGGCACGTGCTGATCTCTAAGGGATGCTGCAACATTGGTAAGCAAGCAGCATGTAGTCACTAGCCACAAGCAGAGTCAGCTGCACCAATAGTAAGCCACCAACATAGGATTACAGAATGGTTTGGGTTGGAAAGGACCTTAAATATGATCCAGCTCCAACCCCCTGTCATGGGTAGGGTTAACATGCATGAAAAGATTGTGTCCAGACAAGCTGATAAGGGAGATTTCAGTTTCATTTTGATTTTTTTTGGAAATACTTGCAGAGATTAAGGGTTTGAAGTGCAATAAAAAAGGAAAAACATGAAACACTTTGATGCTCAGTATTACCCAAGGAATATGTAAGCAAAACAGTGAGACTATGAGAGAACTCCTGGGGTGTTTGGAGGCAGGTACACATCAGAGTGCCACTCTGAGGTTATTACATACTGAAATAAAAATAAATTATTCAGCTGTACCTTAACTGAAGGAATAGGAATCATTCAGAGAATATTTCCCAGCAGCTGTGCACAAGATTATGGAAACAGGTTTTGGGGGAATTCAGAACCACCCAATTACGTAAGCAAAACTCTCTTAATCCAATACGTTTTTAAATGTGCTTATATTGCTTTAAGCTGCTGTGAAACCACATCAGATTGCTGGCTGCAATACTAACAGCTTGATTAACATACCGAAATGGCTCAACCCAAGGTCAGACAAGGCAGGAGGGAGGATGCCAGGACACAAAGCCCCTGACAGAGGAGAGCAGGAGCCCAGCCACACCACAGCCAGTGCTGCCCAGCTCCTGCTGCCCATCTTACCACAGCTTTGCCACAGCAGCACCAGGCCCCACAGAAAGGAGAGTGCCATTGGGGCAGGAAGCATTATTATGAAAACGAAACATTGGAGGAAGAAAAAAAAAAAAAAGAAAAAGAAAAAAAAAACAGAACTATGGCTGGAGAACAAGTGCACAAAGAGCTTTACATGTTGGCAATCCCCAGCTGCCACCAATCAGGGTGTGACTGTAAGTTGGGTATCAGACAGATAAGCATGCATAATTTTCAAAGGAATCATAGCAGAACTGCTTAACATCTAAATGAGACAAGCAAACTAATATAAATAAGGAGAATTAGAAGAAAAGTAATGGGTTAAATTGATTCAAAGGCCTGAAGCTGAGCTAACAGTCATTGGCTAATAGCTCCTGAAAACAAGATGGAAATACAGGAGCTATCAGTGCCAACAAGCACACACACTCCTTTCCTCTTAGTGCATTTGTATGTTGATATGAGAGCTACATTCCACCATGTTCTAATACTGCCTGTACTCAGCATGGACACTTCCCAATATGCGCTGTGGAGGTGGGAGAAGAAGGACAAGGCAAGTCCTCCTCAGGAGTCACCTGGAGTACTCAGCATCTGCCACACTGACCCTGTGCGGCTGGGAGCCAGGAAGCAGGCCTGCCTCAGCCACAGCACAGCAGAAGGCAGGCAGGTCTTTTAGCCCCAGGGCATTTCCTCCTGTATGAATCTCCAATCTCAACAACAGGACTGGGAACTAGAATGGCAGTAGGAGGACATGGAGGCGTTTCTAACAGCTTGCTGCAGCCCTGGCTGTTGCTCATTTGGCAGAAGCCCTGCAGTGCTTTGCTCACGGATTGCTCAAGAAGTGAATCAATGCAAAGAGGTCCCTTGGAGGCCCTTGAAGGTCTGAAATCAACCTTCACTAACTTAGGCAATGAAGAATAAAACTCCCACTGACGCTAAAACCAAATTGGCATTTCCTACTAAAAGTACCCTGAAGCACAATAAAGATGAAGTTTACCTTCTCTTGAACAGACTTCACCACGCTAACAACTTGTTTAACTGTGAGCTCAAGTGGTTCTGCTGGGTCATCTTCCTCAAATGTCAGCAGCTGTGAGTCCTAGGGAGGGAAAGAGGAACACTGTCAGATGATGAACCTACCCCTTGGAGATGAGGGATGAAAATACAAGGGAGAGCCTGAAAACCTGCACTTAGGGCTCACATCTAGACCCAGCTGCACCTCAGCTTCCACAGAACACATAGATTTGTATGAGTTGGAAGTGTCGCATAAAGGCCATGTGATCTAACTACCCTTCCAATGAACACAGACACCTACAGCTACATCAGGTTGCTCAGAGCCCCATCCAGCCTGACCTTGAGTGTTTCCAGGGATGGGGCATCCACTGCTTCTTTGCGTAACCTGTGCCAGTGCTTCACCACTCATACTGTACAAATCTTTTTCCTCATGTCCAACCTAAATCTCCCCTCTTTCAGTCTGAAACCATTTCCTCTTGTCTTGTCACAGCAGACTCTGCTGAAGAGTCTGTGCTTTTCTTTCTTATGGCTTCCCTTTAGATACAGAAAGGCCACTTTCATGTCTCCCCAGGTCTTCTCTGCTCCAGGCTGAACAGCCCCAGCTCTCTCAGCCTGTCCTCACAGGGAGGTGTTCCTTCCCTTAGATCATTTTTGTTGCCCTCCTCTGGACACGTTCCAACAGCTCCATGTCTCTCCTGTACTGAGGACTCCCCATCTGGACGCAGTGCTCCAGCTGAGGTCTCACCAGTGCAGAGCAGATAGGCAGCATCACCTCCCTCATCCTGCTGGCCACACTTCTTTGGATGCAGCCCAGGACACGGCTGGCCTTCAGGGCTCCCGTTAGGCACACAGCTGCATTAGGCCATGCCAAAACTACCAAATCCCCAACACTCAGCTCGACGAGATGGGAACGAGCCCCTCCCCGGCCGTCGTTGTGAGGGGACACGGGCAGCGCTGACAGCCGCTCGGGGCACACAGCAGTTTGTGCGGCGAGGTGAGCCTGCCAGAGCCACCAGCGCACCGCCGCCTTGTGAGGAGCAGGGTGCCACGCCGTGAGCTCACGGCAAGGAGCTGCTGCGGCGGGGCGTGCGCCGAGCCACACCGGGACGCGGGCCGCCCGCCTGCAGCCAGCGTTGGTCGCGGGCCGGGCTGCGTTGCTCTCCTTATCTCTCACGCACACACTGCCCGGCTCTTCCTCCTGCCCCCAGCCTTCTCTCCGGGGCCACCGGCTCTATCAGACCTAGAGAGGCACGCACAGCGCTCCCCCCACACGGACGCCCCGAGGGGCAGCAGCACGCCGCCCACGGCTCGCTCCCACGCCCCCCTCTGTCCCCCCCGCCTCACCTGCGGCCCCGCACTCACCGCCCGCGCCGCCGCCTCGCCGCGCAGCGCCGCCACCCAGGCCCGCCGCCACTGCCGCCGCCAGCTGCCCAGCGACAGCGCCCAGGCCAGCGCCGAGCCGCCCTCCTCCAGCAGCTCGTCCCGCGGCGCCGCCGGGGGCTGCTGGGGAGACCGCCGCCGCTTCCCCCTCCTCCGCCGCAGGGCCAGCAGCGCGTACTGCACCAGGTAAACGGCCAGCGTGGCCAACGCGGCCACGAAGAGAGCGACCAGCGCGTACCAGCGCAGCTCGGCCAGCCCGCCCGCCGGCCACGCCATGCCTGACCATAATGGGAGCCCCCCGCCCCGGCAGCCGCAGCCCGCGCAGGGCCCAGCCGGCAGCCGCGTCCGGCGGGCAGCACGGGGACGCGCCCCAGCGCCGCGCCGCCCCCGCCGAGCTCAGCCCCCGCCCACGCCGCCGCCGGGCGGACGGGGAGGCAGGGGCCCGGCGCGGAGCTGGCCTGGCGCCGCAGGGAACGGCTTCACCTGTCCGGTGCCTGCCCGCGGATGTCGGGGTGCAGAAGTGGAGCGGGCGGGCAGACCTGACGGCAAGTGCTTGTTTGCTCGGCGCTTTCAAGCAGATTCACAGCTGGAAGCAAAGGTTGGAGGAAAACAGTACAGGGAATACAGTACAGAGGCATCGTGCCGTTGGGGCTGGAAGGAAGCTCTGGGTCCACCTGGGCCAACCCCGGCTCCAGCAGGGACACCCAGAGCAGGGTGCCCAGCCCCACGGCCCGTTGGCGTTTGAAGTCTCCGAGGAGAAGAGAACACAGGCTCTGGGCAGCCTGTGCCAGAGCTCCGTCACCCACACAACACAGCAGTGCTGCTCAGGGGGAGCCCCAGTGCTCCAGTTCTGAAAAGACCCTGGTTCTATCTTCTCATGTAAGAGATTCTCCAGACCCTGTCTTGTTGCTAGAAATACTTTACGTTTTTTTACTTTGAAACTATAGCAAAGATATGCATTAGCTAATATTTAATTACTTTCCTTTTCCATGAACTGGTGAACTTGGAATAGCCTTCTCTGAGCATCCGGAATCGTACTCATCAAAGTATAGCTTTGGGGATGTGATTAGTGAAGTAATTAGTTGTACTTTGAAGCTGGGAACTGTGATTTTGCCTTGCTACTAGGCTGTCTATTAATCAAGCCTTGTATTTCCCAAATCCCATCTTTCCTTTTAATTAGAAAGTACACATCTTTGTTAGTGATTATGTCAAAACAAGCTTGAAATAATATGAAGCAAGTAAGAATAGTAAAGAGTTGATCATAGAATCATAGAATATTCTGAGCTGGAAGGAACTCACTACGGTGATTGAATCCAGCTCCTGGTTCCACACAGCACCATCCAAAACTCAAGCCGTATGTCTGAGAAGGTGTCCAGATGCCCCTTGAACTCAGGCACTTGGGGCCATGCCCACAGCCCTGGGCAGCCCGTTCCATGCCCACCGCCCTCCGAAGCAGACCTTTTTCCTGATCTTACAAGGATTCTGTAAAAAGAGAGTTATAAAGGCATCGTTTATCACAGTTCCCTCACATATCCAATTTTGGTCCTTTGAGGTATGAATTCTCCTACTCTGTTAGAAATGCAAGAAGAAAACTGCCTACCTAGAACAGGTTTCTAGTAAAGTTACCCCAGGCAAATGAGCAACAATAATATATCTTACCTGCTGGCTTCACCATACATCTGACTTTCCAGATATGCTGTTTTCCATCGACAGACAGAATAAGGGCAGTATCTTAGGACCTCAAGTGCATGTTTGAAATTTCCAGGTCTGTTGCAGGTGGAAGGAACATTGGTTAGGGCCTGGCACAGGGAAAGGTGGGAATGGCACATGCCCTGATGAATGGTGAATTGGTCCTGCCCTGCCTTGGACTGGGACACAGCAGAGTGTGCACTCAGATGGAGGACCTGGAAGGTGACCCTGAGTCCTGTGGTGCAGATGTAAGTAGAGGGCAGATGAGATCATCAGTTTTTTTTGTCAATCTCAGTTTTAAATCTGTAAGTAGAACAAAAAACAACAACAAACAAAACCCATCCCACAAACCAAACAACATCAAAAACCAAAAACATGCATGCACACAAAACCAACCAAAAACAATCAAAAAACACCACCCAAACTGTAGGCTCAGTTACTGCAATTAAATGACCACTTACACAACTGCCATAAACTTACACAACAGGGATAAAAACAATTCAAAGTTCCCACTAATTCTCTGTCTCTGAGCTTGAGATTATTTTTACACAGATGTAAGAAAGAAAAGATTCAAATGAGGCTCCTCTTACAGTCTAACATGAAATATGAAGCAAAGGGTTTTGTCAGGACAGTACAAGTGTAAGAGGAGCTTATTTAGCAAAGCTGCACACTGCCCAGCATGGCTTTTTTCCAGCAACCCAGGACGTGGTGGGATACCATTCTCACTGTAACATGCCTATAACCATGTCTTCCTTAGGATTTTGCTAGCCCAGCAGTCAGCCTGAAATGAGAGTACTTCATGCTTTCCACTGACAGCTCCACTAAGAGAGGTAGGCCCATCCATTTTCACATATGAAATGTGTCCTCGGGGCAGGTTGCTCGTTCTCATATAAAGAGGACCATCATCTCTTTCACATGTAGCATTTCTACCTCTCTCCCACACTTCTACCAGCTGTGCCAGGGACAGGTGACAGGCCTGAACCTAGCAAGTCTGCTCAAGGGTTGTAGGCAAGGAGAGGCACGATCCTAAAGCTAGATGAGCTCACTAGCATTTTCTCACTATGCATTTTGACCTACCCTTACTTGTACTCTCCATTATGCTTTCTGCATCCTTCTTCAAGGTGACATTCAGCTGTTTTGTCTCACGTGGCTTGGCACACTAGAAATGTTTCCCCTGCTTTGTGACAGCTCTCTGAGAAAGAGTGATGGTTGTGCAAAGGGCTGGGACAAGGATGGGATGAAATGCCCAGGGAAACCTTGCTGGAAGATGGTCAGCAATCTGCAAAAAAAGGAAGTGTGACTAAACAAGCTTTAATAGCTAGGTGCTAGCATGGGAGCATGGCTAGCATGGGGCTAGCTGTTGTCTGGGAACAGATCCTCACACCTCTTGAACTGCAGAGAGCATCCTCTTATTTAATAAGGGAGTCATTCTCCATACGGAAGGGCTATGAGATGTTGACATCCTTAGAACTTCAGTTTGACTAATTATTCTTATTTTTGGTTCTTTTGTGAGATCAGGAGATATCCAATCTATTACGTATTGATGCTTACCAATCTCTGCTGACAAAAATGTAGTATTTTCACTGTGACCTCAGTAGAAATACTTCATTTAGGTCATTTAGTTCTTCTTTGCCCAAATGCCTACATCTCCTAAGTGCTTAAGAAGGCATAGTGCCAGGAGCAGAGTTTTTCATTTAATCAGGAAATTGCTTTTATAGATTCGTTATTACATATGTTATTAATATACAGGTATAGTCCCAAAAATAAAAAATTGAAAAAACAGCCATGTCCCATTAAATGTAACTGTTAGCAAATTGGCTAAGTTTCAAAACAAAATGTTCACAATGTTATTTTTTGACCAAATGTAATTCCTTTCAATATATGTGTTAAGATATAAAGCAAAGCTATAAAGCCAACGATGGAACCAACTTGGTACATTTTGTTCTTTCTTTGGAAACCATTCACCCTCGAAGAATGATGATAGGGCAAAGTGAAATGGTTTCAAACTGAGAGGGGAGATTTAGGTTGGATATAATGAAAAATGTATTTTACAATGAGGACAGTGAGGCACTGGCACAGGCTGCCCAGGAAGGCAGTAGATGCCCCATCCTTGGAGACACTCAAGGCCAGGTTGGCAGGGCTCTGATGTAGCTGTAGGGGTTCCTGTTCATCACAGTGCAGTTGGACCAGAGGACCTTTAAGTATTCCTTCCAACTCATACAATTCTATGTGATCTTTCGAGGTTGAGGGCCTAGATGCGTGGAAAAAAAAAAAACACAAAAATAATGGCACTGCCCTGCTTTATTCGTCAAAGCATAAGTATTTCCTCTATTACTTGTAGAAGTCTCTTATAATTTTATCGTATTATCTCCACTTGTCTTTGTGGGGTTGCACCTTCCCATCATCACAGCATCTGGGTACATAGTCCGTACCAGAGTGATTACGACTCTGTAAAAGGAGCAAAGGTGGATGACAGACATCGTGCCTCAAATCGCCAATCCTTTCTCCTGCTATTTGTACCTGGAGATTCAGTAAAAGAAGGAAAGGTATTTCTGACAGTATTGTTTTCCTATTATATTGACCCTTCAGAAAGATGTTTACTACGATGCAGCAGTAAAGTTGGACGAGTGGTCTTTCTTAATGATTCTATGAAAGCATCCTGACCTTTTAGAAACTAAAACACGCCGTCGGCTTTTTAGTTTTCTTCTTTATTTTCGTCTGCCGAAGCCAATTACATTCTATCCACCAGAGAGCGCCAGTAGTACCGGAGGTCGGGAAGCTCCGGCTCAGTCGATGGGAGATGGCTGCGTTCGCTTGCAGCACTGTGAGCTGCCTCACAGGAGGCGATGGGTGACCTCAGCTGCACAACGCTCGTGTATGAGGATGCTGTGTGTACGGCATAGGCAAAAGTGAGGGACTGGAGTATAAGGAGTTTTTCGGCACTGCTCTTTACGCTAGGTGTGGAGCCAGGAGTTGGTCTCAATCCTTGTGGGTCCCCTTCCACCTCAGGATATTCTATGGTTCTAAGGGAAAAAAATACATATGTATCTTCATTCATGAGTTCACTTTTTGTGCAGGTGTGTCGACTATACATAGGTGTTAAACTACAACTCATCCCCTTATATTTTCTCAGAGAACTGTCTGCACTGCAGAAGCCATTGAGGTAAACTGGCATCTGCCTTGGCAGTCTCAATGGGGGACAGAGACCGAAGAGTTTGGAGATGCACCTCATCTCTCTGCTCCCAGGTTTCACTCGAGCAGAAAATGTTTTGGTTAGTGGAAAAAGTACTGAAGTGGATGGCTTTTAGATGAAAGTCTAAATATAAAGTATTTGACCAAAGAAGGAATTTTCTCCAAACTCAGCAATTGCTGTGCAACAGAGCCAATTTTAAACATATTCACGCTTTTATGTACAAACATACACATATAGAGACAGGGTCCCCTGTGTGGTGTGTTCTGGTGGAGCTCTTCTGCTGGATGTCACGTTGCAGTCTTTAGTTTCTGGCTCCTCCTAGTGCCCACACAGAGTTAGAGGCGTGTAATAGATGATAAGATTATTTCCGCAGAACTAAGGCTTGATGTAATTCTCCTCCTGAGCCTCCTGAACTGTATTATACTTCCCAGAAAGCTATCTAATTTCCAAAGCCATTATTTCTATCAGTAATTATTCCCCAGACTTATTTATGGTGCGATTCTGTAATGGTGAGTTTGCTGTTTTTTCATATTTCTTATTCTTTAAAAAAAAAAACATTTGCATGCTTCAGTCGTGTTTCTTTTGATAACGAAACAAGTGGTCTGAACAAAATCTAACAAAGCTAAGTTTCCTTCTGGTGGCATTTAGCTGCAGCTGACTGATGAGTGAAGAGGAGGCAACAGCAAACAGCAGCTGCCCTGGGCTGCCATGCAAAGAGGAAGGCTTTACCTTTCCTTTTACTGGCAGAGCAGTGATAACTTCCCTGACACTAACTGGACTCCACACAGGGTGCCCACACAGCAAGTGATGTGCTTGAAGGCAAAGACTAGCCACCTGTGAAAGGAGAAAGGGGGATGGTGGCCTGCAGAACTGTGTTTACTGCTCTGTACATCCTCCTCTGGTTTTAGATCCCCGTCTCTTCAGGACACACAGGCACGGGTGGTAAGGTGGAGAAATTGCTAATGTATCTCCATGGGTTTAGTTGCCATGCCCGGGGATGTCCTCAGGGCGTGCAGATTTTAAAGCTTGTTTTAAAAGTATTCAGACTTCCTCCAATGCAGTATTATAGGGGAAGTATTATTATTACACAACCTTTTGGAAACTCTTTCTTCCACGAGCTCTTTGATACTTTATAACTTAAAGGAATGAATGCAGTTTCTCATCAACCAAAAAAGGTTAGGAGGTGTCATACCCTAGGGACTCCTAGCTGTTCATCAAGGAAATAAAGAAAAGTCGGGAGCCAAGGAGCCATCCACTGCAAATGACACCTTAGAACTGAGGCCAATTTCTTGTTTTCAGTGGGGCCATAGTGAGCTCTCTTCTGCATCTCGTGATCTGCTGTTGTCATCCTTCTCTCTCCCACCTCTGCTCACTGCCCTTTGTTCCTACAGACACCCGCCAGTGGTGTCTGCAAACCTGCAGCATGGTCTCTTCCTTCCAGCACAAGCATCAGTGGATGCTAGTAATCCCACCAGGCCACGCTGCCTCATCACTGCTTCATATTAAAACAGCTTCATTGGTTTCAAGCACCCTTCAATGTGTATGTTGCTAGTTAAGAGCCTGCTCTCAAGTATCAGCTTCAACTAATGCACCTGAGGCTCCATGACTCGAAGAACTGTATACACCCTAGGTTCTGAATGACCCAGCATTAAGGTATTGTTGAGAGTTGTATTAAAACTGCAGAGATAATGTCAAAAAAAAAAGAATCTGGCTTTGCTTTTCATGTACTCCTTCAACACATGCAAACAGAAGAGGAGAGTTGCATGTGTTGCTTCAAGCCAACACCTTGAAATTTTCTATTGCCACAGCATTTCAGAACTGGAAGTAGAAACATTATCCATGTGGGTCTAACAATAAAATGTATCCAGTGTTTGGAAATAAGAAAAGGGTGATAACAGGAAATGTCCTATGAGTAATAAGAGTAAGAAAAGGTTGCTGGATATGTCTGCAGAGCAATTGTCTTAGAAACACACAGTTGGAATTAGAACAAAAGATAACCGTGAGGTTATCTTCCGTTGTGCCCGAAAACAGGCACAAAATTCAATACATTATCAGTAACTTTTTATCATTTTGGCTTTCTTCTTGACTTTCATGTCAAACAGAGGTTCTACAGTCTCCAGAGCAGAGATCTTCTGAAAACATATAAGCAGATGTTAATAGAAGTAACAGAGGGGAGACAGTGTGTAGATCTTGACTGGTTTCAAATAAACCCTGGAAGTTAGTTCCTTATGCAGAAGAAGAGGAGCCAAGCACCCAGCAACTTACCCTCTCTGAATGGGTCAGACAGCAGTTCTCCCCATTCTGTTTCCACAGCTCGCTCACTTTCTGACACGCAGGATGGTGCTCTGTGGAGGAACAGGCCAGCAGCTCTTTGCCTCTGTTTTCACAGAGATTTAGGGATTATCAAAGGCAGAAATCCTTTTGACCTTGAACAGTCCTTTCAACCCTTTGAGTATTTGGTGGACCCCGTACTTCAGCTCTTTCAGAGCTTTCCACCTCTCCCACTGCCCCTTCCAACTCCCAGCAAGACCACATACACACAGGTGAAAATATCAGATAACTGCTAGGCACATGCTCTCACTGCAAGCCTCACCCTTCCCACCCACAAAGGAAAGATGTTAAAGATTAACTCGCTTGAGGCCGTGGCTCTTCTTATTAAATGTGATTTAAATTCATCAGTGCATAAATGGAAAACGGTAAAGGACAGAAGACAGGGAATGGAGAAAATTCAGAAAACAGCCCTAAGAGCTTCCAAAGATAGGTCTCTGCTACTTTGAAGAGAGGAATGCTGTTCCCCAAAAATACAATTTTCTGGATTCACATTCTGCACTCTCATCCACAGGTTTTCGGAGAAGGAAATACATGCAGGAAAACTGCTTTTGATGACAGCGCTGTGAAATACCACAAGCATTCCTGCCAGTGTACGTTCAAGCTCTGAACTCTGGTTCACCTCAGTTTTAGATGAAAGAGACACTCAGTTGATGTCACCTTGCTTCCACTAAATTCTATTTCAACCACTGATTGAGGAGGAAGCAGAACGTGAGCACTGCTTAAGAACTTACCACTTTCTAGAGCAGTTGGTTTCCTTGTATTTTCCAATAAAACATTTGCCGGGGCACTTACTAAAATAAAGAGCCATTATTTCAGTCATGTAAAAACTATCATTTACTTTCAGCAAATGGATCAAAAGAAGCTCTTTTGTAAACAAAATTCTCATCCCACAGACACAATGGTATGCACAATAACATCACATTTTGCCAAGAGATTCCAGTAGAAAACACAGTAATTCCAAAGAAAGAAAGTGTAAGTTTATTGGACGCCAACATTTCTTAGTCAAGTTCTAAGTAAAGAAAACATACAGTAGAAAAAGTTGTACAAAGCAGCAATGGATTTACATTGCATTAAAGAAAAAGTTACCCTAAGCTATTAAGTCTCTGTCCTAAAAAAGTAAAAACCCACTCTTAATTACAATCCAATACTGGTGTATCGAATTGATATACAACAACTGTAAGGTATACAGGATTAAAAAAACAGCTTCTTTTGCCTTACCTCTATAACACTTTAAAACGACAAGTGATTCTGTGTGTAACGAATTGGAGAATTCCATAGCAAATATATTGGATAATTCCAACTTCTAGAAACTGCATCGAACTATCTCCCCACACCCAAATACTACAAGTGATTCCATTTTCCTGCTTTTTAAAAAGGGACACTGTCAAGAATAAGCTTTACAATGTGTACTTTGTATGTATTCTGCAAAAAGATGTTTTTTTTTCCTGCTTTTACACACATGCTTTAATTAAACGCGCTGCAGTAGCGAGAAGCGTGCATCTTGAAAAGGTACCACGTATCACTGAAAGGAACAACAAAGGAAAAATAGATCAAGTCCTTTATTCTGGGTTAGAGAAAAAACAACATGAAAGTGAGCTCCACCCACAGAATTCAGGTCTATTTTTCTGGCACCTTTGCAACAATTTAGGGAAATGCCCATAATAGGTATCTTCCTGCCTAACGAGCTCAAGTGTTAGCTCGTGTTTTCTTTGAATTTATTCATATCAAGTATTTTTAATATAAGTATATTTATAGTATACACCCTTTCTCTTGATAGTGTCCCTTTATGTACAACAGTTATAGTACAGTTTTTCACAAGTTGTTTTAAATAAACAAGAATCAATGACATTAAAAATACTATCAGGCTGCGTTTAACCAAAAACAAAAAATAAAAATAAAAATAAAAAAATTAACACTGATTAATCAACAGCAACATTGAAAAAATCCTAACCTGACTGTGATTTTTATCTAAATCTTCTGGTAGGAAAATGTAAACAATTTTATTGAACAGTACAGGCACACGCCAGACTACAGGCTCATGCCAGATATTTGCACCCTCACTGTTAGTGCCAAGAAGTTTGACATAAATCTGTCCTTATCCCATGTGTGGAACTTCTAGTTTTATCACTTGAAGTTTGGAACAAAAACAGAGTACATGTAACTTCAGACCAAACCTGCACATGCTATTTGGGGGGAAAAAGGTAGCAAAATAAAAACAAAATGTATTCTACTGGATGCCACCAGAATGCTTGCTTAAATAGGAAATGCAGGGAAGAAATCTCACAGCTGTGTGCTTTGGTTCACGGATAAGGCTACACCTCCACTCTGAAAGATGTGAGAAAAAGTCTAGTGTCACCTTCAGTAGGTTATCTTCTCAGCTGTCAGGACGTTTCTATTCTCCTTATGCAAAATAAAATATAATAAAATACAACAAGTATCATAGCATCATATAATGTTTAGAGTTGGAAGAGACTATGAAGACCTGGTTCCAACCCCCCTGCTGTGGTCAGGGACACTTCCCATTAGACCAGGTTGCCCAAAACCCCATCCAACCAGCCCAGAATAGTGCCAGGGATGGCGCATCCACAGCTTCTCTGAGTAAGAATTTTTTCTTAAATCTAATCTAAATCAATCATCTTTTAGTTTAAAGTTCCTTCCCCTTGTCCTATCACTACGTTGCCTCATAAACAATCCCTCTCCAGCTTTCTTGTAGGTCCCCTTTAAATAGAGGAAGGCTGCAATGAAGTTTCCCTGGAGCCTTCTCCAGATGGAACAAGCCCACCACCTTCGGCCTCCCTTCACAGGAGAGGCACTCCAGCCCTCTAATCATCCACATAGCCTTCCCTGGATCTGCTCCAACAGTTCCATGTATCTTTTGTTCTGGGGGTCCCAGAGCTGAATGCAGTACTGCAAGTGGGACCTCAAAAGGACAGAGCAGAGGGAGACAATCTTCTCCTTTGCCCTGCTGATCAGCATCTTGTGATGAAGCCCAAGATGCAGTTGGCCTTCTGAGCTGTAAGTGCCCACTGCTGGCTCGTGTCCAGCTTTTCATCTACTAGAACCCTTAAGTCCTTCTTCTCAGTGCTGTTCTCAATCCAGTCATCATTCAGTCTATGCTGAAATTGAAAACTGCCTTGACTCAAATGCAGGACCTTGCTCTTGGCTTGATGAACTTTACGAGAGGGCCTACTCCTCAAACCTATCAAGGACCCCCATTGATGGGGTCTCTTCCCTCTTAAATTATCAATCAAATAATCTGAGCAGCTTCTCATCATACATAAACTTGCAGAGGGTGCACTCAACCCCACTATCCCTGTGAAATCCCACTACCCATGAAGATACTATATAGTATTGGTCCCAGTATGGACCCTCAGGGGACACCACTTGTTTCTGGCTTACACTTGGACAATGAGCTGTTGTCTGTAACTCTTTGCACATGGCCATCCAGGCATTCCTTTATCCATCAGTCAAACCCCCAAAACATATACCTCTTCACTTTAGTGGCAAGAATGTTGTGGGGGACCATATCAAAAGGTCTTACAGCAGTTCAGGTAGATTATTACTGGTTGATGTCCTTCATTTTTGTAAGACTGCAGAATTATATTTTAGGTGTACATGCCATTTTTATGCAGAGAAAAACTCATTTTAACTTTTCATTCTAGAACTAAAAGATAAACCCATACGTCATTTCTCACTTTCAGTGGGTGACCATGGTCCCAATGTATCAAAAAACCTAAGCATGTTTTTTAAAAAAAAGTGTTAAGACTGATCTCATTGGAACTTAATCGCATGCTGAGACCTTTGCCAACACAGTGCCTCAAAGGAAAATAAGTCCCAAACCAAAATACATTTTATGGCTCAACCCTGCTTCTCTTAAATGCAACAGAAGTTTTCACTGCACTTCCACTGAAGCAGTATAGATCTCTGAGATTTATCTGACAAATTAAAAAAAAGTAGTAAAAATTCTAATCTATATATATTAAAACATCTGCACATTCCTGTCACAAGTTTAAAGGAAAAAAACCCTTTTTGTATTTAGCAAGAGCTCTATATATGCATCACTTCAGCACACAATTACAAAATTAAAATATGATGAGGACAGGTTTTTGTATCAATAAATTTGCCTTTTATTTTGGCTGTGGCCAAGCTAGACACTCTTCAGAAGATATTTATAAACAAACAACTAACATTTTTTCCATAATTTAACTTTTTAAACATATATTAAAGTTATATAAGTGGAAGCATATTTATTCCGTATCCTCCAAAATAAACACTTCTATCAAGGGTTTTTTTTTTAAAGGTACTGTATAAAAGCTAATAGAAAACCAGAACTACTATATAAACATCTCATATTTAAACTTCAGATATCCTTAATTCCTTACGAAGCAGGAACTGAATGTAAAAAACTGAACTAAACACAGAACACACTTAAAGTTAAAAAAGAGACTTAAGAAAATCTGAAGAAACGCTTAGGAAGAAGCTATTTAGACCCAACTTTTTTTTTTTTCTTTTTAAATATAATACATAGCGTGCTAGGAAGAAGGTCATTTCTTCAAAGATATTGTATGAGCTTTTCATTTTAAGTGTGGGGTTTTTTTAATCATCACACCACGTATCAGATTCCCAGTTGGAAGTTCAATGACTGTAACATAGTTGACTAGTTGCCATTTTCTTTTAGAAAGCACCCTGATTTTTGAAAGGCTGGATATAAACTACTATGCTGTTGGGAAGAGGAATAACTGGTGAAAACTTATGAAGATGTTCTTGTAAACTCATACCTATTTTCAATGCACACATCTCTTAAGTACATTTAAAGCATACTGAGCAAGTCTATACGTTTTTCTCATTTTGTTAAATTGGGTTACTTAAGAGCTGTATGCATTTCACTTTTCTTGTAAGAAATAAATTTAGTCTTATCAGGGTTTTTAAGAACTTAACTGATAGTGACAGGTTAACATGACTAAGTTGTGATCAAGTTTGCCTGGAAGAGAACAAAAAGAATGTTTAGCAACAGTTTTATATTGCCATCAAAAAAATGAACGGAAAGGCTTGAAAATAACACTGCTTTTTTTTTTGGTAGCTAAAAGAAGGAAGCCCGTGGTCCACACGGAGCCTATATTTTTAAACTTAATTGAAGGAAAAACACTAAAAAATTCTGTTGGGAGAAAACTAACAGTGGCACACTTGGACTTCAATTGAGAAAAATCTTTTCTGGTGTGTGCCTAAATGAGGGTGCTCATCCTCAGATCCTGAAGTTACACAGGTGCTTTATTTTTGCTAAATGCTGGTACGAGCAAGCAACACTTTCTAACTTTGAGAGTAGGATGCTGAAAAAAAAAGCACTATTAGAGTCAAATAGAATGAAAGCCTCACTCCTATTCCCACTGTAACTGGTGACCAAACTCTTGCTCTTCTCAGTGAGCAAAGACTGGGCTCTGACTAGATAGTGTGGATTGCAACCCCAGTCCCTCAACTTCCAGAGTAAAGTTAGTCAGAATCATAAATACCATTTGCATCACTGATGTTCTCACTGTTCATTGCACTACTCCATGAAGTTTAAATTCCAGTAGAACAATTTTTCACTTAATTTACCACAACTTTTGGGTAAACGCTTCCTTGAACAAAGTAATTTTGGACCCTTGCTGTAGTTTCTGGTAAATATCTATGATTCGACTTTTACTAAATGCTCCAGTTGTGACTTGTGGTAAAATAATGGAACTGCACAAAGTATCTGCAGCACATTATTCTCATGATTTTCAGCAGATAAGAAAACTGCTACACAGTACCACAAAGGATAGGAAGCAGCAGAAAGAAATATTCTAAGCGTTGTATTCATAAAATACAGTGATAGCAATGTGATGGTTTTTCCTCTGCTTTGAGCTGGATATGCACGCTTAATACAAATTTCAAATACATACTTCTTCATTTATACAGATGTCTATATAAATATTTACATTTTTACTTTATGTTAAAACTCATCTTTGTACTCATGGCCAAGCTTATCACTGAGTGTAGGAACACAAGTCATCTTCTATCCCTTACCGAGCTTTTTTTGCTTCTTAATAGTTCTACATTTCTTTGCAGTTAGAATTACAAACAGTTGTACAAACAGAGGAAACAAAATTATGAAACTTATCCGACATCCATCCAATCTTAGTTCGTATTACAAACAGTAACATTTGCATTATGATGGCTGTCAATACAATGACTTTAGTTACTGAACTGTTCATAGTAAATTAGTCTTTGGGACGTTATATAAAGCGATGTACCCCCACCCCCCACTTCTCCTTAGAAACTTATAATTAAATGGCTGAAAGCAGGCTTGCTGCTATTTTGTTTTCTTAATATAAAATCTTATTAATAATATTGCTGATTTTAAATTCTACTTTAATTTGCACAAGTTCCATATAACAACAAAACAATTTTATGTTCCCTTAAAATATCAAACATTCGTATCCAATAATATCGGGATTACTGAAACGTGAGGTTTATTCGTTATTGCTAAAGATCTCTAAGACCTAAGTCAATACATTAAGACACTCCATCCACTTCCTCTCTAACTGCAAGTGCATGGCAGCTATTTATATGGAGCTTCTGTGTTGGTTTCTTTAAGAAAAAAACAAAGAAAACAACAAACAATGAAGTTGGTTACAGTATTTCACCACTATAAACTCACAGTTAGAATCCAAATTTTTGTTGCTCTTCCATTTAATATATAACTCTATATATAATACACACGCACACACCAACATCACAGGATGAAGATCCATGCATACAATCCAGATGCGATCGCATTTCAGTGTTAAATGAAATCAAAATTATTCTGTTACTATTAGATCCCAGTCCATATTATCTTTAATTACCCAGCTTTCTAGCTACTAACAAAGTTAGTTTACCTTAATCTCCAAATCCAAGCAGCATCACAAATTCAGAATCTTCTGTCGTCGTCGTTGTTTTGATCCTCTTAAATTTCAAGTTTACGTGGCATACATCTGAGATCCTGAAAACAGCCTCCACCAAATCAGCTTTTTAAGGTATCTCTGAAAGCTAATTGTGTGTCTGCTCATGGCTCCAAAGACTAAAAGCTGTCTTGAAAGTCCTGTGACAGAGTTTACACATGTACTGCCTTTTGAATGTGATTGCTGAGAGTGGTGGAGCATGATAGAAGAGCGTATCTGACTCCTGCGGTACAAATAATTTTTCAGTAGTAGTGGAGCTTTCAGACAAGCCTGTTGGACTATCAGGCTCCAAAGGCTGGATTTTGGGTAGTGGCGGGGGCGGAGGTAAAGGTGGTGGTGATGGGGAATTAGCTGGTGGACATACCTCAGGCTCCTTATTTGTGGACTCCTCTGCAGCCTGCGACATGTGGGACTGGAAGTGACTCCAGAGCCGGAAATTGGTTCGGAAGGCCTTGTTGCACACGTGACAAATAAACGGCTTCACGGAGCATAAGAGCTCTTGGTGACGCTCCAGTTGTTTGCGTACAGTGAAAATCTTCCCACACTTCTCACAGGGCCACAAACCAGCATCTTTGTTGGAGACTACTTCCTTTGGTTCTCTGCTTGTCTCAGTGACCTCATCCTCTACGTCGTCTGCAGGCTCTTCCTTGATTTGAATTTTAAACTGCTTGGAAACACTTAAGTCTTCAGGCAGGCAAGAGGAATCTTCAGAATCAAAATTAATCTGTTCTGACGAGTCACTGAATACTCCGTCTTCCTTTGCAGCAAAATTGTTTATTTTGTTGGATTCTGACTGAGGAGGCAATCTTAATGAACTAGTTATGTCTCCATTGTGATCCAGGATAGGTAAAGAAAAGTTCTCTGATGGAGCCATCGTGTTCTGATTGTGAACTTCAACTTGATGACGCCAAATACTAAAGGATGATTTGAAGGTGCGCATACACTCAAGACAAGTAAGCTTCTTGTATTCACACTTGCTTTCATGCTCATGCTTCAGCTCTGGGGATGAAAATCTAAGGCTGCAGTAAGGACAGACAGTAGCGTTTCTACAGAGTCGCTCATGATTTCCCTGTTCGATAAGTGAAGAGAGCTTAGCATTACAGAGACGGCACTGATAAACTTCCTTGTTTTCTACATGACTTTCAATATGAATATGGTCTTTCTGCTTAGGAACCTTATTTCCTCCAATTGGTTTTTCTCCTGGATGCATTTTTATATGCTGTTTGAACTGTGAGAGGAAACGATAAGCTTTTCCACAGTAGACACAAATATAGGCTCCTTTGGTTCTTGATCTTAAATTCCTTTTGATGACTTGTTGTGCTTGTGAAGTAGATTGTCCCTGAAAGCCTTGCTTGCCACGTCTTAGTTTAACTATCAGAGCTTTTTTAATTTCTCTCTCTCTCACTATATCGATCAGTTTTCTTTGGAATTTTTCATCCAAAACAGCATGAGAACTGGAAGCTGGTGAGGGATTCTTGACAATTCCATGTTGCGTCTGGCAGTGTGTCCACACTTTGAAATTTGTGTGAAATCTCTTGTGGCATATGTCACAAGCATAGGGCTTTTCTGGATTATGATACATGTTAACGTGACGATGAAGACCTGCTGTTGACCTGAAAATTTTAAGGCAGTGTTTGCATTTAAATTTTTTATTTGGTCTTGCTTCTTCCATTTCACTGTATTCATCTTTACTGACATCAGAATCGGCAAAATCAGCATCAAGGTGCGTAGGGCTTGAGCCTTCCTCGAAGTTTTCTTCCGATTCAGGAGAACCCTCTTCATTCACCTTGAGTTTTTTGAATGGTAGCCTCCTATCTGCTTGAAATCTCCTTTTTGCTGGAAGTCTACTTGGTTCCTTTTGATCATCCTCAGTTTTAAAAGGAAAGTCTTTATTTGTAGGTACTGATGTGTCACCCACTGTAACTCTTATTATTTCAGATGGATCTGAAAGTGGACTGCTGGGTTCAGTTTTTATTCGCACCTCTGTAAGAGGGGAAGAAATTTCCCTATCCGTTGTCTGAGAGGCACTGAAAGACCTAAGGCGATGTGGGTGCATTACCTGTGGCTTTTCATCCAAGACTAACTTCTCCGATGACTCTTTCAAGCATGACTTTTGAGATGCAACATTAAATATCTTCTGGGAATCAGTAGTTCCTGGTGAGGAGGAAGATGATACCTGTGAAGGTTTTAGGTCAACAGAAGGTGAATAAATAGGAACCTGGCTGTCCATAGACAGTGACCTTCGAAGTAGACTTTTTACGAGTGGACCACTTCTGTCAATGCTTTGGTTTTCAGGACCAGATCCACTAGATGGTATTACTAGTCCTAACTTTGAGTAGTACAGCAAATTCCTGTCTTCACCTTGACCATTTCCTTTCCCTGCCTCTCGTAACAAAAATGCAGATTCTGATGAGCCACGCAGAGATAAGACTGGCGGACGTGGTCTTTTTAATAACTCTGCAGCCTTTCCTCTTAAAAGCTGACTACTGCTTCCTGGTTCATCACTTGCAATTTCTTTCTCTGCTAAAGGTTTTTGAGGCAACACTGTGTTCCTTTTCACTAAACCCCCTCTGCTCTGATCCTCTGCAGTTCCAGAAGTTTCGTGAAACTTGGTATAGCTCCCAGGGTTTTCTTTCAGCCATCTCCTTTCAGTCAGTGATAAATTGTGAAGGGTTTCAGTTGGCTTTGCTACTTGTGGTCTAATGCTAGTTTTGATAGCAGCAGAGGGTAAAGGTTTAGAAGTATGGCTTAAATCATGCTGCATTTGATTTACACTCTTTCCTTGTGCATCGCTTCTGTTCTGACAGACAATGACACTCCTCTTCTGAGAACTACTTTCATCTTCATCTTGATACAGTATCTTCTTAACGGGGCAAGATGGAAATGGAGCTTGAGGGCTCTTAGAAACAATGTTTGTAAGAAAGGATATTCCAAGGCTGTAACCCAGCTCTTGAACAGCCGCAAGACTGCCTTTCTCTATGAACAAGGATGAAGAATAAATGTAGTTTAACACATTGTCAAAAGCATCTGGTTCACAAAAGTCGAGTTGAAACACTGACTGCGACTCATTCTCCTTATTTGTGAACAGGGTCTGGAAGTATTCGCTGCTGGCAGCTAGAACGTTTTTATGAGCTCGAAATTTCTGATCTCCTACTATAAGCACAACATCACATAGCTGTCCCTTTAGACGCTCCTCGTTCAGTGCGCTTAGAAGTGAAATGGCATGTGCTGGATTTATGTAATGCAAGAGCCCCTCCATTATCCTGATGTTCCTGAAAAAGAACATAGTAAGAATTATTTTCTTATTAACACAATAAGAAAAACTACACTGCTTTATGTAGACAGTTGTTAGAGTTAATGTAAATGAACCTAAACTCTCTGTACTTCATAAACAAGCTAACTGACCATCAATGCTGCTGAAGAAAAGAGTTTGTTTGGAGCAAAGGTATGGGATTTAACATAACATTGTTTCGCTTCAGCAGATGTACAGGCATTAGAAGCAGCTCATGCTAAAGAACACTTTCAAATACTTTCAGTTGATCTTATACTAAAAATATCACATTTAATTGGGAGATGGGGGTGGTATTGTGTTTTCTACCTGCAGTATAGCTGTCCACATGAAGGAATTCCATTTAATTACTTCAGTTGATCATCTTTTTCTCAAATTTAGCTTTAAAAAGATCTTGGCAATTACTTCAATAAACTTTTGAATTAGCTACTGTTGTGGTTTAGCCCACCATGCAGCTAAGTACCACATAGACACTCGCTTACTCCACTGCAGTAGGATGGGGGAGAACCGAAAAAGGTAAAAATGTGAGAGCTCCTTGGTTAAGATAAAGACAAATAAGGACAAAAGGGGCTGAAAGGGAAAAGAAAAAAGAAAAAAAAAAAAAAAAGAAAAAAAAAAAAAGAACTAAAGAAAAGACAGCAAGTGATGCACAGTGCAATTGCTCACCACCAGCTGACTGACGCCCAGCCAGATCCCGAGAAGCAGCAGTCCCCCTGGCCAGCTCCCCCAGTTTTGCTGTTCAACGTGACACCACGTGTTATAGGACATCCACGTGGGCCAGAGTCAGCTGTCCTGGTTCTTTCCCCTCCCAGTTCCCTGTGCCCCCTCAGCTCCTTGCTGGCTGGGCAGCGCGAGGAGCTGAAATGTCCTTGGCTCTGTGTAAGCACTGCTCAGCAACAACTACAACAACAGTGTGCTATCAACATTATTTTCATCCTAAATCCAAACACAGCACCATACCAGCCACCATGAAGAAAATTAACTCTATCCCAGCCAAAGCAAGGACACACACCTGCAGTTAGTTATACTAAGTCACTTCTTAAGGTTAAGCAACCCTGACAGTCTCCTGCTAACTAAACAAATTAAAAGGTTTTTGCTGTTATTTTTTATAGGGTGATGAAAAGGGCATTAATACTGGCAGAATTATCACCTATAATCTAGACTAATTCATTATGCCTCCTTATAATTAATGAGTGCTAACATGCATACACTTCTAACTATGAAATATGTATTAACTCTTATACCTGCACTAACAGGATTTGGTTTCTTGGAAATTTCATAATTTTAATTAACTATCCCAGCAGCACTTTGCTTCTGCTAGAAAATAATCAGTTAACTGAATTCTCCAACTTATTCATTAGCTTTTACATGGATTTCACGCCCATAACCTACAGTTACCCCCAGACGCATCCAAGGGTGCAATAAGCACAAACTAAACTGCAGTGCAGAAATCCCCACACTGCTTCAAAACACAGCCTACTCTGTACTGTAGAATGTCTCCATAACTCAACAGGCTTCTCTTGACTAGCTTTTAACGAGAGAAGACAAACAGGTTTTAAACTAGTTTGAGCAAACAACTTCTGTCAAATAAATTGAATTTTATCTATTGGTGCACACGTACACACGCACAAAAATCAAGAATATCCAATTTTATTTTGTTGCCATGGACACTCCTACAATTCTGTTTAAGATTTGACAACCTGTACTGCAGGTTGATAGACAACCTGCAGTACAAATTTTTAACTACCTTCCTCTATGGTGATGAAAAACAAGTAAATGATGTGTCTCTTAAAAGCAATTCTTTTTGCAGCTGATTTAAGAGACTTAAAATATATACATATGATATATGCTACCATAACAAAAAGGTTTCACTGTTCATCAGTTCTCAATGAAAGCTGACAATTTTATCAAAATAAAAAATAAGAAGATATAATTTTATCAAAATAAAAAATAAAGAAGCTATAATCCTGTAATTATTAAATGAGAAATCTTGCAACCAATGGGCTTCAATCACAGGAATTGACTGAAGTCTAAATTGGTAATGCTGAGAAAATGACTTAAAGTATACTGGATACAGTGTCTCAGGACATTGGTCATATCACAGGACTGAGCTACCAGTTTTACAGCTGAAATTACCAGATGAGTTCATAGTATCAGGGCAAAAGCAAAATTCTGTTTCTTCTTCAGATCTGCCTCTCAATAGAGTGTTCCAGTGCCTTGCAGCATTATTTCATTAACACTAATTTATCCTTAATTCACCTCAAATGTTTATAAATGCATAATGCCTCCACTGCTCTCTCTAAAAAGGTAGAACAATTACGCTTCTATGAATGTGAGAAATCCATCTGTTTTGTTCTATTTTTTATGTTTGACTTAAAAGTACCATCTGGGGTGTGAACTATTTTTTGGACACTTCTGCAATGTAAAGTGGTGGTGTCCGAATGGCCCTAGTCCAGCTGGGAGGTCTGCACACCCGTTAACACTTGAAATGTTATTAGCAAGTGCTCCAGGAATGCATTTTTCCCTTTAGTTTCATCTTAAAGTTTACACGCTCATATGATTTGTCTGTGTTGCAAATTAAATAGTCTACAGAGATAACAAAACAACAACGTATTTCTGAAGGAAACTTGAACTAAAATATAGTAGTAAAAACACCTACTAGAGGTTGCAGCTGAACCCATACCTCAAGGACACGCTGGGTAGGAGACGGTCAAATGTTCAGAAGTATTTTCAAACCTTTCATTTTAATCTGCTTTACCCAGGCCTTGAGTTTTCTGTAAGACACCTGAAGAATAAACACCATGCAGTTACTATGCGTTCCTTTATTCATCATAACACACTAATGCTATTTCTACAGGTTGGTGTAAAATTCACACATCTAAAACGGAATCCGACAGCCCCCCAATTTTCTTCCAATATACTCCTTAGTCGTAGGACATCTTGAACATGCTACATTACACAAGACAGAGATAAGCATCCTAGTACAATCCTCCATTTCATTCGCAGAGCACAGCACTAGAAGAGGCAGACCTCTTTGGTGCAACTGGCACTTTAACAGTAACCAAGGCTGCAATGTACACAACTGGCAGGGGACCAAATTAATCCTGCAAAGGCGGCTTTAATCCTGGTCTTTCCTACTTCTAGTGCTTGACTTTCAGCTCCATAGCCTTTAAACACAATGGTCAGAAATAAAACAAGTTATGGTATGTTAAAAAACAAATCCAGAACCAAAAAAACAAAAGCAGAACCATTTTAACACCTTTACACAGACCATAAGAAAGCCTTTTAAGACAGATTTTAAAAAATAAAACAAAAAACCCACAAGGTTACTAGTGTAAAAGTACAGTGTATTAAAATTTCACTGCATGAACAGTTGTTGATAACAAAGTTAATCAGAGAGTTTCTTTCTCCCTTTGGTTCATCCTATCTGCATGCTGCCAGTCACAACTGCAGCTGCGCTAGAACAAATATTTGCAGGTCTGCATTACAGAACAGGTCAGACAATACATAGAGAACAAATATTTCTTTTCAAATGCTGCTCATTTCTCACAGTCAAGCTCAATCCCAGGAACAATTGCATTGGCATAACTGAAGAGAAGGCAAACTGTGGGAATGGAACAGCTCTGGGAAGGCAAGAGATTCTTACAGCAGTTTGCCACTAAAGCTGATGTATGGCTGACAGCACTGAACCCCTTTATAAACGGCATCCTGACTGTGTGTAAACAACAGATTTGATTCCAGGTGTTTGAGGAATCATTCTTCAGCTGAAGATTATTTTGCCATTAACTGCCTAAGCCCTTTCCTGATAAGCTGCCTTTTTTTTTTTTTTTTTTTTTTTTTTTTTTTTCCCCAACCAACTTCCAACTGCTTTCAGTACCGGATAGAAACAAAGCTATTTCCTACTTTGTTCCCTGATGCCTGAGTGATGTCAAGGAGACAGAATGTACCAGATCTCTCACTGTCTGTGCTCTGGTCTTATGTGCTACTGGTCCTCACGAGGAACAATGACAGCGAGGCTCCAAATCCAGAAGAGGGAGGCGCAACAGGAGCACCTTTGGGAGATGAGGAAGAGATTTTATTGTCAAATCTTCAACAGCCCTCTACTAATATCAGCCTACAGAGGCTGAAGTACCACATTTGACACAATATTATAACAAGAAGAGCAAAGTTATTATTTTGAACAAGGACAGAAAAAGATACCTCCACTATTTCAAATGACTGCAAAAAAAAAAAAAAAAAAAAGAGGAAGTCTCTACTCACAAAAGCTCTTCACAAGTGAAGGGTGAAGAATTTTTCTTGTTAGCACAGCAGATCATTGATTCTCACAAGCTCCCTGTCATCACTATGTGAGATCCCCTTCCATCCCTTAATCTCATGCCTCCTGCTCCAGCCCTGGGGTCCTCTACCTTCTACTGGCTCAGTTGCTCATGTGACCACCTACTAAGTTGATTCAGCTCCCAAAAATGAGGCAGGAAAAAAAAAAAAGAAAAAATAAATCAACCCAACTTTTTATATACGCGCTAATTTAGAGGTGAGAAAGTTAATCAGCTCATGCAGAGGTCAGATGCATCAGAGCTGCTGTAAGAGAAGCAGTGAAACCGCCTTTTCTTTGTCAGCAAGTCAATCTGCTTTGCCATCTGAAACTTCATTTTCAGAAGCAATGAAGTCACTCAGGCTGAAACTTTACAAATAGAATCAGGCAGATGTTGTAATGAACATTTTCATACAACTAATACTTGTAAATACTTAAGTAACTAAAACAAACAAGACGTTGCTGTTGCCTGCTGACTTCCATTATAACCACGTAGCTGTCAGCTAAAGCCACGTCAACAGCGTCCTGGGGATGCAGGTAGCAAAGACTGTTCCGAAACACCTGAGGACACAGTGCTGCAGCAAGAATGTGCCAGGGCTGACAGAAACTGCAGCTAGAGAACAAGAAAACACAGGAAAAGAAGAAACACACACACAGGAGACAGACAATGAGAGAGACTGAACAGTGGCTCTAAAAGGGAAATACATGTACAACTGCGGTGGAGGGAAACCCACCAAAACACAGAGAGATACGAACAGAAAGACCCAGCCTAGGAACACAAGAGGCTTCCTGTGGTGTCACCAGGGAAGTGCAGGCAAGTTGTGCCTGGCCATGAGCGCTCTGCAGTGGCTTTGATGGCTCTGGTTGATCTTGTACTGCTTCAGACCCAAAGTGGAAAGAAGCCTCATTATCAATCAAGAGACCGGATGCAAAAGAAGCCTACATTGCTCAAACTTCTGCTTGAGTATCCTGTGCTGGATTGTATTATTTGAGCTTGACTACAGCTTGTCAAACACCTTTTCACATACACATAACTAAAACTTGAAGTAAAAGCTTTGAGCCTACAGAACAAGATTGTCTGCACCCCTGTAATTTTTTGTATAAATAAATATTTGAGTTATTTCTTGCTGCAAGTTTGGAGATTTTGTCTTTCAGGATTTTGAAAAAAAGTGATTTCAACTGCTACTGTTGTTTTCTCCACTGCAATCAACACTGAAAAGTCTCTGAAGACAGATCTTTTCATTTCCAGTATGTCGGTAGCCAGGAGATTTAGGAAAACAAGCATAAAATCATAAGAGAAATGTATTTATGTGTGAAACTGATATAACAATATCAAACTATTTGACACAGGCGCACCAGAAGCAGCAGAAATTTAATGACAGGAAAAGAAGAAATTCTGTACTATTGCAGTCTCTTTATTTTGCCCTCCACTACAGACAGACCAGTGATTATCCTAACACAGATTAGATGCTCAGGAATCAGAAACTGTTTTTCACATTCAGATCAGACATCACTTTGCCAACTGACATTCAAAACAGCTCCAAGCTACAAAGTCTCTGAGTAGCACCACAATGCCTTTCACGTTCTTGTTTACAAACGAGCAGCTTTTAAGGGCGTGATTTCACCTTAGTCTCAGTCCAATCTAATCAGAGATTGAAGGGATCAGTCCACACCTCCTCCCCCTCTAAGGACAGACAAGTTCATTGTCAGCTGGGCAAGCTGATCCAGCTCACCAGGAGATTGCACAACCACGGGATATAAGGGAGAGGGCAGGAATGTGTGCTGGCTGGGAACTCTTCTCATTCTTCTTGGAAGAGTTCATGAAGATTAGCCATGGTTTGATACGATATTTGTCCTGGGTTCAGTACCTCAACTGCAAGGTATGCAACTCATCATCCAGACTGCTGCAAATAAAAATCAATTGCATTTTAAAATCCCTTTTCCTAAGGAGGTCTTCAGTTTTCATTCTTTCAAGTTTCTTAACACTGCCATCAAAATCCCATGGGAAAAGCCCCAAGACTTGATGGCAAAATGCACCACTACAATCACTGAACAAAAAACTCATCCCCAGCAATATTTCAATTCCAATTCCCCCCCCCTTTTTTTTTCTTTTTAAACGAGAGATGCATGAAATCAAGAATTTGAAGAAGGGGGAATGCACACCAAATCTGTATGGCTGCATTCTTCCTAAAAGCTGAATTTATTAGTTTACTGTTAATGCAGAGATACACTTAGCAAGTTGAATAGTATTTGGTCACCTGCTTTGCTGTATGAGCCGCTCTTTGTTTAACTGGTCTAATACACAATAAAATTCTATTTACATACTGCTTTCAAATCTGCTGGCATAGTGAAAATGACAAACCACAATCATAATCACAGAAATATTTCTCTTAATATAAAGATGCTTTTTACTGGCATAGTATTTTTTGGATGGGAACTCATGTAAGATTATTCCGTATAAACATAATTTTTTACACTAACGTCTGTGCAAGAATACAAGTACAGAAGTAAAAAGTCCTTAATCCAAAGCATGCTTGAACTACTATAATAGCTGAAGCGTGCACTGAAACTAGTAAATTGCCAAGTGAACAACTTGGTAAATTTCAAGATCCATAGAGTGCAGGTATCTTTCACTCACTGAAGTGACCCAAAGAAAACTCCTTTCAGCCACTGTTAATAAAGGGCAAGATATGAAGAAGCCAACTTCTCCAAGGTTCTCTGACCATTGAGCGTAGCAGCGTTCATTAGGAAGCAGTTCACTTGCTCGAAAGTTACCACTTTTAACAGAGAGCTGAAAACAGCTGCAGCTACGGCCTATGACTCACAGCTCCGCACCTCCCAGTGCAGCACAAGCTGTGTGGTGGTTACAGCCCCGCTTCCTCCACCCAGCTCCTCCTCCCTACCCCCCTGTATGTCCACACTTATTAACAAACCGTAATTATCATTACTTTGCAGACAGAACAGCTTTCAAAACCTGGAAAACTAGAAATGGAAATTACTCGATGTTTTTAAATGGTAACTGCTTCACAGCTACTTTAGTTCAAAAACAAACAACTTCAATGAAGCACAATGGCTTTCTGTAAAGTTGTCCATTCAAACCCAAACTATGGCACATCTCTGCTTGACAGCAACTAACTGTAAGGAAAGCAGAGACAGCCACTCCTGAGAAAATGATCAGAACAGCTGTTTAATTCTCTATCAGTATTTTCCAGCACTGCGTACACACAAAAGATGAGCCCAGAAAAAAACACGTCTTCGCAATATCAAGCTTCTGGTGATCCACTCAAGAGAGGGGACACAAATGGTCTAACTTCTGATCTTTGTGTACAATTAAACGTACTGCACACATGACTTCTGGAGCTTCTTACAAACACCTCTTTCTGCATTAATTGCTAATATCATAGAATGGCTTGCATAAGGAGGGTCCTCAAAGCCCACCCGCCCCAACCCCTGCTGTGAGCAGGGCTGCCCCCTCCCACCTCAGGCTGCCCAGGGCCAACCTGGCCTTGTGCACCTCCAGGAATGGGACACCACAGCTTCTCTGGATGTACTAAAGGATAAGTTATGCTAAGTATTTAAATAAAGCACCTAACTCATAATGACTTGATTCCCAATTTGGATCATTGTCCAAAAGGCAATGTTGAAATTAGTGGAAGACCAAGAACATACTGGAAAAAAATATACAGCCACCCCTTCAGTTTTCATCCACAGGGGTGACCCTCGATCCAGCAGGCTCTGGGAAGCCCACAGCTGGAGAGATGCTTGATAAACCCTCTTCTGACACACACCCCCATAGCTGAAGTCTCCAAAGGTTGTGATATTTCCCCACAAGTCCTCACTGAGGGACATGCAAATTCTTTAAGTGCTCACATCTAGCCATCCTGAGTGGACTTCCTATAAGAAGAAAACACCACATGTTCTTCTGAGAGGACAATACTCTGTCATGAGCGTAATAACAGATTCAGAGAGAGAAGTATGCTAGATCCTATTAGGGAGAGAAAGCCACATCATTTGTGTTCTGCAAACAAGGTTTATAAAAACAGTTGCTAAGGTTTGCTCAGAAGTTCCCCCCCCTCAAGAATATCATAAGGCTGGTGGAAAATTTTAGTCAAAGCAGTTAGTTTGTCAGTTTGAGCAAAGTAAGAACAGAACACAGTAACTAGCAGCCTTTAGACAAAACAGATATAGCACAGTACTCTCTTTTATCTGAAACAGATTTACTACTCCTGATGTCATATTGAAAGCATTATTAAAAACGTATTAAAAAAAAAACCAAAAACCTGTATTTCGACAGTAATATTGCTTTAAGGATGAAAACTCCAACAGTATCTTAACTGCAAGAGCTTCATTGTACTTGAAAAAAAAGAAAAAGGTGGGATTATGTAATTCACCACAATGTCTTATCTACATATCTACACCAACCCCTCCCACTGCACTCCCCCAAGAACAGGTCAGCTTTCAGAAGAGTGCCGTTTAGTTATTAAGAAGTGCTTGTTCATTGCTTGTTGAAGTTCCACAGTATGCCTTTCCTCGTCAAAATAAGTCATGGAGATGGAAGTGTTTCAGAGCTTTGATATTTCACCTGATCCACATCCAGTCAGGACAAATAACGAGAGCTACACTAAAGTTCGGACGTGCATTAAGGCTGGCCCCACCAACTCCTTCCCACCCTGAAATTCGCTACCTAGAAGGAATCCCCGTTTCAGCTGCAGCAGCTCTCCACACTACAGGCGGCACCTGCCCACCGCACTGCCCCTCCCCTCAGGCCGCCAACCAGCCCCTGAGCGACCGCCGGGTGCCGCGCACCCCGTCCCGCCGCCAGGCGCAAGCGCCCGCCTCTCGCGCCGCCAGCGCCCCGCGCCGCTCCCCACGCACGGCCGCTCCCGCTCGCCCGCGCCGCGCATGCGCCCTCACAGAGGCACCGCCCCCCGTTCCGTCCACAGCCTCCGCGCAGGCGCAGTTCCGGCAAGGGGGGGAGGGCAGAACAGGGTTGAGGCGGAGCTGGGCCGCCGCGCGTGCGCGGAAAGCCCAGCGGCGAGTCTATGTGGCGAGTGCGTGCCGGCGCAACGGGTGCCCGCCGCCTACTTCGCGGCGCAGGGCGCGTGCGCGAGGCAGAAGGAGAAGAGTTTCGTAACCGGCGCAGGCGCAGTGCCCCGATCGGGGACCGCAGCCCCGTTCGGTGGGGGAAAAAAAAAACACCTCAGAGTTACGTCAGGAAAAGACGCCTTTGTACACGGGGAGACCCAAGCGGCGCGGGCGGCCCCCGAAACGGGCGCGAGACGCGGCCGTTACTCACCCGCTCTGCCGCCGGCCGCGCCCCCCCCTGCCGGCCCCCCTCGGCGCCGCCGTTCACGGTTCGCCCGCGCGCGCTGCTGCCACCGCCGTGATTCCATCCATCTTGAATTTGACGTCATCCCACACCAGGGATGAGGTCATCGAAGGGAACGCTCGTCACGTGCGCAGCGCTCCGATTGGCCGCCGGCAGAGCGGGGGGCGAGGCGCCGGCGCGGCGGGGAGGGCAGCGGCTGGGGACGGCGACGGGGGATCCCCCACCCGCCGCCCCTCCCCTCTTCTCTCTTTTCCTCAGCCGCTCGCTCCGCGGGCGGGCAGCTGCCGCTCGCTGCGGCGGCTCTCCTGCAAAGCCCGGCGTGGTGTGAGCCCCCTCCCTCCCAACGGCTGCTTAACGGTCGTTTGCGCGCGCGAGGGACACTGAGGCAGAAGCTTCGGGGCGGTGCGTGGGGGTGCAGCTCTGCTCCCCTTCCCCCTACACGCCAACACAAACACGCACTCGGCTTGTAATGCTCGTTTTGCCGAGAGGCAGGGCAGGGCCCTGGGGTCGGGCTGTCGGAGCCGTGCAGAGGGACTTTCGAAAGCCTTGAGGGGCTGCGTGAAGCGGTGTCTCGTTGGGATTGCCCGCCGTGAATTACCGCTTGTGGAGGGGTTTGTGTGTAAAAACACGACACTAACACTAACATCTCAAGAGTTTCGTCTTAAATAAAATTTAAAATTACCAAACTTATCTTTTTTGTTTTTTGTTTTTGTTTTTTGTTTTTTGTTTTTTGTTTGTTTTTGTTTGTTTTTAGAAGCTAATCTGGCCCATTATCTCTTCATTAAAGACAGCTCAGTTTCTGGAGATTAACATCTAATCCACACGCTGGTTGCTTTTAAATATGCCGCACAAATACTCTGAAGTAGCTACTAGGATCTCTGTAATTCCTTTAGTGCTGCATTGAAACTTGGTTTGTTTCCCCCAAGGATTCAACACAAATGGGCTAAACCCCAGGAGAGAAAACCCCATTACGAAAAATGTCAGTGGACCTCAACAGTTCCAGCCTAACGCTTCCCTTTCCAAATAGAATTTTTGCCACTGCCAGCTCTTTTTGGTTGTGGTGCAAACTTCTTAAGCTGCCTGTAAAAGGAGGATACGCTGACTCTGCCAGCGAAGCGCTTGTGAAACCAACCTGAGCTCATCCATCCAGCAAGGCCCTGCTAATGCTTTTCAGATGTCGGCAGTTATTTCTCCTCCAAGTAGAAACAAACCAGCCTTGCGTAATTATTTTCTCATCTGCCGTTCTCCAGAAGAGTCTGTGTCGCAGATGGAGAACATCCATTCCACGTTTACCCTGCTGAAGAACTGCATGCTGCAGGGTCTGTGTGACATGCACAGCTGTGTAAATATGTTTTAATATGGAGTTGTTATCAGTGCTTTTTATTTGCCGATACCTAGTGAAAGTGTAATTATTAAAATAGAGCCTGCTGGTATAATATTGGTACCAGAGAGCAGCTAGTTTCTATAGTCCTTAAGTAGATATATATTTAGAACTAGCTAATCGTTAAGGTCCCTTCCAACCTAAGCCATTCTGTGACTTCGTGATTTTGAGAAAATTTTGAAGATGGTTCTTAAGGGTTTTGTGGTTTCAAGACACATAAGAGTCAATTGGACTGTACTTCACAGAATTATAGAATCTTGGAATCCTTAAGGTTGGAAAAGACCTAAGATCACCTAGTCCAACCATCACTCCACTACTGCTGTGCCCACTTACCATGTCCCTCACTGCCACATCTCTACTGCTCTTGAACACCTCGAGGGAGTGCCTCACCACTTTTCCTGAGAAGAAATTGTTCCTAAAATCCATGTTTGAGTCTCATTGACTTAACATCATTAACAATGGTTGATGACTTAATTCCCTGTAAACCAGAATCTTCTTGATTTTAATTAAATGTAGACAAGGAATTAGTGAGTTAGAGTTAGGTGAGGTTTAAGTTGTCTCTTAAGTAGGTTAATTTTTTCAAATGTATTTATTCACAGTTGTTTGAACACTTTCTCATTCTTTATGAATAGCATAGTTATAAACTTATGATTTCAAACAGTTCTAATTTTAAGTGCTTTGATGAAACCCTTTGATATATTTTTCATCTACGTATGTGTAGTTGCAGCTGTTATTACCAGATGCATGTTTGTTGAGTATAAGATTTGCTTTCCATCCAGGGTATCCAGTAGCTGCTCAGATTAAGTTCTGTTGACTCTTGCCAGCAAATTCAATCACTGGAATTTTATTCAGAACTCCTTCAAAACACAAACGGAAAGCAAACTATATGAAAAATATGGGTGATTATATGTGGGCTTTGTATGAGAAAAGTATGTTTGAAAACTAAAACACTTGCCATTGATTTTATGTATGTGTACAGGAAGTTACCCTTCTCAGATGCATATGCTGTACTCTAGGGCCAAATTGCGTACACTGTGCAGTTTTTTTATGTTGACATTTATTTCATTTTCAATATAAAAGTATTTGGAATAAGGTCATATCCTAGAACTAGGCTGTATTTTTCTAGATCTATTGTTTCAAAATTATTTTTGATCTGCAGACCCCTAAATTTTTTTAAGTGAAGGTTTGATTCCTGTGTCATTAATTTAAAACTAGTGGCATCAGGTTATTTTATTTTACAGAGCTAAAGATGAATCTCAAATCTCAGGTGCCCATAAGCACCATATACCAGAGAACACCTGGTTCTGAAGGAGAAAGGATAAATAACAGACACCAGAAAGAATGACACACAGTGTAACTTTGCTTCATTTTGGTGGGGGAGCTTTGGCTATGAAGAGCAGAAAGATTGTTTTCCGTCTTGGTAGATTCTTGAGTCTTATGGCCAGACTGTACTCCAAGGGCCTTTTTATTCTCTGTGTATATATGCCACGTGTACATCAGGATACACTGCTGCCACATCTCCTCCTTGCAGGCAGTGTGGCTTCTCAAAGCTTCTGCTGTAATAGCAGAAATACAATACTGCAAGGGCCAGAGTGTGATGTCTTTGTTGTTTCCAAGAAACAACAATCAGGAATTATTGCAAGAAGTATTAGAAAGGGAGTTAATTTGTTTCTAAAAAAGTGCCAGCTCTCTCAGGTGGCACCCAAACAGCTTGCTGGTGCTGTAGAGCATGCTGACTGCTCCACATTCCCTCTGGAGCCTCCTGAATCACTGGGAAGTGTAGCACAGAAAACAGCCACGTGAATCACTTCCTCTCTGCCACTGTGGTATGCTGCATATGTTCCTGGAAATACTAGAGGTCTACCTTAATTGATTCCAAATATTCTGCCAAAACACAGGTAGCTTACATCTTGCCACACAAGATTTTCCACCTCATTGCATGTTTCTCATTGCTGACAGCTGTCCATGAAAAAGAACAAGTTTTATTTCTGATTGTTACTATGGTCATATAAAACTTGCCATAATGACTGTCAATAGGTAGAAAGAGATCTTGTTCTTGCTAGCGAGAACCTGTCACCTCTTGTCACAGAAATGCTATGCTACCACTAGTTATAGAAAGGGAACAGACTGATAACTAGGTAGAAAGATATGTAATGACCATAGTACAAAAATCACAGTGTTTCCATAACCTGTGTTAAGCATGGTGTGCAGATGAAATTCTTTCTGGAGATTTTAATTTATAACAGGAAAATAACTATAATAAAATCTAATGTAAAACTCGGGTCTCCACCCGTGGTATTGCAATTTCTGAGTGCCAATTTTCAAGCTATTTTTGCTGTCCTTCTCATTCTTCTGCAGATAGCAGAATCTAGTTAATATTTTCCACTCAGAATCCACATGCCCAGCAGCTCTGGCAGTTTCAGATAAAAGCTGCCAGATAATGACAAGCTAGATAATGTTACCATAGAAAACTGCTCAATAGGAAGAGGTACGTACCTATTTAAAAAGCAGATAGAGTGTTCCATGGGTCAAACAATGATTCAGAGAGGAGTAAGCTTCAAAATATTAAGGCATTCATTCTCTAAGCAGGTAGATGGCCACAGCACCACAGTAGTTGTTTAAATGAATTAGTATCTTTATTTCAGACTAGTAAGCCATTCGTGGATACTTGCAAAAGAATGCTGACTGAAAACCATGAGAACAACTGAAATACACAATTTGCTGTGTGCAACAGATAGGGAGTGATTTTATTATCAGTTTCCACAGCTCCGATTAACTTCAGCTGGAGTTTGGTTTCTCAGGTCTTCTAAAAATAAAAGGCAGCGTATTCTGATTACAGTAGACGTGTGTGAGACAGGTTTATGAAGTAGCTTGGATTTCCTAGTTACACATGTGTATGTCCTGGCTCTTTATTTTAAGCCAACTGTATGTATAGAAACTCATGAAAGAGCCAGTGGAAAGACAGACGATATGGCAACTGTATTCCATAATTCTATCCATATGCTGAAGCCAAATGAAGAAAAGCAAAGCAAAATGAAGTGTCTTATTCTTGTTACTAAAAAAAAAAAAAAAAAAAAAGGAAGGAAGACTGACGTTTAGCAAAGATAATTCTAGGAAAAATTAAATGGGTATAAATGGATTGATAGGGGCAGGTGTGCATCAGTTATGTTTATTGACCAATTTTCCTGTAAACATGGTGTTAGGGACCAAGTTGCTTGGCAGGGAGCACTGTGACTGTAGTCTTATTTCTCTGGAAGGTGTATAAGTGAATCAGAGAGCACCAAAGAGTTGTTACTGCTGTGGAATATTTTGAAAGTCAGCTCGATGCTCTAGTGCCTCAGTAGCTCTAGTGCCTCAGTAGCAATCAGACAGTTTGGCCTCAAACAACAATCTTCTGAGAGTAAGAGATTGCACAGAAATGAATACCAGTTTTCAGAGCTGCAGCAAATGCATTTGTGTTTGTGCACAACATAAGATGCCCCAAAAAATTAGAGTATGATGAATACATTATTTTTCATCTGAGTAGACTTTATCTGAATGCTAGAAAAGATCTGTGGTAATTTCCAATTAAATAAAAATGCAGAAGTCAGGAAGCAAAACTATTGGCTTACAGAGAAATTGTCTGCATTTGATTGCTTGATCAACCAATGTCTGAAATGTTGAGATGTTGCTATATGGCATTTTTCAATATTATTTTATGCAGCTTAAATTTGTCACATGCACTATACCCAAGGGTGCTGTTATGTCACTGGGTTATTTCACACTGCATGTTTACATGCTGCTCCTAAGACTACAAAATACACATTTGAAGGAGAGTTTGCAGTCTATATCAACTTTAAACTGGACGTAGTGCCTTTTTGTTCAATATAAAGCTATGACATTAATCTGAGATCAGGAACTGAAACTTGCTTTTGGGCTGTGAATACAAAATACTGCTCCATAACAACCGAGAGTCAGCTTTTGCAGTTTTATGGCCCATGCAATCTTACTGATGGCATCTCAATACTGATTTATTCATTTCTGAGTACGCAGGTCAAGTGGCATGGCAAAAATAAACAGACACCGAATTATTGATGTCTCTGTGTTTATGCTACTGGCTGAAATTCTTATTGTCAGTTCTATACCATCAATTTACATTCCGTGTGTGATGAAACCAGAAAGAGGATTTGTTTTGAAATGCTTTTCAGTTCTGATTGCCTGAAATCTGTGGGAGGGCCGGGGAGTACAAAACCAGTGCTCTGGAAGAGGTCTTTTCACATGACCTGCCTTTCTGCAAATGTGATGCTCTTCCCCCAACTTCCCTGTGGCAGTTCATTGTATATGAGCCAATTATATATGGACAAGAGAGGCTGATTGCCTCTCTAGCAGAAGTATCTTGCTTAAGGCTCAGCTGTCTGGGATGTGTTACTTTCTGCTTGAGAGGTGTACTTGTGTATGTGTTTACAGACCATTATGTTTACTAGGCATTTTGAACGCTGAATATAAAGAGGCAAAACTTGGCCATGCCATCACACAGTTGTCTTCCCCTCCCTCAGTTGCACAAATGTTATCACTTCCAACGGTATCTCTTGGTTATTGCAGCAGAAATGCTAAGTTACAGCCAGAACCAGTGATTGAGTGCCTGGTGGGAAGGCAGGGACAAACCAGGGAGCTCAGGTGCATGCAACGAACTGGAGTGACCAGAAGAGATGGAGCCAGGATCCATCCCTTCCCAGACCTCATTGTAGGGTTGGTAGTGGAGATAAGGGGATCTTGCTGGAGATCCCTGCCTACCTGTGGCCTTCTAAGGGTAAGCAGCTTTTTTTCTTTTGTTTCTGTGCCAATGGCTGTTGCATTTGGACTTATCCTCACTTGCTGCAGCCTAGGACTTCACCACTCTGCTATTATCGCCGTGCTTTCCATCAAGTTATAGTTTTACAGTTATGTTGACAGGAATCATCACTGTAGACCACGCATCACCAGTACAACTGGAATGCTTGCTGGAGATCTACAGGACAAATGTTTCTGATTGGAAACGGCTCACTTGGTAAAATCCCCTACAGTGTTTTTGTTGCAAGGCTCTTCACAATCTGGTGACTTCTTACTACATCTTTGTGCTGTCATGGAAAATCCCCAACTCTTACACTTGTGCATTAGCCAAACTTCCCAAAGTTTTAATCAAGGTTTGATGATCTTAGGGAGCTCTCTACAGAGCTAACTAGGTAGCACATCTCCCACCCTGAATCCTCACTTCTTGTCAGAGTCAGAAAGTCAGTGAGCTGGAGTCAGTGAAATGGAAATGTGGAATGGAAGACCTCAGTTCTTGAGCCTGCAGAAGGATAATAATGTGCAAATGCACGGGTACTGCATGTGTGTCGGTGCACAACACATAAGTGCTGATTCTGCTGAAACCGTGGACTTCCACCTTGTAGCTGGTGTGCTTTTGGGCTGATTGCCGTGAAGTCTTAGCACTGCAGTGCACGTGACGTGTGCTGCCACAAGTTACTGAGTAACTAACTCTCTTTTTTTTTTTTTTTTTTCAAAAAAATTAGGAAGTTGAACAGAATCACAGCACACAAAAAAAGAGGAGATGAAGAGAAATTTTTGCCTTTAGCTGTTCTCTGATTTTGTACAGTGTTGTTTGTATGTCTGTACTGTAGATAGGAGAAGACATTTGACTAGCTATAACGTTTGAGGGCCTAGCACCCAAAAGTCTTTGGCTTTAAGATTAAGCTGATATAATCTCACACTGAGTTAGAGGATGAGGGCACTTATCAGATAGCTCATTTAAAGCATAGAAAATGCTGAGAGACATAAAGCAGCATAGAGAGCCCTAGCTGTTGTGTCTACAGTGTATGTGGTCATTCTCTCGTTAAGATCTCTTCATATTTTCAAAGTGATACATGATAGTATTGAGGTTGTCTTTACATACAAACGAGATGCTCACTGTTGGAGAGGATCTGGTGGAAAAAAACCAAATTTTCCGCTTGTGAAAAAAAACAGATTTAAGCAGAGAATGTCATGTTGTCAGAATGGCATACAGGGTAATTGCTGCTGGAGCCTTACAAGGCTGACTCGCTTACAAGGGAGATTAGCTCAGTGTTTTCCAGACTAGAAGAGGCAGTAGGCTGCAGTGGTTTACAGCAAGTCTTAAACCCTGACATCAGTGGTTGAAGAATCTGACTCTCCTGTCTTGTCAGCAGATGCTGAGGCTGCTGGAATGGTGTCCTTGCTCCCAAACACCTGCAGGAAGGTGTGATGTGGAACAGGAACTTTGTCTTCTGCTCCCTGGCATACTGCTCAGCTGCCTGGGCATCTTCTTTCTCCCCTTCAACTGGATATTTTTTCATTTAAACTTGGGCTGTAAATTTAGGAATATGTGCAGGCTCTCTGCCTTGAAATCTTTCTCCGTTGCTTTGCACCTGCTGTAGACACACTGTGATGGAAGCTAGCTTGTGGTCTTATTTCCTCTATTGGTACATGGATGACCAACCTTTTGGCTTGCCTGGGCCAAGAATTATTGCCTTGGGCCACATATATATAGGTTACTCCAAAAGTAATGCCTCCTGTTTTTTTTCCTTGGAAACGGCAACAGATACAATGAGCACAGTAACACTGTTTGATAGAGCAAATTCTCAGCTACAAAAACACTGTTTTTGTCACCACCGTTAACTGCGTTTTTGTCAGCGATGACCAGGAGCCTGCATGCCAAGCCAATGTATTAAAAGGCATAAGGTTATTTGCCAGAACTTGAGTTGGCACTGCACTGCATCATGCCCTGGTTTCAGCCCAGGTAGTGTTAAGAGTGCGCTGATGTTCAGTTGCTATGGAGCGATAGGTGCATGGCCAGGTTTCTGTTGGCCCAACATTTTTGAAAGATTTTAGCTGGAATTATTTTACTGTTAAAGCTAAAATGACATGCTTTCTTCCCTTATATGCTTCATCAGTCCTTCTATTTTGGGTCAGATGATTCATCCCTGCATAATTGCTGTATTTCCATTGCCTTAATTGGGTCTTTCTGAGGCGTTACAGTCTATATGCAATTGACGAATGTTACTTGAAGCATCATGCAGCTTTGTCCTTTCCTTCCTTTTTTCCCTCTGTCATTGTCTCTGCTTTCCCTAATTTCCCCCCTTCACCAAGACCAGCTCTTCATCCAAGTGTGTACCAACATAGAGACAACAATTTCTTGTGTGTATAGTGATTAAAAGCTGGGCTCAAACGAATTACATGCCCTTATGTCTGTTGACTGCAACTGGTGGGTATGGAAAGTGTTCTAGTGAGCCATAGCTTGACAAATTATCCTTGCCAGCTCAGCTGAAAAATCTGGCTGGAAATGTGTTTTTAGCCAGTGGCAAAGTATCACTGAAGAGGTCGATCATGTTTAATATTTAAAAGCACCATTTACAGTGCCAAATTGGTAACAATTGTTTTGTGTTCAAAGACGATGAATGCATTTACATTTTAAAGGAAGTGTTTGAAGTCATTGTTATTTACAGAACTCTCCGTATGAGATTTTAAAGCTGAGAAGGTAAAGAAGACTATGGCAATCATAGGGTATACGTATGCATGTAAATAGTTCATAAAACCCTTCATTAACCCTGCATCGAATTTATAGCTTCTGATAGAGCTTTTCCTCTGAAAATGTTTTAAGCAAAAAAAGGATATTGATATAGCGGCAAAACACACAGCAAGTGTCAAGTCATAGCAAGTCACTGGAAGCTGTGACTTCAAGAAAGAAGCAGCAGCAGGGTTCTTTTAGCAGCAAATGTTGTTATCCATTGGGAGATTTTGCCACTGGTTATGGTGGCTTCTCTGCCATCCAAAGCAGACTCCTGTCTAGAAGTTGTGCTGTAGCCCATGCATGGGCTGGGCATGGAGTTCCTGTAGCAAGTGATAGTGTGTCCAGAGCATGTGAAAGCTTTGACACAGAGATGGCTCTCAAAGCTCAGAAATAGGCAGTTGGAAGAACAGTATTACAAGGACATGATCAAACTCTTAATCCCCTTTAAACAATATACTGATTGATACCAATTTGTAGCTACAGATTTTAGTGGGTTACAGAGATTAATTTGTTTTATACTCTGCTCAGGTTTCTGGACATCTGTTTAAGTATGGGCTCATTGGAATATAAAACCTAGGCAAAACTTTGCATTGTGTTACTGATGGATGACCTAAAAATAACAAATTCAGAGAATTCTCTCAAGATATAGCAATAATTTCCTGTTGCCTGGCAATATCTTCAGAACTGAATACAGAACTGGGAATTTATTTTATGATGCTGAGCAGAAATATTTGCTTACAATTTTCCACTGTGATTCCCCCAGGAGGAAGAACCCATGGCTCACATAGATGGAGCAAATGTTAATGACACCTTCTATTCATCTTGGCAGGTTTATGACCAAATTTCTGTTGCTCTTTCTGTATTTGCATAAATATTTACTGAAATATACCTTTGCGTTTTCTCAAGCATATCCCACTTATCTTTGATGGGAACTAGTTTGAAATAGTTAAATTTCTTGTTGTAATATAATTTACATGTTAATTTATTTTTAAATGTTTCCTTTTAATAATCCTGCCTTTGCCTGGCATGCATGCATATTCTGCCTGTCTGCAAGGAGGACTAGGAGTTTTTCTAGTGTTACTGTAGATGACATTTTGTTACCCATGCAGTAAATGTGATTTGTTTTAAAGGGAGCCTCTTATGCCCATGGTGCTATGCTTGACAGAAGAATGCAAAGATCCAATTCCATAGTACACTTCAGGCAGGTAAACTGCTGCTTACTCCTGAATATCAGTAGTTTCTCCCACTGCTTGTAGAACTGGGATATTTTTGTGACTGAATTCAGCCTCCAACAAGTAAAAAGATAAGTTGAATCTCTTTGTCCTCCTGAAATATACTGATCAGAAGTGGATGACAGCCTTCCTTCCTTCTTGAGCTTCTTTCTTGGACTTCTTGGGTTAATTTTGTGCTATGACCTGGGATACACCCAGTCTATGCCCTCATTCTGCATTTTTTGGAATGCATTAATGCTGGAAATAGGTTTATATGAACTGACTCTATGAACAAAGTCATGACATAAATCATTTGGAGCCATTCTGATGACAGCCACAGAGGACTTATTACACATTTAGAAAACAAATGCTTGCTAAATTCAACAGTTTCAAATAGTTTGTGTTTCTATTCATTGTTGTTATTGTAACATTTGGTCAATCCCTCGATAACAGTAAACCCCCAAATCTCCTTTTATGGTAAATTCTATCAGAGCAGATCTTGCTGTTGATGGGAGAACTGATCAAAATTGTGTTTAGCTGGTGATGAGCTCAGATGAGCAAGTGAGATTTTCTTGTTTTTCTTTTGTTTACATAGTAACTGTATCTTTCCTTTTCCCATACAAATACACGTCATGCAGCATAGCTGAGATGCGCTGGTTTTGGGTTTGTTTTTTTTTCCCCCCCCCCAGAAAAAGTTACTAATGATCAAATGATTTGAATGCTACAGTTTGGAAGCAAGACTTTTCAACAGAAAATGTTCTAATACCCTACAGGACAAGATCTGTCACTTGTCAAGGCCACCTTGTCATACCTGCCTCCTAAAAATAATGAATTCTGTAGAGAATATGATCAGGTTGCTCAAAGCATTGAAATCTACTGTTTGAGTCACAGATTTTTGCAGCATCTCAATAGTTTTAAACGTAACCTCAGCAGAAGCTGCTTTTGACTGTACAGGAAAACAATCAAGACATTATATTGATCCTAAATTGGTCAAATAGTCTTTGAAGAGATTTTGAACAGATGCTCGAGCACGCAAAAACAAAATACATTTCATTTGCTTTCATAGCAGCTCATTGCGTAATGTGATTTAGTTTGAATACAGAGAGCTGGAAAGGATAAACAAGTTAATAAGGTGCTATGGGACTTGCCTTTATGGTGTGCATGTAAAGACTTGTTAGGGACAGAGACTGGGACTAAACTGATAGATAAAGGCTTCTAGAGGGTGTTTACAACATCCTCTAATCAATCCAACATGAAGGGAGCCATGTCCCTACCCTCTGATTGCCTACAATTGCCTGAGACTGTAATGCATGCCATGGTTTCTATTTCTTTTTTTTTTTCTCCTTTGTCTTATCTACCTGCATCAGAACTGATTCTTCTTTGTCACAGTTCTTTTCTGTATAAATTGTAATGTGTGAAGAGTGCAATCCTGGTTGAAAAATATTTCAACAGGCTGAGACAGTTTCATCTTTTAAATTTAAATATTAACCCTATTAAATATAATTCCCCTTGCAGTTGTATGTGTATGCACACATACATGCGTGTACTTGTATGCATGTGTTACATATACATGTATGTGTATTTCTGATTTAATATAAACAGATACATATATACAAACCTATCATTTGGTGAAGATTAGAAAAAAAAAGCAAAATATTCATCTGTTTTTAGTATTCAGACTGATAAGAATGTAAAAGACAGAAGGGGATCTAAATGCAAATTAGTTTAAAATAAACCCTTCTGCCTGGATAATTATTACTGCTGCTTGTAGAAGATTTTCTTAAGTGGACACTGTGTTATGTGTATAACCCTTAGCCTTCTGGGAAAGCAGTCCTCCAGTTATTTTTACACAACTCTAGATTGAAAATCAGCCCATTTGGTTAGAGACTAGGTGGTTGCTTAATGTAGGCACATGACTTCAAAATTCAGATACCTAGCTGCTTTTTCTAAAAGTAAACTTCCCATTTTTGCACTTCACACTTCAAAAAGAAAGGAGATACCAGTTTTGTTGAAAATTGCCTTTACCCCCTCTGGATGGTATCTCCCTTGGAGGGTGTTTCAGCCTCTTCTTAAAGGTGTGAACGATCTGATTATTCTTCCTTTTTTTTCTGCACCAGGGAAAAGAGAATTACACAGAAACCATTATTCTTGGTCTGTATCACCCTTGGGTCAAACAAAACTCCAGGTAATTAGTTAAGCTTTTGGCTGCTTTCACTGCAGCTCTTCAGAATGCAAAACTACTTCAGTCATGCCATTTTTAATCTGAAAATACTGTTTTAATTGTGGATCATGTGATACATGTTTTTCTACCAAGTCCTTGTTGTCATAAAGATATACTTGCTATTATGAGGGTCCTGTGCTGTCTCTCCACGGCATGAGTTTTCTACTTTGCTGTTAAGGATACATATTCACCACTTCCTGGGAGAAGCATAACATTTCAGTGCTGACATCTGGGTGATTTTCTCAGGCTGCTGATTGAAGGTCTGCCCATCTGCTGTTGTTTATAAGCCCTTGGGACTCATCACATGAGCTTTTTCAGTGCCCAAAGCTGCGTTAAGAATTCTTGCTCCTCTTGCTTCTGGAAGAATAAGATCCATCAAATATGAATCTTTAGTAAGCAGGGAATCAGACTTCTCCAATGGTTTTCCTCTTTGCTGCATGATTAGAATCAAGGGCATACAGGCAAAGCATGCATTTACTGTTGCAATCAGCCTAGCTCTTACTTCCTTAAATCCCTTGCATATAAGGCATAGAAATCTTGTAGACTCTTATAAGGTGTTTTCTGACTTTGCTAGGGGTCCTGGTCCATCCATTCCACTAGATGTCTGAGAAGCCAAGAGCAGCAAAATAAATGAAAACGTGATAGATGAAATCCTATTTCATTTGCCTCCTACTTTTAAAGAAGTGAATGTGCAGGTTTGTGTCTCATTAAAGTGAAACACATAATGTTATCAGCAGCAGAATGCTTTTGAGATTGATATACCCTTGGCTTCCACATTTCAATGACAGCTTTAGACACTGGATCTGTTTATGAGCTCTTGAGCAGGACAATATTCAGTTTATATGTCAGAATTTAGTTACAAAGATGAAGAGTGAAGGAGTATGATGTGCGCTGGTATTTATACTTGGCATTCGAATGATAAGCCAATGTTAATCATGATGACAATCACGTTATCATCCTTCAGTAGTAGCGTTGGCATTACTGTATCTATAAAACAAAGACCTTACCATTTTCAGCAGCAAATAATGGAGAAAATACTCCCTGTCCCAGAGCACTTGAAATCCAGATATCACAAAGGACAGGATTATGTGCCTCCTTAACCAAAGCCAGATGTTTGATTTCAGGAAGGGAATTAAAATTTATTTTCACTAGAGAATTTTTCTCAAGCTGAAGGTCAGCATGGGAGAAAGCACACAGGAAGTTTCCCTACTGGCATTTGTGCTAATTAAGGGTGCAGTGCAGATTCAGTAGATAACTCACTGTTTTCACAAGCCAATAAACATTTTGAAAAGCTTCTCCCTTTGAACTTTAAATATCAGCTCTCACTATCTAGTAAAATGTGATTTACTTATTTTTAGCTTAATAGACCTGAATACTTTCAGTAGTTTTTGTTTGTTTGTTTGTTTGTTTAACCAAGAAAGTCGTTTTTCTCCTATTCTTACAGTATGTCACTACATTTTTCTCTTCACTTGAGGATGCCAGAAGTTGTCTCAAAGTTCCTTTGTGCTCCGAAGATTGAACTCCAGATCACCTCCTTGCAAGACATCCCTCCTTTTCCTTGATCAGATTTGCAGAGAAGGTAGTTGATTGTTTTTTGTCTTTTTTGAATTACTAAGCCTATGATGCATTGTTGTCTTTTTCCAAGCATTTTGATTTTCGCTTCCCCTTTTGGCACTGTGGTATAGTAGAGAAACTGTAAATGTTTGTGGCGGCAATTCTTGCTGTAAGGAGATAGGGATGATTTCCCTTTCCCAAGTGCCTGGAGAAGCAGACAGAGCTTACTGAGGCGGGGGCTGCCTGGAGGAGAGGGTAAAGGAACAGAAACAGTTTTCCTGGCATCAGAAGTGGAAAGCTCAGTGTGAAAAAAATGTGCTGTGAGGGAATGTGAATCTTCCCCAGGATGATGGGAAATTCCTACTGAAGAAGGAGCTTTCCTCCTGCCTGTACAGAGTCCTGCAAATTGCACCCCCTGCCCCAGGGCTGGAGGCCAATATTAGTCTTCCCTTCTTCCGTTACTTAATTCACAAGTATTGACAGAATAAATCTCATTAACATGCAGGAAAACACAGTGCCAGCTGGAACTTTGTGCTGCTCTGTTTAAGTAGAAGCTCAAACTCAACAGATGTTTCAGATGACAGAAGTCATCTGGTGGGCAAACCCATGGCAAATATATCCGAACAAAATGTGGAGTCAGAGCAGGATGCCAGTTGCCTCTTGCTGAGTAACTCAGAGGGAGTTTTAGCCAGTCAGTACCTTCTAGGCAACCCTGGATAGTTGTTCAATCCTGGGTTTGCTCTAACAGGCACCCTGAGAAGTGGTTCTTACCAACAGTTCATAGTGTGCTTTTGGGGAAAGGAGATGATCAATGGCATGGAAAACCTATAGATCCTTTGGTTTTAATCACCAAACAGAAGTCATTTCAAAAATAACAGCTACACTTAACAGAACTCCAGGAATTTCTTAGGGGGAAAAAAAAACGATAGAGGAGAGAAAAGCATTTCCTCACTGGATACAGTGTGATCTGTGAAACTACTGGGGAATTTTGTATTTGTTCACATTCCCACAGGGACACTGATTTGGATTCATAGCTTGTCTGGACATTTTGGCACAAAGATTGACTCTCTTATTCTTTTTCTTGCAACGGAAGCTTCTATTCCATACTGTTTTAAATTACTTTGTGGGGTTTTTTTCTGCATGTCCAAAAAGCCTATCCTTGCTATCTCATTTATAATTAGTAATCCAATTTGTCTGAGATGGTCACAGTTACAAGAATTAGAAGGAAAAAAAAAGAAACAATATACATCCTCCAAACAACTCACTGCATTCCTTCTTCTAAAGAAACCTACTCAAGGGTTCATACCTTCTAACCAGCTTAAAATGTGCAGCTTTTTTTCAAACCTTTCTTGAAGTCCTTCCTCAGTATTCACACAGCAGGAGCGGGATGCCATAGTTTGCCCTGTCGTATACAATAGTTTCCCTTAGTCCAGCATTTCTGCTTGAAAAGGCCCCCTGTCCTTCTTTGCTTTTAATTGAACTGGATCAGGACCACACAGAAACAATTTTTCTTTAGGTCCTTCAATGTGACTTGTTTCCCGTAAGTGTTTAAATATAAGATCATTTATTGATCTGTACAAATATAAAAGATTTTCTAGGATTTGGATGATAGAACAGAATCTGCAAAAAATTTAGATAAATCTCTCATCAGAATCATAGAATCATAGAATCGCAAGGTTGGAAACGACCTGCAAGATCATCTAGTCCAACCACCCTCCCATTCCCAGTACCACAAGCTACTAAACCATATGAAACACGCATGGTTCTCTGTGTACTGTAAGGATCAGGTCTTTTGTTGACTAAAAATGAGAGACTGTATATTTTGTCTGTTTTATTCTGTGCTTCAGACCTGTTTAAAAGCAGGTAGTGTGTGTATGTGTGTGTGTATGCATGTGTGTGCAAGTGTGTGTACAAGAGATGGATTCATGAGGACAACTGTCAGTGGAGTGCACGATTCTTCTGTCATTCCCATCCATATTGTGGCTGCAAGTCAGACATGCTTGGGAGATGTAAGAATTGGGAAGTTAACCTTCTTTCAAGAGGACCAGCAGGTACTTTCATTCAAAAGAAGAGTAAAGGCAGCTGTATATTTGCAGTCATATAGGGCTGTTCTTGAGCCCTATAGCATTGGATCAGCAAGAAAGTATGAGATTGGTTTTGTGATCTTGTTCCTGGTTCTTTGCTACGTTGAGCCTATAGTCCAGCCAGTGAGATAGAGAGGAGAGCCTCTGGTTGCATGATACCAGCCACAGTAGTCTTGACTGCATTGGGCCTCCAGGTTGACTTCACCAGAGAGCAGAGCTCAGCGCTGCCCCTCGTTCTCTTCTTGAGGAGCTGCAGCTGCCATGAGGCTTCCCCTCAGCTCCTCTGCTCTGGGCTGAACAGACCAAAGGACCTCAGCTGCTTCTTACACACCTTGCTCCAGACCTTCACCATCTTTGTAGCCCTCCATTGGATGCTCTCTAATAGCTTTATGGCCTTTTTGTACTGTGGCACCCAAACCAACACCCAGTGCTGGAGGTGAGGCTGCACAGAGCAGAGGAGACAGCCCCTTACGTTGCCCAGCAGCAGTGCTAGACCTGGTGCACCCTGGGTACAGCTGGCCCTTCTGGCTCCAGGGTACACTGCTGGCTCAGATTCAACTTGCCATCATTTAGACCCTCCAGATCGCCTTGTGCAGGACTGCCCTCCAGCCTCTTGTCCTTGAGTCTGTACATATACCCAGGGCTAATAGGACCGAAGGGAATGGCATGGAGCTGCTCCAGGGGAGGGTCAGTTTGGGTGTCAGGAAGAGGTTCTTCACCAGAGGGTGACTGGCCCTGGAACAGACTCCCTGGGGCAGCAATCATGGCCAGAATACTGGAGTTCAAGAAGCATTTGGACAATGCTCTCAGACATAGGGTTTGTTATGTGGGAATTGTTATAGGGAATGTTATGTGGTCTTGTGTAGAGTCAGGAGCTAGGCTGCATGATCCTTGTGGGTACCTTGCAAGTCAGGGTATTCTGTGATTCTATAATTCTAGACTTGGCCAATGTAATCCATGGATTACACTGAGCAGATGAGACCTTCTGACTTTTCTTTCAAGTAGGCCTTCCATAGAAAAGGGACTCTCATCACCAGGACTTCAAAAACACCGGCTTCTAGAGTTATACACAAGTACGCTATGAAATGTCTCATATGGGATGTACTTCACTGCACCACTGCTAAACCACGTAGGAGGTGTGGCCAGCACTTGCATCTGATACCAGACTCAATGTTGGCAGTGGGACCGTGTCATCAAAGCACAGGAGAAAACAAGACCTCCTCTGTGCTGAGGTTGCACAATCACTGCTCAGTCAGAGGAGCAATGACAGGCAGAGGTTCAGCATGACTTCCGCCTGACTCATAGTTTTTCCCACTGTTACCAGTAAGAACTTTTTCCTCATGAGTCACTTTAATACAGTTTGTGTGTGTTCAGGGAAAAACAAAACCCAAAGATTTTCCCGAGGAACAGTTTGCTGTTAAGGCAGAACAAATCACTGAATGCAGTTAGGGACTTCTATCTGCACAGATGAGCTGATTAACTCCTTGGAGTTCCATCGAGTATTTTTTTAATATTATTTGTGAATATCCAGTTGTGTGTAATATATTTGTCTTCAAAATATATCTGTAAAATATGCAAGTGTTAATATTCCACTTTATTATTATTATTATTTTGAAGCTCACAGAAACAAGAACTCCTTCAAAACTTCCATGTTAGCTATCATCCATTGTTACACAGACATAGCATATGCTGGTAAAATAGTACTTTCCCTACTTTTTTTTTTTTTTTTCCAAATGACAGAAGCAAAAGTATATTTAAAATATTGTAAGCATGGCTTCCACAGAATCTGAAATGTACTTTCTGCCTCCCTATGCTGTCGCTGCACTGCCAAATTCAGCCGTTGGGTCACGCCTGTGGCCACACGCAACTTTGTTTTCAGGGAGCTCAACTCAAATCCCAAAGCAGCATTTTGACACTGAGAGCTGAACTTTTCAGTCCTCAGGAGTGGTGACACTTCCATCTATTCTGGCCATCTGCTGTGGTCATAGTCTGGGCTTTCTCAGGCTGACAGAATGTAATCAGACTGAAATGATGGCAGACTGAAAGAGGTTCAGAGAAATTTACTGGCAACTGATGCTGAAAGGTCAGATTGAATGACTGAACGGTTCTCAAGCTTTAGGTTCTGAATACATATGAGGTACATGAAGACATGATGGCTTCTGGAGAATGGAGCTGCTTTTGTTATATTCCCATGGAGTTCAAATTCATAGTCCTGTATCCTGCACACAAACCAATCCATCTTGAAACATCATAACCACTTTGGGCATGTGATATAGAGATTACTTCATAGGCAGAATAATGTAAAGCAAAAAATAATGTCACAGCAAGTGACTTTTCTGTGATCAGGATCTTTTAAATGACTAAGTAAATCAAAAGTGTGTATCTCTAAAGAAATAAATATGTCTTGAAAAGTGCGTCTGTGTGAACCTAATGAGATTCAACAAGGCCAAGTGTAAGGTGCAGCAATCAAGTCAGGGCAATCCCAGGTATGTGTACAGTCCAGGAGAAGAAGAACTTGAGGGCAGCCCTGCAGAGAAAGAATTGGGGATTCTGGAGGATGAAAAGCTGGACATGAGCCAGCAATGTGCACTTGCAGCCTGAAAGGACAACAGATTCCTGGGCACCAAAAGAGGAGTTGCCAGCAGGGAGAGAGAGGGCACTGTCCCCTTCTGCTCTGCCCTTTTGATGCCCCACCTGGAGTACTGTGTCCAGGCCTCGGGCACTCCGCTCAAGGAGTGAAGCTGTTGGAGTGGGTTCAGAGGATGGCATGAAGGTGCTCAGAGGGCTGCAGCATCTCTCCTATGAAGAAAGGCCAAGAGAAATGGGCTTGTTCAGCCTGGAGAAGAGAAGGCTCCGGGGAGACCTCATTGCGGCTTTCTGGTACTTAAACAGAGCTTATAAACAGAGGAGGGACTGACTTTTTCCACAGTCTTACAGTGATGGGACAAAGGGGGAATGGTTTTAAACTACAATAAAGGAGATTTAGGTTAGGTACTAGAAAGAAATTCTTTATCAAGAGAGTGGTGATACGCTGGCACAGCTGCCCAGAGAAGCTGTGGTGCCCCATCCCTGGAGGCATTCAAGGCCAGGTTGGATGGGGCCCTGGGCAGCCTGAGCTGGGGGGGGCAGCCCTGCCCACAGCAGGGATTGGGTGGGTGGGATTTGAGGTCCCTTCCAATCTAAAGACTTCTGAGATTTTATTATGGACCTGTGATTAAACAATCACCAGTTTTGTTTGAAAAGGAGTTTCTTTATATGTTTTTAGGAACCATTTTCATTCACCCTTGCAATGAAATGGCAACTCGCTATGGTTTGTCTTATCCTGAGTATAAGCCTGCTACAGGTGACAGTCATAAGACTGAACTGTTATGAAAGTTATATACATACTTTTTAATAGTCCTAAAGCTGAGTATGTACCTTAATTTTTTAGAACAAAGCTGCTTATAACTCTTTGGAGGATTGTCTTCAGCTGTGGAAGTACTCAGCAGTGAAGGGGGTGACATTTGTTTCATAGCTAACTCTGGAAAGCAACAGCTGTTTAAGACACATGGCAGCCCTATCCAGTAATTTAGATTCTAAGATGGAGAACCCAAAGGACATGGGGGTAATGGTGGACGGCGATCTGGACACGAGCCAGCAATGTGCCCTTGCAGCCCAGAATGCCAACTGTGTCCTGGGTTGCATCCAAAGAAGTGTGGCCAAGAGGGATAGGGAGGTGATACTGTCCCTCTGCTCTGCATTGGTGAGACCTCAGCTGGAGCACTGTGTCCAGATGGGGAGTCCTCAGTACAGGAGAGACATGGAGTGTGGAGTATGTCCAGAGGATGGCCACAAAAATGGTCCAAGGCACAGAACACCAGCTCTACAAGGATACACCTCTCTCCGGGGAGACCTGAGAGTTGCCTTTTTGTATCTAAAGGGGAGCTGTAGGAAAGAAGGGGACAGATTCTTTAGCAGGGTCTGTTGTGATAGGACAAGGGGAAATGGTTTCAAACTGAGGGGAGGTTTATACTGGATAAAAGGAAGAAGTTTTTTTTTACAATAATGATTGTGAGGCACTAGAACGAGTTGCCCTGAGAGGTGGTGGATGCCCCATCTTTGGAAGCATTCAAGGTTGGGCTGGAGAGGGCTCTGAGCAACCTGAGATAGCTACAGGTGTCCTTGTCCATTGCAGGGGAGTTGAACCAGGTAAACTTTAAGGGTCCATCCCAGCTCAAATGATTATTTGATTCTATGATTGTATGATTCTATGAAATGCAATCCAGTTCAGATGTCAGTTTGGGACTATCTGTATTTGAATTTGACCAGGACATATGCTTGCAGAAACTGAAAGTCATTTTTAGGAACTATAAATATTTTTGGATAGTGCTACCTGTAAATTTTCAACCAGGATTTTTTTTTCAAAAAAAAATCAGATTGACCATTGAAAAAAAAAAAAAAAGTAAAAAGCCATGAAGTAAAATATTTCTTTTTGCAAGTCTTCTTTTTTGTTGTTTGTTTAAAATTTTACCATTTATTCATTTATCGAGTCAAATTACATGCTCTGTAAAGTCTAAAGGCAGAGACTCCCTGCTGCCTCTTCATGCTATTAGGAGATATAAATGGTGCACCTGGGACGTGCAAACCAATCAGGAAGCTTGGTGCAGGCAGGAGAAGGGGTGCTTTGGTGTACGTTCTCCTTAGACACAGCTGCAATGTTTCCAAGCCAGTATATATCTATTTACTTGGTTGAAGTGTTCTCCTATACCCATTTTCTAATTTTCACCAAAGGCGTTTCTCATTTGAAGGCCATGGCCTTGTGAGTATTGGAAAGGTGTTTGCCTGGTAGTGTTTAATGGAAGTGATATTCTGCATGTAGAGAAATGAAAGACTTTGTGGTTCTAGCACCTGTACATCCGTTTCTACCTTAAACACAAAACTGCCTAGGACATTGTTATTTGTATTTAAGTACAAGTCTGAACGCATTACAACAGCTCAAAAATCAAATCTGTGATTTTCCACACTTCACTGTCAGTTCCTCATAAAATACCATGTTTTGTTCAGTCCTTTACATTGTATAAGCCAAGTGATGTTGTATGGAAGTTAATTGTCCTGCATTGTAAAGCCGCAGGCACATTTCTCCTGGGAACCTGCCGTCATGATTTGTGTGATGAAAAGAAAGGGATTTTAGTGTCTCATACGTACTGATTCATGATCTGACTACTAGGGATTCTTGTTTGTCCTGGTATTGCTCTAGTTTATGTGATGCTGAAATTGTGACGAAATGAGGAGCACTGTGAGAGCAGCCAGTAAAAGAGCATATGTCCAGTAAAAAACATGGACAGAGACGTACTCTAAGTGGGTTTGTATTCAAGGTACAGAGTCATAAGACCTAAAACCAGTATTACCTGACATGTGAACAGAAACAAAAATTCACGTTAAATCTACCTGAAAGCTGAGGTAGATAAACCTGCCTCCTAGCTGTCAGGTATTTGGGATGAAGAAAGAATAAGTGCTGGGAAGCATAAATATGGACTAAACCAGGAATTTTTAAATGCTCAGCTTTCAGAGTGATGCAGAGGTGTGAAGTTGGGCAGGCAGAAGAGGTAGGTTCCCTGGAGAGAGCATGGAGGAGAGAGAAGCAGCAGAATTCCCACTGGAGTCCCTTTGTTTCTGTTGCCAGTAGCTAACATCCACCTGCAGCAAGCATAGAAACTGTGCTGCCTCCCTTAATCCTTACATCTGGAAGTGAGTAAGATCGAGTTCAACTGCTATACAAACAAAACAGTAAGAAGGGCCCATCTGGGTCAGGCAATAAGATGGTCAGAATCCCTCCTCTCGTTTCTGTTCTTATCCTCTGGGCAGCCATGCAGCAGGGAAAGGGGAATGAAATCACAGGTGAGTGATGCAAAGCTGTGCAGAGAACCACAGCCTTTATTAGGACAGCGTGTGTTAGGTGTGGGATGTGTCTTTGTGTGAAACAAATAAAACTGTCTGGAGAATGGGGAAGGTCACAGTGAACAATTAAGAAAACGCTGTTGACAATTAACTGAACGAAACCTCAGCAAGCCAAAATAGAGCTTTGTCTCCAGCTCCTGGTCCCCAGGCCTTGTGATTCCTCTGTGCCATAGATGAAGGAGTAGGATTGTTGCCTTATGTGCAGAAATGTGTGAATTTTTATGAAAATTGTCCTTAAAGGAAATCTTTGTAGGAAATTATATATGGAAATGTACCTGGCAAGTTCTGAGAGATGCCTAAAATGAGATGGTAGGTGACACGCTTAACTTTCACGTATGTTGTAGGCTGCAATTTGGAAGAACTGAGTCCAATTGCTAGGCTTTAAGTGCTAAATTAAATCCTAATGTGTTCTTAATTTCTAGGTTGATTTATTTCAGTGAGAAATACTGTGATTTTTGGCTGGGTTTTGTTACATATTTTTAAATTAAGTGGTTTCGTAAGTCTCAGTTAAAATCTAAGCCATATTTTTAATTCCTTGCTGGCTTTTCTGCTATTCTGCCAAAGCCACTTTTAAAAAAGCTGTTGCAAGAGATCAGGGGTTAGCAAAACCCTGTTTGCTGCTGTTAAAAGTCAGTGGCACAGACTTAAAAAAAACTACAGTTTGAAACACCCGGAAAAAATTGAGTTCTCAAGCCATTTTTTCCCTGTGTCTTGGAGCCTTTGCTTCTTAACAGTGCTGCGTTTGGCTCTGCCCCCTGTGAACCTGTTCCAACAGATTACTTCTGAGGTTACGTCAAGGCAGGAGAGAGACTTGTCCCTGGCTCTTGCTGTCCTCCAGCTTGAGGTTTGGCAGATTCCAGGTCATGGTGGCATTTCTGGCCTTGGAGCAGCTCTTGTGAGGCTTCTAGAACTGTGACTAAGTCTGTGGCACAAATGTTATCAAACTTCATTTGTTTTGTTTTGTTTTGTTTTTTGCTGATTTTTTTATCATGCTCTCAGGTACTGACTCTGTTCTGGATTTGGCTTCCAGTTCTGAGCAGCCTGCTCCTAACGTTGACTCTCCTTTCAGCTTTGAAATGTTGGTTTCTACTAAAAAAGAAATTGCTTTAATGTTTTTTTCCTCTTGTTTAACATAATAAAATTAATACTTTCTCTGCCAGTGCAGTAAACTAGTGATTGCTAAAATAAAAACTTGAAACCCAAAGATGACAAGTCTAAGGTAGCATTGCCAATGCCAGCTGATTCCTTTCCGCTTTGCTGTTGACTTCAGCTCTGTACTGCTGGGAAAAAAAAAGCCAATGCTACTTGATTCTGCTTGATAGTGCTTTAATCCCATAGATGGGGGGTAATAACAACTGACAGCCAATTCGCTAAGGAGCACAAATTGATCTAAGTCACATTGCTCAGCTGGAAACTGCTGTCAGCAAATAATTGAACTCTATGAGTGCCAAAATTACTTTAAACTGGATCAAAATGATGGTAAGGTTAGTGCTGCTGCCTTCTAGTCTAGTCTCTTTCTGTACCACCATAGCCATGTCTCAGACCTTCTCTCTTGGCTTTAGCAGCCTCATTCCATACCTAGGATCAGTGTTTAAGTATGAAATATGATTTCATATCTGCACTGACAGCTGTAGCTTCTAATTATAGACTGTGTCTAATTCTATACCATTTTGTTCTCAGTTTCATACCTGTATTTATGTTGCACATTGCTGTGAAGCCTAAGCCAGCTCAGCTGACTTTGGAATTTCTAGCTTTCTAGTGCTATGTCCTTGCTGCAGCCTCAGCTCTGCTCTGAAAACACTGATCTCCAGCGTTTTCCTTACTTGATTGTTTGCTTTGTGTTCCTGCATTGCTCTAACCATGGTAATACATCCACAACCAGTATTTTTTTCTCTTTTCCCCTCACCCTGATTGATACCCTAATTTTAACCAAGTAGAGAGTCCATGGATGGACATGGGTTTTCATGATCTCTCCATCCTCTTCCTGGACAAAAACCTGCTAAGTCACTTGGTGGAGTAAGCCAGCTTGAGAGACACATTGTGACCTATGGTGTCTATCCCATGCATTGTTCTAAACTGTTCTTGCATGACAAATGGATCATCTTCTTTTACCATTGCTATTCAGATTGTACATGTATCATCTGTTTAGCTGGAAAGCTAGATGTGATAAAAGCAGAGGCGTCCTCTTTAGTTTCTTCTTCTTACATTTTTCATCTTCTCTGGAAAAAGGTAAGCTGTGCAAATAAGATAATATTTTAATTTATACATATTTTAATTTTATGCTTATGCACACTGTGTTAACTTCAGTCTGTTGTCTGGCTCTGGTCCCCTAAGAGTTCTCAGAAACAATCCTACCATACTCTTCAGCTAAATCATGTTTATCCTTATTAAAGCTTCTTTTGCTTTGACTAAAGGATGTTATAGGCCTTTTTAATTCTATCCCATCTCTTTCCCAAATGGGACACAGGGTGAGTCAGCCCTAAGTATAAGGCTTGTATAATATCTCATTAAAATACAGCCTGGTGTCTGTAATATGGCTGTAGGTTGCTCACTGCTAATTCAGCTCTGTTTTTTCTTTCCTTTTACTGCTCCTGATCAAGTACTTGAGTTTTAAGCAGAACACACCCTGGTTTCAGAACCTCAAAAATGGAGTTCCATTCTCAGACCTTTGTGACATTATGTAGCTAATGAGCTTAGCACAATTTTCATTTATGCTGAAGTCAGTGAATCGCAACATCTCCCAAAGGACCTGATCTAATATTGTTTACAACAAATGCAGAAAGGCAGCAAAGAAGCTCCAGGAATACCTTTTGTGCCAGATACCTGAAAGTCCTTCCCACTGATGTATGAGTACCCAGTTTTAGCCTAGGGCAGTGTCTGAAGGATGTCTTTTCCAGACATCTCCTGTGACTCGTCTGCCAATGAGTTGCTCATGCTTCCTTCCATTAATAGTCAGCAGAGCTAGATGAACACTTGGGCAGCGTGAGCCTCAAGTGGACATCTGAAGTACTTGGATGACTCTGCTCTGGAATTGCCTATTCTGTTTCACAATTCATTTCTATTAATGGATATTAATTTACACTTATTTGAGTTAAATTGCCCTTTTTCTGTGTTGTTCCTGAAAGCACTGAGAAATCTTTGAATTGTTTGCCAATATGCATCCTTTTATGACTGAAGCAGTTGCTGTGACAAGCAGTCACTACTAATTCTTTCTTCTGTCCATTTTCTGAGGTGATGTTCTTCCTAACATCAGCCTATCTGGAAATCATTCATCTATATTGATTCTTTTAATGTTTTCTCATAATTTTTGATATTTTTAACTTATTTTTAAGTATTTAACTAATTTTTAACCATTTTAAAATTTAATTGCAGAGAACATGTGCTACTATGTGAAAAGTTAGGTCTGATCCCTCTCTTTCCTGTTTTGTTTTCCCCTAGAAAGAGGCCTCTCTTTGCTAGGCTATCATCTGTGCAACTATAGCCTGACCAGAAACGTTTTTAAAATGGTTGCCTACCAAACGTCCTTTGAGAAAAACACTTCCTGTGGTGGATGGATACCATGGATGGTATGTCCCCGAATGTACTACAAAACACAGTATCATACAGTTGAAGTCCCTGAGACCATCAACTTTACATACTGCTGTAAAGGATATGAGCAAGTTGGGCTCTACTGCTCTCTAGGTAAGTTTTAGTCAGATTAATTGTTAAAATAAATGCTTTTTCCGAAAGAGAATTCACTTGAAACATGTAAATACTTAAGTCAGTTCTTGGAAATAGATTCACTAAAAGAAGTAAGTCTGCAAAAATCCACAGTGAACTTAGTCCAACATGATAAGGAGTAGAGCTGAAACACTAATGCTCATGGTTCTTCCTAAATGCCACACTTATTCACCAAAATATCAGTTTCCTGCCTGCTAACCCAATTTTGGTGTTAATTTAAAACAACCTGAGGCTTTGGACAAGATGTTACCACCTGCTTTCCTACCAGAAGCATATTAGGATCCATTCTCTCAGGTACTGCCTTGGTTACTTACTGACCATTTTAGTGGATCTGATCTACCTTCTGAGTTACAGTAAGACTCTACTCTAGAGGACTTAAACATCTTTGACCGAAGATGGAAGCTTTTCCCACTTTCCACATGAGTATTTCTACATTTCAACAGGAAATTCTTTAGTTTTAGAAAGAACTGACTCAGAATTGGAAGGCATTTTTTAAGTAAAATGGGTTTCTAGAGAATCTCCAACGGGTTCCTCTAACAAAGTCCCAGTATTTGTTGGTCTACTAAAGTAAGTTTGTGTAACATGATGCGTTTCCAATAGCATTACAATGGAGCAAAATGTTTTGTTAATCCTTTTTGGTAAAGCAGGGATTTACTTTGATTTATATTAAGTTCTTTAAGAACTTCTCTTATGCAACTGAAGTTATGCTTGTAAAAAATTTGTTCAGGTAGCATTTTGCACTGGATTGTAAGTATTTGTTTGAGAAGACTCAAATTACACTCATATGTATATATATATATTTAATTAAATGCAGCTTTTTCTTAAAAGTTGTATGATTTTAACCTGAACAGGCATCTCAGATTAGATAGGATAGAACTAGACTGTTCCAGCACCCAGAAAACTTCTACAAAACTTAATGTTGTCCCTGATATTGCTTTTTCTTTGTTTCCCCTTTTCATGGGAATTTACATAATGTCATCACTATGACAAAAGATCAAAAAGGAAAGGTCCTATTGCAGCCCTGGATCTCCTTTTGGGTCACAAATTGAAGTGATTGAGTTCTATGGGAATGCCCCTGAACTCGTCCCTGCATTGAATCATATAATGACACATGCGAGGCTATGAGCCGTATGTCTTGTCATGGGATGTGTCAAGAAGAACATGTTCAACCTACCTTAAAATTACTTCAGATCATTAGAAAATGAACCTCCAAACATTTTTTTTACAAGATTCTCTCAACAGTTGGTAGAAGAATATTGTATCTAGCAGGAAAATGCTTTCAACAGAAAGACCAGACCCTTCTGACCCAGAAGACAGAAGTGGTCATTGTGTTTTATTCTTTAAACAGTTTGCTAAAGAAGAAGAAAATCATAATAAGGCATACATCACCCCTTGCTATTGTACCCTGCAGTTTTTTTTGTCTCAGTGACTGTGGTGGAGTGTCAGCCAGGGCAAAATGTAACCTGCAGGTTACGGTATTTCCAGGCAATCTTGTTTGACAAGCAAAGGACTCACCTAAAATAATGTGTATTTTCCAAACAGCAGTTCCAGGCTTGAGGAAGTCTCTAGTATGTCTAATTAATATTGAATAATCACTTCAGTAAGGCCCTTTCTATATACACACATGTGCACGCGTGTGTGCACATGTGTAGAGTAAATAAATTAACCCAATGACAAGGTTGAGAAGCAGTTGGAGAAAACTGCTTTCTAATTCCCTAGTGCAAGGAAATAACTGTGTCAGCCAGATGTTGGAGAGTGACTGGCTAGTTCTGGTTGTCTCTATTCACACAAGAAACCCCTTGAGGAACTGTGATTTTCAAAGTGTTTCAGAACCTCTGGAAATCTTCCTGGTTGGATAAAAAGTCATCTTGGTTAACACTTTCAATATTTTCCCCCCAATAATTACATGCCTTTTAAAAGCATGTCCTCAGAAACTGTAGGCCTGAGAGGTGTCAGTGAGTTTATTTCCTGTAACTTTAACAAAACTGTAAATTTCCTGTAAAGTTTAGCTGCAAGATTTCCAATCTGCCACACTGTGGATATACGCTCCGGGCAGGTTTGCCTGTGAAGCACTGTGGTCACCTTGACTCTTTTCCTGTCAAAGTTAATTTTGGAATATTTTAGAACATAAAAGGATTTGTCTGGCCTCTAGGTGATTTCTCTGTTCAAATTATTCCAGTATCTTTGCTTTTCAGGGCATTAGTCATATATATATTCAGTGAATGGTAATGCACTGTCTAGACATAGTCTTAAATAAATGATGAAAAGAGAAACTATGACTGCTGAAATTACTGCACAGCATTCTGCTGAACTTCTGTCACTTTCTTCTTGATGTTATCCACACTGGCATGCTCCCCATCCTAGCAGGAGCTGAAGAGGCTGCACCACCTTTCACAGTCATCTGGTTCTGGCTGTCCCCAGCATTTTCTTTCCAGAAGGAAACATTTACTCCTGCCTGGGATATGGCAGGCTCTGCTTTCTTATTTCTTTACTTTTGAGGCAAAAATAACCTAATCATTACTCAAGTCGGTCTGGTAATTCTCTTCAATTGCCCATCAGTCTGTTAGGATAGTATTAGACATTGGCATGCATACAAAGAAACTGCTTCATTTATTTCTAAAACCAAGTCTCTAAAAGCAAGGAAGTGCTAGAATTCTAAAATTAGAATTAGATGAAAACAGCCATTGTTTCCTCTCCTTTTGCCTGTGCATGCAGACAAATAACCCTCTTCGTTCCCTGACCTGCTGCCTTGCCCTGAGGACCATATTTCCAAGGGCAGCAGAATCCCCCTAAAGAGTATCCCAGCAGTGCTCTTGGTTCATTGTGTGGTTCAGTGCTTTGCTAAGCCTCTTTCTGAGCAGAGAATTATTTATCACCTCCTGAGGTGAATCCCAGGGTGATGCCCAGACAGCACTTTATTTTCACACTGCAGTAGGAAGGGAAGGACGTTATCTGCTTTTTGCAGATGCAGCAAGGCTTGGATCTCATCATTTTGTGCCCACTCTGAGACACTCAGTATGTGATTCCTCTTTTTCACTTAATTATTTTTATCCCCAGAGCACTTGGTGCTGCCTTCAGCACAGTATGGAGTGTGAAGCCTGCTGCCCTTGATGGTGACAGTGAGCTTCTTCTGGAACATCATATATCTGTCTCCCCCCTTTGATGCCTGAGAGGAATGCAGTGTTTTGGTGCCCAGCCCTCTGTGTGACACCTGTGTGGAAAGAGGACTAGATGGAGGCTTTGGCTGAGCCAGCAGTGTCACTCAGCACCCACACTGCCTGGGACATACCTGCAGCTCTCCTGGGCACAGACTGGTGATTTCAGTTGCTGAACCTTGGATGCTCTGTCTCTTTTTCTGCATGTTTATGGAGAAAATGAGGGAGGAAAGACTATCTGTTTTCTGACTGATGGGCCATTTGGCCAGCTTGCTCCCTAGCTTAGTGGATTGCATAGCTCTGGGTGACCAGCCCTGAGCTGATTGAAGGGAAAGTGTAAATCAAATTTGCAAAGTGAGTTAGTTGCAATTAGGTGGAAATGTGAAGTGAATCCGTCCTTGTTTTCACTGATGCGAAAATGATGGCCTTTAGATTTTAGATAAATGGCTTGAGTGGCACCCAGCCAGAACTCAGCAGTGATTTCTGAAATTGCATGTGACCCACTAGATTGCTTGCACCATACATGTCCAACCCGTTAGTTTTATGTGTTTATTGCCTTTTTTTTAATGTTTTAAGAAATATATAGAATATATATTTTAAAAATAACTATTGTTACTATTTACATTAACTATATTATATATTTTACGTGTGGCCCAAGATAATTCCCTTTCACTCAGTGCAGCCCAAGCAAGCCAAACTGTTGGACACCCATGGTTTATACCGTGATTCAATATTGCAGAAGAGGACCTGGGTGGAAGAAGCTGCTTTGAACCTCAAACCTGTTCAAACTACAGCTGAAATCAGGAGGAGGCTTTCTAGCAGTAGGATCCTCCTAGGGGAAAAGCATGTGGAATCAGTCCCAGAGTCAGCAGAAGATCCTGGTCCATTCTGGGAAGTAGAATAGACACCCAGGAGGGGAGTAAACTCTTCAAAAGGGCTGACAATAGCAGGACTAGGGGAAATGGATCCAAGTTGAAGGAGGGAAGATTTAGGTTGGGTGTTAGGGGGAAGTTCTTTACTAGGAGAGTGGTTAGGCCCTGGAACAGGCTGCCCAGGGAGGTTGTGGATGCCCCATCCTTGGACGTGTTCAAGGCCAGGTTGGACGGGGTCCTGGGCAACCTGATCTGAATGTGTATGTTTGGTGGCCCTGCTAGGCAGGGGGGTTGGAACTACATGATCCTTGAGGTCCCTTCCAACCCGGGTGATTCTGTGATTCTGTGATTCTGTGTAATAGGACTACTAAACTTGCTGGACACAGAAGAATCTTGGGTCAGATTGCACAGGATAGGATTTCCTTAACTGCCGCCCGATGATGTTGGGGATCAAACACTAGCTCTACTTAAACGCTACTCACAGCCCCAGTAAATCTGTGTTCCCTGATGGTGTGCACGCAAAGTATACACATGCAATATAAAGGTGTGGAAAGGTGCTTTCCCATATATGCTGCATACAAATCTTTAAAATACACATTCACTTAGCCTCTGAACTTCCAAAGGATCTCTGCTCAGTGCCTACACTCTTCTCAGCTTGTGGGCTTTGGCAGGTTTTTCCTCAGAAGTGTGGATTCTTGTCATTAAATGATGTTTGTTTTTCTTAATTATCCTTGAGAAGCATATTATGGGACCCCCAGAGAACACAGATTAAAATCATTGGTTATAATGGACTATTTATGCAAATACAACTAGAAGCCCTATTGCAGAAATGGCTGAAAATTATACATGTTGAATTTTGTGTGGTGTGTTTTGAGCTTTATCCCATGACTGGAGATTGAACTGGGGATTTGGAGTGCTAAAAATGAGATCTGTTCTGGAGTGGACTACAAAGTCAAAGCTCTCCGTATGCAATAGGCTTTAGACTGTGCTGAGAAGGGAACCTGGCATGTGCACATAGCAGCAAGTGTCAGAGATTTGGTCTAAAACTTCACTAATCAACATCATTTGCTTATTTAAGAAGCTTACTTCACTGAGGCCATAAGACATAGATTCAGTATTCCCTTCTACTTCTTGGAAACCTCAGATTTAGCTTTATTCAGAGCCTTCAGATGACAAATTGAAAACCCACAGAAATGGCATCCATGATGGGTCTGTAATTTGCTGTAGACCTTTCATTTACTGTGGACTTTACTATTTCAAAAATGGTTTTCCTGAACTGCAGCCTTCTCCTACTGTGAGAATAGTTCTCATTTTTCTCCAAGCTGACTTTAATTACCTGATAAATTAATCAAGAGTTTGTAGGATCACAAATTTGTTAGAGCCAAACGAACAGAAATGGTTAAATGAAAACTCCAGATTTCTAGCATAGACGCTACCTATTCACTTTGATCATTATGTATTATTTGGATTAGTCATAGCTGGCACTGAGTATGTTTTCTGTCATGTAGTGCTCCAATTTCTCCACAATTAGAATCTATCTTTCTGTCTGTCTGTCTATACATTATCATTAATGGAAAATTATCAGTTCAAAAATTCTGAATATTTTTACATCCTTTAAAGGAAATAATGGCATTTAGACTGCTGTTTTTTCCTCATGAAAATCTCTTAACAGAAGGACACATTTCTAAAATGTGAGAGGACATTTGCTGTAATTTAAACAGCAGTTTTATGGAAATAATTTTCTATATTTTTGTCCTCAGAAGTGTTTTTGTTCCTTAGCGCTCAACAGGTCCAGTGTATTTGCCTCAAGACCTGGTATTTGTCCAATGGAGAATATGGAAACATCTGATTATTCTTGCACGTTCGATGCTGAATGTCCAGGGCTGAAAAAATGCTGCAGCTCATCCAAGGGAGCAGTCTGTGTGAATCCAAAGCCGGAGGGTATGTTACTGATAAATTCAAGGCTGCTTCTAATAGAAATGTGCTTAATTTTTCCTTCTGAGGGTGGGAGTGGGCAGAACAACTGTTACCATAGTTCTTTATAAAGCAAACATGGGAATCTGCCTTGGGTCAACTCCAGGAAATTTGGTTTCTGTGCTTGTGGCTGTGGGGCTGAACAGGGTGTGCTGAGTCCATTGGACTTTGCATGGCTTCTCCTCCTCAGCTGGCACTGTTGCCTGCAGCGTACTGGAGCAGAAGCCAATGGCTGCATGTGGACCCTTGGTAATCTCAAAGTTAAAGCTTGCTTTGGTTTCTCAGAGCCTTCCTACAGCTCTGTAGCTTTCTTTGGCATCACACCTCAGATGACTTGGCTCTTTTGTTTTGTACACTTCAGAAAGGATGTTCTGGTACAACGTGACAGTCCTGGTGAAAATGGATTTTAATGAATTAATTAGAGTGGATTCCCACCTTCTGAATCATTCACGTCTTTTGCATTCCATGGTACGTATGAATACAAGCGATCTCATGTGTTGCTCATCGTGTCCACACATTTGTTACTCACTGATTACCACTTACTTCAGTCTAGGAGGGAACCCATGGTCCCACGAGCTGGACACCGCCTGGCCAGCTGCTCCTCATGTAGTTTGGGCCAAATGTATTCCTAACTGGTGAATGTCAGCCTCATCCTCATGGAGCTTAAGTAAGATTGATCTAGTAGCTCCTTAAGTAAATTTTTCTGGTCTTTGCCAAGGAGCAGAGAAAGTTTTCATGTTCTGAAACAAAGTTTTCTTCCTGTCTAAGCAGTGTGTGCTGCAGCTCCAGCTCAGCTTAGCTTCGGGTTTACGACAGACTGGTTCTGGATTTCATGATCTGCAGGGGCAAGATACTTTTGTAAAATGTGATAATAAGAAGAGTTGCTCAAATACAGACCTAAATATTGCTGCTTTCCTGAATTTACTGAACTGGTGCTTTTTACACTCAGTTTCTGATGATGATCACTGCATAGGTTATGCCTTATTGGCATACATCTGTACTGATGAAGATTTGTTCACCTATTTTCCAGATTACTGGTGCATTACAGCCCTTGAATACCTCTGTGCACCATATCCAGAGTAACTATGCAGAAATGTATGCTGGGACAGTGGCCTCTCAAGTTCTGATTGGACTGCATCAACCAGCTCCACTAGCAGAGGTTTCTTCTTCCTTGAAGAACATGGTTAAGCGCGTATATGAAGTGATTGACACAGATGTGAAAGGTTATTTATTATAATCCTGGCCCTGGGGGAAGCCTTTTCAAGGAGTTTCATTTCACTTGGGATTTTATCTGTATGACTATCAGTTATAGAATCACAGAATTATTAAGGTTGGAAAAGATCACTAAGATCACCCAGTCCAACCATCAGCCCATCCTCACCATGCCCACTGCTCATGTCCCTCAGTGCCACATCCACACGGCTCTTGAGCACATCCAGGGACAGTGATTCCACCAGCTCCCTGGGCAGCCTGTGCCACTGCATCACCACTCTTTCTGAGAAGACATTTTCCTAATATCCAACCTGAATCCATGGGTTTATAGTCATACTGAATCTTGTAAATTTTGCAAAGATTATTGAAACCACGTATTATAGGGTGAAGATAGACTTGTAGTTAATTTTGGAGTGAATAGTTTGGAAGGCATGATCATGCTTCCTCAGTTGTTGTTTTTTTTCCCCCTCTTACTAGGTATTCAAGTAGTCATGTTTGTAGCACAAACACTAGTTGTATTAAGCAGTCTCTTAAGTGTTTGCATTGTTCCTGGGAAGCAGATATACTCTATTAAATAAGGAGTATTTGTAGTCTGCTAATTACTGCTGTTTATTAATCTACTTCTTTGAGCATTACGTAAGTATTTAAATGTGTTTTATTATTGCATAATTATCTGAACATCTTCACCCCTGACACGCATCCATAAATACTGTTTGTCATTAGTTCTTATTCTGTATTTGCTGACTCAGTCAGCATTCAGTCTGATCTCCGGGCAGATTTTCTTCCTCCATCACTGACTTCACTCCGGTTTGAATGACACCCTGGAACTATGAGAAAGAACTGCTAACTGTCATCTTAATCCAAACATGCTGAGTAAAAAGTGGTGGGCTTATAAGTGAATGGGGACTGGTTTCAGGAAAAGGCAGCATTCTGATTTCATAGAATCATTAAGGTTGGAAAAGACCATGAAGATTATCTAGTCCAATCATCAGCCCATCTCCAACATGCCCACTGACCATGTCCCTCAAATTCATATTTAATTGCAGATATAAATCTGAATTTGTATCAGCAGTTACTACAGATTTACACTGAATTTGTCCTAGTCAGAGCAGATCAGCCTTGATGCTGCTATCAGTATCTGTATAAGCTGTATTCTTCTTCCTAGATGTTGATGAATGTTCCTATGCAGAATTCAATGCTTGCCCTGAGCAAAATTCCTGTGTAAATATGGAGGGTTATTACAGCTGCAGCCCTGAGCACCAAGAAGCATATGTCAGCCCTCTCCAGCTGAGCACAAGAAAAGATGGTAAGAAAAGTAGATCTCACCTTGGGAAATACTGAGAATGCTTCTGCAGGAACCACCTGCTTCTGGATCTCACAGGACCATTTCTTGTTGGCAGGAGGTGCTGCATGAGCCATCTTGCTGGCTATGTCTGATGAAATGCAGTGTACTTATTTCCAAGATCCAGGCTGTTTGTCATGCCTCACCCTCAGCTGTCCTTTCTCACCTGACAAAGTGTTTGGCTTCAGGCCCTGACAATGTGTCATTCATTGTCAGTACACCTCCCCAGCGCCATGGGCAGCTATGATTAGTGACTTTACTTGCACTTGAAGTCTCTTTCCCCTTTTATGTGACTGCAGCCTGGACTCTGGCATGGTACAACCCCATCTTCAGCTGCTGCTCTGTTGCTGAGTCCTTTGCTGGAAGCAGCTGGAGTTGGGCAATGTGAGAAATAATTCTTTCCAGAAAAATACATAGGCATGCTCAGACACCAATAGGCCTGCTAACAGGCTTAAAGATAATGGAATAAGTAAGCATTTGCAGATTCAATAATTTTGTTAGAAAACAATTTTGCAATCCTTTCAAAAATTAAGATATTGTATTGATTCATCCTTACGTGATATGAAAATATGTTTATCTTAATTTCTATTTATAATACTTCTTTTGCTGCTTTTCAGCTGCTGGAAGTGCAAATGATATTACTTTAGATTTGCTTTGTTAGGAATACATTAACCCTTTGATAATGCTGTTTCCCCCTTAGGCATGGCAGCATCCACTCCAAGCTCAGAGTTGGATCCCATTAACATCAGCAGTAGCTCTCCATCTATACGTAATTCAAGTCTCTTGCCCACGACTAACCAATCTACTGATGCTGGATGCTGTAAGTGACTTTGGATTTGAATGAACATTGCCTTGCTTTAACTCAGGCACTCTGTGATCCCTTTTTTTCTGGAGCTGGTTGAGTTACAGGAGGGCGTTCACAAAAATGGTGGTAGTTTTGGAAGAGGAGGTGATCACGCTGAGCTCACTGAGCCACTGATGCTTGGCAAGCTGTCCAATGGCAGGACCCATCACAGGACTTGGTCTGGATAATCCAAATCCTGCAGAGTGAGGAAGCATACCAGCAAAGGCAGTGGAAGGCTGGCACCACTTATTGCTGGGCCCTACTGAATGCATGTCCTGAGCTTATACTGTATAGAGGTGCAGGATGGAGGCACTTGCCCTGCTGCCAGTGCAGGAGCTCCTCCTGGCCAAAGACTCTGGGACACAGTCCATGGAGATGGGTCAGGGAAGCTCTCCACATCCACATTATGTTGGAATTAGCCTTTGTGAATACTCCCCACTATGCATTACAGCTGTCTGGGGGACTGTGATGGAAACAAAGCCTGAAAGATTTATCTTTATATCAGTGACATGGGTCCTTTCAAATGAGAGTGGTCACAATCTTTTTTTAACAATATCCTGTTCTTCTTGCGGGAGGAAATAGCTGTCAGTAGTTCTTTGCCTAGTTCACAGAGACAGGCCACGTTTTCTTGATCTTCATCTCTGCAGCTTCTGATCTGAGATGTAGCTAAAGAAGTTTGACTGAAGTCCCTCTAGAGGAGGGAGGCATCACCTTGTGGGTTTTTGGCAGCCCCCTTATTCAGAGACCTGACAACAGTGATGTCGCATTATAATAGCTGAGGAAAACAACCCATTTTCCTTAAGGCAACCATTAGCACAAAGGAACAGATGCTGTGGAAGCAGCATACTGTGGTCTCCAGTTTAGCGTGTGGGCTGATATTTGACCAACCTGACCCTGTCTGTTTATGGGAAATGTGTCCAGTCTAACACTGTCATCTCAGCTCTCCCTCTAGTTATTGGAGGTGGAAAGGCCCTGCTGGAGGGCAGTTCACCCTGCCCCATTTAGATACTTCCTACTGCTTCAAGGAGAGGAATCACCTCTGAAGGGCAGTCTTTTCCCCTTGACATGACATTGATAGCATTGGACTAGCATGACATAAACAGGTAAAATACATGCCCCCACTTCACTCCCAGCTTGTAAAAGTTGCAGACAGTGGTGTTTTTCCAGGCATAAATCAAGATAGCCTTTGCCTGAAGGGGTGCAATTTGATGATTTAAGTGACAAGCAAAGCAGATGTAAACTCACGTAGAGTACACAGATTCACTCTTACAAATTTGTTTCTTCTGCCGGAACCTGCAGCAGTCTGCCTGATTATTAGTGTTACTATTGATTCAACACAAATATGTATGGTGAAGGGAAATAAAAACAACAAACATCCAGCAATTATTCACTCTAGTGAGATGGCTCATGGATGAGTGAACGTTGTACTGTAAAAGGGACAAATCTGTCTTGACGTGATGTAAAGAGGAGCTTCCCCTATTGACTGTAAAAGTGCTTGTGTATAATGGATTTAGGATAGCGGTGTTTTAACGATTAAATGTCATTTTTGAATGTGTTGACTCTTCCTGAGATAGATCCCTCTGCAATTACAAACCATCGAATCTTCAGTGTTACCAGCAACAGCTTTGAAATGTCCTGGCATGTCGCATCTACTCTAAACCATACTTTCCAAGTCCAAGTGTTCAGGGACAAGGAGATTGTAAAAAACATGAAAACAGATGAAGTGAAAATGAGTGTATCTGGACTGGAAGCAGGTGTGATGTATTCAATAGAGATCAGCTACAGAAGTTGTGGAAAATCCATCCTCTCCCATCAAAATGTTAAAACAGGTAAATAGATCCTTAAATATATCTTTATGGGCCTGATATAAGTGCATGGGGGGCTATAGCAGAATATTGGCTTTATTTTCTTGGTTCAATCCCAAACTCTCACTTGCCAACAAAGCAAACAAAATATAAGGAGGTGAATGAACTTCTTTTGAATATTGTTATTTTTCATCCAGCTATATTTCTCTTAATATATATCTGCACATTCAGGTATATATTTGGGCCTAAAAAATGCCTGAAATTCACTTCCAGATTTAATCATTTTACCCAGTCCATGCCAGAGTCAGGTGTGCTGACTGACACCATGTTCTTGTGGACTCTCTACATTTTGTATTTTGGTTTGGGTGCATCCATTTTGACTTGAGAAGATTGATCATCTTCTCTGATTTGTCGTTATGCGTTTTGATGTTGTGTACCACAGAGGCTAAGATATTTGGTGCTACTGTGAGGATTCTCAACTACAACTTCACCGAAGATCTCCATGATCCCAGCAGCTCAGCATATGAAGAATTTTCAAGGCTGCTGCTTACAGAGGTAATGTTAAAATATCTCTGGGTAAAATATTTTTCTTCAATTTAGAATTTATTTAAGGTAATGAAGGATTTTGTGCCCAGCTGAAATAACCCTTGGAAACCATAATATTGTTTCCTATGATCTTTCTTTGTAATTAACACAAAATCCAACTGATGAAAGAGATCAAATGCTTGGTCTTATTAGCAATGGAGATAAGAATTTTCCCTTACAGAAGGGTAAAGGGATTAAAAATCCAGGTGTGTCACAAGGACTCCTTTTCTTGGATCTTTAGCAGTAAACTCTCACAAAATTGACTTGAGGCTTTCTAATGGATTATTGAAATGGCAGCACTGGCATTTGTTTCAATGCTGTCTTCTCAGTAAGTGTTGGGCTGCTTGCAAAGTTTTCTTTAAGGAAAAGTGACCGAGTCAGGCTTTCTTCTCCAGCCCCGTTCACTGTATGTACACATGCTCAGGTATAGTCAGCCACCAAGGAGGCCTCAGTCATCAGCTCTGTTTCCAGGGCTCAGCTTCCCAAGCCATAAACATATGTCAATATAAATCTGGGGGGAAAAAAAGAGCATCAACAGTGGAGCTGTATTTCCAAAGACAGTCCAGAAGAGGTGTTTACTCATGAGAAATTTCAAGTCTAACCTCTTGATGTAGTTTTATTTTTCATAGTGCTTGTTTTTGTTGCACAGAAGCATTTTTTTTTAAGGCATCTCTTCTGAGGCTGACTCAGACATAATCACATAATCAGAATTGCACAGTTGGGAAGGAAAGGCAATAATGTCTGTCTGTGTTGTTTTTCCTGCACTGGGAGCATGGTATCACCTTCCCTCTTTCCTCTCTCCTCTTTTTTTTTTTTTTTTTTCTTCTTTTTTTTTGTATCCTTGCCCAGATTTGAATGTGGACCACTTAAATAGCTTGTTTGTAGGATTTTTTTTGAGCAAACTGGCTGAATGGGACCGAAGCTGGGTTGATTTATAGTGCTACTTTGCACTCTCAAAGTCATGCTTTCAGCTGGAGATGGGAATGAAAAGCTCAAACACACACTCAGCCTACATCTTGCAGTTGGGTCTTCTAGTGGTGGTCACATTCAGACTGCCTACTGGGGACAGCCCCTGGCCTGCGCTAAGTACCAAAGTCTACCTGAATATTGCCTGAGGGACTGTAGCTGCCAAATGCCAAAATCACCAAATTCCAGCTCCTGGGAGCTCTCCCTCATTTCCTATGTAGCCGAATATAGGAGAGTCTTGGGACATGAGAGTTTGTGTGACCTGCAGAGCTAACTTGAAGGGTGTAATGCATGCAAGCTTATCTTGTAAAGCATGATAAGTTGGGGCAGAAGGAATTCTGCTTATTTGAACCAGAAAAGAGTTTGGTTTGTAAGGTAAGAGGTAAGATGTATATCATTTTCAAGAGTGCATCAAGGAGCTACACACTCCTATGTACCTAAATAATAACTGAAACACTTTGAAAATTTTTCTTTTTACCACATTTCCTACTAATGTTTAGGAATGTAAGTCTTTAGAAATGGTACCACCATAGCTCAGTTTTAAAAAGCAGCTATTGCTGCTGAGTTCCTAATTGCCAATGCTTCTCTAACTCAACTCAGATTGGGAATTCCTTTCCACCCAACATTTCTGCTTTATACGAATCTGGGAAACTGAAAGTGCAGATTGAATCCCTGCGAGCTGGGAGCGTCATTGTGAGACTCAGAATTGCAGTGCAGGATCCTGGGTTTCCAGTGAATGCCTCCTCCTTTGCTCCAATGCTTTCATACTTGTACAACGACTCCGTACTTTTGGTGGATCGGCAGAACTCTACAGTAGAAGGTAATTTTTAAATTATTATTATTTTAATAGCAGAACAGTGTTTGATATTTTGATTGTGTGCAGCATCACCAGCATTCTACCTGAAAATAGGGAGACAAAGTGTGCAGAGCTAATCATGGTTTGTTGGAGGGGAAGACAAGAAGGAGCATTGGCTGTCCTCAGGTATCTGCAGGCAACACTACCCTCCACAATGCTCAAGGAGCAGAGGATTCCATTGTTTCCCCATTGATTTTCCTCTCCTCTCCCCTCTGTCAGCTGGGGGAATTTTGCCGTATCTTCCTTGCCCTGAAGTGAGGACAGGATTACTTTGGAGTATTTGTAGCCTTTAGATACTCATGCCTCCTAGGCAGTTTCGCACTTCAAGGCTGCGGAGCTGAACTTGGGCCAGGGTTTAGCAAATCTAGCTGAAGAAATTCCCAAATGTCCTCTCAGTGAATAGGACTGAAGAAACATGTATGGAATTTAGTTAAATTGGGCCTTTGTTTGATCTTCAGTAATCACCATTTTTATCTACAAAGGACTCGTTTCTGGCTTCAGGTTTCCCAGCTGGCAGAGCCAGCCAGAGCTTAGAGAGTTGCCAAAGTCAACAGAATGGGCTATTCTTCTCTCTTGGTGCACTGAGCACTTAAAAGCTTATTTGCTGTGATCAGGGAAAACTCCCTTTGGAGTTGCAGAGCATATGGATGACAGGAAAAAAACAGAAGAGAAATTGCACCTGAAGCCTACAAATATCACAGCACCAGCAGGAGCTGAATTGCAAGATGCAGATGTGTGCCAACATCCCTTACAAATATTATTGATATTCTCCTGGCTGCACATGAAGTCTGAGTGTGGAGTGTGCAGGAGTGGAGAAGAAGGCAATATTTTGGGGATGTTTTTTAATTGCAGAAAGCCAGATGGCTTCCAGTAGCAGCACTCTAATCCATGAGTGCAGCCAAATTCTCCACTCTCCTTTATCCTCCCTAGGACTACCGTAAAGGTATCTATTTCCTAGCTCAGCCCAAAGAAGCACTTGTTTGACATGAGTTTCTTAAAGTCAAATGTGGAAAATAAGACCAAGGAGTGCAGTGCTTGAGGAAGGCATAGAATCACACAATGGCTGAGGTTGGAAAGGACCTCTGGGTCTACCTGGCCCATCCCCTGCTCCAACAGGGATACCCAGAGCAGGGTGCCCTGGTCCATGTCCAAGCGGCTGCTGAAGATCTCCAAAGAGATATTGGAAGATCTCAAGGCTGTATCATTTCCTTACTTCTGAGAATCCTGGAGTGTGCCCTCTGGTAGTAAGACCACACAGTGTTCCTCTTACATTTGTAGAGCAATGCCACCTGGACTTCTGCGGAGCCTGGCCACCAGTAGGCTGGTGTGCTTGGCTTAGTGACAGTGGCAGAGCAGGGAGTTTGCTTTGGAACCGCAAAGATGAAAAGTCAGAAGGGACAGAACAACTTCAGGGAGTGGAGTAGTTTTGCATCCCTCTTTCTAGTCTCATACAATTATGAAACTTTTTGCCAAGATTAATTGAGACACTGAAGAGGCTGTCTGTTGTATGAGGCACGACAAGGAAAGAGAAAGGGACGTGTGGAGTCATGCGGGTCAGTATAGCAATATCATGTCCTGGGTAGCATCAGGAGCCAATTCCCAGAGAAGTGAAACAATATGGCAGGTGCAGGAAGTCTGTGTGTGTCTGTGCATGTGTGTGTGTGCATGTATACAAGTGCATGTGCTAGCACTATGGAGGACAGTGTTTGGCCTGATGTGTAGTTGAATGTGGTTTCAGAAGTGAAGTCTGCTTAAAAAGCCCTGCTAGGTAATGGGAAAGAAAACCCTCTGAGCCAATGGAACCAGTGAATGTAACTTACTTGGCATTAGCATTTGAGCATCTCTCTGATGGTGTCTGAAGCCATCAGGAGTCACATTTACCTCATGGCACAATAAGTCATGAGGGAGAGCACTTCCACTGCTGGTGTTGGAGTCAGTCCTGTGTGCTCTTGCATTCCCCCTGAGTGGCTCAGGCTGTAAATTAATACCCAGATGCTGGCCACAGTCACATGGAATTACCTAATGGAAACAATCATGGATACACCAATTATCTAATGAGGAAGAAGGAGAAAAGAACTGAAATATGAACTGGGAGGAAAGGGGAAGCCTGCGTGCAAGCAAAGAGATGCACGCCTGTATGTGCATGCACACATGCTCTGTGCTTTCTCTTTCTAGACTGGGGCTTTCCTTTGTTTCTGAGAATTAATCTCTGTGACTAATCTCTGCATATTTGCAGAACAAGTACTTGCAATAACACATTGTTCAGAACAATTTTTGAGCCTCTGATCAAAATTATTTAACCCAAGAGATGGCACTCAGACTAGTTTTCTGCTCTCTGCTCAGAGGCAGTGAATGTATATGCACAAGTGAGTGCACACAGGGAGTGGTCACATGGAATTCAGTGGGATTGTTCATATGCAAAGCGTTAACTCATCCTTTGCCTGTGTACTGGAACAGTTGCAAGTGGTGGTATGAGACTCCAGAGCAAAATTCTTCAGGAGTGAAAGCACTCAGCCATAAAACTGATCTGTGACCCTATGGGAGAAGCATCTCTAATGCATTCACAGTGGTGGAAATCAGACTTAAGGAACACCCTTATAGCATAGTGATGCCTTGATGAGCTAGGATGTTTTTTTCTGAGACTGTCCCAGAGGGAATCACATCTGTTTAGTGTTACCTGTGAAAATAAATTATTTATAAAAAGAGTTTTTTTTTTTCCCCTAGCACTTCCTCTGTTAAGAGATGAAGAGTGCTTACTATTTGCATTTACCTTTTATTTGAAGCAGAAAATGATTTGGATTCAGTTCCTATTTACTATTCTAGCTCATGATAGCTAGTGGTAAGAGAACTATCCATTACTAATGGAGGTATGCTATGCAGAACTGTGTACTTATGAGGTAGCCCTGGTACAGACACACAGAATTTTTCTCACTACAAGTAAGCGTTTAATTCTAGAACAACAAAAAAAGTCTGAAAAAAATCAGTACCCGGAGAAGATATTTTTAAGTGTACAAGGACAAAGGTTGATTTTTATGTGACAGGACAACAACGCCGTTAGCGTTCTGCATCACTTAGAGCTTGTCTGTCAGGCAAATGACAGATCACATTCTTAAATTCAAATACTGAATAAAGGACTTCTTGTGATGATTTCTAGCTCAATGCAGATAGGGGGCTGTCTCACTGATCTCCTCATTTTTATCTTACAGACTGGGATGAATGTGCTTCTCCCACCGACAATGACTGCTCCATGTTTGCACATTGTATCAATCTGATGGGCTCATATCTCTGCAGATGCAAGACAACCGTGGACACCAATCCATCCCGGCCTGGAAGAAACTGTGAGGGTGAGCAGAAGACTGCCATGTCATTTCCCTTTGCCATTGAAAGTTGAAATAAGTTATAATTTTCTACCTGTGCTTTTATTGCAACTTTTTATATAGCTCACAAAATACGTAGAGATGCACCTTTGGAGTCTCTGGCTAAAGAAGAACCTCTCTATACGTGAAAGTAGGACTCACACATTGGTTGTTCTGAAAGTAATGCCTCCTATTTATTTCCAAGAAATTACAACATACACAAACAGTACAATAACACTATTTGATAGAGCAAATTCTCAGCTACAGAACACTATTTGTCAACACAGTCATTGACATTAGCTCTCATTTTTGCCAGCAATTAACAAGAGCCCACATGTTGCACTCATAACAGTATGAACCAGCAGAGGTGACACACTGTCACTGTCACTACTGCTGAAACTCACCACTGACACTCACTGTGCTCACATTCACTGTTTGGTCAGCAAGCATCAATGAATGTCAGTGGGTGCCATTTTTTCTGCATAGAGGAATTCAGTGACACACCTTTGCTTCATATGGCCTTCCATGTCAGACCCTTACTGCCATCTGTCACATGGCAACAACATGTAATGGGATATTGGCAGGAAGATTCAGCCTCTACTGCCTTTTCCACAACGTCCTCCTCTGAAGTCATGGGCCGCCATAATAAAATATGAGACATTTGTTTTGGAGCTGCCTTTGTATCTTTGCATGTAGTCTCTCTGAACTTCTCCTTGATTAGCCTAAAGACCGACTGCAGATAAATATTATTTTTGTATCTTTGTGACTAATTTTTTCCCCTGCATTTACCCATGGCCTGCTAACCAGAAGAGATTCAGGACTCAAATCTGCTTTTTTGTGTATGCAGGTAAACAGGTTCAATGCCACAAAAATCACATGGGCTACAATGCATTTATGAAATATTGAATGTTTCTGTAAAGCTATTGCATGTGGCTGTGTGGTTTCAGCCCAATTTCCAGGTCTGACGCAGCATGCTCTGATGCCTCCTTGTCTGGTTTGAGGTTCCAGTGCTACATCTATTGTGTTGCAGGTGAGATCGTGAGCCCTCTGACTGAAAGAACAGCCCTTGAAGTAGCAAGCAGCACACAGCTTGCTCCTGAAGCAAGCTCTGCAGCCTCTGCCTTCCCCACCATCACTGCAGGCTCTGAGATGAGCACCATCACACACCACCTTGCTGTGCTGCCACTGAGTGAGAGGCAAGCACCCCCGCACCATTCCACCACCAGCACTCCTCCAGCCACTTGGAATAAAAGCCTGACTCCACACATGGCCAGAGACAATAGCCCCACAGCTGTGACTGCAGAGCAGCAGACCACCACGAATCCATCACAGCAGAGCTCATTGGCTGAGTCTTCCCCTTGTACATCGCAGCAAGTGGCCACTCTCACAAATGCATCCACTGGCATAGACAAGCAAGAGCAACATAGTTCTCCATTGCCAAAGTTATCAAACCAGACAGTCTTCGATATCTCTGGAAGTCATGCAGCTTTTGAAGAGCCTCAAGTCCACTCTCAAGATGGCCCTGTCACAGCTCTGTCAGCCACAGGAGATGCAGGAGCTTCCATTCTCAGTGCCACTCTCAACACACACACACAGACACAAAGAGAGAACAGCTCTTGGGCTGAGAATCACACCACAGCCATGGGGTCACCAGCTCTGCCAGGCTTCTCCTTGCCTCCCAGATCAATTCCAAGCCCAGCCATGGACCACAGTGAGTATGCATTCAGCTGGGCATGCACGCATGGCAGTATGACTGCATGAGAAGGAAAACTTCACCCAGAGTCCAGGAAGATGCACAATTTTCTCAGTGATCTGGGGTGAAGGTGGCTGAAATTAGTCTGTCTATGTCAGAATTATTTCCCTGCAGGAACTGGTACTCTTTTCTAAATTGATATGTCATAATAATTTCACTTTCAGGTAATAGCTTTATCAATGTTACACTTCCTCTTCCCAAAGCAGATGAAGCAAATCATACAGTGTTCTAAGTGTGGCTCATGGAAATATATACTACTTGCTCTGCCACTACTTGCTCTATAGCAGCAGCCCACAGTTATCTCTTTTTTTTTTTTTTTTTTTTTTTTTTGCTACAGGAATGCTGCCATGTCTGCTCATCACTGAAAATATTTTTTCTTTAGTGCATTAGCTACTGGTATCTATTTATGTTTTGTTTCAGCTTATCCTTGCTCTTTCCATCATGCCTTCCACATCTCCCTGACCCCAAACCATACTCCTCTGTTCTTTTCCCTTCCCTACAATCTCCTGTTCCTGAAGGCCTCCATTGACCCATCCCCACTTCTGATTTCTGTGTTCTTTTCTCCTTGGAAACTCTGTTTTTTGGCCATGCGGATCCAGATCTGTTACTTTTCCAACTTCTCTTATGCCACCAGCACATCACCAGGCCTGATCACTTGTGCCACAGAGTCCACATATCCCATCCTGCTGTCCTGGACAGCAGCTATGCCAGTTTCTCTTTTCTTCTCTTGCCTTCCCTCTTGTTGCATCCTTTGTTGCCCAGCATTGGCAAGACCGAGGAACAGAGCCAGGCATGTAACCTGTTTGGGAGCTTGCTGACCAAATGGGAGAAAGAATAATTTTGAATTCAACATATTGACCTCAATTGAAAAGCTCCATTTACTGCTTAAGTCTTTTAGTTTTTCTTTTTTTCTTGTTCCTGAGGGCCAAGAGGAGCACCACAGGAGTGTCTCACCAGCTGGAGGCAGGAAATTGAGAGGGCAAAGCCCCACATTTGGTGAAATTTAACATAGAGCTCCTCCTTGTGGCAACATCTCTGACCTGGAAGATTAACAGCCAACCCTTCGTAGTCTGTTCATGTCTTTTAAACACGTATATATATATGTATTTATATACGTATATATCTGTATATAGCCATTTGAAAATTGTTCAGAACATTTTCCCTTCTCTCTATCAGATAAAAGTGGTTTATATCCTAAATACCTATGAAATACCTATGCTTACAGTGCAGCACAATCCACAGCACGAAGCAAACCCCGAGTCTTTGATCTTGCTTGTGGTGATGGTGGTGGTTGTTGTTAGGGTTCCTTTGGGGTTAAGAAGTATATTGGGACAAAGGAAGCCTTTTTTTGTGGCTTCTTTAAGGAGGCATAACTTTCCTCTCCTCTGCAATGCTTCTCTTGATGCTTCACTTGCTTCTTCCAGCACTTGTTCCAGCTCAAAAGATTGTATACAGTATGACTAGGACAGACTTTGATGCAGTGTGATCCATACAGTCTATGCAGAGCCCTGCTTTTCCATTATTGTTCCATCAGAAAATGCAGTTAATGTGGAGAGTAAAGCTCAGTGTAGGAGTCTGACAGTATCAGGGCTGGAAATTAATGTCTTATGCACTCTTGAAATCAGGACAGAAATATATAGGGAGGAAAGTAAGATGGTACAAAAGAAAGCAAAACTGGTAACTTGATTCAGAAATAATTTTAAGGTGAATCCTTAGCTAGGTGGTTGCATTCTTGGAGTCTTTGGTAAAAACTATCCCATATTCATAAATGACATTATTGTGTTAGAACTTGCTAAATCTAAGAGTGATTTGTTAGCAGATGTGAAGGTAATTGGGTGATGATGGTTATGGGATTGGGTGATATCAGTCAGCTTGTCTGGTCAGCCAATAAAAAGATGCTAGAGGTATGAATCATGTCTTCAGAAATGCTTTCTCTTCTGCCTGTGATCACCTTCAGTGCCTGTGGTAATAATGCCAAAAACAGTGATATCAAAAAATGACCTAAATTATTTGAGATCATGTTAATGTGATTCAGCACACACGGCTTCAGAGAGGAGATGTTTACTCTCTTGGATTAATCTTATTTTACACTGTCTAAAATGTCGAAGTCTAATCCCAGGCAGCTGGCAAGCCTTCCTGTGAGGCTGGAGGGAAGGACTTGGAAAGGTTTGCCTTCCAGAGGGGCTGGTGTGTTCCCAATACAAATAGAGTTGAGATAGGAGCTGAGGTTGGAAGAGAAGTTCAGTGCCCAAGCACTGCCATAGAGAAACATTCCAGAAGTCCCAGAGCATGTGAGGTAGAGTTGACAGCTCCAAGTCATATGGGAAGTCTGTCCTTCTTGAGAGGCATCCAGAAGCCAGAAAAAGTAGACTCTGCTACTGGACACCTGTGCTGAAGCTATGTTTTAGATAGCTAGTCTTTGGCAGTTGTGTGTACTCATGTGGCCAGGCATGCTTGGGACTTTCAACAAACCATGGAATATGTAATACAATTGACTTCTTTTTTACTCTGCAGCTTTTCAGAAACTTAATGGAATGGTGCGGATAACAAATGTGAAATACTCACCAGGCTTTAGCAATGCAAGCAGTGAGGAATATCAGAACTTTGAACAACTCTTTATTGATGAGGTAAGTGGCTAAAAAGGATGTGACCACGTGTGTAATCTTTTTTCCATGAAGGGTATATGCCACATAAGCATCCCTCAATGCACCTATGAGATCTGACTCCCATTGAGTGAGCCTGCAGCAGTGTTTTAGGCTGAGACAAGGATCTGGGATTCTCTGGAGCCTCTGTTTCCTCTGCTTCCTGTGTCTGGTTATACAGGTTTATTTATTTCCTCCAGGGATACACTGAAATGTTAATGAATATTTGCACAGTGCTGCATTAACCTTGCCCTGTGCATCACTGTATTAATGAACGTTGTGATCATTATTACCCTTTGTCACAGGCTGACATTCCTTCCAATCATCCTTTGTTGTAATCCTGTATCTGCAAAGGGTGTGGTTTCTTGTGAAGTCACCTCTGCCCTCGTCTCTAATTAGAGCACAGGACATCAAAGCACACAGCCATGTCAGTTCCTCCTTCAGCACACTCTTAATGCCCGGATATTGCCTCTGACAGCATTGCTCTTATCATTTCTTGGTTAATTTTATCAGAAGTGTGTTCCTGCTGATGTTTGCTCAAACACATCTGTGCTTGGAAAACCTCTGGTTATGCTGGGCTGCTTTATTGCCTTCTTGGATGATAGATCCAATACTGACCATTGTTTGTCTCTTCAAACACTGCAGAGGTCTCCTCAGCCTCTCACTGTGGTCAGACCTACAGTCTGACAGCAAATGCACCTTCTGCAGGACACTTACTGGCAACTCTTGGTAGTCAGGCAGAGGTCAGGCCAACACGAAATTGGGGAATACTCTAAGAAGGAAATTGTGTGCTCTGTTTAGCTGTGCATGGTGTTTTCTCAGATGTCATATAGGTTTCCCACTGGTTGTTACTGGTTTGCATCTTTCTAGATGTGTTAGCACACCACAGCTTTCTCTGTGTTGTTTCAGCCCCAAGCTGTCACATCAGAAAAGCAGCCACAGAGTGAAAGGGATGTGATTAGCAAAGTGAAGAGGGAGCAGCTCTCCACTGACCTCACTTCCATTTAGCATCACTTGCTGCCTGAGGCTATTTTGCAATAGCACGTTATTAAAAAGGGCTAAAATGAATGTGTTTTCTTTGTGAGCTGCTCATTCGGATGCGATAATTCAGCAAGTCATGGATCCAAGTTGGTATGGAGAATCTGTAACATGATTATTTAAAAGAACCAGATTAGGTTTTGTGTGGGTTTTACCCAGTTCTCAAAGTTTCAGTTGGAAAAAGAATACTTGTGATTATAAGGCACACTCTCCTTTTTCTAGCACTCCAATTCTGTGGACCACCTACAGGTGAGCTGTGTTAATGATTCCATCTACCCCCTGTGCCACTGCCTATAGCTCTAACAATCTCAGAGGAGATTCAGGTTGGATATTAGGAAGGATTTCTTCTCAGAAGGAGTGGTAAGATACTGGAAAGGCTGCCCAGGGAACTGTGTGGATGTGGCACTGAGGGACAAGGTTAGTGGGCATAGTGGAGATGGGCTGATGATTGAACTAGGTGATCTTAGTGGTCTTTTCCAACCTTAGTGATGCTATGATTCTATAAACTTCATCAAAACGTGCCATGAGTGTTTTATTACAAATGTTGTTTGACACCAAAGTAAGGGAAGTTCAGGAAAAAAAGGTCAGCATATTCCTTGTCCAGATTGCAAGGGCCAGAAATTGATTCTTTTAAAGTATGAAGGGAAAGTTTCAGAGATTTTAAAAGCATTCTCAAATTCCAGTTAAATACATTTTGCTGAAGATTTTACTTAAACCTCTTTGGAGTTACTGTCTACAATTGAGAGGATTTATAAGCCTTAATGTGTATAATGGTCTTCTGTGTAGAGCTGCCCTAGCACTTAAATGCCACGTGGTGAAACTGGCAGCGCAGCAAAAAGAAATGCTGTTCCTTAAATAATGCGTAGGTGAAAGCAAGGTAATAACTTGATGTGACAATTTGCACTGTCATTGTCCAGACTAGCTCCATCATCCTACTTGTATTGCACCTGAAGAACAACGTAGCTAAGGGTAAGAAAGTGTTTTAGTCTTCTTTGCTACAGCCAAGAAGAAAATCATGACAACTAGGGCTTGCCCTCAAGAAAATGAGTGAGGAATACGAAAAGTGTGAATTGAGAATGTGCTCACTGATGTGTATTAAATTCCTAAATGCAAAAGGTTGGTTTGAATTCTAGTGTCTTAAATACTGTCTGACACACAGTGGGAAACTAATAACTGGCAATGCCTTGTCAAGGTGACCTCTCATTTGAAACTGACACAGCCTTCATTTTATATAGCTTAATGTACTTAAAATAATTGCATTCAAAGCTATCTGAGTGTGCAATGAAATTTGATACAGGGATTAAGGCATCTATACAATTAGAGTGTAGTTGTCTTATTTTATTAGGGTCATTCCCTTCGCTTGGTACTGGCATTTGTTCTACTGGTGTTGCCTTGCTCTCCTGGGGTTCTCTTCTGGCACACCTATTTCTCCTGGTTTGGTTCTGCTGTGTTTTGTGTGTGCTGCAGAAATAGTAGCAACAACAGGTACAAGACATTTCATTTTTCTAGTGAGAAAAATGGAAGTTTCTTTTAAAAATTTCTCTTCTCAGTCTTTTCAAGCCCTGCTTCATCAACAATTATGTTGGTAGCCCAGGGTGTGGTGCATATAGTGAAGTCCTGCGGTCTTCTGAATAAAGGGTTTTGCAGTGTCACCTAGTGGCTAAATACAAGTACAGATGAATAACACAGTGATGCTTTTTGAGCTCTGAGTCCTCTGTAACGAAAAATGTTGTTAAGGGCAGAAACAAACAAACAAACAAAAAGCAAGCGACCAACCAAACATCCCAAAACTAAGTCACAGGGAAGCACCAATAAAACAAAACAAAAAAAAACTTCAGGAGAAAGCTGAGAAGGAAATAGAGTTGAGATTGGGAATGAACTGAGTTCTCTCTGAAATCAGCGAGTGTCCAGAAGTTCAGAAAAAAAAAAAAAAGAAAAAAGATTAAAATACAAAATCTTAGAGCTTACCACCAACAATTCAGTATGGATATTGGCAGAAATTTCTTCTCAGGAAAAGGTGAGGCAGTAGCACAGGCTGCCCAAGGAGGTGGTGGAGTCACCATCTCTGTGGAGGTGCTCAAGAAACGTGTGGATGTGGCACTGAGGGATGTGGGCAGTGGGCATGGTGGGAGTAAGCTGGTAGTTGGGTTGGGAGATCTTAGAGGTCTTTCCAACCTTAATGATTCTATGAAATTGTTGTGAAAGGGCAGAAAGGGAGAAGGGACTGTGTCCTGAAGCCCTGTGGCTTAAGGGAACAGGGATTTGGGGGCTGCCCAGGCTTTCCCAGGGAGGTTGCCCCTTGCATTCTCCCAGCTCTGCCTGCACACCCGCATGGGGCACTGCAAGCTTTGTTGCATAGGGCTTATTGGTATGTGGGAGCCCTTTTGTGGGTGCAAGCAGAAGGTTTGCTCCATACAATGCAATTAATTCCAGCAACTCAAAAAAGGGCTACAGCATGCCTGCAGAGCTTGGTCTGCTTGGCTGGATAATACACAGTGGACAGATGCATCTGCTTTGACACATAGAGTTGTAGTCACCTGGGACAATCCAGGAAAAAAACAAACAAACAAAAAAACCCCAAAAACCTGCACATGGGCTATGTGCACAGGTGTGAGAGAAATGAGGATTCTGACAGTTGTCTTGTCAGCTCCCACATCTGCCCTATTGACTCTCCCTAGGCTTTCTCTGGCAGCAGCCACGGCCTATGCCCTGAGCATTGCTCCTCTGACACCAGCTCTGTCTGACCTCATGGCTGAGCTCCAGCCCTTCTGCTGCAGATATTTCCTGCAGGAGATGTATAAAGGAAGAAAGGGTTGGAGGTGATCACAGCACAGTCCCCACCCACCCCCTTAATGCTCTAGGAAGCTGAGCAAGGGAAGGAAGTGCCTGTTGTATCCTGAAGAGATGGTCTTAGAGTAGAGCAGGGATGTGAGCTGCCAGTTTACTGTTGCATTTCTGTTGGCAGTTTCTAAGTACGATTATAACACTGACAGCTCAGGACCACCTGATTCAGGCTTGGAAGTGATGATCCACTCTTTCTTTTGCTGCACCTTTTAGTTGTAAGTGTGAAAGAATGCAGTAAGACTTCCCAGATGTGTGGGGAAAAGATGTTATGAAACAGAGAGGATCTGTGAGCATCCCCAAGACCTAATGGAAAAAGTCACAGTGTTGATGGGTGGTATCACACAGTCTGTGCCTACCCTGGCACCTGGCCTTCAGATGTGCACTGCACTCTGCGTGCAATGTGGTTGGACGCTGGTGCGAGACAGGTGTACAAGCCTGTGTGTGTGTGTGTTCTCTGTGTCCCCTTGGGGACCTCTGCAGGTAGGAAGGGAATCCTGTTCAGTCCTGTGAGGCTCATTGTGTGGGCATTCAGATTAAAACAATTAAGGGAAGACTTGTGGATGTTTTCCAGTTCCTCTGAGACAAGTCTGTCCTTCTGTGTAAAATGATTTCTCAACATACTCTTTACAGCTGTACTCTAATTATCAGCCTTCTGTCTCATCTTAGGTTGGTCCTGATAGACAATGCCATCTGGCCTGTGTCTGTTCTTCCTCTGACTGGTGCTGAGCCTGGAGATGGTGGGCAATGGTACTGCAAATGCCAAAATTGATGTTTGTCCCTGGGCTCTTATGTGTGCCTGACAGACTTGTCCCGTTGCCACTCTAATACAGGAGGAGATGTTCCTATGGATGGCTGCCCTGCGTAGGTACCAAAAGGGGCAGTTCAGGTTGGATATTAGGAAGAATTTCTTTTCAGAAAAATGATGAGGCACTGAAATGCGTTGCCCAGGGAGGTGGTGGAAGTATTCAAGGATCATGTGGATCTGTCACTGAGGGACATGAGTGGGCACGGTGGAGACATTGGTAGGTGGACGAGATGATTTAGAAACTTTTTCCAACCTCAATGATTCTGTGATTCTGTGAAAATTGGAAGAGAAGGTCAAATCTACATCTCCAGTCTCTTCAGCTCTCTAATTTCTATTCTCTGAATGAGAGATGAAGAAGCTGAGTAGCCCAACAGATGCAAAACCTCAAGCAGAGCTATGTGGTACTGTCCTGTAGAAAGCTGACTGTCCTGCTCTCTAGTGAACTCTCAAGGCTGTTTCTAGGCTGCCCAAAGCTGAGGCCCAGTGTGTTTTGGCACAGGTGATGTTTTCTCTCTTTGGCTGCTAGTGAGTTGCAAGGTGACTGTATACAATACCGTAAACTTTACTGACTTCTCCAAGATGCCCTCAGCTCAGTCGAGGATTAGCACTGCATTGCTTTGAGGGAGACTGTCCCCATTCAAAGTGTTGTGGAGCCATTCCTTAGCCTGGCTCTTGGATGCTCAGGAAGGATTTGTGATCCACCTTGTATGGTGTTCAAGAAGGCTAAATGTTGTGTGCTACACTTGGGTCATGACAACTCTTTGAAGCATGGCTTTGGGGAAGAGTGGCTGGGAAGCTCTCTGACAGAAAAGGTCCCAAGGGCACTGGTCAACATGAGTCAGCAGTGAGCCTAGGTGGCCAAGAAAGCCAATGGCATCCTGGCCTGCATCAGAAATCGCATGGCCAGCAGGACTAGGGAAATGATTGTCCCCTTGTGCAGCACCACTGACACTGTATCTCAAGCAGTGTGCTAAGTTTTGGACCCATCACTACAAGAAGGCCACTGACTTATTGGAACATGTTCAGAGAAGAGCAGTGGATCTGGTAAAGGGATGAGAAAATGACATATGAGAAATGGCTGAGGGAACTGTGGCTTTTCAGTCTGGAGGATTTTGAGCGCAGACCTCATCACTCTCTACAATCATCTGCAAGGAGATGGTAGTGAGCTGGCTGCCAGTTTCTATTCTTGCATCCTATCACCTGTCACCTGAGTAAATGGCCTCAAGTCGTATCAGGAGAGGCTTAAATTGGATGTCAGGAAGAATGTCTTCACAGAAGGACTGGTGAGGCATTGGGAAGGGCTGCCCAGTGAAGTGATGGTGTTCCCATTCCTGAAAGTACTTAAGATATATGTAGATATGTTGCTTAGGGATGTCGTTTAGTGGTGGGGTAGATATAGTGTTATGTGATGATTGGACTTGATCTTAAAGGTTTTTCCAACCTAAGTGATTTTACGATTCTGCATTCCTGCAATTTCTTCTCTCCCCTGCTGTTATCAGAGGCCTTTGCAAGGAGTTGTGCCAAATGACAGATGAAGTATCTTAATCACTTCTTTAATGCTCACAGTTAAATATATGCCCTATCCTTCAGCTACTATAGAGTGAAAATATTATAAAGCAAAGAGTAATTTTTAATGTTGTTTCCCTCCAGAGTATGAAGCACAATCGTAATGCACAATATTCTTTTCTGGGCAATGTACAATGCCTAAAGTATAATTGCTTCTATCTACTCATTAAAGTTCTATCTACACATTAAAATTGTGTACTTTGTTTTCATTCCAGGTACATAAATCTCTGCCCCTTGACGTCCTTCAACAGATGGATGCTGGTCTGATTAAAGTGTTAATAACTGATATTACTAATGGGAGCACTGTGGTAAGTTTCCATTTACTGATTGCAGAAGATGTGGATATCTACTACATCATCACCACTTTTCGTGATGCAATTGAACACAGCTCCTATTTCACAGTTGACAAGAACAGTCTCTCCATAAATGGTAAGGAGCTGCTTACAGCCCAATTGTTCTTCAGAACTAGAAAGATCATAAAGCCTATTATTATTATGGTTTTGTTTTACGTGAAAATATCTGTAAAACAAATGGATGAGAAACCATTCTCTGTTTTATATTGCTTCTAATTATCCATCCAATAAGCTTTTTCAGAAAACATCAAAAGATAAGAAGAGAGGTTTCACCTGATCAGAACAAACTCGTCTCTTTGTCTCTAGCTAGCAATAATTTTATAGAGAAGGAAGATATGGAGTTATTAGAAACTGTAACAAACCGAGGGTTTTATTAGCCACCAGTGGAAACGTGTCATTGTACACAGACATAGTTAACTTCATTTAAAATTGTTCTGAAACACATTACTCTCTGCATTGCACTGATAATTTTGAATAAGATAGAAATGCAAGGCTCAAATAAATGAAAATTCCTGCACTGGGAGTATGCGTTTCCTTTGCTCACCTGAGGGCCAGGAGTTCGGATGAAAGTAAACAGTTTGTCAAGATGAGCACAATGGCTTATTGTTGAATCTCTTTTTCTTTATGAGATCTAAGTCAGTAACAATAAACAGTAGTCTCCTGACTAACTACTGTTGAATCCTGTTCCACAAACTGATGTGTCATCTCTGAAAGCAATATCAAGTTATATATCCTGAATGTGATAAGTTTGTCCAAATGTTATTGTTACAAGCTGCCAATTAAAGTCTCAGGCAAAATGACATCAAAAGCAAGTACGTGGCCTGCTCTGTACATTCCTGTTGCCTGTTATCCTTGCAACGGTGAATCTGGGAAGTTGCACCTCATGTTAATTTCTAAGATCGTGGCTAACTCATGGTAGTGCTTTGTGGGGTGCCTACCCCTTGAACCTGCTTCAGAAATACCATGTTTCCATTTATACACTCTTCATCTTTGCCTTTTGCTTAAATATACCCAACAGATTATGATGAGTGCAAGAGCGAAGAAGATGACTGCTCCCCAGATGCATCATGCTATAACACACTTGGATTTTACCACTGCAGTTGCAATGACGGATTTGCCGATGTGCATCCAGAAAGACCTGGAAGAAACTGTGCAGGCAATTTTTTCTTACTATCTAATAGCTAACTGAACTCTGAGCACTGTTGGATCAAGGTCATTCTTGCCTCAGGCCCTGAAATTTTGCCAAGGTTGAATTCGATTTGTTGTATGCATGCTAATGGAGAAAGACTTGCAGTGGAGTTTATGTATTTCTGACTGCAATAATCTCATTTGATTATATTAATGTTTAATGCTATCTTTGTAAGAGTCTTCTATTAGTTCTGTTTTCTCATTTTTGCCATTAGAAGTATGTTATTTTCATTGGCAGTAAGGTAGTAGAAAGCAGTTGCACGGTATCATCTCTGTATTGCCTCAGGGATGAAAAGTTAGTACAGTATGATAAATGACTGTTTTGTATTAGCTGATTCATCTAGCTTCTTCTGTCTTTCCTTGAATCATTTGTAAGCTGACATATAATCAGTTTTTGAGCTTCTAAATCCTTTTAGGCTTCTTCTGTAATTTGTGCTTGTTTTTGCAACCATAGTGATAAGCTACTCATTGGCTGAAGAAGTCACAAGGATCTGTGAGCTGATACCAACTTTTGCTCTGTTTTGTTGAACCATCACATTTATTATGATAACAAGCTTTTGGGAAATTCAGCTTGGAAAGAGCACAAACTTCAGATTCTGCTTACATTCAAATCCCCACCTTTTCAATTTGGGGCACTCCTGAAAACTGGAAAGCTCCAGAGGATGTGTGCATATATGTACATCTACATTGCTTGGGAAAAAAAAAAAAGGTCATTTGCATTTGCAGTCAATTAAAAACTGCTTAAGAGAATTTTTGTGCCATGAGACACATCCTGTTCCACTGCAAACTAAGTTTATTATATAGGTGCTCTCTAAGTCTTTTGGTGAAGTACTGGCACAGGTTGACCTGAGAGGTGGTGGAAGCCTCATCCCTGAAGACATCCAAGGACAGGCTGGACAGGGCTCTGAGCAACTTGATGTACTGTAGGTGTCCCTGTTCACTGCAGGGGAGTTGGACCAGATAGCCTATTAGGGTCCCTTCCAACTCATACCATTCTCTGATTCTAAGTCAGACACAAAGGTTATTTCTAGTACCAAAGTGCCATGGGGTATCCCTAGAGTCTGTGCTGAAAGCAGTGTTTGACATACATGCTGATCTCAATCTCTGCTTTTCCTTTTCCCCTGCTTGCCTTCTTCCTAGAATCATAACAGATTCCAACCAGTGTCTTCATTAACTGCCAACTGTATCTCTCCAGGCAAATGTGTGCAAGATGGACCTGCTGCATAAAGTTTGTCCTGCATGTCCCTCATAAGTGGTGTTTCCAAAGCGCTCAGTATAATATTTTCTGGGTAAAACTGCCCAAAAGGGGACCAGAATTTTAAACAAATTCTGCTCCTGTTTATATCCCACAGCCAGAGGTGTGCCATGGAACTAGGCAAAAAGTTTTGAACACTTGCTCAGACGCTTGCAATTGAGGATCTCCTGCAAGTCCTGATCATCCAAAAGCTGTGTATATGTGCTTTGCTCAAGCATACTAGTTATTGCAGCTCTCATGAGATAAAACACTTTGGCTTTTCTCACAAGTGCTTTATGGGTTATTTCTTAAAAAACATAAAAAATTAAAAAAAAAAGCCAAAAATAAAAAAGAAAGAAAGCTGTGGCAGTACGTATAGCTGGTTAAAAATATAGCTACTTCTGTATTTCCTATCTTTCTGCCAGTAACTGTGAGTTTCCTCAAATAGGTTTGCTTTTATGTTATCAAATCAATCTGAATCTGTAAATTACTTTAGTACCTTTATTTTTGTTACTCTTCAGCATTTCCTATGAGCCAAGAGGGAACTGTGGTGGACAGGAAGCCTGTACCCAGCCCAGTTTTACCTGTTGCATCTTTGGAGACTTCAACTTATATTTCCTCCATTGCTTCATTGAACTTATCTGCTACTCAAAACAAAGCTTCGGAAGACACCCCATTCTCCAGTGTGACACTGCCTGTTCTTACCATGGGTTCTGAATCAGCCTACAATGTTCCTCCTCGAGCATCTCCTGCCCCCCTCATTAAGCTTGCCCAGGAGGTTTCCATCAAAGATGCAGTGACAGTGTTCTGTGAAATTGAGAAGACCATTCTTGCCATCCAAAAGGGATTTTTACTTCAGGAATCCATCCCTGAATCCTCTCTGTACCTGGGGGAGCCTCTTTGCAACGTGAGCATCAGCAATGGCACTCATGCTGTGCTGCAGGCTGGCTGGAGCGAGTGTGGCACGGAAGTTGAGACCGTAAGTACCCTGAGCTAGGGAAAGCCAAGAAGACCCAGAGCACTCACTTTCCCTCTCTGAAAGGGGCAATGGCAGTTGCCCATCTAGGGATACAGTCTGTTCATTGCTGAAGTGTTGGGCAAATAAATGTCTTTGGAAAAAGAAAACCCTTTAATGTGAGTAGAAAGTTGCCCATGTGTTTGGGGCAGAGGGCAAGCAAGAAAGAGCATCTCTGGCGTTCAGCAAGAAAGCTCAAGAGCCTCTCCAAGCCAAAATCCCCTTTTTCTACCTCTCTGGGCTTCCTCTGCAGCTGCCAGAATCTTCTTTTTTCTTAAGAGAAATTTCAGTATCATACTTAGAAAACACCTCAGTTCCTCCCAGTAATTAGAAGCTGTAGATGCCTCTATGGATCCCAAAACAAATTTTTCACTCAGACCATGCCAAATTGCACGTACAGAAATTGCCTTGTGGAGCAGTGATCAAGTTATGCTTTCTCTTTTTCTGTGTTCCAGAATGTGACTAACACCATAGTGAAAACCATGCTACGGAATGATGATTCTGCTCAGGGAGTAATCCACCACTTAAAAGTTGCCAGTCCTATTCATTGTGTGTTTCAAAACAATCTCTTGACTTCCTCTGGATACACTGCAGAAGGGTAAGAAGTATCTGTGCTTTGAAATGCTGGCATACTGCATGACCATTATCTGGACAAGCCATAGATGAAAATAAAATTTTGGGAGCTACTGGTGCATCTCTGGGAGACAGGATTCCTGCTCTTTGCCTTCCTGGGCAATCACATGTAGCCATAAGTAGTAGCAGCATAACACGGAATCAAATCTACTGTTTATGCTCTCAGCAAAGGCAGGAGTTCAAGCTTTGCTCTGCTGGTCAATATTCTCCCTTTGTACAAATCCTTCTCCAGCCCCTTCTCTCTAAGCTGTCTAATTTTCTAATGTCTTTCACACACTGTTCAAATGTGTTTCTTTTCCTCTCTTACCTTCTGTGCTGAGCTTTTACTGACCTTATTTGGGCCTTTAAGACATATCATAGTCTTGTAGCCCTTCAAGACTACTCAAATATCTATCTGCTCTATTTGTATTGCCATGACATTCTACACTTGGAGTTCTTCCTCTTGCATTTCTGTGCTTCCTAACACTCCAGCAGAAAACTTGATGCATCTTCCCCCTTTTCTCTTAAACATTTCCCTATTATCCGAGATTGCAGATAACTTTTCACTACTTAAATGCACAAGAGTTTGAGGCACCATTTTATGACTTACTGAAGCAGTCGAACCTGTGGTCTTTAAAAAAAAAATAATCAAATTGTTGTTTCAGAATTTACACTGTTTTTGAGGATTTACATGGATCTGGACGCTTCAGAACAGAAATGCAGTTATTTATTGGAAACTCCCCAATACCAAAAAATTTCAGTATCTCTGCCAGTGATGATGTCCTGATTGAAGTGGGGATTCAGAGAGACGACAGCAAGCTGAAAGTGGTCCTCACTGACTGCTGGGCAACTCCGACCAACAATTCAGTGGATCCCCTCTCATTTGCTTTTATCAAGAACAGGTAAAGCAAATGTCACTTGGAAATAATATGTGCCCTACCTTGAATCTTCCAATGGCGTTAACTGTAAATGTGTTTTATTTAAAATATCTTTTCTGTGTGTTTTCTCATTTATATACACTATCCCTTAATGTTCAACTGGTCAAACATTAGAACAAAGTATGAAGAGAAGTTTTTTTTTGAAGTGCAATGTGGTCATTTTTAGAGTTTGGTTATCTTCCCCATTGTTTTGTAAAGGCATTGTACCTATGACTGGAAGGAATTAGATGATTTTCATGGACAACAGTGAAGGAACATTTGAAATGTGTGCTTTACCCATATCTCTATGATTGAGATATTAACAAGATCTTATGTAACTCTCATCACGAAAGGTGTAGGTTGATTGACACAGACAATATTAACGCAGCCTCTGGTAAAGGAGAATGCTTGTTCCTGTCTGGATCCCCAAATTCACCTTGACATCATGTTCCCTATGTTCACTTTCCATCTGAAAACTCAGGATACATTTTTCTTAGCAACAAAAAGTATTCCCATTAATAAGTTGTTGGTTTCACTTTGTGTCTGGTGAAGCCAACTTAAGTGCTCTCTGGCACTCTTTCTCTTCTTTTCCATCCCCACAACTACCTCTTGTATCTCCTATTCTATGTGCTGTCTGTGATAGTAAAGCAGCAATAGTTCCTTATCCTTCCTATGCTATATCCACAACATGACTCAAGTTCTTTACAAAGAGAGTGGTGAGGTGCTGGCACAGGCTGTCCAGAGAGGTTGTGGATGTCCCATCCCTGGAGATGTTCAAGGCCAGGTTGGATGGGGCCCTGGGCAGCCTGGTCTAGTATTAAATGGTGAGACTGGTGGCCCTGCATGTGGCAGGGGGGCTGGAGATTCATGATCCTTGAGGTCCCTTCCAACCCAGGCCATTCTGTGACTTCTATAGCTGCTATGTGTAATTTTCTCCTCCTTTTCAGCTGTCCTATTCCAAATACATACACCACGCTTCTAGAGAATGGAAATTCAAGCAAAGCACAGTTTAAGATGAAGATTTTTTCCTTTGTCAACAACTCTGTAGTTTACCTACACTGCAAAATTCGTATCTGCATGGAGACATGGGGAAGCACCTGCAGGACAGTAAGGGTTTTGCTATGTGCTGTTACTCTCTGATGTGCCTTGTGTGGTCCTTCTGTGTAACTGAAGGAATCGTGTTTCCAAACTGGGTTTAAAATATCTCCTTCATCCTCTACTGAGAGCAGAGGGGAATGGGGAAGAACTACAGCCATATGGAAGTGTCTCCCCTTTCTTCCTATTTCAAATCCTTGTAGTTAGAAGCGTGGATTGTGCACAGCAATGGGTGCTAAAAGGCTGGGGGACTTGGGGACTGAACCTTTCACCTCATCCTAGGGGTGGCTGGAAGGCAATGAGCAGAAGTTACTGCGAGAGAGGCTGTTCAGAAATGTGTCAGATCACATAGGCATGTCACAAACAGCTACCACCCATATTGGCAGTTTCAGTGAGAACGTCTAAGCAAATGGATTTGGGATGCCTTTCTGTCCTTTCTTATTCCCCTTGAGATTTGTTCCTCCAGGTCAGGGTTTAGGTGCTAGGAGAGGAAGCACCACGACTTTAAGTTTCTAGGGCTGTGAATCTAATAGATTTTAACAGGGCTTTTAAAAACTCTGCTGCTTTTATGAGTAGTAAATCAAACAATGTTTTCATAAAAAGTTCACTTCCTAACTGTCTTCCTCCAGTGCTTCAAAGCATCGTTTCCTTTTCATTCTGCATGAAGATTACACACTGCTTAATCCAAAAATGTGTTGCTACCATGAAAATGAAATAATAATAATAATCAGGCTTTGCTGATAACTTTTTTTCCTCTCTTTTTATTTTTTCTTCCCCTTTATGCCCTTTACACAGGAGTTCTCCCTCCTGTCTGCCAACTTTCCTGTTTCTTTTTTTTTTATTTTTCTCCCACTGAGGATGTTTTCATTAAGAGTTTGGTACTCCTCCATTGTTTAACACCTTCCTCTATTCTAAATAACTCAGCTTAAGCTCATTATAAAGTAAATGATCTCTTCCTAAAAGATTAAAAACGGCAAGCTGAAGATACTAGTTTCCTTCCTCAAGCTATAAAGCTTCCCCCAGATTTAAAAAAAAAAAAAAAAAGATAAAAATAAAATAAGTAGGGTTGAGAAATTTGACAGATGGAAAGATGGTTTCACAGCTGATTTAGAGCATCAAGTATCAGTGTATGAGCAACCCCCAGGCTATGTCCCACTGGGGGGGCTGGATCCTTCCCCAGGTTCGTGGAATGGTTGCACAAGCAGTGTCCTGCAGAGCTGAGAAAGGATGTGGAAGAAGGTGAGAGGCAAGGGAAGAAGAGGGATGGGCAGGACAGGATCTGAACGGGCTGGTATTGCTTCTGTGAGGAATCAAACAGTTGCATTTCTGGTAGGTTTGCTGATAGAGCACTTTAGCTGCTTGGGTTTGAGTTGAGTAACAGACTTACTTGCTCTGTGTTATCTTCTTATTCACTCTTTATTCCTTGTTTTCTTGGAGAAGAGAGTAAGATGCTCTAAAAAATTAGGGAGTACGGTGGTAAGAAATGAGTAGGAAACATGGCTTTGGATGGGAAGAAGAAAGCTGTGCTGCCACCACCCATGCACTTGGTGGAACAAGGCTGCTTCACCACCAGCAGGAACCATGGAACCACTGACACCAGGGAATGGCTGTGTGAGCATATTGTCTAGCTGTGGATCTGTCTGAATGGGAAAGCTGTTCAAGAATAGACCAAAGTTACACCCACAGGGGTATTTTTTGGTGGGCTGGCCTGGCTATGGACTCTTGCTGGCAGTGGATTATAGAGGTGCCTCAGGGTAACCAGGCTGGTAACACTGGTGAGACATTCTTGTGCAGTCAAGCTTGGTGAGACACCCTTGCACTTCCTTGTTTTCTTATGTTTCTCCGTATTTATATGCATTTCTGGGAAAGCCACAGTATCTTCTGAATAACCTCAGCAGTCTGCTGTTCCCAGTACAGACCTTTAGATTGTGTCTTACAGGACAGCAAACAAACTGAAGGGCACTGCCAAGGAAATGTGCAGAAGAGGAATGTGCTGTGTGTTGCACACATAGACAGAGTGAGAAGCTTTATTCCCCTGTAAGGTTTCTCCAAAACAGAGAGTTAACAGAAAGAAAGAGACTGTCTATGAGAAATCTGTTCACAGCCATGTCTTCCAATCTATCTAACTGCAGATTTTAAACCAGTATTTCCCTAATGCCATTTCCTTTGAACTTTGATTTACTGGCTTCAGTGAAACAAAGCATAACACTAAGAAACACAAACTTCTGTGGGTCAGAATAGCACTGGGCTTTCACAGACTCTCCAAAAGCTTTTGTGTTATCCGTTAGTCACGACTTGCTGAATTGATTGTTGCAGAGATGCCATGCAGCTCGATCCCTGAAAATCGGTGAAATCGTCGCTACCCACAGAACATCCTGGGGTCCTCTGTGTAAATCTGCTGGTGAGTTATGAATAGATGTTTGCAGAAGGGGGTACAGAGAGTAACCACCATCTTAAGACTCTTTTTCATTGCAAAGGAACCTGAAAACCTATGAAACAAAATCCTTGACATATTTTTCTGAGGAACAGTTCTCACTGAAGCCCTGTGGCAGCATGAAAAAGTGTGTGCCTTCTGGCAAAGAGACTATCAAATTGTCAAGGGAATGAAAAGGAGAGGAAAAACGTGTAGCTATTTCACAGGGCAGCAAGTACAACAGCCATGAAATCAAGCAGCAATTAAACTAGCAGCGTGCGAAAGTGGTTTGTGACTTAGATTGCAGTCAGTTTTTCTAGTGTTTACATTGTACTTAGGTCACAATTATATTGAGCTCTGAATTTCTAAATCAAAGGATGTCAGAGATTGCGCTGCTGTGTTTCCTTAAACTTCCTGATGTTGACTTCGTTATTACTGCGAGGGAAGGTGGAGAGCCTTGCCGATGCATGGCACTTTAGTCAACCTGGAAGAGTGGTGCAGCATAGGTTAACAGATGGTCAACGCCAGTTCTGCATACAAGCAATCTGTTATGCTTCTGCCTTTTCTGCATTTATCCTGAGTTGTGTTAAAGGGCAACCGCTGCTGTTAACTTTTGCAATTATTTGGCCTCCTCCAGCCATTTGTATTCATAATGTATTGGCACAAAGCACTCACTGAGAGTATTTGTACACACAAACACCATAGTTTTAACACATGGCTACTGGGAATAGACAGAGGTCATCCTCCATTCTCACTGATTGCCTGTTTTGCAATTGTTTCATGCTCTTCTGACTGTGGGCTGGTAATGGATTTGGGGTATTTTTTTCTCCTATACTGTGATGGCCACAATATTTGTTTGGAATTTGAAACCGACTCTGATTCAGCACATTTAATTTTTCTTCCTCTATGTATAGGTAGGAGTCTGTTAGAGTAGACCTTCAGTGTTCATTTCTCAATAGTTCTTTTTTAAAAACTTATCAGTGAATACAGCTTTCTTTGTACAGCATTTGCATCATTTAAGGCTCACTCCCGTTTGCACTGGAGACACTGAAACACTTCTAATATAGCAAAGCAGCCATTGCACAAAAGGACCTGCGGAGATGGGAGCTTTGTTTGGCTTGCATGTTATCAATTCCTAGACAAAGCTGTTGCAGCCTGGTGCTACAAGATATTGTCTTATATTTCCATACTGGATATTCACATTGCATTTTAAATATGAGGCCAGACATACAGGCTGAAAGAGCTGGGGCTGTTCAGCCTGGAGAAGGCTCTGAAGTGACCTCATAGCGGCCTTTCAGCATCTAAAGGGGAGCTAAAGGAAAGAAGGGGACAGAGTCTTTAGCATGGTCTGTTGTGATGGATCAAGGGAAAATGTCTTCAAGCTCAAAGAAGGTAGATTTAGGTTAGATATTAGCAAAAGTATTTTACAATGAGGTGTGATGAGGCACTGGAACAGAATGCCCAGCGATACAGTGGATGCCTTGACCCTTTGGGACTTTCAAGGCAAGGCTGTATCAAGTCCCTGAGCAACCTGATTTAGCTGTGGATGTCCCTGTTCATTGCAGAGGAGTTGGACTAGATGGCCTTTAAAGGTTCCTTCCAACTCTAGAGATTCCATGATTCTACAGACAATGATTTCCTGCTCTGTGTTGAAGTGGAATATGAGCTATTGTGGCAGGTAATCCGCTGCAGTGAAACATGAAATAATTTATCTGTACATCTACCTATATTACTTCCACATAGAAAGGCCACTGATGCAGGAAGTCCTGTTTTGTCTGTGTTGGGCTACAAGGTACCATTTCCACTGCCTGTCTGTTTTTTTTTACGTACCAACATTCTAACTAAAAATAAATGTATTGTGCAATACTGCCTTGTTCTGTCTTAGAATGATGTCCTGGATGTTGCGTCACTTGGACTGTTATCCTCTGCCTTAGATCCTATTTCTAATTACTGACACGTATGTATCACTCCTTGTTTTCTGCACACCCTGCTCTGCTCTACTGTGCAGGAGCATGGGTAGATGAGAATTATCCTGGAAGCATATGAAAACAGAAATTTTTTTGTACATACATCAAACACTTACAAGAATGGATCAAAAGCGTAAAAGAGCATAGACACAAACATAAATAGAGATACAGTGTTATGGGAGAGGGGAATCTGCTTGCAAATTTGAACAATGATGAGGAAGTGCCTATATGTGAATCAGGTAAATGTGTGCAGATATTGTAGAGACCCTTGGGCTTCTCAGGTGTCACTAAATGTCCAGGCTACAGAGTTGGGTGACTCCTTCAGTGTGGCTCCATTGACTGCAGTGGCCAGATCTCTGCTGCCTAGAGACCATGCACACATGGGTAATCTTTCCTTAAATGTTTTGTGTTTAAAGAAGGATTACATAGGTAGGTAAAAGCAAATCAACATTTTTAATAACTATAGATGGATGGAGGCAGGATTAAGATGGAAGAAGACTTCATCTCTGGGGGCATTACAAAAGTAAGATAGCATTTCAAAGTCACCAATCCTCATCCTTTAACTCTTATTTTTTCATAATATTGTAGAGTCAAATTCCCAAGGTATACCATACTAATAATGTCTGCAGGGACACTGCACTTTACATAAAAAAGAGAACTTGGACTTCTCCATGAGAATCACCTTCTTTAAAATGTTGTATCAATGTGATACCACAGTTCTATTGGCTAATCTGTAGGCAAGGTTATACTGCTTGACAAGCTTTGTACCCAAGGAAAAGATTTAGGAATTTCAAAGCTTTTGTCTTTCACCTCTTTTTTTTTTTTTTTCTTTTAGCATCTGATTCAAAGAGAGAGAAGGAGCCTGGTGTGGGAGTTGGATATATCATCCTCATTGTTATTGCTGTATTTGGCTTTGTGGTGGCAGTTGTGAGCCTTGTCATTTTCCACTGCAAGCGAAAGATGGGAAGATACAACTTCAGAATCAAGTCTGACAATTTCAGCTACCAAGTGTTCTATGATTAATGACTTCCACATTACCAGATGTAAGTACTGAATCGTGGTAAGTTACTTTCTTTAACTATTCAGCTCTTCATGAAATGGTTAAATAATTGCAGATGAACATTCTCTGTGTAAGGGTATTAAACCTCCTAGCCTGTTTGCTGTGGGTGAAAATAGAAATATGAAATTCTTACAATTCTTGCCTTTTTTCAGACGCTGCAGAATGTGGAGGAGGATGATAGCCTCCTTTTCCTCATCTTCCTTCATCTCTTTAGTTTCAGCCACTTGTCACCTTTAAAATGCACCAATGACCACTTCCACAGAAAGTATACTTTTTTTAGTTTTAGACCACAGATTAGCAAAATAAAAGAGGGAAACTGCCCCTCTAACTCATAGAATCACAGAACCATAGAATGGCTTGGGTTGGAAGGGACCTCAAGGATCATCAAGTTCCAACTCCCCTGCCACAGGCAGGGCTACTGCAGAAACTAGTTTGATTCAGAAGTTGTCCCTTTTTGAATATGCTTGGGTTTCTCTTTATTTCTCAGCGGGGGCTATTTAAAAAAAAAAAAAGAATGGTGGAATATTAGACATAAAAAACTGAAATGTTGATAATGCTAAAGTAGTTCTTGCAAGAGTCTGCAGAGGGTCTGTATAGACAGCTCTGAGGAGTGTTCATCACTAACAAGTGCTGCTTCTGCAATTTTGAAATTTAATGCTTTTCCAGATTCAGGAACAGATTCAGTATAGGATTCAGCACTTTTTTATCTGTAAAATCTAGATGCTCACACCCCTTTTTATGTTTGTGCCTTTAAGAACAGAAAAGAGAGGTGTTGAGAAATAATGCCCAACATTGCTTCATAATTCATGGCTGTTTACTGTGGATCTGATTGCATTTTATTCTTGGGCAGGGGCTTATCTGGCATTGTTACCACAGTTAAGAACTCCTTCCTGATGGAGGCTTCACGCACAAGAATGCAGCTGCCATGACCACAGCAAATTTGCTAGATTCATCATGATGGTATTTGCAGATAATTTGCTTCACTGAGTGCAGAGTTTCTCACCTAGAAGACAAAGAAAGAAAAAGGAAGACTGTACCCAAGCTATCTGCTTATAGAACCTTGAACATTCACTATAAGCTCAATTTCCCCTAAACTTATGTTACAAAGTCCACCTTCCGTAGTCAGATACGGCAGCTTCTGTGAGGCCTCTGTAGGTGATGGTGATATTCTGATTGCTTCCCAAAGTCTGGGTAGTCTGTCCAGTCTGGAGCTCACTGGGAAGGTAATTTTTCTTCCAGCAGCTGTACAGTTCCATCAAAGACACATGTCCCATAACCCAGCATAAAAACATATCTAGGCCTATTAAATTAAGAGATGCATTTAAAGACTCTGAGCCTTTACTCGTTCTGCTCTCTTGAGTGGTCCTGAATGATTGCAACACTTGATACACTTGGCACTTGGCAGTTACAGAGTTGCACAATGACATTGTAGTATGAAGGATGTTTTCAGGACCACAAATTTACATATAATAAGCATGTTGGAATTTCAGACAATGCCTCCTTTTAGATGCTGAAACAACTCAGCTCTTCTTCCCTTTACATTTCCCTTTCATTGCATTTCTTATGATTTTTTCTTTTTCTTTTCTAGTTGGACTGTGCCTCATCACAGAGTATACAGGCTTTCATTACGCTTCATGATGGTAACCACCAATGATTCCAACACTGGCTCTTAACATCACAAGTAAAAGACTTCCATATCCCTTGTTTTGTTTTGGTAGCAATTTGGCTTTTTCCTAATGTTCAAAGAGCTATTTGTGTCTGCAGCTCCAAGTTGAAGTCAACTTCTTCAGCAGTTTTACATGGAAAAAAGTAAAGAGAAAAAGGAAAGACTTCATGGTTCTCTGTTCATGTTTCGAGACTGGGTTGTCCCACTGTGCCACACTGCAGTTTTCCCCTCTTAGCATAATTTGTACCATTACACAAGTTACACGTTTCTCTACATATTTCAGGAAGTAAATCAGGAAAACGTTAGAGCATTAGAGATTTCATTTTCGTTTTGTTATTCACTGTATACTTAAGGTGAGGTTGAAACCTTGAGATGCAGCAACGCTGAAGACCTAACTGTGCTACGCCTTAAGTATACAGAAGCTGGAGAACAAGTGCTTGATTTATCACCAAATAAAGAAAATGCGCAATGAGTCTGTGACTCAACCTGCATGGCGTATTCTTTGACGTGAGTCTTGAGGTTCGACTGTAAATTCTTTAATTGAGAAGGGCTTGGTGAAAAAATAAAAGAAGTAAGTTTTGCTACTAATCCATAAATTTCCATACAGTTCCATTGCTACCTACCTGCTCTGTTTAATTAGACCAGAGTGATTTTGCAGTTGAGGTACAGTGTGCTGCCCAGCAAAGTGAGAGCGCTCCAACTGCACACAGTAGGTATAAATTTGATCCATATTTTGGCTGCTCTGCAAGACCCTACCATTACTACAGCAGCAGAGGTTTAGTTTTCGTGCTTCAGTGAATACCACAACAATCTGTTCAGCTGGATAAACTGGAACAAAAACATTTGTGACACATGAAGTAGCCCTTGCATGACTTTTCAGTGAGTATTTTGGAAGATGGAGAGTGTGGTAACTCATCTCTACCACTGCTGGGTTCCAATTGCTACACACCTCCTGGCCAGTGGTGGAGGCTGTTGGGTTGACACTGCAGTAATGCAGACATTTGCACTGAACAAGATAATTCCTTATTAAGTAAAATGAACACTATTATACACAGCTCTCTAGTGGAAATTGGCCATTAGTTTGAACTCACAACTACTCACAACTGCTCATACCAGCCATAGCATTTAGGTGCTGGTACAGAATAGCATTGAAATTCTGCTTTTCTAGTCCCTCTATCCAAATACTGTTAGGTACTGAGACTGCCGGGTAAAAGATTTGGCTTGTGCTTTGTGAAAGGTCAGACTGGTTGATCTTAGAGGTTACACACAGCTTAAAGATCCATAAATTAATTTTAGGTATATGTTATATATTCTGTTTTGATTCAAGTGGATCTGTAAGAAGTAAAAATCTTGGACTTGTCTTTTTGTTGCTGAAATATCAGTTTTCAGCTCCTGATTAAAAAAAAATCGATTTGATTACAATTCATTAACGAAACTGCAACTTACCTTTGTGATTTTAAAGTCTGATAAACACAATTGTTAACTTTTTATGATGTAGGTGTCTCCTCACTTCCACTGTTTGCTGTCAAATATAGGTTTGTTTTCTGTACACAGTGAAAGTTCAACCTATTTTATTAAAAATATTTTTATAGTTTGTGGTGTGTACAATCCTAAGCCTCTTCTTGTGGCAGGGCTAGAGATCTGCCTATTGATTTCAGCAGAGCTATACCTTTGATGGAAGCTGAGCAGTTGCTTCTTTTTGATACCGTGCAGGCCCAGCAGAAACTGATATTGTGACTATCTGAATAACTGTATTGTAGTGTCTTAATAAAAGCACTCTCATACCCTATTGTTGGGTTTTGTACTGTTATTTTTTCCTCTAATGTATTAGTTGCAGGTATTAAGGTACATACTGTGTGGATGCAGCATCTTCTGAAGAGCTACTCAAATGTCAGTACAATATTGAGACCACTCAAAACACAACACTTATCCATTGGTCTGCAACTACCAAGAACCAAATGCATACACCTTGCATATGCTTATTAAGGGTCTATTTCTTGAAGGTTGCAAAGAAGAAACATATTTTCAGTTCCATGCTTTGCAATGAAGATGACCAGGAGTATTCATCACTCACAGCCCTATGACAGAAATCTAGTAATGTGTTGATCCAGTTTGAATCTACTGTCTCCGAGGGTTCTAGAAAAGCAGGGAAGAGCACAGCACTTCCTCTCTCATCTGTGCGTAGGTGTTGTACAGCTGCTGCTTTTCTTTATTCATCATTTTTTTCTGTCTGCTTTCTTCCAGCAGTCATTACTTTCTTGTTGCTGTGTCCCCTTGTGTCTCCTTCTCATTCTGAGGCACAGAACAGGTTGTTTGATGGAGGTACTACATACAAGGTGCAGTGTGGTCCCTCCGTACCTACTTATTTCATGTTGTCTGCTGCTTAGAAAAGGCCTGAGTGCTTTGGAAGGATCATTTTAGACACTGTGGTCAGTCCTTCATAGCAGTGATTGGGTGGTTTTACCACATAAGCAGCTCTGCAACCAAAAAGAACTCTTGTGGTAGAGTAGCATTGACTCCCCCCTTTCCAGTCTCCTGCTGCCCACCTTTTCTGTTAATATCTCTCTAGATAATTATTTGAGACAGAGGTTAAAAAAATGTATGAAAGTAAAATCTGAAGATTTAGCTTTGACCTCTAACATTGCTTCCTAAGAGCCGCTTTAGATCAGTGGTATGTGTGCTTGTTGTCCCCATTATTCCCTGAGAACACCATAATGCTGACACCTGATGCAAAACATGTATCATTATTCTTTTCTCTGATATTATGAAGTTGCCAAACTTTGGTCCCTCTGGGTTTGGGAAATAGCTGAGGTAACTGGAAAATTTCCTTGTCCATTAAAACATAAAAGAGGGGACTTTTTAACGTTTGTTCGGAAAGTTTTCTTGTAGGCTGAGGAAGGAAACAAGTTAGAGGAGCTGACAATCTTTAATTGCAATTAAACTAAAAATACAATGTTGCTACAGTCTAATGGAAAAGCCTAGAGCACAGAGCCGCCTAATGGCTGCTTTGGTCTGCTCTGCACTGTCTTGGGGCCTGAACTGCGGGGCTTGTAGCAAGTATACAGCTGAGTAGTATACTCATTATAGAGGTGCTACCTTTCAAAACTGCTCAATTTCTTGGCAGACTTTTCCTCTCTTTGCTCTATCCCAGTGCTGGCAGATGACTTCAGCCGAGGGCTTTCAGGGCTTTTTTTTTTTTTTTTTTTTTTTTTTTTCCCAACAAAAGGGATTTTTTTCCTCTGAAACTCACAGAAAGAAAAGTCTTAGAGACTTAATACAAATGGAGTCACAATGATATGTATGCTGTAAGCAATCACAAATGCAAGTATAAAGGGCGAAATGAGAAAAACTTGAATATTTGGAGATGGCATGGAGAAAAGCAGTAATGGGCCAAAACGATGAAGTTCCAATATAGCTCCTGTAACAAAGTGTCACTAATAAATCACTGGTGTAGTTCTTGTAGTGGATCCAGAAATACCCACTCATACTAAAACCTCTGGTGCTCAGCCCTTCCTGTAACCAAAGCTATAAAAGCATTGGGACAGTTAGGGTATACGTGCACTGCTGCCTAGTAACTGGTTTTGTTAACTACAAAGAATGAAAACAGGTAGTAAACATACCAACCCAGCTTTATTCGTTCGGGTTTGTGACGGACTGGATTTTGACTGTTCAGGAATAGTGCGATTGTACAGAGAATATACATTCAAAGTACCAAAAAATCTTGCTCATTTCACAATTCTGATGGTGCCCTCTACATGCCAAGAAAAAAAAAAAAGCCTTTCTAACAGAGACAGGTAAAAATTTTCCCTTGGTTCAAACTTTTCCAGTATCACCATATCCTTGGGAATGTGCTGGCAGCTCACAGCAATATTGGCAGTGTGAGTTCTTCACAGCTTATGCTCACTAGTGTTTAAACTCTTCTGATCCACTCAGGGAGTGTCTGGCTTTGCCCGTCACGCTGCCTAGAGCTTTGATATGAAATGCTCACATCAATGGGAGGCCAAATGGTGCTTGCATTTATTAGTTGCTTTAGCATCTGGTGATTTGAAAGGATGAAGGAGGTGCTTCACCACAGTGAATTTCAGTGTATTTCACAGTGAATTCCACAGTGTATTTCAACAAATACAGCTATTACCAGCACAGATAGATAGAAGGGTCTTGTGTTTGTTCTAGTGCCAACCCTGAGAGGCTGTCTCACTACTGAGTGCTACATATGAACAGCCTTATCCAACTTTTACAATTTTTAAGGAACAGCTTTTGCACAGCACAAAGCCAAACCAAACCCCACAGCTCTCATCTTTTTCAATAAGGCAAAAGTCAGGAGTAACAGTTGAGCAAGACGTGATAGCCTTCTTAAGTTGTTTCGCTTACGACCTAGAAGATGCTCAGCTAATATAGTTCAAGGCTGCACGACACAGCCCACTTAAATATCACTTTTTCTCATGAGATTATAGATAGCACTGCCTGTTTCATAAGTTTGCCAGCATCTACTTGACTCCGCTCTCCTCAGTGTGGCTTCAGCTGTGACATCTTATTCCTAAACAGAAGGAAGAAACATTTGTTGTCTTACAGGTGTATGGGAAGTATCACATTGTAAAGTTCTGTCTTTTCCCTGAAAATAACATCTAACTCTATTTTTACTTCTATGGAAGCCAAAGCCAGTGTGACAGCTTGTCCAGGTTGTGATCATGGTCCAGTATTCTGTTTGAGCAGGGGGCTGGACTTGATAATCCCCAAAGGTCCCTTCTAACCCCTATGATTCTGTGATTCTATGATTCTTTGATTTCTTTTATGAGACAGTACTACTGAAGATAATATAATATATCTCTTTTGCAGTCCTTAATAATGACCACTGGAGGCTACATGGCCTCTTTGGGAGGATTTCTATTTAGTAATTTCTAGGTTGTTTTTTTTTTTTAGTACCTGCTCCAAAATTTGTTTCTTCAACTGCTGTTAGCATTTTGATGGAGTAAAGCCAGACATGGTATCAGGAGCTGGTTTCCCTGCTGAGTCCTAACCCTGGGCAGTTTATGCACAGCCAGCCTGCTCCACCATGGAGCCTGCTGCAGGGGAGTGAAGGGCAAGGATGGGAAGATGCCCAGGCCTGTAGGAATGGTGGGGGCAATTTCAGAGCTCAGTAGTGATCCTGCTTGACAGAAGGGTTTCTCCTTTCAATCCTCTGCTCCACCACGAGCCCTGCAGGCTGTTAGGGCTGTGCCTGCCCATGTGAGAGAGTTATAATGTGGGATAAGTCCCTCTGTACCACTCTGATGGGTCTTAAGCCCCTCTGTAGCCCTTCTGGAGGAGACTGAAAGAAGCTGATCTGCCTTCAGCCCACAGACAAACAGTATGAGGAAACTGATGTGAATGCTACAGTTTGACTGGGTTACTGCTTTGTATGAGGATCCTCTGTCCATGCAGCATGCAGACTCTGGAGTCTTCATGTGAGGTTAGCACCTCATCTGGCCATTTTGCTTTTAGCAGAAAGTAGCCAAAAGAAGAGGAGATAGTGATGATGGTTCTCATCACCGTGTCTTACCCCACTTGCAAGGTACTCTACTGAAGGACTTTAAGGCCATACTGAGCTGTAGATGTCCTTGTTTGTTGCAGGGGAATTGGACTAGATGGCCTTCAAGGATCCCTTCCAACTCAAGCGATTCTATGATTGGCCCAAATCTGCAGTTAAAGCTTGGTTGGGCTGTTAGAGCATTAGCAGGATAAATGCTTTCAGATGAGATAGGTCGGTATGGAAGACATCTAAACTTCTGCTTCATATCACCAGGAATAAGCTCTAAACTTTATTTGTTACACCTAATTCCTATCTGACTATGTAATACTTCTATTTTCTGGGTTCTGTAATTATGAAACCACGTGCAGTAAGATAAGCCAGCTATGTGTTATGTGTGGGGAAAAGGCTGTTATGCTATTGCCCTTCCACGTAATTTTGTCCTACTGTTTTTTTTTTTCCTCCAGCAGGAGCTGAGAATTGCTCAGAATCAAAAATAAATGTATTGTGTTCTGATGTGAGAGCTTTCTACTGGCTTGGCATATTATTCCTGTTATCTGCTACACTGAAAATGCCAAACCATTAGTAATCCAAAGTACTTTGAAACTTTGATATTTACTACTGAAAACTAAACCTTTGTAGGAAGAGTTAATCTTTGCATTTCTGACACTGTCACCTTGGACATCACAGTGTCACACTGTGATGTCCAAGGTGACAGTGTCACACTGTCTAAGCATCACACTGGAGCTGAGTAGGGAAGAATCCTCATACTGCTAAGTATGGGGCTGTCTGCTGTGTCTTTGTATGGCTTGGAAGAATGGGCCCACTCCTAATGAGAAATTTGCTAATCAGTCCTAAAGGATACAGAAGAAGGTTGTCAATACTAGCATCAATTGCCTTCAACACTGTTGCTGACAAGGATGTTGTGAGCATTCTCAAAAGCTTTGTATTAACTCAGACCCCAGGAAATGCTCAGCCCCTGCATACAAATTCCTGTATAGCTCATATGAGCTTTGTACAGCACTCAATGAATGCTAGATATAGATACTAAGAAATGGGTTATCATCACATTCTTTACCAGTGAACAAAAATTGTTTTTTGTACTGTGAACATATTAAATATTTCTAATATAAACTACTCCAAGGAGTATCTTTTTTGCAGATAAAGCTTAATGACTTGAAATATCTTGGCAGCATGTGTTTACTGCTGCAATGCATATGCCATATTCTCTTGTGTCATGGATATATGTGTATTCTAGATATGTGCCGTTAGCTGTCAAAGGGATTTATGGAACCATGCACAGAAACCATATCACCAATAGACTATCCACGTGCAATACAGGAGTTGCACACAAATCAAATAAAGAGCTTCCTCCCCAGCTGCCTCTTCTTCCTCATCTTTAAGGTCTGTGGTTTAGACCTCAGAAAGGAAGTCATTCCTTCCCACATTTCCAGACTTCTTCATGTAGCAACAGATATCATAGTTTAGTTGTTTGCTATTTCTTGCTCTTGTGTGCTTTTGTCTTATAAATAAATACCCAATGCCTATTATATCTTTCCATCTTTCTATCTATCTATCTATCTATCTATCTATTTATTTATTTTGCCTTTGGCCAGCAGCAGGTTCTATATAATACCATACAGATCCAAGCCTTCTTTACAGAGCTGGGTACTGAGTCATTTCTATGCTGCTTCTTACATAAATAGTTTCTGTAATACAAACCCTGTTCTACATCTTTAAGCCACCCAAATAACTCTTCCCTTTCTGCAGCCAGTAGCACAATTTGAGCATCTGTGGTCATATGGGATGGTGTTGGAGAGGGAATGCATTACTGTTGCACACAGTATGACCTCCAGTGGAAACAAAGGGCCACATTTTGGTGGGCATGGGCGGTGTGGGACTTCCTTCAGATAGGTTTGCATCTGCTGCGCTGTCAGGTGTATCTCCTGCTCATCTGCCTGTGCTCTCTCTGTGCCCTGTGTTAAAGAGGGTTTGAGGTCTGATGCATCTGATATTTTATTTCTCTGGATTTTGGTATCCACACATGTATATGAGCATGTATTATAATTTATACACAATAAAACATTTATTTGTCACTGACCTTTAGACATGACAGAACGAGTCAATTTTATAGTTCCACTTATCCACTGATAAATAAATAAGCAGCAAAGCTGTTAACTGTCTCTTTTTTCACAAGAAATTGCTCTGGTTAAGAGAACAGGTGGAGCAGAAGTATTAGTCAGCCAGCATCAAGATTAGCTGAGCTGTTAGCTCTGTTCTACACCTGCTGTTTTTTTCCAGTTTTGTTCAGCTAGAAGGTAAGGGAGAAACTATCACTCGATCAAAACTTGCATTTATCTCTCTTAGGTATTCTGCAGGGTGGTTGCATCACTACTGAATTTTTCTTTTTTTTAATTCCTGGTTCAAAGATCTTTCAACAACAGTTTGGCTGAAAATAGATTGGAAATACTACACTAGTGAACTTATGGCAAGGCTGGAGTTTTTGAGGTAAATTTGCTGCACCTGCCAAATGGAGCCACCCATGGTGGCAAATGACCACAGTCTGGGTGGTAAATTCCACAGGAAATGCCCAGTGGTATTGTTCTTTCACACAAAGAAGTTTGGAGAAGTAAAGGCTTTCCTTACTTGGAGGAAGGAGCAGCAACTTTGGGGACTTTTAGATGTTTGGGCAGCCAACCAAAATGAGCCAAATCTTAGTCTTTGTGGCAGAAGAGTGGGTCCTTTATAGGACCCTGGGACAGCATGTGACTGAATTAATAATTTATCAGAGAGAAAACTACCCTAAGAAAGAAAGCATGCTTTTCAAAACAGAAAATAAGCTTTTATGCCCCTCTCTGAACTTCTGGAGTACCAGCAGGATTAGTAAGTGCTAATTCCAAGCAGCATGAGTCAAATATGGCTTGGGAAATTGTTGCTTCCTGGTGCTAGTACAGAGGAAACAAGTTAAAATGAGAAGCCTGTCTATAGTTATGAGCAGATAATCATCCTGTGAAGGAAAAATTTGTAAGTAGAAATACAAATAGTCGTGGGCTAAGCAGTGCCAGTGTGGATTAATCTGTCTATTTTAAAATACCAAATCAAATAGACAGTTTCAGAACAATTGAAGAAATATGAGCACATATTTATAAGTTCAATCCATGCATGTACTGACTAATCCAGAAAAATAGACCACTTTTTTTTTTTTTTCTGGGTCATACCTAATCTTTGTGCTCTTGATAGCTTTTCTTATTTGCTCTCTGTGGGAATAGGCATGGCTTCCAGTCTCCTGTTGGTCACAGAGTAAACATGGGGGAAGAGGGAAAGAGGAAGGACATGGGTGCAAATCTCATAAAAAACTTGTTTTTAGAGAGTGATGGTGCCCGGAAAACAGTAGAGGTCTGATAGTCATTTCTGAGCAGCAATCACACATCTCCCAAAACTTTTGACAGTGAATACACCTCCTAGGGCTCCCTGCTGTCTCAAAACGAAAATGCCCTTTTTTTATAGACTGCTGTTACATTTGTTTATTTTGAAGTGGTGATAGTAGACATCCCCCATAGAGGATGCATTCATACCAGAATTAGTGAGCTGCATGGTAAAGAACAGTAGCTTTTCCAACTTCAGACACTTTCATGTTGATCTGACCACACTTGCATTGTAGACTATCCAAGAATATATCTCTCTTTGTTAAAAAAGGAATACATTGAGCTGACTTCATTTGCCAGTACAAGCACAAAGCACAGATAAGGCCAACGTCTTTAGCAGCACAGAAGGACATGGTTTCCATCTTTCCTTACATATAGCACCCAAGCCAAAGCACTGCCTGCAGAGCTATGGGGAAAGTAACCTGGAATCATGTGTGAATGTGTTATTCCTGGACAACTTTAATCCAGGGGGATTTTCTCCATTAATCATAGAATTATAGAATAGCTCAGGTTGGAAAAGACCTTAAAGATCATCAAGTCTAACCACAGCCTACCCAAACTACCCTAACAACCCTCCGCTAAATCATGTCCCTGAGCACCACATCCAAACACTTTTTAAATACATCCAGGGATGGTGACTCAACCACCTCCCTGGGGAGCCTATTCCAGTGCTTAACAACCCTTTCTTTAAAGAAGTGTTTCCTGATATCCAACCTAAACCTCCCCGACACAACTTGAGGCCATTTCCCCTTATCCTGTCACCATGAGAAGAAACCAACCCCACTCACTGCAATCACCCTTCAGGTATTTGAAGAGAACAGTAAGGTCTCCCCTCAGCCTCCTTTTCCCCAGACTAAACAGTCCCAGTTCCCCTTCACAAGCCTTGTCACCCTTCTTTGGAGCTTCTCCAACACCTTGATGTCCTTTCTGTACTGAGATGCCCCAAACTGAACTGTACTCGAGGTGAGGCCCCATGTTCCAAGGACTAAGGTGCATCTGATCTTGGACTCTTATTTCTTGCTGTTTTTGAAGAGGAGCCTTACACATATGTTTCGGAGCTTTGGCAGCTCAAAGGTGTTTATCCGGGGCAGCCCAGACTCCCTTTTTACCTGCCTTCTGTATGTAATTCATTGAGGTAGAGCGGTAACAATAGCGTACTACAATCCACTGCTCTCAAAAGCAATATTTATAGAAGGTAGAGGTATAGTCTAGGCACAAAGTATCAGGTGACTCTTCTAGAGAATCCACATTTAAAAGATCAGTGAAACGTGAGGGTGATGGGGATAAAATATTGATCAAGTTGCTCCAGAACACTGAAGCTAGATGAGTGTTCAGCAAAGGTATCTGCAAACCTGTAGTGCACTGTAGTGGAAGTTTTGCTCTTTCTCTGTTTCCAGTGAGGCTTTTGCTCAATATGAGAGGTTGCTACACAGGTCTGAGACTTATAAGGCAAGTGCTGAAGCTTGTGTACGATTGTGTCAGCTCAGGTCACTTTATTTCTGGCTTACAGACTTCCATTTCAGAGGGTTACAGAGCTCACTCCTAAATGCTCAGCCCACTGAGTGCCTTTTTCAGCCTTGCCTTGTGGAGGCTGGCTGTGCTGCTTACTTAAGCCAATGGTTTTTCCCAGCTTTCCGTGAGACCTGCTGGTTCTGCGAGTTGATCTGGTTACCTGACTCCTGCAACCAACTGTGACAGTGACTCAGAGCACAATTTCCTACCTACATGTGTAGCAATGAGAAGTGACTTTGCAGAGCAAGCTTTTTGGGAGAGGAAGGATGTGTTTAATTGTCTGAACATCAGAGTACAAAACCAAGTGTTTATAATATAACTAGAGCTAAGACATTTAGCACTTGAGATAGCTTTGGGATGTTTTTCCTATCATAGTGCTTTTAGCCTATTGACTTGTTTCTCGTAGTGCTTAGGAAGGGATGGAGGCAGACTCTTGGTCTTTCTCTAGAGAGCACAGATCATCCTGAACATGCTTTGACCCTACTGAAGATCTACCCCCTTGTGCTTGAAGGAGCTGGGATGTGAGTGAGCCTTGGTTTCTTCCCAAACTTCCTCTTAGGCAGTGTAGTCTCAGGCCTCATATATCTGGTGCCAGCAGAGTGCAGTTTGCTGCAGCATGCCACCATGGTAATGATGGATGATAGAAAAAGCCCTTAACAATTCTGGTGTCACACTGTGCTATTAGGCATTTACACCTCAGCTCCAGGAGCAAACACAGAAGAATGTTCTGGAGAAAAAAAAAAACAGAGCCACAATGATAAGATGAGAACTTGCACTTCTTTTTTTTTCCTTATTGAACAAATGCTGATTCTAACAACTGTAAGTTAATTTTATATAGTTGCATAGGTGGAGTTAGGTTTATAAAAATATTCTCACTAAACCAACAAAGTTAAACAAGAAACCCATAAGGCTGTGTGCTTCAAGGTTACTTGTATTATTGTATTTGTTTAAGCATTCTGGCTGTGTACTTTTCTTTATGCTTGTATATAAATCTTTCCCCATAAATCTTACTCACGCGCTGTTTAAGTCACCAACAGGATGACTGGAGGCTGGAAGGCACTTCTAATCTCACTATTAGCACTACAGCATGCATTCTGGATTACACAACAGAGGAAAGGTCCCTTCCTTGGCCTGCTTCCCATTCCCTTCTCCTCACCCACCAGTGTGCCTTTCCTTCCTCTTGTTCCCCAGCAGAGCTGAACAGAGAGCTCTCAGCCAGCAGCCGGAGCCAAGGCTGATTCAGAATCATCTGGTTTGTTCAGCCTGGTTTCGATTCTTGAGGCTGAGTTCACACTTCCTTTCATCTCTTCAACTGTAACTAGAAGAAAGGGTTGATGGAAACGCTAAACAAACATTTTTATTAATTTGTCTTAATCAAGATCAGGGAGGCTGGGTTGGCTGTAGAGTCACTGTGCTTGATGCTGACCCTCTGTAGGATGTGACTGTCCCTTCCCTGACAAGGTTTCAGTGTAAAAATTGATAGTGGAAGAAGTAAGCATTATAGTCACAGTGATTCGAAATGACTTGCTACAGGGCAAGGTGAGCTGAGGTGTCTGCAATGCGCTTCACTGAAAACTTCTACAGTAAGGCCAGAGTAATATCCTGAGCCTTCTGCAATATGCTGTCATTGCTGCTTACTGGTACAATTTAGTGGGTTCATGCCAAGGGAGTATGTTGTCCAGACTGACAGTTTGAATATAGAGAGAAATGTCACCATGTATGCAAACAGCCATGAAGATCCTCATGCGAGTTTCTGTTGTGTGACCAAAGGACAGTGCTCCTCAAACATTCAGGGCCTGTGGCATTGCCCTGGCTCAGGATGCACAAACCAGTGAAGTGATTCTCAGTTATCACTTTTGGAACATCAAGTGGTTCTTCAAGGAAAGCTTGTCAGGAAAGACAATTTCCAAGCTTTATTTCCAGACAAAATCAGGAAAGAAGTAAGAGGGGTCTGCCATCAATATCTGTATATTTTTTTTTCTACTTTCCTTGGTGGAGAATGCCAGAAAGTTGCTAAATGAAGAGTGATGAATGTTATTCCTAAAGTTTCTCTGACTCCGTTCACTTACCCACAGTGAGAGTTTCTACATACACTTCTCACCAACTTACCCTGTTTGCTCTCATGTCGATGAAATAAACCAAGGGGATATATATATCCGTACTTTGTTTAACCACATATATTTAAGTGATTTAAGTTTTCTTGAGGGGCACAGAAAGTGTCTCAAGTGTTTGAAATTCCAGCATACCAGTCCTCCACCTCTGTGCCGTACCAGTTGCTTTGCTGCACCCATTCACTTGAAGAGTATCTCTGGGAGAAGAGGACAGATTTCTAGACTTTGAGCAGCGATATTCATAGTCCTCAGGGACTTTGTGTAAGTACTTTGAACAAGGCACATAAGCACACCGTTTCTCTATTAGTAAAATCAGGGAAATGATACTCAGTAACACCCTTGAGGAAGATACGCTGTAAAGTAAACAATCATGTATAAATCATAAAGTGTTTTGAAAATCCCTAATGGCAGTTACTATGGAGATCCTTAGGCAAGGATTGAAGTCAAGCAACTTTGCCCGTGTCAGTAAAGGGTTAGAAGGCTTGGAGTTTGCTCTGCTTATTTTGAATATTTTTAATGATTTTAATATTGTTTTATTTGCCGAGAGTACTCTTGTTCTGTGCTCGCTACCCTTGAGTTGTTTTCAGTTTTGTGTTGTGAAGCTGTAATCCAGCCATCCCTTACGTACCTGCTTGGTTGTAACTGCGTGCATGTGGCCTTTCCCCCTTACTTAAACACTTCAGTGATCCTCACTATCAACAGTGCATCACCATGCAGGATGTCTGGGTCCTTAAAGGATTGGCATTGTCAACAAACTGGTAGGACTTTTCAAAGTCGCAGTGACTGCAGTGAGCACTGGGTATTCAGTATTTCTATTAAATGACCACCAATTCCAAAAGTAGCAAAATGCATAGATGCATCTACTCAAAATAAACCACTTTACTATGTCTATAGTTTCTGGGAAAATCCTTGCTTGATAAAGATGTTAGCTTATTCTTTATGTATTTTGAAGGTTAGGGCCAGGTAAGGTTGGTGGAGGAGGTCTCCAAAATTAAAAAGGAAGGCTAAACATGTAGTCAATTGACAACACTCCAAAGGGCAAATCAGACTCTGTTAAAGAAATTGAGGAAAGAAAACAGTGTTCTCAGAAGAACTGAAATGCAAAGAAATAACATCAGGAGACAAATCTGAGCTCTTGTTTTCACACTGGAGACTATAGAGGAAGACAATAACAAGGAAACAAATCTTTGATTACATTAAATCATGAAACTGAACAAAAAGCAAGAATACCTGTGCCATCTTTCTCCCATTAACTTGGGTATGTCCCCAGAGTGATTTGTATTCCAGTTCAGCCCTTGGTGTTGCTCTATCTGATGTGCAGAAGGGCTCACAAATAATGTTGGAACAGGCAGGGCTAGCAGCAACCAAGCTGCCCTTGCCCTAATGTTATATTAATGTAGAAAGGAGAATGAAGTCTTTCTCGTCTTTCCATATCCATACTACTTCGAGGATGATCATTATGTTGTCACTTACCTGATCTGCACCTTTATTTGCTGCCTGTATGCATGGAGGAATTCTGATCTTCTCTTTCTGGTTTTGACATCTAGATCTTGCATGTGTCAGTGAGACAATGGAAAAGGCATGATTGGAGCCTTTCACCGCAAAAATCAGATAAAAACTTTCACAAATATCTTCTCTGTACAAAAGGAGGTAACGTTCTCAACTTTTAATTTTATGCCTCTAAACAAAGTTGAACCAGGGAGAGATCATCAGTTAGAATTTTCATCTTTCACAGTACTCACCTGTTATTTCACTCCTCGATTCTCTCTAAGGCAAGGATGTGTGAGAAGGGTGAGGCCCAAGCAGCATAATTTTGAGCCAGCTAATTTCCCCGGCCTTGGTGTTTAGGAGCAGTCTGTAACTTTTCTGTTTAGGAATATATGAGTTAATGATTATCTTTTACCATCTTCTTTTTCATTTCCCATCATCTCAGGAAAGAAAAGACTTTTCTTTAAAACCTTGACCTAGTGTATTTTCATGAAGCTAATTAACAGCTCTTTAGGAAGAGGGCTATGGAAGACTGGAATCCTCATTTTGGCTGTGGAGGCATTCTTTGTGTTGTTTTGTAACAGAGCTAGTTCTTTATATGGAAAAGTATATCAGTATGAAAAAGGTGTGTAGGCAGGTAGCATAAAAATGGAGCAAGGCTTTCATGCATAGTTATTGTCCATGTCATGTAAAAGAAGATGATAATTTAGAAGTGTGCCTGGCAAAAAGTGCTACGTCACTGAAAAGTCTTTAACGTCTTTTGCTGACTTGAGAATAGAACTTTTGAGAAAAAAATAGTTTCTGTGGGATTACCTGGGAGAAGTTATCACAACACTTCTCTTGAAAATAGCATTAAGCAGGTTTTATTTAGCCTTCACCACGTTGCATTTTAGATCACGTTGCAATTCAAAACAGTTGGAAAATCAGAGTGTTTAAATTCAGACAAGAGTAAAAACAAGGCCATTCGGTCTTACTGTTTAATTAAGACTGAAAATATTTTCACAAATTCTCTGGGGAATAGTGACGTTTCTGTTTTGAGTCAATATGAAGTAAAAGTTCAAAGCCTGAGCTCAAAGAAGTTAAAAAAATTGTGTGGCTGATTTCTGAGTACTAAGGCTGGTAAGAGGAGAAAATGAGTTATAAAATACTTTTCTCTTAAAATTCATGAAATGTTATCTGTAGCAAAAAGATGCTTATCAAACGAGTTCTTGGTTCCAATATGCAGTAGGTGAGATAAAAGTATTGATCACTTATGTAGATGAAGAGTATTTCAGTGCTGGTTTGGGGCCAGATGGAACAATCATAATGAGCTCAAAAGTTTTTGGACATATATTGCCAGTTTTGCACCAGGAACTGTTTCGCAGAAGATGCTGAAGCGGTGATACGGCAGTGCAGTCATGTCAGTTTAGCACCTGGGAGCTGCCAAGAAGGGTGGTCACACTCTCTTGATCCACTGTGTCTTACACTGTGCCCATCTCTTGTTTCAAATCCCGTGATTCTCTGGCCTCGTGTAGAGTCAGCTCGTGTGTAGGTCCTGTTAAAATGAATCCTTAAAAAAAGATACAAAGTTTTGAAAAGAACTTTCTGATACATCAACCAACTCAGCCAACTCCCTTTTATGGCTGTATTCTTCAAACGCTGCAAAACCAGACAGCAAAGGAGCAGGACAGCCCTTTTCAGCAGCAGTTCAGCAGCTCAGCCATAATAACAAACCATATGTTGAACATAAGAAGTCTCCTATATGCTAATGTTAGCAGTATAAAACAACTGCCCCTCAGTGAGTGGACACCTGTAAGCTTAGGACGTCTATGTGCTCCTACATGGAAGTGCAGCAGTCTTTTCTTCTAAGAATAGCAATATGAATAGCTCACATTATGAAAGTGAATTTTGATTTTGCAGTGAATGGATGATTGTGATGGAGCTGGGAAATGAATTAATTGCACAGAGCTTCAGTCAGGTTCTCCTTCAGTTCTCCCTGGCATCAGCTATATATCTGCATATAAAGGAGGTTTAACATACTCTATAAAATCATATGTGTTATATACTACAGAATGTACATTTCCTACACATAGGGAACTTCTTGGTGCTCCTAGGATGTTTAGGAAAAAAAAAAAAAAAAAGAAAGGAAAAGAAAATGTCTCATTCTCCTAATCCTGAAATATGTAGAGGGAAACAGACATCAAAATGTTGAGTATCAGTAGTCATGTTGACAGCAGCCTGCTCTCTCTCTCTCTCTAACATAATCCTGTTAGTTTCTGAGAACAGAACTAGATATCCTGCAGAGAGCCTCAAAGGCAGTATGATCTTCCTTGGAAAGTTGCTGTTTTAGTTTTACATGCCAGCTCTATGTAATGAACTTACATTGTTTTTGTTGGCAATAATCCCTGGCTGAGCAACGTCTTTTGAATTCAACCCTGGAAACCACAGCTAATTTCTTAATTCTCATCTGTGGTTTATGATTAACACGGATATTTGTTCTCTGGCAGTAGGCTATTGGATGTATTTCTGAAGCAGATGCTGTGTGAGTGATGCTGCATGGTGGAGAACTGGACTTTCTTGTTTAGAGTCATTTTCTTTTCTTCCTTTTCCTGGTCAAACTGAAAGACGCAATTTTTCTACACAGCATTATGCAGTACCATGTTACAGCTATGTTATATCCTTTGATATAGCTATGATCAAGTGTTCTGCTTTTTAAAGCCTCAAAATCCCACAGAAACAAAAATCTTCAGTATTCATATTTCTCCTGTTTTAAATTTCTGATCACTAGAATGACAGTAAAAAGTATCTTGACACGAAAACATGAGTTTTGCAAATCCAGGAGGCAAATAAAATACGTATCATGCCTTTGTTTGTTACCTTTTTGTTTCTATCTTGATTTTATCTTTCAAGCCAAGACTGTGATTTTTCTTAGCCTGATGGTGCTGCATTTCGGATAGCTGGGTATGGAAAAATGGAAGTCAAAAAGAGTTCAGGACTCCTGGGAACTGTTTCTCTGACGTAGATCTTCTGGGTTTTTGTTGTGATTTTACAGTCAGGAGCCAGAAACATGCTTTTGCATAAGGCCCACTGTGTTTCCTTCTTCCGAGCATTTCAGAAATGGTGGAATAGTTTGACGTAATCAGGCCTGAGAACTCATAAATAGCTTTTGTAAGCACTAGAAAATATGTTTCATATCACAAAAGATTCTGGGCAAGTTAATGAGGGGTATATTTTGCTCTTCCTTCAATAGGGACAGAGGACTCTAGTTGGCAAGGGAACTGACGCTCAAACATTGTTAGTAGATGAGTAGGACCTGCAAATGCCGTGGGAGAAGATTAGCTCTAAATTAGTGATTGCTTAGAAAACATCTGACTGTGTCAGGAGTTCCTACAACAAACAAAGCATGAAGCAGAAATCTGCTACTCTACCTCACATGAAAGAACAACAGCACCATTTACTTGGTTCATTTCAAGGACTGTTTGCCTTGGTCTCACTTCCTTGTCAAAGGAAAACCAAAACAAAATGATGTTAAGTAAACACACAGGCTTAGCAAAATCTAAAAATCTAAGACTTATGTTGTCACAGATGTGCTAGAACTTGAAAACTTGAGAAGACCTCAAATAGGTAATGGTCCCGTTTCATCAGTTCTGTGACACTAAATATATAACATCGGGTATTCTTGATGGAAAGCTAGAGTGACCATCCTGATAACAGTGAAACAGATTCTTCTGTCGATTATATCATTCATTTCCTCATTCTTTCCTTAAAAAAAAAAAAAAATTATATACGTATATATATATTATATATATATAAATAGGTGAATATATTGCAGAATTAGTGTCCTAACTTGTGTGACTAGGAAAACAGGACCCATTTAGTTTTAAGGAAGCAAAAGAAAGAAACAGAATGAAAACCACCCAGGGAGATGTAGGAGAAAAGACACAGAATAATACTGCTTACAATGGAGGCAGAGGAGATGGCAGATTAAAGGCCAACTAATGTGAATACATGTAATACATGTATTAGGCAGATAGTGCAGAACTTCAGTTTCACAGCTCTGGCTGTACCAGCAGTGGCAGCATCCCCCAGAGACACAGGTATTAACTCCCTCTGAGCTGCAGAGTAAGAGGGAACCCTTCCACACTGCAAAGAACCACAAGTGCTCTGAGTGTTTAGCAGCATTCCTCTAAGTACTTTGAGGCTGAAAACAAACATGATCCAGGAAAAGGTATTAAAAATACTAGATAACAATGTTTGAGTCTTTGGTGAGTCTCTAGGCATGGAAAAGTGGGGGATTTCTATCACTAATAGTCACTGAAGTGAAGGGAGATGGGTATAGTCTCATCAGGATGAAGATGGAGCTCAGGGCAGGTGACCAGCAATATCACCTGTTTATCATTAGGAGGAAAACTTGGACAAACAGCTAATAATGAGCGGGTAGGTTATTTGGTATTTTCCACCTAGCTCAAAGAGGTGAACTAGCAGAGGTGCACAGCTGGTCCAGCCTGTCTAGAGTGTTGAAGAACAAAAGGCTGGTGCATTTGTAGTAATTTGGTATCCAATAAAAAACCAAGTTATTACCTCAATAACTACTGCTACAATATTCCAAAATATGGAAAATATTTGTAGAGTGAAGTTGTGTCTCCTGATTAGAGTTAGGCTTTTGGGCTCAAGGCAACACAGGACTGTATCTTAGTCATTTATGACCCACGCTCAAGGTTGTTAAAGTGCCCTGCTAATCAAATATCAAACAGTGTTTGGGTGTGATGCCCATGAATTCCTTAAGTCTTTCCTTTAGATGCACTGGACTTTGAATCACATTCCGACTGTGTTCTACTATAGAAACACAAGCATACTTCAACTGAAAACTTTGGAATTTACGATACTAGAAGTCAGGTGTGAGAATTTCATTACATTGGCTGTGATCCCACCTGCGTGAAGGATTAACTGTGGCTGAGACGTAACAATGAAGCCTCACCCTCTTTGAATTACTGACGCCTTCAATCCAAAATGTCAGTTTCACAAATGGGGAGAGTACTGTAAGGAGGTGAAAACTCATCATGGAGATTTGGAATTACCTCTGGCATTTCATTTTCTCTCTTCTTCTGTGTAAGTTAAAATCTATTTCACTATTTGCATTTGCAGTATATTTTAGAGGATGTCCTGGAGATAGATTTGAAACAATAATTTGGGAGAGAGCTGGCTAAAAATCAATACAAAATAAATATACATTGTTTATAGTTAAAATGTATTTATCTTAAATGTATATTTCAAAACTGCAAATGAATAAATGAGTGAGAGAAAAATATGTGGATCTAAAAATGGAATGTGTGGTGTATGAGCAGATTTTATGATGTTTCTTGGCCTTGAATCTTAAATTCTACAGTTATGAGATCAATGAATGATCTATTTTGCTAATTATTCTCTCCTGAGAGACTCTGTAGAAAGAGAAAGATAAGAAAATATGGGCTGGGTTATAATACGCTGTTTTCCCAATGTACTGCAAGAGAAGCTTGAAATAATATCTAGAAATTCAAAGGGTTCTCTTATTTATTCTTACTGTCCAGTTCTGTGACATTCAGTGCAGATGACAGTACATTTCTTCCATTTTTTTTCCCTATTTTCTCTTAAGAGTCCAAAGGATACATATAGAGAATCATACAATTTGAGCTGTGTTGGGATGCAGAAAAATTACTGATCTGCAGGATGAATTTTGCAGAATTTGTATACATTATGTGCTGTTATGCCTATGTCAAATTGTATGATTAATGCAACCTTGATTTTAGAGATACATAGAGCCAAAACAACTTAAATTTTTGGTAGAGCTATTGCAGTACACCTGTGTGAGGATACTCAAAGCTTTACACAGCTGAAAATAAAAGAGCTAGGAAAACAACAAAGTGTTGTTAAGGAACCGTATTAAAACAAGACAGCAGATCATGTGTTTCTAGAAGGAACACAAAAAACACTTGAAACCAAAATAAAATTAGAGGGGCACGTAAATGAAAGGGATTTGAATTAGTGTGTATACAATCAGAACTGAAACAGGACTTGTTTTTTCTTTTAAGGAGTATAAAAATATTACATTTTTCAGATTGCAAACAATAGTAGTCATTACTGTTTCATAATTAGAGATAGAAGAAAACACAGGAAATAAATGAATTTTCTCTCAAGATAATCAATGATTTAGGTTTTGAAAAAACACTCATCTCCCCTGCCTGAAACGAAGTGTGCAATGAAGATGTACATATCTCACAAAGCAGGGGATTTTAAATAATGACTACAAAGGACTAAAGAAGAGAAAATTTTGCAAATATAATTGCAGTCTTTGGAAAACAGCTATAAAAACGCTATAAAATTGCAGTATAAAGACATATGCAAAAATTGTAGTTAGAGAGATTAAAGAAATTAAAACAAAAAAAAACACAACATAAACAGGAAGCAGATCAATACAAAGTGTCAGTATAAATGTTAAAAAAAAAAAAGATGTAGAAGGCTAAAAGGACAACAAAACTAGATACATACAAAGGGAAATAAAAGAGAAATCCAGGTCACTGGGGAGGAATTAATAGAGTTTAAAAAAAAAAAGAAAATGAAGGAGAAGAATAGAACAAAACTGAAGAAAAAAATATCTTAAAACATGAGTGTCCAAACTTTTGGTTTGACAGTACTGCATTCTGTGAAGAGGAGCTGTCCCGGGCTGCATATAAAATATATAAAATAGTTGATGTATCTAAGTATCTAAGTTGATGTATCTTTTATTTTTAACATAAAAAAGTATTAAAACATGGGGGGGGGGGGGGGGGGGGGGGGGGGGGGTCAACAACAAAAAAAGGAAGCAACCAGAATTGGAAACTTGTGGGGTATTTGCAATTCTTTGTGAAACTAGAGCATCAGATGGGTTTGATAGAAGCTGTTGTGATTCTAGGCGAATTCCTCAGGTGCTTCTCAGAGATTTTTGATGAAATTTTACACATTAGGTGCTTAATACATGAAAATAAATGTTAACAAATGTAAGTACAGTGAAAAATATATTATTTGACTAAGGCATGATTGTGAAGAAAGGTAAGCTAGGTAAGCTGGTAAGCTAGGGCTTACAGAAGTCCAGTATGAAAGCATGAGAAAACTTTGGAGTTGAATATCTGATTGATATTCTGTGCATTGAAATTGAAAATTCAAGGCTGATGTATACTGAATGTTGATTGAAAATGGAATCACTTCCCATTTTCCATACCAAAATGTACCATAAAATGGAAGACATTTTTGAAAATATTGAAACCTATTCTCAAAATTCTTTATCAAAATGAAAAGAAAAACGTAATAATTTTCAATGTTCACAGGAAAGCTTTTAGCCAAAATGCCAAAATAAAAAAAAATTATTTGCCAAAAGCTGAGTTAGAATGGCATTATGACAGGATCTTTCATGGATTTCAGCTCAGAGAGTGCTGAAAAAAAAAACAGTTGTTGATTGCTGCTAAGTGACAAGCAAGTGCGAGAGTCTGAGAGACACAGTGTCAAAGAGCCATTGACATAGTGGCGTGAGACATGAGATGGCTCAACAGTGGGCTCTGTTAGAACTCATGTAGCCTGCAACAATTTGGTGAGACACAAGAACCATAAAAGAAAAATAAAAAAGTGAGCTTACTCAGAATATTTAAGAAGTAAAACAAACTACATTAAAAAAAAAAAGAAAAAAATTGTAATCTAAGAAGAAAAATAAAGAGAATAAAGTGATTTTAGAAATATAAAACGAACAACGTAGAAATGACATAAAAGAAATGAAAAAAAAATAATAAACCCAAGAAACTATTTTACTAATTCTAATATTCTTGTCAGCAGTATCAGAAGCTAAAACAGAAAACCTAACAGAACACACAACGAAAAGCAAAAACAAGGCGAGTGACAATGATGCCCGAAGGTCAACAATGACAACCAGTTTCCTCTTCACAACATCTTCGACGGCTGCGTCCCTGGCCACGACGAACGGCAGAGGAGCGCAGACGGAGCACAACCCCACGATGCTGTCTGGGACCGGGAGCTCACCGGGGGTTTCTGGCGGTAGCCAGGCCACCAGTGCCGCTTCCACAACACTGGAGCCTGGCACCAGCTCCACAGGCATTGCCCCGGCGAGTGGCACTGTTGGCTCTGGGTCTCCCGTGCCCAGCTCGGCAGCTGCCAGTGACTCTTCTTCGCTGGCGGGCTCCCCACCTCTGCCATCCAGCAGCACGCCAAGCAGCAGCCCTGAAAACACTGAAGCTGGGCAGACCAGGACATCGCAGCCTTCTACAGCGGAAACATCCCCACGTCCAGCGTCCTCTGCTGCTAGTGCTGGGGCTGGAACTGTGCAGCCCACAACTGCGCAACCACAGGGGCAGGCCACGGCTCAGATTGCATCCACATCACAGTTCACAGGCAGCCCGTTGCCTACCCCGGCTCCGACGTCAGCTCTGAGCAAAGCCACCACTCATGCTAGCACAGGTGCAATTCCAACGGCAGCCCACCTGAGTGGCACGACGGCTGACCTGCAGGACCAGACATCCAGTTTCCTCTTCACAACATCTTCGACTGCTGCGTCCCTGGCCACGACGAACGGCAGAGGAGCGCAGACGGAGCACAACCCCACGATGCTGTCTGGGACCGGGAGCTCACCGGGGGTTTCTGGCGGTAGCCAGGCCACCAGTGCCGCTTCCACAACACTGGAGCCTGGCACCAGCTCCACAGGCATTGCCCCGGCGAGTGGCACTGTTGGCTCTGGGTCTCCCGTGCCCAGCTCGGCAGCTGCCAGTGACTCTTCTTCGCTGGCGGGCTCCCCACCTCTGCCATCCAGCAGCACGCCAAGCAGCAGCCCTGAAAACACTGAAGCTGGGCAGACCAGGACATCGCAGCCTTCTACAGCGGAAACATCCCCACGTCCAGCGTCCTCTGCTGCTAGTGCTGGGGCTGGAACTGTGCAGCCCACAACTGCGCAACCACAGGGGCAGGCCACGGCTCAGATTGCATCCACATCACAGTTCACAGGCAGCCCGTTGCCTACCCCGGCTCCGACGTCAGCTCTGAGCAAAGCCACCACTCATGCTAGCACAGGTGCAATTCCAACGGCAGCCCACCTGAGTGGCACGACGGCTGACCTGCAGGACCAGACATCCAGTTTCCTCTTCACAACAACTTCGACTGTTGCGTCCCTGGCCACGACGAACGGCAGAGGAGCGCAGACGGAGCACAACCCCACGATGCTGTCTGGGACCGGGAGCTCACCGGGGGTTTCTGGCGGTAGCCAGGCCACCAGTGCCGCTTCCACAACACTGGAGCCTGGCACCAGCTCCATAGGCATTGCCCCGGCGAGTGGCACTGTTGGCTCTGGGTCTCCCGTGCCCAGCTCGGCAGCTGCCAGTGACTCTTCTTCGCTGGCGGGCTCCCCACCTCTGCCATCCAGCAGCACGCCAAGCAGCAGCCCTGAAAACACTGAAGCTGGGCAGACCAGGACATCGCAGCCTTCTACAGCGGAAACATCCCCACGTCCAGCGTCCTCTGCTGCTAGTGCTGGGGCTGGAACTGTGCAGCCCACAACTGCGCAACCACAGGGGCAGGCCACGGCTCAGATTGCATCCACATCACAGTTCACAGGCAGCCCGTTGCCTACCCCGGCTCCGACGTCAGCTCTGAGCAAAGCCACCACTCATGCTAGCACAGGTGCAATTCCAACGGCAGCCCACCTGAGTGGCACGACGGCTGACCTGCAGGACCAGACATCCAGTTTCCTCTTCACAACATCTTCGACTGCTGCGTCCCTGGCCACGACGAACGGCAGAGGAGCGCAGACGGAGCACAACCCCACGATGCTGTCTGGGACCGGGAGCTCACCGGGGGTTTCTGGCGGTAGCCAGGCCACCAGTGCCGCTTCCACAACACTGGAGCCTGGCACCAGCTCCACAGGCATTGCCCCGGCGAGTGGCACTGTTGGCTCTGGGTCTCCCGTGCCCAGCTCGGCAGCTGCCAGTGACTCTTCTTCGCTGGCGGGCTCCCCACCTCTGCCATCCAGCAGCACGCCAAGCAGCAGCCCTGAAAACACTGAAGCTGGGCAGACCAGGACATCGCAGCCTTCTACAGCGGAAACATCCCCACGTCCAGCGTCCTCTGCTGCTAGTGCTGGGGCTGGAACTGTGCAGCCCACAACTGCGCAACCACAGGGGCAGGCCACGGCTCAGATTGCATCCACATCACAGTTCACAGGCAGCCCGTTGCCTACCCCGGCTCCGACGTCAGCTCTGAGCAAAGCCACCACTCATGCTAGCACAGGTGCAATTCCAACGGCAGCCCACCTGAGTGGCACGACGGCTGACCTGCAGGACCAGACATCCAGTTTCCTCTTCACAACATCTTCGACTGCTGCGTTCCTGGCCACGACGAACGGCAGAGGAGCGCAGACGGAGCACAACTCCACGATGCTGTCTGGGACCGGGAGCTCACCGGGGGTTTCTGGCGGTAGCCAGGCCACCAGTGCCGCTTCCACAACACTGGAGCCTGGCACCAGCTCCACAGGCATTGCCCCGGCGAGTGGCACTGTTGGCTCTGGGTCTCCCGTGCCCAGCTCGGCAGCTGCCAGTGACTCTTCTTCGCTGGCGGGCTCCCCACCTCTGCCATCCAGCAGCACGCCAAGCAGCAGCCCTGAAAACACTGAAGCTGGGCAGACCAGGACATCGCAGCCTTCTACAGCGGAAACATCCCCACGTCCAGCGTCCTCTGCTGCTAGTGCTGGGGCTGGAACTGTGCAGCCCACAACTGCGCAACCACAGGGGCAGGCCACGGCTCAGATTGCATCCACATCACAGTTCACAGGCAGCCCGTTGCCTACCCCGGCTCCGACGTCAGCTCTGAGCAAAGCCACCACTCATGCTAGCACAGGTGCAATTCCAACGGCAGCCCACCTGAGTGGCACGACGGCTGACCTGCAGGACCAGACATCCAGTTTCCTCTTCACAACATCTTCGACTGCTGCGTCCCTGGCCACGACGAACGGCAGAGGAGCGCAGACGGAGCACAACCCCACGATGCTGTCTGGGACCGGGAGCTCACCGGGGGTTTCTGGCGGTAGCCAGGCCACCAGTGCCGCTTCCACAACACTGGAGCCTGGCACCAGCTCCACAGGCATTGCCCCGGCGAGTGGCACTGTTGGCTCTGGGTCTCCCGTGCCCAGCTCGGCAGCTGCCAGTGACTCTTCTTCGCTGGCGGGCTCCCCACCTCTGCCATCCAGCAGCACGCCAAGCAGCAGCCCTGAAAACACTGAAGCTGGGCAGACCAGGACATCGCAGCCTTCTACAGCGGAAACATCCCCACGTCCAGCGTCCTCTGCTGCTAGTGCTGGGGCTGGAACTGTGCAGCCCACAACTGCGCAACCACAGGGGCAGGCCACGGCTCAGATTGCATCCACATCACAGTTCACAGGCAGCCCGTTGCCTACCCCGGCTCCGACGTCAGCTCTGAGCAAAGCCACCACTCATGCTAGCACAGGTGCAATTCCAACGGCAGCCCACCTGAGTGGCACGACGGCTGACCTGCAGGACCAGACATCCAGTTTCCTCTTCACAACATCTTCGACTGCTGCGTCCCTGGCCACGACGAACGGCAGAGGAGCGCAGACGGAGCACAACCCCACGATGCTGTCTGGGACCGGGAGCTCACCGGGGGTTTCTGGCGGTAGCCAGGCCACCAGTGCCGCTTCCACAACACTGGAGCCTGGCACCAGCTCCACAGGCATTGCCCCGGCGAGTGGCACTGTTGGCTCTGGGTCTCCCGTGCCCAGCTCGACAGCTGCCAGTGACTCTTCTTCGCTGGCGGGCTCCCCACCTCTGCCATCCAGCAGCACGCCAAGCAGCAGCCCTGAAAACACTGAAGCTGGGCAGACCAGGACATCGCAGCCTTCTACAGCGGAAACATCCCCACGTCCAGCGTCCTCTGCTGCTAGTGCTGGGGCTGGAACTGTGCAGCCCACAACTGCGCAACCACAGGGGCAGGCCACGGCTCAGATTGCATCCACATCACAGTTCACAGGCAGCCCGTTGCCTACCCCGGCTCCGACGTCAGCTCTGAGCAAAGCCACCACTCATGCTAGCACAGGTGCAATTCCAACGGCAGCCCACCTGAGTGGCACGACGGCTGACCTGCAGGACCAGACATCCAGTTTCCTCTTCACAACATCTTCGACTGCTGCGTCCCTGGCCACGACGAACGGCAGAGGAGCGCAGACGGAGCACAACCCCACGATGCTGTCTGGGACCGGGAGCTCACCGGGGGTTTCTGGCGGTAGCCAGGCCACCAGTGCCGCTTCCACAACACTGGAGCCTGGCACCAGCTCCACAGGCATTGCCCCGGCGAGTGGCACTGTTGGCTCTGGGTCTCCCGTGCCCAGCTCGGCAGCTGCCAGTGACTCTTCTTCGCTGGCGGGCTCCCCACCTCTGCCATCCAGCAGCACGCCAAGCAGCAGCCCTGAAAACACTGAAGCTGGGCAGACCAGGACATCGCAGCCTTCTACAGCGGAAACATCCCCACGTCCAGCGTCCTCTGCTGCTAGTGCTGGGGCTGGAACTGTGCAGCCCACAACTGCGCAACCACAGGGGCAGGCCACGGCTCAGATTGCATCCACATCACAGTTCACAGGCAGCCCGTTGCCTACCCCGGCTCCGACGTCAGCTCTGAGCAAAGCCACCACTCATGCTAGCACAGGTGCAATTCCAACGGCAGCCCACCTGAGTGGCACGACGGCTGACCTGCAGGACCAGACATCCAGTTTCCTCTTCACAACATCTTCGACTGCTGCGTCCCTGGCCACGACGAACGGCAGAGGAGCGCAGACGGAGCACAACCCCACGATGCTGTCTGGGACCGGGAGCTCACCGGGGGTTTCTGGCGGTAGCCAGGCCACCAGTGCCGCTTCCACAACACTGGAGCCTGGCACCAGCTCCACAGGCATTGCCCCGGCGAGTGGCACTGTTGGCTCTGGGTCTCCCGTGCCCAGCTCGACAGCTGCCAGTGACTCTTCTTCGCTGGCGGGCTCCCCACCTCTGCCATCCAGCAGCACGCCAAGCAGCAGCCCTGAAAACACTGAAGCTGGGCAGACCAGGACATCGCAGCCTTCTACAGCGGAAACATCCCCACGTCCAGCGTCCTCTGATGCTAGTGCTGGGGCTGGAACTGTGCAGCCCACAACTGCGCAACCACAGGGGCAGGCCACGGCTCAGATTGCATCCACATCACAGTTCACAGGCAGCCCGTTGCCTACCCCGGCTCCGACGTCAGCTCTGAGCAAAGCCACCACTCATGCTAGCACAGGTGCAATTCCAACGGCAGCCCACCTGAGTGGCACGACGGCTGACCTGCAGGACCAGACATCCAGTTTCCTCTTCACAACATCTTCGACTGCTGCGTCCCTGGCCACGACGAACGGCAGAGGAGCGCAGACGGAGCACAACCCCACGATGCTGTCTGGGACCGGGAGCTCACCGGGGGTTTCTAGCGGTAGCCAGGCCACCAGGGCCGCTTCCACAACACTGGAGCCTGGCACCAGCTCCACAGGCATTGCCCCGGCGAGTGGCACTGTTGGCTCTGGGTCTCCCGTGCCCAGCTCGGCAGCTGCCAGTGACTCTTCTTCGCTGGCGGGCTCCCCACCTCTGCCATCCAGCAGCACGCCAAGCAGCAGCCCTGAAAACACTGAAGCTGGGCAGACCAGGACATCGCAGCCTTCTACAGCGGAAACATCCCCACGTCCAGCGTCCTCTGCTGCTAGTGCTGGGGCTGGAACTGTGCAGCCCACAACTGCGCAACCACAGGGGCAGGCCACGGCTCAGATTGCATCCACATCACAGTTCACAGGCAGCCCGTTGCCTACCCCGGCTCCGACGTCAGCTCTGAGCAAAGCCACCTCTCATGCTAGCACAGGTGCAATTCCAACGGCAGCCCACCTGAGTGGCACGACGGCTGACCTGCAGGACCAGACATCCAGTTTCCTCTTCACAACATCTTCGACTGCTGCGTCCCTGGCCACGACGAACGGCAGAGGAGCGCAGACGGAGCACAACCCCACGATGCTGTCTGGGACCGGGAGCTCACCGGGGGTTTCTGGCGGTAGCCAGGCCACCAGTGCCGCTTCCACAACACTGGAGCCTGGCACCAGCTCCACAGGCATTGCCCCGGCGAGTGGCACTGTTGGCTCTGGGTCTCCCGTGCCCAGCTCGGCAGCTGCCAGTGACTCTTCTTCGCTGGCGGGCTCCCCACCTCTGCCATCCAGCAGCACGCCAAGCAGCAGCCCTGAAAACACTGAAGCTGGGCAGACCAGGACATCGCAGCCTTCTACAGCGGAAACATCCCCACGTCCAGCGTCCTCTGCTGCTAGTGCTGGGGCTGGAACTGTGCAGCCCACAACTGCGCAACCACAGGGGCAGGCCACGGCTCAGATTGCATCCACATCACAGTTCACAGGCAGCCCGTTGCCTACCCCGGCTCCGACGTCAGCTCTGAGCAAAGCCACCACTCATGCTAGCACAGGTGCAATTCCAACGGCAGCCCACCTGAGTGGCACGACGGCTGACCTGCAGGACCAGACATCCAGTTTCCTCTTCACAACATCTTCGACTGCTGCGTCCCTGGCCACGACGAACGGCAGAGGAGCGCAGACGGAGCACAACCCCACGATGCTGTCTGGGACCGGGAGCTCACCGGGGGTTTCTGGCGGTAGCCAGGCCACCAGTGCCGCTTCCACAACACTGGAGCCTGGCACCAGCTCCACAGGCATTGCCCCGGCGAGTGGCACTGTTGGCTCTGGGTCTCCCGTGCCCAGCTCGGCAGCTGCCAGTGACTCTTCTTCGCTGGCGGGCTCCCCACCTCTGCCATCCAGCAGCACGCCAAGCAGCAGCCCTGAAAACACTGAAGCTGGGCAGACCAGGACATCGCAGCCTTCTACAGCGGAAACATCCCCACGTCCAGCGTCCTCTGCTGCTAGTGCTGGGGCTGGAACTGTGCAGCCCACAACTGCGCAACCACAGGGGCAGGCCACGGCTCAGATTGCATCCACATCACAGTTCACAGGCAGCCCGTTGCCTACCCCGGCTCCGACGTCAGCTCTGAGCAAAGCCACCACTCATGCTAGCACAGGTGCAATTCCAACGGCAGCCCACCTGAGTGGCACGACGGCTGACCTGCAGGACCAGACATCCAGTTTCCTCTTCACAACATCTTCGACTGCTGCGTCCCTGGCCACGACGAACGGCAGAGGAGCGCAGACGGAGCACAACCCCACGATGCTGTCTGGGACCGGGAGCTCACCGGGGGTTTCTGGCGGTAGCCAGGCCACCAGTGCCGCTTCCACAACACTGGAGCCTGGCACCAGCTCCACAGGCATTGCCACGGCGAGTGGCACTGTTGGCTCTGGGTCTCCCGTGCCCAGCTCGGCAGCTGCCAGTGACTCTTCGCTGGCGGGCTCCCCACCTCTGCCATCCAGCAGCACGCCAAGCAGCAGCCCTGAAAACACTGAAGCTGGGCCGACCAGGACATCGCAGCCTTCTACAGCGGAAACATCCCCACGTCCAGCGTCCTCTGCTGCTAGTGCTGGGGCTGGAACTGTGCAGCCCACAACTGCGCAACCACAGGGGCAGGCCACGGCTCAGATTGCATCCACATCACAGTTCACAGGCAGCCCGTTGCCTACCCCGGCTCCGACGTCAGCTCTGAGCAAAGCCACCACTCATGCTAGCACAGGTGCAATTCCAACGGCAGCCCACCTGAGTGGCATGACGGCTGACCTGCAGGACCAGACATCCAGTTTCCTCTTCACAACATCTTCGACTGCTGCGTCCCTGGCCACGACGAACGGCAGAGGAGCGCAGACGGAGCACAACCCCACGATGCTGTCTGGGACCGGGAGCTCACCGGGGGTTTCTGGCGGTAGCCAGGCCACCAGTGCCGCTTCCACAACACTGGAGCCTGGCACCAGCTCCACAGGCATTGCCACGGCGAGTGGCACTGTTGGCTCTGGGTCTCCCGTGCCCAGCTCGGCAGCTGCCAGTGACTCTTCTTCGCTGGCGGGCTCCCCACCTCTGCCATCCAGCAGCACGCCAAGCAGCAGCCCTGAAAACACTGAAGCTGGGCAGACCAGGACATCGCAGCCTTCTACAGCGGAAACATCCCCACGTCCAGCGTCCTCTGCTGCTAGTGCTGGGGCTGGAACTGTGCAGCCCACAACTGCGCAACCACAGGGGCAGGCCACGGCTCAGATTGCATCCACATCACAGTTCACAGGCAGCCCGTTGCCTACCCCGGCTCCGACGTCAGCTCTGAGCAAAGCCACCACTCATGCTAGCACAGGTGCAATTCCAACGGCAGCCCACCTGAGTGGCACGACGGCTGACCTGCAGGACCAGACATCCAGTTTCCTCTTCACAACATCTTCGACTGCTGCGTCCCTGGCCACGACGAACGGCAGAGGAGCGCAGACGGAGCACAACCCCACGATGCTGTCTGGGACCGGGAGCTCACCGGGGGTTTCTGGCGGTAGCCAGGCCACCAGTGCCGCTTCCACAACACTGGAGCCTGGCACCAGCTCCACAGGCATTGCCCCGGCGAGTGGCACTGTTGGCTCTGGGTCTCCCGTGCCCAGCTCGGCAGCTGCCAGTGACTCTTCTTCGCTGGCGGGCTCCCCACCTCTGCCATCCAGCAGCACGCCAAGCAGCAGCCCTGAAAACACTGAAGCTGGGCAGACCAGGACATCGCAGCCTTCTACAGCGGAAACATCCCCACGTCCAGCGTCCTCTGCTGCTAGTGCTGGGGCTGGAACTGTGCAGCCCACAACTGCGCAACCACAGGGGCAGGCCACGGCTCAGATTGCATCCACATCACAGTTCACAGGCAGCCCGTTGCCTACCCCGGCTCCGACGTCAGCTCTGAGCAAAGCCACCACTCATGCTAGCACAGGTGCAATTCCAACGGCAGCCCACCTGAGTGGCACGACGGCTGACCTGCAGGACCAGACATCCAGTTTCCTCTTCACAACATCTTCGACTGCTGCGTCCCTGGCCACGACGAACGGCAGAGGAGCGCAGACGGAGCACAACCCCACGATGCTGTCTGGGACCGGGAGCTCACCGGGGGTTTCTGGCGGTAGCCAGGCCACCAGTGCCGCTTCCACAACACTGGAGCCTGGCACCAGCTCCACAGGCATTGCCCCGGCAAGTGGCACTGTTGGCTCTGGGTCTCCCGTGCCCAGCTCGGCAGCTGCCAGTGACTCTTCTTCGCTGGCGGGCTCCCCACCTCTGCCATCCAGCAGCACGCCAAGCAGCAGCCCTGAAAACACTGAAGCTGGGCAGACCAGGACATCGCAGCCTTCTACAGCGGAAACATCCCCACGTCCAGCGTCCTCTGCTGCTAGTGCTGGGGCTGGAACTGTGCAGCCCACAACTGCGCAACCACAGGGGCAGGCCACGGCTCAGATTGCATCCACATCACAGTTCACAGGCAGCCCGTTGCCTACCCCGGCTCCGACGTCAGCTCTGAGCAAAGCCACCACTCATGCTAGCACAGGTGCAATTCCAACGGCAGCCCACCTGAGTGGCACGACGGCTGACCTGCAGGACCAGACATCCAGTTTCCTCTTCACAACATCTTCGACTGCTGCGTCCCTGGCCACGACGAACGGCAGAGGAGCGCAGACGGTGCACAACCCCACGATGCTGTCTGGGACCGGGAGCTCACCGGGGGTTTCTGGCGGTAGCCAGGCCACCAGTGCCGCTTCCACAACACTGGAGCCTGGCACCAGCTCCACAGGCATTGCCCCGGCGAGTGGCACTGTTGGCTCTGGGTCTCCCGTGCCCAGCTCGGCAGCTGCCAGTGACTCTTCTTCGCTGGCGGGCTCCCCACCTCTGCCATCCAGCAGCACGCCAAGCAGCAGCCCTGAAAACACTGAAGCTGGGCAGACCAGGACATCGCAGCCTTCTACAGCGGAAACATCCCCACGTCCAGCGTCCTCTGCTGCTAGTGCTGGGGCTGGAACTGTGCAGCCCACAACTGCGCAACCACAGGGGCAGGCCACGGCTCAGATTGCATCCACATCACAGTTCACAGGCAGCCCGTTGCCTACCCCGGCTCCGACGTCAGCTCTGAGCAAAGCCACCACTCATGCTAGCACAGGTGCAATTCCAACGGCAGCCCACCTGAGTGGCACGACGGCTGACCTGCAGGACCAGACATCCAGTTTCCTCTTCACAACATCTTCGACTGCTGCGTCCCTGGCCACGACGAACGGCAGAGGAGCGCAGACGGAGCACAACCCCACGATGCTGTCTGGGACCGGGAGCTCACCGGGGGTTTCTGGTGGTAGCCAGGCCACCAGTGCCGCTTCCACAACACTGGAGCCTGGCACCAGCTCCACAGGCATTGCCACGGCGAGTGGCACTGTTGGCTCTGGGTCTCCCGTGCCCAGCTCGGCAGCTGCCAGTGACTCTTCGCTGGCGGGCTCCCCACCTCTGCCATCCAGCAGCACGCCAAGCAGCAGCCCTGAAAACACTGAAGCTGGGCCGACCAGGACATCGCAGCCTTCTACAGCGGAAACATCCCCACGTCCAGCGTCCTCTGCTGCTAGTGCTGGGGCTGGAACTGTGCAGCCCACAACTGCGCAACCACAGGGGCAGGCCACGGCTCAGATTGCATCCACATCACAGTTCACAGGCAGCCCGTTGCCTACCCCGGCTCCGACGTCAGCTCTGAGCAAAGCCACCACTCATGCTAGCACAGGTGCAATTCCAACGGCAGCCCACCTGAGTGGCATGACGGCTGACCTGCAGGACCAGACATCCAGTTTCCTCTTCACAACATCTTCGACTGCTGCGTCCCTGGCCACGACGAACGGCAGAGGAGCGCAGACGGAGCACAACCCCACGATGCTGTCTGGGACCGGGAGCTCACCGGGGGTTTCTGGCGGTAGCCAGGCCACCAGTGCCGCTTCCACAACACTGGAGCCTGGCACCAGCTCCACAGGCATTGCCACGGCGAGTGGCACTGTTGGCTCTGGGTCTCCCGTGCCCAGCTCGGCAGCTGCCAGTGACTCTTCTTCGCTGGCGGGCTCCCCACCTCTGCCATCCAGCAGCACGCCAAGCAGCAGCCCTGAAAACACTGAAGCTGGGCCGACCAGGACATCGCAGCCTTCTACAGCGGAAACATCCCCACGTCCAGCGTCCTCTGCTGCTAGTGCTGGGGCTGGAACTGTGCAGCCCACAACTGCGCAACCACAGGGGCAGGCCACGGCTCAGATTGCATCCACATCACAGTTCACAGGCAGCCCGTTGCCTACCCCGGCTCCGACGTCAGCTCTGAGCAAAGCCACCACTCATGCTAGCACAGGTGCAATTCCAACGGCAGCCCACCTGAGTGGCACGACGGCTGACCTGCAGGACCAGACATCCAGTTTCCTCTTCACAACATCTTCGACTGCTGCGTCCCTGGCCACGACGAACGGCAGAGGAGCGCAGACGGAGCACAACCCCACGATGCTGTCTGGGACCGGGAGCTCACCGGGGGTTTCTGGCGGTAGCCAGGCCACCAGTGCCGCTTCCACAACACTGGAGCCTGGCACCAGCTCCACAGGCATTGCCCCGGCGAGTGGCACTGTTGGCTCTGGGTCTCCCGTGCCCAGCTCGGCAGCTGCCAGTGACTCTTCTTCGCTGGCGGGCTCCCCACCTCTGCCATCCAGCAGCACGCCAAGCAGCAGCCCTGAAAACACTGAAGCTGGGCAGACCAGGACATCGCAGCCTTCTACAGCGGAAACATCCCCACGTCCAGCGTCCTCTGCTGCTAGTGCTGGGGCTGGAACTGTGCAGCCCACAACTGCGCAACCACAGGGGCAGGCCACGGCTCAGATTGCATCCACATCACAGTTCACAGGCAGCCCGTTGCCTACCCCGGCTCCGACGTCAGCTCTGAGCAAAGCCACCACTCATGCTAGCACAGGTGCAATTCCAACGGCAGCCCACCTGAGTGGCACGACGGCTGACCTGCAGGACCAGACATCCAGTTTCCTCTTCACAACATCTTCGACTGCTGCGTCCCTGGCCACGACGAACGGCAGAGGAGCGCAGACGGAGCACAACCCCACGATGCTGTCTGGGACCGGGAGCTCACCGGGGGTTTCTGGCGGTAGCCAGGCCACCAGTGCCGCTTCCACAACACTGGAGCCTGGCACCAGCTCCACAGGCATTGCCCCGGCGAGTGGCACTGTTGGCTCTGGGTCTCCCGTGCCCAGCTCGGCAGCTGCCAGTGACTCTTCTTCGCTGGCGGGCTCCCCACCTCTGCCATCCAGCAGCACGCCAAGCAGCAGCCCTGAAAACACTGAAGCTGGGCAGACCAGGACATCGCAGCCTTCTACAGCGGAAACATCCCCACGTCCAGCGTCCTCTGCTGCTAGTGCTGGGGCTGGAACTGTGCAGCCCACAACTGCGCAACCACAGGGGCAGGCCACGGCTCAGATTGCATCCACATCACAGTTCACAGGCAGCCCGTTGCCTACCCCGGCTCCGACGTCAGCTCTGAGCAAAGCCACCACTCATGCTAGCACAGGTGCAATTCCAACGGCAGCCCACCTGAGTGGCACGACGGCTGACCTGCAGGACCAGACATCCAGTTTCCTCTTCACAACATCTTCGACTGCTGCGTCCCTGGCCACGACGAACGGCAGAGGAGCGCAGACGGAGCACAACCCCACGATGCTGTCTGGGACCGGGAGCTCACCGGGGGTTTCTGGCGGTAGCCAGGCCACCAGTGCCGCTTCCACAACACTGGAGCCTGGCACCAGCTCCACAGGCATTGCCCCGGCGAGTGGCACTGTTGGCTCTGGGTCTCCCGTGCCCAGCTCGGCAGCTGCCAGTGACTCTTCTTCGCTGGCGGGCTCCCCACCTCTGCCATCCAGCAGCACGCCAAGCAGCAGCCCTGAAAACACTGAAGCTGGGCAGACCAGGACATCGCAGCCTTCTACAGCGGAAACATCCCCACGTCCAGCGTCCTCTGCTGCTAGTGCTGGGGCTGGAACTGTGCAGCCCACAACTGCGCAACCACAGGGGCAGGCCACGGCTCAGATTGCATCCACATCACAGTTCACAGGCAGCCCGTTGCCTACCCCGGCTCCGACGTCAGCTCTGAGCAAAGCCACCACTCATGCTAGCACAGGTGCAATTCCAACGGCAGCCCACCTGAGTGGCACGACGGCTGACCTGCAGGACCAGACATCCAGTTTCCTCTTCACAACATCTTCGACTGCTGCGTCCCTGGCCACGACGAACGGCAGAGGAGCGCAGACGGAGCACAACCCCACGATGCTGTCTGGGACCGGGAGCTCACCGGGGGTTTCTGGCAGTAGCCAGGCCACCAGTGCCGCTTCCACAACACTGGAGCCTGGCACCAGCTCCACAGGCATTGCCCCGGCGAGTGGCACTGTTGGCTCTGGGTCTCCCGTGCCCAGCTCGGCAGCTGCCAGTGACTCTTCTTCGCTGGCGGGCTCCCCACCTCTGCCATCCAGCAGCACGCCAAGCAGCAGCCCTGAAAACACTGAAGCTGGGCAGACCAGGACATCGCAGCCTTCTACAGCGGAAACATCCCCACGTCCAGCGTCCTCTGCTGCTAGTGCTGGGGCTGGAACTGTGCAGCCCACAACTGCGCAACCACAGGGGCAGGCCACGGCTCAGATTGCATCCACATCACAGTTCACAGGCAGCCCGTTGCCTACCCCGGCTCCGACGTCAGCTCTGAGCAAAGCCACCACTCATGCTAGCACAGGTGCAATTCCAACGGCAGCCCACCTGAGTGGCACGACGGCTGACCTGCAGGACCAGACATCCAGTTTCCTCTTCACAACATCTTCGACTGCTGCGTCCCTGGCCACGACGAACGGCAGAGGAGCGCAGACGGAGCACAACCCCACGATGCTGTCTGGGACCGGGAGCTCACCGGGGGTTTCTGGCGGTAGCCAGGCCACCAGTGCCGCTTCCACAACACTGGAGCCTGGCACCAGCTCCACAGGCATTGCCCCGGCGAGTGGCACTGTTGGCTCTGGGTCTCCCGTGCCCAGCTCGGCAGCTGCCAGTGACTCTTCTTCGCTGGCGGGCTCCCCACCTCTGCCATCCAGCAGCACGCCAAGCAGCAGCCCTGAAAACACTGAAGCTGGGCAGACCAGGACATCGCAGCCTTCTACAGCGGAAACATCCCCACGTCCAGCGTCCTCTGCTGCTAGTGCTGGGGCTGGAACTGTGCAGCCCACAACTGCGCAACCACAGGGGCAGGCCACGGCTCAGATTGCATCCACATCACAGTTCACAGGCAGCCCGTTGCCTACCCCGGCTCCGACGTCAGCTCTGAGCAAAGCCACCACTCATGCTAGCACAGGTGCAATTCCAACGGCAGCCCACCTGAGTGGCACGACGGCTGACCTGCAGGACCAGACATCCAGTTTCCTCTTCACAACATCTTCGACTGCTGCGTCCCTGGCCACGACGAACGGCAGAGGAGCGCAGACGGAGCACAACCCCACGATGCTGTCTGGGACCGGGAGCTCACCGGGGGTTTCTGGCGGTAGCCAGGCCACCAGTGCCGCTTCCACAACACTGGAGCCTGGCACCAGTTCCACAGGCATTGCCCCGGCAAGTGGCACTGTTGGCTCTGGGTCTCCCGTGCCCAGCTCGGCAGCTGCCAGTGACTCTTCTTCGCTGGCGGGCTCCCCACCTCTGCCATCCAGCAGCACGCCAAGCAGCAGCCCTGAAAACACTGAAGCTGGGCAGACCAGGACATCGCAGCCTTCTACAGCGGAAACATCCCCACGTCCAGCGTCCTCTGCTGCTAGTGCTGGGGCTGGAACTGTGCAGCCCACAACTGCGCAACCACAGGGGCAGGCCACGGCTCAGATTGCATCCACATCACAGTTCACAGGCAGCCCGTTGCCTACCCCGGCTCCGACGTCAGCTCTGAGCAAAGCCACCACTCATGCTAGCACAGGTGCAATTCCAACGGCAGCCCACCTGAGTGGCACGACGGCTGACCTGCAGGACCAGACATCCAGTTTCCTCTTCACAACATCTTCGACTGCTGCGTCCCTGGCCACGACGAACGGCAGAGGAGCGCAGACGGAGCACAACCCCACGATGCTGTCTGGGACCGGGAGCTCACCGGGGGTTTCTGGCGGTAGCCAGGCCACCAGTGCCGCTTCCACAACACTGGAGCCTGGCACCAGCTCCACAGGCATTGCCCCGGCGAGTGGCACTGTTGGCTCTGGGTCTCCCGTGCCCAGCTCGGCAGCTGCCAGTGACTCTTCTTCGCTGGCGGGCTCCCCACCTCTGCCATCCAGCAGCACGCCAAGCAGCAGCCCTGAAAACACTGAAGCTGGGCAGACCAGGACATCGCAGCCTTCTACAGCGGAAACATCCCCACGTCCAGCGTCCTCTGCTGCTAGTGCTGGGGCTGGAACTGTGCAGCCCACAACTGCGCAACCACAGGGGCAGGCCACGGCTCAGATTGCATCCACATCACAGTTCACAGGCAGCCCGTTGCCTACCCCGGCTCCGACGTCAGCTCTGAGCAAAGCCACCACTCATGCTAGCACAGGTGCAATTCCAACGGCAGCCCACCTGAGTGGCACGACGGCTGACCTGCAGGACCAGACATCCAGTTTCCTCTTCACAACATCTTCGACTGCTGCGTCCCTGGCCACGACGAACGGCAGAGGAGCGCAGACGGAGCACAACCCCACGATGCTGTCTGGGACCGGGAGCTCACCGGGGGTTTCTGGCAGTAGCCAGGCCACCAGTGCCGCTTCCACAACACTGGAGCCTGGCACCAGCTCCACAGGCATTGCCCCGGCGAGTGGCACTGTTGGCTCTGGGTCTCCCGTGCCCAGCTCGGCAGCTGCCAGTGACTCTTCTTCGCTGGCGGGCTCCCCACCTCTGCCATCCAGCAGCACGCCAAGCAGCAGCCCTGAAAACACTGAAGCTGGGCCGACCAGGACATCGCAGCCTTCTACAGCGGAAACATCCCCACGTCCAGCGTCCTCTGCTGCTAGTGCTGGGGCTGGAACTGTGCAGCCCACAACTGCGCAACCACAGGGGCAGGCCACGGCTCAGATTGCATCCACATCACAGTTCACAGGCAGCCCGTTGCCTACCCCGGCTCCGACGTCAGCTCTGAGCAAAGCCACCACTCATGCTAGCACAGGTGCAATTCCAACGGCAGCCCACCTGAGTGGCACGACGGCTGACCTGCAGGACCAGACATCCAGTTTCCTCTTCACAACATCTTCGACTGCTGCGTCCCTGGCCACGACGAACGGCAGAGGAGCGCAGACGGAGCACAACCCCACGATGCTGTCTGGGACCGGGAGCTCACCGGGGGTTTCTGGCAGTAGCCAGGCCACCAGTGCCGCTTCCACAACACTGGAGCCTGGCACCAGCTCCACAGGCATTGCCCCGGCGAGTGGCACTGTTGGCTCTGGGTCTCCCGTGCCCAGCTCGGCAGCTGCCAGTGACTCTTCTTCGCTGGCGGGCTCCCCACCTCTGCCATCCAGCAGCACGCCAAGCAGCAGCCCTGAAAACACTGAAGCTGGGCAGACCAGGACATCGCAGCCTTCTACAGCGGAAACATCCCCACGTCCAGCGTCCTCTGCTGCTAGTGCTGGGGCTGGAACTGTGCAGCCCACAACTGCGCAACCACAGGGGCAGGCCACGGCTCAGATTGCATCCACATCACAGTTCACAGGCAGCCCGTTGCCTACCCCGGCTCCGACGTCAGCTCTGAGCAAAGCCACCACTCATGCTAGCACAGGTGCAATTCCAACGGCAGCCCACCTGAGTGGCACGACGGCTGACCTGCAGGACCAGACATCCAGTTTCCTCTTCACAACATCTTCGACTGCTGCGTCCCTGGCCACGACGAACGGCAGAGGAGCGCAGACGGAGCACAACCCCACGATGCTGTCTGGGACCGGGAGCTCACCGGGGGTTTCTGGCGGTAGCCAGGCCACCAGTGCCGCTTCCACAACACTGGAGCCTGGCACCAGCTCCACAGGCATTGCCACGGCGAGTGGCACTGTTGGCTCTGGGTCTCCCGTGCCCAGCTCGGCAGCTGCCAGTGACTCTTCTTCGCTGGCGGGCTCCCCACCTCTGCCATCCAGCAGCACGCCAAGCAGCAGCCCTGAAAACACTGAAGCTGGGCCGACCAGGACATCGCAGCCTTCTACAGCGGAAACATCCCCACGTCCAGCGTCCTCTGCTGCTAGTGCTGGGGCTGGAACTGTGCAGCCCACAACTGCGCAACCACAGGGGCAGGCCACGGCTCAGATTGCATCCACATCACAGTTCACAGGCAGCCCGTTGCCTACCCCGGCTCCGACGTCAGCTCTGAGCAAAGCCACCACTCATGCTAGCACAGGTGCAATTCCAACGGCAGCCCACCAGAGTGGCATGACGGCTGACCTGCAGGACCAGACATCCAGTTTCCTCTTCACAACATCTTCGACTGCTGCGTCCCTGGCCACGACGAACGGCAGAGGAGCGCAGACGGAGCACAACCCCACGATGCTGTCTGGGACCGGGAGCTCACCGGGGGTTTCTGGCGGTAGCCAGGCCACCAGTGCCGCTTCCACAACACTGGAGCCTGGCACCAGCTCCACAGGCATTGCCACGGCGAGTGGCACTGTTGGCTCTGGGTCTCCCGTGCCCAGCTCGGCAGCTGCCAGTGACTCTTCTTCGCTGGCGGGCTCCCCACCTCTGCCATCCAGCAGCACGCCAAGCAGCAGCCCTGAAAACACTGAAGCTGGGCAGACCAGGACATCGCAGCCTTCTACAGCGGAAACATCCCCACGTCCAGCGTCCTCTGCTGCTAGTGCTGGGGCTGGAACTGTGCAGCCCACAACTGCGCAACCACAGGGGCAGGCCACGGCTCAGATTGCATCCACATCACAGTTCACAGGCAGCCCGTTGCCTACCCCGGCTCCGACGTCAGCTCTGAGCAAAGCCACCACTCATGCTAGCACAGGTGCAATTCCAACGGCAGCCCACCTGAGTGGCACGACGGCTGACCTGCAGGACCAGACATCCAGTTTCCTCTTCACAACATCTTCGACTGCTGCGTCCCTGGCCACGACGAACGGCAGAGGAGCGCAGACGGAGCACAACCCCACGATGCTGTCTGGGACCGGGAGCTCACCGGGGGTTTCTGGCGGTAGCCAGGCCACCAGTGCCGCTTCCACAACACTGGAGCCTGGCACCAGCTCCACAGGCATTGCCACGGCGAGTGGCACTGTTGGCTCTGGGTCTCCCGTGCCCAGCTCGGCAGCTGCCAGTGACTCTTCTTCGCTGGCGGGCTCCCCACCTCTGCCATCCAGCAGCACGCCAAGCAGCAGCCCTGAAAACACTGAAGCTGGGCAGACCAGGACATCGCAGCCTTCTACAGCGGAAACATCCCCACGTCCAGCGTCCTCTGCTGCTAGTGCTGGGGCTGGAACTGTTGGCTATATTTCCCCAACGCATATCTCATCGTTATCTTTGTCTACAACGTCTTTGCATCCCTCATCTCTCTCAAATTTTATTCCATCCACTTCTATCAAGTCAGCTTCACCTGAATTTTGCTGTGAGTGATATTTTTGGTTTTGTATTTTTTAATTATCTTTTATTGATTTTTTTTAATTTAAGAATTTGTCTTTTTTTTTCTTTCTTTTTCTTTTTCTTTTTTTTCATTTCAGTGTAAATCTTGTTTGATTCTCATTTTGTTTTCATATTTGAATCAGAATTTAATTTTTTTACTTGTCTTTATCTCTTTTTTTTATTATTTTATTTTAATATGAGTTTTTTCATACTGGTTTTCTGTCATTTTTTATATTTGTCTTTCTTATATCCCATTTTATTTCTTGAAAGTCAGGTTTTATGTGTTTCTTGACAGCCTGGTCTATTTATTTGTGACTGTGCACCTTGCTGGGTGATATGTTCTAGATGATCATTATGGTTCTTTTCAACACAGGGAAGTCTACATTTGTTTTTTTTTTTTTAATCTGGATCTGAGATTTTTGCTAATTTTTACTTTTTTTTTCTTTACTATGAGTTTTTCATTAGTATTAATGTACAGAAATATTTTTGTGCTTTTCTTGTTTTTATTTTGTTCTTCTTTTTTTTTCTTTTTTCTATTTTCCAATTTTTTTAAAATGTTCACCCCTTTTTTCCCTCTGTGATTCATATATGTTGCTTATGTTGCTTTAATTTTTGTTCTTCATTTTTTCAGGTAAATATTAAGAATGAAATAAAATATTACTGCTCTTTTTTTCTTTCACAAATTTATAATAAATTATGCTTCTGTTTTTAAGATTTTCATTTTTTGAGGGAAGTAATAAGCTTCCTGTTTTAAAACAAAGAGTTTCTTGCTACCCTTATTTGTTGTTCTATTACTGTCATAGGATTCAATAGGCGATAGCCCTGTGCCTGGTGGTGGTACGTGGAATTTCACATGTTTACAAAAACATTGCAGAGACTTTTTTTTTTTTTTTTTAACGCAAGGAGTTTTTCATTAGTGTTTTTTTTTCAGCACACCTACATCAACAACATGTCTTACACGGATTTGCTTTTCTTTTTTAGCTCCGGTTACTCTCTCCATACAGCTGGAGAATGTGAGCAGTACAACAATACAGTTCAGCTGGAAACCTCAAGGTGGCAGAAGAGACAGTCCTTATCTTGTGCATCTCTGGGACGGATCTATAGAAATGGAGAATAGAAACTTAAATGAAACTAGTACTGCATTTGAAGGTCTGGTCTCTGATCATGAATACCAAATATCTGTGAACGTTTTAACTTGCTCTAAGAATGTCAGCACGTCGATGACCGTTCGGACAGGTATTTCTTTTGAAATCTTTCCATTTTTTCATTAGCACACTAACATACACATGGCCTGACAGTGAAGGCCATTTCATTGGGCACTGTCCTGGACATGAATAAACTTTAAATTGAAATGTACAAGAAAACTGAGGCCAAAACTCCAGACACTAAAAGCTAACCTTCACATTTTTCATGCAACTAAGGTCCAAAGCCTCCCCTTACCAATCTGACAAATTCAAGATTTTGCTGAACTACAACCAATGTTCAACATGCCCATCTCTCACAACTCCACACTCCTCAGTTCCCAAACCTGCCCAAACATGCAACTTGTGTTCTCTTTTGAGTTCCCAGTTACATGGCAGACAGCAGATTTAAAGCCACAATCTTCCTGTAAACTAAGGAAATCCTGGAGTCTTGCAGCTCCTACTATTCCCTTTGCAAATCCCAGCTTCTTCTCCAGCAAGCAGCTGCCCTATGCTTACAAACGATGGCAGTAAAATCTACCAGTGTAGTTATCTGAACTACTGAAATACCTGGAGTCTTCCTCTGTCTTCCCATTGCATAGCATGATTTGTGATTTTAGGAGTAACTGTGTCTGGTACATGGAGCAACATATTGGAAGGAGCAATCAATGCAGTGGAGGTTAAGGGCAAGTCTGTTCATGGTGTTCAAGTTGCCTTGATGTGAGGCACATAGCCCAGTGATATCCTTTCTCGTGTAACACCTTGTCCTCTTCTCTCAATGACACATTCAAATAAAAGGTGAGGGATACACTGGTCAGTGAGTGGCACAAAGTACTTATGCGTTATGCTATGGCCATCTGGGGTGCAGGGAGTTCACTTGTCTACATTTACCTCTGGTTTACTCTTGCCCTTAGAGGATTTTAGCTGAAGAGCTATTTTTAAAGAGCAACTTTGCTTTTGCTGGTTATTCTGTCTTTTATATCTCCACAGCTGCTAAAGTCTTCAATGGAATGACTAGGATTACCAATGAAGACTTCGTGCCTGAATACCTGAACGAATCAAGTACAGAATTTAAGCAATTTGAAGCTAAGTTCACTGAGGAGGTATTTTGCTTAGGAATTCTAACCCAAGATTCATTTTCTCTTGCACTCTTTTTAATGTCAGTAAGCATGAGGATCCAGGTATGAATAATCTTTAGTGTGGTTATAAAAAGAATATGATGGTTATAAACAAAGCAACACTTATTTAGGCCTTAATTCTCATTTATGTTGTGGTCCTCTGAAGCCATAATTAAAAGTAATTCTAACTAGCTGATATATGTACTCCCCTTCTATAATACATGCCTCAAAATGAATTAGAGCAGCTTATTGCAATAACAATTCTTGGTGTTAAAGGAGAAAAAAGATAATAACTTAAACTTTTTACTTTCAGATTAAAAAACATCTGCCACCAACGATCCTGAAATTAATAGAGGAAGAAAAAATGCGTATTGTAATTAATAGCCTCAGGAATGGCAGTGTGATTGCACTCTTCAGCATTGTGTTGGATGAAGGAGAAAATTTAACAAAGACAGAGATTTCAGATGCTTTTATAGAGGCCCTTAACATGAGTACAGTACTGAAAGCTGATCTTAAAGAGACTGTTATAGAAGGTATGAATTCATCAACTTAGTAGTGTACCTTTCACTGATGGCAGAATTCAGTGAAATGGGATTTAAGTGGCACAAAGCAATTGCAAACAGTATTCTGTTCATTTCTTTTTTTCAGTGCTCATTTAAAATATTCTTCTTTTTCCATTTTGTTTAACCACACACTGCAGCAAGGAATAGTTGTCAGCCAGGATTAAATGACTGCTCACAAAATGCTACCTGCACTGCTGAAGGAGCAACTTATTCCTGTCAATGCAATGAAGGATTCACAGATAACAGTCCCCAGGTTCCAGGGAGAGTTTGCCAACTAAAGCAGAATCCACCTTCACGTAACTGTTTTATGTCTTTAAACTGTTTTTTGTCTGTCAGCTTTAAAAATTTGCATACAGCCTCCAAATTTCTATTTTACAGAGCAGATAACTACAGTGCCTCCAGAAAGTGCTATGGGTGGATCTACAGGAACCACAACTACTTCTGTTTTTGCTACCACATTCACACCAGGATCTTGCAGTGAGTAAATATTTAATATTGAACACTAGAATTTTTTTTTTTTTCTGAGATTAGTTACTGAAATTAGTTACAATAGTTTTGTTCATCAATCATATTGGCTATGAAGTAAAATTTCAAGACACATCTTCTTAAAGAATAGCCTGAGAGAGCCATTGGAAGCTGACATAGAAATATCAGTCAAGGAAATTTCTACATCTTGGTAAAGCCATCCTGAACACCATGATGTTCGTCGTGGACAAAAATGCCTACCTCCAAGGATAAACCACTTTGATAGACCATTTTTGTAATGTTGCTGTGAATCACATTTATTAAGTGCCTGCTTACTGTTCTGAACTTCGGGTGTCCTGCCAAATTTTTAGTAACCAATCCTCCTGATGATATCAAATGTCATTTTCAGTCAGATAGCAGCCCAACTCAGTACACTCATTGATCAGAGCAGCTGCCTTGCCTGTGAAGGGAGAGACTAGAAACAAGCGAAATTATACCCGTTTATGTTTTTGAGCCACCAAATAATGTATATTTCTTCTGACTGCTCCAAAAGTAACACCTCCATTTTACTATGTTGGCCCACAACATCAGAGGTGGATGTTGGTGATATGGCAGTGGAGGTTGAATTTTCCTGCCAACATTCTGTTCCATTTCCATCTCACATCTGCTATGTGACAGATGGCAGCAGAGGGGCAGTCTGACAAAATGACTGTTGGTTTATTTCACGCTATTTGGTTAAATACTAAATGTTTAGACTTGCATAAATGAACAGAATCCCCCTCAACTGCATGAATCGTTTTTACTTTGCAGTGCCAGTGCTCATTAAAGTTGAGAATGTGACTGGGGAGGCAATACAACTTAGCTGGAACTCAGAGAATGGCAAGAGAGACAGTCTCTACACAGTCTTCCTCATGGATGGAATCCAAGAAATAAATAAAACCACTACAAATGAGGCAACAATAATATTTAAATATCTGCTTCCTGGTCACGTATACACAATATCTGTGGAAGTATTATCTTGTGCTGAGAATAGCAGGACTTCAGTGAGTGTCCGAACAGGTATTTCCTTGATCATGCTGTCATTTGTTTTTAGTGGATATACTCTTAGAATGTCTTTTTGCAATGTGATTTGAAATTGATTTCAAGTACTACTAATCTTGTAAGTTTTCTTTATTTATCTGACTCATCTGCTTAGATGGGACTGCGTGGATTAAACAGGAGTTTGCAAGAGTAATTGCTTATTCTGTAAAATTTCTGATTAACCAGATAGTTCTTCTTTCCCTTGAAAGTCTCGATCACTCTTAATTTCTTCAAAATAGAAGCTTGAAGGTGGACAACTAGGATTACACACAATAATCCAGACAAGGTTGTACCACTGCGCTTACAATATCATTAATATTCTCATCTCTGCTGGAAATGTATTGAGCAATGCATTAGATACACATGCTTTTTTCATAGCTACATAACAGCTTTGATCAACTTAGGCAATGAGCCACTTTTCAGTGTCTGTAACCCCGGGTTAGAGAAGATTTTTCTGTTATTAATCCTCAAATGCCCAACCTTCAGTGAATATTTTCCAGCTTTCAGGAAATGCCATCCTACTGCTCTTACTTTGGTCTTAGCTTCATCAAATTCTTTCTGTACAGTACCTCAGTACTCCCATCTGCTAATGACACTTGCTAACTTTATGATATTAGAAAATTTTGTGAGAAAACTCCTGTATTTTCCAGCAGGATTTATAATGGAAATGCCAATCAAATTCTCAGTGGTTCTCAAGAAACATCACTAGTTATACCCCTTCAATGCAAGGCTTCATCTTTTGAAGCTACTGGTTTCCATCTTCCCATTAGCCTATTCCTTTATACACATTTTTTTTCCTCTAAAAATATTATTTAGCACTTTATTGGAAAAGATTGGAAGAGATCTTAATCAAGTTGTCAAAGGATTAGGTTATGTTAGCCCAATGTACTTTTGATAAAATTATATTGCACTTTATCATGTTTTCCCAGTCCCCGAGAAAATTTTCATTATTACTTTTAATATCCTTTGAAATATCTAATTTCTCTTTATGCAATTCTTACTTTCTTCCATCATTTCTTGCCCGCTCTATAGCACTCTCTTTTTTGCAACTGTCTTTTCCATTCTCTAGGAGATTATATGACTACTTTCAAAACCCTTCTAGGACTATTATTCTAGAAGTTAACTGTGGAGTTCCCTTTTATGCACTTCCCCTGCATACCTACCACTTGCCTCTTTTTTGATACACTCAATTGTCATTATCTGCAGTTCCACATTCTCAGCAGTAATCATCCGTGCACAAAGGCAATTCTCTTGATTTTGTTATTTATTTTGCAGATACTGTTTCCTGTTTCAACAGAACTGATTTTTGCCTATCACAGAATCATGGTTGTCCAGACTTAAAATATATCATATGCTCAAGTAGGTTTTATATAATTTTATTCTTTATTTGTTCGTGACTCTAGAGTATCATTTCACAATATAGTATCTTTCATGAGTGTTTTGTCATCTGCTGCCTTATGCCAATTCACATAGCATCTGAAGTTCACATTTCTTTGGTAAAGAAACTGACTTAATGTCAGCCTGAATCTCTATTTCCAGACAGGACTTTTCTGTGTAAAGTGTACTTCTTTTAGCTTAGAGCTTATCCACCTACTCATGAGGATTGAAGCATACTTAGTGTTTTGCAGACTCTAATATGCTGATCTTACTTCTGCTGAGATCAATTGGAAAATGACTGTTGAATGAGGGAGTGGGATATGCCCTGAATAATATAGGAATGATTAACAATGTGAGCATTGTGATGGCAGGCAAATTTGAAGAGGAGACAACTTTGAAGGTTCAGAAGCCAGTAAACACTTGTGTGATAGACTTCTTTCTTACTATTTGATTAGATCCTGTTTCTATCAATTAGTGTTACATACTGATAACATGAGAAAACAAAGTCCATAAAGCAACTGTAAAGTGGTGTCCCAAGGCTCACCCACTGTTTTCTTTTTCTTTCTTTTTCAGGCTACCAATCCTTTGCCTGCAGAGCTTTGTTAAAAAACCAGACATTTAACAATTCCCTTTATGACATTGATAGTGGAGGCTACAAAGCGATGTCTGAAAGTATCAAAACAGAAGTAAGTTGCTGTAATCTTGTTTGTCACCGCAAGTAAGCTGAGAAAATTTTTTGAAATTAGCAATGCTGATCACTTACATTCTTTGTTAAATCAAGATTTGCAATAGGAGAAAAAGATAATCCCTCCTCGATAAACTAGCACATGAATCACTTGCTCAACAACAACTGTATTGGCCAAAGGAGACAAATCATGCCACCTAGAGAGGAGGGGTACATTGCCTACCTAGTCTTCAAATGTGCAGTATTTAGTGAGAGATGATTTAAAATTCTTTTTTACAACACAAGCAACTTTCTATTTCCTTAATTTTCCTCTACTATGCTAAATGTGCCTGTGGAGAAGGGGGGAAAAAGTAGTTAAACACACTGGGAAATATGGGACCTTTACCAGTGGGTACTGTTAGCCCAGATCATCGTGAATTTTCTTCAGAGTAGTGGCTGGTGGATTGGAGGAGGGAATGAGGAGACTATATCAAGGAGAAACTGAAGAGAGACAGTGGAAGTTTAGAGATGGTGATGACTCTAGTAAAGCTGACATGTAGAAGCAGCAGACTTAGCCATCTGTAAGGGAATGTTAAAGAAAAGGACTAGTCAATTTACACAGCACCCGGGAATCCTGATACATGTGAATCCACTAGAAAGGTACCACTGTTGTAAGACTGAAATTGTCTTACAAACACTGTCGTAAGAATGGAAACACAAAAGACTGCTTTTGTGTAACCAACAGAGAAAAATATTTTTAGTGTGATTTTTACTTTTTACCTAAAAATCCCTATGGGTTTCATAAGCAGTAATTACTTTGTTCTCACAACACCAACTCAGAAGTGATTGTCTTATTAATTTTGGTGTCTCAAACTCATGGGTAGAGAATTGACTTCAGTCAGTTTAACAGGCTTCTGCTAACCTGACTGAATGGAAGAAAAATCTCTTTGTTGCCTTTTAATAAACTTTCACTTATCCTGGCATATTGCACTTTTCTTATTATTTCTACACTTTTCTTTAACATTTGATAAAACCAAAGAAAATGTACTATCGTGACTGAACATGTTGTCAGTTTCAACGTTGCCTGTTTTTTTTTTTAATAAATACAATTAGAATATTGAATTACTTATTTTAAATTCCACGATGATGCTACACTATAATTATAGTTCTGATTTTTTTTAACACTCATCTGCATAGTCCAGGTTTCCTTTCTAAATCTTTCTTCACAGTGGGCAAAAGAAAAACATAATCTTAGTGTAGTTTGTAGGGATGTGTAGTCTGAGATGGGGGTTATTCCAAGGAGAAGAATAGAGGCAGACTATTCTAGTTGGGTAGTAATTTACAATAGGGCAAAATTTCTAACAGCAAGTTCTGCCCTGATACCATGTGCATGACAATCATGCTCAAGGTTGAGCTGTTTAAAAAAAAATACAACAAGGGCAACTAACAATAATTTTAGAAACCTTATGCATAGTTTTAAGTACTTTTTTTTTTCTTTGCAGTTGGGTTTGTAGCTTATGGAGAAGGACAACTAATTCCAATGCAATACTGATTAACTAAACAGATTACTGCTTTGAAAGTCAAAGTCTGATGGCATATTTTCAATGCAGACTGCATTCTGCTCCACAATAATCCTTCCATAAGTATTTTACTGGTCTTGACAAAAAATGACTGTCATTATTCTGTTTGTTATTCCAATGAGACAACACTGAAAGGAGGAGAAATTCAGAAAGTAAATATCCTGATGCAATAATTCCTGCTTTATCTCAGTTGACTGACACAATGAGACAAACATAAATTTCTGTTTCTACAGATTGTTTCAGAAATGCGCATCAAATTGAAAGATGATCATTTTGATATTATGGTGCTTGGATTCAGACCCGGGAGTGTGATTGTTGATTTTATTTCTGTACTGCAAAAACAAGAGCCTGTTGATGTGGATATTGTGCAGGAATACCTAAGCCAAATATTAAAGAGCAAGTTTGGTGATCAAACTGAAGTAACAGTACAATGTAAGTGATGCTAAAAACATCTTTTCTGTAGTGGTTTGGGGATTAGGGGATCAGATCTTCTTCTATGTAAAAAAGCAGATAAATTAACTTCTTTTTAAGAGATTTGCATATCTATTTGAAGAGAAAGCATATTCCAACTATCATGTAGATTACAGATCTACTTTAAATAGCTTAGCTATTTCCATAAGAATGGATTATCTTTACACAGAAGGAGGTCTAGGCAGTGTGTAGCCATTTTTACATGCTCCACACAGATCCTGAAAGAGATGTGCCATTTGCGAAGAAGGGAAGGAGAATCCCTATTTCTTCTGTAGTGGCACCTATAACACTCTTCCCTTGGTACAGATGTGCTGGAAGGGTTCCTCTTGTCTAATGGACAACTCTCAAAAACCTTTGACACCTGCTTTCCTGGTTAGATGCAGTGTGGATTTAGTAACACAAAGTATTGCAGAGCTGCTGACAGGCAGAGGGGGAAAGCAGAAATTGTGCAAAGGGATATTCATCCAAAATATGGTATCTGTTGTTTACTCTACTGGTAAAGCCCTTTTTGCATTGAGCTGCTGTGAGTTGAGGTGGTTTCATGCAACACAGGTGCACTCTCAGACCTAGTTAATGTATTTTATAAAAGGCTGGCTAGCACTATCCTTTAGTCTATGTGCCCTTCCACCAAGTGCATCTTTATTACAGAGATGAGATATGTTTACACACCTTACAGCCCTCTCACTGTCTTCATCTGGAGCAATCGACAGACTAGCAGTTTAGGTCTCAAATAATTTTATAAAGTTGCTTGTGCAACTTTATAAGTGTAAGGACTGAGGGTTAAATTATGTACATTTTACCTTTTACACCAGTTTTTCACACCTTGGAGTAACTTTTTCTGAGGTGCAAACTGGAGTTGTCTTCTCCCAGAGCCATCCAGACATTTTCCACCAAACAAAACCTCAGATCTATTGATGACAGGTGCCACCAAGAGATCTCAAGAACCTTCATAAGGAGATGGATCCATAAGATTTCCCACTTAAAAAAGCTCTACTTCAAACAAAAACGTTTTTACATTATTCAGAGGTTTCAGAGCTGTCCAGAAATAAAATGCAGATGTCATTTTGGGCTCCAAGCTTTCCTACTCCTCCTTTTTAATAATTTCTAACTAATATCTCTAAAATGTGTTTTAAATTCCAGCTCTGTCTACTGGACAACTTCTTCCATCAACTGAAAGAAGTTCTTCCTGGAAAGTGGCAGTGATTGTCCTTGGAGTTTTATTTGGAGTTGCACTAGTGCTAATTTTTCTTCTAATATTGGTTTATATTTGGAAGAAGAAAAGATCAGGTAAATACCTGATTGAACCTACAGGACTCCTGGGAAATTTTGTCTACAAGCACTTGTAATGTAAGCCATCATTTTGACTTATATATTTTGGATACAGGGGAAAATTAATATATTTGTCTTAAAATACTTTCGTCTTTGTTAATCATTTATGTTAAACTAAGATAACCCAACCTTCTCCTTTCCAATGTCTTTTGCTGAGCTCATGAATTATTTTCTAATGAATTATCCTTTCAACATTACTCTTGGATAAGGAACTTCGTATTTTCCTCATAGGAAGTGGGGAAGACTAAGGTACTGAGAAACTCCTGTTCATACTACCCCTATTTTTTAAGCATTGCAATGACTCCTAGCCATTGGATTGCACATAAAGAGACAAAATTAGAACTGTTCAATATTCTTTTGTGTTTAGATGACATGTTTAGATGACACAGCAAACTGACTGATCTTTGTACCAATAGCTGGACACTTGACCACAAATCTGAGCCCAGGTGATTCATCTAACATGAGATTTTTATCACCATATGAAGATGCCTTTTTCTCTCCAGTGACTGTAAAATGGGCCCAGGACAGTTCATGTTTTAGCATATACAGCTTGATTTAGAGCCTGGAGGAAAGTGAGATAAATCTGGGCAGTATGGACTTGTCACAGATGTCTCTGGTGGAAAAGGAAAATTATCTGAAGGCTTCTGAATTCAAGGCTTAACTCTTGGGCTATGAAGAAACATATGCCTTCATGTGAGAAATGGATAGCATGAGAGATAGAAATGTCATTTAATAGGAAATCAGTAATTGAGTAGCTTGACTTCTTATTAGAAGATGGGAGAAGGGATAAAAAGCTTCATCTGGACTGAAGTAATTTGTCATTTTAATTTATGCCTGTTAAAGAAAGCTGGGCAAGAGTGTGTCATATAATACTGTTTTGCCTTGCCCATGATAATCCCAAAGCAGAGTCTGCTGAAAGCACCCCAGTGGATCCAGTGGCTCTGCACAATACCCTGTGTTCCAGGGAAATGGAAAGAAACAGCCTTCATTTGTTTTCACCACTCTCAGCTGCAGTCCCAATGAGCTTACTGTCTGCTTCTCCTGTGGTGTATTTTTCTCCTTGGAAAGTGCTGAACAAATAATAAAAGGCAGTATATTTCTGTAGACATGTTCAGTAGGAGTTACTTATTTAATCTCAAAGCAGTTCTCCCTGCGTCTGTGTATTTTGTCTGTATGCCAATGCTCAGCACTGAAGTACTGAAGCACTGAATACCTTGTGACGTTCTGAGACCCTGGCTCCAGTCCTCTGAGCAGTTCACGCCCTTTGTTTGTGCTGATTGCATTATGGTTAGTTAGCAAGAGTTAGAGTAGGGAAGTGTCCAGAATTGTAGCATGTTACAGGACACTAGCACTGAAAAGAGCCTCTGTGTGCAGTCAGGTTTTGTGTATCCTTTCCTACAGCTTCTGGATGAATCTTGCCAAGGACCTGGGCAAGCAGAAAGGTGGAGCTGTCTAGGTGCTGGCCTCAACCCATGTAGGCTGCTTTAGTTCAGGTTCTAATATTGTCCCAGTGGAAATCACAGCCAGCAATGATCTCTGTCCTGGGCTTAGAGGCAGTGTTGGTGTGATGCCAATGGTCTGTGCTGGTTGCATGACCACTTCGGTGTGATTAATATTTATTAAAAATTATTTCTTGCATGTTTTAAATACAGCTGATTTTTGCTGTTATTTTTCCTTGAATGGGAAAATAACATTTAACAATGCATTCTGTCTATAAATATAAGTTCTCTGGTGAGCTGTGCTGAAGATACCAATGAGTTCTTTTGCTTATTTTAATACTTTTTCATTCTTTTTGAGGGGTTTACTTTGAACAGCAATCTTATTGTTAATAAAGCTTTCTGATATCTTTGCAAACAACATTGAACTAAAGACCATGTACAGCAGGGTTGTACTATGGAATTCTAGGAATAGTCCTTGTAAAATGCCTTTATCTCTGAAGAAATATGGTATTTTAAATGTTCTTTTCCCCAAAAGTTTTACAAATAAAATTTCTATTTTTACAATTTTGTGTTCTGAAGGCATCTGTTGTTTCTTCTGTGTAAAGTGGACTCTCTCCAAGGCACACAAGGGGAAGATGGCCCCCTCCATCAACAACAAAGCTACCTTGGTCCAGTATATGATTTAAGAGCAGCACAATTTGTTTGAACTAGATTAAACATGAAAAGTTAGATCTACTGCATCCAGCATTTTTTTCATATTCCAAAAATACCCTATACTACCATGTTGTGGCATCTAGACACTGAGAAGTCTCTGAAAATAAGAGCCAGAGCACTCCCTTTCCCAGGGTATTTCTTCCTCATTTTCAAGTGGCAGTCAGACTGGCTTGTGTACATTTTCTGCTCTGAAATGTGGGGCCAGAATGTGGGACAGAGATGGCTGAGGATAAGATATCCAAAGTTACCTAGATAGCTGGCTTTTGTTTATATCTCCAGGGTGAGACTCTTGTCTAACCTGCTGTAAGGTCTATCACACAGGAGGAGAGAAGAATGCTTTCAAACAAAGAAACTCTGCAGAAGTCTCTGGGCCATCTCATCTGGGGTACTAACAGCATTTCCAGTCAAACGATATTCTCTATAAAACAGTAAAAAATAGAGGTACGATATTGAAATTCCTAAATATGGAAGGTAATAAACTAAGCAATAAGTGAGACTTCTGTAAGACAGCATGATGCATGTGTTAGTCTGAAAGTAGAACACTGACCCAACACACACCAACCATATCTTAATGTTTCAAACCTTTTTTGTGTCTGTGTGTGGAAATATAGAAAGTGTAGATAATGCGTATTTTACTCAGGTGAATCTCTGCAAGGTATATCCTCTGAAGTTTTTAGAGCAGTATTCAAATGAGGGTATCACAAAAGGTTCACCACAAATGTTGAGATTTTACATTATTTTCCAACAATTACAATGTCTGGATGTTTCTTTTTCTGGCAGCATTTGCCTTCTGGCCTCTAAAAAGCCTCATGACTTGATATTACTCTCGTGAGTGCCAGCAGAATAAGAATCGAGAAACATTTCAGCTCACTGTTTAAGATTTGCTATGTTGGCTTAGAAGACAAGGCCCACCTAACCCAGCATTCCAACTCCAACAGCTTGAAGATAAAAGACAAGCTACCTATTTTGTGAGCCTTATTCTATGTTGGGTGATATTAGCCTCCACTGTTCAAATTTCAGCTACCTTCTAAGTGCTAATCTGCCATTTCCATTTCGTATGTTGTGATTAAAGCCAAAGCTTTTAGGATTGTGTCTAATACTTATGATTGATGTTGTAATAAGAACTTGAAGAACTTGCTGACAATTCTTTTAAAATGTTAAAATGTGAAAATAACCTAGCAAAAAGAAATATTCCAATTGATAATCCAAATTCCCATTGCTTGTGTCCAGGCCTAGGACCCTCAGCAAAAGAAGGATGTGAAGCTGTTGGAGTGGGTTCAGAGGAAGGCCATCAAGATGATCAGAGGGCTGGAGCACTCCTCATAAAATAGGCTCAGGGACCTGGGCTTGTTTAGCTTGGAGAAGAGAAGGATCCAGACAGGCCTTCAAGATCTTGAAGGGAGCTTATAAGTAGTAGGGTGTGATAGTGATAGGACAGAGGGAAATGGCTGTAAACTAAACAGGGGAGATTTATGTAAAATGTCGGGGGGAAATTCTTTCCCCAGAGGGCGGTGAGGCGCTGGCACAGCTGCCCAGAGAAGCTGTGGTGCCCCATCCCTGGAGGTGCTCAAGGCCAGGTTGGATGGGGCCCTGGGCGGCCTGAGCTGGAGGGGGCAGCCCTGCCCAAGGCAGGGGTTGGAGTGGGTGGGCTGTGAGGTCCCTTCCAACCCAAACTATTCTGTGATTCTTACTCTGTAAGAATTTAGTAATCCCAGATCATCACATTCTGGAGACCCAAACTGATAATGTATCTGTTCAGCAACTACTGACTGGATCAAACAGGTGCTTCTGCCTGCTGGAAACATGATTTCTAATAAATAAACTAAATACTAAATAAACAGTGCTGCTGCTAAACAGAGGTTGTGCTTAAACATTTTTACTGTCTAAACATGTCTGTTTGTTGATTATTTCCAAGTGTTAATTGGTTCTTGAAGGACTCAGCTTTCAAACATTTAAGAAATAATAGGCTGTGCTCAGCTTGTGGTTAGAAAGCTTGCAGTGAGAGGCTGGAATGTGGCCAGCTCACATCCAGTCAGCTGTCTCATGCCCCCAGCTAAAAGTTTGCCTTGAGCTGCTAAAGCTGTTCTTTGCTCTCTCCCATCTCTTTTCAGTCATTCTTGCTGTCTGTGGAGACATGAAATTATGCTAGAACATAAAGCAATAATAGATGCTTGAGCCCAGAGAAATGAAAGCTTTCACTGCTTGCTTGAAAATGTCCTTTTCTAAGCTCCTCACAATCCTGCCCTAGCATCAACGTGAGTGCAGGTTAGATGGGACTTTAGAAGAGTCAGAATGCCTTTAGGAAGACTTGGTTCTTTCATGGGATCAGCATGTTGCCTTTGTGACCACTGAGGTCACTTAAGCCAAGTCCAGTCTAGTTTACTGTGGTTCACTTCTAGTTGTTCCAGTGAATCAGTGCAGGCATGTGATCCCATGGCACATGCGCACAGTCAAGCAAAAAATTTCAAAAACAAATAAACAAAAAAGAATCTCTGGGGTTAATTTAAAAAAGACAGGAGGAACCAGCTTCAAAGCTACTTTAGTGGCAATTCTTCTCTTTCTTCTAGCTTCATAAAGAAGGTTTTTGTTGGTCCATTGGTTGTTTTTTGTTTGTTTGTCTGTTTGAGATTGGATGCACATAAGACTATCTCTGAGCTTCTAAAAATCTTATTAATGCATTGATTAGACACGAACAGAAAACTATTCATGAAATTACATGAAATTACCAACTCAAGGTGCTGCACTGTGCAGCAGTACCCAGCAGATGGTGCTCCCTGTACCCATACCAGCTGCTCCATGAACCGTTTGCACTAAAAACTTCAAAAATTCCTAAATTATTGGTTCAGCCTCAGCAGCAGGGCAACCTGAAAGCTGACTCTCCTTTTAGTGGCCTTGGTAATGCACTTTAGTCCTGTCTCAAAGCCACCCAAAGTGTTTTCTTTTCCAGCACGTGTTACTCATAGCAGGATTACAGTCACAGAAGCAAGGGAAGAAAGTGTCTGTGGGAAACTCAGTGTGATCCTGCCTGTCTCTTCGAGTGCCTAAATACCAATATAAAGCATGGCCCTGAAACCATGAAACCCATGAAAACATTGAAATAAAAAGGTTTTGATTTGTTTTCCCCATTCACCCATCTTTCTTTTGTATGCTCTGGATTGATTCAGAGTGGCACATTGGCAGCAGATTAAGGAATTGCTTACGGCTTGAGTCAGGGGACTGATGCATTTGTTGGACTTAGACACTGCTGTTGTGGTGTCGTCACTGTGGTATGGTATTGACACAAGCTCCTAAACTTTAATTTGTCTCACTGCACCACCACGCATCCTGTTCTGCTGATTAAAAGGGTAATTGTACATCAAGTATGTTCAAAATATTAATTTGTTTTCTATTCTTACATTCAGAAGCCACATACAGTAGTATGGATTCTTAGTTTTTATTGATACTTCTTATGGAGATTTTTACTGAGTTGGCATCTAAAGTAAATCACTATAAAAAAGATATAATTTTATGAGCATGGCCAAATTATCTGAGTAAAAAACACCCTATAAATCAAAAATGTAATTAAATATTAGCTCTCAGCTAATTAAAAAGTCTGATATTCCAAGTGTCATTTTCCTTAGCTATTACTAAGGTCATTTCACTTGTCTAATCATTTCTCTAGTCTGGGGAAATGGATGGCTGCAGAGTGTTAGCTATCAGAGGATTCACTTGGCACTGAGCATTGCATACAAGAACCTGAATTATAGAATCACAGAATATCTCGAGTTAGAAGGGACCCACAAGGACATCTAGTCCAACTGCTGGGTCCACATAGGACCATTCAAAAATCAGATGTTATGCCTGAGAGCATTAGCATTATTCAAACACTTATTTACTACTGACAGGCTTGGTGCTATGACTACTGCCCTGGGGAGGCTGTTGCTTTAGTTTTCAAATCCTAATTAGTGTACAAGGAAAATATCCTTTTCCTTCTCTTCTGCTGCATGGTGCCTAAATCTGCGGGGTACAGCTCCTGCCACCTGGTAGGCTGTCCCAAAGGACAGAGCTCTCCCTGTGAGACCACAGCTCTGTCTATTCCTGAAGATGCAGCTGTATTTGCTGCTCAGTATGACAGGTATGAGGGCATTTATAGTTAGGAGAGGAAAATGAGATCCCTGAAACAGGATTCATCTGCCTTTGTTTTACATGTCTATTTTAGATGAGGTGAAGCCAACAAGAAATACTTTCATTTGTTGGGAGGAAGTGTTGATCTGCCTGCAGGTAGGAAGGCTCTGCAGAGGGATCTAGATAGGCTGGGGCCAATTGTATGAGCTTCAGCATGTCCAAATGCCAGGTCTTGCACTTTGATCACAACAATCCATTGCAATGCTACAGGCTTGGGACAGAATAGCTGTAAAGCTGCACAGAGGAAAAGGACTTTGGGATGTTCATCAATGCTGAGCCACCAGTCATCTGAGCCACCAGTTGTCTGAGCCACCAGTGCACCCAGATGGCCAAGAAGGGCAACAGTGTCCTGGCTTATATCAGAAATAGTGTAGCTAGCAGGAGCAGGGACGCGATCATCTCCCTGTACTCAGCTCTGGTGAGAACATATCTTGAGTGTTGTGTTCACTTTTGGGCTCCTCACTACAAGAAACACATTTAGGCCCTGGAGTGTGTTCAGAGAAGGACAACAAAGCTGTGAATGTTCTGGAGCACAAGTTTGATGGGGAGCGGTGGAGGGAACTGGGCTTGCTCAGTCTGGAGAAAAGGAGGCTCAGGGGAGAACTTATTGCTCTCTACAACCACCTGAAAGAAAATTGTGGCAAGGTGGGGGCTGACCTCTTTTCTCTAGTAACAGCAATAGGTTGAAAGGGAATGGACTCAGGTTACACCAGGGGAGATTCAAGTTCAGTATTAGGAAAAACATCTCAGAAAGAGTGGTGAGGCAGTGGCATAAACTGCCCGGGGAGGTGGTGGAGTCACAATCCCTGGAAGTATTCAAGATCTGTGAAGATGTGGCATTGAGTGGCATGGTTAGTGGGCATGGTGGAGGTGGGCTAACAGTGGGACTAGATGGTCTTAGTGGCCTTTTCCAACCTTAATGGTTGTATGACTACATGATTCTTAAGGGAACTTGGAGCAACATGGTATCATGGATGTCTACGTTATAAGAAGGCTGCAGGTCTTAAAAGAAAACCCCTCCCCAGCTTTTGTGCCTTGGAAGAAGGTGCCATCCTTGTCCAACATGCCACCAGCACACTCCTCTCACCTTGATCATGAGGGGACATCCTGTCCCCAACATACCTGCATTGGAGAAGATGCTCAGACACAACAGGGCATTACTGCACACACCCTCATCTACATCACTGTGCCTCTCAGCCTATGCAGCTTGCATGCAGAGCTGCAGCCAGCTCATGTGTATCATCAAAGAATGTGCAATACAGGCCCTGAAGAAAGTATAAGCATGTGCAAATTATGCAGGATGAGGGAGGAGGGAAGAAATAAAAGGATTAAAGCATGGAAAAGCTGAAAACTCTTTTACTGCTAAATTCAGGACTTGTAAGTGAGTACTTCAAGAACTAAGGAAAAATATTAAGGAGAACAATGACTGCTTCACTCCTTCATGAGAGATCATTATCCATCATTGCAAATTCATCATGCCTACCACATAGGGTTCCGAGAGTAGCGAAGAATCAGGGATGTGTTAATGCTCTGCAAGCCTGATGGGAAGCACCTGCTATGATTCTCACTGCCAGCAACCTGTCTGCTTCAGACAAGGAAACTAGCAGATGTCTCATCCAATAGACGGATGAACTAGATAGATAGATGAACCCCTCTGTCCCTTCTTTTGAATTTTTATGTGCATGGAAGGTTGAGTATGGCCCTGATATTAATAATGAGTGGGGGTCATATTGCTCTGTGAACAATTTCCTTAATTCAGCAAAAAGCACTGAAAGTCCTATTCAGATCAGAGGGAGAATTTCCAGCCTATTTCATACTTGAATACTCCATTTACCTTGAGTTGTTCATTCTCATGTTAATAAGTGCTACCTGTTTTGCTATAGTAACTTGGCACTTGCTGTGTTGTCATTTTGCAACATGATGGTGCAAAAGTGTGTAAGCCATATTTATATTTAACTTGCAGGAAAATGTGAACTGATCTGCCACTGCCAAAAAAAAGTCCTGCAAAGAAAGCCTGTGGGTCACTGTAAAGGGTAATCTGGTTTTATTTCACTTGTGCTACATCAGAACTGATTGGTATCCAAAATATGAGAAAATAGGGTTTCTTTCTTCATCCTACAGCTTGTATTGCAATTGTCTCCTTCCCTTTTATTAAATGATGTTTCCATGGGTAGCTGGGAACAGTTTCCCTTTTCATTTGTACAATGCAGTATGTAATTATTTCATGATGACTTTAATTAGTCATTCTTTCACTAAGGTTACAAGCACAATATTTAGTGATTTCTTTTTTGCTTGACTCGATTTCTTGACAAGAGAGCTGGAGGAGTTAAGGGGCTTATAAGAGAATGGAATGGCTATTCAATTTTGGAACTACCTCTGACACAGACTCAACGCACAAAATTGCTTGTCATCTTTTCAGCCCAAGAGCTTTATGCTGGAAAACTGCCAGAGTGAAATGGCTCTGCAGGAACCTGCTTGTTATCCTGTCAGTCTGCTCAGCCTCTGGCCGGGGAGGATGCTGGTGATGGCTTTCAATCCACTGCACCAACTGGGCTGGCGGGAGCTGGGAAGCTAATATTCTATCCAAGACCTGTTTGAGGGCTCCTTCTCCTCTTCACCTTCCTTTCACAATCAAAATCTGGTAAGCTGTTACAAACCTGTTGACATCTTCTCAATAAAATGACACTGAGACATTTCCATCCAAAGTGGGGTTACTTTGTTATGTCCCTCCTGCATATCCTCTTCTACTCAGAAACATTATCTGAGCTAAGTTCAGTGGATTACTGGCATTAGTTTGGGATGTCCATGTGAGTGGTCTGTCTTCCCTCAGTGATGCAACCTGCTGCCACTGAGCATAGGTTAACCAGAGCAATATTCACATGTGGTTGCGAGGAACTTTTCACCAAGAGTCCAGACGTCCACAATGTGTGCACAGATAAATAGAAAGTAGATCTGAATGGCTTAAAATAGAAAGAAAAGGAAAATAAAGGACTACTGGATACAACCAGTAGTTCATGCACTATGCAGAACGCACCTTGGTGGAAATACAAGCAGACTTTAACATGGGTGCGTCAGTAGTGAGCCATTGCCAGAGTTTTTAAAAATAGCAGATTGGTAATGCTTAAAAACACCATATCTGAAGCAAATTAGCTGGGTGCTTACTGTCTCTACTGGACTGGAAACCACCAGTTGCTGAGGGACCACTCATGCCAGTCTGCCTGTATACAAGCAAGACAACATACAAAGAGTCTGAGACAGACCTGCCATGAACCTGAGATGCCTGATGAATGCAGAAAATAGTAATTTAATAAATATTTCTGTTTAGTATTCAGAAAATAGCTGCATGGTGTAAGCTGATGAATTCAAGGAAGTACAAAGTACTAAGAAGTAAGAAGGTTTTTAGGATGGAGGTGGATGCTACATAGCACTTAATTTTACAAATTTTTAAAACAGTAGCCTGAATAGTTTCAATTCTTTTACGTGACTATAAAAATATCAGAGAAACTTAATCGAGTTGAATTAAACTTGGAATCCTGGGGAAATTCCATTATCCTTAATAGTGTTGCACCATAATTCAGAAAAGGCTGGGCTGGATTGGGTTTGGGAGCATGAAACCAGCTTGAGACAAAGTAATAATGATCTGTGCTTTCAATGCCATCTGCCAAGAAAACTGCCCTTTTCTGAGCCTGCCCCAGCCAGATCATGGCTCCCTACTTCATGATCAGATACAGCCCTGACTTATGAATATACATGCACACTCACATGTCATATAGCTACACTCTTGAGAGGTTTGAATTGGTATCCTGTGAGAAGCTGTCCAATACTATACAGTAATACAAAATAAGCTAAGTAGTTTAGCAAAGTGGTAAACTAACACATCTCAAGGCAATCATCATAGGGGAAACTTCTAATGGGCATGTTTTGATTAAGATTCCACTGGTGATAATGTTAGGCCTGAAGTGATTAAATATTTGCATCAGTGATTCAGAAGTAAATATATCTCCTCTGTTGATTAAGGTGTATGACTTATGCAGAACGGTAAACAAAGAGACTAGAAATGTTGCATGCAACAATCTTGACTTTTTGATAAGCTTGACCTATTTAAGTGAAATGTATTTAAGTAGCTAACTGCACAGACACACTTTTAGAAGCAAGGAAAGAAGGTCATGCCTACAGAATAGGATGCAGCATCCCAGCAGGAATGGACCCAGAAAAGGATTTAGCAATCAAAGGATAAGCAAGCCAGCATGAGCTCCCACAGTTATGCTGTTGTCAAAAAAGGTTAATGGTATCTTGGACTAACAGTGCATGAATGGGGCATAAGTAAGGTAATGTTCTCTGGCTATGGCACTGGTGGTACTGACACTGCAATACTGTATCCCATTTTGACATCAACTGTTCCTAAAGTGAGGCTGAAAAGGCACGAAAAAGTGCCACAAATGATAAAACAGCTGGTGAAATTGCCTTGTAGAAAGCCCTAAAGAATTCAGTTTGTTTGCTTATCAAGTAGAAGATTGGGTACAGCTTGTTATGTCTAAGTATCTACATTCTTGAGACCAGGGGATAGAAAAATACCAAACTGTAAAAGGCTTTTTAACCTGGTTACTTATACATACAAATAGTCAGGAGCTGTGATAGACATGTAAATACTCTACAGATTGTTTTACAGCAAATGGCAAACCAGTGGTATAAACTGCAAAAGAGGATCTTCCCCTTCTTTGATTTCATACCTTAAAATCAAACCAGAACATCTGTTCAGAAGAGAGTTGAATATTGCTGTTTCCCATACAGGGTCACCGCACATGACTGAAGGATGAGTGATATATAAGGGATCAGACTAGCAGGCAGGCCACTTAGTTTGACATGTATCAGTCTACCAGTTAATTGGGAAAGGCTCATTGTGAAAACGTTCACACCAGGCCTGTGGGCTGACCAAGGAAGACAAGTACTGAACATTGTGGCCATGAGGTTTGTGATGGTGACAAATTATTTTTGGGTCTCCAAGTTCACTATCTGCAAGCTTCAGTTAGCTGTGTCAGGGGCTCCAAGGAGCTTATTGATCCAAAGTGGCACTTTCTCATTCTGATAACCATGACATACCAGACTGTGCAGTTTGGCTGCCCTACAGGTAATGGCAGCTCTGCTCTCTTGGGAGGCTTCCCAGAGATCAAGCATCCCCTTCAGCGTGCATCACACATATTTCTTGTTCTGAAATGTAATCTTAGACAAAAGCATTACCAAGTGCATGTAACAAGCAGTACGCTTGTAATAAGCTTTCCAGCCTCTCCTATGCTCCTTTTTTCTACCATCTTGGTAGATGGATGATATAAGTGTGCTGGATCTCTGTTCCCCTGTCAGACTCATGGGCTACTGGTAGTGAGTGGGATGAATTTCCCAATACATCACTGATTTGGAGTGCTTTAGCAGCTTTCTTTTTTAACCCCTGAGCTAAAGAAGGACATGCAACTTCTCTATGAAGCTGAGATTCCAACAACCTGGTTTTGTTGCCTACTAATCATACTTATTATATTCCAAAGATTTCAGTGCTGCAGTGCAACACTGGATCATTTTTCTAGCTGGCACCATAACTGTTCCATGTAAGATGGAGCTTGAACCTGAGCTTTATATCCTTTGTAGTGGAGCTGCATACTCTGGGGTGAAACTCCAGACTTCTTGAAGTTGTTTTGCTTCACACAGAAAGCAAAGGGGAGGATGGCATTCAGGTCCCTTCCCCAGTTAGTGTTCAGATACATTTTCAAATAACTGTAATAGGAGAGACACCAAATATTTTCCCTACAGAATACTTAAGTTTCCCTGACTTATTCTAAGGACCCTGTCCCATCTCAACAGGCCTGTCCATGACTTTTCCTAAAACTGAGCAGAGGCAAAATTTGAATCTGCTTTTCAGCACCAGGATGAATGCTCAGTTGCAAGATTATTGGGTGTAGTGGGATTGGTGCTGTTTGCAGCTTTCCATCAGCAAAACATGAAACAGTGTCATGGCTAAGATTTCCCTTTGGAAACAGATTTTAAAGACTGAGTCCAAGTCCTCCAGGCACTAGTCTTTCCTTGGCATTTTCTTTGGCCTAACTTTTCCTGCTGGCTTCTTTGTATTCTTTTCCCAGGTGGCTGATGCTCTCTTTAGGCATTGTGTAGGGAGCTTAACGTGGTAAAAAGAGTTTCAGAAACCTGGTGCCACATCTAAATGTCAAGTTGCCCTGTGAATTGAGATTGAAGCCTTTTCTTCAGGCCACAAGAATATGTTCTTCTCCTGATTTGCTCACAACAGGGTTGCTGAAACTCCTCCCATTGGCTATCACTGTGAGCTCTATCACCTGCTCCTCAGTACTCAGACCCTGAGGCTACACTCTGTGCTGCCTGCCTGTTAGTGTGTAGTGTAGGGAGATGTGATGCCCCCAAATCCAGCTGCTCTTAGCTCTGACTTCCGGTCATAGTGCCTGCATAGTGCAAACCTCTGGTTTGGTTGTGTAGTTTATGCCCAGTCCCAGAGCACATTGATTGCTTGGGCAATTCCCCATTTTGTCTCATTTCTCCTTTTGGGAGGCTGCCAGATAGGGCAACACTGTAGGGCTGTCTGAAACAGCCTCTTTATTGGGGACCGTTTCCCTAGAGATACTCAGTCCCTATCTGCCTCCAGTGTGACGTGAGGATGACATTTTACTATTTCTCATCTCACTGTAACTAAGGAAAGTAAATTTACTGTGAGTGTATTATGTTGGTATCAACTGAAAGCAGTGAGTTCATATAAATTATGCTCCATCTCAGAGAAAATAACTCTATTTGTTTGAGCAGGAAGAAGGATGATGTGCTTTCTTTTTCTCTACTAGCATGTCTTGGGATCAGCTGGCTATGGTAAGTGAGGGTTACTTAAATATAAAGTAATGGACAATCAACTTCTGCAGAATTGAGCTAATCCGGTGCACCTATTGCTGGTTTTCTTCCATTTCACCTCTGTATGCTTGAGTTAAAAAACTCAGACAAATAACCTGCTTGTATCAAAGTGAATGCTGTAAGCCCTAGTATTTCCCATCAGTATAATAGACAGTAGCCATACAAATGAATTGCAACTAAAACTGGTAAGAAATAAATTGGTCCTTAGCTCTTGAATTTCTTGCCCTTGAATCTCTGGATATTGGAGCACTCAGCTATAAAAACAGACATGATATCTCATATAAAATAAACAGGTGACACCTCTTGTGTCATTCCTGAAAATGTAAGTTGAAGACAAAAGCGGACTAAGAACACAACTTAGATGGTACCCATCTCTGTAGCAGTGGCCATGGCTAATCCCAGCTAGGTGTCTCAAGTCCCTAGTTGATTGGGAAGCCAAGATGGGTCTAGAAGCCTATTCATCCTAAATCAAGGTAAATATTTAAGAAGACTGAATTTTCTTTTGTGGAGACCCATTTCTCTTTAGTGACTGAAAGGCTCTGCATGACTAGCTTAGATAACAATTTTCCCGGCAGCTAAAATTAGAGATGAATCCCACCCATTAAACAGAGGGTAACATGAAAGGAATGACTGATTATATTCTTCAATATTAAATAGATCTCAAGGCAGATCTGTTTAAACCGACTGACTGCATTCTTCTCAAACAGCACTATGAGAATTTTTCCAGTATAGAAAGGGAAGTATTAATGTCACGTACAAAAAGACATGAGAAAAAATGAGAGGGTTTATAATGTTGTTCCACTAAAACAGGGTAGGTAAACAGCAGAAAGGGAAAAGAATAATCTGGTCTAATTCAGGGGTTTATTGTGTTTTGTGAGATCTTTCTTCAAATTTCCAGCCCACTCCCAAAAAGTGCTGTAACTTTTTAGTTGGGTACTGAGCTCAGAGCTTGTAAGAATTTCTTAGTAGCACAGGAAAATCTGAAATGTCACTGGTGTTTTTTCTGACGTTATCATACAAAAGCCATGTATGGGTACTTAAATAGAAAATTATCTCTTTATTTCAAACAACTGTCTTCCAGTAAGACTGCATCATCATCATCATCATCATCATCATCATCACTGTTTGCTTTTCAGCTTCATGGCATCATGAAGACTCGCAGCTCTTAGCTGCCAGAAATGAAGGCTCTCAGCCTTACTTAGAATCAGATCATAAGAGCTTTTCTCAATCTCACCTTTTGGCTGTACAAACCTACTGATGTTCTTTTCACCCTTGCTGTATTAGATCTACAGGATAATTGGGGCAGAGCACAGGAAGAGAAAAAACATAATTCAGAAACCATCCAAAGCAATGGATATTTTGAAACAGCAAGGTGACAAACTGTCTGGGATGAACTGTTGTTACTGGGTTTTAATGTGGGTCAGTAACTGCATGTGAGCATTTTACTCATTGGAATAAGCTTCTTTCTGCTCACAGATCCTTTGGCTTTTTAGGTAGATACAGGAACAGTTCTGACAAGAAAACTCCAAATGCTTTTCTCGGGCAAATATTAAAAACAATGAAAATGTTTTGAAAACTCTCTAAATCTTTTCTCCAAAATTCCTTTAACTCACCCTAAACCACTTAAAATCAACAAGCTGCAAATAGTTACAGCCAAGGTGTGTATACATGTATATATACATATATATTTATATTTAATGAAAACCCCATCTAGAATATTTTGTATTTTATACTTTCTTTTCCTCATCCACCTATTTCACTCTTCTGAATTAAACTTTTCCTACATGTTGTACCTTATCAACTACATCCATGCTGGCTGCTGTTTTCCCCCAGGCTATACTGCTTCTCCATGTGAACTAGATCTTGTACAGAGACACCACAGCTATCAATAAGACACCACAATTACTCCTGCTGTAAATCTGTCCCCTCCTACTGCTGACATGCTCCCACTTTGCCCTGCCCTCCCCAGCTCATTTCTTCTTGTGCTGTCCTTTTTCTTTCCCGTGGGCTGCACCAACCCACTGCCTGCAATGCTTACCCTGCTGTAAAGCCTGGAAGCTACTACTGTTTCCTCATCTATTTTAGGAGTGAGAGTTTTGTTCCTGCCTGCTTGTCCTCACCTTCATTTGTAGCTTCCTTTTTTCTTTCTTTTTTCTTTTTTCTTTTTTCTTTTCTTTTTTTTTTTTGCCCTGGATTTTTTTAACATGGTTTTCTCTTCTCTTTTCTTTCTTCTCAGAGTTGCGTTCTTAATATTTTTGTCTGCAGGGACCAGGGGATCACCCTTAAAGCTAATGGAAGAGTTAATGAGGGAATGTAGGAATGCAGGAGACTGCTATTTTTAGCAGGCTTCTTATGTAATCATTTTTTTTTCCCTGTGTGATATCAAAATAGATACCAAATAGAATTCAGTTTCTGTGAAACCTGTTTCTATGTCTCAGTGTTTTACAGGAAGCTCTGGTAAGCACTGATACCGCAGCCACTGTGAAAAAATAAATCCCTGGGATGTGATCATGCACTCATGCTCATGCAGAATTCCCATGGACAGTAATATGAGTGATGGAGCCCTCCTTTGTCTTCATATTGTGCCCCACGTGAGGAGGGTTTGTATCTCCATGTCACTTCATCCCAAATAACATGACCTCCCTTCATGCTGGACTGGTCCTGGCGGGCAGCATAGGTCCTCCCAAAGCAGACAAACTGTGCATACCTTTCTCTGCAGAACTGCTTTGTGAACTGCACTATTCAGCCTTAGTGCCAAAAGCTGCTTAGAACCTGAACTAAAACTTTTGTTTGTGCAGCAGATTTCGGTACTCTCCATTTGTGCTGTGCTACAGTAGTTTTATCTTGCTTCTTCTCAAGAAGTTGAAAGGCAGGAGAACTAAGCATTGTGCTGTGGCTGTATCACATGGGCACTAAAATGAGGATATCTCATGCATTTTCTCTGTATCTCCTTCTGCCCAGCAGTCAAAATATGTGACATCTTTAAATGCCTAACATCCATAGCCGTATTTTACAGCCCTTTTCAGGTCTTATGGGAGATAAGTATAAAACATTTTTGAATCCAGTTCTCAGATCCCTGTTATGATTTATCTACCTTACACTCTTTCTGATAGTACCTGAGGGAAGGGAGCACCAGGGCTTATGGAAAATGGGCCCAGAGGGCACGTAACTTCAGATGCACAAGGGAAGGCTCCTGGCTGGGCCAAGCTCTCTGCCATTAGGTAGGGAGGCTGACTACTCGGACTTGAAATCTAGATGTGGATCTGTATTCATGTTGGAAGTGCCAGCACAACGCTAACAGCACACAAACACCATCCAGTGCACTTAATGGGCAAGGATGTGGTTTGGGCTCCTACTTAAATAGACTCATAGAATTGTTTGTGTTGGAAGGGTCCCTTAATGGCCATCTAGTTCAACTCCCCTGCAATGAATAGGGACACCCATAGCTAGATCAGATTGCTCAGAGTTCTGTCCAACCTGACCTTGAATGTCTCCAGGGATGGGGCATCCACCACCTCTCTGGGCAACCTGTGCCAGTGTCTCACCATCCTTACTGTAAAAAACTTCTTCTTTATATCCAATCTAAGTATCTCCTCTTTTAGTTTGAAACCATTTCCCCTTCTACTATCACAGCAGACCCTGATGAAGAGTCTTTCTCCTTCTTTCATATAGTCACCCTTTAGATACAGAAAGGCCACCCTCATGTCTCCCTGGAGTCTTCTCTTTTCCAGGCTGAACAGCCCCAGCTCTCTCAACCTGTCCTTGTAGGGAGGTGTTCCATCCCTTAGATCATTTTTGTGGCTTTCCTTTGGACACACTCCAATAGAAACACATCTCTCCTGTACTGAGGACTCTCCATCTGGACGCAGTGCTCCAGCTGAGGTCTCACCAGCACAGAGCAGAGGGGCAGCATCACCTCCCTCACCCTGCTGGCCACATTTCTTTGAATGCAGCCCAGGACATGGTTAGCTTTCTGGGCTACAAGGGCATCTTGTTGGCTCACGTCCAGCTCGCCATCCAGCAGGATCCCCACGCCCTGCCCAGAGCGGGGACAACCCCCGTACCCCAAGGGAAGTGAGCGGCTACGGACCGCGCTGCTCAGCCCGCGGCGGGGCCGGGCGGGGCCAGCTGGGCGCGGCAGGAGGCCGCTCCCTCCTCCCCTCCCTCCGCCACCAATCCGGGCGACTCTCGAGGGCTTCGCGCGGCGCCGGCGGAGCGGTAGCCGCCGGTAGCAGGAGCAGCAGGAGCGGCAGGAGCAAGCGGCTGGGCAGCGGGGCACATGGCATGCCTGATGGCGGCTTTCTCCCTGGGCACCGCTCTGGTAAGGGGTGACCTGCTTGCGTGCTTCCTCACGGGTCAGCGGGGAACGAGGGGGCGTGAGGGGCAGCGGGCGGAGGGCGGGGGGTGACCGTCGTCGCGGGGCGGCTGTGGGGTGGGGGTTGGTGGGGCAGCCCGGCAGCGGCAGCTGTAAGGACGGCGGAGTTTGACCGGCAGTTACCTCTAGGCTTGAGCTGCTGAAGGGGATTAGGGGCTTCTGCGGGCGTTCTCCGATGGTTCTCAAAACAGATTTGCGGGAGGACCGTAACCTCTCCGGGTCTTTGCATTATAGCATCGGCTTGGTGCGTAACGGCCTCGGTTTGATGAGAGAGGGAAGTTGTTTGCAGAGCGTGGGGGACCGTTTCACTGCCGTGTCTGCTGCCGTGTCTGGTAAACACCAGCAAGCGGTTGAGCGCTGTACGGGAAGCTGAGGAATACAACGGCGTGAGCTCAGCTGCGATGTAACGCTGTCTTTCAGTACATATGCTATTTCTGTCTGTTTGAGACGGACAACGGTTTGATGTCTGCACACATTGCTGCGTCAATGAGTAGAGAGCATCTTGTTTGTGTTTGTACGGAAGTGTGCTTAAAGAATCACTATGCAGGGCTGCGGCTCTGTGAACTGGCAGCGCCCACCTGACAGCCAGCGGGATTCATTTGCCCCAGCCCTCTGGGGCAGTGTCCCCCAAAGAGGCTGGCGTGTGACCTAAGGGCTGGACAGGTTGTGTCATGGTCTGCTGTAAGCAGACGCTTCAATCCATGCAAGACCAGAACGGTTTGCTCAGTATCCCAGGAATACAAGTCTCTGGCTTCCTACTCACGGCTGGTTAAAGTTGTCTGGCAAGCATGTTTCTTTCTGGATTGAAATAAGCTGGAGGAGCCCTCACTGTCCCTTGATTGCTCAAGGTGACCTGCTCATTGAGGGCTACTTTTTGGATATTCTCTTTGACACGTGAAAACATTCAGAAGGTTCTGTGAACTAAGCAATCAGAGAGTTTCAAAGTTAAGCCTTGAAAACATTCAGGAAAGAATATTATTAACACACCATCTCATAATTTTTTAAAGGAAGAGGGAGGTCCCCTTGCTTTAATGATTCAAGCCTAAGATGTTTCACATTACACTTGTTTTGTTCAAATTCCGTGCCATTACAATCAATTCTTTAAGAAATCAGGAGTAAGTGTTACTGGATACCTGACCTCTCAGTCACTTGAGAGCATAATTAAAGTCGTTCACATAAGACAGTGTGGTGAGCAGATTGGATTTTTACATCTAGAACCAAGAGGAACTGGAAGACTGTGGTCTGGTTTTGTAGGACTCCGGACTCTACTGGTTTTGTAGGACTGTGCTTTAGGGTTTTTCATCAGCATTCATGGTAAGTGCCCGATCTGGAAAGCACTACTTTCCCCATATAAATGGGGAGACCATTCTCCCTAACAGAGAGGATGACAGTGGCACAGTGGAAATGTATCGACTTCTGAAGTGACAGTGTGACATAGTTGCTCTGGAGGGCGAATAGAAGCTGGCAGTGGCATGACCTACAGCTCCTTGTTGAGTGTTCAAGACTCGCACCTTTGAAAGAAGCGTAGGACATCTGCTTTTCAGCAGATATCTTTGGAGTGATGTAGGCTGTTGGATAGCAGTGACAGGATGGAAAGCCTAGGCCATAAGCCAACTATGGAATTATTTTCTGATACAGATCTGCATTAAAAACATGTTATAGTAGACAACTACACAGATGTTACACAGATGTTACATGACATATGATGTTACATACTTACAGTAAAGGACATCCTCTGAACTGTTCAAAATTCTGTTTAGCTGAAGAAGATTCCTGGCTGTTTTCCTTTAGGCTTTGGATGTACCCTGTTGATATTGATGCAAGGTGCTCATTTGGGTAAAAGAAATGGAAAAAGTTCAGATTTTTGTGTGTGTAAATTAGAAGAGAAGGGCAGGCTGCAGGCCCTGGTATGATCAGCAGAGGAAAGGAAAGAGCCTCAGTCCAAAGAATGACAAGTGGAATTGCACTGAGTGCTGTGCTGGGCAAAGCATGGCAAGAGGCTGTGAGCTGAGAGCATTGACCTTGCAGTGTCAGCAGTGCTAGTACTGGAACAGGGTTTAGCATGTTTATGTAGCTGATAAGATTTCCATTAGGGATTGCTGTCAAATAAGGAAAGATTTTGGATGGAAATCTTTGTGCTTTCCTCTTGTACTGCTGTAGGTTGCAGACTCTCCAGAACTATCGCTACATGAACAGATAAGGCAGAAAACAGCACATTTCAAAATTTTCAGAAATATAACTTGTACAATTTCACATTTACAGATGTGTGTTCTGATCTGAAGGGATAAGTCTTGGACTTTTTGAGTGGCTATCTTTTGACATTCCTGCACAAAAAACTGTTCAGCTAACTTTCTTCACCCTTTTACTCTGTCCCAGTACAAGCCCCGGGATTAGAGCATCTAGAACTCAATTCTTGGAAGGAATACAGTGTGACTGTACTTAGAAATTGCATTCTTCTGCTGTATTAATCTGGTCCAAGAACTGTTCACTTCTGAAGGTAGATACTGATGTGCTGTTTGTAGCTTCTGAGAGGAAACTAGTGCCAAAGGAACCGCCTTTTGTGTGCCATAAGTGCGCAGGCTCTTTTATGCCTCTTCTATGAAGACACTGGTGGAACAAATAAAAGGTGGCTTTTTTTTGTTTTGTTTCGTTTTTTTCACCTTTCAGCATACTTTTCTGGATTATGTGCTTGGATTTTACTTTTAAATAATAATAATTCTTGTGCAGAAGGTTTTGAAATGTGTTCCCAAACAAAAGCACGTGAACTTTGCTTTTTCTTCAACTTTCTCTCTAGAACGCCAGCAATTCCGCTTGTACTATGGTCGAACCAAAGTCAGTGTGTGTTTCAGTGGATGAAGTGGTCTCAAATGGCACAGATAACCAAGACATTCGACTGATGAATGGACACTTGAAAAAAGTGGACAATACTCTGACAGAAGCTCACCGTTTCTCCTACCTACCACGCAGACCAGCTGTAAATATTGAGTTTAAAGAACTGTCCTACTCTGTCCAAGAAGGGCCGTGGTGGAGGAAGAAAGGTGAGGAAAAGTCATATTTTAGCAACTATACAAATGTTATTGCCTGTGTGGATAGTCATGGTAGCTGAAATGAGTCTGTTGTAGGTTAGTGAAGCAAAGCAAGTAAGGGAAGCGTGTTTTCACAGTGCTTTTTACTTGGGGTCTTAATATATCAAACTCCTAAGAGTATGGAGATAAATAGTTCCTTCTAAATAAAAATAAAAACAACAAACAAAACAAAGAACAAAAACTAGAAAATGTATTATGGCTCAAGAGAGAGCATAAAGAAGCTGCTGCAGGACTGATTAGAAACTCAGGTGCAGCATTTGACCCAGCTCTGGAAGCAGACATCACTTTGTTTTGAGGAATATGGAGGCCACAGGGAACTTTTCTGTGCTCTGAGAAACAGGAAATTCTGCAGCTTATTTAACTGTTTGCTTCCCAGTTCTAAAGTATCTGAAGTATGTTCTGTACTTCTGTGCTGCCAGTCATCTGTCCTGTGATTTTGCTTGTTTATTGTTGGGGGTGATTAGAGCATGCAGTAGCTTAAAGACAGAGGTTGGGGGAGGGGAGTGGTTTTTTTGTTTGTTAGTTTTTACTTCTACAATAAGGTTTTGTCAAATATTTTAAAAGTATCCTTTAAGAACAGTAAGCATCTAAGAATTTCAGAAGGCATTTGAAACCAAGATGATTATTCTCTTAAAACATTGCGTTTGGAAATCAGTGCCATGGGCTGTAGGATTGTCAGCTCTTCCAAGACTCTGGTTTTTCTCAGATAGGGATCTTTTAAGTTTATGATTTCTTTTAACTGATGAAATTGCTGGCTATTTCTAGGACTAACTCCTGAGCTTTAGCCAAGTACGGGGATGCTATTTTGCTACTTAATTTGCCAATACGTGGCACAGAGTTCTCAGCCTGCAACACAAGGCACATCAAAACAGTATGGACATTGGATGCGTGTCAAGAAATTGAAGCATTACCACTTTCTTTTCACAATACAGTTTCCCTTATATTTCTGAGACATTGCTTCCAGTGCTGAAATGTTGATGGGAGTTGGGAGGGCATATTCAACTCTGTTCTTTATATGCTTTTGGTCTCTTACAGTTTTGAAAGGTGGGTGTAAAGTGGTTCTGTCCTTTTTCATCTGCTTTGCATTCATTCTTTTTATACTTTCATCTGCTTTGTTGTAAGCCATGTGTTTTCAGGGCAGTTTTGTGTGTGTGTGTGTGTGTGTGTGTGTGTGTGTGACTAGTCATCTTTCTGACAGGAAAACTAGGTCGTGAAGTAAATTCCTCCAAGTGAAAAGAAGGAAGCTCAAAAGAAATTACTGAAATATTAAGGGAAGTTTTGTGTGTTAAGTGACATAATTGCTCTTCCTTAAGAAATTCTCTCTTAGTAATATAAATTGGTACGGTTGTGTGCTTTAGTTATTTTTAAATGATAAGACCCTGCCAGTGTGTGCTTGACAGAGCCATATTAGGTACCCGCACTTGCTTTGAATATGTAAGTCCACTAGTTTAGAGGTTCCACTTGAAATTATTTCACAAAGTACATTGCTGCTGACTGGAAATTTTGACATTATCACAACACCGAGGCTTTAATTGTAGAGAAATGTGTGATATGAAAAACACTGTGCTGTGGCCAAGGAAGTGGTTCCATATCTGGATAGCCTAAGCATACGGTTATTTATTTGTTGAAGGAGGTGCAAACTTGTGGCTTTAATCTTTTTTTTTTTTTTTTTTTTTTCAACATCAAAACTGTATGTTTGCACACGTATTCTATAATTATGTAGTAAGATTGCATGTAGAACTTGGCTGGAAAACAACTTTCATGCTTTTAAAACTATTTTTCATCTTATTAGAATAAACTCAAATTTTGAAGTTCTTTTTCCCTCAAGAAATGAAACTATTTTGAACTATATTGCATAGGATGTAAAAACTTGAGGATTTTACCTGGACTTCTTTATCTACTAGCCAAAAATGTTCAAGAAGTTCCAAACCAAAAACCACTGTCCACATTTGTTGACATGTCTGAGGCTGACTTGGCTTGAACCAAAGAGCACATCCCAATGAAATGTCCTGCTGCTAAAAAGGACCAGTTGTGGCATTTGGCTGTGGGCATGAATGACTGTTAAACATGGATTCTCCAGCTTCTGGTTACCTGGGTATATGAGCAGGAGTTTTTATTCTCTACTCCTCACTTGGCTTAGACCTTGTATGTCTTTCCTTGGATCATTAAGGTCAGCTGCTGAGTGGTTGTGAGGAATGCTGTCTGTCAGCAGGTCTTGGCACTCTTCTGCTGACCAGGGATCTAGAAGATCTGGGAGGAGTTTATTCAGCCAATCTGAATACAAGCCAAAGAGTACTTTCACTGCAAGTCAGGCAAACAATGTAATGAGCTACCTTTTAAAGGATGTGGCCAGGAGGTTCTCCAGTTAACACTGGAGAGAGCACAACAGAAACATTGCATCTGGTTTGCATCCTCCAGTTCGACAGAGGTAGTGGGAGGTTAGGAAGTGTCTATCAGAGAAATGAAAAATTGGTTGGGGATGTATGAAGAGAGACTGAGGAAGCTGTTCTTGTTTGGTCGAGTGAAGGGAAAGCTGGAGGATCATCTTGTGGTGATTTAAAACTACTCAAAGGGCAGCTCTAAAGACACTGGAGCCAAATTCCTGTAGGTATTGCCAGCTGACATACTGCATTTTGGATGGCTTACAGTGTTAGGAAATATGTTTTTAGCCGTAGAGGAATGCAGTTCTGGGACAATCCACTCAGTGTAGTGTAGTGTCTCCATGCTAGGGGGTTTGGAAGATTGGGCTAGGCAGAGCCACAGCTGGCATGATCTGGTGTTGGTGAGCATCATGTTTTGGACAGAAGGCTAGCTTAGATCTCCAGAGGTCCCTTCCAAGCAACACTTCTGTGATTCACCGAGTTACTAACCAAACTATGGAAACCTAGACAGAAACTTTCTTCCTACTCCAAGAATTGATCCAAGTGCATTGATTTTAGTAGAGAAGGTTTTCCAAAAGCAAAATAGAAGATGGAAAAAGGAATTGGCTAAATATTCTTAAATGAAGGTAGGCATCAAAGTGTTAGGTTCAGGAGATGGGTAATGTTTTATCCTCAGATGCTGATGACTCTCTTAGATCTGCACTCAACTGGGATTCTCTGTGTGAAAAGGATTTCTTGTTGCTATGAAGTGAGATGTTTAAATTGACCAATGCCATCTAGTACAACTGTCCACATACTGCCAATGTTTCTCCACTAGGCAAAAAGTAGAAAGTCCAATGTTGGAAATCCATCTGATTAAAAAAAAAAACAAACAAAAAAACAAACCAACCAGAAAAACCAAACAACAGTAAGCTTGTATATACAAGCTGAAAAAAAGAAAAAATGGAAGATGTATCTCAGTTCATACTGTTCTTTGGTGCTGTTCATAGCAGTAAGGGACAAGGGATGCCATTCTAAAAATGGCCTTTTAAACTAGTGGTGTTTCTATTCTAAGATCAAGCTTGCCAAAAAATCTGCTATTTCTACACTTTTTTTCCAAAACTGTGATGAATTAGTGAAAACCTTTCAGCAAGTGTTGGATCATAAAGGGAGAAGTATAGTTTGCTCTGAAAGACAATTTATGTTAGTATGTTGGAGAGGAATTCAAATAAAAAGCAACAATAAAGAAAAATATACTCCCCTCAGCGAGAATGGTATTGTAAAGTAATGTCAAGGTTAGACTATAAATTAACAAAAGGAGGACTTGTGAGTAATTCTGCTATTGTGTTCTGTACTTTGCTGTATCATTCAGACAGTTGAACTAATTATTTGTAATATCATTTACTTTTTATTAAAAGCACAGAGAAGTTGAATTTGAGTTGCTTGTCAACAGTGCAAAAAAAAAAAGCAACTAATTATGACATATTAGTCTTAAATTAGAATTCTGCATTGATTTGTGTCTCGGCCTTAACATGCTTAATTTATCTACTAAATCTCATTTTCTCTTTAAAAACAAGAAAGTGCATTTTCATTCCCAGAATTATCTGATAAGTGCATCTTGCTACAAAAAAAAGCTTGTTCCACTTGTTTTAATAAATTTTCATTAAACTCATAGTAAAGATTTGGTTGCCGCTAAGCCTGATTGATTTATGGTATAATTCTACTTTAAGTCAGTGGTGTTAACAGGAATGAATCTGGCAAGTGAGCTCTTGGTCAAAGAAGCTCTATTTGCCCCATTCAGTTCAGTAAGACTTCTTATCAATATGGGAATTTGGAAAATGCTGCAAAGATAAAATTTTCAGAAGGTCTCACATAGCTTAGGAATTCCTCACATAGGAATTACTCAACTGGTAGGATGAATTCGTTTTGAATGAAAGAGAAAAGAGACTGATAAATGACTTGATCCAGATCTTTTGAGGTTAAGGATCATAGCCTAACCACTCTCTTCCAGAACCAAAAATGACTCCCTCTTTGATTCCAATCTTTGTTCTAGCATGTTGCAAAAGTCTCCTGCAGGCCACCAAGATTCAAGATTTCCATAAGATACCTCCAGGACTGCTGGAGCAGATTCTTTGTTTTAAAAGTTTAAGACAAACTGGCAAAACAAGAGAAAGGAAAATTCAGCGTTCAAAGAAAGAATAGAACTGCTTAGTCCTAGAATGCCTTCTCTTCTCTTTTAGGATGAGGGAGCCAGCTGATTCAGAGGGGGAGAGCACTCTATGAGATCACATGTGGGCTTCTTAAATGAGGAAATGCAATGTCACAGAGCTTCAGAGCAAACCATGCTCAAAATTTCACTGTCTTACCAGGTTGAAAAAGAGCTGAGACTGTGCCTCTTGGCTTCTGAACTACCTGCTTAAACTGTTTCAGATTGAAAATACAGCTTAAAATACAAACTACAGAAATATGTATTGAGGCGTAGGTTTTAAACGTAGGTCTGCCTGAAGACTATTTGCAAGAGGATTTTATAGAAGAGTCAGTGCCATAGCTTTGTACTGCTGTTGTTGTGAGTACCATAAAGTAATCTGAATAGGATGAGTGATTTCACTATAGAATTATGGATAGTCCCAAATAAATATGAGGAAGGCACAATAAATAGCTTGCAGTCTTCTGTCTTGCTGTAATTCTTTCAGTGTTATTTTGATTATATATGCACATGCAAAAAAAGACATTTATCCTTTTGTTTCTAGGTGTTTTTGCCACAATGTAGGAATCTATCATTTCTACATAATTTGAGTGCATCTGGGAAGAAAATAGTAATAAATTGGCTGTTAAAACTCCATGGGAACTTGGGAATTCATTTTTTCTAGTACTTGTCACTATTCATGGTTAATTAGGCAATGGTGTAGTTGGAAATTTCTCCATTGTTATTTTGAGAAAGGTAGTGACTCATTTGTACTGCCTCGGGATGGAGGTGCTGGTAGGGTTTGATCTCTAGTAACCTTTCAGGGTATGGGTTCCAGCCAGTCAAGTTGCAATCTGGTCTACTTACCGAGTGGATTAACAGCAACAGAAATTCATGCTCAGCAGAAAAAGCCATTGTTCTGCTCTTCTGGGGTTGTTGGAATAGCTCAGAACATGGGAAAATAGCTTGAGAGGTCCTGTATTTTCTTAAAAGATTACAACTTCATAACTTTGAGATGGAGCACATGAAACATGCAGAAGAGGTTGGCCGTGAGAGGAGGGAGGTGAAGGACGGTGTTTATTCTGAATGGCTCCATAGTGTCCAGTGGGGTAATATGGAATGTTTGACAGGTTGCTCGGCATTTGTGAAAGGCACTGAATGTGTCCACCATAGTCTGAGATGGTGTCATCAGAGCAGCTGATACTGATATTTTAGCTGAGAGGTCTGTGTATTATGTTAATATTGATCTCTGAATAAGATGGAAACGTGACCCACTGTCAAATCCTCAGCACAGACTGGCTTTTTCTGATTCGCTCTGGTGCTCTGCTATGAATTTGTTCTGCTATGTGTACTTTTGTGCACTCGGGCTGACCTGTTTCTTTTTATTAAGCTAGGCTTTTCTTTTTGCTGCATCTTTGCAGTGACTTCATTTTAAAGATTCCCCCTCCCCCCCTCTCGGAGATATCCAAGGACCCAAAAGATAAAGAGAAGGGGGAGCGAGGGGGGGTGGGATTTGCCCTAAATTATTTGCTAATCCTTGCCAGAGGAGTCAGAAAAAGCCTGTCCTCATCCCCAGCAGGTGCACTGCAGTAGAGGTGCCGCATGCCCGGGCTGCCAGGCTCGCGGTTACTGGCGGTCAGTGCACGGCAGTAACCCCGGCTGTGATGCTCCAGCGCCGGGAGCGGGTCCTGGTTGGCTGTTCCATGTGCTGTTGCTAAGAGGAGAGGAAGAGATGAGCGGTAAAGAGCAAAAAAAAAAAAAAAAAAACCAACAAAAAAACCCACCACCAACAAAAAAACAAAAACCACCAAAACCAACAACAACAAAAAAAACCGTTTGCAAGAGGGGGATTTTTTGTTTCTCGGCTTTCTCCAACAGATGGGTTGCATTGTTTTCTCTGGTTTTGCCTGTTTTGTCTGAGAGCGTGGTTTCATCTCAGGGAGCAGAATGTGTGCAAATTAAGATCCATATGTTAGAACAAATAAACAAGTTAAACTGGTTGAAATGAGCTGTGATGCTAGTAAAAGCTCTTCAACAAAATGTTTTGTGGATTCTTTTTCAGTTACTTAAAATATTAGTGAAATTAATGAAAACAAAACATGACTGATAACAGGATTTCTAAATTCACGTTTCAGCCTCGATAAAATTGTGCAGTTTCTCTTGTATCACTTAAGCTGTCTCAGTATGTTAAAAATACATTGACAAGTCATTGTTACTGGAATAATTCACTGCATTTTATTAATAGATTTATAATAATTCTTAGCATCATCGTGCACGTTGTATGAAATAGGGGTTACTAGGGACAAATCTTGGTCAGCCTGTTTGTCCGATTGTTTTACTGCTTCCCAGACAAGAATGACATTCCTTCAGCAGTGGTTCCATGGAAATATTAGGATTACTTCTTTTCCTCCATATGAAGCCCATGGTTATTGCTGTAGGATTTCCTTCTGTACGTGTCTGAGCTTGATTCAGTGAGTCTTGATTGCTGAGTTACTGCATGAGTAAAACGTGTTTTTCTTTTTTCACTTTGACGTGTTGTTTATTAGAACCAAACATTACTGTGACCTCAGTGTTTTTCATACTACCTAATGTTTTACTGTGATGCATTTTTTTTAATTGCTGTTTTGAAGACTTGTGGCCAAGAAGGGAAGGTTTAGAGAGAGACTTGTTAAGACATTTCAGAGTTTATATGCAAACAAAGTGGTGATTGCAGTGGTGATGGGCTGCTAGGAGTTTTACCTGCAGTCTCCACTGTTTCCATCTCACAGGGAGCATGTGTTGGGGGCTAGCTGTAACTCACCCTGACAGTTCTCCACTGCAACCCTTTTCATATTTACTAGGGTCTGATGAAGTGCTTTGCTGTCCCCTGCCCATATTCAGATTCTTGCTCGAGTTGATGAGGAGAAAGCATGCACCATCTGAAGGTGTGTAGCTGCACCATGTAGATAATGGCATAACAAACCATAGACTGGAATATGGATATAATTTTTTTTTTGCACAATGATATTTCAAAGTAGTTTGGTCATAGTCTGAAGATGTATCCAAACAAAGATTAGGTAAAGATTGGTTTGCAGTTGAAGACTTTGGTCAGTAGATGGTTGATCAGGGTTCATATGGCCTCAGTAAGAGAGAAGATAAATTAAAAAAAAAAAAAAAAATCACACCAACCAAGAACAGAAGCTAGTGCAAGTGTAAAAATGTTTTTGAGTCTGTTTTTACTTCTGTGTTCACATGCTGTTTTGGAAAGTGCCCTTCTGTAAGCCCACAGCGTCTAAACTTACACTTGGACTTAAGACAGATCTTTTATTCTCAGAGGATTTAAGATCTCAGAGTTCAGCTCTGTATACTCTAAGAAATTAATTCCCTCAAGCTTCCCTGTAGCGTTCTTCTACATAAACTCACTGGCTTTGGGAAGACAGAGTTCAGTAAAGATGATACTACTCAAAACGTGGCATTAGTCTGGATGGTCTTATGCCTCAATGTGGCTTGTATACTCTCACTGCATTAAGGACAGAAGTCTAACATTCTGGCAAAAAGATAGCTTGGGAATTTAAGTCAGCTTACTGTTGCACCAAGTCAGAGAAGGTCCAATTGATCCCATGTCCATTGTCTGACAGTAGGCAAAGGTAAGTATTTTGGGAAGAATGTGAGAATATTCCCTGGGTTCTTGCAACTGACAGCTCTTCGTGGATTTTTCTTTTATTCATGTGCACTTAGAACCTAAGCAGACTTCTGTTCATGCTGTCACTATGCTGCTTGCCTCCTTTTTCAGATCATTTAGGAGTGAGGTGAACTGCCCATATCTCAATACAGATCTCCTGAAACTCAGAGGTAGACTTTCACCATTGATTGACTACTGACTCCTCTTGTTTCCTATTGTTTTATCTGCTGTTTCATTTATTTGAGAGCCATCCATCTACCTTTTTGTCACGTTCATTATTTAATAACTTTAATAAGAAACCTTGTTGAAACTTTCCTGTGATATTCATATAGTATGACAAAATGCCCTTTTTTTTTTTTTTTTTTTTGAGGTATTACTTCCAAAAGGCATCAAGTGCAGTCATGCAATTTATATAACCAATTTTGGTATCAGAGACTTCTGCTTGAGTTCTGCCTTTTTATCTATCAGAAGTACTGGGACAGTAACAAGCTGAGATGTTAGGTTTAGATTGCCTGCCTACTGTGCCAGCTAGGCTTTGAACCAAGAAGCTACCAGTTTCTGCTTAACTCCATCAGCATAGAACACAGCAAAACAAGCAGCCCTTGCTTAGATTGTACCGTGTGGGAAAATTGAATTCTCCTAGTAACATCGTCATCTTCTGGATAGCAAAGTGTGCCTTCATTAGGGAGAAGAAAGACTAGGGTCTTCAAATTCTTCCAAATGTTAATTGCTTTTTTGCCAACTCTCAAAGGCATGAAAAGAAGTAAAAGTTTAATAAAATATGTGTTGAAGAATTGGTGTTCCTTTTCAATCAATTCTTTAACGTGTTCATCTCCAAAACAATATTTTAATGTTGGAAGTGGGTCATGGAACTTAGATAGAAGTGCAAGAAATTACAGTTGTTTTCAGTAACTATTTGAATCTCAGTAGCTTCCTACAAGCAAGTGTTTGTATATATTTCATTTATTCCTTAACTTATTATTAGAAGGCCTACTGAAATATCCCACCAGTGGTAATAAAAAAATGCAAGTAAATTGACAATTACTCCCTTGTGAACTATATGCTTTAGTGCAGACATTTGAGGTTATTTGACCTTTGGTTACTTCCTCTTTTTAGAAAATAACATTTTAGAATGAATATTTGATAAAGAATGTAAGAGAGAAACACTCGTGCTGTGCTAGTATCTGTAGAACAAGGACAAAATAATTCCTTCTAGGAAGTGGTATGGCTATAGACTTACACTGCATTATGACTTTAGTCATGCTGTGGTAACCTTTTTAGCTGTGTTTCCTGATTGGACTTTCTTGTCACTGCTAGGCTTGTATTCTCATCTACAGTTTGTTTAAGTTGTTGGTTTTGATGAGAGAAACAGATGCAATTTGAAGACTTAATTCTCTTTAGGAAGTATAGGGATGAAGTAGTCCAAATTGTTAACAGAAAGAAGTACGTGGAATTACATAATAGTTAAACTGAGGTAACCACTTCTTTGTTCATCATTCCTTATGTACCTGTTCCAAAGAAAAATGAAGGAGAGAGACCTTGGCTTTACAAATAATTTACCATCTGCCTCTCATCTAGCATCTACAATCTACATTTTCTGTGTAAGAATAATATTTCTTCCTGCTTTGCATGTTTAGAATAATAACAAATGTTGTTTACAGTTGCAATACATCTGCTACAGCAGCAAGGAGAAGATGGAGCATGCCATGGTTAGGTTCTGAGGTAGATGAGAATGAGACCTTATCTCTTTCTTGTGCTGATCTTCAGAGAGTGGGTTTTCACACTGGTCAGGAAAAGAAAGGAAACAATGCAGCTAGTTAATACAAAAAAAAACAAAAACAAAAACAAAAAAACTTGAGGGTTTTATTGCTCTCATTAAGCAATAGAATTTAAATTCTGCGCTTTTGCATCTCTTTTGTGCTTGAGGAGGTGCTGAAGTGGTTGAGGCTACACTAGCAGAGCATGGCTAATATAATTTTTTTAATCATGATCCAGTTGTTATCTTGAGTGCTTCAGAAATTAAATGCTCAAATTGCACAGGCATAACAGGGCTAGAATTGGTAAATGAGTGCATTTAAAAGGATGGGGACTGAAGTTAAATGCTTTGTTCATAGAGTAAGAGAAGTTATTTTACCTGGGTCAGAAAAATAGTAATTTCAGCCAACTTACTAAATATGACTGTCAAGGCCCGACTGCCTAAAATACTATTTGAGGCCCATAAAACCATCTGTGGGTGTCCATCTGTGAGTGAGCTCTACTTCCTTTTCCATTCAGAGAGATGAATGTTGTAGACCAGCAGGAAAGAAATCTGAGATCTGGAAAAATAAGAAAAAATGCACTCCATGGTAAGTTGCTCGTTGGGTTTTGTTTTTGACCCTGAATCTTGCAGAATTACTTGAAGGAGAATTTGCCCCAGGGGAAGAAATTAACAATAAGTAAATGCTAAGCATACAGATTCTGGATCAGAGACTGGGAGAAGAGCTCATTGAGAGCAGCCCTGCAGAGAAGAACTTTGGAATCCTGATGGATGAAAAACTAGACATTAGCCAGCAGTGTGTGTTTGCATCCCAGAAAGCCAACCATATCCTGAGCTGTATCCTCAGGGTTGATTGTCCCCTTCTACTCTGCCCTTGTAAGGCCCTATCTGGAGTACTGTGCCCAAGCATGGCATCTTTGGTATGAGAGGGATGCAGAACCATTGGAACAGGTTCAGAGGCAGACCACAAAGATCATCAGAGAGCTGGAGCACCTGCCCTACGAAGAAAACTTCAGGAGCCACGCTTGTTCATCTTGTAGAAAAGAAAGCTCCAGGGAGACCTCACAGTGGCCTTCCAGTACTTGATGGAAGCTTACAAGGAGAGGGACCAACTTCTTACCTGGTTTTACAGAGACAGGTGAAGGGGAAATGGCTTTAAACTAAAAGAGGATAGATTTAAGTTAGACGTTAGGAAGAAATTTTTTACTCACAGGATTGTGAAGCACTGGAACAAACCATGTGGAGAGTTTGTGGGCAGTCCATTTCTGAAGGTATTCAAGGGCAGGTTGGATGGGCCTTGTCCAGCTTGACAGTGATTGGCAACCCCACCCATGGCAGAGGGGCTGGAGCTAGATGATCTTTAAGGTACCCTCCAACCTAAGCCATTCTGTAATTCTGTGATATGATTCTATGACCTTACTGAAAACCAGGTGGGTCAGATTGATTTTTTTTTCAATCCGAAATGCAAGTTATTTATAAGAAATCTGCAAGAATTTCTCATTTTGATGACTGCAAAACAAGGCTATTAGTCGTAGCCAAGTCTGGTGGAGCTTTGGGAATTTATTATTCCTGGGGAAGGGGATTTATTATTCCTGCCCCAGTCCAATGGCTACATGGCAGCCTTGGTCCTATATTTACAGATCCAATTAGTAAGGAGGCAGGACATGAATTCCATTGGGCACACAAACACGTCCATATATGCATTGCACACAGCCAGTCATATGGACCTGCACAAACGCAGAAGTGCCTCTGCTCCACCCACATAGATGTGGGTAGCACATGCAAATATACGAAACATAGATGGCTTGCTGCATTTCATCCCCACTAGCTGATCAGGATTAAAGTCTGCTTGTGGGTTACATACACACAAAGCAGATCTCCTGACTGGTTTTGGACACTGTTAGTGCAACAGCTGGTCCATACTCTTCTAGTTGATACTACCTGGACTTACAAGCCCTCAATTTTGCAACTTCTTGCTCCAGTGGTTGGCATACAAACCTCTTCTACTCACCAATCAGCTCTTTGTGGTTTTTGGTAGGGTTCAGACATGCTGGCTCATAACAGAGAGTGCATCCACATGGGGGATAATTGGGAATGGGATTTAATAATGATACAGGTTAGACTGCAGTGGTTAGGTGCAGGGCTCAGTCAGACAAACATGATGAGCAGCTGCATATTCACACGGATCTGGCCTCATAAATCCGTTTACCCTCCCATTTTCTTGATCTTAGACCATCTCTGTGCTTGATCCCTTCCTTTCCCTGCCTTTGGTGATTGATTCCCCCCAAACATCTTGTGATAAATTTTGCTTACTTTCCTTTGTAATTCTCCCATAACTGTCCTATAGGTCGTTTTGTACTAATCCACATTTCCCTCTGCATGGTAGGGCAAGTCCTATTCCCCTCCAGGAAAAGTCACCCCGTTGGCACATCATAGTAGGCCAGTGCTCTAGTCCTTTTCCTTCAGGAGTCTTAAAAGTGGTTGATTCTGTTGGCTATTGGTATGGCTGGTGCACCTGTTGGTCATCTGAGTCTTGGATTTTATTTTCAATGTGATAATTTTTAGATCTGCTTGGCTGATTTGGCTTTGCTAAGCCTTTTATTGAAAAGTAAATGACATACGGTGCCTGGCCAGTAGCTTGTTTTAAGTCCATGGGAAATTAATTTGTAGTTCAAATCATCATTGTGTTGTAACTCACAACTGCATGTTTTTACCCTCAGGTGTGAAAGGATCAGGAAAATTGTAACTGCAGACAGGGAATAGAGGTGCTGCCATTTTTGATTATACTGCATCAGTTTCTGCTGTCTTTGAGGCTGAGTTATGGCTATGTGTGCAAGTTGCTTTACTAAAAATAGTCAGAGGACCTTGACAGATATTCATGAATAAGGCTATTTGATTTCTTGTCTGGAATTTGATAATGTAAACCTCCAGGAAAAATAGCCTGAAGTAGACACAAATCCATAGCCTCTGGGATTACTTTAAAACTGGGTGTTCATTAACAATGATTGTGTCTTCCCAATAACAGTAAGACACCTAGGGATACTACTACAGGATGAAATTCTGTAACGTGCATGATAGCACTTATCGAATTTATTTTTCATTATCTCAACCTCCTGAATCCCACATACTCTAAATACCCTGTATACAAAGTATGAAGACAAAGTAAGCTTCCTCATATAAAGCCCAACTGTGGTGTTTTAACACTGATTCTCACTGACAGGAGTTAAGCAGGGAAGATAAACCTCTTCAAGCCAAGCTAGGAACAAAAAGTCACATACATCCTGCAATAAATAAATCTAACTTTGAAGCAAACCTAGGCATTGGCTGAGACGCTTGTAATGTACAACTTGAAAACCATATGGCCAAATGAATCTTGAAATCACAGCAACAGCATACTAGATAGACCTTAGATGAATAGTTATGGCTAGTGTGCCAGGAGTGTTGTCTTACAGTGAAACATTTTGGACCAAATTCATCCCTGATATAAATTGACTGAAATTAATAAAGCTTGCTGAAGGAAGTGTATGACCTACTACTTAAAAGGGACTTTCACTTATTAATATGGTTCAATGCTAAAATTGCGTTCTAAAAAAGGCAGAAGCTAATCCAGTTCATATTAAATGCCAGTGATGAATGTCAAGCAAGCTGGACTTTGGAGTACCAGCATAACAAAGCAAACAGTGTCTCTCTTTCTGCACACTCTGATAATCCCCAGTTTTAATCTGAGAAAACTTGTCCTGACTTGTAGTCCAACTCTTGTCCAAACAACCAGCATTACAAATGAGGCAGAGCAAGGCATGTTTGTATAGAAGAGGAAATGTGACAGCAGGCATCATATTGATATGTGTAAATATGTATATATGTATACATACATATTGCCTCTGTTTATATATACATATATACACACACACATAAGCCCATTCACTCAGGTATAAATATTAATATTTATGTACAAGATCTGGGTGTATGTCACTACTGCAAATATTTTGAAGGTAAAATCTTCTATTGAGGTGTGTATTCCTCTTCCTTTGCAGTGACAAGGTGATGTAATTATAAAAATGCAGTAACAACCTGATTTTTTTGATGAAAAGCAAAATAATTTCAGTTGCTTAATAAAGATTCAAGTCTGCTGCTGCTGGATTAATGGCATAATAAGGTAAAATAGCAGGAGAAATGACTGTAAAATGGTGGGTGAATGCCACTAGTGTAAAGAATGGTATAAAGAAAAGACAGCACTTTACTGATACTTTTCAATAGGAGCTTATTGCATTACATAAGTTGAGTAATTTTCTGTTCTCAGTAATTTCTGTTGTAATCAGATTGCTTTAGCTTTATTTCTTGTTTTCTTCAGAAGTTATAAGGAAGAACGGTTTGAAGCCTTCGTGTATCAATGGTGATTCAAACCAATTAGGTTTAGACAACTTTTCCTGTCTTTTTACAGCTACTAATGTCATTATTTGAATTTCCCCTTTTATTAAACTGAGCATTAGTTCAACTTACTTTCCTCCTAGGTATAAGGCAGACTACGCTTATGTGTTAGATAAATGTGTACTTTTATTTGTTTGGATAGTGATTTGCTGTTGACAGAAAATGGGAAGGAGACTATGTTTTGAAGTACAGAAGGAAAGTGTAGGGTTTTATGCAAACTAATGGGAATGTAACTGTTCAGTTTGCAAAAGGCACAGATAGAATAGTGCAGAGAACAGGGACATAGTAGGGATGTATGAGTGGCTGATTTTCTTAGGGGCCAGAAATATCCCTTGGCCTGCCCTAAAGCAAAATCCAGAGTTGATAGTGCCAGAGTGAGCAGTTGAGGTCTGCGAGAGGAGAACACTTTTCCAGAAACAGCTCTATGCATATGATGGGCTAATGAGAATATTGTCTGCTTGTGGTCAGAGTCTGTTGCTGTTCTTATCTTCTTTTCCTATCCACACTGGCACAGTTTATTTTAAGATTGGCTTTCCTTTCTCCTCTTTTCCAGGTCCCCTAATAATGTGTATTTGTAGCTGTTCTGTGCGTGTGCTGATATTAAAACACATAGGGAGAGGTGATTCCAAATGCTTCCAGGGTGTTTACAATTGGATACAAGGAAAGAAGATTGAAGATGGAGTCAAGATTAACCTCTCCTTTTGTATTGCAGTATCATTATCTAATTAGATCAGAAGCAAAACCCTGTGGCTTAGTCAGTATTAGAGCGTAGGCACCCATTTCAGGAGGAAGCCTTTGAGAAGAACAATCTTCAGCCGTCCACCTACACCATTTTCGCTGTGGATTTGCAAGATGGAAAAAGTGACAGATGCAAACCTCCCCAAAGGCAATTACATCTTCTCCTTATGCATTGCCTTTAAAGAGACTTCTTTCTCCCTGAATCACTGGCACTTGAACAATCCTTGCAGGGGACCTTTCTCTTTGCTGTTTATAAGTTTCTGGTCCAGAGACAGAACAGGTCCATTAAAGTTCACTGGATCAGAGAATATAGCCAGCTGGTTTTTAATAACACATGCTACTTTATGACAGCACAGATAGCCTTTGGCAGGAACCTGGAGCTATAATATAGGTAAGGTGTATGGAGACAGAATGGAAGGGAGCAGATAATTCTTGCTAGTTCCCCGAAAAGGTCCTGTGCCTGAACAAGGACTCTATCATCCAGGAGTTGTCATACCTTACTGCAGAAAATGGCCAAGTGCCAGATAGTTCTATATAGAGGGAAACTCCAGCTGAGGCTCTTGCTACATGATTTAAGTTGCAGTCTTGGGGTTTATATGTGTTGGAACTCACGGCTGTGATTTTGGTTTTGGTTCACTTCTGAAATGATTCTGATTCCATGGATCAGCAAACATCATTCTGGAAGAGCGTTATCTTGTGCAGTTTCCCCAAGAATTCTTCAACTATAACAGATGATGGGATTTTTGTGGGCAATGCCAAACTGTGGGTTTGATTAAATTTCACTTTTACCACCCTGTGGGAATTTAACCCTTTTGTGAGCTTCACTTTCTTGACCAATAAGGGTCTTAAGGCAGTAAGGCCAAATGTATCCCATGCAAGTCACATCCCATGTATCCCATGGATCCCATGCAGGAAAACATGCTGCAGTGAATCTTTTCATTGGATTGTGACAGTTTACCATGAGCAAACAAATAGAGAAATGTGAAAGAGAAGAACAGAGTAAAACATACTCTGTCCCTCCTGATCTTAATATTTGATGTCAGTTCATTACGAACATGGAATGTGTAGGAGCTACTGTAATAACTGCAACAACTGTGAAATACGGAAGAACTCGTGAAATTTTTACAAATGTATGAGTGGAAACTCATCTGTTAGGGGCAGGTAGCAGAACTTAAAAGTACATTGCTTTGTTTTATTCAGGTCTTTGCTGGAAGTGGAGTGGTGACTCAGTTTTAACACATGCATACAGAAATTTAAGGAAGTAGTAACATTTTCAAAATGTTGTGATCTGATGGCAGAACACTTGTACTGCTCTTATGCTATTACTTAGATTGTTAAAACACTTGTGAGCATCATGGAATCTCACCTGTTGTCAGAAAGACATAGTGCATTCACCACTTGCATGTAGCAATCAGGAGCATTTATCCAGCACTAAAATGAAGACCAAAAATATTAGAAATGTACTTACTTTTTCCATTGGCACACAGGCTACAACTGTCATTATTTTCTCTTGTTCTTTCATATATATCTAGAAAATATTACCCAGAAGAATTTGAATTTGTGTATCCCCATTTTGGCGCTGAGTGTATTACCTGTAAGAGGGAATGTCTGTAGCCAGGTGAACTGCAGCTTGTTCTATCACTATGTTTAATGAAGCTGCTCATCTCACAGTGAGATTTGGAATTATGCTCAGATATATAGCTATTCTTAAAAGCAGAAATTGCAGTTATACCTAAGAGACATTGGACCACATCTTCCCTTAGGCACATCACAGCAGTGGCAGACATACAACAGATTGATCTGAGTAAGTGTAGGTTTCTACCATATTTGAGTCTGTGTCCAAGTTAGATAACAGCCTTGGCTTGTTATAGACCACAGAGATGTCACTGACAATCAGTGGAGAGTAGGTTACCGTTCATTTCATCCTAAATGAACCTAAAAGCGACTCTTCCTCCACACTTGCTAGGAAGAACAGCTGTGATGAGTTGACCCCATTCAGCTGTTCAGCCCTTTGCAGCTTTTCTCTCATTACCCTGCAGAGGCATGGGGAAGAAAACAGAAAAGGAAAAACTGAAAAGTTATGGGCTAACATAAGGACAGTTTAAAAAGCGAAGCAAAGATACACATGCAAGCAAAACAAAATAAGGAGTTTATTCACTACTTCCAGTTGGCTTGCGGATGTTGATAGCACAGATAACTGACTGACAGAAGCATATTAAGTGTGGATAGATAGTCACATAAAATCATACAGTAGGAGAATGAAGAAAGCTGAAGAAACAAGTCGATTTTCATTTTCTGATAATGTATCTAACTGGCATTTTTCTGAAAAGTTAGTCAGTGTAGTTGGTGGGCAGGAAAAATGAAAGCATATCTTGACTTTGGAAAACAGGTGTGTTTTAGAATGTGGTTTGCAGGAACTTCTAATTAGAAGGATGTGAGAAGACCAGCACTTTCTAACTAGTGATGCACATAAGTCTTCAGGATATTAACATAGCTGATTTCTTTTGATGGACTTCCAATCTGTGGATGAAACAACTGCTTTGGCTATGAAATTTTCCCTGTCTTGATAGACCAGTTGGATGATCCAACATCCAGCTTAAATGTGTCTATAGCTTACCTCTTAACTTCTAATTAAACAACAACAAAAAAAAGTTGAATAACCTCATTGTAGAGAAGGACAAAATGCATCAAAATTAGTTACAGGTATTACAGGGAAGTGAGCCAATGTGGAGATGAGTCTAAATGAAACAACTATTAACAGGCTCCTGATGAGCCTGTAAAGATAATCCATCAGGAATGTTTCCATACCCTCTTTGTTTTGTAAATGGTAGTGCATCGGAGTAGAAATATGTTGTTTATATTAGTATATGTTTTATTCACTATATTTTTCTGATTTTTTGGTTAAGAAGAGGAAGAGAGAAAATCCAATCTACCTGATGATCAGAACACTTGAAAATGGAAGAGATTCAAATTTGAGTTCCTGATCTGACTCAGGGGCTTAGACTTGATACACCTCATCTCAGTGTGCCCATCTGGCCTGTAGAGTGACATGTTACTGGTTGGTAAGAAAAACCAAAAACCAAAAAACAAACAGCAACCAACTCAAGGTTGAGTTTTCTTTCTACCTCAGAATAAGAACAACGTGGAATTTCGAAGCAGAAATATGCTTTTTTGAGACAAATTTTTGCTTTCTGGCTTACTTTACTGAGCGTTTTGTAGATAACTTAGAAAAACACAGTTTCCAAAATGCCAAATGGTTCTTGTGCCTCATTTGAGCGTGACCTGAAATTGTGAATTAATTAGCCTTTTTTTTTTTTTTAACTTCGAATAATTTTAGTGTGTACGTTTGAATTAGGTCTTAGTAGGCAAAAGAAAAGTTAATCAATTTGATATTTACATTGCAGTCTAAGTGCATCTGTCAAGTGATTATTTCTGGTTTGTATGTTCGAAACACTAGAAGTTTTCCCCTTTGAAACTTTCGCATTTACATGAAACATATGACTGATAAAATATTTAATTGCTAAGGATATATGGTTAGCAGCAAAAGTCAGGCTTTGTCTGTGTTACTCTATCAGCTTCAGCTAATCCATAACATAAAATGTAGGTCAACTGGAGCTTTTTAAAACAGATGGAAGTTTAGGAGTTTATGGTAGCTCAATGGATGCCTGTCCCCACAAGGCTGCCAACTTCTTCAGTTCCAAATTGCAGAAAAAGCAGAAATCAGCCTCCTAAAAGCCGCTTATTCCAACTCATTTTCATTCCAGAAGCAGTGATGCCATGTGCAGTTGGATTCTCTTTGTAACACATTCAGCTCTGACATGCTACAGAAGACGATAATTAGTTCAGTGGTGTTTAGAGGATTTTATATTTAGTTTGCTGACAACGAAAAGTATTTTAATTTGGGCAACCTCATTAGGGTAAATATTCCAGAAGAGAGAGAAAAACACAATTCTTCTAAGTAAAATTCAAGAATTGGAGCTAATCCAAAGTTTATTTCTGCACACACTTCAGGTTTCCCTTTATTTCAACATTCAGGATCATAGTTTAAATCTGTCATTAGGTTAGTGCTAGAATGAAGTAAATATATTATCCCATTTTTCTAGTTCGTAAAAACGTTGAGGAGAAATGGGCAGAATCAGCATGGCTGTTTCTAAAAACCAGGGTCTCCCAAAATAATTGCTCCATCCTGCCATATGGCTGGCCATAAGGATATCCCACTGCCACAGCAGCTTCTTCAGCCTCAGCTGAAGGTTATTCTCAATGTGACTCCTGTTCTTGTTCACTGAGCTTCTCCAGTTTGAGGCCAACTTTTGATGTTACGATCTGTGTCTCTGCTCCTGAGTGTGTGTGTGTATTATAATGAAAGTTTTAATACCCATGTTTAAAGTTTTCTTTTAAAACACCTCTGATGTTTACCCCAAGTGTGTTCCAAAGGCTACTTTTGGCTACAAGCGTTCTTAAGTCTCCTTGTGGAACAGAGAATGGAAATGGTAGCAGTAGAAATGTGAAGAGATGAAATTATTGCCATTTGTGGTACAGAACATTTTTACATGGTTGAGAGAAGGGGGAATAGTCAGGAGAATGTCAGGAGTTGTTCAGAAGTTTGGAGGGTCAAGGTGCTTGGTGGTTGGCTGTTCATTGGATAAAGTTCCTGAAATAAGCTGCCATGACTACCGTAGTTAGATAAGACCAATGTGAAACACTGCTTTTTTCTGGAGTTAAATGTAATATTTTGAATTACTGAAGCTGACTTGTGAACTTCAGTTTCTTCTAAAAGGTCAAGCACTGTGACATCTTTTAAATTGCAGTAACCAGAACTGAAAACGTTTCTCAACATCCAGGAAATGTGTCTTCCAGTGGCTGTAATGGCTAAGGACAAAATGTTATCTTGTGAGCATAAGTCATCTGAGAACTCTGTTTTTAAAAACCACATTTGCTTCAAATAATCTAGGAAAAAGTTCTACTTTTTCCCTATGTAGTTCATAGTAGATATTTCTTCATATGCAATCTTAACCTAAATTTTCTAATAAAGCTGTTTGTGATGAAGTATTAAAACAAGGTTTTCCTTACACATAGAAGTTCTTCAAACTAGGTAGAAGGCTTAGTCTGAAGGAAAGAGTGCTATGTAACTTCTGCTGTTTCTGTTGTAGTTCTAAAAAGCTCCAAGGCTTTTCCCTCTAGCCTGTATGCAAAGATAGGTGGGAGGAGGGACCCAAAGTTTTTCTTTTCTCTTTTTTCCCTCTCTACTTTCTTGCTTTGTACGTGCGAGTGGGGAGAGGTTGGGAAAAAGGGAGAGAGCAGAAGCAAAGAATGTGGCTACTGTGAACATAAACTGCTGTGAACGTAAACATTAGAAGTCCCAATGTAGTCTTCTCTGAGAGAGGAAGGGTTTCTGTCTCCCCTTACAGGGTGATCCAGCAACATCTGCACTTTAAAATGAAGGCAGATGAGGCAGTTCTTAACAGCTGCTGGATATCTCTTGCTTGAAGATTTCTTTTTAAGGGAAAGGATGTTGGAGAGAGTTTTGGTTTTATCTGTTTGTAAGACTATGAATAATACTATTTGTACTTGAGGTATGAAGGTACTGCAATTATGAGAAAATTGCTTTTTGCCTGACTGGCATACGTAAACAGCTTTCATCTCCAAATGTATGCATCAGGCTCGTGACTTCAGTTTGTCATTTGAGAGAATGTGTCAGCCTTTCATTTCAAATTGTGTTGGCTCTTCTTTTGTCAGGGAAGACCTTTCTTGCGCATTTAAGTAACAGAAACAAAGGCAATTAATTAAAAAAAAAAAAAAAGGCAGCTAAAAGCAATTATTGAACAAGGGTTGGGCTATGGATATTGCTTTGAAAATACATTTCCAGTAGTTGCAGAAGGACAAAGCTGTGCGTCATTCATACATGGCTTTTGTTTGTTTTTTTTTTGCCTCTTTCATGTTTCCTAAGGGTTGAAGATAAATTAGGGTAGCAATTTTCTGCACAGGCAAATCACAGACTATGTCCTAGATCTCCAAATGCTTCAACATGTAAATACTGGTTCTGAAGCCATCAGGTCTCATTGCAAGTACACATTCATTTGCATTTGTGGTTGAAGGTTACTTTCGTTCATTGACCCATTTAATTGTCATTCCTTCTCCTCAGTTGCAGTTATATGGCTTCATGTGCACGCATATGAAAGACAAGCAGTTTTAAGTCTCTCAAGAAAACAGACAAGACCCAAATCTTGCCGTGAATGTATCTGAATAAAATGAATACCAGTGCATCACTGAAATCATCTTCAGTTGGAAGCTGTATCTAATCTCTGTGTAGAGCAGGATAAAGGGAACTTCTCTGAATACTCTGGGTATCTGCAGAGACTGACTGCACTGTATTCCTCATTAAACCTCTGCTCTTTCTGGCCTCTCTTGGTCTTTGTGAGTGGACCTAAACAATGTTATCATAACCTTGGAATTACTGTGTTGGAAGAGAAATAAGGAGAGTCTTGTTTGTCTCATTCTGGTCATAGAAGTGAATGAATTGATGTTTGGTGAGTACAAACAATGGCTCTCAACAACTGTTCCAGGGGGATTAATGTCACTGCATGTGAGGTATTTCTTTAGCAAGTAAGATGTCAAACAGTTACCTTGCACTGTTACCACCTCGGGCTTCCTCGTCATAGCTGTAGAGAATGTAGACTTAATGAGAGCTGGCACAAAAATATTTCAGCATGATGGGGAGGTGCAATTTATAGTTGCAGGAGCAGAGAAGTGTTCCCGTGATGCTACTGCTTCCAATTCTATTTCTCTGCACTACTGGGAGAGTGATGTTTCAAGGAAGTCTGTAAATTCTATGTTCATTTGCAAGTGCTTCAGTCTTATGTTAATTGGTGGCATGGGTTCTGTGTGCAGAAAACTCCTTGTGTTCCTAGAGAAATATTGCCTGGACAGAAAGTGTGATAGAGCCAGACAAGGTGAGTGAGGTTGTACTGTTTATTAAACCTTCAGACTCAAAGTTATGGGCCTAACAGACTGTCACATCTAATCAGTTACACTAAAGAAAAACAATTTTCAGATACTAAAACAATGCTATGAGCAGCCTGCAGATAGGTAAAGAGTATGGTGCACACAACCCTTATTCTGAAATTTCAGGAGGGAGAAATCTTTGTTTAGTCAGGGCTTTTTTTTTTTTTAATTTGACCATATGAACTGTCAGATCCAGTGCCTTGCATAAGCGCTATATCTAGTCCTGGGATCTCAAAGAGCAGTGAAATTAAGGAGTCTTTTCTGATTCTTTGAAGTCGATAGTTTAGTTTAAGATTCTCCTTCTGCTAGAACTCTGTTTCTTACCTAGATTCCCATTTTCTCATCAACATATTCCCTCTTATTATACACCACTGGCTAAGGTAGGTGGGAATTCCTCGTTATAAATCTTGGTTTTGGGACTCATAATCTCAGAGGCTGCAATCTACTGTATTCTTTACTGACTTTCCACAGAAAGAAGTTAGCAGATAGATGAGTGCAAGAGAAATACGCTGATAGAATTCAAAACAGGCTCCCACACAAACAATTTAAAAGCTGCTTTAGAAGTTTGTTCTCACGCTTATGGCTTTTGCATAAGCTTCCAAAGCTTAAATGCATTTTTTTGGCCTTTGAGATGTTCTGGTTAACTGTGAACTAAGTGCTACCAGCACAGTGATAGGTTCTTGAGGTACTGTATCTCTTGAAGCAAAAATTCATGGAGGTCTGAACTGTCCAGTTACAGAAGTGAGAAATAAATGCTAAATACTAATGATGAAGTGAAAACACCATTCCTGTTACATTTGTATGTCATAAAGATGGGCAGAATGCTATCCTTGATGTATTCGAGATGCTTCTCACAAACATGGAGTGCCAGTCCAACTAAAAGTTTTTGCATATGTGATTTGTGCGCTTAATTACTGCAAGAGGGCAAGCGTATGAGGGATCACATTCAAAATGACACTTCAGAAATACAGAAAAACTCTTGATACCTGGTTTGTTTGTGACTGATACTGAAATCAGCCATTATTGTGTTGATGAAAGATGAGATTTGTCACAGCATCTAGATATGAGGTGTCCAGTGTAAGAGCTCAGTGTTCTGAGCTCTCACTGGAGTTCAGCGAAAGATGTTTTCTTATAAACCTTTCCCTGTACAGGAAAGCAAAACAAGTGGAATTAATTACCTACTAAGGATGACTGCCTCTCTTCATTGGTAATAAATAAATTCTAGACAATTAATTTAACGTACATGTCAAATTTTTAGATATACAACATAAGGTAAAAGGAATTCTACATGTCCTTTCCAACTCTGGATATTCTATGATTCTATGATAAGCATGGGTTAAGCTCTCTATTTGATTTGTGAGTAATCACTCATGTGATCATTAAGTGGGAAATGAGCTGTGAATCAAGAGTAATATCTTCCAGAAAGCCTGGTTGTCAGCTACACTAAGAAATGCAGTTTAGTCCACTGCAAAAAGATTTACTACACAGTGGGTTTTTTTCTTTCTTTTTTGGTAAAATATGAAGGGTGTAATATTTTTTATGTAGAATGGAACAGATTCCTCATTTTTGAATCAGAAAGGACTTTGAGACAAAAGCATTTGATCTGTCTGCTTCAAGCACTTACTTAGCTTCTCTGCCCTCTCTGTCCTGACATTTTGGTGCTTGGCTTGCTGTTTGACAGATATTTACATAATGAAGGTCGTTTCTCTGAGGTGGGATATAAGGATGCATTACAATTGTAAATTCCACTAATTGTCATAAAGCAGGACTCAAAGCTTAGACAATGGCAAATCCTACTGTTCTATGTCCCTGAGAGATGAGTGGATGAAATGTAAATATATGGATGAATAGATTCATAAGCTAAAGTACAAAAATGATTCATAAAAAGGTTTACTCACTTGTAATCCACAAATGATGCTTAAGGTCATGAACCACTGACCTGTGAATGTATAGCTAAGTTTCATTCGATAGACATATAAAATAAACATATTTATTATGTGTAGTGTGACTTCTCCCCTTAGAATTTATAGAGGTACAGTTTGGGCCAATTTAGGAATTTAGGAAAATTCAGATTATAACAGCTCTATATTTTTTATTCTGTTTCTCAGCACAGCTTTTTCTGTCCCTTGTGTTTTCTGGAAGTTAAAAGATACGTGGTTTTCTTTCCACATATTGGTGTCTGTAATTGACTGTGACTTAAGCCCATTTGAGCTCAGTGGGGAGCTTGGGAAAGAAATACCTATTAAAATAATCCCCATTGAAAGGTTTTTTAAGTTCGAACTATTAAAATAATATCAACTGACACAGATAGTAATTCTCATCTGAGAACATAAACATTAACAAACCCTTTCCTTACCACTGAGAAGAAGGCATTCTGTGTCTGTATTGTGAGCAAGGAATGGGATGCCCTGGCTGGTTAGAAATTAGAAATATACAGAAAACTTCTCTTTGAGAGTGTGTCTGTTCATGAAAACACCTTGGCTTTAAACTAACTTTGATTTCTGTGAAAAGCCCCATGTATCTTAATCTTATCACTGAGCAGTAATGTAACTGTCCTGTATTTCAACAAAGCAAACAAGCGGCTCAATTTGGAATGGAATCATTTGAATGGCCTAGCATGAATTGTGCATGGGGATTAGTTTCATTTGACTGTAAGTTCAATTTTTGTTTCAAAATGAAGTCTCAAGATATGGATTGGATGGTAGCACAAACTGCCTGCAATGTACCCAGATGCTGCAAGGACTGTCTCACCTCCCTGCCCTGCTTGCTGATGGTGCCTTCTTGTGAAAGCCTGTGCAGCTGAAGACACGCTCTCTTTGGCTTTGCTTTCTGGTTTTCGAGGTGACTCAGTCATTGTGTAGTCACACTTGAAAGGCAGATCAGGGAAAGATACCAAAGTGTCCTGTGGAATGAGCAGAAAGACAACACCCCCCTTCTATTACAGCATCATCTTCTGTTGCTGTATGCTGCTTCTGAATCTGTGTGCCCAATTAGCCCACAGCCAGAACCTGGGTCTGGTGTGAGAACAAGGGCTGAAGTAAAGAACGTGACTAATAGGTTTGTGAAGGAGTGGGTAAGAGGAGGTTTTTGGCATATTTACATCTACAAATGTCTCTAATGTAAATCTGGTGTGAGGCTGTTGTGTGTGTGCTTGTCTCAACTTGCTTCACTGTAGAGTTTGTGCTAGCATTGCAAAGATGTTCAGGTTTTTTTTGCTAAGAATCTAAAGAGTCTGCAAATGAAATGTTTACAAGGTATCACGAGGATGTTTTCCAGATATTCCAGATAGACTTCTGCAAGGTTCTTCTTCCATGCATGTCAGTAACTTGCTCTTTAACATGATAAGTGACCTATTTTGCCTGTTGCTTGTGCTATTCTATGGTAGGTAATCCAGGGAGTGAGTGGTCTTTCGCTGTTGTTGTTCGGGTATAATAGGTCTCAGAGACAGCAGCAAAGTCACGGTTTTGCTAGGAGCATTTTTCGTAATAGGAGTATTGCCTACTGCTCTGTCAAAGGGAAAGATGTGGAGTCTGGATTCGGCTTTCTCTTATCCAGTTCCTGTGTTGGAGAATCCTCTGGGCTTCAACACAGTTTTTGTTTTTTAATTTATGTACTATTATTGAGGCAACAAGATGAGAATTAAACTTACGAATTTTAGAATAGGAAAATGCAGTGGAGTTTCTCTAATCATAGAATCATAGAATTGTTTGAGTAGGAAGGGTACCTTAAAAGTCATCTAGTCCAACTTCCCTGCAATGAACAAGTTCACCTACAGCTACATCAGGTTGCTCAGAGCCCTGTCTGGCCTGATCTTGAATGTCTCCAGGGATGGAGCATCCACTGTCTCTCTGAGCAACCTGTGCCAGTGCCTCATCACCCTGATGTAAAAAATGTCTTCCTTCTGTCCAATCTAAATCTTCCCTCTTAATGTGAAATCATATCTTCTTATTCTATCACAACAGGCCCTGCTAAGAAGTCTATCCCCTTAAGATTCTGAAAGGCCACTCTCAGGTCTTCCTGGAGGCTTCTTCACCAGGCTGAACAGCCTCAGCTCTTTTGGCCTGTCCTTGTAGGTGAGGTGTTCCATCCCCTGGTTTATTTTCGTTGCCCTCCCCTGGACACACTCCAACAGCTCCATGTCTCTCCTGTACTGAGGACTCCCCATCTGGACGCAGTGCTCCAGCTGAGGTCTCACCAGTGCAGAGCAGAGGGGCAGAATCACATCCCACTCCCTGCTGGCCACGCTTCTTTGGATGCAGCCCAGGACATGGCTGGCCTTCTGGGCTGCAAAGGCACACTGCTGGCTCATGTCCTGCTTGCCATCCATCAGTATCTCCAAGTTCTTTTCAGCAGGGCTGTGCTCCATTATTTCATTCCCTAGCTTGTATTAATAGCGGGGGTTGCCATGACCCAGGTGCAAGATCATGCACTTAGATTTGTTGAACCTCATGAGGTTCTCTTGGACCTGCTGCTCAGGCCTGTCTAGGTGTCTCTGAATGGCATCCCATCCATGTTGACTTCACCCCCCACAGCTTGTTGTCATCCTCAAACTTGTGGAGGTTGCACTTGATCCCACTATTGATGTGATTGATGAAGATGTTGAAGAGCAGTACTGACCCCTGGACAACATCACTAGATACTAATATGGTGTTTGTCAGAAGCGTCTTCTATATTTCCAGCTGGATATTTCTGAGCAGTAGAAAATCACATCTTATCTGAAAAAAATGCACAAGACATAGAAATATAGCCCTTGTATAAATTATTCTAACAAAACAAGCTTATTTCCATCATGTGGACTGTGCAGGCTATGATGACTCTGGCTTTGACATTTAAGTGCCCAGTTCTTATTTTATAGCTTTGTTTTCAGTAGTTTCTCGTTTTGCAAAATTTGAGCTATTTGAATTGTAATTTTCAATGTTACTTATTTGCTGCAGTGAATTTTCTGTGAAACCTTTGAGCAATTTCAGTAGTAGTTGCTAGGGCATCAACAGCTATTTCCTACCTTCAGAAGTGCTTATGAAAGAGAACCAGTTCAGACGTATTTGGAAGGGCAAATCCTGCTCTAATTGCACCAAGCAGGGAAAGCCTGCTGGGCCCACTTGGGATCAGGGGCGAGCTCTGTATGCCTATTGATGGATACAAAACTAGGTCAAAATGCCTAGAAACTTCTAGGAGTGTGTGATATTTCTCCAAATATCAGATAACTATTACTGGCAATGAAATGCAAATGAATGAAACTTCTGAATCAGAAACCTAGAGGCAAGGATACTTACCTGAGGAAATTCGCTGTAAGGGTAGGAGTTCTAGTTAGAATTTTTTGGTGCTGATCAAACGCATGCTTAAGCATGTGCTCCTATCCAAAATATGGGGAGGTAGTAGCTTTCCTCTTCTCGAGATTAATCATAATTTTTGGAAAATGATAAAACTAAATGATAAAACCCAGAAACCCTTGTAAAATCTGCAAGGAAGCAGATAAGCCATCCCCATATGTCTCCTCAGTTGAATGAATAAGCAACATTTAGGTGAGTTAATCAACAAGAGCTTCTCTATTATCTTAATCAAATAAAAAGGCCATGCTGGACCAGTTAATTAAAGGAGGGGCTGCTATGGGCTTTGTGCTGTTCTCATACGTACAGTGAGGGAAATTCACCTCTTGAATTCTTGAACTGTCTGTTACAGCCAGTGATGTGGTTCTGACTATGAGTGAGATCTAAAATCACAGAGCTCGGAGTTTGCTTTCCATGGGAAATCTTTGCACGGACATAAATAATTTCATGTTTCAGGAGAACCCAGGAATTTAATGAGGTGAAATTAAGACCAAAACCTTTTGCTTTACCCACATTTTCTCTTTCAGTTTTGATTTCTTACTTTTCATGTCCTTTATTTAGTGAGGTTGGACTGAGAAAGTTGCTAAGTGGTTGTTTCAGTTGGTGATGGTTTATTAATTTACTGTTGAGGAATTCGTATTTTGAGGAGTATCAGTATCTTGAAAACTGATATTTAGATTTTCACGGGCTTAAGACCCTAAACATATTTTTAAGGGTTTTGTCACAGTAACACTGGGAGGGAACATTGGAAAACTGAAAAGATCCAAACAATTTCCCATTCGCAATTGAAATAATATTTGAAAGAAGTATCTGAAGGTACTTCTTGATACTTAACTCTGTCTTGATGTAAGTTCAGGCCAAGAGAAGATGACCTCAGTGGTACTATTACAGAACGGCTGATAACGTGCATTAATTGTAGAGAGTTTTCTTTGAGGTACAGCTCTCTGGTAATGAAAATCGTTGCACTCATCATGAGCTGGTGACCTAAGGAAGTGGAGCTGACCAGGTAAACTGAGACTGAGGGTGGTCAGAAACTCCTAGTACACCACAGAGGGAAATAAAGCAGTCCCTGTACTTTAAGAACACAATCTCCAAATGTGTAATCTGTTTCTCGTGCAAGACATGTGGCCCAGTATAGGAGTTTTAGGTCAACTGATTCGGTTACAGATTAGCCTCAATGTTCTGAAAGAGAAGACTGTAGTTACTTATGGTCTTTAATTCCTGCTAAAGGATTATACTGGTTGATACGCTATTCCTACAGTGTGAAATGTTTTTGTGGGTTTGCTAAATTAGCCTTTGTCACAGAAAGGCTTCTTATGTGCTTCTGGTCAGAAGAAGAGACAGCTTTGAGTTTGTAGCAGCTTAGATTGCCAGTGATTGAAATCTTCATCTAAAATTAATACATTTTTCTTACTCTTCCTGGATTATGTTCCCATACAGTTTTGCAGATGCATTGTAGAGATGTGACCCACTCTGATTTAAACATTGCATGCAAGGCACTTAACATAGAAATCTCCAATAGAGGGGCAGAAACAAGTGTTGGGAGGAGAAAAATAATGTAATTACAGGTAAACTAATTGCCATTTGTGAAGTGTTTGGAAAAGTGACTTTAATAAATGTAATTTTAAAGCTTCAAGTCATATTTTTTCGGAAAGACTTCCATTTTAGGTAATGGTGTTTATGTTAATAGATATTTTCAGATGATAAATGTTTGTTTTAAATAGTACCTCCTTTAATATTCATGACTGTACATACATACACTTTCTGCTTTTCTTTATGTTTGTGAAATATTTGCTGTCTTGATCTTGGCACACATGATGTGCTGACTGTTACAGACCTCTTACAAGAATGCTTTACCCTGAAAATCTAGGTCAGAATAAAGCCATACAATAGAAATTTTTTTGTAATAGAGTTAGCATGTGATTTTTCATTATTTTAGCATGTGATTTTTCATCATTTTGAACTGCTTCAAAATAATGGACAGAGTATAGAGAAAGACATAATGGGTACTTTACCCTGTACACTATGGATCTCTGGGATCCAGTGAAATAAATCCTATCCCAGTGAAAGTGAATAACAGACCAACTTGGCAAGCTTTTAACCAGTGTGAGAGTTTTCCATTTGTGTATGTGGTGGGTGTGGACGTAATACAAGTCAGTGCTGTTAATGTCAAATGCTTGAATCCCTTTTAAATTTAATAGGTTTGGGAAGTAGATGATTCTCATTGGACTTGAGGAATGTTTGTATATTGAGGAACTTTGTATATCTAGATCCCGTTTAGTACATACTGCCTTGTTTGAAAGATCTGATCTCTTCCTGGTGTTTTTCTTTCAAATTCTGACTTCCAAAAGACTGTGACATGCCTTGGTGATTCTATGATAGGCATGAGGAACAAGGTTGTTAGACCTTGTTGGGGAACCGCGGATTTCTTTCTTCTAAGCGGCTGTTCCTTTTGTGAGATTCTGTTTGTACTTGTTATGGGACTTGCCCCCAAAAGATGTAGTGTGAATACACTGCTGCTTTCAAACCTGTGTTTTCATACCTCTTTCATACCTGTTCATACTGTTCTTTTCATACCTGTGTTATCTTGGTATCTTCCCAGGAAATTGTTTCATTCAGGTCCAGAACAAGATTTTAGACTGAAAAAAAACCCCAAACATTGTTTCAATACTTTAGATCAATTAGATTTTCTAGAATATCTGCTGTGAAAAAAGAAGGCTCAGGTATACCAAGAGAGATTTTCTGTGGCTGCTGCTTTCCTCCTGCAGTGGGGAATTCTGAAAGTATCGGCTGTGTACTTGGGAAGTCTTCTGGCAACACAACATTCATGTTCTCTCCTGGAATTCATGTTTGCTCGCTGGTATTGGAAGAGTGTGAATTGAGAGTAGAAAAAAGAAGAAAATTTAAAAAGAATGCTAACTGGGGACCAGAGAAAAACAAGAAGTGGTGGAGTTAGGAAGAAAGAGAAATCAGAAGAAGACAATCAACCATTCATTTTTTATGAGCTTGTGTACAAGATGATTCTTTACGTCATTTCAGTGTTCCAGCTACAGCTTAGGCTAATGATGATCACAGCACTGGGGTTGTTTACCTGTTGAATACAAATGCTGCCTGGGTGTGCACTAATATGGCAAAATGGGTTACTGAATCCCAATACTGTATGTAAAAGGATCTTCTGTCCTTCCATTTTTGTCTTTATTATAAAAACATTTTCAACATAGAGTGGGATTGTTTTTTGACACCTTACTCGACATTTTTTTATTGTTAGTGTTTTAATGAAAGGCAGTGGTCATTTTAAGTAAGGCAAGCAAATAAATAAAAGGGAAAATGGTTCTGAAAAGTTTAAATGCTGGTCAGAGCTCTCTCCACACTCCTTACCCAGTCATTATCCTATTCCTTCTCTAAAGATCACTAAAGGAAAGAGACCTCCTCTAAATCATAAGTGGAAAAGGTGAATTTGTGAGTCATTATTACAGATCGTAATGAAAATCAAATTAACCAGTGATGTTTTGCAAGCAACAATCTCATTATTACTGCACAGTTTTTTAGATGTCAGCTAGCTAAATGTCTGCTTCTTGTTTTGCTTGCCAGTAAATATAGTAAGCTTTATTCATACAGATTCCCTCTTTCTGTAAAATGCCTCTGCACAGCGCTGAGAAACTGTGTACTAGAAATCTTGACTTCCCACACCAGAGTGCTGACATGTTAGACTGTAGTATGCCTTAAAATGTGCATCATGCCAGACAAAATGGATGTAACTAAGTCTGAATCTGCAATTTAAGGATTCTCTTTTACTGTACATTTGTTTATGCTGTGTTTCATGTCGTACCTCTTTTGGTGGGGAAGGGACAAAATCATAGGGCTTTGCTTTTGATGGACTGGCTGTTACCATCCAAGTAGTTACTCTGATGAGAGAGCAGAATTATTGAAGCTGTAGTGATTGGAGGACAACAATCTGCTCCAAGTCTGTGGAGTTACATTAACGGAGGAGTATTAAATCTGATAACTGAGCCATCAGAATCATAAAGTACCCTGAAAAGACACTTAGAAAATGGCAGCAAGGCTTAAAACTTTAAAAATTTCTGAAATTTTTCATACAATGAATCAAGAGTGCGTGTGCTTATGAGTGGATTTCCATTTGTGTAGTACGAGAGGTCTGCCACTCTCAGTTTGGCCTTCAGTAGTTATTGCAAAGTACTGATCTTAACATCAGCCTCTCAGTAAGGAACTGGTGATGTCTAATTGTCATCACTGTTTAGTGGGAATAAATTTATATTGCCCACTAGACATGATTTTGAAGGATTAAGTAAACTTTTCTTTTTTTCAGGCTATAAGACCCTTTTAAAAGGAATTTCAGGGAAGTTCAGCAGTGGAGAACTTGTTGCAATTATGGGCCCCTCAGGAGCTGGGAAGTCAACACTCATGAACATTCTGGCAGGATACAGGTCAGTAACATGAAAGCCTCAAGTAAAGTAAGGATCAAGGCTGATGACTCCTTGGAGTAAAGAGCAGAAGAAATCTTACCCAGTGTTTATAGAAAATAAATATTCCACAGATTCTCTATTAGATTCTTACTGCTTATATTTTCTGTTTTTCCTGTTGTGGTCATGTATAATTTATCTGTTAACAAGTTGGATCCAGAAATAGGAAACAATTTGAAGTCTAGAACACCAAAAAAATTCTCGCTCCAGCTTTGTAGAGAATCTGATTCAGTGTCTTATGTTTGTCATATTTTAAATTCAAATCTTACAAATGTCTGAAAAAAGAAGACCCTTTCTAATGAATGCGTCCACAGTGTTGATGTCTTCTAGACCAAACTGCAATGGGCTAAGGACTGTAGTTCATCATCCTCAATCTCCTATTGTGTGGCTAAGTACAAGTTTTCTCTGTGTTGTTGTCAGTAGTGCATAAGGAACAATATAGAGAAACCTAACCAACAGCTGCATATTTTTTCAGACATTTGTGTAAGACAGTATGCATTTTGTATTGAATTAAAATCATCAGCCTCTTATGAAAGAGAGCATAATTACAAAATAATTTCATTTCTATCCATTTATCAGTTTTATTCCATACTGGACAGTAATTTCCTAGGACTGCCACATAATGAGGACCATGACATAACAGAGGAAAGCAAGATTCATGCCTGGTTGTTTTGTTTATTCATTACAGAGAGACAGGAATGAAAGGAGAAATTCTCATCAATGGGCAGCCTCGTGACCTACGCTCCTTTCGCAAAGTCTCCTGCTACATCATGCAAGATGACATGCTCCTTCCTCATCTGACTGTCCAAGAAGCTATGATGGTGAATTTTGTTTTTAGCTGTAATTTATTTGTGTGGGAGAAAGTGGAAAATCTTTATTTGTGTATTACATGTATTCTTACTTCTAGCAATGCCATTTACTATTAGCTCTATTTGATCCTGCTCAGTGAGAGTATGTGGACTTTGATAATGACTTGAATTCTTCTTCTGCTTTATTGCTTTCATTTTGTGATGAGCATTATGATTTAGAAGAAAATCTAAGGCTGTACTAAATAGTCTTCCCAAAGAATGAAGCCTGCAATTCCATACAGAATGAGTCTTTATAGGAACCATTGTATTTCTTGGGTGGTGGTCAAGTATTTGCTTTCCTTTTCTCTCCATCTTCCATGTTCTGACTGTAAAGTTTCTATTTTGACTTTAAACATGGTCTCTCTGCTAGTTAACTCTTACTTGACTTTAATAAATGAATTGTATAAAATCTTTTTGAGTTTTTCAAAGGAAAACAGCAGAAATAGAATAATCCTACGATTACAGGCAGCATTAATCTTCTTGATGCTTATCATAGCATCAAGAGGTTTACTAATTGCCACATAGACTAATCAGTCTAGAAGGGCCTGTTGCTCAGCTTGAGAAACAGGGTGATTTTTCTCAGATTGTTATCAAAGTAAGTCTAAGGTTGCTCATACTGTATATCAGCATCAGTTCACAAATTTCAAGGTCAAAGAAATAACTATAGTCTTGGCTGTGCTTTATGTGGCTGATTTCCTGTAGAGACACTCCTCTGTGAGGAATTTTTCGTCTTTTGTTTGTTTGAATGTTGTAGTTAGAATCCCATAGGATCACTTTAGTAGAAATGGACCCAGGTGATACTTTCTGTCTAAATTAATCAATCAAGGCTCTGACAAAAATAATTTCTTAACAGTTTAATTTCTTCTCATAAAGGCTAATCAGAAAGTTTTGTGCAGCTACCTCTTAGGACAGCTGTGACATCTTTCATAAGATTATTTATTTCTGTACTTATTTGTTTATCTCCTGAAGAACAACCATTTTTTTTTTATCCTCATGATACAGGTGAGGCACAGACAATCTGTGCTTTGAGCACTGCCTGTGAAGTTAGCAGCTATGCAAAAACACGATTCTTCAATCTTCTTCTGATCTTCCTTTAACTTGCAAAACTGACTTTCTTTCTAAGGTGATTTTTGTTGGATGCTGGAGTTTTTAAGTCAGGTTATTCTCATGCACAGGCATATGTGATACTTGTGATTTGGACACTATAGTTCAGCCTAAACTGAATGAAGAGGTCATCGAAATTGTACATTGAGATGTTTTGCTTGAGACATCCACTGTAGTTGATGGTCAAGCATCAGACCAGTTCATAACCAAATTCCTTTGTATTTTGTACTCCAGGTATCTGCTCATCTGAAACTTCAAGAGAAAGATGAAGGCAGGAAAGAAATGGTATGTGTACTCACTATCAAACTGAGAATTTTGGGGGATGCTAAAGTGGTCTGTGAAGTGAGCACTCCTAAACTGATACCCTTAATCTAAAACTGAATTGCGTTGGACTTAACATAATGGAATAAATCAGAACCTCAAAGTTGACAGGTATCATTATGTGTGAAGACATAGTACAGATTGCATAAAAGTTGTTTTCAGTATGCCTGATTCTGATAATGAGTAGATAATTGCAAAAAAATCTATCAAAATGAATTCATAGGTTTTGTAGGATTTCTTTTGATGTTACTTAACACGTAGATTTTTTCATATGCGTATCTGATGGCTCAGGCATTCTCATGACCTGGGGGTATTGGTCAACGCTTAGCTCAATGTGAGCCAGCAGTGTGCCCAGGTGGCCAAGAAGGCCAATGGCATCCTGGCTTGTAACAGGAATGGTGGTGCCAGCAGGAGCAGGGAGGTGATCATCCTTCAGTACTCAGCCCTGGTGAGGCAGCACCTCAAGTGCTGTGTTCAGTTTTGTGTACCTCACTATAAGGAAGACATGGAGGCCCTGAAGTGTGTCCAGAGAAGGGCAATGGAGCTGAGAGGTCTGGAGCACAAGTTTTCTGAGGAGCAGCTGAGGGAACTGGGATTGTTCAGTCTGCAGAAGAGGAGGCCCAGGGAAGACTGTATCTCTCTCTACAACCACCAGAGAGGGGGTTGTAATGAGGAGAAAATCAGCTTCTTCTCCCAAGTAACTAGCAATAGAACTAGAGGGAATGGCCTCAGGTTGCACCAGGGAAAATTCAGGTTGGGTGTTAGGAAATAACTTCTCTGAGAGAGTGGTCAGGTGCGGGAATGGGCTGCCGGGGAGGTGGTGGAGTCACCAACCCTGGAGGTGTTCAGGAAATGTTTAGATGTTGTACTGAAAGTTATGGTTTACTGGGAAATATTGGTGGTAGGTGGATGGTTGGACTGGTCAATCTTGGAGGTCTTTTCCAACCTTGGTGATTCTATGATTCTTTGTGATTTTGTGTGTGGTGACATAAGTCAGTCATATCTGGCAACAGTGAGCGAAGGCCTTTGTTCACTTGAATGCTTCAAGGGAGTTGAAGTGTTCAACAAGAAAGTGTTCGTTTTTCCAAAGGTTAATGAAAAATTCAAGAGTTCTTGCAACTACTGCAGAAATTTCTGTGCCCATGTTTGAAAGTTTTGATCATTGTAGCTGTGCTGGTGAGCAGAAAGGATGGGTTTTGAAATCATGTTGCTCAGATAGGCAAGATCGTGCAGTTGTAGTTAAGGTAGAGGCTAATGTATTTGAAGCTTTTTTAAGTGTCCAAGGTTTGGATGAGTAGGAAGCTAGGCTAAAACATGCATGTGTCTTTTTGAAAACACCAGGAATTAGTTGCACGGTTTACACTTGCACGTTTGGTGTGCTGTCTTGCTTCTGGCTGTTGCTGTCTGAGTGAGAGAAAAGCCGTGGTATATTTTTGCCTGTGAAGACCTATAACCTACACCTATAACCTGCACTGTGTGCTCCTCTCACTTATCTGACTATGACAGTTCCTCCCGATTATTTGATCTTACACAGCACTGTGTTTTTAAAGAAAATGTTTTGGAGGTATTCGACTAGTCATAAGGGCTGCTGGCATGTTAGCTTATGAGGCAGTGTTCTCACCTGACTTTGGTTACCTCAGTTATACTTCAAAGAGCTGGAAATGTACCCCGTCTCCCCATTTATTCTGCACTTTAAAAATCTGGGCCTCTACGTACCCAAGAATACTCAGAGCTCAGGTGTCTGTCTCTGTTTGAGTGGCGTTACCAGAGCATGCTGAAGCATATGGGAGGAACACTTCTGTGCTGCACAGTGTGTTTCAAAACAGTACATACCTGGGGAGGATTACACCTGTAGCTAAAAATAAAAGAAAAAATAATGGCGCTGTTGAAAATAAAGGTGGTTTGCATTGCTGAGAGACTCATTAAAAGTGAAACTGTAGCTCAGTGAGCATTTGGAAATGTTTTTACTGGCCTCAAGCTATGTTTCAGTCCAGTGTAAAACAACACCAAGCAAGGAGATGTTGCATAATCGCTGTCTCATACACTGCCTTTTCAAGGTAAAAACCTCTGCTATTTGGGAGTTGGTGTGAGTGCCTAATGGGGATTATGTGATAACACGGTCCTACTGCTAAACTTAAAATCTACTTTCCAAGAAGACTGGCAGCTCCTTTTATCTGTGTATGTTACTCTGGATAAGTATTTCCTGTAAAATTCAAGTTCTAATCTTTCCTTGGCTTTTCAGAGTTGGTTATTTTTTTTTGTTTGTTTGTTTGTTTTTTTCCCATAAATAGAAAAGGTCATGTTTTCATTCTGGTGTATTTTGTGCTCCCAAAACCGTACACTTAACAGGTGAATTTAGGAATAGTTTAGGCAGCTGGAAAAAGCCATGTAACAGAACTCAACTGAGACAAAAGTCTGAAGAACGAAGAAGGCGATGAGCATGCACATTGGAAAGGTGTGGCCTGATGTTTCAGGAACATTAGATGCTTCCTACTCTTCCTCACATTCCAGTCTGTTTTAGAGTCATAGAATGACCTGGGTTGAAAAGTACCACAATGAACATCTAGTTTCACCTCCCCCTGCCATGGGCAGGGTCACCAACCACGAGACCAGGCTGCCCAGAGCCATATCCAGCCTGGCCTTGAATGCCTCCAGGGATGGGGCATCCACAGCCTGCTTAGGCAACCTGTTCCAGTGTGTCAGCACTCTCTGAGTTAAAAACTTCCTCCTAATATCTAACCTAAACCTCCCCTGTCTTATTTTAAAACCATTTCCCCTTGTCCTATCACTGTCCACCCTCATAAACAGTCATATCTCCTCCTGTTTATACACTCCCTTCATGTGCTAGAAGATCACAGTGAGGTCTCCCTGGAACCTTCTCTTCTCCCAGCTAAACAAGCCCAGTTCCCTCAACCTTTCTTATTCAATTTATTCTTGCACATCTGATTGAGACCTGAACTTGACTTTTTGGACTTACCTACTCCAGAGGAGTATCTTATTCTAGTAAAAGATGCCTCTGGCCTTAGCTGGCATGTGGATCGTAAGATCCACATGCAGAAGGAGAACGGGAAACTACTTCTGATCCATCTGGGGAAAAGTAAATTCTTTGCCTACAATATGAAAATGGTATCTTCAGAGATACAGAAGCAATTTCCATTGCTGCCTGCTATCCATATTTATTTCCTAATTAATTGGAACATTCTAAAGCTCTTCAATCTCAGAGAATCTGTGAAATTCAGAAAAAACTCCAGACAGGTAGGTGAATCAACATATTGGTTAGAATTGCTTTGGTTGACTCAAATATATTTTTCTTAATATGATAAATGCACATTTTTAATTGGAAAAATGTATTTGTTCAGAAACAACTGTTATTTCGCTTGTACTTTGAAAGTCTTAATTTGTTTGCCCTTTGCTAAGTTAGGCCAAGCAAGTTCTTCTGTAATTATGAACAGAAATTTGAGGAAAAGACTGTGTTGTATGCATTTGCACAACTCTTGTTAAAAGGGCACTCAATTTAGTATTACTAGCCTGTGCTGGAATAAATCATTCATTTTATTATTATAAATTGGTAAATGTTGGTCAGAGTTAAATTGTATGAATTTATGCACTTGTGTTAACAAGATTACAAATGCCTGTTTAAAACAGCCAGGGACAAGTGAAAGATCTCCAGTGAAGTTTCTGGTTGGTTTAGCACGTGTTGCCCATGTTCCATAGTACCTTCCCTAAGAATTAAGGGTAGAGGTAGTTGGGCTCTTCTCTCAGAATGGGAGCTGGTTGGTAGTTGGTTTATTGCAGTCATATTTCTTGAGTTCAGACATTTTAATGTCTATGTTTTTACTGATGCCATAGTGTTGCTTTCCTTATATAGAGCTACAAGTCTGGATCTGCAATCACTGAAACAGATAAATTCACAGCAGCTGGGATTGTTCTCCTTTTTTCTAAAGACTCTGGGACAAACTGCTTTTCCTGAGGCAGTGTCTTGAGGAACTCCCAAACATCTGAGAATACATGATAGCTCAGTTGGCTCTGAGAGAATGAAAACACTTAGAATCAGTGGCCACACTTTAAAGAGTGGACTTGAAAGAACAGATACGAGAATAGCTCATCTCTTTAGAAACTACTCATTTGTGTTATACAGTTCTCCATACTCTTGTAAGCCTAGAAGTTCTTATAAAAGAAGCTTGTTGGTTTTGCTGTGTAGTAAGTGTTCACATACTGCCAAGATCTTTCGATATTTTGAGGGTGACAGAGCACTGGAACAGGCTGCCCAGGGAGGTGGTGGAGTCTCCTTCTCTGGAGATGTTCAAGACCTTCCTGGATGCCTACCTGTGTGACCTGGTGTAGGGAACCTGCTTTGGCCGGGGGGTTGGACTCGATGATCTCTGGAGGTCCCTTCCAACCCCTACAATTCTGTGATTCTGTGATATATGCACCATATCCAAGGAACACTATGGAAGGTCTAGTTATCACAAGAATGGCTTTCTACTGAGACAAATAATGCATTACAGACAAGTAGAATTTTGGTCAAAATGTTTGGTGCTGGGTTAAGCAACACTGAATCTAATAAATGTTTAATCTTTTCTACATTATATGGAAATAGTCTTTGATATAGAGGTAGTGAAACAAAGTCATACTTTAACTTACTTTCTCCATGAAAATTGGTACTATAGTAAAGAAGCTCTTCTTTTCTGCTAAGATATTTAAATGATTTGTATTGTTGTGTTTCCTGTAGGTGAAAGAAATATTGACAGCCCTTGGTTTGCTAACCTGTGCCAATACAAGGACTGGGAGTCTATCTGGAGGCCAGAGAAAGCGTCTTGCCATTGCTTTGGAGCTGGTGAACAATCCTCCTGTTATGTTTTTTGATGAACCAACCAGGTACTTCAGGGGCAAAAATTAAGGTTGCTCACATGATAGCACAGTGCTGCAGAACAGCTATTCACATCTAAGTAATTGGAAAAGGCTCATGTTGTATTGCATTAAAGTGCTGAATAATGTCTCAATACTTTCATTTGAGTACTTAGTGCCTTGGCTCACTTCTACAAACATGAGACCATGGGTCTGTAAGTAATATTTAAAGAAGGCATGAACTGAAATAAGAAAAGAGAGGATATTGTTTTCAAATTGTATCACGTGAGCTTTCTTCTTCAAGCAAAAATATAAGCTTGAATATAAGTATTTTGAAGACTAACTTTTTATAACAAGTGTAGCATATTTTGGATCAAATTCTGTGATCAATTTAGGAGGAAGCTGGGAGGGCCATGAATATGTATCTATTCATTAAAGTTAGGCACATTTAAATCTGTAGTTCTGAAATGCAGAAATCCCTTAAGGCAGTTTTCAGAATACTCCTATTTTTCATTCTTGGGCATGTTTCCAACTTAATTAAAAGACTGAAGGAGAAATACAAGCGTAAGGTTGGCATATGATAAAATTAAACTGTTAAAGAGAAAATTTCTAGGAAGATAATAGCCAGATACCAAAGTATCAAATACGTGTGCTAGTTCTGAGGGGTGTGTATGGATCTATGGATAACAGACTTCTTTCCTCTCATTCAGTGGCTTGGATAGCGCATCATGTTTTCAAGTTGTCTCTCTGATGAAAGCTTTAGCCCAGGGTGGCCGGTCCATCATCTGCACAATTCATCAGCCCAGTGCTAAACTCTTTGAGTTGTTTGATCAGGTATAATTCTCACTCTTTTTACATGGTTTAGGAAGGCTATACTTTCCAAGCTACATTCTCTAAGTAAAAAGATGAACTCTATGGTTCCAAATCAAATACATAAATAAATTGGAGTAAAAAATATGTTCTATTATGTTTTCTTTTTCTTTTTTTTTTTCTTTTTTTTTTTTTTTCCTCTGCCTGTTTCCATTTTCCATTCCTGTTTAAGTGCAATATTTTTAAAGAATCTGGCTGGTATGTTTGTAAAATTGTGATTATCACACTTAAGAATTGTATACCTTCACCTACTACTGTTCCTGGGCATGGTGCTGTCAGTAAAGTAAATGAGAGGTAATTTTTAAGAGCAGGAGAGCTTTATTGCAGATATCTGTAGTGTTATTACTAGTACACATTCTTATCTTAGTTACACAGGTGTAAATTCAGAAGTGTTTATTGATAGTAAGAATTGAAATGAAGTCAATTGGAGATCTTTTCTCCAACCTAACAACAAGATGTGAACCATGTGCTTTTAGATTAGATTTTAGATTTAAATTTACCTGAATCTTTTTAGGATATCTAAATCAGAGACAAGAGAAAACTTACTACACCATAGGTGAACAAACTCTTGCAAGAAATTACTGGTCTGGCAAGCTGGGGGTTATTTAATGCCAGCAGTACAGCAAAAAGTGAGGATAATCAAGCTGTTTCCTGTTGGTGTGCTGTTCTGCTTCTTCTGTTTCCTACATTCACCAGCCTTGTCTCCCAACAAAAAGATCCATAATATATGGAAATTAGATGGCTTGGTTATGCAGTTTCTTATCTGATTTCAAATGTGTCTAAGGCTTGAATTAGTCTGTTTCTGAGTTAATGTGCTTTAAGTCCTGGAGGGAATGTTTGCAGAATTCACATCTCAAGCATTTCATCTTTCACATTAGTTGTTATTCCATACAAAGATAGTTCCAAATGGTGACAAATCTTCCAGATATATTTCTCTGACTGGGCCTACAAGAATATGTTGTGTTCATGGTTTGCTGTCATACAGTTAGGATGTTCAAATATTATTATGTGATTTCATGTTGTGATTCTCTTTTCTTTGCCTTGTATTTCAGCTCTATGTTTTAAGTCAAGGTCAATGTATTTACCGGGGAAAAGTATTAAACCTTGTCCCTTACTTAAGAGATTTGGGTTTGAATTGTCCAACCTATCACAATCCTGCAGATTTTGGTAAGGAAAGTTTGAATAATTTGTTTTGTGTTTGGCTAGCACCTTCAGGATAAGGGGAATCATGGTGCAGTTTATACTTTTGTACATGTATACATATGTTTCTGTGTACATATATGTACCAAAACTGGAATTAAAATCAATTGGATTATTTCTAAGCAATTTGAATGCCATCTGGTGGTCGAATTTAGTGACTGTTTCTCTCTGATAGAAGTGCAGGTTCATGAAATAAAAGGTTAAACATATCATTTTGTATTTCATAGTAATTTAATCACAATGATTTTTCAAAGTGACTCCAATATTCTAGTATTTTGGATTTGTTTGCTTTTCTGTTTTGTTTTGGTTTTTTTTTGTTTTTCATGAACAATACCGTATACCATACAGCTGATAGAATTGAGATTTTTCTTTTGTTCTTAATTCCAAAAATGAACTGAAGACCACAAAATAGGCATTTGTCACTTTTGATTACCAATACTGTTTCATATTTACTACTTTTCATCTAAAACGGTTCGTTTAACTATGAAGATCAAGTGAATTTTCTGAAGATGTATAGAAAAATGCACTTAAATTATATATATATATGCACATGAATTTAGATTAGAGCCCTTTTAAAAACAAACTCCTACAACTATTAATGCTACGGAATCAAGGGAACCTAGTAATAAGGCCTGTAACTAACCCATAGTATAAACCAGTAACTCATCTTCTGATTTACATAGTTATGGAAGTAGCATCTGGTGAATATGGCGACCAGAACAGCCGACTGGTAAGGGCAGTACGGGAGAGGATTTGTGACACAGACTACAAGAGAGATGTTGGTGGTGAGAATGAGTTGAATCCCTTTCTCTGGCACCGGCCCTCTGAAGAGGTATTTCATATATCGCAAGTAATGGGTATGGCTTGAGGTTGGAGAGGGAGGAAGAGAATTTAAAATCCTCAGTCAATTGAGGAGTTTTTGGGCACATACAGCTGACGATAATGGGGTTTTGTGAAAGAAAACTAAGCAAGACACTGCAAAGAAAGGAGTTTATTCTTTCATGTGTTTCCGCAGGATTCCTCCTCCACAGAAGGCTGCCACAGCTTCTCCGCCAGCTGCCTAACCCAATTTTGTATCCTCTTCAAAAGAACTTTTCTCACCATCATGAGGGATTCAGTAAGTCTGTCTTGATAGTACCTTTGGAGCCTAAAGGTTTATTCAGTTAGTTGTAAGACATTATAAATATGCTTTAAGAGTCTTGTCCACAGCCCATGCATGAAGATTGACAATGAATTTTGAAGTAAAGACACTTCTCTTTCAGTATTGCTATTAATTGTACCACCTTAATTGTGAACAGCAGTTTTCTTCAGTAGAATTCAAATGCATTTGGGCTACAAACCTAAAGCTGAAATTTTCTCTGTGCTGGCAAGTTACTTATGCAAATATTTTTCTTTTTAAAAAGTGGTAATGATGGTGTACTGGTATGCCAGAAAATTATTGTCTCTTCAGATTATTCAAGGTGGCAGAGATACAATTTCAGTGTAATGTAAAGTTAATGCTTAAAATTAAATGTTTTGCAGAGATAGTTTGCATTAGCAAAATATAAAGGGACATTTTTTTAAACTCAGAAAAATCTTTCTTATCTTGAAGTAGCTGAATTGTTTGTGAATTTGAGAGATAGGAGTATTTACACTTGTGATCGATGCTCCTGCTTTGAAAGGTCCTCTAGATATGAGTGTCCGTCTACTAACAGGCACAAGTTAAGGAGATGAGCTTCCTCAAAAGTAGACTTTATGTAAAAACTTGTCCAAGGGACTCCTCACTGTGAAGTGTCCTTGTCCAAGTGGTTTTCTCAGTGACAGATTTGCAATCTGATAAATCTGAGGAAGGTTTGTTCGCTGCTTTTTCTGTTTTGGAGGGTTTTCAGTGCTTCTCATGAGAGGAGAAAAGACAGCATAGACAATAATGCAACACATTAATTAGATATACCTGTCTTTAAGAAAGGGGAAAGCCATAAAATGTATTATGCATGAGGTAGTTAGAAACACAAAAGTGCTTGAGCCAGATGGAGCTCAGCATGAGTAAATTACTCTTGCAACAGAGTAAGCTGAGTTTCACTGAGCTCCAGATGCTGTGACTGTGCTGCTCTTGCCCCACACCTAGGGAAGTAGCTCTTTAGGACACAATGGTTTACAGTATAGACATGTACACAGAACTAAAGGCTAGGAAGAAATCTACTGGGACTCTGTGTCCAGGCCTGCACTGTCAGATAACAAGTGTTACATCTTTTTTAGAAAGAGAAACACTACACTGACTGTTATAGTAAAAGCAAGCAGCTGTTTTCCATAATATGGTAGTTGGGAAGATATGGCAGAACCATGCTGTCACAGTGGTTAGGAAGCGTCTTATTTCCAGACCATATATGTTATGCCCAGACCACATATGTTATGTTGAGAGTGGTGAGGTGCTGACACGGGATTCCCAGAGAGGTTGTGGATGCTCTGGCCCTGCTGGTATTCAAGACAAGGTTGGATGGGGCCCTGGGCAGTCTGACCTACTGTCAGATCTGGAGGTTGGTGACCCTGCCACAGACAGGGGTTGGAACTTGATGATCATTGGGATCCATTCCAACCCAAGCCACTCTGATTCTGTGATTCTGTGCCCGTTGGTTGCTTTACCAGTGTGTTTATTTGTCATCTCGCATTATTGTCCCTTGCTGTTGTTTTATATTACAGTGCATTTATCATTAAAAGGTCAATGAGGTTGTTGAAAGTTGTCTTTCTGTAATGTGTGCTAGTTTGCACATCACCAAATACTCAGTCCAAAATACACTGACATGTTCACATGGGAGATGTGTTAAAAAACAAAGCATACATGCAGCTTCATGTCAGCTAGTCAGTGGAATGCCTCTGTGGAGAGCGTATCTCCAAGGTGTACAAACCCTAACCATTGATCATAGAAACTTCTCCTCATCTCGATCTAGGGGAAACTGTGGCTTATTTTAGGATACTTAGATAGAGAAACAGTGTTGTTTTTAATAATTATTGCAGGTTTTCCATACTTTTCTTTATTCATCCATGTCACTTGTAGAACTACTGTCTTGCCAAGAAACCACAAAAGGCTTATGTGTGCCTGATTAAGTTCATTTGGTCTATACAAAACAAACAAACAAAACTCTTTTCTTCCTCCCTTGTCTTACCACTTTTATCTGCTCAGGGACGTCTGTCTTATAGTGAGAAAGTCTCCTGGTGCATGAGGGAAAATTGCTACATGACACTGTCTGACAATAGGATTTCAGGTTGCAACATTTACAATTTCTGCTTTTGTTTATTGGAAGAAATTATCTGGACTAATAGCCTGGGGTCTGATTCACACTAGAAAGTTCATTAATGTAACTTTTCCTTAGCTGAGACCCAGTTTCCTAGTAGAAAGTGAACATTCCTATATTTGTTCTTCTGGACATAATTATTATTTTTCTGCATGCTGTATATCTGATTTCAGTCATATTTCCATTGTTTTTGAACTCAGACTTTCTGATCAGAAATACTTCTGTTTCCTTGCTTATAGGTCCTAACACATTTGCGTATCACCTCTCACATTGGAATCGGTCTGCTTATTGGCTTGCTCTACTTAGGCATTGGCAATGAAGCTAAGAAGGTTCTCAGCAATTCTGGCTTCCTCTTTTTTTCCATGTTGTTTCTTATGTTTGCTGCACTCATGCCAACTGTCCTTACATGTGAGTACCAGTCATACTCTTAAATTAAAGAACAAGGAGATTACAACAAGTTGGAAGGGCAGTGTATCTATTTCATGTACCATGACATTTGATTGTGCTTCCAGTTCTAAGACAGGCTTTAGGATAAAGCTTGTTCTCACTAACTGCTGTGTAGAAGCTAACAGGGACAGACTTCTCTCCACAGTTCTGCAAGTAGTTCTCAACTCTCACAGTCTTATTATTACAATCTTGGACTGGAATTACTCCTTTTCCTAACGTGCCAGTGTATCTCTGCTTTGTTAAGATATAAATTTTTTAATCTTAGAAAAACTATGCTAATTTCCCTAGGACTTCTAAGTCATGACTGCTGCATGAAATCAGTATAGTCATGTGATATCTGAAACAAACTGTTCCGTACTTCTTCTGGGAGCACTGTTACTTCAGATTTGCCTTTGTACCAAGAGGAATAACCAGGTCCTTTAGGCTTTGAAATTCTTTTTATTTTAAAAAGCCTCTTAGAGGAGAGTTGAAATCATTTGAGTAACCCAGTAAATATTCTCAACAGTTAGCAATTCTCAGGGTAGACTTCTCACATTTCATTATAAATCTTGAAACTGTTGCTGGTCTGTCAAAGGTATTTGAGTTCCAGTCCCCCTGTCGGACTACAGCAGTTAAGGATTATGTTGTTATTATGTAATATTATTAGATTTGTTACTATGTGGAATAATATTATACACTGACAACCTACCTACCTTTATTTGTATTTTCTGTAGTTCCTCTTGAGATGGGAGTGTTTCTTAGAGAGCACCTGAACTACTGGTACAGCCTGAAAGCCTACTATCTTGCCAAAACAATGGCTGATGTTCCTTTTCAGGTATATGTGCTACTCTTCAATGAAATAAGAACCATTTTAAACTCATGGCAAGTCCACTTGCTGAGAAGATCAGTAACAGTATTTTATCTGAGTGATGAAGAAAGTTATCATGTGTGTGCCTTAGCCTCAGGTTCAGATAAAAAGCATCTTGATAATAGTATGCCCTCATCTGACGTAGTATTGTTTTAATTAAAAAATTACCATTTTTGATGTTATGTAAAGAGAAATTGAAACGGGATGTAAGTGTGCGGGATTTCTTGTCTAAAACACAGTAGCATGATAGATATTACAGCTTGTGGCAGATTAATTCGTTTTTCTCAGCTGAACACCATGTGTGTCATGTAACATGTAAAGACTGAGAGCTATGGCTTGAGAGCTAGGTCTCCCTATGTTTTTATCTTATTCAGAGTAAAACTGAACGTTAGGCTTCAACAGACTAACTACAAGTATATCTCCTTGCAGATCATGTTTCCTGTAGCTTATTGCAGCATCGTGTACTGGATGACTTCACAGCCATCTGATGCACTCCGATTTGTCCTCTTTGCAGCCTTGGGAACCATGACATCCCTGGTGGCACAGTCACTGGGTCTTCTCATAGGAGCAGCCTCTACATCTCTCCAGGTACAGATGGCATTTGGTGATTTCACAATCTCCTAGATATCTCCTAGAACTGATTGCTTACTGTGAATGTTGTTGTGTCCCAAGATATTTGTTAAAAGAAGATAAGCAAAAAGTTCTCTTTGCCTGATATAGCTACTTGATGCTTCTTGCTACCAGATCTGAATGGGCTGTGCCTGCTTGAGCGGATTGTATTTTGGTATTTATCCCTGGCTGAGGAGGACTGATGTATATACAGAATGCAGGTTGGCCATGGAGATCAGCAGCTCAGGATGGGGTTCTTCCACACGCATGCAAGGTTGCAGGTGGAAGGGTAGAAAAAAGATTCACCAGACATTAAACTTCTGCAGAAGGAGGGCAAGAAGCAGCTGTTGGCGTGACTGTCAGGCGGCTGGAAGCTAGCCTTGTAACTCCATTTTGCTTCCTGGCACAGAGATTGATGAAGCGATAATTCACTACAGAAATGTTCTGTGGTGCCTGTTTCAACATGTTACATTGATACTAATATGCAGTGATAGTGTGAAGTTTTCTGAAGTTGAAATCTTGGTTTACTCTGTACCATCCTGTGGAAATGAGCAAAACCCTTTTCTACCTCTGTTCTTCTGCTTTCACCAGAGGTACCTGTATGACCCTTTGCCCTAGAGGAGATGTAGAGAGGAGAGGCTGGAGATGGGCCAATACCTGTCTTCCTCAACAAAGCCATTCAATTGGAAATCATTTTTACCACCTTCATCAAATTTTAGAACCAGTTGAAACTGCTTTGCGTGTGGGATTAATGAGAAGGAGGGCTGTGTGTCTGCTGATCTGTCAAACAATGAGGAAGAGGGGTCACTTACACTGAGTATCAAAGGAATTCTAGTGTACGTCTTGCTCTGTAAATTTGTGGTGGGTTTAAGTCCTTCAAAAGATGGATCCTGAAGCAGCAATGTAGGAACAAGTTTTAGGAAGATGAGAAGACCCATTTTCCTCTACTAAATGTTAACTTGCCTCTAAGGAACTTTGTCCAAAAAATTCAGTAATTGGCATTTGAAACTCTAACTATTTAATGAAGTAGCATTCAAGTCGAATGGTAGAACTCTTCACTGCCTCAGAGAGTAGAATTTCACTGTCTGTTTGGTTTGGCACAAAACCCAGGATTTTTGTAAGAGAAGTGCTATTTGACAGTCTGGTTTCCTAACTTGAAATCTGGACATCAGATGAAAGAGCAAGTTAATTTTTAGTTTTTTCTCTGTCTGACAAGAATCTACCTATTCCTTCTCTTCCCAGGTAGCCACTTTTGTGGGTCCGGTTACTGCCATTCCAGTGCTTCTGTTTTCTGGGTTTTTTGTCAGCTTTGATACCATCCCAACATACCTCCAGTGGATGTCCTACATTTCCTATGTCAGGTACTGCTAGGGAGTCCATTAATTTCCCATTTTAGAAAAGCTACTTATATGATCGTTTGGTTTTTTTGGACACCAAGAAGGCTATGTTCAAAAGACGTTCTTTTGAAGTATAGACGTATATATAATGTAAATGAATGCCACATCACTTCACTTCATTTTATTTTGTTTTTACTGTGAAGTAAACAGGAATATTTGGTATGGATCCTTGGCCACAAGTCTGTTAAGTACTTGTGAAAGTACTCTGGATTGCACAGCATCCAAATCTCCTTGGACTTTGTGATATAAAGGCGGTATACCCAAAATTGTTGAGAAACTGTTGTCAGCACCACATTTCAGAAGGAAATTATGTATAAGTCACTGCTGTATCCTAGGTAGCCTTGTTGGACAAAGCATTGTTTTCTTTAAATTTTGCAGTAGCAAAGAGGCATAGGATTTTTGTCATCGCTAATCTGAATTCTTTGCTCAAGAGTTTATAGGCATAGGCATGTTACATCCTATCTATGTCAGTCACGCTCTACTTGAGACAGTTATCTTATGGTCTGATTGTCATCAGGAAACCTCTGGAGGCAGCAAACTAGTCTGGACTGGACACCTAAATATTTATGGCTAAAATTAAATGGTGAATTCCCATGATGATTATGAAAAGGTTTTCTTCGAAATCAGATGAAGTGATTAGGAAGTAGATGTTGCAGAAGGAGCTAAAGTGCATCTTAATAAGAAATGTTTTGACTATCATTTTGTGTATGGCTTGTGTATGTGTAGGCCCCTTTAGTATGAGGAAATAGGTTTCTAGGTAGTACCCACTTTGCTCACTCCCTTCTCCTCACCCTGCCCATACTGCAGTATTACTAAGAAAACTCAAACTGAATATGCTTTCATTTGTCTAATGATGTCTTACACAAAGACCCATCATTGATAAAGAGACTGCACCCCCTGAATTAGTTAAGCTAGAATTCAAGATGAGGCCTTAAGTCATCGTCCAGCCTGCCTAGGGTTTCCTGGAGCTGAAGGTAGCTATCATACGCATGGGAACTGTGATAACTTACCTGCTCATAGAGTAAAATCTTAAGTGTGCCTGGTTTCAGGGGAAACATGGGAACTGTGCAATATTAATTACCGAAACTGTGGTACTTGTAAGGAAAAAGAAGAAACATTCTAGATTTATATTAGTTTTAATATATTTCTGACTACAGACCATACTTGTATCCCCGTTGCTTAGTTTAAAAATTGAATTAATTATATCACTCTTAAAAGGAGAGTCTGAATATGAGCTGAAGTTTACCTGCTTTCTATTTTAACATTCTCCTTTTTGAGAAGTTGCATATAAATTACCAGTGGCATGTCATTTGCTTTATTGCAATAAGGATAGAATTTACCTTAGAACAAACGTCAGAACAGTAACAAACTCATCAGTGTTTCCATCCAAGCTCTTATAGAGAGTATATTTCAATGGGAGCACTTCTAAACAGATCATCAACATTTTACATTATGATCCACTCTTCTTCTTTCCAGATACGGGTTCGAAGGAGTTATTCTCTCAATCTATGGACTGGATCGAGAAGATCTGCATTGTGATAAAGATGATACTTGCCATTTTCAAAAATCAGAGGCCATTCTGAGAGAACTGGATGTAGAAAATGCCAAACTCTACCTGGACTTCATTGTTCTCGGAATTTTCTTCTTCTCTCTGCGTCTAATTGCCTATTTTGTTCTCAGATACAAAATCCGGGCAGAGAGGTAGAGGAAAAACAACCAAAATGATGCAGTAGGAAGATCTTTAGACATGCAGTAGAGGGCAGTTGACATTGTCTCACTGTGGCAGGCCCGTCTCCAGTGCCCAGCTAGATGCTGTTATGACCTAGCCCATAGAGAACCACACTGGGATAGAAGACATATAGTGTTACGTCAATCAGTCCAGTTGGGTTGGGTCATGTTTTCATTACACTTTCTAGCTTTAACCAGGAAGAAGAAATAGAAGGGAATTTTACAACACAGAATTTCAATACTGAGACAGTGTAACTGTAATTTAAAAAAAAAAACAAAACTGGTTGCAGGAAATTTCTTTCTGAAAACCAATTATGCGATAAGGTAATTCAAGTCCTGGTAGCCAGAATAGTATAATGTCATCTGTAGGTGACAAGGTAATGAAATGCAAAATGAGAAATGCAAAGAAAATAGGATTATCTCATCTTTTTAAATTCGAGAGTTTCATTGTCGTGGTTTTCTATGTATTATTTTGCAGTTGTTTTCCATGGCATTACCCCTACTGGCCAAAAATCTGTAACTGTAATAATAAGGAAAAGGCATCTTTTTGATATGGGTACTTTTTAAAAACAGAAAAAGAAAAGTCTAAAATGATTCAAGTCATTATTTTTGTTTCTGTTTAAATGTAGAATTCTGGTGCTTTACTTGTCGAGCTGGTCTCATCTCTGAAAATTGTCATGATAGGAGGACAGGGCAGATTCTGAGTCTGCGCTAAGTCTGTGATCCATATTTGGAAGCAGCAATAGATAGCACAGACATGTTCAAGCTACTGCTGAATGATTGAAAATACATTCTTTTGCAGTGTCTTTTAAATCCTAAAGATTTGTTATCTTGAAAATACTGATACTGCTCCTTATCTGTTTGATCTACCTCCTGTGAATGAAAAGATCAAAGCGCTCCAAGGCTCATTTTTTCTTAAATTATGAAAGCAGAATCTGTCCCTAAAGTCTAAGAAGTCATCTGATGGAGTCCAAGACCTATCTATAGTTCAGAGCTTGGAGTATTGTGTTAAACCACTTGCGACTGCCTTGTATGTCAGTGTTTGAAATGCCAGTTAAAAATGACTTGTAGGAGTCTGTTCAGATTATGCAAAGGGCTTTGTAACACTGCAGGCCAAACAGTTTTGTTTGCATCCAAAAGTCTACGTAAGTGAAATGAAAATTAACAGCAAATTGATCTAAACACCTATGAAACTATTGCAAGAGGCATGCATTTGTTTTGTATATCTCACCTTTGCAAACTTGTTGGGGAATTCTGACACTAAGTTGTTACAAATTTTGTTACTAATTTTCATGGGTATAGATTGGCAACCCAAAATAATAGCATGGCACTCTTGCCCGTGTTGGACACCCTGATGAAATTCTTTGTGAATGCCAGTACCTTCTGCAGTTATTGTCCATTTACCTAAGAGTCATAGATATCTGAGCCAGAACTACACATTCTACAATGCATTATTCCTAACAGGGTGCTGAAGTCTTGTAGACTGGAAGCAGCTCAGTGACAGCAAACCACTCAGGAGCTCAGTAATTTATAATGGTAGAGTAGATGAAGACCTTGTTCATCTGCTCATCATCAATTACAGTTCACAGACTATGTTTGAGGACTTCACAGCTACATCTTTACTAGTTAACTAAATAATGCTAGAATCTGATCTCTGGCCTTTAGGCCAATTTGCACAATCTGCTGTCTTGTTAATCCTCAAACGACTGGGTCTTCTAGGAACAATCTCTGCCCTATGCTAACTTCAAATGCTTTCTGAAAAACCTTGGGTTGTGTTGGGCGACAACTCTACCATTCATTTCTCAGTGAAGACAGTTTGTTAGTTTTCCTTACCCATGCCCAGACTGTCTTTAATTTACTGGTGCAGACACAGACTGTGTATACCTATTAAAATCAGCATACTTGAGTTAAGCCAGTGTTCCAGAAGGCTGAAGGCTTTTCACACATTTTAGGAATGGTAGCTGAACATTCCCTGGAAGTAAGGTTGGCCTGTGAAAGCAAGGTTAATCTTTACTTTAAAAGAAAAAAAAAAAAATCCTTGTACAATCTGCATGGTTTTTTTGCTGGTTTTTTTTTGTTTTTTTTTTCTTTTCTTAAAATATCCCTGAAGCTAGTAGAGCTTTTGTACAGCTCCACAGCATTTCCAGGCATGCTAACAAGGTATGTGTTTACCTGGCTGTTAGCTACGAGAAAGTAAGAACTTTGGCTGCTCTAAATAATAGTCAGAACTGTGAACAGTTATTAAACAAGTCACAAGCTGAAATTCCTTGGTACAGCCTACTTTGATTATCTTAAGACTCTCAGAATATTTTTGTAAGTATTTCAGGCCGTTACTGTTTGCAAACAGATAAAAAACAGGGTTTACCAGATGACTGTTTTGTTGCACACCGATGGTCTTGCTGTGGGCTAGCTGAGTATGAATGAATGACATCCACATCATTAAATCAGGTCAGGGTTTAAGTTTTGTGTTTACCAACACCATTTACCAAACAGCACACTGAAGATCACCTGCAGTTTATCAAATGAAATAACCTTGCTGATAAAACTGATATTTCTACACTTAGATGAGGGCGGTGCTGTCTTCTCCTGTCTAACCTTATTTAGTAATATGGGCACCTTGAACACTGTCTTGTCTGTGTGTGCTTGTTCCTCTGTTGGTAGATTTTGTTTTAGCTCTTTAGTCTGCAGTATATCCTTCTGCACTGTAATGATATATTGTATGATGGTAGCCAAAAATCTGATCCTCTGTGGGTGTTCCTAAGAAAATAGATGCTCCAGAATATTTCTGTCACTCCTTTTATTAGCTGTGCTTCTTCCCAGCCATCTGCTGGCAGAATTTAGCTGAAAGTTACTATTCTGAGCAACACTTTCAGGCTGTAGTATTCCAATAAAGAAATAAATGAATTCTCTTGAAGCCAGCTCTACCCACAGATGAGATAATCATTCTTTCCTGCCTTGGTGCTAAAATTAACTAATGACATCCCTTGATGTTACTGTGGGACAGAAGTATTTGAAGTGCATCCCAATTGTGTGTTCTTGAGCTGTAAAGTCTTTTAACACAGATTCTGTTTGGCCTTTCTATTGTTTTCCAGAAATAAGCTCTAAGAGGCTAGGATAAAATGCATTCCTGTGTTAGTGAACTGAGCAAACACTTTGCCAACCTCTGGGGGCTTCATGCTGAAAAAAAGATGAGGCCAGCAAGAAACTAAACACTTCAAAAAGTCTATTTTTATAACTGTGTATAAATAGCCATAAACATGTTGAAATCAATGCTATTATTACCATTCAGACCTGTTGCAATCCATTTAAAAATTGCACAAGGCACAAATGTTTTTAAATGGTCTCTTGTAGACTGGACCTATGATTGCTGTTGTGATTACTAGAAGTCTTTAGCGTTCTGTTGGCTTCCTTGTTTCATTGTTGTTTATTTATTTTTATGTTATTTTGGTTATTATGTGCATCAGTTAAGACTTTATGCTTCAATTTTTTTTCTTTTTTTCTTTTTTTTTTTGCTGAAACCTGCATATAATCTGGAAGTTTTCAGGAGTAATTTTTTCTTTTATTTACGAAGAAATAAACGATTTGGAAAACGGTTGCTACTCACATAAAAAATTGAGAAAATGTCATCTTTATGGGTCAAAGGGAGTAGTGGAAAAAATATCTGGTGCTGACTTCCTATGCGATTCTTAACATTTGAAACCCCAACTATCTCTTTTCTTATTGAAGGAGCATATATGCACATTAAAGACAGAGATAATTATGTGTGAGATAATGACTACTTGAGTCTGAAAACGGGGTGTATCAGATGACAGCTATTTCAGTCTACTCTTTTGTGCCAGTGTCTGTGTTGACAAAAAAAAAATTAATGGTATGTTAAGCATTTATTTTTGAAACAAAGTGTGGTAGTGCACCCTGATGTGTAGCACCACTGCAGTGATTCTCACAAGGACATCTTATCTGTGCGATGTACTCAGCCTTAGATGGATGCATTCTGCTCTAATGGGTTACTCCAAAGCTTTTTCCAAAGAAGTAATTATCTGTGTTAATAACTCCTCACATCTGTATTGTTTCATGAATCAAAGTAATGACTGATATCTCTAAAATAAAGTCCAGGCTTGAGTGCTTTGCTGGTTGAGGGCTGTATTGCACAGGAAAACTGAGATGTTGGCTGTGTGAACGCACTCAAAGACTATAGCAAAAAGTCAATTTGCTTTAGGTTAGTTGCTGGGTGATTACAGTGATCTTGAATTAATCTTTTTGAACCAAAAAATATTCGGGGCAAAGGAGAGTTAAAATAGAGCATAGAGAGGAGTGTATGTTTTCCTGTAGTACTTTTAGTTTGGGTTTGCATAATAGATTTTATTATCTGCATAATTTTGATAAGGAAAAACAATGTTTCTATTCTTTCTGCACCAGAAATGCCAATCCAGGAGTGCTCTGCATACTAAAACTGCCAGTGTTTATTTGTTCTTTCCAAACTAAGAAGGAAGGGTTCTTAATTATTTTTCAGCATTAGCTTTTATTGAGATACAATTTCCCTCTTTTGTCTCCTGCCACGTGACATTTATATTCAGGACCAATACAAAAAGGGCAGAAGGAGGGACCTAAGGTGGGCAGCGATGTTTCCAGAGATCCTCAAAAAATGCATGTGAGAAGAGTGATAATGACGTTAGTAATTCTTTCTGCAGCCTCTGCGCCTTCTTCCACATTGCCTTTACTCACTGAGCTGTAGGTCCATCCCACCTGGTGGCTTGGTGGAGAAGAGGGCTGTTTGTATTTGTCCTGCCTAATGGCAAGACCCCCCCAGCACTGCAGAATGTCTTATCAGATGCAGTGGATTTCACTCTTGAGCTCTGCTAGAATTATTCTTACCTTTAATATTAACACAGGACAGCAAAATCCTTGCCAGAAGCAAGAATGTTAAAAAAAAACTTAAGGGTTAGTTTTAGCACGATCTGACTTCAGACTCCCCTAGAGCAGGGTGACTCGGTGGGTAATTGATCTGGATTTCTGCAAAGGGCATCTCAGTGGTAGATGCAGAGATACTGTCCCAAAGGTTGTTCTTTTCCATTTGAGACCAAATGATCTTATTGTATCTGTGTTCCTGCCCAACACCCCAAAAGGGTGTGATTGCTCAGGAGTTACTTTCTTTTAGTTCTATATGGAAATCCATAATTAAGATACAACAATCACAAAGGCATTTTGAAAAGCTGTTGGGAACAAAGAGTAGGCAGAAGATGACACTGTGTCACATCCTTTGTAACAGTCTATGACAGGCTGATTGTTGCTGAGTTCATGACACAGGTCTTACTGATTGTGCCACGCAGCACTAGTGAGCGCTTAAGTGCTGGGTGCCACTGACATTAATCATGGGCTTTGCAATTGGACAGAGGCAGTAGCATTTTCAGGGATCAGTTCCTACTGTCCTGTCCTAGAATCACAGAATGGTTTGAGTGGGAAGGGAGCTCAAAGCCCACCCACCCCAACCCCTGCCATGGGCAGGGCTGCCCCCCACCAGCTGCCCAGGGCCCCATCCAACCTGGCCTTGAGCACCTCAGGGATGGGGCACCACAGTTTCTCTGGGCAGCTGTGCCAGCGCCTCACCGCCCTCTGAGTGAAAAATTTCCTCCTGACATCTAATCTAAATCTCCCTTCTTTTAGTTTAAAACCGTTCCCCCTTGGCCTACTACCCATGTAAAAAAAGTTTTTCTCTCCTGTTTACAAGCTTCCTTTAAGTTTTTTATTACTTTGAAATCCTACAATAAACCATAACTTTATGTATTTGTCAGTTGTAGAAGCTTCCTCACAGAGATTTAGAATTCTATTGAGAGTCATTACAAGAAATGTAAAACAAAGGATGACCAAGGAAAATATGAATCCTTTTGCAAAAAGAATTCCCATAACTCAGCCTGCATTCTGGACATTGTTTATGCCTTCAACGTTCACCAAGATTTTGTTGATCCATTTTCCTTCTGGAGGCTGCTGTACAGCTCAGGCCACATGAACCAGTTGCGTGTGTCCTCCTTGCTAGATAATGGTTGTTGCCCACATGGGTGGTTACAGGGAGCTTCTGGAGTATAGAGCAAAGTAGTTTGAGAAGGAGCACAGTCATTTGTAGATTTCTTTGGGCTACAGAATGCCAAACAGTCTGCATCTAAGGGTATGCTTCTCTCTTTCAAGAAGAAAAGAAAAATCTACAATGGGTCTTTTTATGCAGATCATAAGGTGACATGGGAATCTTTAACATTGATGTTGACATCTGTGATGTCTTTTTTTTGACCCTAGTTTAAATTATTTTGGTAACCCGTTTAGTGTTATTATACAGACTCCTCTATTTCACTTTAAGAAGCAGGTTTACTGCTTCTCAAAGTTGTTGAGCAACTCTGAAAAAGAATATGGAACAAATGCTCCTCATTTACAATAAAAGTAAATGAAATTTAAGGAAATAGATCATGTGATACATCTATCAAGAAAACAAGTCCTGCAGTGTAGCCAAACTCTTACCTGTAGCGGTACAGATTTGTTCATTACTTAATCTGAGTCAGTTGACCTTACTGTGAGATACTGCCCTTGAATCTATAATTGAATTATTTAATATTTGTTCTTTTGTTTTTAAAGCAAGAGTCAATGCAAGCATCGTTTTAAATCAGCGTGCTGAAGTGTGCATATTCTGTATATCGAATGTCATTGTTGTCTCTTGTTTCTGTAATGCATTTGCATTACTATGAATCAGTTTTATTATGCTTCTCTAGAGACTACTGCTGCCTGCACGCTGTGATATATTTGCACTGTTGTAGATATATATATATACATATATGTAATTATATCAACCATGTCTTTTTTCAGGTTGCTTGTTACCTTTGTAGTTTACGCTTACTGGTACGGTGAACCTGAGTAAAAATGTGGGATGTGGGACATTCTGATGATATATTACAACAATAGAGAAATCTTTGTATATTTCTGTATACTTAATACCCGTAAGAGATTTGTATGTGCATTATTTTCCAAACTAGGGCTTTGTTTTCTGAGAATAGAGAGCATTTATGATAATGTAACAAAAAAAAAAAAATCAAATAAAGTGTTATTATTTTCAGACAGTTGCTTTTGTCCCTGTTCTCTCTCAAAGGGGCATACATGGCAGCTGTGTTGATTGAGGTACGTTCTCACTGATTGCATGAGGTTCTGGCAGTCAGCAAGAGCAGCAAACTGCCTGGTTTGGATGTACATTGTGGTAGCTTCACGTAACTCCCACAGCAGTTAAGTTATGGATACAAATAGTAAAAATTCTTCAAAACAGAAATGCAGTCATGTTTGGCTTAGGGCAAAGATCTGTGCTGCCAAGGATCTGACAGTGGCAACAGCAGTAAGCAGGGAAGAGTGTAAAAACAGGGCAAAACATCAAGGTGTGCTTGCTTGACAAGTCAAGGACTATCTGATTCTCTGGGAGTTTCTTTGTATTTTCTTCCCTTTGATGGATTTAACTTCCATGGACTTGTCTAATTCCTATTTGAGTCACTTGTTTATATTCATCATGCTACCTTTTTCAGCACAGGTTCCCCGTGTTCTTGCATTACAGGAGGCAGTGAACGATCGTGTGTAGATGTGGCACTGAGGTACATGAGAGATGGGCTCATGGTTGGACTAGATGGTCTCAGAGGTTTATTCCAACTTTAGTGATTCTGTGATTCCTTTTCTTCTTTCTGCTCAGTACTCTGGAATGTATAGATTCCCTCCTCCCTTGTTCCAAGAGAAATGTTTTATTCTGCTTGTCACACCTATCTATTCCCTGTTTTACAAAGTACAGCTCTCCCTTGTTCTGCCACAATACCCATGCAGTGTTCTTCTGCGGCCTCCTGTGCATTTCTGTCAAGTTGTACATCATGAAAGGTCTCTTCAGCTCATTTAGAAAATGAATATTTTTCTGCTCACGTTTCTTCTGTAGATCTGCCTTGGCCAAGAAATGACATGCTTCCCATCTCTACCACTCTAAACAGTGTCCCACTGTAGAAACCATGAGGCACTGGAGTGCTGCTTCCTGTTGTACTGAGAGAAAAACTCTTGGACAGGAAACTAGACCTGTTTCAAACCCCAAGAACAGCAGTGTCATAAGACAGGTTGTAGTACAGGTGTTGCTTTACCAAACACTTTGTTGGCAGGGTGACTTTTCATGCTAAGTTGTCCTTGTGCCACCCATCCTGCCTGCCACAGCCTCAGGGTTAGCTTATTTGTCATCACAGTTCAAGGACAGCAGCCACAGCTTTCACAAGCTGGTCAAGTGTCCAGTCCTAGACAGCGTGAGCCGTGATGCTTTAAAGGACAAATAGCCCATAGGATGCAATAGGATTGCATTTTTCATGCTAAAGGCAAGACAGTTTTCTAATGATAATAGAGGTCATATTTTATGGTGTGCAAGAAATGCTGGACTGAAGGATTTACAGCCTCCAAAATTAGATGCCTCTGCATGCCAAATTTCCATAGACCAGAAAAGAAGAACAGGACTCCTTTGTAGCTGGAGGGGCAACTTAAATTACTTTTAGTGTCTTATATTATAATTAATGCTATGAAATAAGCCAACCATAAGCTTCTCATTAGCAACTGTGCAAAAATTAATGTACCTCACACACAATTACCTTCCACTCTATGCTGCAAATGGATTCATAAAACAAAGAGCATTTGAAAACAACAGTTTATGCTGTATTTTCTTGTAGCTATCAATTTAAAATCTCCTTCAGAGTGCAGTTTGGAAGGTAGGAAAGCTGCTACAGTAAGAATGACCCCTTTTTTAGCCTGGAAAGATGTAAGTGTCCAGGTTGACAGTGAGCAGTTGTCGCGCTGACAGTTTTCAGCACCGAAATCTGATCTGAGGAGAACCATAATAAAGGTCTTGGTTGGGAAATGTATATTGCAAGCTCCATTTATGTCAGAAAATGCTGTCAAGGGCAGCATTAGTGACATTAGTACTAATTGCATCTTTCTTTTTTATTTCATAGCCTCGTTTTTTCCTGCCCTCCTCTCCGTTTTTTTTTTTTTTTGTTGCCTTGCAGATTTTTTCAAGAACATCTGAGAACTTTTAATGCAATGTTGTGCAATTGCATTGCTAGCTGCTTGGCACTGCAGTTCTGTGCCTGTCCTTGATCTCTCCTACAGATGGAACATATTAAGAAAACATGAAAGTGAGACATCAAATTGTGACCCCTTCTCCTGAGCCTTCCTCGCTCACCCCTTTTGTAGCTTTACCTGAAGTCTTATCTGTGCTTTTTTTTTTTTGCTTTCTCCTGAGGTACAATGAGGAAGTTGCTTCAAAATAGTTATAAAAGAAGCAAAAGTTATATGAAGCTTAGGATTTTTCTGCTTCTGTTTGTTGAAAGCTGCATGGTGCCATGAATGTGCCCCCCTTGGACAAGGTCTAGTGCCAAGCCTGAGAAAGGGCAGGAAGTGGGGAAATCCCATTTTGAGCAAGAAGGAGCACATGGATCAGGTTTTACTTCCCACATTCAGCTTTTCAAAATGCGATAGACTCAAATCACCAGACTGATGATAGCTGCTTCAAACCACGCCAGTCCACTCCCATGTGTGTGAGTGCTGATGTAAGTGGGCCAAACATCGTGCATTGCAACAGAAGTATTGTAAAGCAAAGTCTATCTGTTTTCCAATTCGTCTTCTACCACTGAGCACACGTTGTCATTCTCCTCCTGCCATGGTGTGCCTGGGGTAAATTGGGGCAGGGACCACACATGCTATATCAGGGAAACAGAAGTAGCTCATATGTTCTAGCTTCTGCTGTTTGAGAGCACCATTTTGAGCTTTCATGTTCTTCTTTGTGACCAAGAATCTTGAAATGTACTTGAACACATGGGATGAGTGTCTCCTATTAATAAACTCCAGAACTGAAACTTTGGGCCAGTAGCTCATGGATATTTGCGACACAACTCTGTGGTTTAGCTGTTTACTACAGGAAAATTTTGGCTTTTGTGCTCTTTTTCAGTTTGGTTCAGCACCTTGCCTGAAACCTTCCCTCCGAATGGGAGCTTTGCCAGAGCTTGAACAGGAAGCATGGCCTTTCTAGTGGTATTTGGGAATGGGAGAGAGTAAGTAGACATGTTAAAAAGTGTATCTGCAGAGGTGTTTTCAGTTACATCTTTTTGCCAGATTGTTCCTCACTGAAGAGCCACACATGGAATCGATACACATTGCCAAACATTTTCTTCTCAGTCTTTGAGAAGCCAAAGCGTTGGTTGCAATCTGCTGTCCTGATAACAGCCTACTGAGGACCACCAGGCACTGGTGATTTTCAACATCATTCACTGCTTGCAGAACAGCCTCATCAGCACAAAGATTTTGTGTCACAGAATTGATTCCTATTATGATAGCACGTCTGTTGATGACAGTTGTGTAGCTGACCTTCTTTTGTTTCCCCAGAAAAATATTCAGAACTTGTTCAGCTGGTTCTCTTACCAGTTTAGACATTCTTCACACTTTTTCTACAAGTATATTTGGGCGATGTTGAAAACCATTTACAAACCTCCACCATTCACATATTGTAAACTCCCCACATAGTAAGTCCCTTAGGACTCACTGATCAATCCCATCCGTACCTCATATCTCTACCAAACTCACCTCCTGGAAGTTGGAATGGGGGAGGCCAGCAGGACCTGTGTGTTGTAGCAGTACATAAAATCCTGTACTTAGGCCTTCCAAATTCCTCTGGGCTACAACACCAAATCTTCCTTAGCAAAGAAATTCCAAGGTCTTCAGAAGACTTCTCCAAGTTTATTTGCTCATATTGCAACCACGTTCAAATCCCAATATTAAGCCCACTTTAAGTGTGAGATAACGGAGTTTTATGAATAACTCATTTTTACACACTTGGATGACATCATCATCATAGTGGAAAACCTCTAAGGAGGTTTTCTCTTCTTGCAGCACAAAGGGACATGGTTAGTGAGCACGGTGGGGATGGGTTGGTGGTTGGACTAAGTCAACTTAGTGGTCTTTTCCAACCTTAATGATACTATGCTTCTTTTCTGTGGAGCACCCAAGTAAATGGAACTTCACTTATGTCCTGAGGGGAAAAAGCAAACCAGCCCTACTGTTGTAGCGATGTGAAGGGGAGCACTGAGTATTTTCAGTGCTGAAAAGAGAGGGGTCCATATGCAGCCACCTGTCAGGTAGCACATACATACAGCTGTGAAATGTAAGCAGCGAACATCGCTGAGATGTCTGACTTCATGGGAAGCAGAAATATGCAGCTTTGAAATAAAGATAGCAGAGGACTCATGGACTGTGTCTTGGTTCTTTTATTACGTTGAAAAACTGTACGTACTACCCTACTGAGAGAATAAAAGTTGTGGTTATATTTTCTTCAGAATGAAGAAATAATCACCTAGAAATCGTTGTTACAAACAGAAAGTTGGAGCTGGGATATCTGGCTGTTATTTCCCAGTTGAGCAGGTTCTTCAGCAAGTTTCTACTTTAACAACCTGGAGAGGAAAAGAGAAGAAGCATGTTAAGAGATATGTTTTTTCCTCAAATTTGACACGATGCAAGGAAGTATTTGCCTAGATGCAGTACATTAAAAAGAGTGTGTGCATCCAACAAGCAGACTTTAGCAACTAGTGTCCTACCTGTCTTTACATGTGTTTCCTAGATATGATTCAGATCATTAAATCAAATGAGAGTCCCAGGGGCAAAATAGACTATGGGGTGGCTTGGAAACAGCCAGGGCTGCACCAGTTGTACTGTAATACAGGAGGAGGGGAACAGAAATTTTTGTCAGGTTCACTCCGTGTCTCTAAAAAGAAGCCTTTGCCTCTTGTGATAAAGCAGATGTGGACTTGACAGCCAGACCTCTATCATCATGCTAGCCAAGGGCTTGCACTCATACCTGAGTCCCAATTGCCCTCAGGTCCCTGGCCCTGGGACACTTGATGTCACCACCCCTCCATGCAAGAAGCTGGTCTTTTAGGGGTTTATCACCCACTCACGCCTTCAGGTGAGGAGGCTCTGAACCCACTGAATTCTGAGAATCAGAGAAGATCCTGTCCTGTTCTGGAACTTTGGGGTGGCCATGGGGACACAGAGGAGATATCTCATTTGGATGTTACCTTCTTCAACCGTGCGGTGGTAGAAGCACCAGGGGACACCAGCAGGACGTGGCCGGAAGCAGCATCTCCTGCTTAAGCACTCCTTAGCTGTGATGCCAGGGTAGCCACAGTTCACTCGGATACGAGGATCAGCAGGACACACTTTCTTAACTGTGTAAAGCAAAAAGGAAGGAAGGATAGAGGCTGTGTTACATTATGCCCAACGTATCTGGTGGGAAAATTAACAAATAAAAGGTAGATGGGGTGCATGAGCAAGCACAACAGCTGTGGTGACCTTTTCCACACTGATTTCAGACAGGAGGATCACTCAAACGCTTACTATGCCTAGTATGCAAAGCTACATACCAAAAGATGAGGAACTTCTGCTGCACCCTAGGGGCTAGATGGGCCAAAGTTCATCCCTAGAAGTGCCTGGCAGGCAGTAATCCGGTTTTGCCTTTTGCAGATCCAGCAGTGGAGCAGAGAGCCGACTGCAGAATGGTCACAGCCCCAACTGCCAGAGTTCAAGGAGTGTTTGGACAACACTCTTAGACACAGGATTTGAATTCGAGTGGTCCTGTGTGGAGCTAGGAGTTGGACTCAGTGATCTTTCTGGTTTCCCTTCAACTGAGAATATTCAATGATTCTTTGTCTTCCATGATGACACCACGGACAGCAGCCTTGTGTCTGGCTCAATGCAAGAGACCAACACTTCAGTAGCCCTGCTGACGTGGGGAGAGGAAGATCCATTCACCTCCATGCCAACTTCAGTTGTGGAGGAAAGCTAAGTCACTTGTGAGGAATCACAGCTCATCCAGCAAATTAAAATTACATGCAAGGAAGGAACTTTTGTGGGAATGCAACCAACAGATAGGAAGTGTGGTTGTGGGGAATCTACATTAAGCCGCCTTCCACAACATTAAAACTTTCTTAAAATACTTTCACCATCCAGGTGGAATAATTAGATATTCCTATCCTGGAAGTTTACTCCTCGTAGAAGCAACTCCATGAAAATGACACTGTGAGATACAGCCATTTCTTTTTCACGATTTACAAGAAAAGCAAGCAGTGTTCAATGTCAAAATTAAATTTCAGCAGTTCTAAGCCCTGTTGAACAATCTTGATTCACACCAAGTTAATTATTTGTTAACATTGCCTTTATACCCTCACTTCCTCTTATTTCATGTGTCCAGGGCTGGTAGTACAATGGGTAAAATTGCACTGAAGTTCTCCTGAGGAGTCATGCAGTTGGCACTGCACATTCAACAGTTACATGAAATGCATTCAGCTACTGAAGGATTTGGGTGAGTACCTCTGACCCTATATGGCAGTATAAGGGTAAAAGATGGAAGGAGTTCAGATTTTCCAACGGGTCTGCAGAAGGAAGAATTTAATGGAGAAAATGATCTGCCATGACATAATTTGGAGATTTCATTAAATGAACACTGGAAGAAAAAGCAGGAAAGAAAAAAAGAACTACGCATTGGAATTATACTGGGAATCATGCAGAAAATGAAGAAAGTGGTAAGCATGAAAATAATCTTAAAAAAAGAAAAGAAAAACCTGTAAGTTACAACATGTCCATGTTTTTAAATGAATGCAGATGGATTCATCTGCTGAGGACTTTCTGATCTCTTTAACACATATTGCTAAAGCAGCGTTAATGTTCTTGTCAGTCACATAGAATTTTAGGTAAGTGCCAAGCATCATATGCTCCACTGACAGACAAGACCACAATTGGCAGTGAAATGTTTTTAAACAGCCAGCTTGGGCTATCTGATAACCAGGAGCCCGAAGGAAAAAGAAATATCTTGTGCAAAGAGGATGCGTTCCAAGCCTGTTCCAAGGCAATCAATATTTAACTTTGCATTTTTCTACCAAAGGTCTTCTGAGAGAGGTTTGCACCCACTTCTTTGGCTCAAAAGTAAGAACAAGCTGCTCCCTGACTGTACATGTTTCTGTATAAGCAAACACTAGGTAAGTTAGTGTTTCTGGTGGATGTGTTACCTTTCTTTGGTTTAGCAGTGAAGCACCAGGGGACGCCAGGCACTGATGCATTGAAGCAGCACCCAGCTTTCCTGCAGGCTGCTGCTGAGATTCCTGGGGGACCGCAGTTCTTCCGCTCTCTGGCAGCTACTTTGCACTGGCATTTTGCTGTTGAGCACAGAAATCCAAAGTTACTGTGTGTTAGTTTGCTTTTTAGCAGAGGTGCATTTATCAAGTGTTCTCTTGAAACGATAAGCTTTCCCTGGACTCTGTCCATCTTGTAAATGTATGTTTTCTTTTGCTTGTTAAGATCAAAACTTAAAATGTTTGTTTTAAGATCTGTTCATGGCAAATAGATGGCAAGTGAAATGCTGGGCCCCTCCCTGATGGCTGAGGTGAAACTCCCCTATCAACTTCAGTAAGAACTGTACTTCACCCAGTATGGCATGGTCCCACATGCATCCAGCCCAGCGCAGCACAGTGGGACAGTGAAATTCAAACAGATCCCATCAAACGCCAAAAATCATAACTTCAGGTATTGAGCTAATATTTGCTGGTAAATATTGGTTGATTTGGCTGATTGGTAAATATTTGTTAATTTGCTCATCTCATTTGAGGAAATAATGAGTTAAGGGTCCTGTGGACCTTCAGTAAGTATAAAGATAAAAAACCTTAGTGTTATCTTTTAGGTCACTGTAAGAACATAGTTGCAGACAAATAATTGTAGCTGCACTTTTCGTAGAACCATAGATAGAATGGCCTGGGTTGAAAAGGACCCTAACAATCACCTAGTTTCACCCCTCCCCCCCCCACCATGGGCAGGGTTGTCAACCACTAGACCAGGCTGCCCAGAGCCACATCCAGCCCTGGCCTTGATTGCCTCCAGAGATGGGGCATCCACAACCTCCTTGGGCAACCTGTTCCAGTGTGTCACCACCCTCTGAGTGGTGACTTTTAATATTTTGTTACTAATATCTATTACATAGTCAACTACAACCAAGAAATTCTGGAGATGTCCCTTTTCATGTGCCATTGAGCTACTTGCTTTCCACTTCCTGAGTTACTTAAATGACTTGTCTTCTACTGATGAGGCAGATAGACTTATCTGAAAACACATTCCTGCAGAAAAGTAATGTGAAATGGATGTCAGGAGACTCTTTAGACAAACCTAACTACTACTCCAGTCCCAATCCTGTTCTAGTGAACTCCTGGGCATTTTGTTCTTCCATCTTTGGGGCAGGTTTCTGGTTATTTCACCAGTAGTTGACCTGCAGTTTTTGTTGTTGTTTTGCTGTAGCTTTCTCTGAAAACAAAAATTAGACTCCAGATTTGGGAATAGTGCCAGAGCAATACAGTCACAGTCTGGTATGTGATCTGGAGGCATGCTCTTGCTGTTATTAGAATCACTGTAATCAGGCTGATGTACATACCTGCAAAAGCAACAGGAAGTAAATGTACTTACATGGTGGTTTTCCTTCTGTTGAGCTGATGAGGGCTACAGTGAGGATGACAAAGAGCAAGCAGATCCCCTTTACATCCATTGCTCTTGGAACCCTCAGGCCAATGGCTGGAAAGGGAGGTGGAGAAGAGGTGCTGCTTTGCTTCAAGCAGCCTGTTTTATATGGTCCTCATGTTTACCTGGAGAGATCTGATAACATTGTTCTCTGCAAAGCTTCACCCAGAGGCTGCTTTTTTTGTTGTTGTTTAATTAGGAAATGTTACCGTGTATAGTTTGATATCCCTGAGATAAATTTCTAAGCTTGTGTGAACTTTTCATTGCGTATTTATTATATACCCCTAGATCACATATCTATTACGTGATCCCCTAATCTATTAATTGGACATTACTGCATGCCTCTGGCATTCCTAGCTGACATCATAGCCATGTGAATGTTTCAGAACACTAAGCAGCTTCAAATGGTTGCTTGTACTGAAAAACATATACATATATTTCCTTTCCGAGTGCGTTCTTTCTGCCACAAATATTCCTTGTCCTTAAGTTCAGTCTGAGTTACATTTACTCTTCAGTTTATGTGGCAAAGCAGCTGGAGCTGTGACACCTTCAAGCTATGGGACACTTGGGTAAGAAAAGGAGAGTTTTTGTGTGATATCAGCCTGACCCATTGAGGATGGTGCTTGTCCAGGGGCTGGTCCCCCACCTCCCAGCTGATACTGCAGAGTAGTCATCCTATGCAAGGGTGTCTGCCCCATGGAAATCTGGCTTCTTTAAATAACTGAATTTAATGTATGAATATTTTAATTGTATTTTTCTTTACTAGTTCCAGCTAAGTGAACCTAGATAGAATATACGCATGCTATCAATTTCAAGGGCTTATGACTTCCCAGCCACCAGGGAACTCCTCTTGCTCATAATCAAAAGTGAAATTCAAAGTTGTTTTATTTTTTCCTTGACAAAATTATGTCTTTATGTCTTTAATTATTATAGATGAGTTTATTTTCTTCCTCTTTCCTTGATAAACTTTGAACTTCTAAGACAGTTTTGAAGGTAATTTATTTGTTTAGATGTATTTTGAACCCTATAGGAAAGATCTTGGTCTACAAAGAAGCAAAAACAAAACACAAGAATTAACTTTCATAGAATCATAGAATCATTAACGTTGGAAAGACCACCATGATCATACAGTCCAGTCATCAACCCATGCCTGTGATCACTCCAAACCATGTCCCTCATCCATGCGGTTCTTGAACACCTCCAGGGACAGTGACTCCACCACCTCCCTGGGCAACCTGTGTCACTGCCTCAATACCCTTTCTAAGAAATATTCCCTAATATCCAACCTGAACCTCCTCTGGTGCAACATGAGGCCGTTCCCTCTCATCCCATTGCTGTTGCCTGGGAGAACAGGTCGACCCCACCTCATCACAACATCCTTTCAGGTGGTTGTGGAGGGTGATAAGGTCACCCTTGAGCCTCCTCTTCTCCAGACTGAACAATCCTAGTTCCCTCAGCTGCTCCCCATCAGACTTGTGCTTCAGATCCCTCACGGCTTCTTTGCCCTTCTCTGGACATTCTTCAGGCCTCAATTTCTTTCTTATAGTGAGAGTCTCAAATCCTGCTTTAGAACTTCTTAAAGACTTTTTTAATGTTCTCTCATTGAAAGCCATGATTCAGATATCAGACACTGTGTGTATCCTTCACTGCACAAGATACCAAGCTGGAGGTGGAGGAGGACTGCATGCCAGCCCTCACCTTTTACTTTAACCAGTGAGGGAAAACACCAGATCTAAAATTCAAAAATCCATTTTTCTCCTTATATGGAATGCTGACAGCACTCCCAGAGGTCAGAGGTGATGCTTGTCCTGAGGAAGCCGAGATCAGTTTTCCACCAGCTTCCTTCAGAAGCCTGGCTGAAACGTTGTGCCTCGCACGGGAGCTGTGCAGCCTTCATGCTACAGCAGCAGCTTGCAGCTGATTATTGGCCCTGCCCATGAATCAGGCAACCACGATAACATCTGTCCCTCCTGCCTCTTACAGAACATTAGTTAAGCCCTTATCTGCCAGCTGTCAGCTCTTGGGCCCAATCCTACCACATGCATAATGGCAAATATACCGCTGAGTTCTTGCTACGGAAAGAGCACATGATTGGCATCTTAAAGCAAACACTTTGAAAGAAATGAGCCCCTCGCTTTCTGCCAGCGGATCACTTTAAGATCTCTGATATGTTTATGTAGCAAAGCCTTGGACACTATCAGGGGTTTCTCCACAAATGTGTTTCTTTCCCAGAGGCCAGTATCCACCCAGACCTTTGTGTCACTCTGCATTGAGCACCAAAGGGACTGGAAGGGCTCTTCGCCTCCTTCCAGTCTCCTGGCCTCTCTCACCACCACTCTCTGGTATCCTGGGGGTTGCAATGGAGCTAAGGGCTCAGGCACAGGGAAACAATGAACGTCTCCAGTTTGTATTTCTGGATTTTGTGGGAGTCTTCATCAATTCTGCTCCTTCAAGCTCTGCAAGGGATGCCCAGTAAGGAGGAGGACCCGTGAGGAAATAGTACATCTACACCATCTAGGCAAAGCTCATCTCATGCCATTCACTGCCATGCTGAGTTTTAAGAGAATGTTTATCAGAACTGCAGGAATGAGCAACGGTCTCCTCCTTTATTGTCAGACTGTTTTCCTTATTCTACAAGGGTGCTGCAGATCAGAGATTCCTGCGCTTGGGTCATCCTTGCAGGGCATGAGCTGGAGCTGGGTTTTCCCTTTCCCTTTTAGGGAGGGCCCTGCTTTTGGACCCAAACAGCAAAACTAGGCCTCATAGACAAACTAAGAAATACTTCTGGAAAAAAACATCTAAACCAAACTGCGGAGTATGACAGCACATGAGACCACAACACTTGGAAGTGTGCATGCCGTTAAATACAGACTGAAAAATAGAACAGGTGAGACTTAGGAAAAATTTAAATACATGTTTATAAATGTAAACTCCTGGAGTACATCCAAAGGCTTTGCAGCTCTCCATTTGCACAGCTTACTTTGCAAGACACACCACAGAGAAATCTGCCCCTGTTGCAGAGGTAGATACTTGTCACTAAGAAAAGCATGGCCAGACACTGAGTCAGGAGCAATTGGAAACAGAGGAACTCTGTAACCCTTGTGTTCACCTCAGTCTGGATGAATGTTCCTTCTGAAGGCTGAGTCCCACCACACCTCACATTTCCCCACATTGCCAAGGCATCATCCTCATGGGACCAGAGCCAGAGCTGCATAAGTATGGGGAAGAACTACAGAAAGAGGTAGAAGCCTTCCCCTGTAGAAGAGGAAACACAAAAAAGCATGCAGTAAAGATAAGAGATACAACAGGGTCTCTGACAGTTCTCTGAGTTGTTTTGAGGCATACACTGTGAGAAAACCCTTGCATTACTGGTGCCAATGGGACCGTCAGCCTCCCACAAGCTGAATGAGCATACAAAAGCTCTCAGTTCAGGTTGTTATTTGCCTATCTACCGAATAACACTGTGGGTTCAAAAAATAAACAGAGGAAACCTTACATCTTAACTCTGGGAACGAATGGTTCAAAGTAAGCGTTGAGAGCCATTCAGCCCTATCTCTTAGATAAATATACCTATACCAGATATATATTAGCGTGGGTTTAACTTGGTGTGCACAAACTCTTTCAGAGGACGTTTGAAAAAGAATATGAACTTTCTACACATTTCTGTGGTCAGCATTCATGCCTAAATGGTAAAATGAAAAAAGCAATGAAGTTAATCAGATATGTAACGTCAGGCCTGAATTTCAACATCCAAAACACTCAGACATAGGGTTTGAATTTTGGGTGGTCCTCTGTGGATCCCAAAAATGGACTCGATGATCCTTGTGGATCCCTTCCAACTCAGGATATTTTATGATCCTATAACTAAATGGAACTTAAAGGGTCAGTAAAATGGGTGAAATGCTTGCAAACAGCACAGTGGTATTTACAGGCACAATATGAGGGACTGAGAATAAATATTTACCACAAAAAAAAAAAAAAAAAAAAAAAAAAAAGATGTCCTCATGCATGCACATAGATCCAGAAGAGTTAAACAAAAAAATAAAGGAAGCTACTATAAGAAAAAAGAGCCTTTTCTTTCAAAGCCAAATAAAGAAAACAGAAAAAAAGAATGAGTGCATGGAGGTAAAATCAGAAAGAAATAAACAAATAACTTCTTTTGAGATAGGAGACAAAGGTTAGTTATCACAAAGAGTAAAAGAGGATTTTTGTTGTTCAACAAACTCAGAAATGATAAGAAAATGTTGGTGAATAATGAAGTGATGAATATGCAGATGATTCAGAATTATTTGTCATATTTTTCCAAAAGTGCAGGTAACTGAGGAGTTGTAGAAATATCTTACAAGAGTGATAAATGTCAAGTGAAAGGCAGAGTAAGTAATTGCAAAGCAAAGTGCATGGAGGAAAAATAACTTAATTATATGTAAACACAAAGATGGGTTGTAAATTAGCTCTTGTCACTCAGACAGAGCTCTGCTTTGCTTTGGTTACACCAAGTGAATATTCAAAGTGTCAAGAAGGCAAATTGAGTTTTAGTTGTTATTAGAAAAGGGACTGAGCGCAAAGTGGCAAAAGTAATTCTGACACCACTGCAGTTGCCACTGAGCCCGTGCCTGGATCCCTTTGTGAGGATGCCCCACATTAAAAGGAGAAAACGCAATTTGAAGAGATGTTGAGAGAAGTCCCAGGCTTGGAAAGCAATCAGCTATGGACCCAGATTTAGAAGAGTGTAGAAACTTAGAAACTAAGTTGTCACAGGCCAGAAGGAGAAGTGTTTGCCTAGATAAGAAAGAAGGTAAAAATGTGAGAGTAAGTGAATGATTTTCGTTGAAGGGAAAGGCCAGAAGGAGCCATGCTGGGACCTTTGCATCATAACAAACTTGTAAACTGTCTCAAAACGGTGGGAGAGGGTAAAATTTGTTGGCAACACCATGGTGGTGAAGATATGAGACAGATGCAGAACTGATGATATGAGAATTTTGCAGAACTGAATGGCTGCAGGGTAAGATTGCAGTTGATACTGCCCATAAACATGAAGCACTGCTCATTTGGGAAAGGAGCAACCCTAACTCTTCAGACAAAATGATGGCCCTGAGCTGGTTCTTATCACCTGGTTGTGAGTGAGTGCAGTGTGTGATGTTGGCATATGGAGTAGAAGAGAGAGCTCTGTGAAAACAGAACTCAGTGCTTTGCTGCTGAGGAAATCAAATGGCAGCAGTGGTTCAGAAAGAGACAGCACATTGAATGGAAAACTCTGTTGTGCCATCTTATAAACTCACAGTACATCTGCTTTTCTCATGCCCTTTTTTCAGTCTCCAACTTCTAACAGGTCCAGTCATGAGGATGAAGGAAAGCTGGTAGGCTAGAACAGCATCCACACCAGGAATTACCATGTAGGTTGGGTCTATTCAGGCTGAAACGTCTACAAAGTCACAAAAGGCTGAGGAATATACCACTAGCTCATTGTCTCACCTAATATAAAAGTCTGACCATCTAAGAAGCACATTCTAAGTGGAGAAAGGAAGATGGGCATGTGGGCAGGAAGTAGGTAAGCTGTGGAATTCCCTCCTGCAGGATCCTGCATTTGCTAAAGCTTCACAGTGGGGAGTGATCAAAATCTGTAGAAGAAAATTTGTTCTGGGCTGTAAGTCTATCTCAAGAAAAGCCTAAGCTGAAAATCATTGGATGTTGGAAGAATTTGGGTAAGTATCACTGCCCATCTGACTTGCTCTTTAACTCTTTCCTTGGCATCAACTCCTGCTATTTAAGACAGGATGCTGGCTGGCCTTCAGCTCGTGTTGCTCACTGCTCCTCAGAATACAAAAATGAGAAAGTCAGTCACTGAAACAGTGAGGCTGCAGCTGCACGTGAGAAGAATATAATGTAGGACTGGTCTGGAATTCATTTCTCCAGAAGCAGAAGGCCAGGGATGTGCAAGGACTGTAAGACAGATGGTACTACCCAGCACAGAGGGCCACTGGTAGTGCTATTTATGATGTTTTAAGGTATAAGTTCTGTCTTCAGAAGGCTCTAAACTTCTTGTTTGTCTGGGATGACCTACTGGAAAGATTGGTCTGTACTCCCTAAAGCTTTCCTGTAAGCACCTGTAACTGGCCATGCCTGGCATTAGATCAGGAATAAAGATGGATCTAGCCTGGCTTAGTCTGGCCAATCCTATGATTTTATGATTACTTCTTTTGCTTTTTGTTATATTTTTAGGAAAATCTTTTCAAACTCTCCTAAATTTTGGCATTTAATCACATGCTGAAAGTGCAAAGCTCAGAATCAAGATAATACAGCTTGGTTTAAATTCTAAATCTGTTTAAAATGTCCCACTTTGCAGAATGGAAAATGCCATGATGAATGGAGATGCTTCTCGGACTCATCTGATCTCAAAGCAAACCCAGTCCTGCATATCAGTTGTGATCACTGGAAGAAAGACTCCACTGATGAAGGAGGGGATGGTTCTCCTGCAATGGTATCAATTAAACGTAGACAAAAAATAGGAGAAATGCTAAACTCTAATGCTATATAGAGAATACAAAAAATAGGTGGAAGAACTTTCAGGGAAAACCACGTGGTAAAATTCTTCAAAGGTATTAGCAAAATAATGATGGAAATAAGTAGATTTTTTTGTTTTAATTTTAAAAGAAAGAAGAAGGCTAGCTATAAAATTTCTTTGAAATTTTCCTTCTAAGGATTTTAAAGAGATTGAGCATGTGAAGTGAACTGTAAAGATTTGGAAAGAGACAGAAAGGGAAAGAATATTTTCCTCCCTTCAAAGCCAAAATCTCCTAGCATTTTAGCAGGGGAAGTAAAACATTTCCCTTTCAATTCTTGTTCCCTCTCCAAGATGTTTTTATTCTTTCCACACGGGCAAAATCAGAAACATATTATAATGTAATTTACCCATTTCAGGACATATTTATAGTATAAACTAGCTCAGGAATGGGTATCTTTCCATACAGAGGGGCAATCAAAAGGCATCATGGCAAAAAATTAAAGTTTGGGAGATATTTAGGTTCCAGGCTCTGTTTACAAATATGATCAGTATTAATCAGTATTAATCAGTATTAATTAATTAATTAAGTGGCAAAAAATTATATGAACTGATCAGAGAGCATTGTAAACCAGTGTCTTGGCAAAGGAAAATCCTTTGTAGGGAAAGACCAGCCTATAGCTCTCCATCATCTCATGCAGACTTCTCTTTGGGGACCAAGCCAAAGTTTGGTCCAAAGCTGAGCTGGGAAATCAGAAAGCCTGTCTGGTGTTGGGCCAGTACAGTCAGCATGTGGGGCTGCTGAGGGTGATGCCTTCGAGGAGCCCTGCAAATGAGGCTCTGACATAAGCGTTATGCTGCAAACAGCTTTTCACTATGTATAAGGCAGATGATGACAGAAGCTGGTGGAGAGGAAGGGTCTTTTGTTAGTGGTAATTTCCCTAGAACTGGGCTTCAGCATCCTACTAGAATGCAGTGAATTCTTGAAAGAATACTTCATATGCTCTCATTTGTAACACAACTGACATCCCCTAGCAAAACATCTCTTAATTCTTGCCCATAAATAGAGCGTTGAAAATATTAATATTTCTATAAATCAAGCCACTGCCATCTCTAACATACTTTGCTTTTCAGAAGTAAGACCTGAATTCTCAGTGTCTTTCTGCTAATGGAAAATTTCTGAAACCTAATTAAAAAGTCTCTATTCAATGGGCTGTGGAGAATTTATAGCAGTGAAGCTGCCTGTGTCAGACAAATATGCTATTGATGGTCCTGTGGGAACTGATGATGAAGGGGCTACAATTAAGAATAGATATAAAAAGGAAACACGCAGTTTGCTGGGCTCGGTTTCAGCCAGCTGGGTGCTGGTGTGTGGGAAGGGCAGGGAACGGAAAGGGCTGGTGTCAGTGCAAATGAATGCTGCTCTGGGATAGCTTCAGTGAGAGAATCAAAGATGTCCTGAGGGCTTTTACCCTTCTCAAGGAAGGGGATGCATCTGTGCTAGCAAAATAGACTCTTACATGCAGCTTTACATGGATACTGGCTGCAAAACAGTAAAAAATAGCCACTAATGAGTGCGCTGGGATTGTCAGCCAGTGCTGAGAGGTCAGAGAGGCTTTTCACCCAGGTGAGAAAAGACTTGTGCATGTACACCTGGTAGAAGAGGCGGCTGTCTACCCTCTGCAAACCTTCAAAACCCACACCCAAAGCACCAGGCAGCACATCCCCAATGGATCCCTCCAGAAGGATGAAGGGAAATAGCATCAGACCATCCAGGACACTCTGCTGTCTCTGGTGATATTTGGCCACTTCAGCAGTAACCCAACAGGCACAGCACACACAGCAAGCCAGATCAGCTACAGAACCATAGGAGGCTTTTGGGGAGATCAGGGTCTATTGCTTTCTTGGAGCTTTGCTATGTGATATCTTGCACATCCCTAGAGCCCTGCTGTGTTGCACCCTGGCTTGGTTGTGCTCCCAGCCCCACAGTCCCAGCACTTTGCAGCCAAGGGCATTGTGATGGCAGCATTCACTGCTGATGGGAGGGATAGCAAGATTTAATTATGTATGAATGACAAGTTCAGTGTTGCTAGAACCCATCATTGCCTCATTCCACAAAGGCTGTTCCTACATCATAGTCTCGGGCTGGCTGGATTTTGTTTGGAGAGGCTTATAACCACTTTATTCATCTCCTTAATAACAAAAGAGAACTTTAGAAATGTGGGAAACCTGAGGCCTCTGTAATGGTTTCGGAACAACAAACCAGCTGCCCCTACCTTTCTGCCAAAGGTATTCATTAAGCAGCAAAACTGGCCACATTCACGTAACACAGATTTATTTGCACTAGGGAGGCCACCTGCAAAAGGGGAAACAGAGAGGAACTACATGAGTCGGAGGGAGGCCTCAGAAACTGGGAGTACTGGCCAGGTGCCCCAACATGAGCATTTCTCCCTTGGGGTTTCCCCTTGTTCTCTGCAAAGTCCAGCCTGGATTGTACTCTAATTCCTGGCTCAGCCCCTTTACCCTTCTGAAACACTTATCTTTAGTGAAATTACATTAGTATTCAGAAAAAGTTCTGCCAATAGTTTAACTCAAATTATTTCTTGTCTCTATAATCTTTGATGATTGCGTTGAGATCTTTTCTGAATAACTGTTATTTAGTAAATGCTTTGTTTGCCATTCCTAAGTGTTCCTTTATACAATTGTAGATTAGATAGTTCCGTGCCCATGTTAGAGGAGCCAACATGCTGGTCTGAAATTTTCAGAGGTTTTCTTTAGTTCTGCAACTGTGTGTGGCCATTTTAACTGTAACAAAATGATCACTACCTTTAAAGACAAAATTGGGAAATTCTCAGGTATATGTTAGTATCAGAGATCTTCCACTGTTGGCTCTTGGGAAAAACAGGGCTGGAAATGGTGCAAAGAAATGGTTTTCTCAATAAAAAAGCTCCCTAAAAGACAACGTCCAATGAGAACTTGAATGGGAAGTGCCATCAGGAGATACGAGGGGTGATTTAGGTGGGCTGTTAGGTGGAAATTCTTTCCCCAGAGGGCAGTGAGGCGCTGGCACAGCTGCCCAGAGAAGCTGTGGTGCCCCATCCCTGGAGGTGCTCAAGGCCAGGTTGGATGGGGCCCTGGGCAGCCTGAGCTGGTGGGGGGCAGCCCTGCTCACGGCTGGGGTTGGGGTGGGTGGGCTTTGAGCTCCCTTCCTATCCAAACCATTCTGTGATGCTGTGATTCTGTGATTCTGTAATTCTGTGATTCTGTGAAGGTGAGCCTCTCCAGCTTTAAATGAGCTTTGTGGCCAGCCTCCAAGAGGTATCTTCACCTTCTCATGGTTGCTGTGAGGCGATGTCCCAGCATCACCAAATTGGAATGTGGGAACTGTGGGCGTTTCTGTTCTCAGTGCCCAGAGTGCTACAGTGCTCTCCTCTCTGATAGAAGCAAGTAAGGCAGCTGCCTGAATAATGTTGGCTAAACAAGGTACTTGGCCACATTACAATCCTTCTGATGTCTTACACTTTTTTGGCTGCCTTTTATGGGTTCTCCTTTCAGCTGCTTAGTTTGCTTTTGCCCATATTCTACTGGACCGTATAGATATATATCATCCATAATCTTTCCCTGTAAAGATGATGCTTACCTGCCTGTCTGAAAGCATCCTGTGCTGTCTGGTGCAATGATAAGCTGCCTCTATCAAATGACTAACAATAACAAGTACTTCAGTTGATCTTTGTAGTATGCTTTTACCTTTATTTGTTAGTACATGTGCATTCTGTTTTCTATAGTAAAATTCTTGCTTCGTTTCCATCATGAAGAGTGTCACTGGGAAAAAAAATGTAGACAGAATTTTTTCATCAGTTGAAATAGTGGCTGGAAACTTGAGAAGGAAGTAGTAAAATTAACAGGTTGAAAAATGTTTGATAGTTTATCCTTGGAAAGTCATTTTAGCCAATTTAAGTGAATTTTCTGCCTTCATCAGCCAGAAGAATGAAATATTTTCTTCTACAGACATGGCAGCTATGGTTCACAGGGTCACAGCACACCCACGTCCCGTATATGTTGCTGTGCTTCTGCTAATCCTTTTATGACAGTGAGTACTGCAGTGCCCCAATGGCCAGAGCTTCAGCTCTGCATGAACATTTGGTTCCCATTTGTGTTAGGTGGGTCACACTACCCCGACAGGACTTTGTGCTGTTGGTTTGATCTCAATCACTTCCTTTTTTAACAGAAAGAAATAAAACAGGTTTACACATGTTATTGAAGTGACAAACTCCTCTGCTCTGGTCAGAGCAAAATGGGTGGAAGAGGACAAAAAGATTCATATGCTCCATCCATCATCTGTTATGTTTCTTTGTGGTATAAAAATGTGAACCATTTATCTGTAGGCCTGACAGGAAGAAAATAAACCCTTAAATACTGTATATTTCTTTATCTTCCTTTTGTTTTCTTTCCTTCTTTTCCTAGCTAGTTAAATCTAGGAGGTTCTGGACATACATGAACTTCCATGAACATACATGGACTTTCATGAAGCAGAAGCACTTTAGATCCCACGCTTTGCTCAACTAACACTGTTTTGAACTCTTTATATTCTCCCTTGACACAGCTGGTAACTGGAAGAAGGAGAAGGCTTTTAAAGATAATTTTCTTTTAGTATCATTTTTCTTTTTAAGATGTTTTAAAATGTAAAGTCTACATGCCATGGTGGTACTTGTTTTCAAGTTTCCAGCTGCACTGCAAGCTACCCCTCTGATGGAGTGTCACCCAAGCTCCTTGTGGGACCTGCATATCAAGCTTTGGAGGGCTTAATGTGCCAACACCTTTCCACTGGGAAAAAAAAGCCCAACAAAAGGGATTATGCCAACACTGTATGCTCATTCCTCCTTGGCTTTTAATCTGGTACACAATGAATGAGCATCCTGTTGGCCCAGAGCCACCCTTACCCACCAGTCCTCACGCTGCATGAGCAGGGCTGGTAAGTGCAAACCAGGTGTTTGCCTTCTGCTTTTTCTTCTTTACCAGTGTTGGGACAAGAAATATGAAGGGAATAATTACTGGAGGTCTTCTTTTTTTTTCTCTGTAAATTAAGCACGTTGGAACCCAGGGAGCACTGAGATCTTCCAGCGATTTGTGCTCAGCTTTGTGAGTAGATTTCGCACTCCCTCTTCTGGCATGTGGGCTGGGTGCTGTGGAAGGTGAAGGAGAACAGTGGTGATGGTACCCTGCCCAAAGGTGCTGGCAGCTGGGACCTACCTGCCCTCAGCCCTTATATGATCTGCTGCTTCCAGCCCAGCTGTCTCCAGTCATCCCTGCCCCCGCAAAAGGACTCTGGTTCCTTTTTGAAAGAGAAACTGCTTGATCCGTCTGTGCCAGGAGCCTCCTGTTTGAACTTTGGGAGGTGCAGACCCCCATGGGAGGGTCTCCTAAAGCAAAAACCTTGTGCTGGGGAAATGACCCTGATGGTGCTTGCTTTCACATTTGGGCCCTTCAGCTCCCAGCTCTCTCATGAGAGCATGGAGAAGTTCTCCACTGTTGGCACATGGGACCAGATTTGTCTTCTTGCCAAATGGTGCTGGTGCTGCCCACGCTCACCTGGAAGATCCCAAACACCTACACAGAGCTGGTAGGACCTACAAAAGACCACGGTCCTGCTGGACAGACAGTTCTAAACACTATTCTCAGATGTATGTGGCAGCTCTGGTAAGATTCAGCCCAAATCAATTGTACTGGCACTTTCATCCAGAAGTACATGATACAAATATGTATGTAGTGCACATGTTAGGCAGCTATAAGGTATCCATATTTATAGCTAATAAGGCCCCTACTTACAGATGTCCACATGTGCTGAGGGTCCAAATGTTTATTATGTACAATGAGGTTTGAGATATGATGCAGTTGCCTATGCCTGCCTCTCCAGTGCCATTGTGCATGACTGAAGCCACTTCCAGCTGCTGCTCCAGGGCACATGTTCCCTGCAAGCCCTTCAGGTCCTATACCAACTGAAAAATTGCAGAAGTAGTTTTTGAACCAGAAGGTGTATACTATACTAAACAGAAGCGTGACATTAAGAAATACAGACAAACAAACAAACAAAAAACGCCAAACTATTTCAAGGGTCATTTTGACATAATATTTTTGTTTTTCTGTTATATTATATAATAATATAACAGAATAATATTTTCTGTTTGAAGCAGAAAAGCAAAACTGGTTGAATAAATACCTGTAACTGAGCCCTTCCTTCTGCAGGTCATCTCTATATTGCTTCCTTTACTCTGATAATGATTTACTCTGGGAATTCAGGAGTCTTGCTGATCATTTCTGCTTGTTCAGTCATTAAAAGAAGGTGAGCTCTTAAACACTCTACTCACTGTTTATTATATTTTTTCCTGTCTGAGAGAACATTTTAAAATTTGAACAATCCTGCTGCTGCCAAAATTGCTCAAGTTGAACAAAGATCTTCCTTGGAGTACACTTTGTTGCCTGCACAGAGCCAAGCCAGTGAGGGGCAGGTGCTGGTGTGCTCTCTCTGCTAGCCAGTGATAGAACCTGAGGGAATGGCATGGAGCTGTGTCAGGGGAGGGCAGCTGGGGGTCAGGGAAAGGGTCTGCACCAGAGGGTGGTGGGCATGGAATGGACTGCCCAGGGCTGTGGGCACGGCCACCAGTGCTGGAGTTCAAGGAGTGTCTGGACAGTGCTCTCAAACACATGGTGTGATTTTTGGGTGGTCCTGTGTGCAGCCCAGAGCTGGACTTGACAATCCTTGAAAGTCCTTTCCAATGTGGCATATTTTATTGTTCTATGATCCCCCCAGCTATGGACAGGAGACACAGCAGCTCAACCCAGCCTACCAGGCAGGTCATAGCTTGGATGGAAAACTGCATTGCTGTACAGCACCAGGCAGCAAAACCTGCTCTTACAAGATGGCTGGTGGCACTGGTAGCCTCACAGCCCATCCTTCACATAGTTCTGCTGCTGTTGTGTGACATTTCAGGTAAGTTTTTCTCATGGTGCTGCATCATACAGTAAAGTCATGTTCTAGTTATACACTGTTGAGAAATGTCCATAATGTTGCTGTGTGTTTAATGCTGCACAGTGGCTACATGGGTTTCTCCGCAGCCCCCTCATGCTTTAGCTGCCTTCCAGAAGCAGAACAAAGCAAAGCCAAAAATAATGTAAACAATATACATTTATGTATGTCACAAATATACGCATACATATATGTATATATATATTATAAAATATATATACTTATATATATTATATTATATATATATAATATTATTTTAATATTTATTTTAATAAAAAATATTATATTTTTTATTTTTATATATATATATATATTTTTTTAAACTAACTAATCAGTGCAGGTGCTCCAGGGTCACAAAGCTGCTGGTCACATATCAGACATAGCCATGAACTCAGACTTACATTCACTTCGCACTATAAATAGGAATAGTGCAGGTCAATGCCTTAAGCAAAGAGCTACTTAGTGAAGAAGGCTGTGGTCTTGGCGGACCTTCAGAAGTGCAATATGCTAATCCTTACAGTTTAAACTGACTCTCTTTGCATTATCCCTAGTGCCTATCCGTACTTACAGCCATACCATTGCCTTACAGTGTCACCTGGATTAACCTGTGAGGGGCTATTTCTGCACTGCCATGCAAACACACTGCTGAGAGTTGTGGCAAGCTGAGAGTAACAGGTACTGAAAGTTGCCTAGGTGTAAGCATGAAGCAGGGCTTGACTGTTAAATAAAACATGAGACAGGGCCACTGAAACTGAGAAGAATGTGGCAGAGTAGTTCTGTGTGAAAGGGGAATGGGGATCATGCAAAAAATCCCAGCTCCTCTATGAAGGTGGGCTTGCTGAGTGAGGAATCTTCCTTCAGTCTTGCCAGGCAAAAATGTTCACTTTCCTGTGCAGAATCCATTGTTGCACCCTGCCTGGGTGCCAAAACACAGTGGAAATCCTTTCTTTCTTACTTTGCATCATACTGCCTGTGCACATCATACTGCCCATGCACACTGCACTGTGATATGTGAAAGACTCTCTGAGTGACCCCTTTCCTCTGCTGGATAAGCTGCAAGCACTTGGATTAAGAACATTTCTCAACAATGTATAACAAGGATAATATAGGATGATACCATAGAAACTTATTGAAATAAATCAAACATATTAGTAGTAGATTAATGACACTCTTAGAAAATCTCCTTTACTTCTGAATATTGGATTATTTTTTGAGTTCAATTAACATGGAGAATGAAAATTTATTAGGTCTTTTGTAATGCAGTACCCTAGAGATGTTCCCAACACTACTTTTCCTGAAGCCATATACCTGGCAGAGAAGAATGCATACACAATTCAAAGCAGCTAAATAGCTTCATTGTTTCACACTCTGCCTGCAGAGTGATGCTGCTCCTTTTGAGCTGCTGAGTAGTTAAATTAAATCTGCTTGCTACCAAACCAAGAAAGACAAAAATCTGCAGTAATTCCCAATCAGATTCGGAAAAAATTAAGTTTTTGGTTACTCATTTCTGTAATCAATTCTCCCACTGGGAAGTGTGCAGGTTGACCTTACCAAAACACACTTGTTCACTGCCATTCACTGCTATGTAAGAAGCTGTCTCTGCACTGCGTCACACCAGCCTCAGAGAAATGTCATCAATAACCTTCTGTCCAGCTTTGTCCCAGCACCATACCACGTGCAGTGCCATCCCACACATCCACCAGAGACCATCCAGACTTCAGATGAATCTGATCACAGCCTGCATTGCTCTTCTCCGCCTTTAGTCTTTGGGCAGAGTGTGTGTCTGTATGCTCATTTTTAGAAAAGGGAGAAAGGAAGACTGCAGGCCGGTGAGCATCACTTCTGTGCCTGGGAAGATCATGGAGCAGATCCTTCTGGAAGATATTTTAAGGCACACGGGTTGAGATGAGAAGGCAATCTGAGATCATCAGTGCAGCTTCACCAAGGGCAGATCATGCCTCACCAATCTGGTGACATTCTGTGATGGAGTGACAGCATAGGTGCACAAAGGAAGGGCAACTGATGTCATCTACTTAGACATGTAAAAGGCCTTTGATGTGGTCCCACACCATATCCTTATTGGAGAGATATGGGTTTGAAGGCTGGACTGTCAGGTGGATAAAGAATTGGTTGGATGGTGGTACCCAGAGGGCTGTGGTCAACAGATCTATGTCCAAGTGGAGGCCAGTGTCCCTGAGGGGTCCCTGAGGGGTCAGCTGTAGGTCTGGTGCTCTTTAACATCTTTATCAACAATATAGACAGTTGGAGACTGGTGGTGAAACAGGGGGAAGCAGCAGTGTCCTGAAGGGGGGTTGGTAATGAATAACAATATAAAGTTCTTCAACCTGTTGGTCCAAGTCTTTTTATCTGGTTGGCCAGAGGGGTTGTGGGGGCTGTAAGAAAGAGAGGTGCTTGGTTTCTGGATGTCATGGTCTCTGCAGGTTCTGCACATGGCCCCATGCCCTGGAGCAGGGGACTGGGATCTGCCATGTGTGAAGAAAGGAGCAGGGAAATCATGAGGTTGCCATAGGAAGGGGACATGAAGGACAATCAATGGCATTTAGGGGAGGGAAGGTGTTTTATACAGGGATACCATGGGTGGGTGGAGAATGCAGAGGGCTTGTGAGATGAGAAAGAGGTCTTGAGAGGTAGACAGGATCCAGGGGCACTGCAGGGAGGAACTATAAAAAACAGAGATGATGTATGTGTGTGGTGGACATGGGGACACATCACTACAAAAGGCAGGGATGGAGATCCTGTCTTCAGCCTTCCACTGGGAGAGCAAGGAGGCTGAGATAAAGGAAAAAAAATTGTAAACAGACCGCCTGCTTTCCCTGCACCCAGCCTACATTTCCATTTTCCCACTAACTTTAAGGGTTTATTAAAATTAACTTGTCTGATGGATGTCTACACACAGCTGTAAGTGCTTAGCACTGGGCCTCCGTACCAAAATATATTCTGTAGCAGACGTTTTTCACCTGAGGCCTGCAGGTTGTGATACTGTCCTAGTCTGATGTCAGTAAAAGGGAAGGTCGCTGAAAGTTTAAATAAACATTTATTCGTTTATTTATTCTGCTGAGCGGAGGACGTAGGCGAAATTGTGATGTATGCTGCCATCTGCTGTGGGATGAATATTATCCAGAGCCTTTCACATTCGGTGCTGATGGAGGCAATGCTGCAGAGGATAGGGATGCTCAAACAAATGAGAGATCTGCAGGAGAAACCTCTAGGAAGGAATTACAGTTTACTGGTGATTTCAAGTGCAAATGATTTCCCTTCCCAAGTAATTTATGCTGCTGAGCTTCAAGACAGCCTTAAGTTACACCTCTCTCCTCATTTTTCACTCTCTGACTACTTTTCCTTTCTCACTCAAAAACTTTGGGGTGACCACATCTATTTTAAAACTATATCTCAGAAAAGAAGGCCTTGTCCCCATTATTGCCCTCTGCAGTTATTTGAGTTTAATCAAGCAAAACCCATGCAAGGACATCCTTCTCAGGAGAGCCCCAAACTTCCATAGTCCCACCAGCTAGCCCCGCAGCAGGCTTGGCAGGGGACCTTAAAAGATGGGTGCAGAGGATAGGATCCTTCTTGCTGCAGCTAATTTACATTTATGTAAGTCTCTGCTAATAGATTAAAATATATATTTTTTGCTTCATTCTGTGAACCTTGTTTTCAGCTGTACAGCTGTGTCCAGCCCTGGCAATATGGACACAGCGTAGGTGCCCGTAGTGATTCCAGGCTCACAGCTCAGCTTCAAGTCCTGAACCTGCAGTACCCTCGTGTAAATACACTTCAGCAGTAATAGTTGGGAGATCATTAATTTTTTTCCTCTCGTCTGTTGGAACATTCATATTGCTTTCCATATTCATACTGCTCAGGCTGGCAGCTATCAAAGAATTCTTTGAAAAATGAATCAGGTACAGAGTCGGTATTCTTTACCAAAAATTACTCTGTTTTCTGCCATCCCCATAACAACTTTTTTATTTCTTGCATGCCAAATTTTGAAGCCAAGAGTTCAAAATCCTGCCTGGCTAACCAGTGCTAATGCTGGGGATGCAACATTGCTGTGGAGCTCCACCAGTGAGAAAATCATGTGGCAAAGGCAAGAAAACAAACTTGGAAACCTCCATCTTGTAAAACACATAAAAACAGAGATGAAAGGCAATGATCAAGTGTGCTCTTTCAGTTTAGATAAGAAACACTTCCTTGTACCTTCCCTAAAGTTAAACACCTGAAGTAAGCTCATTTTTTACTGTGCTCTATGTAATCGCAGGTTCCTGCAGCTCACAGGTGTGATACTGCTTTTCACAGGGCTTTTTGTTGAAGAAAAGAAACTTGATCCACATATCTTGAAACAGTAGTGCACTCACAAAGATACTGGAGAACATACCCCTTCCAATGATCGACCCAGGTTTGTCATCACAATAGCTGGATTTACAGTGCAGCAGTTAGGATAGAAGCTGGGTGTTGAAGACTGTCAAAAGTTAGATGAGCCAAATCTGTTCTTTTTTTAAGTTTAATGTGCTGTTATTATATTTGTATTTAGAGCCTTACGTGAATCTCGACAGTGAGAAAGGCCTTATGAGCCCAGCTCTGTTTCATACTCCCCTCCTTGTGCAGTGATTGCTTCCTGGTGCAGGATGTGTTACCATATGAAAGCATGTAAAGCCTCAGGAAATACTTCTGCTTTCTTGAACATAAGAAACACAAGCTTGCTCACACAATTGTTCTTATGCTAATCTCTGTATCACGGCAGAAACTGTCTTTCTATTTATGCATCATAAGTGAAAAATGATGTTATTGGAGCATCTGGAAAAGCGCATATTGAAGAAAAGTTCATCCAAACTTATTAACTTTGTCTGATTTTGGGACAAATATCATGATGACAAGAACAGGTGATAGATGGTAAAATATTGTTTTTCATATGCTAGATATTTATTGGAAGTTTTACAGTGGATGAATTTTCTGAGATGCTTGCTGTTGGTGCAGGTTTGCTAAATGGGTGGTGCAAAATAGGTTGTATTTCTAAGGGATACTGTGACTGTAATGTAATCCTTCCTTAGCAGCTGTTTTAACTGGTGATGTGAGTTCACAAGATAGAAGCTGTTTCATCAGCCTCTTTAATAATGCAGTAGACATACACTCCTCTAGAATAAAGATCTTAAATATTTCCAAGGTGTTTGCCATGAAACTCCTAATCAAAATTAGTTAATGAGAGCTGCCTTCATCTCCATCTGCTTTGGCAGACCTCTGTACATAAACATGTGATGTAACTAATTATTTTCATTGGTCAGGAAGAAGAAAATTCAAGGAAAAGAACAGGCATGTGGTTGTATCATCTCTTTGAAAAGGTACTTTATTGTCTACTAGTTCATTCCCTAGAGACCACCTCATTGATCCTACCTCTCTTTAAATAAAAGAGAGATGGAAATGGCCATCTCTGTAACAAAACTCTTCCCACAGTAAATGTTCTAAACCTCCATGTATCTCCACCTGGCTTAGCAAAAGAAATACGTTAGTACTGTGATTAAAGTTATTTTTAAACCTCTGGCATTCTTATTAATGGCGTAGGTTGGGGTAGGAAAATCCAGCTTTTTGGAGTGACTCTTTTGTGATTACATTCTTCCTCTACCTGAGACACCATGGGAAGGGCCATGACAAATAAAGAGCTGCAGCTCTGAGATCTTGGGCATCCATCACTGATGATCATTGATTTAGGGGATAATGTGCCTTCTTGTCTGGAAGACTTCTCCATGGTTTACATTGGACTTCTCTAAAATATAAAGCAGAGCACAGTGGATGTTTACCAAGTAGTCTTTTTATGGAAATAGAATAATTCAAAAGGATTTTTCAGGGGTATTTTCAGAAATAATGAAATAACTAATCTATGAACTGAGAGCAATCCCCTCATCTCCAGACTGCTGACAGTATCATATATGCGCCATACTGTGGCAGTGAAAGTGTTATGAAAACAAGCACTGAGCAATAAAACACTTCTGAAAACCTATTAGTTACACAAGGATTCAGCATATTTCATTTTAATTCTGTCAAAGTTCTTTCAAGTTGAAATTTCCCATTTTATTCCAAGTTTTGTGTCAGATTTGCAATGGCACTTCCCTCTTGCTTCCAACATGATGTCCCTGGAACTGTTATTCCTACAGCACTGCAGGTCTTTTAGCCACAGAGAAGGGTACTGGTGCAGTGACCTCTGGGTATATACTCAGTGTTCTCAGAGCAGTGGGGAGGTTGCCAGTTCATGCTGGTTTACTGTTCGCTCTCAATTTACAGCCAATGTGTTGTAGTGAGAAAGCAGTTCTCATTTCACCAGTGCTTTCTTGCAGCTGTGAGGGGTGGCATTTGTGATACAGATACTGATTTACAGGCAAACAAAACTGCCTCCAAAACCACATATCAAGCAGATCAGCAGCATGTGATCACCTGATAAGATCAGTTTTGGCTGGTACTGAAAATTTCTGACAACATTATGTGTTATTCAGCCTACCTAGCCCCTAGAACTCAATTCTAATAACTTGCATCCCAGGATTTTAACCAAGAACAAGTACAAAATGATGAGGCATTTTTCAACATAACAAGACGTTGTATTAGCATGGCTTGTAAAACAGGAAACCACAGCAGCACTTCAGCTCCTCTTTTCTTTAAGACTGTTCAGCGATCTCAGAGTTTTTCAGTAGTTACAGTCTGTACATTGCTCATTTCCAAGCCATTTACAGCAACAAAATACTTAAGAATTCCACTTTAGGGACTTTGCTCACATCCACATGATATAAGACTTGAATCCTATGATTTTTTTTCTAACAAGAGTTGAACATACTTGCCAAATGTGTGCCAAAACTGCCGGCTGCTTGCTTCCTACTTGCTTTACGGCTATAATGAAAGCTGCTGGTACCTGCAAAGCAGCTTGAGCTTTACATGTGGATATTTTCAGGAAAAAAAGTATTTTTGATGCTTGATTCTTGGAAGAGAAGTATCAAAATAGTAGGAAGCAACCTGATCTGAAGTTCCTGTAGACTTGTACACATGGTGCCTGCAAAATGTTATTGCAGCTTTCTGGGTTATCAGTTTTAGCACTTTTTTGATGTGTGAAATTACTAGCTGACAGGGAATGCACACGCCTATCACCCGGAATGAAACTGCCTCATCCATCCAAAAGAGGCTAAAAGTGCAGTAGTTTTCCTTAGGTACAGTTACCAGTACAAAAAAAAATGATTAAAAGTAGCCCATGAAGATACAGAGCTCAGAGCAGGTGTCCAGAAGAGTGTGGTAGGTCCTTCTGTGGGGGAGCATGGATGTCCAAAAGCCCAGCAAGTCAACACGCCCTTCAGGTCTGCAACTCTTCTCTCTAGAAAGCAAAACCAATAATGTATGTATTCTGCTTGCTTCCGTTTGAACCAATGGCACCACGGGTCTGCTGGAGCCAATTCTGCCATCTGAATGGTTGTGCTTGTTCTTCACAAAAATACACCGTCTCCTCCTGATGGAGTGCAACTCCCATCACACGTACTGTGAAACTGAGGAAATGCCATCGGCTTCTCTCACCACTTGAGTTCACTGATTGCTAACTTTGTGTAGGCTGAGACAGGAACAGAAGATTCGAAAAGAATTATGGTTATGGGGGATGGTGGAATATATTAGCAACAGCAGCAGCAGACACTGTGCATGGGATAATGCATACAAGGAGCTAAGTAAGATTTGAAGGGCTTTGTTTTGTTTCTTCTTAGTTGTTCCATTGCTGCTTTCTTTCTCTTTTTTGTTTTCATTTTTCTTTCTCCTGGGGTGGGAATCTTTCATGCCTATTCAGATGCACTAGCTAAAGCATAGTAGATCTCAGATGGTAATGTATGTAGACCAATGGTACTCCCATTCTGCACTACAAACTTTGCTTCCTCCCCTAGTGCTTCAAAATGGAAGCAAGAGAAACTACGCTCACAATGTTGGATGAACACTTTGATAAGCAACATCACCTAACTTTCACTCCTAGAGGAAAGCAGTAGAAAACTTTCCATTGCCCTCACAAGAGAGAGTCATCAACAAAATATTTGCATGCTCCCAAAAATCTGCGAGGCAGAAGCGCTTACCTCGGGGTTTAGACTAGGAAATGGAAGATCAGAAAATGCAAATACCTTCTCTTTGATTATGCCTGGCATTAAATGAACAGTCCTGAGAGTTGAACTGTCACACTGTCAATTTCCAGAAAGAAAGCATTTAAAGGGCAAGCTGATGACCAAGCTCCTTATCTTGCTATTTTACATCTCTTAGATCAAAATGGATCCCTCTCCCAGCCTCTTTGGTAAGCCTTAACTACAATAGTTAAGTTAGTGTGAAGAACATAAAGGAACTTCTGGAAATACCAAATGAACCCCAATCCGTGGTGTGCAATAGCAGCTAAGAGCAGATCAGAACTGTGGTCTTGTTTTCGAAGTTCACATTACATTATCTTTACTTTCTTTTGGTTTCTTTCAGATTGCATTACAAAGTGTCTGTGTTTCTGTGCTGCAACTGACAATCTTTTTGAGGAGGATGAATAAATGTCTAACCTGAAGGATGTCCCTGTGAAAAATTATGACTTGTTAGCATCTAGCCAAACAAATATTAAACTGTACTTTTTTCCCTCTTGATTACTTCACCATATATGACATTCATCTGAAATGTCTTCACTTATCTTGAATATGCAAAATGCCAGCCATTTCTGGAACCTATGGTTAGATGTAGGGGAAACACAATGCCAAATATACTGAAGGGAAAGGAGGGGAAGAATACCAGAGGTCTGAAAGCTTTGGGCATGTTATCCTGTCTTCTCTAGCTTTGTCAAGTGGCAGATGGGCAGTGTGATAGTGTTAACTTTTGCATGTAATACAGACTGTGAAAACAGCATGTCATGCAGTATACAGACTGAGCTGATCTAAGACTGCACACATAATCTTGTTTTGGGAATTTTCTCATCTGAAAGTGCTTGACATTAGTACTTCAGATTATGGAGCAAGTCTAGCCTATTTCATAAGCAAGATGAGGCAGGAGTGATTCCATCACACAGCACTGTGGCAGTACAGGCAGGTGTTAGGACTGGGAGTCATGCTGCTGCTGCTGGCACATCACCACTGCTATTCACTCATTCATTCATTCATTTGCTCATTCATTCATTTCAGTAAATTGGGTGCTGGAATAGCAGCACTGGTGCCTCTGTCCTCTCTGTGCTGCTTTGGTGCTTGGAGTAGTTTTATCTTGGTAGGAGAATGACACGTAAGAGCCTGTGTATAGATGCTTACCTGTGAGCTGTGACTCACCCAGGTAGGTGAAGGTGGCTGCAGCATCCCCACACTTCTTTGCCTCTGCTTTCCTCTCAGCCAACACCTTCTCTCCCCACTCCCAACACCTTCTCTCCCCACTCAGCTTCTACAGGACAGACTCACTCTTGTGTCACACACTGCCATACAGCAAAAGTCATCTGTGACAAATATAGGATGAATCCTATGTGGAACAGGTGAAGCAAAGCTACAGCTGGAGATGGAGACAGGGCAAAACCACACCTCCATCTGCTCATGTATCCAGCCCAGGAAGGAGGTAGTTCGGCTGTAGACACCAGGCTTGTTTGCTTCTGCACAGCCCACTCCAAAGCTGGTGGTTCCCACCAACTTCCAGATACTCATATCTTCACATGCTAAAGGGCCCCCACTGTCTCCCTGGAGAACAAAGAATTAAGACAAATGTCAGTGCCTCAGACACTTAAATGAAAACTTGTGCACTTCATGCCTTGGTTTCATCTTGTCCCTTGTGTGATTGTATCTGGTAACTTTGCCCCTCATTCATGACTAGCTAGGTGAGCCTGCATTACTGTGTGTGGGGCTGAATTATTGGCAATCCACTGATACTCAAATCCTTTTTTCCATCCCTCTGCCTCTACGTTTTCCAAAGTTCCACACTTCTTATCTTCTCATGTATGCTTTGGCTGCTTTTCACTATGGGGTTTCTGCACCTTGCAGGTCTCCAGAACTGCTCACAGTGCAATTCAGTGCAGTGCAGAGGCCATAGTCAGGGCAAGGAAAGGATGGTACCACATTGTAGCACATACAAGAAATTTAAAAATGTCTTAAGTAAATTTGGCTTCAGAAGTAGCAGATACGGCCCGCAGAAGAAAGGTAAAGAGAGAATTGTAGTGCATGAATGTGTGCACAGTCAGTGGCTTGTATTCATGGTGAACAGAGTAAATGGTACAAGAAAACAAATATTTGTCCAAGAAAAGCCTGGGAGTGCCTTCTGATAGCTTATCACTCATGTTTTTCCATCACTGCTGTTAATGAGCACACTTGCAGTTTGGAAACTTCCATACCTGGCAGGTGTCCACCCCTCCCTTTAGGAAACCAGCACAAAGCATTGAAGAGGTTATGATCCCACCATAGACATCTCTGTGATTGCAAATTCTATTAGAAATCAAGGGAACACCTGCATAATTCATGGTTTCAGATGTATCACCTGTTCAAAAACAGAACAAAACCAAAAACTAACAAACGTTGAAAGTAATCTCTACCGTTGAAAGTAATCTCTACTGAAACACAGAAGATGCTTTACAATATGAACTGGCAAGCAAGAGTGAGAGAAATGTAGTTATAATGGAAATGTAATGTAAGTCTCATCATGTACATAATCTGGTAACTAGTGACTGCATAGAGCTGGGCATTATCATAGTGTGTAATAAAAATTGGTGAGCTGTATGTTTCTACTTCAATTGTGAACTTAAAAGCTATTTGGGCTCTGTCTTCTAATTCTAGTGCACAGATTTGTTTTGAATTTAGTCTCTGTTCTATTCATCAACAAATCACCTGCAAACATCTGTTTTATTTTACAAGTATTCATCAGAGTCTCAGTGAATCATATCCACAAACAGGAGCACTTGCACACTATCCTTCCAATTTAGATCTCATCTTTTTATGTGGTAAACATTGCTTTTTCTTTTTTCCCGCCTTTTGCTATTATCTATTATTTTGTTCCCTGAATAACGGGAACATTTTAAATGAGACAAATGAAGAATGAATAAAGAACAATAACATGAACATTCAAGCACTCTGAAGTGAGTCAGTACATATTATTGACTAACGTAACCCACGAGTCATGCTAAAAATAAAATATTCCCTTTTGTTTGTAACATAATTCACAAATCTAATTTCTTTATCATCCAACTCGCCTGAAAATAGACATGCTCTCTCTTGAAAAAATGAATGCTTGATTCCTGCATTTCTGCTCTGCTTTGTGTGCTTGAAGTTATAAAAAAACATGAGAGGTTGGAGGGTGCTCTGCCTAGATGGTACTGCACCTACATGAGGTTTTCATCCTTTTCACAGAGTGTATCCATTCATTCCTCATGTTAAGAGTTAGTTCAGCACTTTTGTCTCATATTCCCCCCATATTGCAAAAGACTGAATTCCCTTTCCAGGGTGACCATAAAATGTAGAGATATGTCATCTTCTTCCCCTCAGATATCCCAGACAATTTAATGTTGATCAATTGCTCCAGCCAAATCCTATACTCTGTGTGAGATACTTTCATGTACTGTAACTGACAGCAGACATTTAAAATACCTCCTTCAACAGTTGCTCCCCATCCTGATACCCAACACATTTTTCCTTCTGGGAACTGTTCACCAAAATTAGGCAGACAAATTGGCTCTATGTGACCTAGTTAAAAAAGACAAAAAAAAAAAAAAGAAAAGAGAAAAAAAAAATAAAGTAGAGAGAGAGAGAACAAGAGAGAGAAGGGAGAATCATTTTCAAAATCTGACACAAAGTCAAAGCTTGAGTAAATCTTTCAGGATATGGCTTGCAATGAAATTTCTAAGAAAACTATCCACTCATCACATAAAGAAACTCAGTAGTTCATAGGATCATAGAATCACAGAATCTTAGAACCATTACGGTTGGAAAAGACCTCTAAGACCACCTAGTCCAACCACCAGCCCATCTCCACCATGTCCACTAACCATGGCCCTTAGTGCCATATTCACATGGTTCTTGAACACTTCTGGGGACAGTGACTCTGTCATCTCCCTGGGCAGCCCTTGCCACTGCCTCACCACCCTTTCAGAGAATAATTTTTTCCTAATATCCTACCTTCTATAAGTTTTGTCTTATGGCCAAATACCTACAGCTGGCTTAGTTTTCATCAAGAAGGAAGTAATAAAAGAGGTGTTGGATTGTCAATAAAGTGAAGAATGAGTAAATAAGAAATACATCTCGTACTCAGCTGATGGATACAGAGAATTGAGACCCCATGGCATGCTGCTCTGCCAGAGAAAAGGGCCATGGATAGCTGTAACTTGACTAGTATAGTACCTTGTGATGTGTTTTGTGCAGTGGCATGTGAAAAGAGCTGTAAGCATGCATTACTGCAGTCTTCTGAAAGGGCAGCACGATGTCTGGGGTACTCTTTCCTTCCTATCCATGTACTCATAGACCTAGAGTACCTCTGTGCTCTGGGGTACTGAATTCTGTGCAATACAGTTAGTGTTTGATGTTCACCGGGATGAACTACAAGCTATCGAGGTGGCCTAGCACTGCACAAAGGGAAGGAACATATGATGTTATAGTGGGTAATTCCTAGCACTACCCTTCTCCACTATGCAATGATTCCAGCTAAAAGCATCGAGCCTACAAGGCTCCCCAAGCTGCCCCTTGTCCTCAGTTCAGATGCAGAGCTTTTCCTGTTCTTGGCGGGCTCACAATCTTGATCCTGAGCAAAAGAAAACAGCAGTGGCAGAAATTTCAAACAGAACAAATTCAAGGTGAATTTTTATCTAAACTGGAAGTTGGAAAGATTTAATAGAATAGAATCATAGAATCACTGTATGGCTTCAGCTGGAAGGGATCTTAAAGGTCATCTAGTTACACTCTTCCTGCTGTTTCAGGAATGTTTTTTCAAGAGTATTGATTTAGGAATGGGCAATCTAGATGCATCGAGGAGCCAGTCCACCGTAGCAGAAAGAGCTCACAGTGAATAGGAAATACTGGTAGGTGGTAATTTATATTCATACAGTATTATTACAAATTATTTCAACTCACTGATTAGTGTCAGCCATAGACAGCATCCTACTAAGAAAATAAGACTGGTTTCAATTCAAAAGCACTGTTATGTTTGTATTGTGTTGGCTTCTCTTTGAAATTTAAAATTGATTTTCAGCTTTGGGCACTGCTGGACCTCCCTATATTCACAGAAATAAGGATATAGTAAAAATCTCTGTGATGTCCAAGAAAAATCAGGTGGGATGTATATTTTAGAAAGGAAAAATTATTTAGAAAGAATGAAGTTAATATTTGCCTATTATTAAATGCCTTCAGCAAGCCAACACCAGAATGAATTGGAAACCTGCAGTGCCTGTGATCACACTGTACCTCTGTACCTGAATACAGAGTACAAGTGTTTCTGGTGTTGGGGCTGGGAAGGCTTTCTGCTGCCATGTGGAGACAGTACTTGAAACAGTAGCTAAGGCTCATGATATGACTGCTGGTGAGCAAGGGGAAATAAGCCAGTGCCATTTGGGTAGGGACCCCTTGCCATCACAGCAGCAGGCTCACTACATTTATGCTGCTCTTCTCTCAATGTTTTTAGAGGCAGTGAGAATGCACCCAGATGGCCTGTGTCAGACCAAAAGAACTTCCCAGCCCGTGCTCTTAGCTAGAGAAGTGAGAAAATCAAGTGACAGCTCACACAATGAATTACCATTGAAAGCAAGCGGTGCTGCCAGTTTCATCAGTGCTATATCATTTCCCATGGTCTTGGGTTTATAATTTCGATGGTATATAATCTTTTCCACTGAATATGTGTGAACCTGGGTATCTTGCTGAGTCACAAAGCCAACTTGCACACTCCATGAGCTTGGTAAGTACAAGCTGAAATGAAGAGGTAGGGGAAAGTGAGAAACCTTTAAGAAAACTCTTAGGTTGTCATTTGTCTCCAAAGCTTACAAACTGATTGATCCTGTTAAATTGAAAAGCGTCTTGTCATTTACTTAGGAGCTTCTGAGTACTTTAGTACTCAGCAGCCAAGTAAAAAATTCCTCCTGGGCCATTAAATCACATGCAACGTAGAGAAATCAGTGATCTAAATTCTAAATAAATGATTTAACATTTATCAGTTGTTTAAGTTGATTTCCCAGGAAGCTGAGAGTTTCCAGAATTTCTGAAAATTGGGCTGTGTGATTTGAATACTTCTGTGGAGGATCCTTTTTCATAAGGATTTGCACCAGTACAGAAAGAAGGAGAGACAGTTTAAATGCTATGGATAAAGTCTGTGAAATCAGGAGCAGAAGGCAATCTCTTCTGCAGGTTTTCGAAGGACAAAGCGCAATGCTTGAGCCTTCTTCTGCAGTGTTCCCAAGATGTGCTGCAAATAGAGTCAGTGGGACACCTGAGTAAGACAAGTTAGAAACTTACTCGTAGACACAGTGTGCAGCTGTGATGATCCAGCGTGGGGTGATGACAGACCCTCCGCAGAGGTGGTGCCCATGGAACTGCAGGCTGACCTGCCAAGGCCACTGCTGGGGCAAGGATGCATTGCCTCCCACAATCCGCGGCCTGTAGCTGGCCCGCATCCCGCATGCTGTCAGAAAGCAAAGTTTACAGTCCATGGGGGAAACATGGGAACAGTTTCTGTGACCTTAGGAATTCTACTCCTAACCCTGCCAAGGCCAGGTGGTCTCTGCGGCAGGACCATCTGCAAGCCCATCTCCAACGCCCACTGACTTTTCATATCCCAATTGGAAAACAAGCTGGCATGGACAGGTATGCATTGAAGTTCAAGAATTCAGACAGAATTTCCCTTTCCATGCTAAGATGGCAAAGACTTTGAATTGTAGCACCAGATCATTGATCCAATGCACAATCCTTACATGTCTACTTCCTGCAATTATTTTCACTGAATCATTCTTGCTATGTGATACTCCAAATCTGCCCTCCAAGCCTACTCTGGACTCCTGAAGTTCTCTGAAATTTTATATAAGAAGTACAATTTTTCATTGCGTGTGAAAAACTGACAGTATTCCCCTGAGTATCCAATTCCTCCCTGCTCTTGCTCTGAAGTGGATGAAGGACAGGTTTTCATCTTATTCTCACTTTTGCTAATGCTTACCCAAACACTTTAAGATGACTACATTGCCAGAAGTGCATTCTTCCCTAAGATAAAGAGACAGTAAAGTATTAGATACAATTTAGGAATACCATTTTTTCCCTAGTACGCATGTTTACATAAATATAGAATTCATATATTAAGAGAGACAAGAAGACAAGCACTCATCCAATCTACTTAAGGCATTTAACTGAAGTATGTAAGGAAGGAGCTTAGACACTGTCAGGATTCTGCAGACCACTTGCTGTCCTGCTGAAGAGTGTTTCACTCTTCTGTGATGGGAGGTTACTTTTAGCACATGATCTGTGTCTCCTTGGATCCATAGCTTGCTTCTCAGTGAAAAGCAACTAAGAAAAGCAAGCTGTTGTCAAGATAAAGAAGCACATAATGGAGGGACTATATTCCCTCTGGGAAACAGCTATGGGTCTCTAAACTCAAAGGAACTGCTTTATGTTAGAGAAAGATAAGTGCCTGGTGTCTATCCATTTTCTGTAAAGGGACTGTGGGACAGACAACTTTGTCAAATAGCTCATTAAATTCTCTCTTTCCACCAGTAAGAACAGCCTGGTTTTCTGTCATTCAACCAACAAGTTAAAGTGTACCTCAAGTTTGTTGCATTGTGCAGGGATGTCACTTGATCCATGGGTAACCAATGGCTGAGGGATACAAAATGTCTTTGAAACTGTTTTTCAACAGCAGCCACGGGCAGGTAACCTGAACTCACATAACTGCAAATAAAGCATAAATACCGCTTCATCAGACAGACTTCCAGTAATCCGCCTGAATAATTTAGTGCCTCTATTAGTGGAAACCAAGTGCAGCAGCCACAATTATCAGATTATGGCACTTGGTGAATTCATCCCACTCCCTCCAAGAAGTGCTTCGTATAATGCACGCATCCAGTACCATGTCAGAAGTCACACATACCAGGAGGTATTTAACTGGCAGAGAAAGTCAATTTTAATTCTAATGTTGTGCTAGAACTTCACTGTGACTGGATGGCAAGTATCTTCAGCAAGTGTCAATGGATGTCAGTGGGTGCTATGTTTTCCACATGGAGGAATTCAGTGACACACCTTTGCTTCATACACACTTCCATGTGTCAGACGCTATTTTGTCAGACTGCCCCTCTTCTGCCTTTTGTCACATGGCAACAGTATGTAATGGGATACTGGTGGGAAGGTTCAACCTCTGCCGCCATACCACCAACATCCATCTCTGATGTTGTGGGCCAACATCATAAAATAGGAGAGGCATTACTTGCTGAGCAGACCTCACATATAATTTTTCTGCTGATGTGGAAAATGAATGGAAAATGCTCATATGTTGCACAGTGCTTCTCAAACAGGTTGCAGTTACTAGGGAGACAGGTAGGATTCAGATACCTGCAACCCATAGGGAAGACTTAACAAAACCATTGCTGCTGCATTGCTGCAAATCTTGCCGTCATCCAGGATTTACAGGAGCAATAGCTGGCATTTTCAGTGTGCAAATATTCATGACAGTTTCCCACATTATCCTCAATTATATTATTCACAAGTAAGGATTAAGTCCTTTTTCATTTTAAAGCACGGCTTCATGCAGGGTTTCACTAAGGAAATTGGAAATGTCAGAATTTGTTAAGAATGTCAAATAAATTCCTTCTGTTTTACATTCATACCTTGAGAAACCCAGGTGTTTACAGGTAGTATTTCCATACTCTGCCTTCCAGTCATCAGAACACACTGTTCGCCATGATCCAGAGGTGAACACCTGCAGCACAGCTCTCTTGCCACTCAGCCTGACTTTGAGATTCAGAGGAAGAAAAGCCTGAGTGAGATGCAAAGAACCATTGGGACAACAACATGAGCACAGCTGTGTAATGCACCACTGTGGCATCCACATTTCCTGGCTCTTGAAGTTTTTACTACTTGTCTTTTTGATCGCTTCAATTCTTTAGCAGAACTTTTCTGTGCATTTTTGTTTCTTAACTTTAAGGAAGGAATTAGTAGAGGAGTTTTTCCTTACGAGTGTCCCTCTTGGTAATATACTGAGGCACACTTATGATAGCACAGTCAGGACAAAAAATCTGTGCTAATCACAAATCATAAAATATCCCAAGTTGGAAAGGACTCACAAGGATCACTGAGTCCAGCTCTGGGCTGCACACAGGACCACCCAAAAATCAGACCATGTGTCTGAGAGCACTGTCCAGACACTCCTTGAACTCCATCACTGGTGGCCGTGCCCACAGCCCTGTGCAGCCCATTCCATGCCCACCACCCTGTGGTGCAGCCCCTTTCCCTGACCCCCAGCTGCCCTCCCCTGACGCAGCTCCATGCCATTCTCTCGGGCCCTGTTGCTGTCACACAGCACAGAGCTCAGTCTATATTCCTCTGTCTCACTGAAATTCTTTACAACACATCTCTCTTAACAATGTGCCAGACACTGCAGGAGAAGATAGCAGGGATTTATAATCGCATCTGAATTACCACATCCATACTCATCTTCCCCTTCTTTACAGTTGAAGACACCATTGCACCTGGCTGATTTCTGGATACACTTGAAGGATGATCGACAGCGAAACTTCCCAATGCAGTTGTATTGGACTGGCAAGAATGGAAGAAAACAAGGTGATGAAACAAACATTCTTGCTTTCATTATCTGGCCGTATTTCTACCTTGCTGAGGCAAAGGCAACTCCTGTACTCTAGGAACTTCTGAAATACAACCCAGACGTTGCTACATGGTGCTGTTAAACTCATCCATTAGTAATGAATTGTAGGATGAAACAGCTTTGCTGCCTGTGCTGCCTCTTTCACAGCTACCTTAACCTAGTTTATGTTCCACACCAGGATAAGTTTCCAGTTGCTGTGAACCCTTACCAACAAAGCAAGGAAATCCTTACTCATTCCAGCTGTGAATATGAACCACTTTACCACCAACATATTTGTCACCTACCACTGGGTAGGACACACCTTCCAGTCACAATTGAACTTATCCTAGCTTTCTTTTCCTTCATACAGACTTGTTATAGGGGAAAGTTTTCTGAAACCAAACTGAAAGTACTGATTTACAAGACAAAACTATGCACGTTACCTTAAGTTCCCCTTGGCTTCTCAATTCTTAGAGCACAACTCAGGAGGAATCAGTGAAATTAAAGGAATCAGACTGGAGAGTTTTCTAAGTCCTACAGGCTCCCCTGTGTCCTAATTATTACATCAATCTTGTCGTGAGTACCAGATCTATTTTATTTGTACATGTAAATAAAATGTAAATCCATCATTCCAGCAAGACTTTATACTTCAGTTAGCAAGTGGCAGTAGCAGGTTAATTCCATTCTAAGTAAAAACCTCATGAAAAATTAAGAATTAGAATGGTTAATTGAGAATGAATAACTAATGAATAACTTAATGAATAACTAATTGTACTCACCACCCAGGCCAGTGGCAACTGCTAGGATTACTACAAAGAATAAAGCACAGACGTAGGGAAGGTATTTGGGGGAGGTTAATAGTTGGCACATCGAAGGTGGTTCAATATCCCCTAGAAACCAAACAGAGATAACAGCTTCTATGAAGTTTAAACAGCTGGAGTTTGCAGTGAAAAGATTTCTCTAACATTAAGCTAGATGAAGCAGTAACTGCTGCATGCAATTCACAATCATTCCTGTCCATGACATCTCCTGACCCTTGCCTATACCATATCTGTGGTCCCAGTGCTCCCACCAGCAGCAACCCCAGCTGCATGGTGCTCTGAGCGCAGTGTACAACCCCATGCAACAGCTCCACTCTTCCAGTGCTGGGGGAACACTCCTGTCAGGGAGGAAGAGGTGCTAAAGCTTTGAACGTGAGCAGGAATATTGGAAAGACAGCACCTGTTAACAAATAGCATTCAAGGCAAGAAGGAAGAAAGTTTTGGACTTTGAAGCAGAGTTGATTGAAAACAGTAGAAAGCAAAAAACCACGGGACCTCCAAATTAGAAGATAGCTTGAAAAAGTGTCAAAAAATGTGATCTGGAGGTAATTTTACTACAAAGGCAAGGAAAGAACCAAGTAATAGCTCTGTGCTGAGATTCAGCTTTCAAGGAAAAAGAGGCATCTGAAGTTAAAATAGACACCAGCAGGAACTGCTGAATGCATTTCATGAGCAGGAATGATCCTGTTCACCTCTGTAGCTGACCTCAACTTGGTAGCATTGTGATTCAGAAAAAAAAACCAATGGATCCCATTGAAAATAATGAATGATTCACTTGTGACAAACATATTCTGACATACAGAACGCAAAGTATGGGAAAATAGCCTACACAGCTTTCTCATGTATATACACAAGAGCTGTTAGAACCTTGTTGTCAATTTTAATCCATGCAGCTCTTAACCCCTTTCATCAAGCTTTGAATCTAAGATTAGCAGGAACTTAGAACCAGTCAAGGATGCTGAGTGTATCCCAGTGTTCATAGAATCACAGGTAAATCCCAACCTTCCCAAAGCCTCCCTAAAGCTACTGAGCAACTGATTTTGACAATGGAGTTGGTGTCTGATATCCAAAATTTTACACAGCTGCAGTTAGTATATTTGCCATGAAACCTAAGGGAAGTAACCAACATGTTTGTTATTCCTCCTATAGATTGTTATATTGTGCATTCAGGTTTTTTTTTTTAATGGGCTGAATTTCCAGTTTGGAAAAATTTCAAATAAGCCAATGAAAACAATGTCAGAAAAGCGTGGGCAAATATCTGCTATGTGACAGAAGTGTGTGGATAATTTGTCTATAAAAAATGCTTGTGCATGCAAGCACAAGACAGAAGATGTCATCGCCTGCTGATATGGTGGCAAATCTCACGCCTGGGGGAGTGAAGTTGTGTTTCTTGTTCCTCCGAGCAATTGCTTTCTCTGAATGTGTGGGCAAGCTAATTAGCTGTTCAGATTACAAAGGTCAAAATGCTATGCAGCATCCCTACCAGATCCATCTGCACTGGGATCAACTCTCACTTGTATGCTGAAAAATCTTTTGAAGGAGAACTGAATTTCTGGTACTGGCGGTCCATCTTCTGTAATAGAGATGATTTCAAGACTTCCAGTAGTGGGATTTGCCCCTTGAGCCTGGCTCGACAGAAGAAATAACGAGACAATATTTAAGCAAATTATTTCTATTATCTCAAAAAATCTGACACTCTTCTTCTGATATGAAAGGATATTTTCTTCCTACTTCCATTGATAATTCTTCTTCCATGCAATGCAGATAAAAAATGAATCTGCAGACACACCTGCAAGAATACTACGTTTGCCCAAAATAAACCATTTCTTCATGATAAAAGAAACCATACTTCATGAGAGAAGCTCTTGCAATTAATTAACCAGCAACTACAGAAGTTAAATTATTTTCAGGTTTGTCTAAGCACATTCAATAACTGTAGTTGGCGACTGCGACAAATAACTGACTTCTTTTTTTCCCTTAAATTTCAACCTAACCCCTGTGAGGTGCTCTCTTTAATTGCAATCAGAAACAAGAGAGACGGAAAAGCACATTACATCTGTACAGTACCTGGCAGCAACCTCATGCTTGGGCAGAATGAATTTTAGCCCAGAAAACCCTTAATCTCTTCCCATACAGTGGAGAATTATTAAAACAGGCCACACCAGAACTCAAGGTAAGCAGCTTCAAAATTCTGTTTTCTAGCTTCAGTTCCAAGCACTATCAGTGACAAAAGGTATCAGGTTTTTGACCTCATGATGGTGTGAAATAGGTCCAGGATTGCTAAAGACAGTGGAGTTTGTAAGGTGTAAAAGCAGCACAAGTGCTTTTCAAAGCAGTCCCAGAAAATATTTATAGTGACACATTTTAGGCAAAGTATATGTGTTTTGTTGGCGGCACTAATCTCTAACCACCAGGAATATCTTCACTTCTCAGCAGAGTTGCAACGGGGTTTTGATAAAGTCCAATTTTCATTTCATGACCATAAATTAAATTTCATATGTAGCCCACTAATTTTAAGGCAGATAAAAGGATGGTGTGCTGTATATGATTTTTAAGTGTTTTTAATACTCTTCTACCCTTAAAATCCTCCTAACTGGCACAAAAGTTGTTCATCTGTAAGTAAAACAGCATTGAGAAGTATAAACGACATGAGAGATAAGCACAGACATGTCTTCTTTAGAGGACACACGCCGTCCCAAAGCTTCACTCACCTCTTCCTGAGAAGTCATAGTTAAAAGCAAAACTGTTTTCTCTCTTCATCATCAAAAGAAGCCAAAAGGAAGTCCTGAGGTTGCTAAGCCAGCCCACTCTGAGAGGTTTCCTGAGCTGCCCTGGGCCGCCCGTTCAGCCACTGGTCACAGGCAGCTTTGTGGAGACGGCTGTGAAATCCAACCTGGGGATGGATATCAGGTAGCTTCGGATGGCATGGCTACGGAAAGGGGGGAGATAAAAATTCAGCACGCGTTTTAATCATCCTAAGAGCGTAAAGTAATATTGCAGTATTTGCAAACCTTTCTGTAACCTTCCATGGGAAGAAATACCGCTGAAGTTAAACCATGCAGGCTCATGCTTGCTCATCTTTGATCAAAAACTGTGTAGTGGAGGAGTCTGCCTGCAGCCCTGAGTGGCAGCAGGGAGAGGCCCAGGTGTTTCTTCATGTTGTCACACAAAGCCCTTGGATGATGCTGCTCCTTCTTCACTTCCTTATCCTTTGCTGTGTGCTCATAGCAAACAGCACATTTAAACTGGGGTGCTGGGAAAAAAAAAAAACACGCACACATATGTTAATTATGGATAACTTCCATTATCAAACATTGCACAATCTTTTGGAAATGCTTTGCAAGTGGTAACTCATTCCTGAAAACAGTGTGCCTGTACTGAGAGTGTTGTATCAGCTTATTTGTAGTCTGGTTTTAGAAAATGAAAATGTATGTTCAGCTTTGTAAAACACTCAAAAGTAGTCCTAATTCGGCTTGCGGTTTTTCAGTAAATAGAGAGATGTTGCCAAAGGGAGGGTGGAGGGAAGAAGGAGAAAGAGAGCTAAAGTAAAAGCTAGTGGTAGTGTAAGTGAAACAAGACTCCTTAGAGACCATGGAAGAAAAGAAGGCTTTCCATGTAAACACTTCTCTGGATCTTCCTGCAGTGAGGGAAACCAATCAGTCCCTTCACTGTGCAGGATGGAAGCTGGCACTTACAAAGGACAGAGCACAACATCACCTTCTTATTTACTGCTCGCATCCAGGTTGTGCCTTTTGGGTTGCTTGAATGCTCTCCTCACCAGGCTTCAGAGATAAAGACTGGGAGAGGCAGCCCAGAGTGCTGAGTTGCCCCAAGAGGAACTTCAGCCAAGAAGGAGATAGCGATGGCTTTTTTCTTGAGACCAGCAGCTCTAGAGACCCTATCATTCCCATACTTCCTGGATAACAGTGGTACCATCAGCAAAGATAGCCCAGGCTGGGGAAAGCTGCCTCTGCCATTTTGCCTGCTCTGACCACCCTGGATGTCCTGCGGATGGGCCAGATCCAATTTTTGAAGTCTCCATTAGTAGAACAGCACTGTCTGGAAGCACAGGCCTCAATGAGCTGCCTCTCTGAACTGTTCCAAGCACAGACCCAGGGCACTGTGTCTAGATGGGGTGCCTGGTTTGTCTTTGAACAGTTGGTCAGCTGGTGGACTATGGCTGTGGCCATAAAGGGGTCCAAGTACAGCTGAAACTGGAGAATATGAACGTTGAGCCCAAGAGGAATGAGTTCAGCCTACAAAATAACTTCTTATATGATGCAGGAGGTCCCCTCCCTCTCCAATAGAAGCTCAGATGGATTTCTTGGCTTCCAGAAGAGAATTTAAAATGAAGATTTAGTCTCAGACTGTTCAGCAAGTCCACCCTGACTCTTACATTTTCCCTTGGACAACGCGTCTTGTTCTACTAGGGCAGATGGGAACAGCCTGTAGATTTGCTTTTTTAACTGCTTTAAAACAAAAACTCAAAGACGCGCAGGTTATGAAAACAGGATGTCAGCTTTTGTCAGAGAAGATCACAAGAAGTTTGAGGGTTTTTTTATTCTAGCTGCCTCTTTCTCTTTCTTTCTCTCTCATTTTCTTGCTCCCTCCCTCCTCCCCCTCCTAATTTCTGTCAGCACCGAGCACAGCTAGAGGGAGAGAAGAGGATGGCGGTGGCTGAGACGCAGCTGTATGCAAAGGTGTCCAACAAACACAGGAGCAAAAGCCCCTCTGCACTCCTGGAGTCTCTCCTGGCCAAAGGATTCCCAGCTCACATTGCGTGAGTAATGTTTTCAGCTACTTTTGTACAGTGAGAGGTGTTTCTTGTATCTACTTAAATGCAGACAGTGTGCATTTTCCATCAAGAGAACAAGATGCTTCTTGGGGGTAATGTCTCCATAGGAGGAGCAGGTCTGTCTCACTTTGAATACCTTGTAGAGCACTGTGTATTGATCTTATCGCTAAAAAAAACTTGTTCTGTATCCATTTCTAAAACTATTCTGTATATTTGAAGACACGCTTTTCTGCACCTGGAGTTTGAGAGACTTCACAATGAGTTAAGTTGATATGTATAGTTCACTCTTGGGATGAATCCTTTCATTTTTTTCTACTTACCACTGTTATTACAACGGAAGTAAATGTGGATGTAGCATCTGTACAAAGATTTTTTCAGGCCTGGCAAAAAAAAAGTGCTTGCTGGGTTTTGTCACAGGAGACTGTTTTAAAAGGGTAAGCTTTCATTAACAAGATGCCACGTGAGTCTGTCCCTTTTTCTTTCTGTCCTAAATATGAATCTTGTTTCAAAAGCACATCCTTCCTGGAAAATGTCAGGCCCTGTCCTTGGCAGCTCCATCTGAGGGAGGATGAACTGGTGGCAGCACTTCCAATTGAGTTAATAAAAACTCCATTACTTGAGTTAATAAAAACTTGTTAATAAAAACTTGTTAATAAAAACTCAGTTACTTGGTGGTAAATCCTTCCCCAGATATGGCTCTGGTCAGAAAAAGACGTTTGGAGGTTCTACAGAGCATCAACAAATTTCTGAAGGGAAAGTCTGGACTCTGTGGTGGCAGACAGTTGTGCCATGGACTTATGACTGAAGAAAATAAGTCCTTTCATTAGAATGTCAGGGGAGTACTCACATAAGTGTTTGAAAAAGGACATCAGTATCTCTGTAACCTCCATTTTGATTCTAGATTGAAAATTAAACCAGTTGATCAGGCTCCATTTTTCAGGAACACCAGGTGCTTGGTGAAGCATCTTTAGATGTGATGCGCACAGTTTACAGGGAAGCTGTGGGTTCATTATTCCTGGTTATGTCCAGTGGAATTTTAGCTGTGGAACTTAAAATCTGTCTTGTCATTTCTCTAGTAGATAATATTAGTATGGTCACTCCAAACTAAGGTCTAATTTTTATTCTGTATTTTATGTTCTCCAAATTGCTTTCAAAATATTCTCCCCAATGATTGATGAGGCTTTGTGCTTTCTAGGTCAAAATCAACAGATGGTGGACAAAGTGCAAAGCAGTCAACATAAAATGGCAAAAAAATCCAAAAGCACTTTATTTATTTGTTTGTTTTTCCTTACAGACTTTAACACATTGAAAATTTGGACTGTAGCTTATGAAACTTCTTAGTTGTTTCTGTAAGTCCTGGCTTCAAACATTGATGAACGTTCTGAAAAATTGCTTGTCTGTGACATCCTGGCCTATAAAAAATAAGGCTCATTGGAAATAGTATAAAATCTTTCATAATATAGGACCAGCATGCAAAAGCAACATTTTTAGAAAGAACAAAACACAAATACTTGAGCAAGTGAGCATAATGAATACCTCATGCTTCGGTGGAACAGAAATGTGATAGCTGTTTTCTGCTTTAGGGAAGAACTAGCTTATTCTCCCCTATAAATACATTACTTTTAATTCAAATTTTAAATGATTTATTCCTACTGTTTGTCTGAAAGTATTAGGCATGTATAGAATTTATCGTATACATTATCTTTCAACCTCCTTGGAAGCACAGGATGTCTAATTACAGCCTAACATTTTGCTAACACTGGGGGCTGAGAAACCCTGCTGGAAAGTATTCTACTACCAACCTATGTGATGGGATGAAAGATGGAAACAGACAGAGGAGCATGGGGGAGCAAGGAGATGATGCTGAGCATCATGACAGGCCATGGCCTCAGGTCTCCAATGGTCTTATTACTTTTATGATTGCACAGAGTCAATGTAAAGGAAAACTGCTGTCAAGCTCTGCTTGCCTTTGGGGCTGTTTACAAAGAGCTTGTTACCAAATGGGAGGAGCAGCATGGCATAAAATGATAAAACACTCACATTGAAGTGTAGCAGTAGGTGACAAAGGCTGGCAGTTCTGGCCAAGCAGCAGTAAGCATTTACATTCCAGCAGGGTATGACAGGAAAAGCTGCATGGGGAGCACAACAAAAATACAAGTTGTTCATGTTTGACGTGACAGAGAAGGGAGAATCAGCAGAGAGTCAGAAAAAAAAAGGATGCAGGTCACAGGGAGGACCACAGAGGAAACAGGGTCATTTTTGACCAACTAGCTCATGGTTTGGGGATTGATTTGACCATAGTCGTCAATTCTAATTTTAGAGAGGAGAAAGGTAGAAGGTAGAGCTTGAGTGAAAAGATTGAGTTAGTCTTCAGCTGTGCTGATCCTCCACTAAGAACCAAATATGGTTGCACATGCACATATGCATATTTCATTGTTTTTAGCAAACCAATATGTATTTTTGCATTAGAAAGAAAAGTCTGGGAAGAAGCAACCACAACAAGATTAAGACTTGCTCCTTAATGCACTTATAGCACTCTAGTACATGCACAGATGCCATGTGGATAGAGGGAGATAAAAATGTGAGGATTAAGTTAAACAGATGGATGCCCTCAGCACACAGCGGTCAGAAAAGATAACCTCAAGAAAGAAGGAAGGATAAGCAGATGTGGAGTAACTTGGCAGTTTTTCTTCCGTTTCTGCTGTTTCTCATTCCCCTTCATGTCACTTCTGAGAAGGTTACAGGTGGATTGCAGGGCTGGAAATGAGGTTCATGGGTGCAGGTGCTACTTAAACACAGGGAATCCTTCACCCTCCAAAAACTCAGCATTTACTCACAAAGACTCTGTCACATAAAGAATGTCAATGGCATTTTGAAAGCTCTAGCTATTCTCCTCTCTCTGGTGACCAGCAATAAAACCTGTGGGAACTGAAACAGGGGAAGGCCAGGTTGGAGGTTAGGATAAGGTTCTTCACCAGAAGTTGGTGGGCATGGAATGGGCTGCCCTGAGCAGTGGTCACAGCCCCAAGAAGCTGAAGCTCAAGAAATATCTGCACAATGCTCTCAGACATAGGGCTTGATTTTTGGGTGGTCCTTTGTGGAGCCAGGAGTTGGACTCCATGATTGTTGTATGTCCCTTCCAACTCAGGAGATTCTATGATTCTATGAAAAGGAAATATGAACCAAATTTGATCCCAAAGAATGTCAGTTGAATAAAAGGGGGAGAAAATTGAGATATTGTATGTTATCTTGGAATTAACCTGTGGCTTAGGTCTGGCTCTTTCTGGGCTATGGGAAATCCTCAGTCCAGAGTTTCAAACTCCAAACAAGTATGTTTTGCTTAGGTTATATGTGTGGACTTGAATCTGGCACTTGAATCTGGGCTTCTCATTAATTATCAACAGAGCAAACCCTGTTCTTACAATGTGTGAAGGGACAACTAAACCAACCCAAAGGAAGCCCATTTAATCAGTAGGGGTGCTAAGCAAATTTCTTCAAAACACATTCTGTGGATGTTGTGTGGAAAGGGCAGATTACCAGTCTACAAGGAATTAAAGACATGCAACAGATCCGACTGTCTGGAGAGCTTCTAGAACATTAATATGTGCCAGGAATAACCTTGTCATTATAGGTTAGGTTATTATAGGTATGTATTATGCTGAAAAATAGAATTGGTTGTCACGTGTCCATTCTTCTTTATTTTATTAAAATCAAAGAAAACAATTTTAATGTTTTCTGTTATTCTGATGAATCCACTTGGTTTTCATTTGGTTTGTGTGGTTTTTTTTCTAGGCAAAAAGCCTTGGTTGCTACTGGCCAAAAGTCAATAGAAGATGCTGCAAAATGGTAAGCACCTGTGATTTCTAAGGAGTGCTTTCAAATTAAAACTGACTAAAAACACTTGTTTACATACTGATTCTGTTACTCAATTTGAAGTTAGCTGCTTCTAAAGACTTTGCATGTGAGTTTCGTTTGTTTGTTTTTCATTTTAAATCATCACAGAAATAAATAATTGTATTTACAGTGATTCTGGGAAGCAAGATTATTTGCAGAAGGTCTGGGGTAAATTAAGAGCTGGGGAATAGACTCCTGGGCAGAAGAAACTACTTTTACCACAGTAATGTCTCACAGGATTGGGGGACTGGCTGCTCTGGGCAGACATTTATCCTCAATTTTAAGTCTCCTTCTTAACTGTGGGCTATTCACTGCAGTGGGGCTATAGTATCTGAGCTGCAATTGTGTGCATGCATGGGGCATAGCCAGACAGGCATTCAGAGCTGTATCACAGTAAACGTGCTCCCTGCCTCAGCACAGTGCTTGTGTTTGGTGCGCATCCAAGGAAGCAAAGGAAAGAAGAGTAGGTGGCTCACATGCTTTCTCTGTGTGACATGTTTTGATTTCAGGTTGCACTCTCACTGTAACGATCCCTCTTTGGATGACCCCATCCCCCAGGAATATGCTCTTTATTTGTGCCCCACTGGCCACTTGTTTAACTGCCTGCAAGAGTTTTGGAAGGAGAGCAAGCGGCAATGCGGGAAGAACAGAGCCCATGAGATTTTCCCTCACATCACACTCTGTGACTTCTTCACGGTAAGGCACAAAAAGTAACTACTGGTGGAACTGGACAACCTGGCAAGTCCATGCCAAGAGGCTATTGCTATGGTACCATTGCTATAGAGCAGCTGCACAAAATAATTGTGTAAATCATACTATGATGTGAAATGCTGAGCATAATGAAAATAGAAGCATTTTGTTGCAAAATATAGAATAGTGTGGTGCCCTGCAGCCATTTGTCACAATTATGCAAACCAAAAAACATTAATAACTAATGCTGTGTTCTTGAGAAGTGTCGAGTTTAAAGGCCTGACCCTGGAAAAGATGCCTGAATTGTAAGTCTCACCTCACACACCTCAGCTCTGTTTCAGATAGTATATTTCTAGGGATGAATGTACACCAGTGCTATTCTATTTTCCTCAGCTGTCAGTGACAGATGACCTGGGTGCGTCCCATATAGGATATAAGACTCCCTGCCCTGCTCCTACCTCCCAGCCCAACCTCTTCTGTTTCCTGACACCGTGCATCTCCTGCACCTGAAAGGAGCAAATAGCTCTGCTAAGGAAAAAAAAACAAACAGTGTGGAACTGGAACATCATTAATGTCTGTAACTCTGGCTGGATGGCACAAATTCCATCTTTTTCTATTTACTTCTTAAATTGTTTAATTGACACTTTTTGTGGAAGCATGGCTTTGTACAATCCTTTAATTTGCTGTAACTAGGGGACAAAAGATTACAAAGATTCTGAATTAACTTTCCTATGTACGTTGCTCAGCTCTTAAATTTTTTACCAGAGCAAAGAACTGTGGAATAACAATAATAAAAATTCTTACTTAGAATTGAAGAGAGAAGTCATGCTCTCTAACTCATTTCAGATTACTTCAGGTGGTAAAATATCTTGCTTTTTCTTCCTTCACTTAATGGTAAAAGACTTCATCTCCTCATACAGTACCAAGACACTGCTGATCAAGCTGGCAAATATTAATACATTTAATACCAGGAATTTCAGGCATGTTTATAGACACGTTATCTTTCTAAGGAAGTAATGCCCATCCTGTTTTCTGGTGTAACTTTACAAGACAGGCTGCCTCAACAACAGGCTGTTGATCTTAGAGGGTAAAGGATGTCCTTCCTCTGTTTTCTTTCAGTGTGAAGACCAGAAAGTGGAGTTACTGTATGACATCTTAAAGAGAATCTGCAACAGCTTTGCACAGAGATTTCCACCAACTATTTCCCTATCATTACACTCATCCACCAGCTACCTTGGTTTCTTTGTTGGTGACAGCCATGCAAATATCCTCAAAGAGTTTGCTGTGGCCTTCTCTTCAGAGGCTTCAGCCCTAGCAGGTGGGATCAACATGAGAGGGAAAATGAGTGGGCTGTTGTGCAAACGCTTAGACATGATAATGAAACTATCTCCCGTGTCTCCACAGCAGTGTAGCAGATGTTTTACTGCTGGCAAGCACATTTTCCTCCTACAGATTCAAAAACAATGTGGCTAGAGGAGCTTGATTTAGACTCTGAAGATATGCTGCTTTTGTCTAGGAGGTGTTTGTTGAACTCTATGAACAAGAAAAAAGAAAAATACTAGAAGTCTTCATAAATTTATTCTATTTAGTAAATCCAGGTGAAGGTTTTGCCTGGCAACATCTTTCAAGCAGCAATCCCTTAAAACAATATCTTTGTTTTCTGGGCACTTACACTGTGCTGCTCATAATGGGTTTTGAAATGACCAGAGGTTATTCCATTTTGAGCTGTTACGGAGTAATTTCTGTGGGATCAACTTTATTGGGTTTGTTGTTTTCTGGTTTTTTTTTTTGTTTTTTTTTTTTTGCTTTACTTTTGTTATATTGGTCCACAAGCTGAAATGTTTGTCAGTATAACTTGAGAGCCCATCAGGATCAGGATATGTAAGATAGAAAGAGATCTACTCCTAAATACCCCTAGACCTCTGTACCCAACCTCTACTCTGTCTTTTCTTCATCAGGGACCAGTGCCATGATTGTGTGAGGACAGAAACAAAAGAGAAAATACATGTTTGGAGGAAATAAACCAAATCTTAACTATACCCAGTTCTCTGTCTCACATGTAGCCTTGGGAAGACAGACCTTTCCACCTTGGGGATATTCAATTCTCCATGGCCAGACTGAGGAGGAAGGCGGAAATGAAAAAGCAAAGAAATGCAGCCCATTGGGCCTGGGTTTTCCCTTGTGCTCACATAAGTCTGTCTCCTCCTGAATCTGAGTCACCCATCTCCTTTCAGTGGTTGTGTGCCAGCTGGGGATCTCCCACACCCGCAGCATTCTTCATCATAGCGAGGACAAGCATTTTTTACCTCACACCACCAATGGGTGAAGTGCTTTTTACATTCACAGTTGTCAGGGTAATAAATACAATAAGGAAATGAAGATGTATATTTTAAACCAAGCTTACGGAACTAAGGAAGGGAGACCTCTATAACTTCCTAGGAGCAGACACATACTTCAGACACTGGTGCAACAAACACCATATAAACATTTCCCATGACACTGGGAAACCTCAGACTGAAACGCTGCTGCCCTTGGATAGCGTGGTCTGGGAAAGACAAATTCTATACATCAGGCTGGGAAAGGAATTCCAACAGTTTGTTTTTCCTCTCAGCTTAAGCCAAGGCTCCAATTCAGTCCAGATTTCTGAATTATTTTGGCATAAATAAAGCTATGACATCTGGTAAAACAATTATTTAATAAAACTATGGTCTACTCTTCTACTAATTACAAAGATATTTCGTGAATCATGCAAAGCATGCAGGATAAAACACAAAGAACTTTAAACGGCCTTCCCTTGTAAGTCATGATATAAGTTGGTTGCTTTATTCCTAGACTGTCACGTGAAGCCCTGCCTAAAACAGCTCCACCTTACCTTGGCTCACAAGTTCTGTCCTCACCACCAGAAGACTTTGGAGCAACTCGCCAAATGCATTAACCCAGAGGAGACCTGCCACTGGGTAGCTGCTCTCTACTCAAGGGACATGCGTTTTGTGCATTACCAGGTACTGTCATTGGGTTTATTACATTTCTGGGTCTGTAGTTGGAATATTTCCTGCAGTCATCTTATATGTTTTGTTTTGTTTTCTATGGGGAAAATCAGTGCATGCACAGTGCAGTGTTCAGAACGTATGGCTGCTTCAAGTATCTCTTTGGGCTGAAAAAACTGTATTCTTGAGTCTATAGGAGATATGTTTATGGTTACCTGCTTGACCTGCATGTCAGCAAGATCCAATCCCAAACTGCAGCAGCAGAACTCATCTTACAATGAGCTATGAGAAAATAAAAGAGACAGGAAATGATGACCTTTGAACATTTCCTTGTCAAATCACTGCTCTGCAGTAAAATTCCATTCAACAGAATAAGTTTTTTTTTTTTTTTTTTATTGTTCAACAATGATGAAAAAGGCACAGGTTAAACTTCAGTGAGCACAGCACAGTTCTCCCTGGTCAACTTCAGTTTACCAAATTCTTAGTTTAAAACAGTCAATATTTTTCCTGTTTTCATTTCCAAATTTAAACTACAGAAATGATGAATAACAGCTGTTTTTTTAATCCGGACCAGTATATTGTTTGGTTTTGAATCTCATATTTTACTTGAGAGAGCTACAAGTAATCACCGAAATAGCTGACAATCCTTTTGCTGTGCCTTCTTTCAAATATGTCACACTAGTTACAGGAAAAAAGAAAAAAAGCCCTAATATTACGAATACCAAGTGCCTATTTTTACACTCAGTGCATATTCGCAGTTATCTGTCTGCTGAAGTAGCGAGTCAGAGCAAGCTGCAGTTGGGAAATGGTGCTGATGGCAGTGGCTGCCACAAGTTTAGCACATGTCCCCTGCATGCTGCTGCCCCTGCAGCCAGCTCCTAGCCTGACCCAGCTCTGTCCTTCCACCAGACACTGCGGGCTCTCTTCCAGTACAAGCCCCAGAATATTGACGAGCTCATGATCAATGCTGGGGACTTCATCTACGTCAACCCAACACAGCAGTCTGAAGTCAGCGAAGGCTGGGTCATCGGGACCTCGCACCAGAGTGGGTGCAGGGGTTTTCTTCCTGAAAACTACACAGAGAGAGCCAACGAGTCAGACACGTGGGTTAAGCACAGGTTGGTTGTGATCCACTCCACAGGTGCTGGAGTTTCTGGGCTTTCATGACGCAGGGTTTTTATGCAGCTGCTGTTCCTCCTTGCTGCTGGGAGAAAGCTGGAGGTGAGGTGAGCAGAGTGTACCTTGGTATCTGGGTGGGAAAATGAAATTTCGTAACAAGAAGTGATAGGACACATGCACACGGAAGCCTGGAGTCCAGCTGATCAAAGGATAGCCTGCCTGTGCTCTTGAATAATGTGAAGCACAGAATCACAGAATGATTTGGGTTGGAAAGGACCCTAAAGCCACCCAGCCCCAACCCTCTGCCATGGGCAGGGCTGCCACCCATCAGATCAGGCTGCCCAGGGCCCCATCCAACCTGGCCCTTAGCACTTCCATTTCTTCTTTTGTCTCATTTCAGGAGGTAGCAAAACCAACTTGAAATTAAATGAATTAAACCATGGAAAGATTACTCCAACACCTTGTGCTCATCCTTGCCTTGTCAATTCAACCTTTATCAGCAGGCATTTCATTGGCTTCCTGTGTAGCAAATGATTCTTCCAGATTAGATCTAATCTTTCTAAGCAAGAGGTATAGATTTCATCTGTGCTGAGCCCTTAGAGGCAGAGTGGTGACAATCAGGTATTATTTCCTACTTGAAGCTCAGAATTCAGAATAGTTACATCCAATGCATGTCATCAGTTCATATAATTTACTCTTATTTTTACTGGGCAGATTACGACCTGAACAAAGTGATAAAATGGATTGCATGTGTGTGAAATATATTGAAGAGAATATGGAATCTTGGTTGTCATATGCCTATGGACAAAACCTGGACTTAAAAATCCCTTCTGTTTTTGTGTGTGCTCATATGATGTGTGTGCACTGTTTTTGCTTTTTCTACAGGGAATATGCTTTTGTGCCAGCTTCAAAATTTTTCACCCAATCCACAAATGATCCTAATGTTAAGCTGAATGGAGAAGTCCATAATCCTGTTATGTCAAGGAGTGTAACTGATGTTCTTTCACTTCAGGTAGTTGGGATTTTATTTCTTATCTTCACCATGTAGTTGTACATGATGTGCTATTAAGAAAAAGCATATATTAAATTTAATACTGTCTTCCTGGTTCTCCTTAACATTTTTCATGTTATAATGAATATATGTAGCGTATGCATACACTGCACATACATTTACAGTACCATATCCCATAAATATTTTGTAGTATATGTAATGTGGTATTAGCCTTGCCATCTTTTACAAAACTCTCTTTTGCAGGAGCTATATGTCTTTCCACCAATTCATGTGTGCTCTTTAACCCTCTTGCTTGGATCCATGGCGGAGCCACTGCTTGCCCTGAAGAACACTTTTTGTAGATGTGCACGTCTTTAATCTAAGCATTTCCCCAGCCTATGAGCTTCTCCCAGGAAGAATGTCTAGACCACAAAACCTTAAACTCTGATCTCATAGCAGTTGATTGGTGCCTTACGGCAGAAATGCAGAGTATTAGCAAAATAGATATATATATGTATATATATAAAAATATACATAAATATGTATCTCACACCACTTCTTAAGAATTCCCTTCTCTGTTATTGAAGATACACATCACTAACCTTGATGTTGCAACAATAATGCTGTGATGAATTGTTTTTTAAAAAGTTTTAAAGCTTTTGAGGTATTCTTCCTTATCTTTTCCTCTCTGTATTCATTGTAAACTAACTCCTACATACTTAGAACGTGTTTGTAGCCTCGTGCAGACTATGGGAAAACAAGGCCTCAGATGAGACCTGGGCTCACTAATCACTTAGCCATACACTGTTGGAAAAATGTAAAATCTCTGTTTTCATTTGGAAAAAAAGATGCGATTGATGTTAGAAAAGAATATTATTACTTAAATCAGCTAGCTGCTTTTCCTTTTTGTTTGTACCAACTACACAATACATACTAATGTAACTCCTTCCCACAGTGGAATTAAAAGATTTATCAGTGCTACCTTTCACTAGAATAAACACTGAATTTAAATATAACCTGTAGCCCATGAGGATCAGAGATGTTCTTCATTTGCTTTCAACAGAGAGCTAGTCAGGCTTATTTTTGTCCTAAATATTCTAATCCATTTTATCAATTTAATACTCTCCCCCTCTGTGGTTGTTATCTATCTCTTGGGACAGCCCTGCTGGTCCTTGCTATGTTAGACAGCATCCAGCAATTTAGACTTTCCATGCAGGTTGTATATTATATTGTAATGGAAAGTAATTTTTATATAGCTTTCTCAGAACACCAATCTGCGAAGAGGTTTGTTGGTGATGCGCCATGGAGAAAGAGTTGATCAGGTCTTTGGGAAATCTTGGCTTCAACAGTGCTTAACTGCAGATGGTGAGTAAGATAATGGGAGTTTCTGAGCAAACCTGACCCAGAACTTCTTTACCCCAGTATCAGAGTATAAGGGATACAGGCTTCTACCTGTAGATGTAAATGCTGACACAGAAGAGTGAATAATGATGCGTAGTCAGACACAACACTTCTTTGACCTGCACCTAACCATCATCATGTCATAGAATCATAGAATCCTTAGAATTGAAAAAGACCTTTAAAGCCCATCTGGTCCAACTTCCATGCAATGAACAGGGACATCTACAGCTAGAACATGTTGCTCGGAGCCTGGTCCCACCTGGACCTTATGTCCCACTGTCTTTTATGTTTGTTTTGGATAAACACCACAGAACAAACATTGCTCTGGTACGGTTGTCGCTGACAGAAGCACAAAACATAAAATCTCTACTATTAGTTATTCAGATGACCTGGTTGAGGCTTATCAGACACCTCCACTTTCTGTGTTCTTTCTCCTCCACTCCCTTCTTTTGCTCCTTTGGAGCTTGCAGAAGAGGTGTTATTTTGCTACGACAGGTGATTTCCCAAGTCAGTATTATGAACTTAAAACGTGATCTCTTTGAGGTAATTGGTAGTCACTGGGATTTTTTAACAGGGCTCCAGCCTGTTTTTATTTGCCAGCAGAAATATAATTCTGGTCTGAGAATTCAAAATGAATGGAGCCATTACAACGAAAGGCAGACGGTGTATTTTGTTGCTGCCTCCCTCTCATCACAGCAAAATGTTCCACCTTGTTTTAGGAAAATACTACAGGGCAGACCTCAACTTTCCTTCCACCCTACCAAAACGGAAAGACAGTGTAAAGCATTTTGAGCATGATCCTCCTTTATCTTCCTGCGGTGTTTTCCAATCAAGACTTATAGGTAAGATGGATAATATCCTACAGCAACTATATGGGTTTGGGAAGCGATCTTTCAGCATCTGGCAGAGCTCACACTGGCCTAGTAGTAGAGAAACTTGCTAGCAGCATTGTTTGTGGTAACCATTCTGGATGGACAACTGCTTGTTGTCTTGTCTTAACTACTTGTTAAACAGTAAAATAGAGAGAGAGGCTGGTTGTTCATCCTAGAGACCCAGTCTGCCAGTTCCTGGCCAAGATAGTTAAAAGAAGGAAACTGCAACACTACCTGTGCCCTGCTGCACATCTGCAAGAGAGTGATGTCTCATTCAATTGTCACTGAGGGAGAGGGCTGGCTGGAGGACACAGCTTCGTGGTCAGCAGACTGTGGTCAGCTTATCACAGATAAAACTGCTAGCTGGGTGATATGGGTTAGTCTGACTCAGTTCACTCACCAAACAAAGTTATTTCTGCACCCTGAGCATGCACGTCTGATGTTGACAATACAAGTCTGGTGCAAATGCTTAGCTGCTGTTGGCAGATTTTGTGACAGTCTTCTGTAATTACCTTTCCAATGCTTGGTCCTAGCTTTTTTTACTGAAACACTTTTGCAGTAGTTTCTCACTTACAGTGATGAGTGAAACAGCACCTCACGTTGCTGTTCCCACCAGGGGAAGCTCTGCTGGACCAGGAGGTGACAGTCAGCTACATGTACTCATCGCCTGCCCTACGCTGCATACAGACAGCCCAACATGTACTACAAGGTAAGGCATAAAAAATGAAAATGTCTTTGTCAAACTGCCATCAAGTTTCTGGGGGTAGCCAGCAGGAGCAGGGAGGTGATCATCCCTTTGTATTTAGTACTGGTGTGGCCACATCTCAAATTCTGTGTTCAGATTTGGGCTCCACACTACAAGAAAGACATCAAGGCCATGGGGCATGTCCAGAGAAGGGCAGTGGAGCTGTGAGGGATCTGGAGCACAGGTCTGATGGGGAGCAGCTGAGGGAACTGGGGTTGTTCAGTCTGGAGAACAGGAGGCGCAGGACAGACCTTGTTGCTCTCTGCAACCACCTGATAGTAAGAGAAGTTATGGTGATAGTGACCTCAAGTGAGCCAGGGGAGGTACAGGTTGGATATTAGGTACCATTTCTTCTCAGAAACAGTGGTCAGGTGCTGGAATAGGCTGCCCAGGGACTAGATGATCTTCGCCGTCTTTCAGACTTCAATGATTCTGTGTACAATTGTGTGGTTATTTATTGCAAGCCAAAGGATTTTAGTTCCTTCATGCTTCAAATCTCTTTCCTTCCTCCTCTTCCATTCCCTCTTCTCCTCACTGTTCCTCACCTCTCCCCTCTAATAGATCTGTGAAGGGCTCACAGTTCATCATCATCCTTACATCTTCAGTAGGACATGTGCATTTCTTATGGGAAATGGTGCAACCCTGTAACCTCTCTTGAGAATAATAAACAAAAGAATGTATCTTTTTACAACAATTACATTAAAATTCTGCTGTAGAATGATTTATTGCCCCACAGAGTGGTCACTCTACAAAATGTTATATACGAATGGGTAAAAAAAGACATTTCCTTTATAAAGTTTATTCAGATTGAAACATTGCTGAGGTCTTCTGCTCACTTCTGTACTTTGAAAGTATCACAAGAGAACTCCAGAAATAACAACAATAATAATAGCAATATAGCTATAACATAACAAAAATGTCTCATTTTTTGTGTGTCCTAACATTAGTCAGACAAGAATATGTTGCCTTCATTTAAACACAATCCTTTTTTTTTTTTTTTCCAACAATAAGCAGTTTATTTGGTTAATGAAAATATTACAGCAAACAAAACAGAATGTACTGCCCAAATGTGACAGTTTGAGTATACCTTCTTCTTTTTAAGAAATACAGTTTGTCTTTGCAGGGCTTAAATTAGACCAAAAAGTCAAAATCAGAGTGGAACCAGGACTGTTTGAATGGACCAAGTGGGAAGCAAGCAGAGTAATTCCAAACTTTATGACTCTCACAGAACTGACAGAGGCTTCTTACAACATAGATACAAGTTACAGGTAATTTCTTCCTCTCTAGCTGTTGAAGCCAGTTCTTCTTCTCCTGAGGTACCTCCTCCCTCTTTATATGTCATAAACCTTTAGGGACATTGCAAACAATGGATGATGCTAATCAAATTCAAGACGGCGTGGTCTATTCCCAAAGATATGCAGTCTTCTGTCTCATGGCAAGAGTCAGCTTTGTTGCCCTAACATGGAGACAATATGGGCCTTTTTAGAAATGGGCACATGGGCACACACTGGAGCTTGCATACTGCATTAGCCTTGCTCTGGTGCTGCTTTCATATCCATTGGGTTGAGAGAGGTGTCCCCAACACGAGCCAGCTTTCCTTGTGATCTGGAGGGTGGGGTTGGGGGGCAGCAAAACAGTTCAAGCCACATTCAGTCGAGGAGAGCGTTGTTATGAGTTGCAGCAAGGATTTTTTTGGGGCCTCCAGAGCTGAAAGAGGGGACTGATGCTATTTCTGAGTACTTGCAAACCACAGAGGAGCAGGAAATGAATGAGCTCCAATTTACCTAGCTGCTTACTGTGCTCTCTGGGGCTGCTCCGTGTGTGCAGTGCACAGCCAGCTCCAGGAAATTGCTCAGCTAATAAAAGTGAGCGTGTCTGAGGTGTCCCACTTGTGTAAGAAAGAGGGAAAGGAACTTCTCAGCTCATAATGTATTTCTTACAGCCAAGTGAGCATCTTCATTTTAAACTTTGTGAAAGAATAAAATCTTTCCTATTCATGGGACATAGGTCATTCTAAACTTTTTCAACAGTTTTTTCAATATGAGATCATTTTCCTCAAATTTCCACACAGGACAGAGTGCAGGTATAGAGCAGTGGGAACTGGAGAGGAAACCTTTGCAACAGTGCCAACTGCAGCCTTACAGCTCACTCAGGTCCAGGCAAAAGCAGAGAGGATAAGCTGTAACCCTGCACATTCGATGCCACTTTCTTGCTGTCGTGGACAGGGTTCAAAATCCTCTGGTTGCAGAGGTAGTTTTACCATATGCACTCACTTCAAGGAGCAGCTTTCACCTGGGTCAAGTCCCAGACTGTTCCATCAGCAGACTTAACCTAGCCAGAATTAGTATTAGCTATGATTAACAATTTAGCATGGGCCTGCCACATGGTTTTACCACTTATTTTCTACTTCTGTAGTTTGTGCTGCTGTAGTTTACCTGAAATGTATCAAGGACTCACTGGTAAAAGTACACTTTGATATCAAATCTTACTACAATATATGAATCTAATCTCTCTTCTGTCTATTCACTGAAAAAGGAGGCTAGCAAAACAGCAGGGCAGTTTTTTTGTAGAAAGAAATAAACATTCTGGATTGTGTCACAGCATGTGCCTAATCATATAATCACACTTGCCAGCCATGGCTGTGAATTTTTCTAGCTCTCAGATTCAAAGGATGATATGAAAAATAGGAAATGAGTTTGAGGAGGCTGAATTCTCTTGCCAAGAAGACCTAATATAAGCATCAACCAAGAAAAGCAAGGAGATTGTTGAGAGGCAGCAAATCACTGTTGTCCTGCTGACTATTTTGCTAGTCCTCCAGCACTGGGGAGGCTGGTAGGGCTCTCATCACTCGGAATTTGGCCTTCTCAGCTGCCTATCCTTGGCACCACCAGCCACTGTGCACCAAGACATGGTAGACTCTGCATCTTTTTCCAAGTATGGACACAGACAGGTCAAGGAAGCTCCTGAGAAACTTTGGGATGGGTCTTAATTTAAACAACTTCCACTGTAAACTAGGAGCTTTATTAAAGCATGGTTTTCTCTGCTTCTGGTGTTTTATGAACTACAAGATGTGGACTTAAGTTTTAATGTGAATTGCTGAGGTATCGGTATGTCAGTCAGGTCAGTGGATAAACCCACATCCTTTTAACCAAGCGCTTCCTCTCATGTGTGCTCATTCATCTAGATGAAAACGTATTTCTGATTATATTGTCAGGGGAATCATCCCACTCTCTTCTCTGGTCCCATCAGAAAGTTATGAGGAATATGTGAGCAGAAGCTCTGCAGTTATAAAAGAGATTGTCACTGCCTGCCCCAGCAAAGGTAAAGGTTTCAAATCTTTGTATATTCTGCAAGATACTTTCAGCATCAGGAATAGGCATGTGTTTGTCAACAGAGGCACATTTATCATTGATTATTTGTTTTGCACAGAGTTCAAGGTAGGCTTGTAGCTGTTGGCCTGTAGTAAGTAAAAATAAATACAATTTACAGAACAGAAAAGAAAAATCAAACTTAAACAGAAGGCAGTAAAAAATTACAAGAGTAATTTTGATCATTCTACTTGTGCCTTGGGATGAAGATCAGCATCAGAAAATTGCATTTCTGGAAAGCTGTTCACTGAGCAAATACTTTTTCTCATTAGCTGCCATGTCTGCAACATGTCAGACTTTTTCTGACCAGCGCAGTACACTCTGCCACATTAACAAAGATGTCTGCAAAGTCAGACAACACCCTAACTACCTTTCTTTTCTTACTATGGTGTTTCAGGTGTCATCCTTATTGTGGGGCATGGCTCTTCCTTGGCATCTTTCACCCGACCTCTGATAGGACTCCCTGCCAGAGACAGCAGCGACTTTGCCAATGTAGTTCGAAAGGTAAGAAGACTTTTTATTCAGTAGGCAGCTTTCTGTATGTGTTTCTGTACTTTCGGTATCGAGCTTTCCCAGGTGGTGAGATTTGTAACGACACGTCAATACCACTGACATTAGCTAAGTACAAAAAGATCTATCTTGTGTAGTTTTAGCATAGAACTAGTGGTCAAGAGAAGAATTTTGTCCTGTTAAATAACATATTAGGAGATTTTCATTCAACACCCATGCATAATCAGTATCAGGTAGCAGCTACATGTGAGGTGTGTGTGGAAACATCTCCCTCTGGCATGAGCCTCCTAACTACAGAAGCAGGACTAAGAGCCTTCCTTCTCCTCATAGTGTTATGAGCATAAATTGCAGCTATATTCAGTAAGTGACTCTTTAAATTGTACATTTTCAGGTCACTGCAAGTTCACAGCTTAATTGCTCAGATACAGGGCAAAGCAGAGAAGGCTTTTCTTGCCAGCTTCACAAGTGAGGCTTGCCCTTGAGACTTTGCTGAAGAGTTTTTTTGCTTGTTTTACTTGTGTATTATCACCAGTGGCAGATTTTTTCACTTCAGTTTTCCTTATCATCTGTCTCGGTATTACTAAGAGGAGAATTCAGTCTTTAGACGTGATTTTACTTCCTACAGTTGATGCATAAGGAGTGAATACATCTTGATTTTCAAATCCAAGTGTGAGCTCAAGGTGATGGCACAAGCTCAGCTGTTTCACCATAGGCATCCAGCCAGTTTTCAGTTTGTCTCAAAAGTGGCAAAATGTTCCAGGCTCTATCTTCAGAATGGTCTCAGAATCTGCTCTTCTGTTCTGCTGCAAAACCAAATCAATGACCCTGCTGGTAACTGCTGCTTGTATCCTTCCTTCCTAGATCCCTTCTCTGGGCATGTGTTTCTGTGAAGAGCTCAAAGAGGAGAAGAAATGGCTGATGGTTAACCCTCCAGTGAAGACATTAACTCATGGAGCAAATGCAGCATTTAACTGGAGAAATAGTATCATGGAAGGTTAGAAGGCCAGCTTTGTCCTTGCATCTGCCAAAAACAAGGTGAAGATAGCTTGTGGTACAGCACAGTCCAGCAATACATCTAGAAAAGTTAAGAGTGGATGAGAGTTGTCCTCTCTGAGTAGTCAAAGCACAGAAAGCAGTTTGGTGCCTGAACTTTGCTTTCTTCTCAGTGATTGAGGAAAAAGAACATAGGCATACAAGAGAGCAAATTCTACTGCTAAAGGCACTCTAGTAGACATTATTACATCTTCCAAGACCAAAATATAACCAGTTCAATGCAGTAAAAATTACTTGTTTCATGCACTTCTGTATTTTCAGTCAGGCAGAGAAATAGAGACTGAAAAAAGCAGTCTCCTACCCAGAGATATCAGCTCTACCCAAGGCCAGTTGGTTTCCTGTTGACTCCTCCAGTTCTGCAAGAGCACAGGAGGAGGGGAAATACCATACAGACAATATGTTTACCTCTGCTACAAGATAGGTTCATTTTCTACCACAGCAATTCTCCCACTGTTTCCAGAGTGATCAGTGTTGCAAAAAAAAAAAAAAAAGGCTTTCCTTCAGAGAAGATTGAACCGATTGCTGTAGTGTTACTGGGGCAAACAAAGATGCCCTGTGTTACTTGTACTGGTGACAAAACCTTGATTTGAGCAACTCTATCTGCTGAACACTTCCTGAGATGGCACTGGCAGGACAACAGCCATGCTGTGTGCTGCTCTGTGCCAAATCATATGAATTGTGACACACTGCCAGATGGGTTGTTTGACTGGTCTCCATAGCTCTTTGCTTGATTATTTGTCTGATTAAAATGTAGTCCCAACATTTTATGCACAAACAGGAACGTGCCCTTAAAGGGCAGTGTTGAGCTTTGCACTTGTGCCTATAGCCTGAGGGCACGCAAGGGGAGCCCATCCAGCACACCACACAGGCACCCACCAACCTCCCTTAACAATGGCATGGAGATCTCCTGTCTCAGTCTTGCACCTGAAATCATTCATTTTGGTTTCCCAGATCCATCAGGGATGCTTGGGCTCCTGTTCTTTTAAGTCGCTTTGGACACTGAAGGGTCAGGAGTAGCATGGGATGAGGACCTGGCCCTGGGCATGTTATTCCATGGTGCTTCCAGCTTCATTTCAGCTGAAGTACCAGCTCCCACTTCATTGCCCTCCCATGGGATCTTCCTATCTGTGAATGTTGTTGCTTTTGGTGAGATTTATTCTGATTTCACCAAGTGATTGCACAGGTGCCACTGGAGAATATGTGAGGCCAGAGCTGCCACTGCAGACTGAAGCCCAAATGCAAGAGGGTGGTGTCGGGGGCTCTGGCTGGGTGTGTGTGATGGCGTTGTGTGGGCTTCTGAATTGAGCTTTTTTCTAGGAATGCAGCCTCCAGATGGAGAAATGGCCCTGTCTTAATGCATGGGAGCAGCTGTACTTTGCTGCTATTTCACACTGCTATTGTCCCTCACCTCTGACAAGTTCCCTTTTGAGCTCAAAGACAGCTTTGCAGTCTGTGTCTCAGCCCATCTGCAATCCCTCCTCCCTGTGTGCGAAGAAATGCAGGCAAATGGCAAGCTGGGCCTCCCTCCTCCAGCATGACACGCTTGTGCATGGCATAAGGGGAGAGGTCTTGTGTTTGGTGACACTTCCATCTGCACTGCTTGGAGCTAAATAAAAGCCCAGGTGAGGATAAGGATGGGCAGGAGCGATGGAGCTGCTCTCAGTTCATGCGACAAGGGAAAAAGCTCACTGCTGAAATGGCACCTGTATCTTCCTTTAAAGCAATAAAACACAAAACACCTCCTCTCTCTTCATCCAGCAGCATCAGATCCATTTTCTGTGTGGCTCCACTAGGAGGGTGATCTGCAGGTACAGTGTCTTCCTTTTTCTTTGAACAGTTCCCTTGTGCTTTTACCACTGCACACAACATAGTAATGCTTTGCTTTTCATGCCTCTCCACCTGCAGAATGCTTCTTACAGCCAGTTTATTGCTCTCTACTCCTGTTCATGTTACTAAGTTGGTAAGCACTGCTTGGCAGGGCTTTCCTTACAGGTGGGGGCATAGGGAAAGAATTCAACAAATTTACTCAGTTCTATCATGCAGAGAGCCCACAGAGCACCAAGAAACCCATCTGCAAACCAAATATGCTTGGTAGGAATGTCATTAAGACATTTGCACCACAGAAAAAGACAGTGTACTGTTTTTCACTACATATACACTCCAGTAATTTTGAATTTGGTGAATGCAGCGAATTGAACCTCAGAGCATGTAGGAAAGAGGATTTGGGGACTTGAATATTTTTCTTGTGGTGTTTTCTAAACCTCATACTGCACCGCTGAGCAGAAGAGGAGAAAAGTTTTGTTGCAAAGTTTTGTTTTAGCTTATACAGATTTTATTTCAATCATCCAAATTAACTGAACAGGCAGCAGAAGTGGCAATTGTAACCAAAGCTCAATCAAAGGGCAAGGATAAGCTCTTCTACTCACAAGTTCCCCTTTTTGGGCTTTCCTACAACCCCATATGAGCACAGACTCAGCTCCAAAAAACATTTTGTAGGATCAGAGCTGCAATTATATCTTTCTTCTACAACCTACAATCTAAGAATCTACAAGGATTTTTAGCTGTAAAAACTGGTGCTTAGAAGAGAGACAGAATTCCTGATGGGATGTGTTCATCATATGAAATAAATTGCTGAACACAGGTAAAGCTTTTATTTTATTTTATTTTATTTTATTTTATTTTATTTTATTTCATTTCATTTCATTTCATCTCATTTCATCTCATTTTTTGTCGTAAGCAAAAGAAATGGAAAATCCCTTTACGGTTTCTTGATTTTTTTTCATGTAGCTTCAAAATTAAATATTACCCAATTGTAATTTTCTTTAGTTGGATCTATTTCATTACAAAGTTGTGTACTTTAACAGATAATTCTAGTAGCACATAGAAGATCTGAATGCTTTGCTTGTCTTAAAAACTGAATATGAAATTTTGTTAAAGACGTACAGTGAAGTTAATCTCTGGTGACACCTTGTGGGAAAAGAAAACCTCAGCCTTACTGCCTACATAGGCTCTTTATGGTGTGATTGAAGGATGGGGGGGAGAGAAGCGACACCTATTGTTTTTTAACAAGGATGAGCAACACTAGATTAGTCACTCTTTGAAAAGACAGTAACAAAGAAATTCATCATTTAATCACGATTTTAAGCACACAACTTGAAGAGTCACTTGGGTCCAGTTCTTCTGAAAAACAGAAGAGCAAATCTGTGGTGTCTGTCCTGATTTTTCTGAAGCCCTTTGCCAGCACTGATATTTGTTCAAAGCAAATGTGAAAATCTGTTTACTCAGAACAGTAGTTATTTCTGTTCCCTTTGCACCATTTTAAGTCATCAGGCATTGATTAAAGCTGTCAGGTAGATTTTTGACTGTCTTGGAGGATTTATTACTGAAATACTCTGGAGCATAAGGATAATTTTTGGAAAGATTGTATGAAGCAGTTTTTGGTGGATCTGCTCTTGATCTTCTTTTTTTTTTTAATGGATGATTAAAAATTAAAATGTTCGTGCCTCTTTGGATTTGGGAACAACATAAAAGTTTTGAACAAACAGAATATTGTTCTCTGGTGCATATGAAGGAGTTAGTGAATCATCAAATTTTACAGTCCAGCTTTTTGTGGAGATCTTATGCCTTTCACAGAGGGTCTGTAGAGGCCAATTGACTCTAACATCTGGTTAGGACTGTGTTCAGTGTCTATATCCTTCAGCAATATTCTGGCTTTTAATCATAACATCAAAGCAATTACTGTGTGAAGCTTGAGGAGCTGATAACTAGTCTTGGATTTGCAGTTCTTATTGTTTCCTGCATGTCTTGTGGAGGAAACTCCCAGTGGGTCTTGCAGCCTCACTCTTTCCCTGAGCACCGGACTTTGCTTGGGAAGCAAATTCCCAGTAGTCTGCTATGTCCAGAAGTAGCTTCAGCATCTTCTGGCAGCAGCAAATGTCCATTCACCTGTTCTCTTCCATTTCTGCAGTCCACAGAATCATAGAATCACAGAATGGTTTGGCTTAGGAGGGGCCTTTAAGATTGGAACAGCATAGGCTAGTAAACCCACTAATCTATCTGCAAGGCCATGTCTGCTGAAATAGATGTTTTCAGATCTCTTTCAGATCCTGCCAATCTGCTTTTGATATTCACACTCTTCTTACTTAAGCTTCTGTACTTCCCAAAAGGGAATCAACCATCAATATTGTTGTCTGCGTTCATTTGATAGGTTTGCTATTTAACACATACCTTCAAATCTGTGACCCCATTTAAGCAACGGGCCAGTTCAGACGACAAACTGAGAAAGCATTTAAAAGCTGTGGTAAAGACCAGAAAGCCCCAGTCTCTTTTGTGAGGGGGCAACATAGGAGCACTCTCTCCATACTGGCCTGGGAGCAAAGGTAACTGGTAGGTTCACGGGTGCTCATCTTAGAGGTCGGGCCCTATGGATCACTTATGGGTCCATGCTACACCATTTTGTACTACCATGAGAAACTCTCAAGTTAAATAAATAACTTAGTGGCTATTTCTCCATGCTCTTTTCAGTTGGAGGGGAAAGATATTATGGACTTCTAACAGAAGGAGCTCATGAGAATTTTACTGTCCTGAGGCTGATGGGTTTGGAAAACAAGCCTGGTACCCCGGTGCCAACATTTCCCCAAAGCTGGTGTAGTTCTTAGGAATGTCTTATAGCACAAAGTCAGTGCTGAATACCTGTGTAGACATGGCCTCTGCATACTCCCATGGAGAAAACCTGTGAGAAACCTCCAGCTGGCATCTTCCTGAGCTTCCTTTACTCTTGGTAAGGAAACTCAGGATGCAGCATCTCCTACCTCTCACAAAAAATAAAAATAGGAGCATGATGATAAAAAACATTCATCCCGACTAACCTGAAGGTGCCTCCTTAATGGAACTACTTGTGTAATTAAATATCTGGAGAACAAGAGCTTAAATCTGAAGCACATTGGTGCTCATATTTTGCTGGAGGGGAAAAGCAAATAGAGATGCTGGTAACATACTAGTATTTTCTAATCCACTGCAGGATTTTATGTTGCGGCTTTGTTTATGTAAATTCACCAATACAATTTTGACAGAATACATTTAAAATATAATGACTTTATTTCTGTCTTTTGGAGCTCATTTTACCCTAACTTTTTTAGTTGCTAAAACATTGCTTCTCAGGTGTCTGCTAGGTTTCTCTTGTTACCTGTGGGCTTGAACACTGAATAAATAATACAATGCAATATAAAACACGAAGTATAACCTATTAGCAGTACCAACTCATTAAAAGTACCAGCTTACTCAAAAGAAGCTTTCTGAAGCATCAGTCTTTTTGAAAAAAAAATAGCAAGCCAGATGTATTTAAGAAATGGGGCTTTATGATCACACAGAACTTGTGTCAAAAGTTGTTAATTTACACTGCGGTGTTCAATTTAATATCACCTACTGCATCACTGTGCTTGAGGGAGGCTCAGAAATTGTACAGTACTTGAAAGTAACTGTGCTATTTTAAAAGCCTCTGAAGAGTCATTTGTGTAAATGCATCTGCCAGTGAATTTGTGATTTTGTAGGTTGGCAAATGCATCATAAACAATTGCTCTCCTTCATGAATGGAGCCATACCATGTATTCTGGATGCAAGAATAACAAATGTACTTACAAATAAAATTGCAGATTCTCTAGTTATCTGTTCTTTTGCAGGGCTAAAAGGCAAAATACCACCTTCTTTGCTGTAGTTTCACTCTTCACCTGTCCATATGGCTTAGTAGTGATTTGTACAGAGAACTTTGTGTCCGTGCCACACATGGACAAACACTCTCAGAACAATGCAGACATTTTTTCACTCTAGTTAATAATAGCATCAGTTAGCTCAGGAACAGCTTGATACTAATGTGACTACAACTTATGGACCTTTAGCTGTTACCTGCAAAGCACTCTAGTGTTCTCGGTGAGTGTAAGAGTTAACACAGCAATGTATGCACTGCCTTTCTATAGACATGTCCTGTTAAAGTCTCTTAGGAAATCTCTTTGCTGAGCCTACAGGCCGAATAGGGAAGGCTACCGAGGACTGTTTCAAGAGGACATCACCTTTTGTGGTGTATATGTGGGTAAATTGTTGCAGTCTTTTAATAATTGAAGGGGAGATCATAAGAAAAAGAGAAAGAAATCTTTTTCAAAGGCATGTAGTAATAGAACAAGGGATAATGGTTTAAAAACAAAAGGGAGTAAATTAAGATTAGACTTAAGGAAGAAATTCCTTATCAGGTGCAGGCACAGGCTGCCCAGAAAAACTGTGGATGTCCCATCATTGGCATTGCTCAAGGTCAGGTTGAACGAGTTCTTGGCAGTCTGATCTGGTGGAAGATGTCCCCGCCCATGGCAGGAGTTTGGAACTAGATGGTCCATAAGGTCTCTTCCAATTAAACCATTTTTTTTGTTTTGTTTTGTTTCCCCAGCTGTGAATGTAAAATAGGCATCTCTCTGAAGGAATTTAAAATATTTGCACTTTCAGGAAGTACGTGTGCTCCAGACTTTCTTGGTATGAGATGGACTTGAGAACTCCAGGTGCCTTCTTTAGCTGCAATGAGCTCTCTTGGTGAGCTTCCTTCTTCACTGTGGAAAGAATCCTATCTCTGGGGAAGAGACAGCTCTGCAAGTGAAATATGACTGTGTTTTCTGATTCTTATACTCAGCATATTATTCAGGTCTCAAACATGACTACTGTTTTCTTTCTTCATTGCTGAAAAGTGAAGAGGCAGAAGGATGAGAGGGACTAGCACACCTCAGTGCACCAACTTTTGGTCAGGTGTTTCTCTCCAAAATAGGGATGAAGGAATTACTGACTTTACAAATTATCCTTACGGTATTTCTGAAAGTTACAGTGAAATGAAATGCCTTCTTCTACAAAAGCATTGTTTTCCCTAAGAAGTAAACCATCTTCTCAGGAGCCCTTTCTAACCCATAGAGGCTTCCAGATGTTTTTAGCTGTATTCTAGACAGTTTGCACTTTTCGCAGCTTTGCCACTGGAGGTCACTAATGTACTAATAGAGGGTACAGCACTGGGTGCTGGAGGGGAAAAGGTAATTTCCTAAATCCTTCAAGAATTAACTCTTCTTGAACTGAAGAGTACCTTTAAATGGAATTGAACTGGGAAATACATTATGTTGCTGTTTCTCAAATTTACAGTAAAATATAGTGAGTAAACAGCTGGTAAACTAATGATTTGTAAGTTTTTATTACAAATAAAAAATTACTAAGCCAAGTATGCTTTGATCAAACTATTGTAATAACACTGCACTTCTCTTCACCAAAGAAAGCCAAAAGAGGAAAAGGCAATCACCTCTAAAAGTGCTTACTGAAGTCACAATTATGTGAGAAGAAACTGACAAAAAAATAAAAAACACATGTAAGGCATTGGGGAAAAGTTTGCATGGGAAATTTCTCACTGTGACATTTCTGATAGGAGAAACATTTCGGGAAGAAGTAATAAACTCTATTTATTTCGTGTGACTCACCTCACTACCCCCATTTTATCTTAATCCATATTTATCACTAGCTTAAACTTCTTGGCATATCTTTGCTTGAGTTGTTGAGTTGTCGAGAAAAGGAACTTGTTAAAAGTTTTCCTTTATTTTCCCCCAAAGGAAAATTTATGAATAAAAAAAATTCAAGTCCTGTTTAAGCAATGCCAGCTCAACATCTCTTACCCTAATCAGGCCCAAACCAGTTACCTTACTTTGAAAGCAAACTGCTGCAGGGCAGCAACATTCTGCCTCAAACTCCAAGTCCATCAACATTCATACCAGTATTCTCAGAAGTATAAGAAAGTCAATTAAACAGATGAAACAGAAGGTTTCATTTATATATTATCAGGAAAACAATGTTTCAGAGCAGCTTTTTTTTTTTTCCACTTGAAGAAGTGTAACATATATGTCTGTAACAAATTGTGCTTTCACAATATTTTGTGCAGCTCTACCTTGCTCTTTACTTTTAACTTATTATTTATAGGATGTCATTTGATTCAATTCTGGTAGCTTCTGGAGGCCTTCTTCAGCTGAAATCTCCTGGTAGCTCTCTTCTGAGTGACAGGTTCCTGCTCATTAGGGATTGATGGTTGGAGTTTTTTGTTGTTTTGGTTTTGGTTATTTTTGTGTGTGGTGGTGGATTTTTTGGTGTTTGGTTTTGTTTGTTTGTTTGTTTGTTTGTTTGTTTAGTTGTTTGATTTGTTTTTTGGGGGCTGAGGAGGAGGTGCTGTTTGGGTGCTGAGTGAAGGCAGAAACTTTCATCCAGTCAGTGTGAGACTGTGCTCACCAACAATCATGAGCTGCTGGGCCTGACCTCTGCCACCAAAAGAGAAAGTCCATGTCCTTGGCATAGTAGTGTCAGTCTAGACCTGGATTGGGCAGGGGGATGTTGTATCCACAATCTGAGTTGGTGTCTCTTGGTGAGGCTCTGTGTAGTGATTTAGATGTTGCATTATTGCATAAAAGACTTGTAGGAGGTGTGGAGACTGTATATCAGTAAGGAGGGCAAATGAGGTATCAGCAGCGTTTCTCTAGTAGCAAAAGCCTGACTTGTGAGGTTGAGGTGATGTCTAGGGACTGGACTGGGTGGAGTGTTGGAAGGATTCTCCCCTGAGCTTGTTAAAGTTCATAACTTCTGGCAGCAGGAGAAATGTTCCACCATTGCTGCTTAGACCTGGATGTAGAGAGTTGGTATTGAGGCCCAATAGCCATGGGAGGGGAACAGAGGATGTAAAGGGAGGCTTCCAAGCTAACTGGCCCCATATGAAGCATCAACACTAAAGAGAAACAGCAAGTGTTAGAAGCTGGAGGTCCTCTCCCATAGGGGATAGAGACACCTGTCTGTGTACCAGATATGCTGTCGTGGGAGGTTTGCTGCTTGACAAGTGACCAGACTGTGGGTATTGTAGAAGCATGGCCGAAACTCATCCTGTCCAATGACCATTACCTCCTTGTTTGCTCATTGGTGTGAATATCAATTATGCTACTCAGGGAGACCTGGAGCAAAATAAGAGTAACTACAGGATTCTGGCAAAGGACATAGGAACCCACAGGACATCTCCTTCATCCTCAATTGGAAGAGGTCAAGTAGGAGAAGATCAATCCTGGGTATTAACCGCTGATAATGTGGCCGTTGCTAAAGGTAGTGCTTCAACTTCCATCATTGTGGGTCAGTCTTGGAGGAAAAAGGAAGCACAGAAGCCATTTAACAAAGTGGAATAACAGTATCTCTGCCAACAGGTTTGCAAATCAGGTAAGGAGAGATTTGAGCTTGGTATCTTGGAGAACAGTGATAACAGCTTACAGTAAGTAATGTGGCCCTATACTTGGTTGTCCAGTGATAGTAGATACAGACCGAGCTGGAGTTCTTGAGTTCACTTCCAGCATAAAAGATTCTAAGACCATATTTGAGCATGTTAACTAACTTCCAAGATGGATATGATGTTCTGAAGTTTTGGGCAATACTGATGTATTCATCAGGTTTGAAAATCTGTCTTCCTGTGAAGAGATGAACATAGGTCACCAAAAGCAACCTAATTACTACAGGGACAAGTGGTTCAGTCAGTTATTGGATGCATATATGTTCTGCCTTAGAACTATCATGCCAAATGTTTCAAAACTTTGATTCCATGAATGTGTGAGGACTCAACTTTATAGATCCAGAATCATCCCATATTGAATTCAACAACTGCCTGCCACTATGGAATGAAGTGGTCCTGAGATGGCATACTCTGGGATTGTAAAAGTTTTGGAGAGGTATATTCCAGATAGAACAGTAACAGAAATGTTTATTCAAAAAATAACAAAGATACAAATAAAAATATTGTTGTACATTTACCTTAACCAATGATTTACTCTGCAATTTCCTTTTCTGCCTTTATTTGTCTTTAGTTGTATCCAATTACTCTGCTTCCTCTGATTCCTCCTCATCTTCTAAACCAGCAGTTCCTGTGGAGGCAAAGTTTGAAAAAAAACAAACAGAAAACTGAAATGAATTTTATAATAAAATACTGGAAAGCAATTCTAGTAGCTTAAAACATAATTCCAGAATCACTGTCTACCCCAGTCCTCCTTCCTACTGGCCTTTGCTGCCAATTTTTGAACTTAACTGACATAAATTGTTTCTTAGCTGTCAGACAGACTCTGTACACACACACTGACTGCCAGCCAGTCCATATGTAACTCAGAATAGCTAAAGAACATCTCCTATTTAGAGGATTTTCATAGAAAGCTGCCCTTGAAAAAATACTACTACTACTAATAAAAAAAACAATGAGGATATCAGATCTACTTTACTGTAGTAGGCCAGAAGATCTGTTAGAATCAAGTTCAATAAAAAATCATTTGAGTCCAGCAGACTTTGAGACAAATCAAGCTCAATGAACTCTTGCCAGATCCAAAGCAGAGCTACACAGGAACCCTGCTTTGATTTCTGCTGGATCAGCTGAGGGATCCTGTAAGATGTCAGTCCTACACACCTGATCATCTTGTTGGCTAGTCTGTGCTGAAGCAAGAGATTACATTCAAAGGTGATGAGTGAAAAATGAGATCAAATAAATTAACAGAATTCCAAGACCTGTCCTTAATGTTTATATTGTACTTCTATGCAATTTTCAAGGTTCTTTTACAGTCTTTCTGATCACTATAGATAGTGCTTTGCTCTGATTTATTATAAAATGTGTTGACTACAGATGGAGAAATTTATCTAATGTTTTCCTACATCAGAAGTTTGTAAATGTTAACATTTAACAAATGAAAAAAACACAGTTGAATGGAGGCTTATAAGTGATGTATGGGTAAACACAGATGCTTCCTTTCATGTTGCCTTTTTGTAATTTTTTATAAAAACAGGATTCCAAACTGCCTGGAGGAAAACCTGAGCATCCAAATTTCAAAGCTCTTTGCCTTTTAAGAACAATCAATGAGATACTAGCCTTTGTGTCTCCAAATCATAATGTGTAACAAAACCTAAGACTTATTTCTTATTTAACTTGGGAGGACAAGAGCATACAGTTCTATTCATGATAGAAAAATCATGTTCTCAAAAATACCTGAATTCCCCAGTCTACTCTCACATTTTTTACAAAAGGAAGCTTGCAAATGTGATCACTTTTAAACTCAGCTCTTCAAGTACTGTCAGCTCTGTATTGCACAGGTAGTGCTGCACTGCAGTATCACTGATTTGTACTCTTTTATCACTGTGCATTTATATCACTGTTAAATACATGAATTTGACTACTCAAAACCAGTTTACAGCTTTAGAGGAGCTCTATCCTGTGACAAAAGGTAGAGTTCCCGTGTTTTCTTTAGCCTGAGAATGGGCCTCCCCGCAGCAGCCAATTGACATGCATGGTTTCCAAACCTGATTGAGCAAGGAAGAAGAAGCACATCTCCATCATTCCTCACCTTGGTACTCTTCTCCTTCTTCATTTTCTTCTTCCCTTATTTCCTCATCTTCTACTTCTGCATCCTTTGCTGGGCTGAAAACTTCACTGGATACTTTATGAAGAGAAGGCATATCATCCCTATGTTCAGCAGATTCGTCAATGACTGAAATATGAAAAATTAGAAAATTTGAGGAAAACTTATTTTTACAAATTTGCACTCAGTCATTGTTTTCATGCCACAATTAATAACTGACTGAACTCTTCAGACTTTACTCACGTGAGAAAACCCATACATATTTTTGCAACAATTTATAATCAAGTTTGTATAAGAGGTGATGACATAGACTAAAATGATTCACAGACTTCCCAAGATAGTTGTACCTTGTGCTATGTGAGATAGAACAGATGTGTATATATACTGTCCCATTTACAGATAGGCCTAGAAATCCTCAATATTAAGTGTAGGGTAAAAAAAGTGAGAGAAAAAAATCCCTCTCACAGTAATTAAATTTGAAAAACATGGTTTCACAGGATAGTCAAAACACAGGGTTTCTAGATGTCCAACAGAACAAACCTGGATTTGTTTGCATTTTGTCTTTTTCGTCTGCTCTTTCTTCCACTGCTTCATCTGCTGCTGCTGTCTCTCCTGCTGCTGCTGGGGGGCCTTCACTGGGAGAAGGTGCTTTTTCCACCTTGGGCATCCAGTGTATTAATTTAGTGATTTCTGTTGCTTTCCACTTTGGTGCAGCAAGTACAGAGGGCTCCTCCTCTTCTTCTTCCTCCCCTTTATCCTAAAAGACAATTCTCAACATCCAAGGTCTCTTCTTATAAGTATTAAAGGAGTAGTTAAGATGATTTTGTACATTAAAAGCTCGTAAAGAGCTGGGCTCAAATGGCAACATGACAGTCTTTTAAAGCACTGACAAAAGGAGGAAATTCAACAGCAAATCTTGCAAGAAAACTATGCTTTGAACCTTGTTGAAGCTGGCTGACCAATACTGATGATCTATGCTTGCCAGTTTTCTTTCTTAAAGATAAAATTTTGTCTCTCCCTCGAACAGAATAGCTGAGAGGGACCTATTCAAGCATGGTTTCTCTCAAAGGAATATTGTTCTGTTTTTTAAGATAATTGCCAAATACCACTGATAAAAAATTACAGATCCATTGTAGAGAGCCAGAAAAATAAAAAAGAAAATTTTGGAAAAGGTAAAATGTATGTAGTAGAAGAAAGTTGCAAGTTAGTGAAATTATATCATGAAACAAATATTGTAGCAGAGAATTTTTAAAGAGCATGTAATGGGAATTAATGTGCTGGACATCAGAGGTATAAAGCTCAGGTATAATGTGTAATATTTTCTTGGAATCAGAATATTAAGATACATTTCTTATTGTGATATCTATTTTATATCATATTAATCAGAAAGACTTAGAAAAGTTCATGAGTGAAGGAGAATTAAGAACGAGCCCTCATCCCAGCTGTTTCTACAATTAATTGCTATGAAAATTAAGCTTCTTACAGGACCAGGAAAACGATGGACATGTTTCCAAAACAAGAACCTTTTGCAAATCACCTTTTGCAGATGTAGCATCAAGCAATTCAGAAATACAATAATAAATATTTTCTTTGTTTTCTGGTGTTCAGAACAAAGTGGAACAGCAGTTAAATTTACAGACAAATATCTATGTTCGTGTAGTTTAAAACCACATAAACCTAAAATATTTTGGGCAAGTCCTGATTCTTCTGAAGTTTAAGAAAGCAGACAGATTCCTGTTTGCAAGCAGGTCAAAAATCACATCATATAGTTGTCTAAGCTTACACAGTGGAGAAGATAAATTTAAAAAGCAGAATGAAACCTTATTTAGTATTGAAGAAACCACAAGTTTGCACCCTTTTTTGACTGGATAGATCTAGGATACCCTATATGTACTGATGTTAAAGTATTTTATATGATAATCAACAGTAGTTACTGAATTATTTGATACGCAGTACACCATTACATATTTTTTTTTTACCTCCTCTGACTGTATGTATTCACCATGCTGTTCACATCCAATGTCAAAGATATATTTGCCACGACCGACAGGCTGCACAAAGAGATGCAAAGAAATCAGTAGAACTATACAATTAAGAAATTCTACACGTGTGAATATAAAATGTGCTTTACTACAAAATTCATACATTAGTCAATAACAATACTGTACTACAGAGACATGGACATGCAGGTGTAAGTCCAACAGAGAGCCACAAAGATGAACAAGGGACAGAAGCACTTTGCCTGTGAGAAGTGGCTGAGAGAGCTGAGGGACTGTTCAGCCTGAGGAAGAGGAAGCTCAGGGGGAATCCCATCAGTGTCTATAACTATCTGAAGGGAGGATGCAAAGAGGATGGAGTGATGCTCTTTTCAGTGGTGCATAGTGCCAGAACAAGAGTCAATGTGTACAAAATTGAACACAACAGGTTCCATTGGAACACCAGGAAGCACTTCTGTGCTGTGAAGGTAATACAGCATTGACAAAGGTTGCAAGAAAGGCTGTAAAATCTCCCTTGTTGGAGATCTTCAAAATGTGCCTGGACACAGTTCTGGGCAACCTACTCTGGGTGTCCCAGTTTGATCAGGGGGTTGGAGTAGATGATCTCTACGGGTCTCTTCCAACCTTAACCATTCTGTGATTCTGTAATACTGTTTGAAAGCAAAGTTACAGACACTTGGCTTTCTGCCTTGCAGATCAATTCAGTTTCATCTGCTACATTGATGGTACAAGAAATACTACACAAGAACAGGATCTAGCTTGTCATTTTAAGTGCAAATAAATCATATTAAGAAAGTTTTATGCTAACTGTTCAAATTAATTGAGCATTTTCTAGCACACTCACAATTCCATCCAAAAACTTGCCCCTATATCTGTGATTTAGGTGGATAAGCTCTGCTTCTCCTTCCTGTATTCCATTTACCCAACCACCAACATACATAGATCCAGTCTCTTTATAGATGTATGTACCTTGTCCATGCCTAGGGAGAAGAAAAATTGATTTATTTTATGGAATATGAAGAACATAGGATGTTGTTATACTTAAGGTATTAAAACTGTATTTTTTAAGTGGCTGAAATGGCTGAAGTTGGGCTAACTTGCAAATGCCATCCAGTAGCACTTGATTAGCTGCAGTCAGCCACACTTTGAAATAGCCATCATATTGTGATGCTGCAGAGGATGACTTCAACCATCATCATAAGAATGAAACAAACCTATTGTCGTTAAACCATTCTCCAGCATAGGTGTCTCCATTTGCGTACGTATATTCTCCATAGCCATGTCTCCGATCATCTACCCAGCTTCCTTTAATGAGAACATACCAATAACTTAGTGAGATGTGGTATATTTAATTGTGTGATATAATGGTCAGTTTGTAAAATCATCATTCATTAATTTAGCTGAGTCATTAGACATACACATCATTAGAGAAGGAAAAGAAAACTACAACACCATTATGACTGACTTCAAAAACAAACAAATCCTGCTCTCTCCTACTGAACACAAAAAATCTCAAGTGAATGGGAAACATCTGTCAATTAAACTCTAAGCATATCTGATTTGCCTATCAGGGTTTAAGTATGTCACTGTTATTATCAACACAGATTATACCAAAGAAGTACTGAAGTACTCTGGCAAAGAAAAGGATGATTTATTATACATCTGACAAATGGATGAGAACTCTGCCAGCCATCATTAGATGCAACAGGGTGGATAGCAGTTCCAAATGCAAGACTCTCCAATAACTTTCCACTTTCTGATCTGAGTATAATTGTATGAACGAATTCTATGTTAGAGGCAAAGAAAATGCTAATGTTCTCACTTGAGATGGTTTTCTTCCTCTATTCAGATACTATCTTCTTTGCTCTTTGTTACCAAGGAAAGGCTTCCCCATACACAGAATTTCCAAGTTCTGTTATCTGTGTTTGCAAGTTTCCTGCTTATTCACCTCCACTGCCTTTTTTTTTTTTTTTTTTCCCTCATTTGTTACTTCTTAAACAACAGTTATAAAATCAATACAAAGAAGACAATATGAAAACAGAGGACCATAGTATTTGTCATGTCAACTATACTGGTTCTGGCTTGAGACATATCCTGTTATATACTTTTTCCTTTTTTATACTTTTTTTCCTTTCCTTCCATCTGTAGGTTTCAGCTGACATGCTATCACAAACAGGAGTTCCTCATTTCTCTCTCTAGAACAATTTTGAGATCACTTTGAAAAAGACAGTATGGGTAACTATACTCAAAGGTAGACATAATATTTCTCCCTAGTTCCCTGCCACCTCATTCCGGGCCCCTCTCATTCTTTTCTTGATCAAACCCTTCTTTATTCTAAGCCCTTGCTCTTTATTTTTTTTTCCTTTGTCTGTCCCTCTCCTCACATATTTTTTCAGCTACCTGCGTGTGACACCTCCACTTAAAATCAAAATGAGTTCTTGTTTAGTTTAGCTAATTCGCTAAAACTGTCCTTCCAGCCAGCATGCTTATAAATGCAAAAGAATGCTAGATTTTGTGCCTTAATTACTACTCTATTCAAACTTAAAAAAAATAATAAAAATACATTACAGATGAATATTATCCAATAAGCAATAACTGGGCTGCTCTTTTTGCTCTGTGCTTCTAGCTCTTACAGTGTGAAGGCTCCTTCTTGCCTTCTTTAAAGGACAAAGACTGTTCCTTGAAGCCTAACTGATATTTGGAGAGTTTTAGGTATTCTTCTGGAAGAAGGGAAATAGAATGAGAGACAGACACTTTAGTGGGGTCTGTTGTGACAGCATGAGGGTAAATTGTTTCAAACTACAAAATAGATTTAAACTGCATATAAGGAAGACATTTTTTACAATGAGGCACTGGAACAGTCTGCCTGGAGAGGTGCTGGATGCCTCATCCCTGGACACATTCAGTGTTAGGCTGGACAGGGCTCTGAGCAACCTGATGTAGCTGTAGGTGTCCCTTTTTATTGCAGGGGACTAAATGACCTTTAGGGAACCCTTCCATCTCAAATAATTATATGATTCTATACAGAACAAAGCAATTCTAATCATCATGAAGATGATTAGATATAAGCAATTATACTCTCTTCTATCAAGATTGTACCAGATTAGACACGATGCTTGGCATTTCTCAGCACCTGTAATACCTCACTTGAAATAAGGACACGTCTAGAACAAATTGCTAATAAATACAACACTTCTCACAATATTCCAAGTAAATCCCCTAACTAACTAAATAAATAAAGCTGCTCTCAGAGCTCCTAGTAAAAAAAGGAATAACAGGAAAATGTTTTATAGCAAATTTATCTTTTTAAAATAACCTTCACTTTGCTATCTTCTTGCATTCTAGGAGTTGGAGAAACATGTCTTTTTAATTACAGAAATCTTTGCAACTGTGTTCAGTATTTACCTTCATATTTTGATCCATCTGGATAATAAAAAGTACCATGGCCGTGCTTTTTATTTTGAAGATATTCTCCAATGTAGTAAGCACCAGTTTTAAATCTGTAGGTCCCCTGAAAGATATTTGGTATAGATAAAAGACTTGTCAGTTCTCACTATTTCAGTACAGTGCTGAGACTCACAGAACGCAGAAACACAAGCACACAGCCACTGTCTGGTCACTGTCTCACCTGCCCGTTTCTGAGACTGTGCTCATATTCACCCTCGTACGTATCACCATTGGGCAGCTCTGCTTTCCCACGTCCATGCCGTTCACCTTCAGAATTGCGCTCACCATCGTACTCCTAATCGAATGCAATTAGAAAAATCGTTTAAGAGCGATAGACCTGCTTGAATCCAACCTAATTAGAGGAAGCCACGTTTGCTCAGAGGTGCTCCAGCTTTGCTCCAAGCAGAGCACGCAGGAGGGCTCTGCAGAAGCTCTCCCCTCAGATCCCAGCACACTGAGCCCTTCCTCCCTTCTTGACTCAGTGGTGGGAAGAGTGGATGACTTGTGAAGAAAATAGGTTCCAGCCAAAATAGCTCAGCGCTCCCCTCTGCATCTACCATACCCACTGATATAGCACTCTGTGATCTCCCCATGGGGCCTACAGTATCAAAGCCCCCATAAGCAGTAACGTCTCTCTTCCCTTCCCCGCCCTGCCCCGAGGCCCCGCTCCCCGCCGAACCCCCAGGTAAGCCTCGGCCTCCTCCTCGGCCTCCTCGTCGCTCAGGTCCGACATGCTGCTGCCACCGCGTCGCAGCCGTCGCGATGGCAACCGGGCACGCGCCTTGTGCTACCGTTATGGCCGGCGGGGGCGCGCCTGCTGTCCCGGGTGCTGAGGGCACGGCCCCGCCCCGCAGCAATACTAGCTGTATGGAAGAGACTTATTCAGCATTTTACACGTCCCATTTTCATAACATCAGAAAATCAGAGAATAGGAAGATCAGAGAATAACAGAATCACAGAATGGTTTGGGTCGGAAGGGACCTCACAGCCCACCCACCCCAACCCCTGCTGTGAGCAGGGCTTTCCCCCACCAGCTCAGGCTGCCCAGGGCCCCATCCAACCTGGCCTTGAGTGCCTCCAGGGATGGGGCACCACAGCTTCTCTGGGCAGCTGTGCCAGCGCCTCACCGCCCTCTGGGGAAAGATTTCCCCCGGCATCTAATCTGAATCGTCCCATCTAAGTTTAAAGACACTCTCCCTTGTCCCATCACTGTTTACTAGTGTAAAAAGTCACTCCCTCTTCTGCTTAAATGTTCCCTCCAAGTACTGGAACACTGCAATGAAGTCTCCCTGGAGCTCTCTCTTCTCCAGGCTGCTCAAGCCCAGTTCGCACAGCCTGTCTCCACAGGAGGGGTGCTCCAACCCTCCGGTCAGATTTGTGCTCTCCTCTGGACTCTCTCCAACAGCTCCACATTCTTCTTGTGCTGGGGTCCCAGGCCTGGACACAGTATCCATATGGGGCCTAATGAGGGCAGAGCAGAGGAAGACAATCCCCTCTTTCTCCCTGCTGGCCACTCCTCTTGTGATGCAGCCCAGTGTACCACTGGATGTCCAGGCTGCAAGAACATGCTTCTGGCTCATGTTACGTTTTTTGTCCACCAGCACCCCTAAGTCTCTTTCAGCAGGGTTGATCTCAAAGAATTATTGTCCCAGTGCGTACACACATCTTGCATTGCCCAGACCCAGCTGCAACATCTTGCACTTGGCCTTGCTGGACTTCATTAGGTTCACATGGGCCCATCTTTTGAGTGTATCAAGGTCCCTTTGGATGCCACCCCTTCCTTCTATTGTATCAAATGCACCATTCAGCGTGGTGTTGTCCACAAACTTGCTGAAAGTACACTAAATCCCTCTGTCTACATCACTGATAAATAATTCTGGTCCCAGGACACTACTGGTACACCTGGGTGACACTACTCATTACCAACTCCACTTGGACATTTCACTATGCTTTGTATGTGAGCTGCGGTATGCTAGATCAATCATTCTCATAAATTTATTTTATTTACCTGAGTGCAAAGCAATCCTTTGTTATTCTTTAGGTAAACACTCTAGAAACCTTCCCTGGCTAAGGAAGTTACTAGTCATTAAAGGAGTTACTGGTCACTAAGGGAGTTACTGGTCACTTTGCCATAGCTCATTCCTGCTTGCAGATGTTGTGGGCAGGTTGCCTCGCTAAAAGCAAGGAGTACTTTGCTTCTCTGTGGCAGCACTTATGCCTGCTTCATAGTGCTTACAGGCAAAGACTAGGGGGCTGCCAGTCCTGCTTGAGCAGGGAGTGGACCAAAGGATCTCCAGAGCTCCCTTCTCACCACAGTCACCATGTGATGGTGTGGGGCAGCATACTGCCTTGCTGTCACATTGTGTCATAACTTAATGGCTGAGTTTTCACAAGAGGAGTCATGTGAGGTTATGTGGGGTGAAAAACAGCAAACTAAGTGCTGGGAAGTGGTGGTGAGGTGACTGGAGCAGGCAGCAAAAAGAGGGGTAACTGGTTGGAAAGTGTGGCGGAGGTCACCTTGTCATCTAGGTCAAAGTTCCACCCAAACCAGGAGGAAAACAGGATCTCTGTACAAAGATAAGCCACGTGTACTGGTCATTTTGTTGTTCTCGTAAGTAGAAATCAAAAGAGCCAGTTCCGAGTTGTGTCACTTTTTAGCATGCGTCTCTTTGTTTGTCATTTTAGTAAAGATGACAAAGGAAGAGACCTATTGTTAAATACATCCTGTTCTTAGCTAATAGGAACCCCTCGGGCTCCTCAGTTAGCACTCAGTCATTACTTTGAGAGCGCTCTCTGTCTGCAATATTTAAGAATGCTGAAATCACATTTTGTTAGCTGGCAGAGCATTACACAGCCATACATTTATTAACTCAAAACTATGTGGTTATTTCTCTTTCATGCAGAGCACCAGCATTTGACAAGGGAAGTCTGATTTGCATAATGGCTGCCCTGTTAATAAGTAGCTGCAGAGTATGCAAACTACTGCTACAACTGCTTGCTTCCTGCAGAATTTGATCTGAGTACACTTCTTCAAAGCATCAGCATTTCCTCTTTTATCACTCTTGATGATGCTTACCTCTCTTCTTTCAACTAAGGTAGGCTAGATGCCTTTATCTACAATAGGGTGATGTCTCCAACTGAAAAACACTTACTAAGACTATGAGTGGCACATTAATTGTAAGCAGACACCATGGCTCAGAGCAGTAAGGGAGAGTATTTTGGGCATGTATACAGAGGTGATCCCAGTTCAGCTCAATGACAAAAATAACCGGATGTTTTAGCTTCAAAGTTCACATGGCCAAGGGGACAGCTGGAACAGACACAGAAACAAATCACAAGCTATCACATATACCCCCTTCATTATTGCTAACTTCTTGCTGGGTAGCTTGTTTCAAAGTCCTGAAGGAGGACCCTGAAGGGTCTGAGGGAGGAACAGCTCACTTTGCTTGGAGAACAGCCAAGAACTTCCTTTATAATATTTAAATTTACTTTGAAACTTCAAAATGGCAGGTATCGTGAGTATCTGTAAGTCAGAATCTCTAAGTTTGACCTCAGTTAAATGTGTGGTGCATGCTTTTAAATTTTCTATAGCTAGAAGCTGTCCTGTGAGGATAAGATTATGTCTTTTGAGAGGTATGTAAAGAACAGAAATCAAACTATGGGGAAATATTTCATTATTTCATTAGAAAAAAAATTTATTAGTATCTTTTTCTTTATGCAAGCTAAAGACACAGGCTGATATGCTGCATGGTCAGGACCACATACTAGCAAAATTTAACTGGAGCTGTCAGAAAGATCAGTTATCTTCCTCCTGAAACTGAAATATAAAGCAGGTTGTCTTCAGAGTAAAATTATGGGATTAAAGAATTAAAATAATATTTAACAGGAAGTTCTTGTTTTGGAATATACCTTTCAGGTCTTTTTATTATTCTGCTGTAAGTGCTATCAGACACTTAAAGGATTCAAAATAGTCTTAGCAGAATGTTTTCTTAGGTTCTGGAAGCAAAGGATGAATGAAATGGAATTTACTGTGGGGTTTATTTCCCCTCCAATTCAGAATGAAGCCAGATTTTGAAATGTCAAAATCTTTCGCAGAATGGCAACTCCTCTCTGCACATCTGTTTTAAGCCCTTTACAGGTAAAATAAAAGCTGCTTAGTCTGTTTGCATGCCAAGTAAAGACAAACTCTTTTTGAGCTCATAAGGAAGCCAGAAAAACAAATGAATGACTTTCCTAGCCACCCTGCTAGGCCACCACAACTTCCACCTTCAACTGCGACAATATCTGGATGCTCTGAAAGCCAGATGATTAGGAAAGAAACAGTTGTAGGAAAGCTGTTCTGGAAATACTGGCTGAGCTTCTTTTAGTCTTGGCTAAAATTAACCCTTCAGTTTTATCCTGCAAAGTGGTCAAGGAAGAATGCTGTATTGTATTTATACTTTACCTTCCATTCCTCTGACCTTTCTTCTAATTTTGAAGCACAGAGCACAATGGGAAAATTTCAAAGCCTTTTTTTCAGGTTTTTATTTCTACTAAAGTGCAATTGGAACATATATATGTCACTGCTATTCCATGTAGGAATCACTGCAAATGTCTTTCCCCAAGGCTTTTATGACAGTCAGCATTACCGTTGCTACAAAGAAAGCAGTTAGCATTCATAAAGTAAAAAATATCTTAGGGCCAGTGTTAACAAAGCAGTGTCAATATTATTGTTTTGTTTTGTTTTGTTTTCCTGCAAGTGGATTTTGTTTATTTAAGGACATAAACAAACAAACCAAACCAACCAAGCAAACAAATAATACTTCCAAACCTTAGCTTCTCTCTTTATGTGCAGTTTATAATGACATAAAGATAAAGCAGCACAATCCTTTTCTTTTTTTCTTTTTTTTTTTTCCCATAACATCTGAAGTTCTAATCTGGCAACTCAGCATGAATTCAACAGAGAAGAATGAAATGACTGAGGTAGATGGGACTACTTTGCTGTCTTCTCATTCCCATCAGCTCACATAACTTCATACCTCACGTCCTTACTCCTGACTAGCAAGGCAGTTGCTTTAGTGTAGGCTCCCTATTCTGGCGTGCTTTCTATTTGTAACTGTTCTGGTATTTCGTTTCTATTTAAAAATGCCACAGCACTCCCTCCTCATATGATTGCTTTTTGGCAACCTGTAGCATGGAGAAATGAAACCCCTCGGTAGCCTATCTGCCTGGTTTAATCTGCCTGCTCCTCTGAAATTGTTTCTGTAGCCATGTCTTGCACTTCTACCCAACCTCCTGATCAACTAAAGAAGAGTACAAATAAAATTAAAGTAATAAACTATGTTTTCTCTTTGTGGAAGTAAAATAAATTCTTCAAGATAAGATCCTCCTTAATAAGTATTCTTCTTTTGTCTTGTTAGGTTGGCTATATCTTGCCTTATAGATTCCATTTTTAATAATACTACTTGATATATATTTTTAAATTCTGTATTGTCTGCATTCTTGATCATTCTTCCATGAGTAATTGGCTAAAGTATAATATAGCTTGTCTGGATCTCTCACCAGGGATTCTCCATCCTAATTAGAGGGTCAGTGATCCCTATAAGCAGTAGCTTTGCCTGGGACTTCATCCAGTAGTTTCTACCACAATAGACACCGTTGCTTCTATGCTTGCTTTTTTTTTCACAGGTCTTTCCTCAGAGAACACGAGGTGATGTCAGAGTTTCACTCCTCATCCCTCTGGAAAGCCCTCACAAGTGTCAGAGTAGTGTCCTACCAGCAAGAATGACTTGATCTAATTTTGAACCAATAGGCAACTCCCAGGGTTCAAACAAATGCCACATTCTTAAATGTCTTCTGTAATCACAGCAACACCTATCTTTATATAGGGGACTCAAGAAACAGTTTTACTGCCTCTTCCATGTTCCACGTGTTATAGATTTTCTTTGTAAGTAGCCCTTAGCACTTGGGCACTGACCTGATCCAATTAAGAAAAAGGCTTTGCTGACACTGGTGTCATCTGCTGATCCCTTTTTCTGGTGTTTCTCGCTACCTTTGATCCAAGATAGATGTGGTAAAAATTACTAGTCTGGAAACTGTGTAATCATACTATTGTGGCCCTGTGCCAGAGCTAAAAATTCTCACCAGCAGGCAGGGCATGCTGTGATAACACAGCTTTCCAGATCAGAGCTGGCTCACCTCCAACCATCCCTGAGGATGGCTGCAGCAGAGCTCTACCTCTCGGCTCCCATGTGTACAGATATATTCCCCACAGCCTCTTTTTTTTTTTTTTTTTTTTTTTGGCTCTTTTGCATCTATATATGTATATATATTTACTTGCCAAAGCCTGATGGCATGTTATATTTGGACAGCTCCCAATATTGATGTGAATTGCTTATACAATAACCCAGCTGCTCTGCTGGGAAAACAAAGCACGCAGAACTAACAAAGGAAACTAAAAAGCCACGCATTTATCAGTCCTGGGAAGTGTAACAGCCAGCAGGTGTCAGTGATGCTAGAGGAATGGAATAGGAAGGTGCCTGCATTTTAATGGAGAAAGTAGGAGAACAAAAAAATATATATATTTTTTCTTTTGTGGCTGCTTGGTTTGTGTTTTTAGCATGTGGTTTGTAGAAGAAGATAGAAAGATCCTAAAGCAAGGCTAAATTCTTTAAGGAACTAAAAAGGGCAAGCTAAAATATATTTGAAATATATGAGCATCCTTCATGATGATGGTGGTTGCTGTGCTAATTCGGAGCGGCTCACCATGGATACAAAATGTACCATGATGGGGCTCACCTTCCTTGCACATCTTCATTTTGCATGTATGCTGATTGGAATAACCACTGCCCGGGTGCTTTCCCGTGGTGGTGCAGCCACCCAACTCATGCAATTCACTTCCTGGGGAGTACTCCCTTTCTATTTTTCTCTCTGCTAAATGGCTGTTACCGCAGAACTGACAAACATCGGCATGCGCAGATGTAATGTCCCACTGTAATTACCCCATCTACACCCAACGTTGGTGTGTGCTTTTCCACCGCAGGCAATGGCATTTCCATGACAAGCCTGCACAGAACAAAGAGGATTGAAGCGTTTCCTTGTTCAGTTCATGTACCATCATAGTGGGGATTGTGAAGGCGGAGGGCAACTAGGAAAAGGTGAGCCCGAGCGGCAGCCCCCATCTGCTGGTGACAAGATGCGAAGCAGTAAGCTGTGCAGCACAGTGGTCACGCTGAGACCCTGACTGTTTTAAGGGAGAAGGGTTCGTTGTGACTGCATAGCAAAGCTCATGATCTAAGCCTTCAAAACGCGGGGTAAAGTCACAGCAGGGATTTGAGCGTTTTCTATTGGCACTGCTGGCACAGACAGTGTGAAGGGAGAAAGGAGGAATGAAAGAAACCGCAGCATTTCGGTGCGTGCCATGAGGTTGCCGGCGTCAGGATCAAGAAACCAGAAAGCAAACAAAAGCTCAGAACGGCAGAATAGTTTGGGTTGGACGGACCTCACAGCCCACGCCGCCAAAACCCCTACCGCGGGCAGGACTGCCCCCTACCAGCTCAGGCTGCCTAGGGCCCCCTCCAGGTCCCAGGCCTTGAGCACCTCCAGGAATGGGCCAAATGCTTAAATGGTTATTATCATTATTATTATTACACCGTTTTCCCGTTAGGAGCGTGCTGGGGGCGGCAGCTTTCCTCCGCCGGCCGTTAGAGGCGGGCCGGGGCCTCCGCGCCGCCGCGGCAGCCCGGTCCATGGCGCAACTCCTAACGGCGCGGCGGGGAGGGGCTCGGGCGGACCGGTCCCGCCGCGCAGCTCCCGCGGCCGGGGTGGCGATACGCGGCCGCGCCCGGCTCTGCTCGGCGCGGCTCAGGCCAGGCAGGAAGCAGGAAGCCGCCGGCACCGGCTGGGAGAGCGGCGGCAGCGGGTAGGCGCGGAGGGCGAGGGGTGGCCGTGCACCTGCCGCGGGCCCGGGGAGGGCCGGGAGGGAGCAGCTACGGCGCGGTGTGCCCGGGAGCCCGGTGGGAGTGCAGCGGCCAGCCCTGAGGCACTTTGACCTCGGCCCGCGCTCGGCGTTCGGGTGCTGGGCCGGCCTGTGCTCCCTCGGCCCCGGGGTGGTTTGTAATGCGGTGTTACGGGCCCCAGGTAAGGGCTTGCAGGAACCTTTGGCCTGTGTTTTTTAATCTGTTTCCTGCTTGCTGCATTAATGTTAACCGGCATGGAACTGTGTCAGGGGAGCGGCAGCTGGGGATTAGGGAAAGGGTCTGCACCACAGGGCGGTGGGCATGGAACGGGCTGCACGGGGCTGTGGGCACGGCCACCAGTGATGGAGTTCAAGGAGCGTCTGGAGGATGCTTTCAGACATAGGTTTTGATTTGGGGTGTTCCTGTATGGAGCCAGGAACTGGACTTGATCTTTGTGAGTTTCTTCCAGCTCCATATTCTATGGTTCTAAACAGATATGGACGTTTAGGTTGCCATACAAGCTCTAAAGCCAATGGATCTGACTATTTCTGGGCGAGGCTTTGCTGCTGAGTATTACAATATGCCTCCGCTATGTGTATGTCTGAAGGCTTCTTGAGCCCACACCCTGAGGACTTGGATTTGGTGTATGAGAAGCAGCGGGCAGTGTGTGCCTGTCCTCAGACACAGCAGTGCGCAGAGAGGCAGGCACCAGGCGAAACTCCACACTGTTCCTCCAGCACAGTCGAACCATGGTTTGCAGTATTTCTGGTGAGAAAGGCCAGTTATGAATGACCATGTTTTCCTGAAACAAGGAGAGAGCTGTGTTTCAGATGGTGCAGTGGAAGCCTGGAGAAATAGCATAAAATTTCGAAGGTTAAATACAGATGCTAAGTACTACTGCTTCTAAGTGTTGCTTCATGCATTGCAGTACAGCCAAGAGGAACTACAAGTATTTGCTCACCCTTAGGTAAAAATGTTGCTGAAAATGGAAGTACAAAAGACCAGTTCAAGTGATTGAAGTTTGTCTTTGTGCTTCATTTGTGAAATGAAAGTGTAACAAATGTGTTGGTAAATTACCAGTTATTTGTTGTTGTCTGTTAGTGCCCTTTCTGAATAATAGCTTGTTTTAAGAAACCAATCTCATCTACAGGAGGATATGATCTTTATAACCTGTTCACGACTTTTATTGTCACAAGTTTCTTGGCTTTTGTGTGAGAAGTTTCATTTGCTAGTAGAGGCATGACCTGGAAGCCAGAGAAACTTCTGGGTATACAGAGATAAAGCGTTGACAAGGCAGTAAGAACTTGAGGCATGAAACATGTTGCAGACTTTGCACAGCCGTGGTCTGGGCCCCCTCCTGCACTAGATAAAATGAAATCAGCCCCTGCCAAATAGACTCCAAGTGTAATTCCAATGTCCAGTCCTCCTTGTGGGGCTACAGGGCTCTGCATTTACAATAGGGATTTAGGAGCTTGTGGTTTTAGCTTTGGTTGTTGGCTTGTTATTTACTGTCTTCCCAATAAGCACTTTGGAGGTGTGAGTGTGATCCGTGCAGCAGGTGTAGGGATTTGCAGCCTTCTGTAAACACAGAGCACTGAAACCTTTTGTAAGATGTTTGAAGTCTTTTTGCAACTGCTTGAGCTGAAACTGTAAACAGTAACCTGTTGAACAATTACTTTTCTGTGGTGGCCATTGCCTCATCCCACGATATTGTAAAGGAACCACATGAATAGGCTTAAGACTTTGGATCTTTGTTCTTTGCAAGCCTCCCACTTTTTTTCCTCAGTAGATGTTTCTGCCACCTCACAGTGAGATCACTTAACTCAAATACCAAAACTGTTGTTTAACTGAGAGAAGGGGAGATAGAGTCGGGATGTTGAAACAGATCAGCTACTGCTGGAAGAAAAGTTCATTCTGCTCCTTTGCCCACCTCTTTTTCCTCTTGCTTCTCTTTCACAGGAGCTATCTGTAGCTCATTTCCAACCAAATGTGAGATCACTGATGGCCATGTGTTGGTCTGGAATTTAGCTGCCATAACAACTAGCTGTTGCTGTAACGGGGCAGTGCCACCTTCAGTCCCTGTCTTTATACTCCTGCTGCTTCAGATTTATCCTACTTATCAATTTGATGGCCACAGAGGGCGTTAGTATTTTCTGTTGGATCATCTGGTTTTCAGGGCAGATTTTGTGATAGATCAGCCATCAGAACCATCGATGTGTGGCTACAAAGACCAGTACATAAGGAGGCAGGAACCCACAGCTGGGAGCGGGAGCAGGGAGGAAAGCAGGGTAGGAGACTCCTGGCAGGAAAGCTGGGAATGATTGTAGGGTTTGCTGTTTGATTGCACAATCTGATGGAGAGTGCGGGGAAGGAGGTGGAGCACACCAAACAAGATTAGCAAGTCCATTCACTTTCAGAGAAGGGAGATAACAAGGACACAATGTGCCTTGCAACCCAGAAAGCCAAACATTGTCCAGAGAAGTGGTGTAAGCCCATCCCTGGAAATGCTCAAGGTCAGACCAGACAGAGCTCTGAGCAACCTGGTGTAGCTGTGGTTGTCCCTATTCATTGCAGAGGAGTTGGACTAGATGGCCTTTAAAGATTTTTTTAAACTCAGACAATTCTATGATTATATGACGCTGTGAAAAACAAAAGGCGTGACAAAAATATGCATTAGAATAATGAACCAGACCCTTGATCTGGTCAGGTTTGGCACAAGGGGACTGAGTTCATTGTTGTTATCCAGCTGGCTGAGGACCATCAACTTTGATTTCTGTAATAATGTGAAGGATAAAGCTGAGAGGAGAGAGGCTCATACCTCAGCCTGCGGGGTGGCAGTTTCTAAAATTTCCAGGTTAAGCCAGTCCTTTGGTTTTGCCAGGTGTGCTTTCTTCAGAAGAGGTTTTGCTTTATCTCACTTCCCATTGTTTTCCAGGAGACCTGTTTCTGTATCCTACCAACTTCCAGGCTCAGGAAAATGTGCCTGGTGCTGAGTTTATGAGCTTGGCTGGTGACAGGGCTGGGGGTACGTTGCAGATCCTGGTCATAGTCCTGGCACACTGTTTGTCATCCTGCTGGGATGGCCCTGCTGTTAGCACACAGGGAGGCTCAGCTTGCTTACTTGGTTTGCAGTCACACCTTATGCCCACAGAGCCTTTTGTCATCTTACTCAACAGCTGGCTCATGCTTGCTGCAAAGTAATTGCAGCTAGTTCCTGTTGCAGCACCTGTAATAAAGGATCAGCTGTTTCTGTTGAGGTGCTTCAGCTAGAATTCTCCTACATTGTAAATCGATCTGAATCAATGCTGCCATAATCTCACCATTTCCCTGCATGCCAGGGGATGTCATTCACATATGTGCATGAGCCTGACTGCTGGGTGAGCTGCTGTAAGGAGCTCAGATGGGGACATTTTCTTTCTTTGTTTTTTCAGCTTCACTGACAGTTTGGTGCCTTGTGTGTCACTGATACTTGGACAGGGGAATCAGGCTAGAACAGGGAGTTCTGGTCAAGTGTTGCTGATAGCATTGTTCAGCTGCACCCGATTGCAAGTTGAAGAATTCTCTATTCCTGGGCTGAAAACACTGCAGTTGTTTTTGAGCAAATTTCAACCTCATGAATGTTTATGATATGTTAAAATAGATCTTTCTAAGGTGGCTAATTGCCTATTTGTACTCTTTCTGAGACAAAAGCAGTGTTTTGATGCCAGCAGGCTTTGGATCATGTTTAAAGTGCATCTTTTCCTTCTGCTTCCACTGCTCTATGCTAAGCTGACTTCTCAAAATAGACTGTAAATGATAAAATGTAGGAAAGGTTGCAATTTATATTGGCTTGAAGTTGTCTGTTACATTTTTTGATGTCTAGAAGGCTAGTTATGGTAATGACTTGTGTCTTGAATAGATCATCACAGCTGAAATATTACAGTTAGAAAATACTAAGTACCTTGATGAAGATGTTTACTTACCAGATTTTCTTTTTCATAGATCAGCAATTAACAAAAACAGAGAGAAGCACTTGCCACGTAGTGGCTGAAGGTACAAGACCAAGATCTAAAGGGAAGTCTTCCAAGTTTGCAGCCTACAATTGCATGGCTTGTGGAAGATCTTTAATACACATTCTGAACAGCAGCTAAGGTTTTCACAAGCACGTAACTGTCGCCTAAAATTTGATACCAGCTGTAGATGGCTCAGCTGCCTCCCGGGATTTGCTTCATCACTTCATTTTCACGAGATCAGTGGTAAGTCTTGAAGTATGGTGCTGACAATGTGAGTTTGAGTCTGGGATAGATTATTTTGTTCTCTTGCTCTGTTTGTGCTTTTTTATCACTTGGTATGTGAAGCAAAAAATGTTGTAAGTTGTATAACAAATATTGCTCATTTTAAAAGTATTAGTCAAGTATCCTAGAGGATTTTCCTGTGCAAGATATGCACTTGAAAGGATAACTTTCACATTTTTATATTCAAACTCTTGAGCACCCTTCTCGACTTAGATTATGTGTTTTAACCAGAAGTGTGTATTCTTCTCCATGAACTGATGTGTGGTACAGACCTTTAGAATTAGGTTTTAATTCTTAGTACTGTAATATTTGAAAAAACAAACAATCCTGATAAGTGGATGGCATTGTTTTGTGTGCTTTCTGAAAAAGAATACTGAATTAATTGTGTGTGAATAACAAAAATAACAAATGGAAGACCAAGCACTTCTGTTGAAACAATTTATCACAGTACAGAAGCAAGGACAGTGTCGTCATACTTTTATAACTCATGGCAATGCCTTCAGTAATAAGGGTGAATAACTCAACTCACAGTAAAACTCACCCCTTTTTTTTTTGTTGTTAATGTCTTTGTATGTCAGAACTATAAACAATATCCTTGCTATACAGAAGTTTATAAGATAGGAGTCGATTGAAGATTGATTAAAAATTAGGGACTGTATTAAGCTGTCTGCTATCAGATCTTCTTATGTGCACATGCAGTTTTATTTGCAGATTTTTACATTAAGATCAAGGCTAGAAAAAGCCAGCAGGTATACTCTGATCTCTCTGTGTTGTTAAAAGTAGAAATCCACAAAACCACCTCAGCTTCTTAAGCAGCTGAAACATACGTTCTGTAGGTAGGGAATAGAATAGATTAGATTGCTGCATTTATTTTATGCTTGCAGTGGTGGAGTGACCTTATAGTTCATAGGAACTGCAGAGAAAGACCCCAGGATGCCCAGTAAAGTATGAGGGAAAAGCCTATCCAAACCCAAAGCTGGAGAATTATGTTCATACGCTCCAACTGACAGCACATGCAAGCAGTGACCATGCTGCAGTCCCTAGAAATGGCCAATTGCTGTTGTTGCAGTGGAAGGCAAAAATAAAGCAAAAATCCTAAAAGCAGCATAAGGAAAGAAAAAGGTAATAATTCACAATAGTTAAAATGACAGCTCAGCCATCTTTTACATCTTAATTGTAACAGAAAGCTGGCTGAAACCATAAAGCGTGAGATATGACTATCTGTATGTTTAATGTTTAACTGTCTTTTAATAGCCCCTGAAGGAAGATTGTGAACGTGCAAATCAGCTCTGCAGACTCATGTGTGTCCTGCATATCACCTGTGTATCACTATGCTCCCTTCCAAAGCTAAATGACAGCGGGTACTACTGCTAGGGCGATTCTTCTGGCTGTTAGAGAATGTGGAAAAAAAAAGTTGTCTTCATCTATTCCCAGATTACCATTGTGTAATGTTTTCTGTAAAAGCACTAGAAGTAAGTTACATCTTTTTTTTTTTTGTATTACAGGTATAGAGCCTTCATTTTTACTCTCACCTTCTTCTTATATGCCAGCTTCCATTTATCAAGGAAACCTATCAGTATAGTTAAGGTAAGCAAGGTTGTGTTGTTATTTAAACATCCTTCTATTGTTATAAAACAAGGAAGTAGTCATCTTTTTCAGTGTTTTCTTTTGTAAAGGCCATGTTTAACTTGGAATGGTTTTAAAGATGGAAACCTGATGACACTGGCACACAGGGATATTTACGTAATAAGTTTGATTGAGACCATTCCTAGAATGTTGTGTATACTTCTATTCTTTGGGCTTAAGACTCAGAACAGTTGTGCCTGCACTTGAGGCAGTTCATGTGAATTAATCCATTGTGTAGATATGTAACAGAGAACACGTCTGCATTCTTATATTTGAGAAAATCTTCTTGCAACTGATGACTCAAATGTGCTGAAATTCGATTGACATTTACATGACTGCATGAGTGCTGCTGAACATCATAGTTGTCTGTATGCTTGGGACTCCGTGCTTTCACTTCTGTTCCCAGTGAAGCCAGTGACAAGATATTCTCTATCCCTATGTTTTTCTCATTCTAATGTCATGTACCTGTAACTTGCCAAGCACAAATCAAATCTGCCAGGGTTCTTGTATATAACTGGTGAGTAACAATGGATATGGTAGTTCAGGATTAGTGAAGAGTTTTGAAATTCTGCACTTACAAACACCACTTCTCTATAGCACATCGTTACTGGCCACATGGTTACTCTTTGGTGTAAAGGTGGCTTCACTGAACAACAGCAGTTAATAATGGCTTAAAATTTTACTGATTTCATTGTGTTTGACACAGGTTCACACAGAATTATTAAGTTTCTTGCTGTATGAAGCTTAACAAGGGCTCTGTTGGAAGTGAATTTTCCGTTTTCAAATTTCCTTTCTGTATCAGGGAGAACTACATAAGCATTGTGCTGCTTCACATGAAGTTGAACTCAGCTCCTACAGAGAATATGCTGCCCAGATTCAGTCTGTCAAAAAGCTGTCTAATGCATCTCAGTGTGGATGGGAGCCATTTGGTAAGGCATATTTTTCTCCCTTTTTTTTCCCCCATAATAAAGTGCTTATATTAGTAACTAGTTTTTCTGCCTCTTGCTATTCTTCATACATGGGGAGATTCAGGGGTTGTATATGGGAGGGATGTTTTTTTCAAAGGAAGTAAAGACTTAGCTTGCAATGTCTTGCCTCCTTAAAATCACTTAAACAACTGATGTTGTTTTACCTGTTAGAGCTATAAGGTGGTTTCAGTAGAGCTATTTTCAGTCAGAAAATGGGCCTGAAATGATGGATGGCTTTGGGCTCTGCAGGCTGGAGATGCAGGGCAGGTGAGACGGGATGGGATTGGTGGTGATACTGGCACTGGTGGGCTGGATGGAAAGAAGCTTACAGTTAGTAATGACGTGGTTGAAAGCCTCTGGGCTTCAAGGGACAAGGAACTAAAGTGGATGTCACTGTGGGAGTCCACTATAAGCCATTCAGCCTGGATGACGATACCTATGAATTATTCTTTATTCTTTTATGAAATATCTCAAGAAGAGCCTCTCTTGTACTAGTGGGTCACTGGTCTTTAAAATGTTTAAGGGACAGGATAGAATAAATGGTTATGATTTTCTGCTACTCAAGTTCAAGGTGTAACAGATACTGAAATTAAATTACTTGGCGTTTATCCAAACTGGAAATTTTCAGAGTCTTTATTGGGAGAAAGTATATTTTTTTCATCATTCTGCTGGAGATTAAAATCTTAGGACTTAATTGAAGAATGGAGTTGACAGCGTACTGGCTAGCTTATCAACATGTCTTTTTACTCAAAAAGAAAGAATATTTGCCTACTTAGAATGTAATTGTACTGGAATTTAATGGAGATTTCAAATCATTCCCTGTCACTTTAATCATTGCCAAGAAAATCAGTGAAATAGAATAGTCAACTCCAGTCTCACTAGCCATCAGTAAGCTATTCTAATTACTCTTTAATTAGCAATTTTTTAAAAATCCACTCATCAAAGAGAATAAGAGAAAATAAGAGCAGAGAGCTCTAGGCTTTCTGACAGAATTCTGTGTACTAACTGCCTGGTAGTCAACTGAAATAATGTAGTCTCATGTTTTCAAATGTTGTCATGTGCAGTAAAACTGATTGATTCTGGGTTTTTTTTGTCCCTTGACCAAGGGGAGACTGAGCTTACTTGTCTGATACTAGTTGGATTTATTAATACTGAAAACTTCTGAGCTCTAGCGTCCTACTTTTTTCCATGAACACACATGCTGTTGCAAAGCTGTCTCTTTGAGATGGCTCTTTAAAGATGCTCTTTCAGCTCTGTTTTTGAGATGTCAGAGCTGGCAAGCTGGAATGTCACTGGAAAAAAAAGGGCGTTTTAGTAACAGCAACTTTATTCTCAGAGTCAGTGGGAGAGACATGGACCTGCTGGAGCATGTCTGGAGGTGGGCCTCAAAAATGAACCAAGGGATGGAACACCTTCCCTACCAGGTCAGGCTGAGAAAGCTGGGGCTTTTCAGCCTGGAGAAGAGGTGGCTCCAGGTGGCCTGTCAGTATCTAAAGCAGGAAGAGTGAGAGGGGACAGTGAGAAGGAAGGGAACAGACGTCTTTTTTAACGGGATCTGTTGTGATAGGACAAGGGGAAATGGTATCAAGCTGAAAGAGAAATCTAGGCTGTTATGTTACAAGGAAAAAGTTTTTATGCTAAGGGTAGTGAAGCATTGGAACAGGTTGCCCAGAGAGTTGCTGGATGCCTCATCCCTGAAAACATGCAAGGTCAGGCTGAACAGGGCTCTGAGCAATGTGATCTAGCTGTAGATGTCCCTGTTCACTGCAGGGGAGTTGGACTAGATGAGTGTTAAAGGTTCATTCCAACTCAAGTGATTCTATAATTCTTTGAATTGTGGCTCCGTGCAAACGTAGTTGTCATTCTTGGTATGAATTCAGGTCTCTTGAGGCTACACATGTTTTTTCCATCTGGATGGAGTTCCTCCTGCTGCACTCTTCCATCCTGCAAGTTCCATTTTGTTGTGATTATGGTCATTTCTTGTAGAGAGCTGAACCTTATTTTTCTTTTTTTAAACTAGACTTCTGTCACTGTGGCTTATGAGAAGTTAGAGAATGAAGTGCAGAAGAATTTAACCATTCAAAAAACTGTATTAAGATGATTCCTTAAAAAATACAATTCCTTAAAAAGCCTGTACAATGATGGATTTTTAAAAAAATCTATTAAATCTATTTTTAAAAAGGTATTTTTGCTTTTAGCACCACATATATAGGAAACTCATCCTTCTGCTGCGCTTTTGAGAATACCCTTTATGGTTTAGTTGTTTGGTGGCTTTTTTTCCTTGGTTGGGCTCTATTTTTTGTTTGTTTGTTTAAGTAGCTATAAGAAGTGGTACCTTGTGAATAACTTCCTAAGTGATGTTTTGAGTAAAGCAGAATTAAAAGTGGGCCTAGAAATATTTTCCTAATGTGCTACAAGAGAAAGCATAAATTGTAGCTGGTTTTTTTGTTGCTGTTATCAAATGTGTTTTACATAATATGTGCTTAAGTCCAAATAAATATCCAATGTACATCCGCCGTGTCCTATGCATGTCATTTTTCTCATCATATATAAAAATTATTGGCACGTATAAACTGGTGATTTATTTTGAAAATATGTTCTTAGATAAGAATAACTACAAGCAGTTACTGGGAGCACTGGATTACTCATTTCTGTGTGCGTACGCAATTGGAATGTATTTAAGGTAAATCTGATTCTCTTGGAAATCTTCATCACTTACTGTAGGAGACCATACTATTCCCGATATATTGTCCTATCCTACTGTAAAGTTTCTCATGAAGAGAATGAGAACTCAAATGTTGATGCCTTCTCCTATATCTGTGCTAATTGCTATAGAAAACGATGCATCTTCCTTAGTTCCCAGTGGTATTATACCTCTTGGTGTGCAGAAAGATTATTTTAACTCTCCCCACTGCCTTGTGCATGAGTGCTTTTCAATTTGCAGTCTAACCTGTATTTCTTTGGGGGTGCAGTGGGGTTAGGAGACGCATCCCCAAATTTTATCCGTGTCCAATACACTTGTGTAGACTGAGGTGATGTGTCCTGTAGTGAAAGAGCAGTAGCAGACACTATCAAAACTATCCACGGGTTATTAACTGCCATTTGGAGTTGCCTCTTTTTCTTTACCAAAGTTGGAACCTTCATAACTAGAGTCATTAGTGAGAGAGATAAATCTCATTTTAAATGACTGGAGATGTTCCCAGTGCTGTGGGCCATTTGGAGAATGATTCTGTAAGTCACTTCCAATGGGCTTCAGGTGAGTATGTCCCTGAAAGATTGTTGTGCAGATGTTAGTTCTAGGCACTTATTGATCATGAAACATTTATTGCTTTTTTTCTGTCAAGTACTTTACTAGTAAACTTTCCCTTCAACAAGAATTAAGCAACACAAGATATTACTTATTCCTGAAAGCCTTATGATCCGACTTTTAATTACAGCTTCTCTTTTTCTTTCCTTCCACATTTCAAGTGGAATAATAGGAGAACGGCTGCCCATCCGGTACTATCTGACAGTCGGAATGCTTGCTAGCGGGCTCTTCACTGCAATGTTTGGATTGGGTTATTTCTGTAATATACATAATCTGTGGTTTTACATAATGGCCCAGGTAGGCATGATTTTCTTTAGATAGTCTGAGTTTCCATGGTGCTTTTTAATGTTATGTTGCTATTGTTTCTTTTGAGTTCCTAGCTATGATTAGTGGTTAGATGGGAGGATACGAAGGCTGACATCTGTCATCAACAATAACGTACAGAAATGATAGAGTAGGTAGCCCCAGGTTTAAAAAAAAAAAAAAAAAAAAAATATTTGAAAACAAATTAGTGTTTTAGTCTGTGGCAAATTCATTGATGATCAAATCTTTGCGAGCTTAGATGTGGATGAGTTTTAAAACAAATGTATTTACTTTTGTCATTCTGCCAAGACCTGAATGATTCATCTTGGCTTCCTCTTCAGGAAAATTACATTTTATGTGCCTAATGTTGGAGTCTCCCACGTTGGTGTGGCTGAGAAACTGTCAGCCTTTTTAATAAAATTTGTTGTGTGGGATTTTTCAGAGTGCTTGTAGATCTAATCACGCATCACAAGATTATTTACCATTGACCCAAAATGGAATTTTGATCATGACCAGTGTATGATTAGCACTTCTGAGTCATTTTGGACAGGTCTGCATTGTGCACTGTTGCTTTCTTTGTATTATCTTGGTTGCATTTTCACAGCTGGCATGTTTGCGTGGCATGTGTAACATGACTTGCAGCAATACAGACTTAAGCACTGAAAGCTTTTATTTCACCAAGTCACCTGTAAAATGTATCAGTGCCCCAAGGCTGTTAGCCTGTGTGGTTCCCAAGACTGGAGCCAGCTGCCTTAGGCATAGGCTGTGTGCTTACCAGTGATGTGGACAGTGAGTCCTGTAACATGAAGGTGTGAGATTGCTTCACTTCATGTTCAGTTGCTCATATGCTGTAATCTTTGGGTTAATGAACGATTGCCTGACAGGTTTTAGGAATTGAGTTAGGATTCCCTTACATCTGTGCAACTTGCAGGCCGAAATATCTCTTACCTCAGTCTGAATACAGTGTATTACGTTTCTCCTCTAAGCTTATTTGCGTATGTCTTTTAATCACTTTAAATCCAGTGTTCAAAATTGTCCAGTCTTCATGAAAGCTTTTTTATTTTTTCACTTATATCCCAAATATTACTTTGCCATATGTTCAAACTGAGTGAAGTATTGTGTAGCCCTTAGAGTTTGGGGAATTGGTTTGCCTGTTTTGTGTTGTGCATGAAATGAGATTTTTGGTAAGCACGTGATTGAATTTTACTTTTTTGTGGTTTGCATTACTGGAAATATTTATGGACAGGGAAGAACCCCTGTGAAACATTTCAGCTTGTTTATTCTTGAAAAATAATGCTTTTGAAACCCCCCAGTAAACTTCTGAAATCAAAGCACTTGTTCAATCTTCCTGACACAGCACTCAACAGGGATTATGTAGGAACTTAACTTGTCGTAGGCTATGCTTATTTATTATTGTTTCTATATGCTTTCAGATAGCTAATGGGTTGGTGCAGACTACTGGCTGGCCAAGTGTCGTTACATGTATTGGCAACTGGTTTGGAAAAGGAAGGTAAGTAATACATAATGCAAAGTTTTGGAAGTACAAATCAGTGCATTCAGGGCTATAAGATTGTAGTCAGTATCTACCTATCGCTTCAGTGATGCTTTGGGATAAAAGAAAAGGTAGGTGGATCCTTGACAGAAGTTTTCTGGTTAGCTTACATTTCAATCTGAAATGTTCTCTTTCATGTCAAATTAGTGTTATCTGGTAACTCCTTTGTTTGATGTTTAATTTTTCAGATGAATTGTTTTGAAATTCTTGCAAATATTACCAGTCTAAAACCACTTTTGATAAAGGCTGTTATCATGCCTTTTTAATGTGTTTTCATCTGTGTTTCAAAGCAGTTGTCAGAGTACAGCTCTAAAGATATCTTTTTGTCTGATATATTCCTTCTAACACACTTAGAAAAACTTGAAATTTAATTTAAAAAAGAAGAGAGATATCATAGCTGACTTAACCTTTCTTTTTGTCACTTTCTTTAAATAATCCTTTTTCTTCCTTTATTTTTTTTAAATCCTGCATAGAGATCACTCTTAATGCTTGTTTTATCATACCATGCAGAAATCTTCCATTAATTTTGTGAGAGCTGCATATTAAATTTATTGCCTCTGATGATGGTTGATGGCTGTAGCATATAGTAATGCTATTTAGTGCTGTCCATTGTAGATATCATCAAAGGAACATTACTGTCAATCAGTTCCAGGGGAGTACATATGAAAATTCAGTATAAATTTTCTATGTAAAATTGTGAGATAGTTGAAAAAATACAGTATCAAACTACTGGAAAGAATTAACAGGTCTGTGCATAGCAGATGCATTCATTCAGATTTTCTTTTTTAAGCAAAAGCAACAGTCTTTAGTTTTAGGAGGCTACGTAATGGGCTGTTGCATAGAGCTCTGGTCCAATGTCACTGAGTTTCATTTTGCTACAAATTCCTTGAAACGTGAGCAAACTTCTTGGATCTTGTCTCCAGTCAAAGAAAAAGATTTATTTTATTTAAAATTAGGTTGCTCCAGGTAACCTCCTGCTGAAGGCAAGGCAGTTTTCCTGAGACTTACAAGGATAAAAGCCTGCTAACTGCCAACACTTGAGCAGAATTGTTGTGATTTACAGTGGTTCTGCTGGAGCTATTCTATAGCAGCTCTAATCTAGGATTTCCAGGCTGACAAGTTCAGTGCATCTGTGAGTCATGTCTGTGAAGTGTATTTGCAGGACTTCTGCTCACAGAAGCATTGCACTTAGCGTGTATGTATGTATATGCTATGCAACATCTATATACATGTTTCTACCAAAGAAACTCTTATCTGGATGTATGCAACCCCCCGTGGTGCTTTTACATGCAGGATGAGTTCTGTCATGCACAGAGAAGTTCTTGGAACACTTCTCTAAATATTTAGATGCTTTGAAACTGACAGATGAAAGGCTAGCATAAAGAAGTGGTCAGTTACAGAGCAATGAGTTTTCAGATATTTCACTGTCACCACAGGTAAGCAGTCTTTTTTTATATACTTTTTTCAAGATTGCTTACTGTTGGAATAATAAGAAATGTCTGTGGGACTTGTTTGTTTCTTTTTAATGCAGGCGAGGTTTGATCATGGGAATCTGGAATTCACACACATCAGTGGGAAACATCTTGGGATCCTTAATTGCTGCTTATTGGGTATCTACGTGCTGGGGTCTCTCCTTTGTGATGCCTGGTGTTATCATTGCTGTGATGGGGATTGTTTGTTTCCTCTTTCTTATTGAACGTAAGTGCTTTGGCGTGATAGAACCATGAAAGGGCTCATTATTGGCAAATCATTGTTGTTTAAGCTAAATGACCTGGGGCATAGTAATAGCTAGCAATTATTCTTCAAGATACACTTAATACTGCAACAACTTTGTCCTAGAACTAGATTAAGAAAAATCTGTGTGTGTCTGACAAGTTAATACACCCAGATTATCATATCTGAGAGTAACACTTCAGAATTCAGTGCACTGTCCTATCTTTAATCCCCTGTCTTTAAAAAAAACTGTTCAGGTGTCAGACACATCTAAATATTAGAATATCCCACCTGGCTGTAATGTGTATTCTGTGCAACCATTCAATGTATGACATCCGTATTCTGTTCTACAAATAATCACACAGAATCACAGAATCACAGAATCAAATAAAGAGATTGCCTGATAAGAGCAAGTTCTGTGACCTTAAATTAGAAATGAGAAAGAAGTCCTTTCATTTGTCTCTTTGTAGACTTAAAGATAGCAATATGAATGGTTATTTTTCTGCATCTGTCCTGTCTGAGGACATAAAAAGCTCTGTTGACACAACTAGAATGATGCAATGAACTGGGCTGCCAGATAGAACTGTTGTCTTAGAATGCAAAGGGTACCGTGAAGCATCCTTTTCTGTTTCTCTAAATGTATAACCAGATGTTCATATGAGAACTATCTTTGTATCTTCTGTACTGTTGGCTTATTGGTAGTAAATTATACTACTGATAAGTGTTCTAAGAGAGATTATTTATGCTTTCTTTCATTATTAACTACGTGTGTTATTGTATTTCAGATCCTAAAGATATAAGTTGCTCCTGCACTCCATCCAGTGTAAGTGAATGTTTTTTCTGCTGTGATTTTTTTTCCTTTTAATATAATATACATGTTTATAGTAGCTCTAGTATTCAAATCATCTTCATGGTCCTTTTGTGCCATGTTGTTATAAATTACCCAGATTTGAAAGAATGATTGGTCCTCTGTGCTTCAGTGGTAAAGCAGAAGCTTACTGTCTACCAAAGCAGTACAAATGAGGAGGTGAATGACTTGGTTTGAGCTAAGGTTTTGCAGCAGATGAACTTAGCACAGCAAACTCAGTAAAAGCTCTTCATTTTTCTTCATGTTATTTTCCTCCAATCTTCCTGAGTGTATTCAGAGTGTTTTGACCGGTGTCCTTCAGTTTCCCTACTTGCTTGGATATGAGATAGCTGTCAACCATGGCCTATCAAGGATCTCACTGTTAAGAACCCTGTACTGGGCGCTGCAGAAAGTAAAATGCAAGCAGCCCTTTACCTAGTATGTGGTCTATGAACCTTGTATCTCTGAGCTTGAACAAAAGGTGTGATATCCCTTGGATAGAGGGAAGGGCAGCAGGAACGCATGACTGGGGAAAAGAGGAGCAAAAAATGTATGTGAAGCTGCAGTTCATAGAATCATTAAGGTTAGAAAAAACCACTAAGATCATCTAGTCCAACTGTTAGACATCACCACTGTGCTCATTAAGCTGTATGTGCCATGCCTACGGTGTTCTTGAACACCTGCAGGGATGGTGACTCTCACCTCTTAACTAAAAGATTAAGAGACTAGGGCAAGCAGTCAGTCTGTGGCAGAGAATTTTGTTGTGATACAGTACAGCCTTTATTTAAACCAAGCTAATCAGAATTACTACGGGCTGTATTGATATTAACGAAGAACTGTGAAGTGGAGAGAAAAATAACTTGTACTTAACGGTATTGGTCACATGACAGTGCTATGTTGTGTTTGTGTTGTTTTTTGTTTGTGGAGTCATAGAATGATTTGATTTGGAAAGGATCTCAGTAAGTCATCTGATCCTACCCTCTGCTTGTATTAGGACTGACTTTTACATTGGATTAGACTGATTAAGGACTGTCTAGTGAAATTTTGAAATCTCCGAGAACAGAGATATGTTATTTCTCTTTAAATATTAGGTGAGTTTTAAAATGTGTCAGTTATGCAATTTACTGCTGTCAAAACAGTCTACATGTGAATACATAAGCTATCTTTGTCTTGCTGAAGATTACATGCGTTCTTCCTTGTGCCGTTGTGGCAGCAAAACTCTAGCTTTCAATTGCTTCTAAAAGAAAATCCTTTTGTTCAAATATTTAGTACAGGGTTGTTCAAACACTGTTTAAAGTAAGTTGGTTAGTAGTGAGCTCTGGTACTGAGATGTTTGCCCAGTACACTTAACACAGAAGTTCAATTTTTGTGCGCTCAGAATTAAGTAATGTAGAAATCTATGTCAGTGATAAAGAGATGCGCCTTTGAAAACTTCAGCTGCTATGTGAGGATCATAGAATGGCTTGGGTTGGAAAGGACCTCAAGAATCATCAAGTTCCAACATCCCTTCCACATGCAGGGTTGCCATCTACTAGATCAAATATACTAAATCAGGTTGCCCAGTGCCCCATCCATCCTGGCCTCCAGGGATGGGGCATCCACAGCTTCTTTGGGCAACCTGTGCCAGCACCTCACCATTGTCTCAGTAAAAGAAAACTTCTGGACATCTAATCTAAGTCATCCTTCCTTTAGTTTAAAACCATTCCACCTTATTCTATCACTGTCTACCTGTGTAAAAAGTTCATTTCCCTCATTCTTATAAACTCTTTAAATATTAGAAGGCTGCAATAAGGTCTCCCTGCAGCCTTCTCTCAAGGCTTCTCTCAAGCCCAGTTTGTTCCACCTGTCTTCATAGGAGAGCTGTTCCAGCCTTTAGATCATCTTCATGACCCTCTTCTGGACCCTCTCCAAAAGCTCCAAATCTTTCCTGTGTTAGGGACCCCGGACTTGAATACAGTACTCCAGCTAAGGCCTCATGACAGCAGAGCAGAGGGGGACAATCGCCTCCCTCCCCCTGCTGGCCACCCCACTTCTGATGGAACCCAGGATAACATTGGCCTTCCAGGCTGCAAGCACACTGCTGGCTCATGCTCAGTTTTTCATACCGGGACCCCTAAATCCTTCTCAACAGGGTTACTCTCAAGGAATTTTTCTTCCAGTTTGTATACATATCTGAGATTAGCTCGACCCAAGTGCAAAACCATTCACTTTACTTTCTTGAACATCATTAGGTTCACAAGAGACCACTTTTTGAGTTTAAGGTCCCTTTGCATGGCATCTTTTCCTTCTGCTGTATTAAGCCACTCAGCTTAGTGTCATCAGCAAACTTACTGAGGATGCACTTAATCCCATCATCAATGTCACTGACGAATATGTTAAAGAGTACCTGTCCCAAGACAGACACCTGTGGGACACTGCCCGTTACCAGCCTCCACCTGGACATAGAGCCATTGGCCACAACCTTCTGGCTACAGCCTTCCAACCAATTCCTTATCTGGTGAACAGTCCATCCTTCAAATTCACGTCTCTCCAACTCAGAGATAAGGATGCAGTGGGAGACCATGTAAAAGACTTCGCAGAAGTCCAGGTAGATGACGTGAGCTGCCTTCCCTTTGTCCACTGATGCCGTCACTCCATCATAGAAGGTGACCAGATTGGTCAGGCACGACTTTCCCTTTGTTAAGCTATGCTGACTGTCTCAGATCACCTGCTTGTCCCTCATGTGCCTTAACATGTCTTCCAGGAGGACTTGTACAATGATCTTCCCAGGTACAGAGGTGAGGCTCACCATCCTGAAGTTCCTGAGGTCCTCTTTCCTCCCTTTCTTGTAGGTGGAAATGAGGTTTCCTTTTTTTCCAGTCCTCAAGGACTTCATGTGACAGCCACAACTTTTCAAATATGGTGGAAAGTGGCTCAGCAGCCACCTTAGCTGACTCCCTTAGGACTCTGAGTCACTGGGGTGCGTGTCATCCTGCCCCATGGACTTGTACACATTCATTCTCATGAGAAGTAGATTCCTTTCTTGATTTGTGTATCTGTAACGCAAGAGGAGGGAGGCAATTCAAGCAGAAAGAAAAATAATAGACAAGGAAAAAAAACAAAAAGGAGAGTACTTGGAGACCAATTATGTTACAGAATGTCATCACTATCCTCCTGTTGTTCCAGAATATGTTTGTGGGTTCATCTCTGTTTCATGTTCAGTAAGACTTTGGTATGTGTTTGTTTCTACTGTAACTAAAACACAGAGCAGTATTTTGCTCCAGGCTGTTTCTCCTTTGACTCCCAGGGACCCGTGGGCAGTCAAGTCTGCTACATTTTCAACTAGGTCTTTGGAAGAACAAGAGAGCAAATATAGGTCTCGGGGTTTCCTGTGTGTGACAGCAAGTCAAGGCTGCTGAGGAGTGTGTTAGAGGCAGGGTCCTAAGGAATCCCATATGTCTTTTCATAAAGTAGAGAATTACTATATGTGAAGGCTGTCTGCACGTATATGTGAACTGCACCTACTGGTTTCAGGTATCTCAGACAGATAGTTCAGGGATGATTTCTGCTTTTTACTGTGTTCACCTTCCCCTCCTCCCCTCCCTCCCCCCCCCCCCCCCCCCCCCCCAAAAAAAAAATATCTTAGATGGCTTTTTATGTTGTAAATTCTCTCTTTTCTTGAATAGTAACTGATGGTGACTTTTCTGCTGTCTGTTATTTTTTTTTTCTTTACCAGTTAATGGATTTTTTCCTCATATGGAAGTTTCCTGATAAAGCTTCTGATTGCCTTTAATGGTCTGTGGAACTCCTATTCTTAGTTTGTTGCTGTGAGATAGTTTGTACTTACAATGAGCTCTGTATTTTTCATTTATTTCTTTTTCACTTATTAAAGGTAACTTCTGTCAAATATGAGAATCGTTTACATGACTTGTAGAGACTCCTAACAAGAGGCATTTTTTCCTTGGGCTTTATGTCGTTCACAAGTTCTCCTGCAAAAATGTCAGCTGCTTCTATAATACCTTGAGCATAATATTGTCAGTATTGGCTCTTAAGCTTTGTGAAAGTAAATGTTTACTATTTGTCTCTAATGCACTTTTATTGGGAAGCATGACTAGGAAATTGCATGCAATAGCCTGTTCGTATGCCTCAAGGAGCTAGTAATAAAAAAAGGCCTTTCTTTGACCTAATCTCCAGGGCATCAGTAAGATGCACTGCACCACGCGCAGTCTCATTGTATAGCATTGCATTTGGCATTCTGTTTCCCTGGAAACCTTACTCTGCATAGCAGAAGGCATCACTTCTTCCTTCCCTATTCTGCGTATCCACATCTGCAAATATTCTAGGGTTTTGTGAAGTATTTCCCTGCCTGCCTCTAATGTTTCTCAGATTCTCTCTTGGGAAGCTGTATACCACTTTAATTGCTTAGATATCTCACTTCAGACCTGTGTAGTCTACAAAATACATTGGGTCACAGTTTCTGCTCACTATGGGGAGGGCGGTTTTAAAAGTTAAGGAAATCGACAAGAATAGAAGTCTGAGAAGATCTCCTAAAAATGCAGATGTGGTAGTGATTGTATCTGATTGCTGAATTGAAGGAGGAAAAAAAAAAAAGAAAAAGGAAGGAAGATACATGTAATAAGACAGACTGTTGTCACTGGGAACAAACTTCCAAACTTGTTAACCAAGGGTTAAAATTTGCTGGCATACATAAAATGGTAACTGTCACTCTGTGCTCAGTCATCTCAGGTGACAACCAGAACAACTTGTGCTTTTGCAAATAGGTAGAAATTATTATTAAATATTATTTAAGAAATCAAGGAAACATGTCTGTTTGTTTTACTCATAAGGCTGTAGCTTGTCACTTAGGACAAATATTTTGATTGGGTGCAGACAGCTGTGCCAGTTGGTGCCAAAAGCTGAACCTCTAAATGGAAGAATGAGGCTGGTTAAGTTCAAAGACAATTGAAATAAATAGGGAAGAATTGAAGATATGTTCATATTAAGGTTTAAAGGTTAGGTTAGTCTCTCTGTGATATCACTATCTTAGATGAATTTGGTCTACTGTTTATTTGCAGCGTGATCATGAGCCCAGTATTTCTACAGAGTTTGTAGTGGTGAGTAATCTGATTTCACTGAGTTGTCCAGAAGAACAGATGGAGAGCCAAGCACAGAGCCTCGGATGTGCAGTTCTCGTTCCTTATTCAGCAGTTCCTTCAGTTGTGCTTTGTTTGCTCATTGACTCTGATTTATGAATCTGGGATTTGCTTCAAGACATTTGATTATGATAAAGGGCTTTTGAGTACTACAATTGGAAACTTAATCTGCAGCATTCCAGAAGGATATACCCATGACAAATGCAAGCAAGAAGTCCGTGGGCTTTATTATACGTTGATGTACTATTTATCATCAAAATTGAAGGAAAGGTTTAATGGCATTTGTAAAATATGATTATTTAAAACTGTATTTATTGCTTCTAGTCTTTTCTCCCTGTGCTTTCTTTTTATTTTTTTTCCTTCTCATAAGTACACATATTCATTGCAGCCTGTTCATACAGACTTGCCTTTATTGTCTAAGAACTTTCTTTAACCTGACTTGCATTTCCAGGAAACCTAGCTCTCTTAAACTCCTTTGGCAACGTGCTTGTGCTTTTAGAAGAAACCTGCAGTTTTTATCTTAATGAAAAGAAGAAAGATGTTCTAAGCATTAAATGTGCAGCCTCCATGTCTAGTCCTTATCCCAAGACATTTCCTTTTTGCCACAGTAAATCTTATTTTTTCAAGTCAAATGAAAGTCTTGTTTTTTTGGTTTGGTTTTGTTTTTGGTTTTTCTCTACAGATAATGGATTTTTTTTTTTCCCCACAGATTGTTATAAATCACTTTCTGACAAGAGTTTAATTTTCTGTAAGACAAAAACCTGTTCTTCTGCCCATGGGTGTTATTCGGTTTTTTTGCAGAATGTATGGCCAAGACTGCTTGTGCATCAGCTCTGCATTGTGCAGCACAAATTTTGGTATTCATCCTCACCTCTCAGAAGTTTTTTGCCCTCTTAGGAGGATTTGATTGATGAAAGGCAGTTTGTGTAAAGAAAACTGCATTATATGTCCTTGTATTTTTGTTGGGCAGGAGTTACCAAGTGATTCATCTTGAATTAAAATGTTCAGTGAGGGCAGGCATTCTTTTTTTGATTTGTGGTGGTTTCTCATTCATTTGTTTTGATGTGGCATTCAGAATGTGATTTGACACTTGGGAAGCAGATATCTCATCCCTGAGGAATGTGCAGTGCCTCTTATGGTGTTAGCAATAGGTTCTCCTTCCCTGACCACAAGCCTGCATTGAGGCTGTATATTTATTTCACTAGGCACATTATAGCCTCCTTGGCAAGTCATTTTAGGCCAAGGATCTCAGGATAGTGTTTTATAAGGAATGTAATTTTGGTGTGAACTGATGCAGTAATGCACAGGGTAATAAATAGATGTAAAAAGCAGTGCATTAGTTCAGGTCCATCTAGGGCCTAAAACACAACTCGTTGCCTTGATTTCTGTGTACCCCAGAGGCTCTCTGACTTTTTGGTAATCCTCTGGAAGCGCCAGGCGCATGGTCTCTGGTCCACTTCTGAGTTGGAATGGAGTGAACTTAAACAAGTGGAAGACACTTTTAGCTTAAATGGGCGGAGAAATAAAGAAACAAAGTTTTTCTGGGAAAATAGAATTAAATAAAAATCTGTAGTTGTCACTGAGATAATTTCCATATGAGAAAAAAATGTCAGCAATGCCAAAGGAGGCTCAGTAGAGAAAGAAGCTGGTAAGATGGTGGAAAAATGGTGGCTGTGCTCTAAATTCAGTATAAGGCTGCTCTGTAAAAAACAGTACAACTTAAGCCTCCAAAGACATTTTTAATTGCATTTTACATATATTGCCATAGGTCTTTGTAAGAGCTTAAACACAAAACACACACAGGCATTTAATTAAGGATTCTTCATTTGGGATTATGCTATATGTTGATGCTATGATACACATAGGCTTCATTTGTGAAGAAATTATTAGCACTATGTAATCCTTTACAAATCAGGTAACAGGAGTATGAAGGATTGTTATTTTTCTTTCAGAGTTCTAAAGCATTCCTGAATGGTGCATCTCGGTTCAGAGTCCAGATGACAACCTTAAATGCCAAGGAAACTAGCAAGTCTCAGGTAAAATGTGATGTGTTATTGTAAAGCAGTATAGTAGAGTTTCTAAACATCACACAGGAAATTTACAGTAGATATATTGTTGGCAAAGGTTGGTCTTTCTTTGTAATGCTGAAATCTACTTTCCATACACAAATGTGACATCAGATAAGGGATCTAAGCGTTATCTTGCGTAAGTACTGCAGGAGAGATTAATAAGATAGCATGGTAACTTATTTGGCCTTAATTTGTGATCTTTGTACAGTTCAGCAGATGTAATGCAGTGCCAGATGTTTTCAAGACAACCCATTTGAAATCCTTTAAATATTTCAGTGGATGTGTCTGTCCCTTCCCTGCAGTCTCACTTGTCTCCTTATGTAAAGTAATAAATGTGTATACTTACAGGTGCGTGCAAGGATACAAAGTTCTAAATATGAGCAGTTACAGGAATAAAAGCATGCAACTGTAATTGCTGGTAATTATCACTGGAAACTGAACTCTGGATGTGCCAGTTTATAGGCAAAAAGGAATTTTATCTTGTGATGAAAATTAACTGAAGAAATTCCATTTGAAATACTGTATTTGTATTCAGTACACTTCACACATGATATCCTGAGAGGATAGCCTTTTGTTTATTTTTTGTTAACACTTCCTTAGGACTTTTACAGGAAAACAGAAACTTCCTGGTCTCTTCAACAGTAATTGGCACTGATGGAAAGGTTTTGTACTCTTTAAGAAAAAGCTCCACCAGTATTTTGGTTGACTCTCTGTAGCTCCTGCAATCAGTGCAGTGTAATCTTTGTTCAGTGGTTTGGAATAAATGTCAGTAAACTCAGTTCAGAGTACCACTGAGCTTACTTAGTGTACCAAGTTTACTCATGTTCATTTTGAGTCACCTAAGAGCAGTCTCCAGCCCAGAAACCATTTGGCAGTATAACTTGACAACCATCTGGAAGATAAAGGGAGAAGATTTAAGAATCTAAGTAGGTGTCTGTAGACAAGTCATGAAGACAGAGCTAAAATATAGTCAGCAAATTAGTACACACAGATTTCTTCTCTAACTATGCAGAGAGTCTGCATAGCAAGTGGGCAGAGAAGAGACACTCTTGCACAACAAACCAGGAAGGCACTTAATGGCAATCCTTTCAATATTCCCCCTTTTTTTTTCCCTACTAGCTGAGTTATGTGTGTATTATAGAGTACTGGCAGGGCAACTGTTTTTGTTGTTGTTGTTTATTTGGCTTTGGGTTTTTGTTTGTTTTTTAGAAGAAGAAAAAATGAGGGTTGGGGGGAATCCCCTTTTTATCACTGCTAATTACAAAAGATAGTCTTGTCTGAGTGAACACCTCTCCTTTTCACAGCAGTTGTGTTATGGTGATACTGAGATGAGGATCACTGTCAGCTTTTCTGCTTGTGCAGGCAGCAGTTGTTCTGCTCCTATGAGCCAGTCCTCCTCCAAGCACACCGGAGTGGCAACCTTGACTGATATATTTTTTTTTTTTTTAATAACTTGTCAACTACTGTAAAAAGCAGACACTTAGTAAATGCAACGATCATGGTATTGGCCACGTGACCTGGATATCTGCATGTGTTTGTTACTGCTGATGAATCACAGAATCACAGAACTGTAGGGGTTGAAAGGGACCTCCAGAGATCATTGAGTCCAACCCCCCTGCCAAAGCAGGTTCCCTACAGCAGGTCGCACAGGTAGGCATCCAGGCAGGTCTTGAACATCTCCAGAGAAGGAGACTCCACCACCTCCCTGGGCAGCCTGTTCCAGTGCTCCGTCACCTCACTGTAAAGAAGTTCTTGCGCACATTTGTGCGGAACTTCCTATGCTGCAGTTTCCAGCCGTTTCCCCTTGTCCTGTCTCCACTCACCACTGAAAAGAGTCCGGCCTCGCCATTCTGCCCCCCACACCTTAGATATTTATAGACCTGGATCAGGTCCCCTCTCAGTCTTCTTTTCTCAAGGCTGAACAGACCCAGTTCACTCAGCCTTTCTTCATAGGAGAGATGCTCCAGGCCCTTCACCATCTTCGTGGCCCTCCGCTGGACTCTTTCCAAGAGATCCCTGTCTTTTTTGTACTGGGGAGCCCAGAACTGGATGCAGTACTCCAGATGAGGTCTTACCAGGGCAGAGTAGAGGGGGAGGATCACCTCCCTTGACCTGCTGGACATGCTCTTTTTAATGCACCCCAGTGCAGATGACAGATTGGTCTCTTAAAAATAGTACAAAACGAAGGGATAATGAATCTTTCTCCAGAGATGAAGAGTGTGTAATCACACTCCGTTACAAACTGACAAGGCTGAACCATAGTATCTCTGCTAAGCACAAATTGATGGTTTTATTAATTATTCAGCTATGTGCAATGCATACATTCCATTTTGTTGGTAAAAGTTTCAAGTCTGAGTTACTAAATAAGTTATTTGGATTTCAGTCACTCTCACTGTCACATTTAACCCTCTGTATTTATGTAAGTTTCCTAGAATAATAGGATTGTTTGACATGGAAGGAGCCTTTAAAGGTCAAAAGTACTGCATATGTAATGACATCTCATTTTCTTTACTAAAATACAGCCAAATTCAAATGAGACTTAATTCTTCAGTAAGGCTTTATTCAAAAGCACAAGAATGGAAAGGAGGAAGACAGTACATAGAATACGTTTATAACTTGTAGATGCATACAGCTTGGTAAGCTTCTCCAAGAGCAGTAAAAGTGAGGGTAGCTAAAACCTGTTCTTTTTCTTACTTGGCAAAGAAGTACTATTAATAACTGCATTTTTTTTTTCAGCTGTGAGATGTAAATTTTCAATTCTACTGTGAGTTCACTGTGGTTGATGGATAAAAATAAGCTGCGCTCATGGCTAGACGGGGGCAGCTTATTCGTGTCAAGTGATAATTCACTCACTAGTATTTTTAGCAGCCAGTGGAACTATTATTAGAATAAAATCCTTCCTAGTGGTAAAAAAGAACTCAGAACTTAGTTCCTAGGCAATATTGGTTAACGTCAGGCTTTTCAAAATTTGTGGATTGCAGTGCTCAAATGAGACAGAGGTGAAAAATCAGTGCTTAACATGAAGAACTCACTGTCCATACCTCACTTGGAAAAATGGGCTGGCCTATAACTTAATCAGTGAACAAGATGTTACAGAATCTGGAAAACAAGCTTGATATTAATACGTAGAAAAGATAATAATTGGTTTTGTACAGAAATGTAGATTTTCAGTTGTAATTAGACCACATTTAAGTAGCGAAATTGGAAATTATTTTTTTCCTTTAGGCCATAGTATGATATGTAAGTTTTTTGCAACTTGAAATAAGCCACTACAGAATGAAAACTTGATTCCATAAGTAAACAAGCAAGCATAAACAATCAGACTTATTTCACTCTGTTTTTCATATACACTGTTTGGTTTCTCTATATCCTCTATATCCAAATCAAGATATTTAAAAAGTTATAACTATCTGTAATAAAATAGATATGTTTGTTTAAGAAATTATTTTGGAATGATTTGCTAATTTGATATGTGTTTTGATACATTGTTCTCTTCTCTTGTGTGTGGTGCCACTGGGGGGAATTGCAGGATGCAGAAATGCAGCATTTGCTTATTGACAGCGAAAATTCCATGACATCACAGAACTGCATTACTATGGGCACTGGGGAAGGCAGACATGGGACATCAGCTATCAGCTTCCTTGGGGCTTTGCGAATACCTGTGAGTATGTGTGCTGTTGTTGCCTGTTCCTGCAGGAATCAGGTTTTGCCTCCATGTTTCCATGAAGTTCTAGATGAAGTGATAGACATCACTAACTTTGCATCACGAGCTTTGATTGGTGACTCTGGTGTACATAGGCTGAAGCAGATTTTGATGCACGAGACAAACATTTAGGCTCCGGTGTTGCTCTTTTTCAGCCTGTAACATGGAAGTTCACTGGTGTCAATTAGAGATATGTGTATTAGGAATGGAAGAGCGTATGCATTTTTCAGAGTCAGATCTTTCTTCCATGGATTATGTTTTATACTTCTCAACATTGTTTTTTAAGGTTTTCATTTTAAAATCTCTTATATGGTTTGTATTGACAAGTTTGAGATAGTCAAAGCATCCAGACAGCTGGTAAAAGAAAGGAAATTTCTTGTAGTTCAGAAACAGTAGGTCTTGATTGTACTGTCAGCTTCAAGTCTGTCAGCTTCAATGCAGTGCAGAAGTAATAAGAGTTATACCTGAACTGATTTAGATCAGGTGTAAAAGGTAGAGAGGGAAGTCCCCAGGACCCAACCACTGTATTCCTGCATCCTCTCACTCTATCAATCTGATTGTCTGTCTCAATTGTTTTTCCCATGGCAAAGTGGAAAAAATATGTAGAAAAATTGCTTCTAAAGTTCTCTGCACCTCCTCAGTATTTTTCCTGCCATACAACTGTTGGTGAAGTAGAGCCAGCTGCTTATATGTGTTCCTTGCAGTACACCATGCTAGGAATTTATAAATGCCTGTCTTTAGCAAGAAGATATCAGTTTGAGGGGAATGAAGGTAAGTCACTTTGACACTTTAGTTACATGTCTGTGCAGAATCACAGAATCACCAAGGTTGGAAAAGACTTAAAGATCACCCAGTCCAACCTATCACCAATATTTCTCACTAAACCATGTCCCTCAACACAACATCCAGTCTTTCCTTGAACACCTCCAGGGTTGGTGACTCCACCACCCCCCTGGGCAGCCCATTCCAGTGCCTGACCACTCTTTCAGAGAAGTATTGTTTCCTAACGTCCAGCCTAAATCTCCCCTGGCGCAGCTTGAAGCCATTCCCTCTGGTCCTATCACCAGTTACATGAGAGAAGAGGCTGACCCCTCACTACAGCTCACTACAACCTCCCTTCAGGTAGTTATAGAGAGCAAGGAACTATACATTTCATATATCCAGCAAGAGAGGAGATTGAATAAATTAGTACTTGAAATAGGCATCTGCCACATCTATGATTTGTTCTTGCTACTTAGTAATTTGAGCTGTGTCATACCGGTTAACTGGCTGTTTTTTAAAGAGTGTGGCAATAAGGGAGAGGTCTTAGAGCCATCGGAAAGATAAATGTAAATAACATAAAAGTATATTCATTTCTCTGGAATACGATTGCACCTTGCATAGAAAGTCTCTAAATTAGGAAAATAAGTGATGCAGCTGTCCAAATAGTATCCGATCCTTCCTGTTTATTTTACTGTTCTCTCTATTCAGTTCAGTGTAATTAAGGAAATGTATATAAGCAGAATACTGTAGTCTGCTCTGACTGTAAGCTTTCTTTTGTCAAGGGAAAAATGTCTTTTGGGAATTCTTGAGAGAAAATGTGTAAAATGCTTCTTAGAAATATTTCTATAATGGTCTTTGAAAGTAGCTAATAACCATTATCAAGATACTGACTTCCTATTTCCTTTGTTTTCTTAGGGAGTCATAGAGTTTTCCCTATGCCTTTTGTTTGCAAAGCTTGTGAGCTATACTTTTCTCTTCTGGCTTCCCCTCTATATCACAAATGTAGGTAAGTATCACAGTAAGGGGAAACAGAATTATGACTATGAAGTGTCTAGAAATATGGGCTTAATAAATAAGAGAGTAAACGTTACTGCTTCTGAAATAGGCTGTCTTTGCTAGAGTAGCAGGAGGGCTGTAAGGCACCAACTGAGATGTTTCTCATTGAATTCAGTATGATGAGAAGACATTAAAAAAAATAAAAAAATAAAAATAAAAAAATAAAAAAAAAAAAAAAAGAAAGTGGATTGTCTTCAACAATTCCAACCTGTAATGCTGTGACTCTTGCAAACCCATTCTTTAAATGTGCTTTGAATTACCAAAGTGCAGAACTACTAAAATGCAGACAGACTTCTTTATCTGTTCACTAGTGCTGTTTTTCACTGAAGAGTGCAGAGGAAGGAGTTCTCCATAGACAGAGAGTTCTTGTGAGTGATGAAGTGACCTTTAAATCCCAGCTAACAAAAATGCATTGTTGGCTGAGTCTAGCAGTAGCAGACAGTGGAGCGAGACAAGTTTAACAACCCATGAAAACACACTCAGCTGGAAATACTATAGCTAACGGCTGTTGTGTGGACTCCCAAGTAACCAGTGCTACCTTGAAAGCAGCTGCCTGGTAATAGAAGATATTTATCAACAGTCCTCCAACCTGTGCTGTAGCAGATTTATTGTTGGTGAGGTTATGGTAGCACCATTGACACCACTGCTTTAGCACATGCTGCTCTTTCAAGTGTATTGCAGCAGCTTTTAAACAATACATACCAAAGGAGGTTAGAAATTTAGCTGCTTTTGAAATGCCGTATTTAACACAATGGAACTTAAGTTGCCAGGCTTCCTGAGAAGCTTCTGGAAATCTGACCTGGTAGTACTTGAGTGACTACATTAGTCTAAATGTAAATATATGCCAACACTGGTCCTTGCTGTCAATAACAGAGAGTGGACTTGAGAAAATCATTTGTCTCTTCATAGTCTACAGAAACTGCACTGCAAGTGCTGGGCTGAGCACGTGTCCAGCCATCTAATGATGAATATTACTTGACATGTGATGGAAGCCCCCAGGATGAGGCTCTGTAAGTGATCCAAGTGTATGCTAATCATTATTTTAGAGCCAAGAGCCTCACTTAGGAGCACTCATTAGATCATAAGACTGTGGCTGTTCACAAATTGGAATATTGTTAAGCCAAATTTTAACAATCAACAGCTCTACTGAGTAGACTTTATAACTGAAGCATTAAAATGTCCTCCCTTGGGTGTAATTGTATTCAAAGGACTGTATTGCTGAGTGACTGATTATGATACCCATCACATGACTGTACTGAGATCTGCTTTTCATAGTCCGGAAATGAAGAAAATGGTTTTGATTATTTTTGTTGCTGTTTTGTTTTTGTTTTGTAATTGTCACCAGAGCACCTTGATGCCAAAAGAGCTGGGGATCTTTCTACACTGTTTGATGTGGGTGGAATCTTTGGTGAGTTTAAACATCAGTATTTCATCTTCAATCAGACCAGTTTAGCAGAAACAGTAGTGTACACAGCTAATGTATATTAGTAGTCTTCTGCCTTATATCGCCTGAAGTAGAGTGGCAGTAAGGTACAAAAAAGAGAGAGATCAGACATTGAAATCCTTGTTAAGCATTTTCACTTGGACAACACTACTGTCTCCCTGATTTGTTCATCCCAGACTGAGCCAAGTACTATGGAATTTTTTAGCTACATTGTGCATAATAGATGTTCTGCTTCTATGGGCTGATCTGCTTCAGACGCTGGAGTACTGGCAACAACCTTGACTGGTTTTGTTTTTTTTTAATAACCTCTTCAACTACTGTAAAAAGCACATTCTCAGGATATGCAGTGATTGTGGTGTAGGCCATGTGACCTGGATATCTCCATGTGTTTGTTACTACTTACGTCAGATTGATTTCTTAAATATAGTACAAAATGAAGGAATGATGCATCAATCCTTCCCCAAAGATCAAGAGTGTGTAAATCACACTCCGTGACAAACTGACAAGGCTGAACCATGGTATTTCTGCTAAGCACAAATTGATATTTTCATTAAATATTCAGCTATGTGTAATGCAGATATTCCATTTTGTTGGTAAAATTCCAAGTCTGAGTGATTATCCTGAGTTGGTATCACTGAGTTACTGCTTTCAGTCACTTTCACTGCCACATTTAACACTCTATTTTAAATAAGCTTCGTAGAATGATAGAATCATTGGAAGGAACCTTTAGAAGTTGTCTGTTTCAACTCTGTGCTACGGGTAGGGACACCGACAGCTACATCAGGTGGCTCAGAGCCCCCTTGAGCATGATCTTGAATGTTCCCAGAGATGAGGCATCCACCACCCGCCTGGGCAACCTGTGCCAGTGTTTCATCACTCTTACTTTAAAAAAAAGCTCAGAGCAATATGTCAGAAATGAGCAGTGTTTTACCTCAGACAGCCCTGGTCAGGTTTGCTGTGGGATTTGTGCAAGAGACGTCCCGTAAGACACTACTTAAGATACATCTTCCATTAATTTTTAAAAATTATTATTATTTTTAATATTAATAGCTGGTAGTTTGCATTGCTACTGTTAAAATAGTTCAAGTTCTGAAATTGTTCCAGTAATTCAGAAGATAAATGGTGCTGCTGCTGGAATAACTAATGTGCCATGAGATAATTTTACAGTGCTAAGCTAGATTTCCCGTGATATTTTTTCTGTTCTTCTGCTTCATGCAGGGGCAGGGTCTCCCATAAATCCTGCATCCTGTCTACCAACTCAGTACAAGTGTTTAGAATGCTGCATGATAGCTTCTAAGATTTTAAGTGCCCGCATGGTTCCTTAGTGTCTTCTACACAGTGTTCCTTGTTGGTGAGATGATAGTAGTGCCACTGACACCACTGTTCTTTCAAATGTATTTCAGAAACTTTAAAAAAAAAATACCAAATGCTCTTGACTGTGAATCTTTGTCACTTTTCCTTGTCAAAATGTTTGTTTTAATGTAGCTGAACTATCCCTGCTGTACACTTGTGTATTTTTTGTGGACGCAACAGTGAATGGCCACATTTTTTTTCATAATGTCTCATATAAAATGAAGTTGGGAAATGATACTGATCATAGGGGTGAGATTATTCCTTTGTAACTTGTGAGGACACCACTGAATGATTGAATATTTACTGCAGTCAGACCATATAGTTCCCAAATAAATAAGCACTATCTCAAAATTTATGTGTACCCTCTCCTATGCACCCTGCAGCGCCCTTATGAAAATTAGCTTTGTATCAGTCTGTTGGAAAACGATACTTGTAGTAGGGGAAGTTTCACTGTGTCAAGAGCTGTGTAGGCCTTGGTAGTTGACTGTAGGAGTATTGAGGTGTGTTGCAGTTACTGTTTCACGCTTGTGCTAAATATTACCTCTGCTTATTACATCCTAGACAGCTGAAGCAAGAGTTAGTGGTACCCTGGGGATACAAACGACTTCTTTCAGCTTCGTCTCATTCCACTGTGAATGCAAGGTTAACAAGGTGCCCTGTGCTATTTCAAACTGGCATTTACATTTAAATTCAAGTATGATGTAGACACTTGGAAGATGGGAAGCTGGGAGGGGAGAGGCAGGAATGTGGAGAATCCGAAAAACTTCCTTTCTTTCTCCCCGCACCAAGTTCTCTGTACATCATTTTGACAGCTCTTTCCCTTGGGCCTTCACACTTGCATCTGCCACATACTCCAGTTAGTACTTCTATGTGTGATCACTGGGACATGCAAGAAGGGAAAACTGAAGAGCATGGAGTGACTGCATGAAGTGAAAAACAAGTATTTCATTTGTCCCAGGATCTAAACCAGCTAATTTCCTCTACAAACGTGACATGGACAGGGCACACTACAGCTGAGTACTGTTGTATGTCAGGAGTTCAGAGACCAGTAACTAGCTGGGATGCAGGCAGAGTGAGAGCATGAGACACTGTTGCAAAGGCATTTTCTGTTCAAAAGCAGCAGAACTATAATTTCTAAGTTTTTTTTCAGTCTCTGTTCCACCCTCATTCCTGCCATCTTGGAAATTCAGTTGGAATAACCAGTGAAACCTTCCGAGTCAAACCTGGCTGAGTTATAGGATATCACCAAGTGCCAAATATCTCATAAGTTCTATAATCTGTGTTGCTGTGTGTAACTGCATTAAAAGTCATATATTGTTTTAATTTGAGTTGAGTTTCATTAAGTGTAACTGATGCCTTTTGTGTAAAACGTACACAGTGTTACATACCTGTCTCTTCTTTCAGGTGGAATTTTGGCAGGCCTGATTTCAGACAGGCTAGAGAAGAGGGCATCGACCTGTGGAATGATGTTATTGCTTGCAGCACCCACAGTAAGAATTTGCCCTTCTTTTACAGCTGTGGCTGGGACTTTTACAGCACTCCTTAGGAAGTTCTGCAACAGTGTCTTCTGAGTTGGACATGGAATTCAGACCAGACTAAAAGTGAAAGAAGTTGAGCATATGAGGAAGTATAGATTTGGACCACCTTTACATAAGCAATCATACCAGTGTAATCCACTGCTTGTTATTTCTTGTGCCTTATATCTTGTGAGGAAAAGCAGAAGTAATAAGCGGAGAGCTAAGTTGGACACTGAAAATCTTGCGTAGTTTATCACTCTTTTAAAATTGATGTGCAGTCCTTAGCCAGAATTTTAGTTGCTCGAAGACCGAAATTACTGTGCTCTAACTGAATACTGGCAGCTGGACATGTCAAGTGCATTTTTTTGATGTATGTTTTGATTCTTTTGTGAATTCTTCTGTGCTGCACTGAAGCTGACAATTTGAGAGTTTAAAGTTGAGTGATCTCGTCACACAGCCCTTTCTTCTGACAAGACACATGAGGAAATAGGAGCATAGCCCTTATCATCTCTCTCATCCGTTCCATCAAGCAACCATCCTGCTGTGATCTAAAAGGGTTATTTTAAACCTCAGATGCCAGAACTATTTTTCACCTGGTGCCTCAGATATTTTTAGTTAACATGGGGGAAGTGGGCATCACTGCAGGTGTTGGTATTATAGCATGTGTGTTTTTTCATTTTTGCAGTTGTACATGTTCAGTACAGTCAGTAAAATGGGCCTTGAGGCTACTGTAGGTGAGTATTTCTAAATTGTTGAATGCCTCTCACTTCACACGAACTTTTCATTTACAATCCTTTGCTCTGCTTAGCTCTTTATTTTCCTTTTTATTTTTTTCCTTGAGAGAAGGAAGTATGGAATGAAACTCCTTAGACTATGCCTTGCTTTTTGTGCAATAAGGAGAAGGAATACAAACTAAATAATTGGTGGTATGAGTTATGGGGATTCTGTTAACAAATCGTTAGTTCGTGTCAATTAATTGTAACTAACTGTTGGTTGAGCTAACAGTGACTTAGGTAGTATCATTGCTCTTTGTTATGAGGTTTTATTTCAGCATAGGCATTATTATACAAATAATGCCTGTGTATTGTATTATGTGTATGTTATATGTATTATGCAAATATCAGAAATGTTTTAAGTCTACTTGTAGTGCTTTTGAAAGCAATTTCACTCATACAGGCTGATTATGTTCATTCTTTCTATTTGTTGTTACAGTGAAGTCTTTCGGGCAACTCATGTTTTCTGTTTTTTGTCCAACTTGCAACAGTGATGCTGCTTATCAGTGGTGCCCTGGTGAATGGCCCTTATGCACTGATCACCACCGCTGTCTCTGCTGACTTGGTGAGTTTGGCTTCCCCTCTGTTTCCACCTTTGCAGCTTTGACCTCCAGAGAGAGCCATTTGACTTCTGAAGGATTATCAGAAGAGGCTGCACTGTCCTAAAGCAAGGTGATAAGGAGGTGCTTAAGCTGTGTTGAGCTCAGACATTGAGATTGTTCGTACATGAGTAAAGAATAGTCTCCTGCCCGTGAGACACTTCTAAATTATTCTTCCATAGTAACAAGATTAAACAAGTCTTGAAGGTGACAGTCCAAAGTGGACATAAAAGTTGCATGCAAGGCCAAGACTGTACAGACTTCTCTCTACCCTCTTTTATACTTTGTATCTTTGAATGAAGGAAAGGGCTATATTTGTGTGAGAGAGAGAAGCTGGAGACTTAATTCTCATCAGTGTAGAAAGCTATGTCTGGTACTTGTCCATGCTACCATTTGAACCTTCAGTTGGATGAGGCCTGTTGGTTATGAATGCTACCTGAGACCAAAGGTACCCTAGTACCTTTCATTGGCTAAGAGTTTGAAGGTTGCTTTCAAAGGCACTGGTTTCTGAAGGTACCAAGTGAGAGTCCAGCTTCACAGTGTACATCTAACGTGGAGAGGTGTAGACTAGATGCTACTGTAGAAACTTTGTCTGAGTTCGACTCAGGATGATTCTAAGCAGTATTTGTCACTTTAGGGTACCCATAAAAGCCTGAAAGGGAATGCAAGAGCCTTGTCCACAGTAACAGCGATCATCGATGGAACAGGATCTGTAGGTAGGCAAGAGCTTGGCTGTGGTAGGTAAAAACAAAAGATTTTTGAGAAACTATGCTCTCTCCAGGTTTTGTCAAGGCTAGGTACAGTTTAGGAATTGAGAGCAAGAGCAAACTTAGTGTTTAGCACCACTAGTGTTCCTATGTTTGAGGGAGGGTGAAGTAAAAAAAAAAAAAAAAAAAAAAAAAAAAAGTAGATGTGATAGGGCTCTTTCTGAGATCAGTGATTGCCTGTGGCTCCTGCACTGGTATGTAGAAGAGAGAATTGAGTGGGATTTGTCTTGATGTGGAATAGGCATATTTTTAGCCAAAGAATGACATTTCTCTAACTTCCAGTCTTCCAGCTTCCCCTATGTTAGGTTCCCTATTGGCTTGCAGCTATATCAGTTACATTTTGAGCTTTCTGGGATGTTTTAGAACATCAGGTAATACTGAGTTAACTAAGTTGAGAAACTGATAATCTGTCTCAGAACAGCTATATTTCAGCATAATAAAACTTGCATTGCATCACTGTGACACTATCAGTACTATATTTTAGGTGCAGCATTGGGGCCTCTCTTGGCTGGTCTCATTTCACCATCTGGTTGGAACAATGTGTTTTACATGCTCATGGTAGCAGATGGCTGTGCCTTGCTGGTAAGTCTAAAAGTACTTGTTGCCTGCTGTCTTTATGCTAAACTGTTTGTCTTAAAATGCGTGTTTTCCTTTTGCAAATGCAGTGCTTTGTTGTCTAAGGAACATCCCATTGTATAGGAGATTTTCAATAAAAGAGCAAAGTAGCTTGTTTTGAAATTTTCATTTAATTGTAATCAGAAGTGCAAATTAGTTTTGATGCACTTCAATTTGTGAACAATTACACATCTGTTAATTGCTGGCTGAGCAGATTACAGCAGGCAAAATTGTAAGTGAACCTTCACATTTAAAGCTAAAAGATGCCCTAGATTCCACTCAGAGAAGAATTACTTCTGTTTTCCTTAAAACTGGTTTACTGGAGCAGTAACAACTGTTTGGCTATGTTGCTGTGTCACCAAAATCACCACGATCATGAAACTGTTGAAAGTTAATACATTACGTTCTCCAGGTGGGCGCTAAAATTGCTGTGCTGGGTTAAACAAAAAATGACTTTCTTGGTTTTGACAGTAATCAGGAGTAGATGTTAGGCAAAAGGAGCGTGACATGCATGGTTACTTGAAACAAAGTATATCCTTTTCTATTTTTTATGTTTTTCTCCTCCTCTCTTGTTTGAGATTCTGTGTGCTGGATAGGAAGATCTGATAAGGTGTCTTTTTTCCTTAACTTGCACTACTTTGCTTTAAAGACCAAAGAAGAGAAGATGAGGTGAGAAGAGGCTTTGAAGTCAGCCTTGCTGTAGCCACCTATAGGTTATGTTTCTGTGTTTGCCACAGACTTCCCTAGCAGGCATTTGTACCAATTTGGTCTGTTCTCATAGAGTGCTGCCAGTCATGTTCTCATGACTGTACTGAGATATCCTGAAGTATCACTTGCTTATGCTGTCCTTTTGAAGTCCTGAATGGAAGTGCTCATGAAAGGGTGGAATGACTGTGAAACACTTCAGAACTGCACCTTCCTCTGTACTGGCTGTGCCCAGACAAAACCCTTTGTCTGCATGGTTATTTCACTCAGCTCTGTACTTCTGCAGAAAGACCAGTTGAGTGCATCACTCTTTTCTCAGACAAGAAAAGCAGGTAGCACTGTTTGGAGTTGGGATGGAAGCTTTCTTTCTAAACTGAAGTTAAGCCCAAAATGTTGAACTATTTTTTTTCTACATGTAAGATGTCAAATGTCTGGAAATTAATTAAATTAGATATACTAATAGTTTAAGTATGTTCCCTCTGCTCTTGTAATACTTTTTTTGGTAACTCCTGCATCCACTGTTATTTGCTGCATAGCGTATAGATGCCTGCATTCAACTTCTATTTCTTCAAAGATACCTGGAGAGGGGTTGGTCTCATGCATGATATTCAGTTCCATCATGATTGGCCACTCATATCTCTGAAATATTAGATCTAACATCTTAAAACACCACTACTTATAGTATTGAAAAAAATTCCTTTTATAACAGTGAGACTGAAGATAAGGAAATCTATAAGAGTGAGGAACCCTAGAACTTCTCATCCTATCTTTAATATATGTGGGAATCCTCAAATTTTGTTTGTAGAATCACTTTCCTGGAGGCTGCCTCAGTTAGTAAGCCTTTTAAAATGCAATTTGGAGGGCCTGATGCCATGTATGCAAGTAAATGTGGCTGACGTTGCTCATCACTGTGTGGTTAAAGTTTTTCACACAAGCTTGTTTTCAGATTAACAGCTAAAATAATTTTAAGCTCCAACATTTCCATTTGCATTTTCTTTTTGAGTCTTGGGTTCCCCCTGCTGGATTCTTTTATGTCTGCTGGGAAAGTAACTGGAAAGCTGTTCTGTTTTTTACACAGAAATTGATCTCACGACTCTGAAAAAGAAATTATTTTTTGTTTCATGTTCAGTGTGAAAACTCATTTTCCAAACATTGATTAAGCATCTGTATTTTTTTTAATGGTTTCAGCATTACAGAGTAATGTTTCAAATAGAGAACTCTGAATAACAGCGTGCAGCTTGCTGTGAAACTTTGTTGGTATATCTGTATGGATAGTAACACAGACGTTGTGTCTCTTTACAGTTCTTACTCCATCTCATTCAGAAGGAACTAAGGTGTAATGCAGATCATACCCTGTAAGTGTTACATACAGCTGTTGCTCTTAAGTAACAACTTAAAAACAGATTACAAAGATATTGCCCCCTAATACCTAAGTGTAGACAAAACATAGAAAGGTTTTCTGTATGTCCATTTCCATTTGTTGTTTTCAGTTTTGCTTCAAAAGAATAATCTTGTCTTAATGTTTTTAATCATGAACTTTCTTCTTTAGGACATCTTGTTTTGAAAAGTGCGTGAAAACCTGATTTCTTTTTGCAAAGCTTCTTAGTTATGGTTTGTTGTTGTTTTTTTTTTCCCCCAAATATGTAATCTCTCTGGTTTTCACCATGGAGTATGCAGGTGGGGAATGAGCAGTCAGGTAGCTTCTTGCTCTGTGTTGCTGGTAGTTTCAAATGTAGCTTTTTCTAAAAAGTCTCCTTAAAGGAAAAAGTGACTGGAATTAGAGTGTTGTGAATTGGGAAAGAAAATCCAGTGAGTTAATGGGGTTACACTTGTCTAAGCAAAATTTTAATTCAGCCATTGGCTGTTTTGCAGCAGTGAAATAGATGAGGAAAAAAAATACATAGCAAAGAATATGGACCCTGCATTTTGGCTGTTTATATCTCACACCTAAACTTTACCTGCCTGGTTGCTGTTCTTTCCCAGGTTTAAGGAACACTGAGTTGAGAGACCAGATTTGGAACAAGGACTGCACAAGTGACCAGAGCTCTTCCCTGAAAGAAACCTTAATGGAATGTGTTATACGTATGTGCTATACATAAGAGGTTCTGTTCGGTGAAGAATTTTGCACGTTTACTGGAAGCAATTTGAGAAATGCAACTGGTAAATCCCTGAAGCTCTTATTTTTGCACATGAATAAGTACCTCAGGATGGCAACTATTCATCAGATGGAGGAACAGGAACTTTGGGAAGCTTTGAGCAGACCGCCTCAACTGAGCCAAAGAGAAATACCAAGTGCCTTTTTTATTTCTTTTGATAGGATGTTTTTAATGAAAATGCTATACTGTGTATTTTCTAAAAACAAGTCAAAAGTGGAGCAGAAGGAGGTTGAAATCATAACAGACAGCCTAGCAGTGAAATGTCCCCTTGTTGGTGAGCAAAGTATCCTGTACGTCATCTTGTGCATCACTGTGACTGAGGGCATCACTTTGTAGAGAATAATACCATCTGGTTATTAATATGCACTGCTGTTAGTATTTTGAAGCTGCTCAGACAATGATAACCTCATCATATTATTAGTTTTTAACTACAGCACAAACTCTAATCCCAAGGATAACACCCAACCTTGTGGTAAGTGATGAAATAGAATTTATAATCGCAGTGTATCGTAGTTAGAAGTTTTCACAAACTATTTGGGTGTGTGCTATTCTACAGTTAGGATTGTGTAAAAATTAGTCCTGAGCATCAAAAAGTAGATTATGAGTCAGAATTTCCAGTGCAGGACTCAAATAATTTTCAGGGCATTGTAGTAAAATGATTGTGGAAATGTCACATCGTTATTGTGCTGCTCCTCTAGGCTGGGTTGAAATGAGAGATTGTTCCTTTTGAGGTGGCAGAGAACTGTATGCTGCCATACCTTTGAATTACTGGATTGAAAAGATGAGCTGCTGTAATGGTCAGTGCCACAGTGATCTCTGTTGGGTACTTGCTTATTTCAGTGGTGTCATTTATATTTGGAAGTCTTTGACAGCTCAAGGCCTTAATAGCCAGAAATCTCTTTCACATGGCTAATTTAAAGTGGCTTTGAATTTCAGATTCAGAGCCAGAATATGTGTCTGTAAGAAAAGGTGGTAGGTTGTAAGAGAACATTTCAGTAACAAGTGTTACCCAGCAAACAGACAATTCAGTGTCTTCTAAACATATCATTTCTTCATCCAGGTATCTCCTTAGGAAAACAGGTGTTTCTGTGATCTTTTTTTTAGAGATGTACAAAGTATAAAGGAATTTTTTTTTGTATGGGGTGTTTCTACTTAGATTGTGAAGGTTAGGTAATTTAAGCTGTGTATTGTTCATAACTATATTTATTAAATCTGTAGGGATGTGTCACATTCTGAACTGTGCTCTAAGTTTTGCAAAACAATGCAGTGATCTTTATACTTGATTAACAAAACAGCACTCTAAAATAGCCCTGCAAAGTGTAAAGAAATATCTCATCAGCTGCTGATATGCTGTTCCATGTGTTGGCACAATCCTTGATTTCCAGGGCAGTTTTGTCATTTTTTAGTCTCTGATGAGTTACTTCCCTGGTTTGGCTCAGCATGTGTTCTCTGCTTAACTTGTTGTGTTCATTTTAAACTGTTTTGCTGAACGGAGGCACACAGAAGATTTTGGCCCCACAGAGGCTCATAGCAGGTGCCAGAATCCTTGCAGGTGAATGCTCTACAGTCTCAGAAGCTGTAGTTCCCTAGCTGAATGGTTAGCTGCACGCCTTTTGTGTAAAGCTGTTGAGGCCAGCGGGAATGCTCAGCCTGCCCTCACAAACACATGCTGCAGTTGGGCCTTAGGCTGCCAGTTAAATGTAGCAGAATTCTGCTACAGATCTGAGGAATGATTTGTGAGGAAAAATAACATTGCAACCCCAAAAGAGCTGCGCTGGCGCGACTTCCAAGACCTGTGTGAGAAGGGAGGGATGGAGGACTTCTCTAGCTGAAGATGCCCATCCTTTCCCCCAGAAGGACTGCAGAGCTGTGTTGCTAGTTTGTCAAAATGATTTATACTCTTAAACTCTGCTGCACTCAGACTTTGAGGGGTTGTTCCCCATGGGCTGTAGTCTTAAGTTAAAATGCTTTCAGTTGTATTGAACAGTTGTACACTGTAAAGATGTGGAAGTGTGGATTTTCTGTTTTACTTGATGGGGCTGCTGCTGTTATTTATTTATTTATTTGAATAGCTTTTGTACCGAAGTGACTTGGACATGTGATTATGACAATATTGGAGGTGCTGGCTGAGTCCTTCCTTCCATTGATCACAGGAGGTAATTGGGACTCTCGCTGCACTGGTGGCTCTTTCCTTGCTTAACGAGCAGTGTTTCAGATCCCTCCAGCAGTGAATGTGTTGGACGATAAGGTGAAGATGCCTGCTCTTTTGTAACAACCCCAGGGGTCCCCAAAAAGTGAGCAAGCTGTTTTGTTAGTACTGGATGTTAATATTCATTAATCTGGAAATGAACAAAACTGACAAAATGTTGTATATAGAAACATGAGTGACTGATAGGTAGAACTCAATTTGAGTAAGACTACAAGGTTTGGATTTTGTGGTTTTTTTTTTTTAATGCTGGTTATTCTCGATTTTTATCTATATAACTTCTGTGTTAAATAAAAACGTGTTCTGCTTTAAAATGTGATATGGTCATTACTTCATCTTTTACATCTCCATGAAGGAATACTTCATTTATTGCTTTGGAGGACAGGCATCTCTGCTGAGACAGCACTTCTGTCTCTTGTGTGGGTAATGGAAAGGATTCATTAGGAGAACAAACTAGAACCTTTTGTTTTGAAAACAATACCCTGTTCAACTCAAACAGGTAATTACTTTTTTTTCATAATGGGATTGTGGGTTATACAACATATTTGTGATCAGCTGTGTTAGATATTCTGCCTTCTCCTTTTTGTCTCATAGGGAAGGAGGACACTCAACTGAGTCAGAGACCAAACCCAGCTCCTACAGCGTAGCTTGAAGGTGCCTTTTTTGTTATCCTCAATTTATATGGAATTTAAACGGAAAAGCTTTTTATCTCTAATCATCTTGAACATCTATGGTCTTTAATCCATTTAGTGCAGTGATATAATATCCATACCCACAGGTATACTGGGATAAAACTGCTTAGAAAGGAAAACAATTCTAGTTGGAAAAAAGTGTCTGGGTCTTGGACAAAATTTATCATCAGAATGTGCCCAAAGTGCTTTTAGGAATAGGCAAATAGTAGCTAGGGCTTTTTTGTATAAGAAGGGAGACTCAGGGGAAGTTTCTGTTCTGCCTGATCTGGAGCAGGAGCCTCCACCAGTGTAGCTGCACCCTTATGAGCCAGCTGTTGGTAGAGATGTGGCATTTGAGGTTTGTCTCATTGTGTATAGGAAGAGTTTTCACAGTGGGAAACTGATAAAATAGCTAGTCACAAAGTGATATTCACAGATCAATTTGAGACTTTATAAATAGCTAGCGAGAAAGGTGTGGTATATTCACAGAGCACTTTAAGATTTCTTTTGCCTTTAAGTTAAACTGCTAGCCTATTCCATGTGCTAAGATGATTCATTTCTTCCCAAATATTCTGCCAGTTACAAAATTCCAAAAGGGATTTTGCCATCCAGTTCTGAAAGTTACTGCATGTGTTCCTTAATAATATCCCTGGAACAGTAATGAGAATCCTTCATCTGTGTTCATGCCACTGTTACACTACCTCAGACTTAGGCAGCGTTTATGCTTGGGAATCCATTCAGTTGCTGCTGCTGGGTTTCTCCAGTGATGGATGTGTGGAGTTGTTTGCATGAAAAGTGCTGCTCTAGGTTATGTAGGCGTAATGGGGTATAAAAGAAATCAGAGTACATTTAGAGCAGTTGGAGGCTGACTGTTCTTCACACAGAATTCAGTTGAGAAAGATTGTTCGCAGTCTGATGAAATTATTAGGCCTTGATTTGGTGATGGTGGTAATCTCTGGTTGGACTGGAATTTTACGGCCTGCATATTATATGGGGGTTTGGATTAGATCATGCAATGATTTCTCCTGGGCTTGAAGTTTCTCTGATAGGCTGTCCTTATTGCTGCATTTTGTGCTCCCAGCAAATCCATTTTGATTTTTTTATATTCTCTGCTAAAGTAACAGTGCCGTAGTTATGGACTGTTGCTCCACTCACAGACTTCTGTGCCTGCAAGTTGACTGCAGGCACGGGGCTCCATTTCTTTTCCTGAGAGCTTTGCACCTCAGTGCTGTGGGGCACTGGTAACCTTGAACTACATTCTCTCTCATGCAATCTTAAAAATGTGACTGCCATCCTTACCCAGGAGTGTACTGGACGGATAAGTGTTGAAGGTCTCCCTCGATGCTGCACTGAACTAGAAGGTTCTGTGCTTGAGTGCAGCATTCACTGCCAATTTTTTAATCCAGTGAGAAATGGAAAATGTTTAAGATCTCTTTCCGTAAGTGGAACTCCCACTGTGACTTCGTGTTGTAAAGGACTGTTTGAGTGTAAGTGGACCTATTCTGTGCCATGTATAAGGGTACATACACGTACATCTGCAGAATATCTTTCTTTGTGGCTGTTGGATAATTATCCAGATGTAAATAAGTCTTTGTTTATTTATTTATTTTCCTGAAGAGCTATCACAGAATCACAGAATGGCCCGGGTTGGAAGGGAACTCAAGGATCATGAATCTCCAACCCCCCCCCCCCATCACATGCAGGGCTACCAGCTTCCACATTTAATGCTAGACCAGGCTGCCCAGGGCCCCATCCAACCTGGCCCTGAACATCTCCAGGGACGGGGCATCCACAACCTCTCTGGGCAGCCTGTGCCAGCTTACCACTCTCATAGTAAAGACATAAATATATCTGCATGTTGCAGTATTTAACGGGGGGAAAAAAAGGGGTAATCAAGTATGCATTAGTGTAAATAGAGATAAAGGATAAGGAAAAAATGACAGTTGCTAGAAATCGGTGAGAAAAGCAAAAAGCTGGCATCAAAAACACTGAATACCTATTGCCTAAGAATAGTTGTTTCCTGTGCTTCTGTTAATAGTAAGCAAACTCCAAACCACACAGATAAAGCATGTTGTGGGTGAAATGTTGCTGTGGGAGCAGGGAACCATATAGTGGTTGGTCATTCTGCATCTCTAGGAATCACTGTGTCCCCACTGCAATTGCAAATTGTGTGCACGGATAGAAGAAGCCAAGGAGAGAACAAGTGAGACATGGAGATTGTGTTCCACTGCCTCCACAGAAGACTGCAGCCAAGAGCTTGTCCAGATGTCATCTGAAAGAGAGCAATGTCCTTTGGCTATGAAATGCTACCTACAGATAGAAAAAAAGAAAATGCAAACACAGAATCTTGGAAGTCCATTTTGGATAAGGTGTGGGCATGTCCCCATGGAGCCCAGCCTGAATTTCTTCCATCATCTTTACGTTGCCGTGGTTATGCGAGCCTTGCTTCAGAAACAAATGTCAAAGAATCCTTCATACTCTGTTATTTGTTTACTTATCAACACACTAGCTGATTTCTTCAGTTCTAATCACGTGCCTATTGTGTCTTTAAAAGAAAATGAATTAAAATGTATGTCTCATTTTTCCTTACCCCCAGAGATCAATTCCTTGCATAAGCCTGGCTCTGAGTTCGTAGGGTTTCTCCCAAGGTTGTGGGGTGCAGATTTCATATTTGTTAGGAAATTGTGTTTTCCTAGAAGGCAGAACCTTAGAAGGGTTATATTGGACAGATGAAGTATGGCAGAGTTGAGGTACAGTTAAGTCGTCCACCTTTTCTATCTTAGTGCTTTAGCAATTGTACCCACAGGCTGCAGTGAACATCTAGTGAATATCTAAAACCTTCAGACATTGTTTCTAGGATGTTATTCTCCTTTTACTTGTGCAACTCAGGAGAAAACAATTGAAGAATCCAACAATTTTATTTATGTCCTTGCCATTTAAGTTTATCTGATACCCAAATCCTTAACAGGTGGCCTGAATTTCTTGGGTTATTCAGAAAGTAACAGCAGCTCATTGAGGTCAGAACTCAAAGCAGCAGCCTGAGTTCATATGCTAAATCAAGAGGGTCACAGCTACATTTGTGTACATATATACATGAGTTGCAGCACAAATAGGGATCAAGCTGAAAGAGAGCTGGACTTCCCAGGGGATATGGAGATTCTGGCTCAAAAAAAAAAAAGATGAAGTGTTCAATAACTACTGAATTTTCATTATTTCGTTTCTGTGATAGGAAGGGTAGTTGGCACGTACTGCACAGAGCAGCCAATAACATCCAGGCTAAACTTATAGAAGTGGGTTTCTTCTGCCTCCTCTGCCAAACACAATGCTGTTATTTCTGCTGCAGGGGACGGCGTATTGTATTTGAGTCTGAGTCATTCAATTTGCTGCAGGCCACGTGAGACTTTAGCTTAATAAGTACAGCAGGTTCTGAAGCTATTATTAAATCACTCCTATCATCTGGTAGGAAACATCTGAACATCGTGTCATTCCGTGACAGAATCTGCGTATTTGGTTTTCCACTGGTACATGGGGCTAATAACCGTGTAATGGAGGGGTACAGCTTAGCTGTCGCTGTTGGGAGTCTTGGTAAAGCTTCTTCCCCTTCTCCTCTGGCTGCAGTTTTCAAGTTATCTGAAAGGAACAAAGCATCTAGCAAGAGAATAGAAGAGCTCTCAAAATCTTATCGTGTGCATGTTCTCTGTCCCCAATAGAAGAAAGTGAAATCAGGGTCCTCTGTGCTGTGGCGATTGCTCCATCGAAGCGTGGGTGCATACATCTTGGTGCCAGCACCCTCTTTTCTCTCTTGGGGGTTAAGGAAGTTTGCCTGTTTGCTTTGCACTGAGGAGAACATATTAGCACAGCTGGTCAGCGTGTCTGCATGCAAAATGTAGTTGCATAAAGCAGTGAAATACAGTGAGAAGCCGCCTGCTTTCCTTGCTCTGGTATTTACGTTGGCAGGTCTCAAAAGTGGGGTCACCAGCACAGGAATGTGAGATGGGGCTGTGTGATCAACGTGATGCCTAAGAATGTGTGCTTTACTGACTGATATCTGTGCTAGAGCTGTTGGACAGTCTGACTTCTCATATGCTCCACTGTCAGGGGACTCTGACCCAGGCTCCAAATTTCAGTAAATAATTACTTGAGGGGAATGAAATCCCTCTCTAGCGAAGCACCTAACAGTGGTGAATCCATTAAACTCCTTGACCACTTGGAGCAAAGCTAACACATCTCATTCTCAGGATGATTTTCCCAGCACTGTCATTTGAAGTAAGACTTCTCAGTAGGACGGTTGATGTAAGCTGGTCAGTAGCAGGGAAAAGAGATCTCCCGCATTTGCCTGCTTGAAATCCGCTAATAGAATAATGCATCTGTCGAATCAATGTCTAAATCTCATTCCCGTGTGTCACCAGAAAGGAAATGTTATTCCTCAGCACAGGCTGATTCCTATACACTGTTTTTTTCAGAATAGCCAGACCCATGAAAGCAGATAAAATGAATGACTAGCAGCCCCAGTATGTTCACCTACACATCCCTTCTGTGTTGTTTCTGCTGTCTCTGTTTTCCAGGCATAGTTGAAATTGCCCATGTAAATGTGTTCTGCTGAGAACAACAACAATAAACAACTCTATGATCAACTGTATCACTACTCTTATTTTTTCTGCCAAAAAAGGATCCAATAAGCACTCCAGCTCTGCATGATTTTCTAGCAATTTTCTTATTCTGTGACATCAGGCTGTTTTCAAGCAAGTTTGCCCCCAAAATTCTCTCATGAACGTTCAGTTCTCTGAGAATCAAATTCTAGGTCTGTTTGGAGTGTGCAGCCTTTTCTGCCTCTGCCCTTCAGGTATTTCAGCTTCCTCCAGCAGGTGATGCCTTCTGTGGGGAGGCGCTGGATAGCTGTGGCTGGGCATGGATGCCAGAGGCAGAAAGTTTTCACATAGCGATCCATGGTGATGGGTTTTGTGTCTCTGGAGGGCTCAGCTGAGCTTACATTCAACAACAGTTACAGCATGAAATGAGCCAGTTGCTGAAGCTGGCCAACTCTCGAGTAACTATGCCAAATGAAGCACAGCGCAGATGCACACAGAGAGCTGTGAGAAGAGTGGGAAGTTCTGTTGAGGTGGTAGTGGAATTTCCTAACCTTGTAAGAGGTTCAGATGTCCTCATGGACGTCTCAATGAAAACTGCTCTGAATAATGCTCAAAAATGCAGGAACAGCTAGAAATAGGTGGCTGTTCTGCATGTTGCAGTATGATACTACAGCAGGCTATCGAATCACAGAATATCCTGTGTTGGAAGGGATCCATAAGGATCTTTGATTCATAAGGATCTCCTGGCTCCACACAAACACCCAAAATCAAACCCTAGCTCTGAGAGCACTGTCCAGATGCTTCTTGAGCTCCATCACCAGGGAGCGTGCCCACAGCCCTGTGGTGCAGACCTTTTCCCTGACCCCTAGCTGCCCTCCCCTGACGCAGCTCCATGCCGTTCCCTCGGGCCTCGTTGCTAGCACCAGAGGGCAGCAGTGCTGGGCCTGGTGCCCCCTAGGCGCAGTTGTCCCTTTGGCTCCAGGGCACACTGTTGGCTCAGGTACAGCTTGCCATCAGCCAGAACCCCCAGGTTCCTTTCCCTGGGACTGCTCTACAGCCTCTAGCCCCCAGTCAGTACATATGTGTAGGGTTGCCCTTGATCCTAGGTGCAGCACTTACTCTTGTTGAGCTGTGTGTGACTGATGATTTCCCAGCCCTCCAGTTTGTTCAGGTCTCTGCAAGGCCTCTTTCAATGGAGTCAACAGCTCCTCCTGCAGATTTACTTAGCACACCTTCAAGATTTTTATCCAGATCATTGATGAACGTGTTGAAGAGAACTGGCCCTAAAATGGAGTCCTGTGGAGCCCCACTAGTGTCTGACTGCCAGCTTGGTGTAGCCCCATTGAACATAACCCTTTGAGCCTGACCCATCAGCTCACCCATCGCATTATGTTTCTGTCCAGAAGAATACTTTGAGAAACAATATCGAGAGCTCTGCTTAAATACCAAAAGATTACATCAACTGATTTCCATTGTTCAGGTAGGTGAGTAACCCTGTCGTAAAAGGAAATTAAGTTCATTAAACAGGACTTTCCCCTTGTGAACCTGTGTTGGCTATGACTAATGGCTGCATTGTCTTTCAAGTGTTTTTCAATAACTCCCGGAATAATCTTCTCCATAATTTTACCAGGCACTGAAGGGGGACTGACAGGCCTATTATAATATCCAGGGTTTTCTTTCTTACACTTCTTGAAAAATGGGACAACTTGTGCTGGATGACTGTAGCAATGGTTAATTTATGGTAACCGGCCCACATCTCACCCAGCCATGTGAGACACCCAGGTGCACCTCTACACAGCAGTGTTCAAGCAAACCAAGCTGGTTTCTGAGAAGCAGCTCTTTAGACACAGGCACGCTTTGCCAAATGCAGCTCCAATCTTGGTTGCTTGCTCCAAGAACATGATGGTTTTGGGTTGGAGGAGGGGAGGGGATGTATAGAAGATAAATAAAAGCAGACCAAATGCACCACTTTATTAAGTGACACGTTGCCTTTGGCTTTTCCCCTAGCAAATGCGAAGGATAAATTCTCATAGGCTCCAAAGCAAGCAAGACTTGGCTTCTCTGCAGAAATCATATAAGTAATTCTGTCTCTGTAGCTTTTCTTCTGCTCATTCCTTGGGCAGAGAGATGAAGGAGAGCAGGGTTGTACTGCTGGCAGGAGAGGCAAATGGGAAACAGCGTGGAAAATGAGCCCCTGAGATGAAATGGGACAGAGGAAAGAGCATGGAGCACTCTTGGCCATGGTGAAGGTACAGGGTAGGTAGCAGGGAGCACTGATCAGGGGACACAGTGAGGGAATGAGCAGCAAGAGAAAGTGCAAAAAGCAGAAGTGCAAGTAGAAGGAGTGGAGCTGAAAAGCAGAGCCAGCCACAACTTTGTTCACTTCTTAATGGAGGGCTGCTGGGCTTCTGTTTTTTTCTGTATGCCCAGAAAGTTTCTTCTCATTTTCTTGTCAGAAAACTTATTTACTGCCTGTGAGAGGTTCATGCCTCTCTTTTGAGACAGTGACTGACAGCCAACAGGGCATTTTCATCAAACACTTGGGCAGAGGGAGAGAATCAGAGAGGAAGAAACCTTCCCATTCAATGTCCAGATTGTGTGGAAGTGGCTGAAGATGAAAGGATAAGAATTTAAAAACAAAGATTAAACAATCCAAAGTGAATTCAGTGAAAAACACTCAAAGGAGAAGGATAAAGAGAGGAGGGAAAGGAGAGAGAGTGAAAAAGTAGGACAGAACCATGTCTGTGTTGCAGAAGATCCAGCCACTAATGAATCCTCTCTGGGAGAAGTTTCCCAATAAAAGCCAGCAGCTCCGAGCTGTTAGGGATGGCAGTAGACTGCTGATGATCCCTGAGCTGCTCTCCTGGCAGCGTACCAATAACCAGTGCCCCTGTGCAGAAAAGGGAAAGTAGCTCTTGTTGCTCAGTGGTAACCCTTGGCAAAACCCGATTTCCCTCACGTGGCTCCTGATCAGTCCAGGGTTGTGCAATTTGTAGTGCCCATGGTCTGTTTCTAGGGACACTGGCCACACAGTTGTGAAAAGACAGAGTGACTGTTGCCTTGGCCTCTGAGCCCCAGCCTGAGCAGGGCTGCCCCTCCAACAAGAATGGTGCTGCTAAGGGAGCCTTGTCACTCTGACACAGTTGAGGAAGCTGTGTTTATGGCACACATGTCAGGACCTCAGGACATCTATTTACTGTTACACAAGAGTATTGGTAGCGCACAAGCCTGGAGGTGAAAAGCAGCAATGAGCTCTGATGACTCCAAGAGGCAGGACTGGCGATGGAGAGGCTGACCACTGCCTGCCTCAGGAGGGTGCAGAAGGCACACTCAAACCCTGCATGTGGTCATCAACCTAGGATTAACCCAGGAGACAGGAGGAGGGCTTGGAAGGTGGTGTCCCTTGTCCCCAGTGTCACTGCAACTGATCCTGAAACTAAAACCTGAATATAGTCTCCATGGTTCTTGGCTGCTGGACAGATGGCCTTGGACATCCTGCCCTTGTGCCTGGAGGCTGGATGGGCTCCTTGGATACCACGCATACTAAGTCCTTGTCTGTGCACAATATAGGAAGGGAAACACTGCCTTGAGCTGTTTTCCCTTACCTCTTGTGATATCTTGAACTTCAGCATTCACATCTCAACACAAATGTTGCTGGTCTTGGGGCTTTCCTGGGACCATCTGTACCAGCAGGGGCTCAGGAAGAGGAGGGAGTGTGGGATGAGACACAGCGCTGTGGTGCAAACCAAGGAGGAAGCTGCGTGGGATAGAACCAAATGAAATAGGGTGAAAGGATGGTGAAATGCACTGACCAAAATACAACTGTTTTTGTGTGAGGCCTCCCATTCACTCCATAAAATGCTTCCATTTCATTTTCTATAATACGTCAGTGCTGCCCTTTCTCCTGACCATACCATCAATTGTATGCTATTTACTGTTTTCCTCATGAACCAGAGCCTTATTATGGCGTGAAAATCCCAGTTCAATTTTGTTCCTTGGTGAACATCTCTGGCTTTCAAACTTGTAGAGGAAAGCTCACGTACATGACCTGGGTGAACAAGCAAATCCAAAAAAACAGAGACGAGTAAAAAGAAAGATCAGAAATGTGTTATTTGAAAGTAGATACTAATGATTTCTTATCTAATCTTCTGTCTTGCTTTGGTCATGACCTGTAGCTTTCAGAAATGTTGACGATGCTAATGGAGGGATGTATAATAGGTGATTGTCTAGGTAACGCTCCCATGGAACGGCGTCACTGAACTCAATCTAGTTTCAGAAGCTGCAAAAGTGTTTAAAATGTCCTTATTTCATACAGCTTTCAGCTTTCTGCTATAGCAGGTCAGAAAACTTTCAGCGCTGCCTGGGCCCACGAAGTCTTTGTTATTTTTTTCACACTGAATCTGTGGCTCTGTTCTGGCCTCCCACACTAAAAGATAAGACATTTAATCTCTTGTATGGAGAAAATACAATGGACTTCTGCCCATTAGAGGAAACTGCACTGAAAGCTCTATGCAAAAAGAAAAAAAGTATGAAAAAATATGTGGGAAAGTGTTATGTATGTATCTGATGTATATTTTAAAAATCGCATTGAAATAGAGTGTTTACTGCAAAGAGTTGTTCAAAGTCCCTTAAAACTGACTCACCAAAGGTTTACATGGCTGTGCCTCTCATGGAATCATGGAATCGCAGGGGTTGGAAGAGGCCTCAAGAGATCATTGAGTCCAATCCCTCTGCTAAAGCTGGTAGCCTACAATAGGTAGCACAGGTAGGCATCCAGGCATTTTTCATGGGATGCTTGTGTGCCACAGCTGAGGAACCATCTCTCACCCAGTGCCCTCAGTTTGCCAACACATCCAGCCTGCTGAGCAGCTCCCTCCCCCCCCTCTCCCCCCCCCACCCCGTGCAGTGCAGCGTTTCCCAGCCATCATATCCCTTCTTGTACAGGTGGATGCTTGTCCTCTCTCTGCCCATGTCAGCTCTTTCACCTAGAAGCATGCAGACCTTCTTTCCCCAGGCCCCATCCCATGCATGCACGAGACTGGTGCCAATGTCAGTAGCCTTTTGTTAATCCTGGGGTTGTCACAAAACTTCAGGATATATGAGTGTTGATATGTGCTGAGTGTTGAGCAGCACTGAGCTTTCAGATGGCAGTAACCCAGAATATGCATCTGAGGATACTTTACTTTCCCATGCTGTGTAAAACCCCAGGCAGTTTTCATCCAGTATAGCCATGGGTTGCTTACCTCCTGTTTGGGAGCACAAATTGTGATCCCCCATTCAGACTTTCTTGCCAAGAACATGAGCCAACCTTGTCCAGTAGAGGGAATTTACTTTTCCACTTCTTGGCTCTCAGCCCTCTAAATGATGTAACAAGTGACTCCAGACACAGTTAATTTCATTTACATTTTCCCCATCAGCCATTGAAGGTTCCAGTCGGATCTGCTGATTTCTTCCACAACCTTATAAAAACACAGATTTTATAGCTGGGCTTTCCCAGAAGCTCTGCATCAGGGCTCCAGTATGCTGGATGAATCTGCCATTAGTGTTTGGCTACGGTTTGTGCTTGCGTGTATGCATCTCATCCTTCACACAGTATACAGCTGGGTCAAAAGCGAGATTGCAAGGCACTTGGGGACTCTTGAATCTATGAAAATACTTCAAATGAAGGTCTTGGAACAGAGGACTGGATTACGAAGATGAGACTGGGAAATGAACAGGGGGAAGTGGAAAGCAGAGAGCTTTCATGAAGTGAAAGAATCACCCATGGCCTGGGACTGCTCTTAATACAACCACAGATAACTTGGGGTTGGAAGAGCCTCTGGGTCCATCTGGGCCAACCCCAGCTCCAGCAGGGACACCCAGAGCAGGTTGCCCAGGCCCACATCCAGTTGGGTTTTGAAGGTCTCTGAGGAGGAGACCCCACAGCCTCTGGGCAGTTTGAGCCAGGACTCCATCACCTGCACAGTGAGTAATTGTTTCTAAATGTTTAGATAGCCTCCTATGTTCCAGTTTGTGCCCATGGCCTCTTGTCTTTCCCAGACCAGTACTTCACATGTGGACAAGTGTGTATCTTTCCCATGATTTGAAGTGTCATATGAAAGTTTCAAGCCAATGAGGTGCTGGCACAGGTTGCCCAGAGAGGTGGTGGATGCTCCATTCCTGGAGACACTCAGGGTCAGGTTGGATGGGGCTCTGAGCAACGTGGTGTAGCTGTAGGTGTCCCTGTCACTGCAGGCAAGTTGGACCACATGATCCTTAAGAGTCCATTCCAATCCAGGTGATTCTATCATTTTATTCTATAATTGTAAAAGCAAAAACCATTGGTACCAGAATTTTAACAATGATTGTTAACATAGTAAAGAGCGCATTATCGCTGTGGTGGCCAGCATTGTTGTATTAAAGTGAAAAAAGCTGCCCATTAGAGTGTGTATTTCACACCCTGGACTCCAGACCAGACTTGTCAAAAAATGCTGCAGTTGCCTGTCAGCCCATGTCTCTGGGCTTTGATGAGGAAAGTGGGCTATGTGCGTGATCACGGCTGCTGAGATGACCAAGAAATGGAACTGGAGCTGAGAGCAAGGTGAGGAACTGAACTGCTACATGGTGAGGGCTCAAATTCAGGATTTCGAGGTCCAGATAGAAAGATTATATGAAAGTCTCAGTCTCAGTGTTAGCAATCTGTAATTAGCATCAAATACGATCATTTCCAGACCTGGACCTGTAGAAACCTGACAGCATATGAAAGAAATGTGCGAGTAAAAGAAGTGAGTAAAAATTTCCATACCCAGAAAGTCCTACACTTTCCATAGGCATACGGAAAAGAGTTAAAGCTGAACTGAAGAAGCTTCTGCCATAGACATGATGGAGGAGCTCGTACTGCTGTAACCAGCAGTTCAGTCATTAGCAGCCCTGACTCATGGTGGCAAAAAAATATCCCAAGAGAAGCAAAACAGAAAAAAAACAGGAAAGGAGAGAGTGGCTGATAAAACATCCAATGGAACAGCCAATGGGATAATCAGTGACGTAGTTTGTGGGATTTTTAATGGGATATCTGATAGAATGACCAACAGGATAGCCAGTGGGATAGCAAGTGGGATAACTGATGGGATAGCCATTGGGATAGCCAATGGGATTCTCAACAGCCCTACAGGGCTCTTTCTCGAAAGCTTCAGAAAAAAAATGGTGATGGCCCCAGAAAAAGCAACTCAGCCACACTGTGCTCACAGCCTGTGCCATGCAAAGGCAGAGGAGAGGCTGTCTCCAAGTCCTCTCCCCTCTGCGACCCAGCATTATCACTGCTGATCTTCCAGCTGCCAGTGAGCATGGGCACAGCAGAATGGTGTGGACACACAGCACTTGGTGTCCTCTCAGAGGGTTGGCCATCATGTGCTTTGCTCCCCTCTGGCTTTTAGGCTACACCTTGGATGTGCTTCCCAGGGTGCTTTGCACTCCCCCATTCCTTCATGAGAGAGTACGGGCTTTGTGTCTCCTTTGTGCTTTTGGAACTTACAACTCTATGGCCACAGCTTCCCCTTTCCATCTTTCTCTTTCCATCTAACAATGACAGGAGGGATGTGGAAATCAAACTGCATGGTTTTGGTGGAGGCAGCCCCAGCGGATGGTTAAGGGTACATCCAGCCTGCTTGCAGCCTGCAAGGAGCTCACTGAAAGTGTCAGCACTAATTAGCAATTATGGTCTTGTTTCAACACACAAATGAATGACACCTCTCAGCATTCTGATGGAGGAGGTCTCCCCCCCATCAGTAAGTGCCATTCGGCTTGGCATGTGTCACGGGAATGCCAAAAAGGACTGTTGCCATGGGAATGGACGCATCTGGAGCCGCTTCCCCCCTCCTGCCCACGGCAGCTGGATGCGGAGGGGAGCACCACGGGAAGGAGGTGGCGGGGAGACGGGCACAAACAACGCGTGCACGTTAGAGGAGGGACCTTCCCAGAATGAGAGTGCCGTGGGACACAGCGGAGCGGGGACACCGAGCTGCCAGGCAGCGGTGGCTCAGCCTGGTGGGATAAGCCTTGTTTTCTGCTCTGGCGGGAAGCCCAGTAAAAGCCCAACAGTAGCAAGATGGGATCTGCCTCCTCAACTTACCGGCCCAAGTGTATTTATTTGGATATTGATGGAAGAATTCAAAAGGTACTTTCGCTGTTTTTCGCAGAGCGGCGTCTCCGGACGCAGCGGTGGTGCAGGCGGTGTGTGCGCCGCTCGCCCTGTTCCTGCACGGAGAGTCGGACGCGTGATGCATTCAGCCTCTGCTGAAAGGGAGGGGGGTCTGGAGAGGATTCTGATTTTTATTTAAAGGGGAAGGGGCACCCTGCAGCCCGTGAACACCCGGTGCGGCTGGCAGGATCTTGGCAGAGGTGCGGGACCCCTCTCCGAGGGCAGCCTCCCGATAGTTTGCAAAGTTTTGCCTGTGGAGAAATGCTGGAGGGCACGGAGATGTGTGGGACTGCCTACCCGGGGGTTGAGTTTTCCTAGGGAGAAGTTACAGGGCAGGCAGGTGCCGGGTGATGCCTTGCGGTAACGGTGTGGGGGCACCCGCCGCACTTGCGAAGCCGTTCGTCGATATCGGTAGATGTTAATAGGATCTTGAGCTCCCGTTCCCCACCTGGCTTAGCGAAAGGTCACGGCACAGGGGAAGTTGTGGGGGAAGTGTGTTCTGGCTGAAGGAGAGAGCTCACGCCATTCAGCAGAGAGCCCACAGCTTTTCGACAGAAAAATGCTTTGGCATTCCTGTAAGTCCGTCCTCTTCTTCTTTCTGTTGGCTGTTCCTTGGCCACAAAGCAAATGCCTTTCATGCAACAAAGCAAAAGCTACCAAGAGGCTCATGAGCAACTCAGCTCTGACTTGCAGAATCCCAGTCTTGATCCCTGGTGCTCCTGCTTGGAGTTCCTTTCACACGTCTGTGCTGTTTGTTGCTCCTTTAAAAAGAAAAAACAGCAAAGATGCCCTTCCCCATCCCTTCTCTCTCCTGTATCAGGCAATGGCAGAGCTAGCAGCCCCTGCAGTCCCCTTTCACTGCCTGGGGGACCCCCTCAGCCTCATTGCACGGAACCACCATCGGAAAGAGGGCCCTGAGGAGGCTGGTGCTGTGAGAGTGCCTTCCAGAGGTGTCAGTCAATCACATTGGCTGTCATTTCCACTGGGGTGAGTTTATAAACAAGAGTGTTTCTCAGAGCCTTTCTCTGGAGAGTACTTTTGTCACTGAAAACACAGGAGAGACCAAAGCACATGGGCAAGCAAATGCAAACCCAGCCAGTGTTAAGCATTATTTTTTTTCTGGCCTGATAAACATTGTCTCTTTCTTTTGTCAGATGTGAAATTCCATCTGTGCAGTGTTTGGAAGGATTCCTGCTGTAAACATACTGCTTAAATGGGGTTCACCCAGGGGTAAGCAGGGCATAGCGCTGATCCTCATGCCTCCTCAGTAACAACATCAGCTAGGACAAAAAGCAGACCTTAATCTTCTGAGGAATGCGGTATTGGAGACTTCTAAAGGGAACTCATTAAATCAATGCTGAGCCGGTAATGAGGTATGAGCTTCATTAGAGCAGGGCTTGCTGAGTTTGAAAGGGCTCAGCTCCAACTCGCAGCTGGCTTGCTGGGTCTGGCAGAACCCTGTAAAAGGGCTGCCCGTACTACAGGAGTGTGGCAGCCATTATTACGAGTGAATTTCGTGTTTCCACCACATCGTGTGTCCTCAGGTCACACTGCTGACTTTAGAGGTCGTTGTTTGCCCTCTGCACTGGAGGTAAGGAAGCGATGCCCCAGGCTCAAAGGGTGTCCACTACCCCTGGGAGCCTACAGTTTGCAGATGAGCACTGGGAAATGCTCTGCAGCAAGCACTGAGCTGAGCTAAGTAGGTTTGTGTGTCATCAGGTCCAGAGAGGCACAGTGGGGAGGGCAAAGGGATGTGGTTTAGTGCTTTGCTGCAATGGTCAGAGCTGGAGGAGAGTTTGGTAGCGCTGAATAGATGCAATCCATGAGACAAACAGGGCAGGATTTTTTAATGTCAGAGCCTACAACACAAGGGGTGACTTCTGCATCCACCAGGAGAGGGCTTCTGGATGTGGCTCTGGGCAACCTGGTCTGCTGGTTGGCAATCCTGCACATAGCAGGGGGGTTGAAACTAGATGATCATTGTGGTTCTTTTCAACCCAGGCCATTCTATGATTCTATGATTCAGGATGATGGTGGCTATGTCCTGGCCAAGGGATGTGGGATGGGCCCTGTGGTGGAGGCAGAACAGAGAACTGTCAGGCCGCTTAGGAGGGAGATCAAAGGCTTTGCAGTGCTACAGAGAAGGTGCCCTGCACAGGACAGCTTCAAAGAGGCCATTTGTTCTCAGGGCTGAATCAAAAATGGGGTTGCAGTGTAATTCATCAGTATCTCACCAGTGCCTACGCAACGTGGATGCACACCTGGGGGAATCAGCACTACAGGATTTATCTGTTTCTAAAGGATACTCTTTCCCAGAGATATTACAAAAGTTCCTAAGCCACTTCCCTGGTCACTCACATTCCTCTGTGCTGTGCATGCACATCTCAAAGAAACACATCCATGTCCCCCTCATGATAGCCAGGCCTACTCCAGCCAGGAAGACAGCAGAGTGAGGAATGGTGCCCATGTTTCATGGAAGATAAGGAGATCTCACAGCACCGTGGCAAAGATTTCTCCTCAATCCCGGAGTGCCACTGGATGGGGTTGAGCAGCCAACCCCCAGCCTACTAGCTGAGAAGCCTGAAAAACTCACAAGCCACCAGCTGTGGCTCTGCAGTCTTATTTTCCTTCACATCATTAACCCTTTGGCTGCTTTTAAAAGAAAAGTTCCTATTGACTGTTTTGTATTAGAAGTCTATTAGCATGAAGATCACACCCATACACACACATATATATATTTCTTCTTTTCCACGCAGAAACTACTGGGGAGTACTTGGTTTTGAGCATTGAGATTACAGGGGTGAGAGCAGAGCCAGCCAATGGCCACATTCCCAGGTGGGTGGCTTCATGGCTCTCATTTCCAAATGTCAAAGGGTGGTGGCTTTACTCGCCTGGTTGTGAGGAGTTGCTCTGAGAAAATGCTTGACTTGAGAGGATTTCTGTTTCCAATGCCTTAATCAACATCATATTTGAAACGAGGATGGAAAGTCAAATGGGTACAGAGCCTGAATGAACTGGAAAAATGAGGACCGCCGACTTTGTCAGAGCTAAGGAAATCACTCTGGTATTTCTTCCCCTTCACAAAGCAAGTAAAGAATTTTGGAGCCATTTTACTGGCTTACTGAGTCATTCTGGATGCCGGGCAGAGTAATTAGCTCTCTCCTCCTCAGAAAAATGTACTTTTCCCTGTGTCTACCATGCGAATCCGTTGAGCAGCACACGCACATATCCACAGCTCTTGCTCCTCTTGGCCTGAGACACACAAAGAGGGGAACAAAGCGAAGATTGAGTTTTGGGTTGCGGTAGTTGCATTGAAATGTCAGCGCATGGGAATAGTTTCTGTCATGTGAGCTTTGCTTTTTAATTAGAGCAACAGCCACTATGGTATAAATGCCTAGACTCCAGCAAACCCAACAGATTTTTTCAAAGCTTGCTGCACTATTTTTAACACACCAAACTGAATTCAGATTAAAAACAAAACGCAGCAGAAAAATACTGGCTTGATGATCAGTTCAAGGCCATTAAATATCTTTGTATCCCTAATTGCTGCAAGACAGTCCCCGTGATTCTCTTGGCAAGTCATTCACAGGTTCCTCCAATGCCAAAACCCTTTGTAGCCTCTTCAGTGAGGCTTCAGTATGTACTTGTGGGACCAAGGCCATTTTCCTATGACTGGCAGGTCTCTGTGGGCAATGGAGGCTGTGAGGTAGTGCATCCAGAGCCTGGCCAGCACTCTTGACCAATGCTGGCTCTGCAACTGAAGCCGGCCCTGGTGAGCCCAAGGCAGCTGCTGGATGTTCTTGTAAAGCAGCAAAAATGAACAGCAGTGTCTCTCAGACTCCAGCATGTTACAGAGTGTGAGGAGTACGTAAACATTTGAAAAAATAAAAACGGCTTCAAACAGGCTTTTTAAAAATGGCATAAAATGTTACACTGGAGGCCATTTTCTCTTTCCTTTCCTCTCCTTTCTGTCCTCCACATCTAGTGGTAGTGCAGTCCATCCTCATGCAAAAGTTTAACTGCTAGTGATACCCAAGGTTTTGGACAAGCAAACCATACCAACATATGTTCCTCACGTGCTCAGGGTAGTACAAACAAGAAGAAACCATTTTGTTTCTAGCACCTTTGCCATTAAACTCAACAACTACCAACTGGCCTTTCACCTCTCATTGCTTTTCCTTGCTGTAATGACTAATATCACATGTTTAAAAGTCTTATATTATTAAACATGACGGAATGTTATTATTAATATTAATATTAATATATTAATACATTGTTATTTTTGTGAATAATTTTGAAACAAGCAGCCTAGCTTCATTCACATTTAGTGAGGACATTTGGTGCCAAAGCAGCCTTATTACCTAGTTTACAAAATATTTTGAGCCTAATGCATTAGAGTGCTACAAGGTTAATTGTGATTAGTACTCCATTAGAAGCTATTGTGTGCCCTTTCTGTGTTAATAGAAGCTAGAGCATGAACATTTCAGCTACTTGTCAAAGGTTGAAATATTTCTATGTCTGCTATAAATGCTAAGAAACTTCAGCTCAGCTTCTCAAAATCAGCCTTGCTAGTTCCTGGTTGCATTCTGTCATTAGTACAGAAAGACTGAATATTGACAATGTATCTCTTAGTATAGTCAGTAGATTGCAAAAAGTTCTCATTAATGTATCTTCCTTTCTCTACATACTCTCAAAAAATTAATGAGATCCTTCCTTGTAGTGACAGAGCCCACCTTTGCCATGCTGTCCCTTTCAATGAACTTCCAAGACTCATGCTATTGCATCATGAACATTTTCTCTTTCCTAAAAAGAAAGACCTCCTTTCCCATAGTGTTCTGTTCAGGAATGTTATAAAGGATGGGAACCATGACTTACCACATACCCACATGCCTCAGTTCTACCTGAGTCCTATTTCTCATTTCAGAGCAATGTACATAAGCAGAAAATCAATAGTAATCACCCTACCTAAACCTAAACCATAGTCATCTAAAAGTCAGTAGTGACTACTCCAAGTTAGTCATGTGAGTTCCCCCACAGGCACTGGGGAGGAGGATGGTATCTCCAGAGGATGATTCATCCAGTCTTAAACTGGATTTTGGAGACACGTGGGCTGATTTTCCTGTTGGAATTATGTGCTCCTCTTCCTCTACTGACAATATTCTTTAGACTCAGTGTCTAGCCAGGCAACATAGATGAGACACCTCGCCTGTAGACAGTTATGTTAGATGAATCCTATTGTACATTTCATTTAGGTACCATGGTGAAATGAATGAAGTCCAGACACTGCTCAGCTGAAAGTTAGGTACAAACCATTGGGGCTGTGGAGCAGCCTTACCTTGAGACATTCAGGCTGTACGGGGCTCTGAGCAACCTGGTCTAGTTATAGGTGTCATATATAGGTGTTCATTGCAAGGGAGTTGGACTAGATGGCCTTTAAAGGTCCTTTCCTACACATAAAAGTTCTATGATTCTATGATGAGCTCTTGGCAGTGAAAGTAAAATGTCTGCCACATTCCTCACTGCCTAATACAGAGTCTGAAGAGTTCAGAGGGAGTTTTTATTTTTGTTTGGATTCTTGGCCAAGGGCTCTTCCTTCCTTCCTTCCTTCCTTCCTTCCTTCCTTCCTTCCTTCCTTCCTTCCTTCCTTCCTTCCTTCCTTCCTTCCTTCCTTCCTTCCTTCCTTCCTTCCTTCCTTCCTTCCTTCCTTCCTTCCTTCCTTCCTTCCTTCCTTCCTTCCTTCCTTCTTTCTTTCCTTCTTTCTCATACAGGTCTATGCATGCACAAACTTAATTTTTGTTCCCCTCTTAGTAAAGCTCCTTACAGCATCTAACAGATGGCAAAGCTGGCAAACTATTTTTAATACTGTCTAACATTTGAAGCTCAGAAAAATGGAGAGATTTCCCAAATATCTGCTGTTTACTATTGCAGAAAAAAAAAGAATACACAGATGTCTTTGAGGTAGCTGGACTCATGTTATAATATTTGTATCTGAATTTAAAGAAGTCTAAGAGATGTTTAAATGCAGGATGCTAGGTAAGGCTTCTGCTGAATATCAGGAACAGTGCCTGATAAAGTAGATGCTCTTATCACTATTTTTTGAGGAAGACCTATTTGCTTACAGGTCTGAAAAATCAGTTTCTATCAATGATTTCTGCACTGTTAACTGAGAGCTCTGGATTCTGTTCCATTTTGATACGGACAACAAATCATGCTGGAGAGATTCACATCAGCCCTCTGTCTTGTTCAGAAATCCTCCATGAAAGCTGCTGTAACAGAAGCAGCAACGATTTCCATAGTCCATGTGAGATACATAGCTGAGTTTTACCAGACTCTTCTCTGACACATATCTTTCAGTCTCATTAGTCAAAGATTATCATTTCAGACTGCTTTAACTCCACTATTTCAGCCCTGAAAGGGTGCTCTCCTCGTGAAATGAAAAAGCACCAGCAAGTGCTAGAAGTCTTGAATATAGCAAGCAAAAGGAATTGAGATTACACACTGGGGATAGAGTAGCTTTGAAAATGTTCCTGTATTATTCACTGAGGAGTTTTAGTAGAGTAAAAAAACACCAAATACTAGTTAAATACTTGGAAAACTCAATTACCAACAATAGATCAGGACAGGATAACACTTTGGACAGGGATTGCAGTGTACAGAGAGGATTAACTGTTCTCAGGATCAAATATAGAGCAGAAATTGGATTTGTAGGCCATGTTTTTACCCATCCTATCTCACAGCAAAATATAATGTGATTAGTTGTAAACTCATATGTCACAGAGTGAGCACTGTGGTCCCATACTGATATCTCCATCATGACCCTTAACATTAAACTAGTTCTCTGAGTGAGAAAGCCAGACAGATACCAGCAGTCTTAATCTCTACTTATTTTAAAATCCTTATCCCCTGCCAGAGTGGATACTATGGGTCAAGAGAGGATGACCTATCAGATGAAGAGTTTCCAAAAAGCTCAGAACTTTCTCCAGCACAGAGAACAGCCTCCAGTTTCAGCCCACAGAAAGGATCTCTGGGCTGGGAACCATGCATCACTCTTGAGCCACTCTGTCCTACTTCACAGCTACTGCATGCCTCATCAACATCTTATTTCCACTCCAAAAAGCCTCAGTTATTATTCATTATTCTTTTTTCCCCCTTTGCTTCACATCACCATCAAAAGCAGACAGAGTGTAATACTCAAAGCTGCAGGGCAACCACCTTCTCTAATAATGGGAAAAAAAAATGTATGTCCTAGCTGGCTCAAGTACAACCACAAGCCATATGTCACTGTATTGGCTTCATGGTGCTAATGTCCCTGCTATGGTAATGGACTTGAGGCAAATTGGATTCCTATACCGTGCTGGAGCCGTCAATAGTACACAGCACTGTCCAAAATACATTCCAGTCGTATTCCACAGACACACACAACTGACACTGGCTTTATTGGGAACATAATCATGCAGGCAATAACAGGAACAATTGCACAGTTCTGGGAAATGTTTGAGGCTGTCTGCTTTGTTTTAAAAGAGAAGGAAGTTGGTCAGGAAAGCTCAGCAGGTTGCAAAAGCAGAGAACTTTAGTAGTTGATTAGGAGGGGAAAAAAGGAACAGCTGGAAACAACCATTTACATCCCAAGACGAGTATCAAAGTACAGTGGGTGATTCACAAATCCACTTTTAGTAAACTTAAAGAGAAATGTCAAATATGGAAAGATATATAGCACATATGAGAATAGCTCACAATCTAGAAAATAATATCTACAGTCTTTGTTTTGCTTCCCACTCTTTCACTATTGCACGGAGTAAAGGGAGGCATTAATGTTCCTCCTCAGTACACTGAAAGCTCCTGCTGCTTTCTGTGAGTCAGGTTGCATTTCTTACCTTTAATGTTTTTTAAAATATATATTTTTAACCTTTTCCTCTGCCCCAGTCAATAATTGATTTCCAGAAGAAGAAACCTCAATACCTGAAATAGCACTCCCATCATATCACAAGCCTTTACCCTGTGTTCAGATACAATTAACATCATCTGCTCCATTTCTGCTGGTACCAGTAGTTGGTAAAGGAGCAATTTCCCAGCATTCTGTCAGCCAATTTTGGCAGCTAACACTCCAATGGGATGCTGTGTTTTGCTCTGAGCAGGATTCCATACTATCTGAACCTGATCAGCTCTGCTTTATTGCTTTCATAACTACTTATTTTAAAAAACAAGGGTAAATCACAGAAATAGTTAGGGCAACCTTTTAGAACACACCCAGACATTAATCCCACCCATTTCCTCACTAACAAATGCTAACTACTAGCAATCAATCGCCTTGGAATTTACAGTGTAAATAAATTACCTACTATAATTTCATTTGGGTCAGGAAACAGGGAAGGTGAGTGTGTGCTTCTGTATCAGTCATAACTGTCTTTTGAGGAGATTGGTGTCACACAGCTAATGATGCCCAGCTGAAAAATAAGAGAACTTTTAACTGCCAGTGCAAACTGAGATCTGACGTATTGCTCCAGCATTGGAACAAGGGTGTGTTGAATCACATCTCATGCACAGCAGAACTGAGTCAGGGCGGCCAGACATTGCGTTTTTGCCTTGATTCTTCCAGTGTTTCAGGAGGAAAGATGGTGAAATAGGTTTCCATAAACCTCCAGCTCCAAAAGGCAAGCTCATATTGATCTCAGCCTATACTCCTACAGGGCTGTAAGTGGGCACAGAGCTAGAGCTTTAGGTCAGGCGGGTTGTGTGGGTGTATGAGAGTCAGGCTAAGGTGAACTGAGTGGTAGGTGAGACAAGAAGCCAGAAAAGCTCATGCTGGAACAACAGTGTGGAGGCGTGCATGGGCAGAGGAAAGAAAGCATCAGAGAGCATACTCCCGGTAGCACAGCCTCTCCAGGGCCTGGTGCTGCCTCCAAAACTCCCAGAGTTCACATTTTCCCAAGCAATTAATAGACACCCACCCTTCTTGCTGGCAGAGCATCCTGCCTCCTCCCTCTGCAGCTTCATCTCTGTGAGCAGCAGAGCTCTGGGTTGGGCATCACATGACATCTCTGTGGTACCAGGAGTGTAGGATCATGTCACTGAGTGCCAAGTGAATGCTGTGTTCTCAGTCTCACTGCTGGCCTTTTAAGGTGTGAGCTCTGACCTTGCATTAGGAACAACGCTGATAGACCATGGGGAACTGGGCATGACCGTGGGGAAATGCTCTCTTCTGCTTACAGCAAGCTTTTGGTGGAGTAATCCAAATAATAGTGCACTTTTATGCTATCCAAGGAGCTCCTTATATCTGGACGATATATGTTTAAAAGAAACAAAGTCACTTTCAAAATCCAGGGCGTTGCTTAATTAAATCTGTGGTTGTTGCCATCCTGCAGTTCATCTGCATTGTGAGATACCTTCTGCCATCAGTCGTCATACATTACTGCTCTGCTTCAGAGCAGCACAATTAGGTCTCTTGAGCTTTCTTCCTTTATCAAAATGAAGCACAGGTATTAAAGCTAGAGGGGAGAAATATTCCAGCTCATGAGTCAGATCAGATAATTAAAATGATAAGATTAGCCTTAACATTGTCCCACTTCAAGCCTGAATAGAGTTCATATCTCACTGGGAACTAACTGTCCTTTCTCTGCCATTTTTTTTCTCCTTCTGTTGTTCTGTTTGGAAGGTGATCTTCAGTAAGTACTGCAACTCCAGGGATATCATGGACCTCTTCTGCATTGCAACAGGGTTACCAAGGTAAGACTCTCATTTATCACATGCATTTCACTATTGCTCTGATACTCCTAGGGACAATTTAAAGCTGGGCCCCAAATGGTCTGGTTACCTGCTTTCCAGGCTTCTTTTTTATTCCAGACTGCTGGAATAATTTGGGGGCTGTGCAGAGAACTCAGCTGGAGAAGTGCACAAAGCCCTGGTGAGTGCTTAGTTGCCTATTCTACAAAAATTACAGGCAGCACAGAAGTCTAGCCAAGAGCATATGCAGGCTCTGTGCATCTACCAATTATACCCATACCCCAGCACTACATTTTTGTCCCTAGAGACTGAAACACCATCATAATTATAAAACATGATTTTTAAGTAAAGAACCTGAGACCACCGAGAAACACTGCCACTAAATCATAGAACCATAGAATGGTTTGAGCTGGAAGGGACCTTTAAGATCATCTGGTTCCAACCCCCTGCTATAGGCAGGGACGGCTCCCTCTAGATCAGGTTGCTCAAAGCCCCATCCAGCCTGACCTCGACTGCTTCTAAGAAGGGGGCATTCACAGCCTCACTGGGCAACCTGTTCCATTGTCTCACCACCATCACGGTAAAGAATTTCTTCCTGATATCAAGTCTAAATCTACCCTTGCCAGTTTAAAGCCATTTCCCCTTGTCCTGTTGCTACCTGCCCTTATAAAAAGTCCCTCCCCAGCTTTCCTGTAGGCCCCTTTCAGGTGCTGGAAGGCTGTTCTAAGGTCCCCCTGGACCTTTCTCCAGGCTGAAGAGCCCCAGCTCCCTCACTCTGTCCTCATAGGGGAGGTGCTATTTAGATACACTACAGACTAGTGGTAGGCTGAGAGAGCTGGATCTGTTCAACCTAGAGAAGAGACAGCTCTGAGGAGATCTGAGAGCGGCCTTTCAGTATCTAAAGGGAGCTGTAAGAAAGAAGGGACAGACTCTTTAGCAGAATCTGTTGTGATAAGACAGGGGGAAATGTTTTCAAACTAGAAGAAAGGAAATTTGGGTTGGATATATGGAAAAAGGGTGGTGAGGCACTGGCACAGGTTGTCCAGAGAGGTGGTTGATGCCCCATCCCTGGAGACATTCACAGCCAGGCTGAACAGGTCTCTGAGCAATTTGATGTAGCTGTAGGTGTCCCTGTTCATTGCAGGGGAGCTAGACCAGCTGGCCTTTAAGGGTCCCTCCCAACTCAAATGACTCTGTGATTCTATGATTCTAATCCCAGATATGAGATAGTAAAAAAACATCCCCTCAGAACCATTTCACAGAATAAGGGATGGCGGTCCCCCCAGGCATGTCACAACCCCACCCTTATCAGAGAGTATCCACTGTCCACTGGTGACATTGAGCAGTGGTAGAAAGCTGTGCAGCAGCACTCAATAAGCCATGCTGTTTATCTCTGTACGTACAGGTTTATCATACCAAAAGAAAAGAAAAGAAAAAACAAAAACAAACCAAAAAACAGGGAAAAGAAAATAATCCTTTAATCGTGTGGGGTTTTTTTTGCATGACTCTAGTTTGGGACTGAAAGATAACATTGTTTGTAGTCTATTCTGAGTCTGCACTGACTTGGAATTTGCATAGACTGCTGCACATAGTACTTTTTTCTGTTTATCCTTTCCTTTTCTTCCAATTTGACATCAGAGACCTTAATAACTCTTGTTTGCCTCTGATATCAAGTACTTCCACTCCATCAACAAGGAAACACTGTTTAGTGGTCAGAATTGTTAATGAGTTCAGTGTTCCCAGCATATCTGGCCTTTTATTTTCATCAGAGGACTTCCACAATCTTCCACAATTTTTCAAAGAATCAAAGAATCATTTGAGTTGGAAGAGACCCTTAAAGACCATCTGGTCTAAGTCTCCTGCAATGAACAGGGACACCTACAGCTACTTCAGGTTGCTCAGAGCCCTGCCCAGCCTGACCTTGAATTTCTCCAGGAACAGGGCATCCACCACCTCTCTGAGCAACCTGTGCCAATGCCTCACCACCCTGATTGTAAAAACTTTTAATTGTTCATTGTAATCAGGCTCCTGGAAACGAAGAAAACATCCAAGGCTTACATGTGAGCCTATGAGATCACATGTAGCACAGGATGAAAATAAAGGCTCCATATTCAGCAAGACATCTGTTTTGTTTGTTTTGGTAAGGGAGTAACTAGATAATTTAAAAACTGGTAGTCATTTGTGTAATATGAGTCAATATATAGCTGCCGAGTCGATGTATTACAAAACATAGCTTTTCAGCAGAAATTAGTTGATGAGTCAACAGCATACACAAGTTAGCAGGGAGCAAAGTTTTTTCTGAGATCAAAGATGATCATACAACATTTTCCCAAAACCATCTCTGGTAATTGAAATGGGTGAAACATCAAACCTACTCTGATCATTCTTGTGCCAAGTTAGAGTGTGGATGGGGCAGTGTCAGGAACATAGCATAGGGGAAGCTGGCTACACGCAGTACACAGCAGCACAAGATCTCAGCCAGTGTTTCTTGCTCAAATAAAGATCTGTGGAACATACTTTTCAGGAACACAACCATCTCTCTCTTGACGGCAGATAATTGCATGGTGTCCATTGATCCGACGATGCCTGCAAACTCAGAGAGGTAAGTCTCACGGTAACCTGCTCTTCAGGTTACCCTTGGTGATGCCCAAGGGAAAGTGGGTGTTGGGTTGCAGATGCCTCTTGGTATGCAACACGAGGTGAGCAGCTCTCCAGGGAAAGCCTATGGAGAGAACTGAATGCCAACTCAAAGTGCTGACGCCAGCTAGTTTTGAAAATTTTTGCTTATTGTTAAATAGAAATTATAGTCAGAAAAAATTCTGCTTTTAAGTATTTGATGTTGAACATCATTTCCCATTCCACTCCGCATGCTGTCAAGGCTCCCAGTGCCTTTGTTGCTCTGTTAGGACCAACAATGACTTCAGCAGCAAGTGAAGGCACAACTCTTTGATGAGGTTGGGCCTCTTCCATGCTGGCGTCAGCCCTTCCTTTCTTCAGATCCCTTTCTCTTTTTCTCCTTGGCTTCCCGTTGCTTGTTCAACTTTGCACTTTTATTTTCACCCTGTCTGCTTGCAGTTACCACATTTGTTTTTACTTATTTCATTGTGTATTCCATCATCACTTGTCACTGTCATCACAAACAATGATGCCATGTTCTGGGCATCTCAATATAAGGACATTAAACTATTAGAGACCGTCCAAAGGAGGGCTACAAAGATAGCGAAGGGTCTGAGGGCAAGGTGTGTGAGGAGTGTCTGAGGCCCCTCGCTGTGCTCAGCGCAGATCAGAGGAGCTGAGGGGAGGCCTGATGGCGGCTGCAGCTCCTCACAGGGAGCGGAGGGGCAGCGCTGAGCTCTGCTCTGTGTGACAGCGACAGGGCCCGAGGGAACGGCATGGAGCTGCATCAGGGGAGGGCAGCTGGGGGTCAGGGAAAGGGGCTGCACCACAGGGCGGTGGGCGGGGAACGGGATGCACAGGGCTGTGGGCATGGACCCGAATGCTGGAGTATCAAGGAGCATCTGGACACTGCTCTCAGAAATATTGTTTGATTTTTGTTGGTGCTGTGTGGAGCCCGGAGTTGGACTCAGTGATCCTTATGGGTCCCTTCCAGCTCAGGATATTTTACAGCTCTGTGATATTTCTCAGAGAATGCCTATGTGAAATGCAAGCCGCAATCTCAGCACTGCTAACATCAACCCTCTCCAACTCTTCCAGGTCTCCATACAAAGTGATACCTGTTGCTACTGGGCAGCTCTCAGGTAAATAATTCTTTTGCATTGTATTTGCTGAAACTGAGGTTGCAGTCACTTCCATGTGGAAATTACATGGCTGTGACACAAGAAAGATGACTGTCGTGGTTGTAGCTATGGCGGAAAGAAAGTATTCAGGAGGAAAAGTAAAAAAAAAGTTGTTCCCACAATTCGAAGTCTTTGAAGATAATGTAGAATGGCTGGGGCCCAGGGGACTTCTAAAGCACTTAGCTTGGGCCCAACTCAACATTGCTGATATCTCAGGGAAAGCCCCTCCTTGAGCAGCAGTTCAGCTAGGGCATCGCCAACCGCATTTGCAATCCCATTTTTCAGCGCTTTGTTCATCTCTAAGCAAACCTTTGCTAAAAGCTGAGCACTGTGTTTGAACTCCATGTTATTTCCAAATGGCTGAGAAGGGAGCAGAATCTCTGTAGCAGGCATGGTAGCTTGGAGTGTAATAAATATTTTAAAACACATGACATGATTAAAAGAGGCCTGGATGAAAGATGACATTTGGATTACATTCCCTGGTGCACAGTGGTGTTTTCCCTCATGGACAGGACTGAAGTGGCACTTCTACCATTTTTCTTTGCACGTCACTGTCAGGATCAGTCCACTGTCAGGATCAGGCACTGTAGCACATTGTTTGCTTGGGGCAATTCTTGCACAGCATCCAGCTTATGACAGCCCACATCTGTGTAACTGCAATATCTCCTATCACTGGTTCACAGGCAGCCATGAGCAGGACCTTATGCTGTACACTGGGGATGGAAGGGTACATCAGCAGGAGACAGCCTGGAGGAGTCAAATGGAAAGGTAGAAGAGTTGGGGACAAGAGTTTAAAATCATCTTGGGAATGGAGAGAACGTGGGAAGGGCAGGAAGGAGACAGAAAGCCTGGGACTGGAAAAAAATAGTGATTTACAGAGATGAGTTAAGCTCTCGAGGCAGGAGCAAACCAGTCTGGATGTTTCCTTGCTAGTGTCAGGTCCCACCTCTTCTCAATGTCCAGATGGAGATCAGTAATGAGTGGTGTCCCTCAGGGATCAGTACTAGAATTGATGCTCTTTAACATCTTCATCAGTTACACCAGTAGGGAAACTGAGTGCACACTCAGCACATTTGTGGATGACACCAAGCTGTGCTGTGCAGTCAGCATGCCTGAGGGACAGGATGCCATCCAGGAGACTCCAGCAGTGAGGCCAGATGAATCTCATGAGGTTCAACAAATCCAAATGCAAGGTCTTGCACCTGTGTCATGGCAGAACCCACTATCAGGACAAGCTGGGGACAAAAGGACAGAGCACAGCCCTGGAGAAAGTGACCTAAGTGTACCGGTGGATGGCAAGTTGGACAGACATAAGCCAGCAATGTGCCCTTGCAGGACAGAAAGCCAACTGTATCCTGGCCTGCATTCAAAGAAGTGTGGCCTGCAGGGTGAGAGAGGTGATCCTGCCCTCCTACTCTGCACTGGTGAGGTCTTACCTGGAGTACTCCATCCAGATGGGGAGTCCTCAATACAGGAGAGACATGGAACTGTTGGAAAGCATTCAGAGGAGGGCCACAAAAATGGTCTGAGGAGTGGAACACCTCCCCTATGTGGATAGGCTGAGAGAGCTGGGGCTATTCAGCCTGGAGAAGAGAAGGCTCTGGGGAGACATGAGAGCGGCCTTTCTTTATCTAAGGAAGACTCTTTCACAGGGTTTGTTGTGGTGGGATTAGCAGAAAGTGTTTCAAACTAAAAGAGGGGAGATTTAGCTTCTATACAAGAAGCTTTTTAGGACAGAGCTGTTGATGCACTGGCACAGGTTGCACCAAGAGGTGGTGGATGTCCCATCCCTGAAGACAGTCAAGGTCAGGCTGGAGAGCCTCTGAGCAGCCTGATGTAGCTGTAGCATGGGAGTTGAACAAGATGGACTTGAAAGGTTCTTTCCAACTCACATGATTCTCTGATTCTTGCTTAGGCTTTTGTGAGAAAATCTAATGTCTGTGAGTACTGTTTTTCAGAGAGGGGAAAGATAGGGAAACAAACCCATTCTATGATGCACCCATGTTCCTTGTGGCAGAAACATCTGCAGGAGAGGGCACAGCAAGGCAACATAGGAGGATGCCCAGGGAGACTCTGAGGCAACAGCGAGGCCCTTGTGCATACAGAGAGCAAAGGAGAGCAGCTGGAAAACAAGGAAGAACTTTATCACAGAGAGGTTTGTTGCAAGTCATAAACAGGTCCCAGGTCAACAGTGAAAGCCAGGGGACACACGTGACCACTAAGGGGAAGGAAGCTGTCTGCTGAACTATTTCCTGATCCTAACAAACTCAGCAGGAGCAGCAACACACTGCACGCATGCATGATCAGGTCAGAGGAGGGATCTCAATTGGAGTACATTTATCTGCCAAAGATTGAGAAAGGCAACTGCTGGTGGGGCTGCACCAAGGAATGCCACTGTGAAGTACCAGCATGGAATCCGGATGAGGGGCTTTATAGAAAACATCCTTTTTTCTTTCTTTTTTTTCCCCCCACGTGACGCTAGCTGTATATTTTTATAAGACCATACAAGACTTTTCACACTTTCCCAAGGCCCTCATACTTCAGCCTAGCTGACAGCCCATGGCTCTGCTTTGTTCTGAATGCAGCTCACTGTGTCGACAAGGTCTCCTCTCTCTCTCCATGTTTTGTAAAACAAAACTTTCCTAAAATTTGAGCTGAAAAGGGAAGAAAAATTCTGGTGGTTGCCAAAGCATAAAACAGAGTCTGCGATGGAAAGAGGCAGAAAGCTGAACTGTGTGTGATGGAACGAGTGTTCCTTGGTGTCTGTTTCTCTTTCACATGGGTTGTCATTAATCTTAAGCATTCCTGACATTTTGCTGAGAGTAGGAAGAATGAGCAGAGTGGGAAATTGTTCTTCATTAAAAGAGAAAAAACAGTTCTGTTCTGGCCATCACTTCTGAAACAGCTCTGCCTACGTGATTCTGCCTCCCAGAGTGACTCTTCCAAAGGCAAGGAGGGTAACCCCATTTCCACTGTGTGGGAGCTCCTGAGCATCTTTCCAGCAGTCTCCCAAGCAGCTGGATGAGAGCAGCCCATGCTTCAGCAGAACAAAGGCTGTTAAAGGTGGGACTGAAAAAGATGATCCTTTGGGAGGAAAATACATGCAGTGGCTTCCATCCAGCGGAGGAGATATCCACCAGAGTCCTACTGAGAAACTGTTCTTCATTTCCTGGCCATAGCCACGGGAGAGGGTTGGAATTAAAGAGGTTATTACTCCAGCATCTGCTGGATGCAGCTGTGCTCTCACAACCAGTTGTTTGTGAAGTTACTGCATCCACCACCTGCTGTCCCCTGCTCTTGTCTCCCTCTTTGAGGCATTTGGATTCCCAGGCAGACACTGTGTTCACCTGGTCTGCAGAGAACCTTCTTCCAACATCTCATCCCTCCCAGCAGCAGTGGGACTCTGGTCTGTGTGATCAAAGTGGAGTGGGATCACAGCTCACAAACTGATGGCCCCGCTTAGGTTGTTATTGTAGTTCAGGCACATTCATTCAATGTTGTGAAGATAGCAATTAACAAATCCTGCTGGCAGCACGCTCTTGAGAAGGAAAACTGAAGACTACAAGGCTTCTGACAGCATGCAGGAAGGACCCGTTGTGCTCAGAGGTTCTGACCCACAGTGGTCCTGCATGGGAGGAACCATAGGCTGGAGATTTTGAACCATGCCTAGGTTATCTAAGCAAGCCCAGGGATGTCACTGGGGATATCATCCAAAAGAACATGAAATCTGCTGAGCTTGGTCCCCACTCTCCCCACACCACAATTTATGGCTTATTCTTGTGGGGTCTCTAATATGAACATCCCATTTCCCATGAGACACAGAGAGAGCAGTGCTCTCACTGCTGTCCTGATGGGACTAGAGGCCACTTCAGCACATGGGTTTCCTGGACAATTCAATGTACAGGGTCCTGTGCAGGTACCTATTTGCTTCTCGTAAAGCAACAGAAGCTTCTCCTCATGTCTAAGTCTTTGTATCCCTGTTTTCTTTTGGAGGCACATGCACACCTATGACTGAGATGAGAGAGAAGAGGCACAGAGCACATGAGAAAAATCCCTGTTGCCCCTGCTGCTGCCCCCATTGCTTCCTGCTGCGGGGCAGCTGCCTTGGGATGACTCACCTGTCAGGGCTTACACACGCAGCCCAAACTATCCCAAGCTGCCAAGTGAGTTTGGCACTCAATACTGTGCAAAACATGGATGCAGGCTTTATGCACGTTCCTTTTCAAGGCTCCTGTCCACCTGCCTGTGTGTTTCCTAAATTCCTCCGACTGCCCAGATCCCCAAACAAACCCCAGAGAGGGAAGCACAGGTGGGTGCCTCACCAAGGGCACAGCACACATGAGGACGAGGAGCAGGGCAGACACCCATGTTCTCGTAGCATTGCTTGGCTATGGCAGAAAAGAGGTGGACCACCCTGTGCCCCACCAGGCAGGATGGGTGCACCCCAGTACATCAGCCCTGAAGGCTGGGGAAAAAAAAGCCCAGATTTGCAGGGCATCTGAGTTGCCTTGCTGGCATCTTGCTGCCTTGCTGCCTATAGGAGCTGCAATCCAAAGGTGGGATTGCTCCTTTCTCAAGGGAAAATTGGGGTGAAAAAGTAAAGCAACTGAGGCACATAGGTGGTATGGGCACCTGGGGTGTCAGCGCTGCCCAGAAGAGTGAGTGAAAGTGAGCAGATGCTAATGGAGTGATTGGACTTAGGTGATCTTAGTGGTCTTCTGCAACCTTAGTGATTCTGTGAGCAAAAGGACACTTGTCCCTTCTATTCCACAGTAGAGGGGACAAGCACGACTTAATGCCTCATTTTCTTCTGAACTGAGATTTACCGGAGGTCCGCCCCTCCGACAGGAAGGGGGCAGAGAAATGGCTCATTGTCCCTTTAAGATGAGGCGAGCTGCCACTCTTAGTCATATATCTGTACTGCACCCTAGGGTTATAAAAACATACATCTTCGTTTTGAAAGTCTTTTATTACATCCATAAACATCAGATTGCAGCTGACTGTTCCTGGGATGAGAGCGTCCCAGTACTCCCAGTGAGTTTTGACAAGGGGAGGGAACGAGAGGCAGCCTGGCTGCTCTCTTACTGGAGCCGTGTTATCGGGGACTCGCCAGCTTCCCGCACGCTGTCAGCGCTCAGAGCGGTGCCGGCAAGGACGCGGGTGGCTCTGCTAAATCTCACCACTGGACTCTCACATCGTCCCGGTGCACGGTAAGTTTTCCTTACCTCCTTAGATAGGGCACAGAGCTTGCTCCGTCAGACCTTCAGTGCTGGACTTGGGTTATTTTAGGGGTGAGGAAACTGGGAAACGGGTTTTTGTGATGGGAATGGATGTCGTCTTGCAGCCAGCTGCTCTGTTGGGAGTCAGGCTGCAGCAGGAACGTGGGGGTTTGCTGAGAGCCCCCCAGTCGCTGAGTGCTTGTTCCACTTTGGGACCTGAGGAAGCAGGCAGAGTGCTTTGTGCAGAAATAATCCCAGGGAGTATTCTGGCATCAGATCTGAAGGGTTGCAAATCTTTTCAACAAGTACAGGAGCTGTTATTTTGGGGAATGTCATGAACGCTGGGCTGCATTTCTGCCTCATTCATTTTGTGCTGGTTCAGAAGTAGCTTAGGAAATGCCACTGAGGTGTTTCAGTGCAGGGAGTGCTCACTGACTTGCAGTGTGTGTACAAAGCGTGCACACCTCCCTGCTCCCAGGGCACTGGAGCCCGGTGTCCTGGCTGGGGACACCCAAGGGATCTCTCACTGCTTTCACACCAGGTGCCTCCCAACACCCCAGCACAGTCCTGGCAGAGTTTTCCTGCAAGCTGCAGGCAGTAGGGGAAAAGTGGAGCAGAGCCCAACCTTCCTGCCCTGATGCTGACACCTCTCAGAGGACCAGAGTGCCTTTTTGATTCATCACAGAGCCCCGTCTCAAAGATGCTGAGTGTCTTTCCAGTATATATACATATATATATATGTATATATTTTTTTTCTCACATCTCCCTTCTGTTTTTTGTTTCTTTCTTTCTTCAGAGAAAGAAGAATTGTTCCAGAATTTACTGGGACAGATTGCCGAGCAGTTCTCAAGGTAGGACGCTGAATGTCATAATTTATTTAAAATTGTGTTTCTTTCATCAGCCAGAAGTGAAACTCTGCCAGGAGGCAGAGGGGTGTTTAAGGTCTCTCTGCAGTCCCACTCCCACGCTACATTCAGGCCCCATGCACGCAGCCCTCCTGCTGAGAGCAGTGCAGTATCTTCAACCAGTAGCAGCCCTGGCTTCTCTTTGATCTAAAAAGGAGATCACATATTAAATATAAATGCTCTTATTGTGTTTCTGCCCCCTTAAGAAACAAAATAAATATTTATGTGCAGAACACAGAAATCATCAGATGTGTTCCATTTCGCCCCTTTAACACATGAAGCTCTCTCCTCAGTGGAGACTTGCAAGCATCCATATAGCTGATAATTTCACTGCAGCTGCTTTCCATAGGGCAGAACAACCTCATCACATCTCATCAAACCTCCAGCATCACTCAGAGGAGAGCTCAGCACCAAGACATTGCCGTTAGGAAACGCTATGGGTTTACATTGCCTCCAGAGGGACACGACAGTGAGTTGCTGCCCACAGAAGGGTGCAGAACCACAGTGCAATCCCAGAGCCATTGCCATGAAAGATCTCCTGTCCCTTATGGCAGTCCCAAGCGGTCTGATCGACCCTCTGGGAAGCATGGAGGGTTCTGGCAGTTGGCAGCTAGGGTTGACGCAGCTCTAACTGTATGACATTAATGCATGGGGGTTTTCTTTCCAGGGTTTTTAAAATCAATGAACTGAAAACGGAAGTAGCTAATCACTTGGCAATGCTGGAGAAAAAGGTGGAACGTGAGTGTCCCTTTGCTGCCATCGTGCTGTCTCATCCCAGGGCACCCCTCCTGCAACCCTGCCCTCCCCATCCCCAGTTTCAGCCCCCCTGCCACTCCATTATTTCTGATAACTCTATGTCACCCTCCTTTTTCTGCTTTTTTCCTGCTGGGAGTGGGGCTGGGCTATTTTCCATGTGCAGCAGAGCAGACCCTTATCCCCAAGGCCTACTTCTTGTCACTGCATGCCCTTGGGGTCCTGTCCATCCCCTGGGCCACATGCAGCAGGCTCACCTATCACTTCCAGCTCACCCAGCTTGTTGAGTGAGCTGACAGTGACACGGTTGTTTTTAGTTGCTGTGCAACAACAAAGTAAAGTTCATCTGGCCAAAGAGCTCCTTTTCTTTCCAGGCAGCATCCTACTTCCATTCTTCAGTCTGTTAGTGTAGAATGGGCCCAAGAAACGCAGGGTAGGAGGGTGAATAAGGCACTGTCACATGGTGCAGTTTCAGCTGCCAAAGGCCACATCCTCATTGAGATGCAGCATTTAAACTTCACTGCCTCTACAGCTGCAGAAAACACTTTCTCACTGGGCTGGCTGGAAAAAAAAAGAAAAAAATCGAAGCTAAAAAATAAACCAACAAACCAACAACAAAGTTTCTGGTTCATGGAAAGAGTTTTTTTCTTGAAATTTCTCCCAACCAGAAGCTACCTCGACCCCACAGCTGCTCAGTGAAAGAGATGCCTTTGTCAGCAAGGCGGGGAGAAAAATGTCCTTCTCCAGGGACAGCCACAGGGGAGCCCTTCCAAGGTCACCTCTGTCAGCCCCAGGCAGTGCAGGCACCCTGCTGCTCAGTGTGGGGCCTCCGAACTGCCATGTAGCCAAACATACAGCTTTCATCTCCAGGCAGAGCAGAAAGGAGGGAGAGCCCCCGATCCAAGCAGGGATCCCAGAGACTGCTCCAAGAGCCCTGCTGCAAGGCTGGACACAGTCCAAGGATTTCTTTAGACAGCACAGGGTCTTTTCAGAGGGTATTTCTTAATGCAGGATAATATAATGGGCCCTTCATCAGCACACATGATGAGGCCATTTATTATTTGCAAACAAACTGGGAAAAGAATTGTGCTTTTGTTTTTCCTCCTTTGGAGATCCCTTTCCCACCATGCTCACGTATGATCTCTGAGACTTCTACAGTGGGATGTGTGTGCAGGAGCAAGTGCTCACAACAGGACCATCATCTCACACAGCCCATATGCAGCAGTGTGTTTGAGGGATCTATTAAGGCATTTTTTAGACCTAGTCTAAAGCCTGTGAGTTCTCCTTGGAAAAGTTCTCTGTGCAAGGAAGGCACTGGCAGTGATCCATGCTGTAGTTCCACTTTCTTTGGAGCAGGGAAAACTCTTTACACACCATCTACCTTAAGAAAATAACTGTGTAAATTCCCTGCTCCCCTGGAGAGGATTTGGAAGCAAGTTAAAGAGACTCAATAGGAAAAATGCTCAAGGCTGCCATTTTGCACCACATACCCCTTCCCCTGCAGTCGCCTGCCCCCTGCCCTGTGGGGCTGTAACCTTGCTCTGCTCGCACTGCTTCCCATGGGCACCAGACAGCATCTGGTTTCTATCCTCACATTGAAGTTGCCCAAAGAAATTGCTTCCAACAGCTCTAGGCAAAAATACGCATTCATCTGAAAATGGGATTTAGAAGTGGCTAGTATCTCCATAGTCAAGCATAAATCACAGAATCACAGAATTAGAGATGATTTGGGCTGGAAGGGATCTCAGAGCCAATGCCACCTCAACCCCTGCCATGGGCAGGGCTGCCCCTGCCCCCATCAGCTCAGGATGCCCAGGACCCCATCTAACCTTGCCTTAAGCACCTCCAGGGATGGGGCATCCAAACCAAACCCCTTCCCCTTCCCTCTCCTGATAGGCAAAATTTTTGACCTGGTTCAACCTCTTCTTTTTCCCCCTTCCCTACTTCTTCATCCAGGATCAGCCTTTGCAGTTACCTGCACAAAGAAAGACAGTCTCTTCTTATAAGCAGAGCTGTGGCCTTCCAAGACAGCTTTTGATCACTTGGATGTTCCCCTCCAGATCAGTGCAATTCTATAATTCTATGATTCTGAACAAAGGAGCTGTGAAATGATGGCATGTGAGTGACATGGCCCTCACAGATGGTGCCATGTTCCATCCTTGAGCACACTGGTAGCTCACAAGAGGGAAGGGAGGACATTCTCACCCTTGCTTTGTGTGGGGCTGTCCCAGCTGCATGGCCCGAAGTGCTGCAGCACAATCAGGCAATCAAACTTCTCGCCTCGTGGCTTTTCTAATTGCACAGAGAGGGCATATAGGATTTTCTGTGTCACATGCAGAAATAACCTTTGATTACAACATTGATTGGCAAAGGCAAGCGACGGATCTTCAATACACATAAAAACGAAATCAATGGTTACAGCCAAAACTTTTCGACATTTCTCTCTCTCCTGCAGTTTCACTTTGGACTCTCTGCGCCCAGCAATGCCTCTCAGAGCCTCTCAATGCTCTGCATGACCTTTCAAATTAAGACTTTTCATCTTAATGGGAATTCTAATCCCTCTGGGACGCGTTTGCCGAGCTGCACTTATCATCCCATCGCAGAAGGGGTTTTGCTCAGGATTTCCTTTGATTCCTGCTCTACAGCAGAGAAGCGAAGGCATTAGAACAAGCTGGCTGCTGCTCACAATTGCGGGAAAGCTGAGGCGCTGAGGCCAGTCTGCGAATTAGAAAGCTCATGCTATTATCTAAAGCTGGCAGCCAAGAATGCCTGTGGGCTTCCATGACACACTGCTTTGGCAGCACCCATGTGTGTGGGGCTCACCGGCTATCTGGGCTGCTCCCTTATTGAAGCCCTTTGAAATTCTGCACAACTGTGAAAGGAGAGCCTTCGGATTTTGCCACGGTAACACCCCTGGTGTTTTCCTTTGTTGACAGTGGAAGGCCTGAAAGTTGTGGAGATTGAGAAATGCAAGAGCGATATTAAAAAGATGAGGGAGGAAATGGCAGCAAGAAGCAGCAGGTAAGTTCTGCGCCAGTCCTAGCAGAGCAATAGGCGGCTGCTTTCAGGCCCTCCTGCAAGATATCTGCAGGATCCAGCTGCCTGCCAGGCTTAGAAGGATGGAAGTAAGGAAACAAACATTGCATGAATTTAATATTTGTGGATCTAGTGCCGTTCATCTGTTCAAATAGTTGGAGCCATGTGAATAGAGAAGCAGGTCTTGTAATGGAAAGTGATGTTCCACCATGCAGAATGGGAATTCTTCTTCCAGATGTATGGGGAGAGGAGGAATGGGATGAGGGCTTCTGCTGAGTGTTGTGCTTCCATGGGTGTTGCATAGAGCTCGAGTTAGTTCTGGTAAGATTCAAACTACATTCTGGGAATATGGCAAATATATGTGTAACCGTTTTTCTAATTATGATCTCATGCTATTATACAGTATCCATTTCAATTCTGACAAGAAATCGGGAATGAATTTTCTACTTTGAGGGCTTGCTGCTGTTTTCAAGATCGGTTTTGCTGCAATTAAAAGAACTGCAGAAAAAAATGCACTTTGCAGGGGATGTGGTCTCAGCCAATGGCTCTGCCCCAATGTCACTGGGAAGCCCACGCAGGATGAGCACATCATCACTAAGAGGCCATGGGCACTTCTGGGGGGGTCACTGGAGAGATGCTCCTTGCTCAGAGTGCAGACAGAAGGGGCTTTGCAACAAGAGTAGCTCTGTGTGCTGATGTCTGCTTGTTCTTTATTTAGGGTCAAATTTGGCGGCCTTTAATCAAAACTATTTCCTATTGCTAGGAATGCTTATAAACATCACTATCCACATACGCCAGGAGGCAAGGTGTTAATGCAGTCCTGTTAAGAGTAAGGCCAAATTCAGATATTGTACTAGCATCGCTGCAGAGTAATGCTATTAACCTCAGGAGACCTTCTCCAGATGCACACCAGTATGACAGATTGCAGGCTGCCTCATGTCCCTTCTAGGTGTGTGAGGAAATCTCTTTAGGAAAGTTGAGTAAAGCCAAAAAGCAATGCTTGCAAGTTCACATTCTCAGGACAGCTGCCACAAGCTTCAGGAAGTACAAGGCAGTTCCAGCAGCCATGAGTCATTCCTCTCCCAGGTTGCCTTTTTACAGCCTATGTTCTGTAACACAAACAGCAACCTGGTAACAGAACAGCAGGAGCAGGGAGTGCTGCATCTGCCCTGCACAACTGGCCCCAGCCAGGCTGGCTCCTGGTGCCCCTTGTCTCCTGCTGTGAGCAGGGGCTCTAGATGGCTTGGCTGCTATGAGATCCCCATTGGAACAGGCACTGGCTCCCCCTCCCAACAGGCTCATAGAATCACAGAATCATTCAGGTTGGAAAAGAGCTCTAAGATCATCTAGTCCAGCCGTCAACCCATCACCACCATGCCCCTAACCACATCCCTAACAATGAACAACTGTGTTGGGAAAAATCACCATGCATGTGAAATGTGTATCTCTACCCTGCAGAGCAGCAACCCCACTTGCATCCACTCAAATTGTGTTTTTTTCCCAGTCTGTTTTTGTGTTCATGCTGGCACATGCTATTAGCATTGCAGTGCACTTAAACTCATGATCATCTGTAGATACAGATTTACATTTCTAAAGGTCCAATGTACCCCAACTCTGTTCTGTTCCCCAGTGCAGCCAGATGAAGGCTTTAATGTTTTATTGCAGCTGGGAAATAGGGGCAGTTGTCTGGCCCAAAGCTAGAACAGCTTCATTTAGGGCAAGGAGTGCCCCAGTCTCCTTACTTTGACCCCACTAACACCCCTCACAGCAGAATTTTGAAGAAAACGTTTTAAAAATGATGAAGAGAGCTTTTCTCCAGCTAATAGTTCCCTTGAACAGGGCAGCGGGAGGCAGAGGGCGGTGAGGCGCTGGCACAGCTGCCCAGAGAAGCTGTGGTGCCCCATCCCTGGAGGCGCTCAAGGCCAGGTTGGATGGGGCCCAGGGCAGCCTGAGATGGGGGGCAGGCAGCCTTGCCCACGTCAGGGGTTGGGGTGGTGTGGGCTTTGAGGTCCCTTCCAACCCAAACCATTCTGTGATTCTGTGACATATCTCTGCTGGCAGATTTAAAAAAAAAAAAAAAAAAAAAAAAAAAGAGAAATTGTATCAGAGGTCAACTTTAAGAGCAGAAAAATAGACCTGATCAAATTCCCAACGGAGAAGATGCTAAGAAGAGATGTGAAATCTGTGAAATTCTGAAAAAAAATAGGGTCAAATCGTGTAGCTGGCTTTGTTTGTCAGGGAAGCTGAAAAATGAGAAGGGGTGACCCAAATGCTAGGAGTGGTGGGAGAAATGCAAAATGCAAGATCAACATCACATGAGAGTTATCAAAGCCCATGTGATCAGTTACTGCTGAAACATATGCTGAGCTAAAAACCTCTACGTGATTGCCGGGGGACACTCTATGGAGCCATCAGTTTTATTGTACCTCTGTGGCTATGAAGCTGCTTCTGCAGCTGGCTACAATTGCAGCAGCGTAGATGTCCTGCAAAGACTATTGGCATATCCCACCATCAGATCAGCCTTCTGCTCAGATGGGATAAAACAAGCTTGGTGCTTCTAAACTTTGAGGAAGAGTAGGCAGCTGGCATCTGTGTTAGTGGAATCACAGAATCATAGAATCATTTCAGTTGGAAGGAACCTTTAATGGCCACCTGGCCCAACTCCCCTGCAATGAACAGGGATACCTACAGCTACACCAAGTTGCTCAGCATCCCATCCAGCTGACCTTGAATGTCTTCAGGGAGGGGGCATCCATCACCTCTCTGGGCAACCTTTTCTAGTGCTGAGCATCCAGCTAGTGACCAGGAAAATGTTTACCTGTAATTGCTAACAGTGATTCCCATTCTCCAAGATTAGGGAGCCAAGCAGACCATGCCTGCTGAGCTTGGTGCCTCAGTGCTGCTGTCCCACCTAAGGGAAAGCAGTCGAGTTGGTCTGGCCATCAGAACAGATGGTTACCAGTTCTGACGCAGTCTTAGGGTCTTCTAGAGGTCTCTATCATGGCATCTGCAGACATAAGATGCTCACTGAAAGAAAAGTTACTTGGTTTAAGTAGAAGCAGTGGAGTATCTATGTGTGCTCCTTGCTCAAATTCAAATTCACAGAGAAAGAGCGAGAAGGGCAATGGACAAGAAGAGAAAATCCTACAGAGGATCACACTTTTAAAGCTTTTGAGCAGCAGCAAAGTAGAAAGGAGAAGTTAGGAAAAGGCACGGCTCTCCTGGCAATGCTAACTGTGATACCTCAATACTTCTGGCCATTATTGAGGCACTGTGGTTTTTCATTCCCTGAATATTTCATTTCAGGACTACCTGTCCCTGCAAATACAGCTTTTTGGATGAAAACAAGAGGCCAACACCCCGGCGAGATGTGCCGTCCTACCCAAAGGTATGGTGCAATGCTTGCTTTCACCACAGCCTTGACAAATGCTGGTTTATGATGCCTGTCTCCTCACTGCCCATCTCCTAGCTGTGCTAAACCCATGGCCTGATCCAAAATCACTGGAAGCTAAAAGAAAAGCAGTCATTACCCATGGGAATCTTACAGTCGGCTCCTCAGTAATTTTTAATTCTTGAAAGCTCATTTGTGATTGAGGTGTTAATGAATATTTTGCATCTGTCAACATTAAGTGCTATTTTGTTTAGTTGTTTATTCTGCATTCACGTAGCAAATAATCAGACAGGCCTATAGTGCTGTGTTCTAATTAAAAACAGTGCTGCTGCCAGGTTTCTCCTAATGGATTATTTCTTAATTTAAAAAGTAATTTATGGGGATGCTTCACCTAAGGAAACAAAGAGAAAATGCAACACTGGATTCTCTCTAGGCCATTTCAGTGTTCCTGCAAAAAGTGGTTAGTGTATTTGTGAGAGAAAACTGCAATACTTGTAGAAATACAAACCTACAGTGATGAATGTGGATGGAACTATGAAGCACACCAGACCTTCAATCCTTGCACCAGCCACCTTTGCCCAAAGGCCTTATTCAGAGCTACCAGGTGTGCTCTGCTCCATGCCCAGCACACACCTTGACAAAACACCAGCTCATTTTGTGTGCAAACAACACAAAGCTGCCTTGGTTGCTCTCAAGGCATGTAATGTGGACGTGCATCCTTGCATATTGGTCTTTAGAGCTTTAGAGAGTAGCATCAGGAAACACCTTATATTTCTTTTCATTAACTTTTACCCATTAGTCCTGAGTTCCTGACACTAACACATGTTTCCATAAAACATATCAGTTGTAAAACTGATTTCCTTCCCTTGATAAGTATATAGGTCAGATCAACTTCTTTAGATCAATTGCTATTATATTAGGACCTTGAATTAACAACTACAGTTGTACTGAGTGATTGCAGGGTAAGCCAGTAGTCTGTATTGCCCAGGGACCAAAACTCACAGGGATTTTAGTTTCAGAGGGAGCTTGGCTTCTGTTAGATGAATTTGGTAGATTCATTATTACTTGTCAGGGACTGGATTTGTCCAGTTTCAAGTGAGGCTAATAATTGATGGATCCGCTGAAAGGAGATGTTACCAAATAACAAATCAGTACAACCAATTCATTTCTTGCAGAACATCAGATTACATGAATATTATATATTCAGAAGCAAAAATAACTGGCTTCTTGAGAAGGAACATTCATCTTCAGTGTTATCTTCCTTAAGTATCAGCAATTTGAGACTCAGAAAATTTCGTTCACTTGCTCAGTGCAGTAAGCCCAAACTAATTAGAGACAGCCACAGTAAATGGGCCAATTAAAGCTACAAGGCTTTTGTGTCCCAGAGAGACTCTGATCAACAGAGCTTCAAAAATGTGATTCAGGAAAGAGCAGCTATGGACTGGTCTTTTAGCCCTCCACGTTCCTTCTTTTTATTTCATAAACAAACTGTAACTGACCGATGAGCTCCATTTTGTTCAAAGCCTCTGAGCATAACGATAAAAAATTGCTCTAACCACACAGGCTGACAACCACTTTGAAAACATGGGCATTCTTGAAAAAAATACTCAAAGTGAGAGCATAAATCACTCCAAAGCTGATGTATCACAGCCGCCAGCTAATTTAGCACTACAAGCACCAGCTCTGCAGCATCTCTCTGAGACCAGCTACACCGTGTGTTGCAATGCTTCGTGCTAGTGCAGCCAGTCTGTGCCCTGTGCCCTTTGCAAATTTACCCTCGAGCCCACCCATAACGCCTCTGCTCTCCTCTCTTTCTTCCAGACCCCTCCCTCCTGTTTCCCAGGTAACAGTGATAGGACAAGAGGGAATGGCCTTAAAGTTGTGCCAGGGGAGATTCAGTTTGGATATTAGGAAAAATTCCTTCTCAGAAGGAGTGTTGAGGCAGTGGCACAGGCTGCCCAGGGAGGTGGTGGAGTCACTGTCCCTGGAGGTGCTCAAGAACTGTGTGGATGTGGCACTGAGGAACATGGGCAGTGTGCATGGTGGAGGTGAGCTGGTGATTGAACTGAATGATGCCAGAGGTCTTTTCCTACTTAAGATTCTATGATTCTATCTCAGCCAACCAGCAGTGAGCCACTGGCAAGTAGAAAATGTGTTGCTCTTTCCTTGGGAAATCCAGCTAAATCCCCTGTGGATGGGACTAGTTAAGGGGCCCTCACTAACTCTGGCTGCCTTTCTGTCCACAGTACATGCTGTCCCAGGAGACCATAGAAGCACTTCGGAAACCAACATTTGATGTCTGGTTGTGGGAGCCCAATGAGGTATTGATGCCCTGCTAAGCTAGTTTTGCTGGCTTTCTGAGAGCCAGCAAAGCCAGAGGAATCCATTCAAATAGGCCTGAGCATTTTTTTCTTTCCCCTGCCCTTTGCTCAGTGTATTTTTTTTTCATTCTCATTTCACACCATAATACAGTACTTTTCCCTAACACATACCTGATATGCTGATTGTGATACTACAACTTCTCTTTATTTTTCCTTTAATCTCTTCCTAGTAATGTCCCAGAGTAACCATTCCACAATTGTTTCTGCCATAGGAGCTCTCCTGTGCTATTTGGTCTGAATAGTTCCATCCCTAACAAAGTACATGCTTCAGGGCACCAGCACTAACTTTGCTTAAATCAGTGGAGCTTTATGCTGCCGCATGAAGGCAGGCAGAGCTGCATGCATTGATTCACATCCCTTTAGGAAAGGGTTTTTTGCAGGGCATTGTGAAGAGGCTGCATGAACTTATCAGTCTATACTTACTGATTTATCTTCTTATTTTTCTTATTGCTGTTGCTGGGTGGTTCTAGAAGCATCTCCAGCTGCAGTTACTTTAATTACTGTCTCAATAAGAAACATACAGAAGTCATTCTGACTCTATAATAACATGACAAGGAAAAACACCCCACGCTTCTCCTACAGAAGCAGCCTATATCCGGCTGGATGTTGCCTCTGACTGATGGGAGAACAGAGGAACTCTCTGGTACCTTTGGGTCAGTCTCCCTGGCAGAGGCTGGCAGAGTGTCCCTTGGTCTTTGCCAAGCCATGGCTGGTGTTCACCACTTACTTCCCCATCCTTTTCTTACATACCACAGCCATACAAGATGGCTCGCCTCCAGATTTTGAATGGCTGTCAATTCTTTAAAGCAAGACAGAATTATGACCTGCCAGGTGAACCACAGCATTTTGGCTCATTGCTTTGGCTATTAAGAAAGAACAGGGACAAACCACAGACAAAAACCATTATCTACGGATTCTTGTGTGCTGAGACATAGAGTTTTAGCACAGTAACTCATTCAAAGTACTAGGAAACACTATCTGGTGGAGTGAAGGAGGCTAACAGGAGGGTGAGGAGATCAGGCACGCTCTGAGAGGAGGCCTGCTGCTCTGCAATAATATGCTGTGCAAGCATGAGAGCAGGGCACCATATGGGTTTGTCTCAGCCTTTCTGCTCTGGTTCATGTTTACAGGAAATATTTCAATTCTGTCAATGCTTATTTAGCAGTGAGCATCTGCCCATGTGCTCCATGTGGAGCAGGCAGGCTGCAAACCCTAATTTCTGCGGTTCAGATGGGCTAAGAACAAGTCAACAGATCTACAGCAGAATCCTGGCCACGTGGTGTGGCTTCTGGTCTTGTAAGAAAATCTTTTTCTTTCTGTTTGAATGACTCAAAGCCAGCCCCCTTGGTACTGCGTGAACTCTGTGTATTCCCTGGGTAAGCATAAAAATTCAATAGATGAAAACTTTTTTCTTTTTTTTTTCTGGAGAGTTTAAAAGAGACCTAACATCTCCAAGGCCACATTTGTGACATTATACTCAACATATTAAAATTCCTGGCTCAGTCCACAGTCTGAGAACCATAGTCTGAGATCAGAGAACAGGCCAATGTAGTGAATGCATTTATCCTCTGTAGATTTTGCCTTCAGAGATGGAAATATGAATAACATGCACTCCTGAACTCCCAGTAATCTGTTCAGTTCTAGTGGGTGGCAGCTGCTGTGCTCCCAGATACCTAATTATTGATACCCTTCATTTGTAATATTTTCCAACTCTGAAAATGAACTGGGAGCAGCAGTGCCTGCCTTCCCCTTCCTGCTGCAGATCAGATGCATTCAAAGGAGCAGCCCACCTGTGCATCGTAGCTGCTAGAAGTCCCAGCTAGAGCTTAGGGTGCTCACAAACCTCCTGTTTTTGTAGCATTGAAACCAGAGGTCTTCTATTGGAAAGGAAATCTGTATTAAAAAAGTTGTTTATAGAGCACAGAAATTCCCAAGGAGAGAAGATCTAGATATATTTCTTCAAAGATACCTTGCTTGCTGCTGTCATTTTCTGTACAACTAGAACCTCAGCCATCTCCATCACTGATTTAAATGAGCACTAGAACAAGACCATATCCCTCCTGAGTTAGAAAAATGGCTATACTATTTCATGAGAAGGAATTGCTGTGATTCACATGAATCACCATTACTGAAGAGAGGGGCTATGACTCAAACCCTAGCACAAAACCTATGAAGTCCACAGCAATCTGTCTACTTCAAAAAGCTCTCAGAGCCTTTCTGCCTCCCCTCTTGCACTGTTTTTAATCATGCAATCTTCAAACATCTTTCTTTCATCTTGACAAGAGGGCCATGCAATTACTCAATGTGTACAAGGAGGAAATTCACTTTGCAACATATCATAAACCCAACTGACATTTACCATGCCAATAACCTCTCTTTGGCTGCAGATGCTGAGCTGCTTGGAGCATATGTACCATGATCTTGGACTGGTCAAAGACTTCAACATCAACCCCATCACATTAAAGAGGTGGTTGGTAAGTGTTTCAAATTACTGATGTTTGCAATCTTTCTAGTACAAAACAAAATATTGAAACGAGGAATTCATTTGGCTCACACAAGTTATCCCTCTAAAAGCAGTAAACTATACAAATTCTTAAAATGTAAGTCCTTCAGCAAATGTTTGCATTCTTGTGGTCACTGATCACAATTCTTAATGACAGTTTTTTGCCATGCATTGGTTTGCTGAGCTGTCTATTGCAGAGAGCAGTTCATTTCAGTGAATGCTCTTGGTACCAAATGGAAGCGGAGATGGGTGTCTTCAGATATGGCCAGAAAACCTCAATTTATAGATATCTAAACAATGGGAATCCAGTGGATATGCCAGGCTCTTTTCAGTGACACTCAGTGACAGGTGAAGAGGAAACAGGCACAGAATGAAACACAGGAAATTCCATACAAAAATGAGAAAGAACTTCTTTATTGTGAGGGTGACAGACCACTGGCACAGCCTGCCTGGAGGGGTTGTAGAGTCACCTGCTTTAGCAGGGGGTTGGACTACTGATATCCAGAGGTTTCTTCCAACCTCTATGATTCTGTGTTTCTGTGATTTGATGTGTTAAATCACAAGGAGTAAAAGAGCAAGACAGGATGGAAAAGGAATTGCTGAGAAGCTAAATAACTTTCTTTCTCTTAGTCTTTATTGTTGAGAATGTGGGAGAGATAAAAGACATGAAAAGGGCAAGAGCATACCAAAACTAAGATGTCTGAAGAGGCTCTGGAGCATTAAAAAGTCAGTGGTATCGGATCCAAGGAGGAGCACAAGAAAAACAAATTTCTAAAAAGCTTAACATTGGCTTTCTCAGAAAAACCCATTGTGTTCCTAGAGGACGAGGAACAGTAAATGTTCTGCCAAATTATTTAAGAAGGATCTGATGACACTCTGAGCTACAGTTAGTAAAACTTACTCCTCCAGTCAGCAAGCTGATCTAAATAAGAATTAAAAACATCATGTTCATTATATGGATGTTCCATATGATTCTGGTAAAGATGAATTATGTCTCGACAATCTCTCCTAACTATTTGAAGAGTATGCAGAGAATGGAGAAGGTTGCTTTGAATGATTACCTCCAGAAAGGACTTAACAAATTCCATACAGAAGGTGTCTAGGAAACACAAAGCCTCATTCCAACAAGAACAGCAAGAGCAGCAACACGCACAGAGCTGAAGTTATCCCTGCTTGGGGTGCTGCTATGGGCTGATTCCAACAAGGCATGAGAGTGATTAGAGCTGGAATAAGAGATAAATGGACTGATGTTACCAGGTCTCTAGATAAGGAATAAGGTTGGAGCTTATTGTAGGAGCTAATGTAGGACTGGTTTAGCCATTATAAAAGAACGCTATGAATACACTAATTGGGAGAGAAAAAATGATCAAGACAGGGGAAATCTCTCCCCAAAGAAGGCAGATGAAAAGGTTAGTAGTGCAGAGCTTAAAAAGCAGATGAACAAAAAGGGTGGGATGAAACCCAATGTAATCAAGGCTAAGACAGAGCAGATAAAACAGAAAATTTCCTCCTCCCGTCTCACAGCCTGAAAACACAGGAAACAAGGTGATGTGTCAACACACATAAACATGCTACCCACCAGCACTACAGCAGGCAGCTTCCTATTAGTCTGCATTCCGAGTCATTTGCTAGCGCTAGCATTTGAGAACAATATGAGGAGCTTTGTATGTATTTTGCACAAACCTACAGCAGGGAGAGGATTCCTCTCTCAAAAACCAGTTTCACAGAAGGCTGATTAAAAAACCCGAAGGACTCTGCTTCCACTATGTCACCTCCTCAGGCATAGCGTGGGCACCAGTTTGAACGTAAGTGGGTGAGAAAAAGCCACCTCCTGCATACACTTGCTTTCCTACTGCTACATACGCTGGCTATGGAAATGTTCCAGGAAGCAGAGGGAAGGATGACTAATACTGCCCAGTCACTACAGTGCTCTGAGTCAGGACTCCCCGGGGATGTGCAGAGCTCTGCTGTAGTGTATACATCACATCCCTCTGTGCCGTACAGTGCCTGGGCACGGCCACATGTCCATGCGGTGGCTGTGAGATGCCACCCACCACTCGCAAGCCTGGTTGGATAGCAGGAAACATTTCTTCTCAGAAGGAGTGGTGTGGCACTGACACAGACTGCCCAGGGAGGTGGTGGTATCACCATCCCTGGAGGTGTTCAAGAGCCGTGTGGATGTGGCACTGAGGGCCATGGGCAGTGGGCACAGTGGGGGTGGGCTGATGGTTGGACTGGGTGATCTTAGTGGTCTTCTCCAACACAAACTATTCTATGAGTTATTAATATAAATTAATGACATATTTCTGAAGTCCATATTGCAAAAGAGCTTTTGCAGTGAAGCTGACAAATATTTCATGAACATTGAATACCCAAAGGTCTCTTGGCTTCACAAAGAGCCTTGAGGCCTCCTAAAAGGCAGATCCCCAGTTGAAGGGTTTGATCCTGATGAGGCTTGAGGACTCTTATAGGAAATTTATCCTTTGGAAGGATGCATTAAGCAAGAAGGGTTCTGGGGGGTGTACTTTGAGCTCTCTGCACACTGTTGATGTTTACCCGCTGTGCAGTTTGAAATGCCAATTCAGTATCACAGCACAGTGCCCTCTCTCCAGCCTGGGTTGCACCTCTTGCAGGCTTCATCTGCCAGCAGACCTGGAAGACAGCAATCTCTTATCCTTCCCCAGAATCAGACCCTTGAGCTGTCACCCTGTCCTAGCACATTAGGATGCTGGGCTCTGCAGGGCTTTGTGGAGCCAAAGGGTGTTTACAGGAGGGACGAAAAGCACGCGTATATATATTTTCACAAAGAAAATGACTCTCCTTCATGACCACTCTGCACCCTTTCCCCACAGCTTTGCATTCATGACAACTACAGAAACAACCCGTTCCACAATTTCCGGCACTGCTTTTGTGTGACCCAGATGATGTACAGCATGATCTCACTCTGCAATCTTCAGGTATGCGTATTTCTGTGCAAACCAGATCTGATTCAGTTAAAATCACCTTTTTTTTTTCTTTCTTTTTATTTTTTTTCTTTTTTTTTTTCTTTTTTTTTTTCTTTTTTTTTTTTTTTTCTCCATAGCTATACAGTTTCTGGCTTTTCTTGCCAGGAAGAGTATGCAGAAAAACTTATCTGAATGGAAGTTCATTCTATTCAGAAGACACTGTATTAGTTTTTCTCACTCTTGTCATGGATTTAGTTAATAAGCATGTCACGGCAGCTATGCCCCAGCCCTGCCTTAACTTATCAAGATGCTCAAGTGACTTGTAAGGGACAGTGGTACTATCTCAGTGCTTTTATATCATCTCTGAAATAAATTTTGAGAAAATTGGCTTCTCTGTGCTGCTGCTATTTAATATAACAAAGGCAAATCTGAGTCATTTCTGCTGGAAGGGAAGGCGGAATTCTCTTTCTTCACTGAAATAAACTGACATACAGAAAAATACTTCATTTTGCTCAGTTTGCCTCTCCTTGAAGTGTAAATGTGGGTTTTTTTTTCAATTCTGTTCATTTCTGGGGACAGACTTAATAGAAATCACAACACTACATTAACGTGTTTATTTTGCAGGAGAAATTTTCCCAAATTGACATCTTGATTCTCATGACCGCAGCAGTGTGCCACGACTTGGACCATCCAGGCTATAACAACACGTAAGTCTGCTTGTGCTTGCCTTGGGTTCCGTTGGGGAGGTAAGGCCAGCCGGCATTTTTGGTGGATCAGGTTTTCCTTCTCACAGCTTGAGCTGGCAGTGGCCTTCCCCCAAGGCCCTACTGCTAGCTCATACGTGGGCCAAGGCAGGAAAGCTCAGGTTGGTTTGGGGCTGCCAGCTGGCCTTGGCTCTGAAAAGAAAAGGCTTTTTCATATTTCTGCCTCAGATCTTCCCCCAGCGCCTGAGAAAACAAGGTAAATATTTCAGAGAGGAGAGAATGAGTGCAGAAATGGGTATAGTTCTGCTAAGCGAGATGGAATATTTGCACAAAAAGTGCCAAGGGATATTTGACTTGCACATTATTTTGCAATTACAAATGATGAAATGTACATTATTCTATTTATTATCATACTGGAAAATAGCTTTGTTGACACATGGTCACCTTTGTGTGCATTCACGTATGAGAAACAAAACGTGATAATCTAATACATTTGCAGATACTCATTAAATAAGCACAGAACTCAGTTGACTGAGACCAGTAAGAATCTGTCCGTCAGCATCAGCAGGGGTTGGATGAAGCCAGGTTCCTTCTGTGTTTGCTTTATGTCATTTTAAGCTACTTGGTTAAATAGGATAAATAAATAAATAAGTGGAGGGGAAGAGTGCCTGAGATGATATTAAAGTAATATCCGTCTTCTCTAAAAATCTGATTTAGTATTAGCAATAAAAACCGAACTGCAGCTAATTGAATAAGTATTCAGAAGAATGTAAATAAAAGGAAGCAGCTGGTGTGCGTCTGCAGGAGCTCTCATTGTTTTTCTTTATATCAGCTATCAGATAAATGCACGAACGGAGCTGGCGGTACGCTACAATGACATCTCCCCACTGGAGAACCATCACTGTGCTGTGGCTTTCCAGATCATTTCCCAGCCAGAATACAACATTTTCTCCAATGTTGACCAGGACCAATTCAAACAGATAAGACAGGTATGAATTCCGGTCCCATCTGTGCAATACAGACTGTTCCTGGAATATGCACAGCAGGGAAGGCTGCGGTGCTGCATCAGTCCCCAGAGGGCAGGACTGAAAAAAGCCCCTCACACTGGGAGGATCCAAAAGGGATCCTTGGAAAATTTCCAAAGGAGCGCTCCCTGGAATGTCTTGCTAAGAAATAATGAGCACGTTCTGACTATTAAAGACTATGACATTTTTTGAAGGAGCCAATTAGCTCTGACTGGGATTATTGCTCTCATGCCAGAAGTTTATGCTTTAAGAGAATATTGCATTAGTTTTAAATGTGGGGCTTCTAAATAGGAAAAGATGCTCAACAAAAGAACACTTCTACTGTTGGAAGAGGCTCTGGTGGACTGAGAGTCGTCATGGCTACTCCTGAGACCAGGAACAATGCTAGAATTCCCATTAGAGCAGTAAGGACCAAAAATTATTTTTAGTTTATACATGATGCACACCAGCTGAAACAGTAGATCAGTGCAAGGGCTCATGTGCTGGTCCATTGCGAGCCATTGATTCTGCCAATGCATGAGAAGCAGGCATGAGCCACAAATGGTCTAATCTGCATAAAAATCTTCAATTTTAAATTAACCACATATTTTCCCATCATAAGTCACGTCTGTCAGGAGCAAACAAAGCTCTACCATATTAGTTGCAGCTGGATATTTCAAAGCCCTTCAAACAAGGAGGATGAGCACTTGAGGACATCCACATCTACTGTTTTTTTTCTCTTCTGTGTTGACTTTGTTAAGAGTCACTATCAAAGTACATATTGCTTTGTAAGGAGCCAAAAGTGGTTCTTGGTGAATAGAAAGTGGCCTTTAACATCCCTTTGTAGAGCTTCTTTCCACAATTAGTCAATCAGAAAGGAAAAATCTCAATGGCTTTGGAATATCACACCAGTTACAGATATTTTCATATACTCTTTGTAACCCTTTTCCAGTTTCCCTGGTGATTTCAGGTCTGATCAGTGTTAACAGCATAATCATCTGAGGGTTTCTGTGCATAAGCCTCTATTTTTCTCTGCAATAATAGACTTTACAAAGAATGTCAAACTGATGTATTAATATGTTTTCTCTCCTAGGGGATAATTACATTAATTCTGGCTACCGACATGGCGAGACATGCAGAAATACTGGACTCTTTCAAGGAAAAAATGGAAAATTTTGATTACTCAAATGAAGAACACATGACCTGCGTAAGGAGATTTTGTGGATTATCATTTTTCTGTTCTTGTAGATGAGCGTTCATTCGTTTAAAAATCAAGATTCAAAACACACTGTTAAAAACCAATTTTCTACTCTACCAAAAATATTTAAAGTTTGGAATTTCTCTATAGAAAATAGACTACTCCAGCTTTAAAAATCCTGGAGCCTTTAACATCCAGGGAAGACATTCTCCATGGCCTCTGAATGCTGTTCCACAAAGAGTACGTGGTCTTTCAGGGTTGATTCTCTTCACACAGCAAGAAGCACATGTCCCACTGGGATTCATCCCAATGTTATAGGCAAAAAAACTGAGGCAGAGAGCATATAGATAAGTAATTTACACGGGGTAACTGGGAGAGTGGAATATAATCCATTTAAGAACCCTCATTTAATCCTAAAGCTGTCCTTTCTGTTTGAGAGCATTTCCCCTCACCATGTTATGAAGACAAGTGTTCTATCTGGAAGAAGTAGAGCTGGCATGAAAACTGCAGTATTAAAGTATTATCCTCTTTCAGCTGAAGATGATACTGATAAAATGCTGTGATATCTCCAATGAAGTCCGCCCAATGGAAGTCGCTGAGCCCTGGGTAGACTGCTTGCTAGAGGAATATTTTATGCAGGTAAGAATGAGGGTGCAGCACACTTGCACAGCCAGCTGCTGTGGCTGCATCCCACCTGAGCCATGAGAGCTCTGCTGCCATATAGGCCAGGCTATCTGTAGGACAGAAAGGGTTCATTTATGGAAGGACAGCATGTCAGCAATAGAAGCTGTTCAGAACACAAGTGAATGCAATTGACTGTAGATCATAGAGGAAAGACAACAGCAACCTAGAAATCCTAATGCTAGCAGACAGCTTGTTCTAGCAGCCTTTCAAGGTTGTTTGACACAGAAATGTTTTTTGAGCTAAAAGGGCAAGAGCAATGGCAGAAGAAAGCTGTCAAGTGAATGATATCAAGTCTTACAAGAGAACTAGTTCAGATTATTTTTTTAATGCGTGAACATTTTTGAATGAGAAAGCAGAAGACTTGCTGAGGTGTGCAAGGTCAGATTTAAGCTCCCTAAACCCTTGTTCCTCACCAGATTCCCAGCTGAACACAGCATCTCGCGAGAGACAAATGCCTTGAATGATGAGTCAGGAACACTTCTAGCTCACGGCATCTGCACCTTTTTTGTCACAATTACAATATTCGTGTAACTTACTGTTTTAGTCACCCAATGAATGCACTTTGTGCTCACAGAGTCAGTAGGTGAGAGAAAGTCTACAACAGGATCATTTTGCAAGCACAGTCTGTGACATTGCCCATGAATCCACATAGAAACAGTGAGTTATGCAGTCAAGTAGGTAGCTTAATAAACTCATTTCAGTCAATAGATTTATTCTCCATTGAACAAGCTAGCCAGAACTTGTTTTAATCATTACTAAAGAAGGTCATGTAATTTCTGGTTGAATACCTGCTGATGCTGTGCAGATGTAGCTAATCAGAGTTCTCTTTATTCAGAGGCAGGATGTATTAGCCTGAGGGAAGAATATTGCCATTCCATGTTATCTCCAGACGTTGCTGAGATCTGCATCTGAAAACTGCTGTCCTGTAGCTAGTGGACTCCTTGGTACATTGCTCTCTTGGCTTCTAGCCAAGAATAAAGTTTTTTTAACTCTGAATTTGTTCCAGAGTGACCGAGAAAAATCGGAGGGTCTTCCAGTGGCGCCTTTTATGGACCGTGATAAAGTAACCAAGCCAACTGCACAGATCGGCTTCCTGAAGTTTGTTCTCATCCCCATGTTTGAGACAGTAACAAAGGTGGGTCAGCCAAGGCCAGAACCAGACCTGGGAGCTTGCAGAGCTTCAACACTGGCTCCGGCATGTGTGCAAGTAGCTGTGGGGATATTCATTTCACAGTCTACCTTTAGTCTGTTTCTAGCAGGTGCAGGTTTATGAATACAAAAAGAAATGTTGCACTTCTCTCTCTTGTTTTCACCTAGCTATTCCCTGAAGTGGAGGAGATGATGCTTCAGCCCCTTTGGGAGTCCAGAGACCGCTATGAGGAGTTAAAACAGATAGATGATGCTATGAAAGAGGTAAGCTCTAAATATCTGTTTCGTAGAGCAAATGGTATGATTTAGTAAGTTAAACATTGCAATTTAATAGCCATTTAATTCTGAAGCAGTAGGAATGCTTACAGCATCCTCATAAACATGAGAACCATATTCATCACACCAAGCTGGAAGCAGGTGGGTGTCACAAACTGTTGGCATGCACATGGGCATCCTCCAGCCACCCCAGCTCAACCACGGGGAGGGAGATGCCAGCAGGAGAGACACCTGAAGGCCAGCCCCAGGGATAATGGCCTGGGGAGTGTAGCAGCAAGCTTTTCTTCCAGGGAGGAAGCTGCCTTCCCCTGGAAGGAGCTGGCCTAGGCTAGGTAACAGCAAGGTATTCAGGGCCTGTGCAGTTCAAGAGACTGCACCACTGAGGCACAGTTTCCTTCTATGGCAAGATACACCTTCCTTGCAGGTCTCTTCCAGTGCTTCATTCCCCTGCTGAGAAAAGTAAATAAAACCTATCAAAATGGCACCACACTCTGGGGTTTTCTCTGACATGAAAAAATTCATCATGTAGACGAAACTCTATCACTGTGTCATTAAAATAAATTGGCAAGTGCCCCAGAGTACTAGTTGTGCTGATATTTCTTGATATATGGGAAATGAAGTTTCATTCACGTGATTGTCCCTGGATGGATGAGGGGAATGGTGGCTTTTGGCTGTAGATCTTACCTCCTTCCAAGTTGTTTGGAGGAAAACCTTCTCAGCAGCACAAATACTAAGGCTGGTTAATCAGAGAATGTATGTTTTGAGATCACTGAGTGATAAAGGAGTAGAAAATCTTTTATGAGCTCAAAGGAGCGAAAAAGAACATAAGATAAGAGCAAGATTTTCCATGACCTCTTCATCTTTCAAGCCAAGCTGAAATTTTACTTCTGTTTATAGAAGCTGTCAAAGCAGAAAGTTTATACAAACGGATGGAGCTATAATTAACGGTGTGTTGTTGCAAGAGTTCTTAGAAAAATAAGAGCTGCCTGAATTCAGACATCACCTCAAACAATAAGAGTCAGCGAATAGCCCTAGAGTCTAACAGGAGAGATGATGAGAAACACTGAGTTCTGTTTCCTCCAGACCTAACTTCAGGGCTGTTGAGATGAAACAGGGCCTCCTGTACAACAAATTGTAGGGAGCTGGGTGCTGGAGTCTCAGCAGTGGAAAGCTGCACTGTTTTGAGTCCGTGGCGCTAATACTGTTTTGTTCTTCGTTGCAGCTGCAGAAGAAGAAAAGTGACAGCCTGAACACTGGCACTACCGAAAAGTGAGAAGAAAAAGACTTTGAGCAAAATGTTGCCCCTACAGTTATTTTCTTCTTGAGAAACATTGCATTTGCCAAACGGACGTGGCGGAATCCAGCAGAAATTACACTTGGGGTGAGGTGGCCAAGATGGACACCAAGATGGTTGCCCTTTCCAAGTGGTGCCACGCAGGCCATGGCACAGCTCCTTCCCCGCTGGGTTTGCCTCTATGGCCAGCACTGGGAACTGCTGTCTCCAGGGACGAAGTGGAGCTGAGCTAAGGAGCCGTTTCTGTTAAACAAACCGCTGGTGTCCAAAACAAATGAAAACTTGTTTTAGTCAAGATCCTGCACATACCTGTACTGCAGTATGCTATTACAGCACAGCTTAACAGATGCTTATGTAATGACAGGGGCCTGGCAGATATTTTTGTTTGCCAGGTAGGCCCTAATAACACATTTCTCTGTATTATCCTATGAATTTTATAGTGTTCACAGTACATTCAGAAGCCCAGCATAGTGGATGCAGTTTTCTTTTCTGCACTAGAAGTCAGAAGAAGCCTTCATGGACTTACAGGTTTGCTTTGTGCCCAGCAGTGTCAGGGGTCCTTTGGCATAAGCAAAGGGGAGCACCACACAGCACCACTGTGCAGGTTTTTATCCTCATGAATGGAATGCAAAAGGTGACAGCATCAAGAAGAACCTTCAAAGATGTACAGATTTTTATTTTATTTTTTTTTTTACTTTTAAACTGATCTGCTAAATAATATATTCTTCTACAGAAAGGGGTGTCGTAGTCGTCCTTGTTTTCTTTCGTGTTATACACTCAGGTAGGACCCAACTCTGCTGCCAGATGAGTGCTTTCGTAATGAATACAAGGTGAGAGGCTGTACAGGAGAGGGGAGGGTCTGCTCTCCTGAAGAGAAGAGGCTTTAGTAACGTTGCTGGTCTTACAATCACATCACAAGGGCAACACTTCCAGCAATGTCTTCATAGAGGCAGGAGCCCAGATTCTGCTGCGGGCTCCAGTGCACTGCCTCACCATGCAAATCCCCTTCCCACCAGCCATGACAGGTGAGCCCACACCAGGCTGCTCAACCACTCCGGTCTTCTTGCAGTGGGGAAAGGCCGCCCTACACACACAAGGCCTTCTCCTCACACAGCTTGGCTGCCATGGCACTGAGCCACATGCCTGCCTCCTGGCACGACCTATTCCTCCTTGCACACCTCCTCAGGCCCGTGGGGACCCACAGTCAGCTCTCTCTACCAATGCCTCTGCCTGCCTGGCTGCTTTACCAGCTATTTGTGCATGTGCCTTTGGGCTTGCTGCAAGCAAACAGAAGCAAGGCCTGACCCTTGGATTTGCGCAGTCCTAGGGGAGCCCCAGGGAGATGAGAAGATCCAAGTGTGGGGTCAGCTCCAAGCTGCACAGACATCCTCACAAATGAATGAACTAAGCCCTAGATTTGATTAACCTCAAAACTTGTGGTGCTTGGGGGCTGGATCTGGGCTGTGTGGTCTGGGCCTTTTCTTCTGCACTAAATCCTGTAATCCAAAGTACATTGTGACCCAGATTGTTTTGCTGTGGAATTCTTCTCTTCTTTTTCACAAATAAATCAAATTTACCATCTCTACTTGAGCGGATTTCCGTCACAAATCAGCTCCCAAAGCAGATGTGCTGCGCAGGAGCTATAAACAATTGCTCAGGACATGCCAAGTCCTGCACTGAGCTAGTTATATTAGATGAGAAAACCTGCTGTAGGAACACGACTGCACCCTCCTCCCATTAAAATTGTTTAAGGGCTAGATCCTGATAGGAAGTTTTGTTTCAGTGGAAGGATTTGCTCTAAAGCATAAACCCTAATCCAACAGGGACTTATGCATGTGCTTAACTCCCGCGTGCCTCACTGGGGACCCTGGCATACAGTAGCTAATTGCATAGTGCAAGCTCCAGAGCTTTCCCTAATTGAAGTGCATGGAATTTTTGTAATGGATGATTCTTACTGCTTGTTTTGGCTCTGTTATTTGCCTGAGCAACCTGAAGAGCATTTACTGTGGAGAAAGGATAGAGAGATGCTGGTGCAATCCCACTGATCTTATTGGAAGTTCTACAGAAATGTGGTGAAACTAATGACTGTCATGATGCTGCCATACGTGGTGTGGCTTACTGGAAGCAGGGAAATAAACAGGCTGTTGTTTAGAGACAGTTGTGAAAGAGAACCTATGCAATCACGACCAGATGATACATACAGGAATGCCACAACATTCTTTGATCTCTGGAGAGATAATTTAATTTCTGGAGAGACAATAGAACTATAGAATCTTCCCAACATAAGTTTAACCAAGGGGAGTGTAAGGCGTTCTCTCATAATTCTAGTTTCTTTTACGTTTTCCAAAATATTTGATGCTGTGATTCATACGCAAATGAACAGATTTGTGAATCTTGGCAATCAGCCTATTAAAATGTCACACATTTTCAGGGTGACATTCTAAAACTACACTTAGCATGAAAATGAAGTTTTCTGAGACAGCCAGACAGATGTCTGAAGTGTGTTCTAATCTTTTCTCTCCCTAATTCACTGACTGAGAGTGAATACTGTATCTCAGTTTTTGCTCTATTCTATGGTAGATGCATGGTGAAGAACTTTATGCAATCCATTGCACAAATCTTTTCAGCATCGTACTGCGTACAGCGTTACTTTGCTGCTCACAGGTGAACATGAAACAGTTTGAAGCTGTTCCATGCTGCTTAACTTGAAAAACTAATGATGAGCCTTGGGACTTCTAATTTTTTTTTTTAAATGCTGAGATCCCACAGTCCCACATGCACTATATTCTCAAGTACAGCTTTCGTAATCAGATCAAACCACAGCTACAGTGTAACTACACGTCTTGGGGAGGAAATGGCTTTTTATAAATGTGAGTGCCCCCACAGCAGCCAATTTGCAATGAAAATTTACTGTGTGTTAAATACATGGGTTATGTAATGCCGGAGAAATATCTGTACGTGGAAACTGCTAATCTCAGTGCTGCCTCTGAGCAGCAATAACAACAGCATCTGTTCCATATGGGAGCGAACAGAGGGTTGGTGCACAGCGCGAGCCCACTGGGGAAGCCCTGTCAAGCAGCGTTAAATCCTCCTGCCTCGACAGCAGGCCTTGCTGAAAGCTCCCCCCTCACTTGGCAAACTCCAAAGACGGAACAAGTCTTATCTTTGTGCTTGGTTTGTGGTATTAAAAGCATGCATGCTTCTTATCCTCCTCTCATATTGCTCTGTCCTGTTGTGAAGGTTTCTGCAAGGCAGCAGATACAGTTGGCATCACACCCGCCCTGCTCAGGCCAAATTTCTCTGTATTTACCACATTCCCACACTGCCATTTCCTCAGTTTCCTGTGGGCCTCCTAAAATGTGCCTGGATGCCACAATAGTACATGAGACTGCGTCTGGCTCCACCACACCCAAAGAACAGATGGGAATGTGATGGGGATATTTGAGGGACATGGTTTAGTGGACAAGATGGTGATGAGTTGGAGGCAATGATCTTGAAGGTCTTTTCCAACCTAAGGATTCTACGATTCTATGATTCTATGTGTGGGCATGGTGGTGGTGGTTGTTTAATAGCTGGACTAGATGATCTTAAAGGTCTTTTCCAATCTTAATGATTCTAGGGTTCTATGATTTCACTGGTCTTTATAGCAAGCCTTGCTCTTCCACTGGCTTCAAATCCACCTGGAGTAGGTCGCCAAGCCAGGGCTTTTCTCTGCTTTCTGTGCAGCACCTCATGGTGCTCACTGCAAACTACTCCTCAGTGACACAGCCTGGAGCTGCTATTTCCAGAAAACGTGACTTCATAGAAACTCCTGGCCAGAAAACTTACTGGACATCCTCATAAACAGAGAAGCTGTAACTAACAAGCCAAGAACCTCTTTCTTCATCACCCAATTGTGCTAAGAGCTGTCCCATTGGCAAAGTCACACTTCTCACCACTTCACACACACCAAAAAAAAAAGCCTTCTGACTTCTCTGGCACATAATCAAGGGCTGCAGGTGTGCTCAGGCACACGCTCACATTCAGAATCGCTATCTGTGGACATGTTTATAATACTGCTCTTGGCACTGTTGCAAGACAAACGTAGAACCAGGAGGGCTTGGAAAGCTTAAGTAGCCTTGTCACAGCCAATGCTGGCTATGATAACTCAGGAAAAATCTCTGTTTTCCAGCTTGTGTGGAAACACACTTACTGCCTGGCTGATGGACATGGCGGAGCCCTGTCCCTGAGGGTTTGGTGGCGACAGGAGCCTGGAACAGCTCAGTTTCTTTCCACAGGAACTGCCCTGCTGCAGTGCTGAGCTCTGGATAGCTGGGACACTCCAGGCTAGAAAATACAAGAAAAACAGTATGAAAATGTATAAATCCTCATCAAGCCTGTGTCTCCAATTCATACCTTCTAGCATTTACACTTAAAGGAAGTTTATTATGGGCACATAGCATACCCTTGCAATTTCTCAGCTTCTTTTCATTTTCATGGAATCTTAGAATGGTTTGGGTTGGGGGAAACTCAAAGCCCAAGCTGCCCCAACTCCTGCCATGGGCAGGGCTGCCCCCCACCAGCTCAGGCTGCTTAGGGCCCCATCAACCTGGCCTTGAGGGATGGGGCAGGCACCACAGCTTCTCTGGGCAGCCTGGGCCAGGGCCTCACTGCCCTCTGGGCAAGGAATTTCTTCCTGACACCTAATGTAAACCTCCTCTCTTTTAGTTTAAAACTGGTTCCCCTTTCATCCAAGTTTAGTTTCTGAGTGCCCATGGCTCACTTCTGACACAGCACCTCTTCAAGAAGAAGAGCACAATGTGGGCATTGGACAAGTGATGGATGCACTGGTCTCTGACCACTGGTCCTTGAGCCACCACCACCCTTGGTGACACTGCAATGGCTTTGATGCAGCTGCAAACACCTGGCAAGGTGAAGGTGACACCAATGGGGCATTGGTTTTGAGAGTGGTTTGCTCCTTCTAGCCTTGTCTCAGAGAGCTGCTGTTTGGTGGTTGTTGGCATTTCAAATGGGAGCTCTAGGGAGACATCACTGCAGCCGTCCAATGTTTGAAGTGGATGCCCCATCCCTAGAGGCATTCAAGGCCAGGCTGGATGTGGGTTTGGGCAGCCTGGTCTGGTGGTTGGGGGCCCTGCACATAGCTGGGGTTAAAACTAGATGGTCTTTGAGGTCCTTTTCAACCCAGGCCATTCTATGATTCTATGATTCTTCATCTTCTTGTGTACGCTGGATGGGTTTTTTTTCAAGCACTTTTTCATTTGGATCTGCAGTGCTCAGTCTGCTTTCCACATCCACATGTGGAGGTAGCAGCGCTTTGGTACTGCTGCGGATAGTGCTTTGCTCCACATTAGAATCAAAGAATTATTACGATTGGGAAAGACCTCTAAGATCATCCAGTCCAAGCAGCAGCCCAACACCTCCATGCCTACTAACCATGTCCCTCAGTGCCACACCAAAGCCGTCCCATCAGACCTTTGTGTGGGGCCATAGGGGATGGCACCGGAGGATGAAATCACCCCTAGCAGTGTAATTGCAGATGTGGTTGAGTAGGGGCCAGCCCATATGAAGAGGTTTGAACAGTCCAGAGGGAGTTTGGGAAGGTTGGGAGTGGGGAAAGAATCCTCTGCTGGTCTCCTCACAGCTTTAGGAAAGAAGAGCAACAGGGATAAGAGGGGTTCCCATTTGATGAGCAGATACTACCCCATCCCACCCCACCCCCAGGCTGCAGAGAGGTGGCCACTTATCTCTTCAGGGAAGAGCTGAGGGAATAAGTCTCTAGGGGTTATAGGACAACAAGTCTAAAACAACATGTACCTCAGAAAGTTCACCGGGGCGATGTGCGCGTTGTAAATGACAATTTTATACCTTCCACGCTGTACTTTTGTTTCCCCCTGAGACTTTGATCCTCTCAGTCACACTGGCTACTGTGTATGTTGCCAAGGGCAAGCCCTGGTGGCAGGGCCTCATCCTGCACCCTTGGCTGGCAGAGGACATGCTGCTCGCCTTGAGGAAGGTCGTGGATGTCCAGAGCCAGCAGAGGCCAGCACAAACTTCACCTCCCTGTCTGCACCCAGGGTCCTCCACCACCCCAAAGTCCACCTATCTCACCTGCTTTACCTTATCCTGCCAGCCAGTCCATCTACTCATCCTTCGGGGTCATCTTTGCATTGACACTTCATGTCACCACTCACACCCATGCAGAGAGCACGAGAGACAAGGATATGGCAGAGCACTCAGCTTCACCAGAAGGAGAGCATACTTAAAAAGCAGAAAAAATGTATTCCTGTGGTGACATCTTGGTTTAATTATGCATTTATTTCATTTATTTAATTATTTTGAATAAGGGGACAACGTTGAGTGCTCAGATAATGGCACCAACAGTTTTGAACTGCACTGAATTGTTGGCAAACTTCATTCAGGTTGGTATTAGGAAAAATCTATTCTCGGAAATAGTGGTGAGGCAGTGGCACAGGCTGACCAGGGAGGTGGTGGAGTCACCGTCCTTGGAGGTGTTCAAGAGCCATGTGGATGTGGCACTGAGGGACATAGTTAATGGGCATGGTGGGGATGGGCTGGCTTAGGTAATCTTTGTGGTCTTTCCAACCTTAATGATTCGATGATAGAGGTGTTGGACACAAGCAGGACTCCACGTGTATTTTTTGCATGAAAATACATAACATTTAAAAAGCTTATGACCTGATTAATACAAAGTCTGTACCGATTAGTATGGTAGACCTCTGTTTTTCAAACATCATCTTTGCAGTCTAACTCAGGAGACTTTTTTTTTTTTTTTTCAAAACTTGAGATTAAATTCATTATTTCTAATGTGACAATCTTATAACACCTCTGAATCTATCTCTAGGACAAAGGTCTTTTCTCATCCCAGCTGTTAAATTTTAACTAAGGAGACAACAATCACCTTTAAAGACATACTGTACAGAGAGGACGTGGTAGCGTGACTTACAGGATGAACTCAACGTTTGCAGAACAACAATGGTGTTTGCAGACTGTAAAAGAGAGTGACAGTCCCAGGAATGTTCTTTCAACAGAGGTGAATCCTGGGCTGCACTGCACGGGATGACTTGATCCTCATCCACTGAGGTCAAAATCAAAGACCTTTTGCCTGAATTACCTTATTTTCGTGTGTATACACATATATATATAAGCTCTGTTGGGTTTAGAGCTTCTCTGTATCAACCCTCTGAACACAAAGACAACACAGCACCTCCTTCTGTGTTGGAGGCAAGAACTGGCACTGCAAAACCAGCAGGAAAGAGGATGTTGCCTTCTCTAACATGGGCTTTGTATTTGAGGATAAAACAGAGGACTGTGCTGGCCCTCATCAAGAAACAAAGCATTGGGCACTGCTGCCAAGTAACCAAGATAGCAAATAAGAAATCCATAAAATAATAAACCACCTGGACACAAGAGTTAAATCACAGAGTCACGGAATGGTAGAAAGGTTTGGATTCAAAGAGATCTTAAAATCACTTGATTCCAACCCCGTGCCATGGGCAGGGACACCTCCCACAGGATCATGTTGCCCCATTCAATCTGTATGTCAGCACTTTCACCCTTTTGGCATGGTTTTGCAGCCACAACACAGCACTTAACAAAGCATGTTTAGCAGCTAGATTTGGATACGCTTTTACATAGAGCCCTCATTAACAAAGATCACAATTAAGCAAGCAGTGAGCGCAAGATTGGCAGAAGGATGGGCCCAGCAGCCTTACAGTTTTATGCTATATGATGATTGTGATGTTTACATCAGACATCATTATACCCTTCTCTGCCCAAATGCAGATTCACTAGTCAGCACCAGCGCCATTCATTTCCCAGACTGCCCAAATCTGAGACCTTTAAGTGTCTGCAGTTTCTCACTTTCTTCAGATCTACAGCATTATCTACTCTAACAAGAACCCCTTTCTTAGCCCATCTAAATGTATTCACATCTATGTAAAAGTACCATAATAACAAGAAAGCATACAGCAGTTTGGCATCTCCTTTTATGCAGGCACTTACTGTTCAAACATGTCCTAGAAGAATAGGAATGATGTCTGTCTTTCCACAGGTGAAGGGGGCTAATAATTTGAAAGGACTCTGCATCTTTGGAGGCGTGCCACACAAAGCACACCATTTTATTACCCTTCTTGCAGAACACATTGCCCTGGGCAACCTGCTCTAGTGGGCGGCAACTCTGCCCAAGGCAGGGGGCTGGAACTGGCTGGGCTTTAAGGTCCCTTGTAACCTAAACCGCTTTACAAGTCTACAAACACACACCTGTAAAAGCCCTCGACACTTCAAACCTTTCTGCCTTGAGTACTTTTCCATAAGTAATGTGCATCAGCCACCCAGAGGCTCTGTGACCCCAGGCACAGCTGCCCAGAAGGATAAGTAAGACACGCAGCCACTGAAACCACAAGAGCTAGAGACAGAGCTCACCCTCTCAACACTGAGAGCACCATGAATTATTTTCCACATTTACTTCCTTCAGACCATGATGAGATGAAGCCATCAGCCATTTTGTAGTGATCCCTGATTTGTAGTGAGGGTTTTGGGTGCACATTACCCCAGATGGTTTCAGCTCAATTGTAACCCTGACTCCTAGTTTTCATCTATTACATCTAAACACTTCAGCTTCTGCTTAGCTCTGATAAGAACACTTCTAAATTGGTTATCCACAGAGTAACAAAATAAAACATGGGCATTTCATTTGGACGCCTTTCAGCTTGAAATTCATCCCACCTTCTTGAAGAACAGCCACATCACCAGGAAAGGGATGTCTGTAAGGATGAAATGGAAATGGGTGTCTCCTTTCCCCAAGGGAAGTTGGATCAGATGTCATTAGTTCTCTCTTCACCTCTAATCCTGTACATTGCTTTCTGATGGAGGAAGACTTCATACTGTGATAGCTCTGAATCATCGTGCAGTTTACAAATGCTAAGTATGGCTTCTACCTCAAGCATATCACAAGTGGGACATTAATTCAGATGGCAAGAGGAAGGAAAGCTTTTGCAATGTGTACCCCAGGATGGCTGAGAGGATGATGGCAGTACTCTGATCATGATGAATGTTCTCATTCCTCAGAGAAAAAGAGAGAGGGAGGGAGGGAGAAGGAGAAAGATAGATGAAGTCATAGGGATGAGGAACTCAATAGACTGCCCAAGGAAGTGGTGGGGTCACCGTCCCTAGAGGTGTTGCAGAACCATGTAGATGTGGCACTGGGGGATGTCATTAGTGGGCATGGTGGGGGTAGGCTGGTGGTTGGATTAGATGGGCTTAGAGCTCTTTTCCAAGACCTTAATGATCTATGATTCTACAAAATTACATTTTCCAAGGATAAAGTTTCTGGTGCAAACCTATGTGTGTATTTCAGCTGAAGTTGCTCAGTCAGCTTATGGCAGCAATGTTCACAGGGTTTCTCCTGCTGCAGTCCAGGAAAGACGTGCTGTCTGCACTGACCCAGCCCCTGGCAGCTTGTGCTGAGACAGCTCCCTCACTCCTGGACAGAGATCTGAGGGGTAAGGTGGTACAGAAGTTTCTACGAGGAGCTTGTCTGAACACTTGGATCCAGACTTTCTCTTCCTCCTCTAGATCTTGCCTAGTGTTAATCCTACATGTTCAGCTTATCTGTTGACTTTAAGTTAGGACAATTTAGATATGCTTTCCTCTTGGATTATATAGATTTATGGTAAGCTGGGAACACTGTGCTCAACTCATTTAAGTGCAAAGAGTCCATTAAGCTCCAAATAGGATGAAACAAACAACCCTAGGGCAAAAAGCAGCTTTGCTCTTCCCAGAAAGAGCTTTTCCTGTAAGTCAGAGTGTATGACAACAACCACGAGCCTGTCAGCTGGAAATCAGTGCCTCCCACTGCCTGGGGACCAGGGCACAAATGTCATTGCAGAGTTACAATGACAAACTTCACCACTACCCGGTGAATGAGGGCTCATTACAGCAAGAGGTCAGCACCTTGTGCTCCCTCATAAAGGCTGGGGTTCGTGGGACCTCATTCAGCTAGAGCCAAGGCAGAAAGGAGCCTGATGCACACATTGTACATGCTGGCAGTGCAGATGCAGATTGCTGCAAGCAGGGTGGACCAGCTCAGGAGCTCACTGTTCACAACGGAGCACCATTTCCTGACACTTTCTTCATCTCTTGAAACTTTGATGTAACCTAGTTTTTAAAATGGCTTTTTTCCTTAATATATTAATTTTTAAATAGGCTGACGCCAACAAACTCTGTTCAGGTTCATTGGCCTTGGCAAGTGAGATCACCTCAGTTCTCGCCTGCAGATGAAAGAGGCGGCATCTCTGCTGGTTTTCATGTCACCAATAGGTGAGGGACGGATGGGGGAAGCCCATAGTACCCCCCTGGAGAGCACTCACAGCAGGGCCATTTGTCTGTTCCTGAGCTCTTTTTCTGAGCTGCTGGGTGCAATTGCATACCTTGCTCAGAGAGCTGTATCATGCCAGGGACATGCGTGGGGACAGCCTGATACCTGCCACTTGTGTCAGCGTGACACCAGATGTCAGATCCCAGATGGAGCAGGAGTGCCGGGTGCCGTGCCAAAGCACAGGTGGTGTGCGGGAAGGGGAACCGAGCGGAGAAGACATCAGGTCAGCAGGAGAGCGTGGATTTCCTCTACACAATCTAGATAATACAGCACGCAGCCAGGCTTCCGAGAAAACATAAAAAAGCAAATAGGGCAAAAAAGGCTCTTGGTTTTTGATTTTTTCAAACCCATTTTTAGTGTTTTCCTAAACACAGCCATTATTTGTTAACAGGAAGAAAAGGATGCAGCAGCAGCTTTTCCACGCAAGGTAGCTGACATGTAAATCTTAGAAAACTGAGAACTACTGTGGTGATGTTTGTTGCTGGGTTGTTTTTTATTATTTTATTGTTCTTGCTGGAAGTGGCCTCAAACAAGAAAGCCCTGCCTTGCTTACACTGCAGAATTTCCTGGTCATGTATTCTGCAAACAGAGTCTATGCAAATCTCAGACATTGATTAATGATCACAATTATTATTTCCTTGGAGATAAGAAGCCTTCATTTTCTAATGGCTGTTCTATCTGCCGAGTACCACTACCCTTAGATATGATGAATTTTTATTTTAGGTAAAGCCAAATGGCACGTAGATAGCAATAAAAATTCTTGGACAGGCCAGGAAATAGGAAAAATTGGGTGATGGTTTGTTTTAATTTATATAGCTGATGTGTCACATCCTACCTTTCTTGTGATTTGGATTATTGGAGAGCAAAGGAAGCACTCCAGTCTGAAATGCTGCAATTATAAAGTCAGTGGAAAAATCTAAGGCACTCGACATTAAACAAAACTAACCAGAATTTATACAAGATGCTGCCATCTTGACAGGATGCTGAGGAGAAAATATAGTAACACAGTTCTTATTTAAAATCACAGAACCTTAGTGGGCTCCAACGCAGCTGTAGATGTCGTTCATCAGGCTCTCCTCCTAAAAATCTGCACAGGCAGAGTGCTGAGAAGTGTGTTTTAATTGGTATTTTTCACATCGAATACTTTGTTTCCTAACTGCTTTTCCCTGGTTGCCACTTCAGAAAGGACCAACACCAACAGCGACTTTCTTGCACATAGGCAAAGAAAACTCAACAGGGTCACTGTTGAGTGCTCAGCTCTCCTCATGTATTTCCCATGTAACTTATCTCCAGAAAATCCTGATGGCAGCAGCTTAATATACTCTCAATTTTAGAGTAGCATACACTGAAGGACATTTCTCCAAGTAACAGCAGAAAAAGACAGCCAAGAAAAACAGATCTAAGGGTATTTGAGATTGCTAAATTACATAAACACGTATCTTGTGCAATACACATACAAACATTGAGGCGTAGCCTACAACATTATGTAGGGTGAGCCTCACCTCTGTGCCAGGAAAGATCATAAAACAAATCCTCGTGGACTCTACGTTAAGGCACATGGAAGACAGGGAGGTAGTATGAGACAACCAGCATGGCTTCACCAAGGGTAGGTCCTGCCTGACAAAACTTGGGGTCTTCTATGATGGTGTAATCGCATCAATGGACAAGAGAAGAGACATTGATGTCATCTATCTGGACTTCAGTAAGGCCTTTGACACAGTCCTCCCATAACATCCCTCTCTCCAAAATGGAAAGATATGGATTTGATGGGTGGACTGTTTGGTGGACAAAGAACTGGTTGTGAGATTGTACCCAGAGAGTGGTGGTCAATGGCTCAGTGTTCAGATAGAGATCAGCTACAAGTGGTGTCCCTCAAGGGTCAGTACTGGAACCAATGCTGCTTAATATTATCATCAGTGATATCGACAGTGGGACCGAGTGCACCCTCAGCACATTTGTGGATGACACCAAGCTATGTGGTGTGGTAGACATGTCTAAGGGATGGGATGCCATCCAGAGGGACCTAGACAGACTCAAGCAGTGGGTCCATGAGGCTCAACAAATCCAAGTGCAAGATCTTGCACCTTGGTCACGGTAACACTCAGCATCAGTCCAAGGTGGGAGATGTAAGGATAGAGCACAGCCCTGTCCAAAAGGACTTGGGGTCCTGGTGGATGGCAAGTTGGACATGAGCCAGCAATGTGCCCTTGCAGCCCAGAATGCCAACTGTGTCCTGGGCTGCATCCAAAGAAGTGTGGCCAGCAGGGAGAGGGATGTGATTCTGCCCCTCTGCTCTGCATTGGTGAGACCTCAGCTGGAGCACTGCGTCCAGATGGGGAGTCCTCAGTACAGGAGAGACATCGAGGTGTTGGAGTGTGTCCAGAGGAGGGCAACAAAAATGATCAAAGGGATGGAACACCTCCCTGTGAGGACAGGCTGAGAGAGCTGGGGCTGTTCAGCCTTGAGAAGAGAAGACTATGGGGAGAGCTGAGAGTGGCCTTTCTGTATCTAAAGTGGGGGGTCTAAGAAGAAAGGGGACAAACTTTAGCAGGGTCTGTTGTGATAGGACAAAGGGAAATTGTTTCAATTGAAAAGAAGGAAAATTTAGACTGGTATAAGGAGGAAGTTTTTTATGCTAACAGTGGTGAGGCACTGGCACAGGTTGCCCAGAGAGGTTGTGGATGCCCTGTTTGTGGAGACATTCAAGGTCAGGCTGGGCAGGGCACTAAGCAAATTTGCTCAGTAGCTATAGGTGTCCCTGTTCATTGCAGGGGAGTTGGACCAGGTGAGTTTTAAGTGTCTCTTCCAACTCAAACAATTCTATGACTCTACAATAAGCATCAGTTTCACTGATATGAATAAACTCTTAACTGAAGAGTCATGGAGATTTGGGGCTGGGCGAATGGAGAAATGGGGGCAGCCACCCCTTGATGCTCAGCTTGTGTGTTCAGAAACATCTTTCTTATGCATGAAATGCTTCCAGTAACTGTAACAACAGAAAATGGAGGTGGAGGAAAAAAAAAAACAGCATTAAAAGCAATGCATCGCTTGTGCTGTGAGCTTTCCTCAACACAAAGAATCAGGTCAGGTCACACAGCATGTTGTTCATCAATGTTAATGACTCCCCACAACTGTGCTTCATCCCAAGGCACCCACAGGTCACAGCAGCTCTATTTGAAAACAAGCTCTGAAGGATTTTAGCTGCTGATCCCTGAGGGGCACAGTGTTCACACCTTACATTCTTGCAGTTAGGCATTAGGCTTACCCAAACACTTTAAGCTGAGATGCACTCATCCTCAGGCAGAGCCATACTCACAAGCAGTGTGCCCAGCACTGGCTAAAGTCATGACACAGCTGCTCAGGGCTTGTGTGCATGTGTGCCATCAGCTGTGGCCTTCACTTGCTCATTCCTTCCTTCTGCAGGGCATCCCATCTGCTTTCAACTCTTGGTTCATCCCTTGGCTGCTCCTTTGCCTTCCAGAGACGCATTCTATGGCAGGCTCAACCTAAGGGAAAGGAAATGCTGCTGTGGGGCACCTATCGAGCAATGATTGACTTCTAAGGGCTCTTCAGCTCCGGCAGAACTTCGCAGAACCTGAACGTTCAGAGATGCATGCTAACTTCTACAAAAACACTGGATATCAACACCGTTGGCCTCTCCACCCATTCAAGTCTCTAGGCATTTTTCTTTTCCATCTCTCCAACTGCAGCTATTGACAAATTGTGTCCAGTCTGTCCTTTCCCATTAGTGAGCCCTCACGCTCCACTGAGTCACCCCGACCTCTTTCACAGCACATGACCAGGTCTGAAGGCAGTGAGGACACCCAGTAAGCCCACAGAGCTTTTCCTTTGCAGGTCAAAGTACTTCATGCAAAATATTTCAGAAGATAACAAGGAAAACTGAAGCAGACTTTGGAGTACGTCAAAACTGACAAACTTTTTAATAGCCTGAGTGCAAAGCAACTGCATGGAATTGGGATTTCCTAACATTTTTTTAAAGAAAGGAGTGCTATTTGCTTACAGATAGCACATTTACTCTGCAAGAAAAAGCAAGTTTTGTTTAAAAAATGAAGCCTGCTCTAAAGCATGCCACTGGGGTGCACCTGATTAGGATCCCTTTGTGCTAGGAGAAATAAAAGGTCACTATTCAAAGATTTGTTGCTGAAAGGGTTTCAATGAAATCTCAGCAATGTAAGGAGGAAAATATATTTCAGTCTCAAATGCTAAGGAAATAAAACTCAGTATTGCATCATCTTTCCCCCTTACTTGCATTTTTAAAGACTCCTTGGCTTATCAGTGTGCAACAGCATCTGACTGCATTCATCTCTCATAAAGAAAATATCAAGAGAAGCAGTCCCTAGGACACTGCAAAAGAACAGACATGCATGGCTTTGGAGCACATCAAGCAATAGACCAGAGATGTTTGCAGAGGAGGACCCAACAAAACAAATACAACTTAGACCAAGAATGTCATGTCCCTGCCATGACATCCTCCTGCTGGAATTTGGTTAGCAGATGGATGAGCAGCAGTGAAAGAGGAAGAGGAATGCAGTCAGTGGGATGCACAGAGGAGCTGCAGGAAGCCCGAGAAAAGAGCTGCTAGAGATGCCAGCATCAGGCTGAGACATGGAGACCCACGGGTTTGCTCTTGCTGTGGCACCTTCAGCCCCTTCCTCCTCATGCTTCAAGGCCTCAGGTAGGAGCCAAGATGGGACAGGGTGCTCAGGAGCACATATCAGGGCCAGCTCTTGCTCCCCATTGTGGGAAATGCCAGGCCCAGCTTACCATCATGCCTTTCCCCAGTGCTTTCCCAAAGGCTGTAAGTGGGACCATATCCCAACCCAACAGCACCATGTGCCACGTTGCAGTAGGACGCAGCTCCCAAATACCACCTTGGCTGTGAGCTACCTGGCTCTCCCTAGGCAGGAACATCTGTACAACATCTCCTCTTCCCTCTGGGCTTCCTGGCAGCTCCCTGCTGCAGGGTGAATACAAATGCACTAGAAATGCAGCAACACCTCCATTCAGGTGTGGCACCCCGGGCATTTGACCAAAGAACTCACTGTTCATCACAACCAGAGCTTAGGAATCACACAACCCCCCTCAAAAACAAACCATCACTGTACAGAAGCCACTTCAGCCTCCAAGTTATAATTCGTATCCATAACGTTGAGCACTTCAGATGGCAATTTCTCATCATTTCTTGAAAAGAACAGTGTGCACTGTCAGTGTTAGGTCAGTGCATTTAAGTGCTCCAAATACAGTGAAAGCACTTCACACATGCAGCTGTCCATTGCAAGACTGAAATTACAGTATTTCTTAGTCCTAGCTCCTAGTCCATGTGGGATACCCTGTGGACACAGCAGTGCATCTTTATTTCATATAGCTGGACTGTAGTAAGAACTACTTCACCTTCCATTAGCAGCAAGGCAGCTCCTGACAGAATTGAGACCTTTAATCGGAACAGGCAACATCACTCTTGATACTTCACAGCATTTACCCAAATAGACTATTTCCAAGGCAACAGGTCCCCTACGAAAAGGAATCAAAGAAATCAGACCCTGGAAGTGAATCACCGGCTCTGCACTGATGAGAACAACACTTCATTCTTATAAATGCACTTTTAAGTGAAGCTAATATGAAAATCCATATGAAATCTTGCAGCATAAGAAAGAGTTGTGGCCTCTGGGACCCAGAATAAGGACAACACTGCAGTTTTGAGCAGACGTCAGCTCAAGTTTTGCTTCACGGCAGAATGGCTGCTATTCTCAAAACAAGCTATATCTCAGCAATGCCTTCAACATTAACATAACTAAACTTTGAGTGCAAAATTCATTAGCATCTACATAGTCAGGAGATCACAGATATAGAAAGAGACTGAGGAGAACAAATTATGACTCAAAGGCTAATGCTGAGTATCTTTAATGAACTATACAGATACCAACACCTGGATTTTACGGTCTCAGCTGAAGTATATTGTATTATATATCATACAGCCAGGATGCCATCTGGTAGATGAACACACATCTTCTGCCATGTGATGAAGCAGCAACTGACCCCTGAAGGCTCTCACTGATAACTTTTCAAAAAGATGTGCCTCTTGGCTAATTGCAACATGAAAGAGTTCTTGTTGAATGAAGCAGAGCACACTCCCAAGCATTGCTCACAGGCCTTTCAAATCATCTTCACAGACAGACTGGGATCATATTGCAACAGAAGAATCTTCCAATAGCATAAAGTTGACTGACACTTTTCACTTTTACTTTTCAGGGTGTAAAACCTATTTCTGCACTCCTTCCTCCAAAGAGAAGCATTGAATTGAAGCCAGGCAGACGTCTAACCACATTAAATGGAAACCCTTCACAGGCAGCAAGAATTATGCAATAGCCCCTTTCCCACAGCCAGTTACGCTGTGCTAGTTACATTAACTAACTGAATTTTTAAAAAGTGAAAAAAATGTCAATTTCAATCAGTGCACTTTCACCTGAAGATGCAAGCCTGAACACAGTAGGCAAAAGGAAAATCCTGCTTCAGAGAAAGCCACCAGTAATCATACGTCATGCAGCAGAGATCTCTAGGACTGAAATACTGACATTTTTATGCTCTCAGAAGCTTAGACATACAGTACATAAAATAGCTGCTGCAAGCGGGATATTGCTACAGTGGGCTGCCTGAAAACTTGAATTTGAGTTTAAACAAATCTTCTTCCATTAATCCTTTTCCATTTAAAAACAGTTTACAGTCCAATCAGTTCCTTCCAGCAAAGCAAAAGTTACAAGCCAACAACAAACAGTGTCATAGTGATGATTCTTCTGTTTTGATCTTTTTGGTTTGTCCATTAGCATCATGTTGCAGATTCTGCCTTTTCTTTTTCTGCTTCTGTATCCTTTCCTCTTTCCTCTGTAGGTAGACAGCCATACTATCAAACGAAGCCTTGTAGAGACTGCTGTAGTGGCTCTCTGCACCAACAAACCCTGCAAGTGGGCAAAACAGGAACACAAGACATGTGTTAATTCCCTTAGCAGTCTCACCAATTATTTCCTGAACTGGAGTTTCAGACAATGGAATTTCAACTCATTTACTGTAGTCCTATCCACTTAATTAAATACAGCATCAGCACTGTTTGTGGGAGTATCATCTGTTCTGCATTCACAAAGCCAAGTGCAACCAAGCTAAAAAAATTAATACTCAGGCAGGCACCTGGCTCCCAAGCAAGGAAAGCACACAGCTCTCTTTACACACTGGACACTTGCACAGCTTCAAGGCTCTCGCTTTTATATTACTGCTGTAGCAACCTATTATCAGGCAGCCTGCTGGCATTCTTCCCCAGAGCTTAAACACTGCAAAGGGCATAAATTACTACGCAACTGTCCTTAGTTGACTTGTTTCCTAGAGTTTCTTAGATTAAGCCCAGAGATGCAGGCATCAAACAGTCATTTCTTCCAGTACTATGCATTTCTAAGCATTCATCCGAAGTGATTTTGTTACAATTCTGTGAATCCAGCATAATAGTCATCATAGCATCCCCAGGACTGTAAGTTTAGAGGTGTTTAAACAGGTAACTACCATGCAAAAGATAGCAATCAGATTATTATTGCAGAGAATTCACCATGGCAGCAGCTGGTTAGGTTCACATTTCTGAAAGCTTCCAGAGGATCCATTTGACAGAGCCAAATATCACTGGTTCCCCTTTGTATCCTTACCTTTTTTTAACTTCCAGAAAATCACAAGCATGAAAATCCGGTTTTGCAACGGTTTGTTCCTGAAGCAAGTGTGCTTCTTCACAGTAATGTACATACACATACTGCTGCTTTTTGGTACACAGACACAGCAACATTGCCTCGCTAGTAGTTGGCAAAGTACATGGTTTTGCTTTCAAGGGTCTTGCACCCACACAGAAACCAATTGAGCAGCCTTTGTCCCTGGGACAAACTGTATGCTGTCATTCTGAATATCTGCTCTGCACTCTGCTTGGTCAGTCAGCACAAAATCTTGCTCAGCCTTCCTTCTGGGATCAATTCTAACATAATTTCGAACTGTTCAGCATTTGCTTCAACACTGACCTACACATCTTAAAGCCTAAAGAATCAGCGAAGAGCTGAAAGATGTTTCTAAAAGGCAAAAAGGAGGCTATGCAGACATTTGAAAAACTGGTTTAAGCAATACAATGATCACCTTTTTCAAGAGAAGTAGCTGCCTTTTCAAGCACTAATAATGGACTGGAGTAAGTGCTTATCAAGCGAGCCTTCCCTTACTAATTAAGCATAATAGATCCTGTCGAGGAGCAGTCCTCCTTTCCCAGCCCCAGATGCAACAGGCTATCATGTATCACAGTAATTTGCTACACTGGAAAATTATGCTCAGAATCTCTTCTCCTGCATGCTCTTATTAGTTCCCTATTATTCATTTTCACTCAGCCCTTGTACTTTTAATAGTCTGTCTGGCTGTAACTATCAAGTCTGCAACATCTGCATGCAAACACCCCCACTTCTAAAAGGGCACTTGACCTCCTTTGAGATTTCGAAGGTCGAGCGCAGCTACCTTAATGGCAGCCACTATCTAGTCTCTTACTATCTCCACCATACTTTCATATCAAGGTAACAGACAAGAGAAAAAAACATGTAGTTCAGTATCAGAGCAGTAAGAGAGATTGCAGCAGATCTGTGATAGGGTGTTTATATACAGCCATATACTAAGATATCTGTGTAAAACAGATTCCTGCACTATTTTTAAGAACAGTAACTTGAATACCATTCATTATCAACACAAATTTCCATACCAGACAGAAAGATGAAGCTGAAAAGGGAAAGCTGAGAGATTAAGTAACTTTAAGAGACCTGATCAGAACTCTGATTTTGCTCTTAAAACTTTAGCTCTAAAATTACAGTTCCTAGGCCAAACTTCTCACCTTCAAATGTTGTCCAGTTGTCAAGAAGATATTTAGACATCCTCTGCAATTCTTCATCATCGGTTACAGACTGGAAAAAGGAAGAACACTGCATGATATTTCATGCGTAAACAAGGAGTCTGGTGTTTGACAGCAAACTGAAAAATGCAACAGCTCACAGATGAGCACAGCAAAAGGACAGCGAGTATTTTTAAACTAAACAAGTGCAGCACCCAGAGAGCACAAGAAATGCTTTAAAGTACTGTGTGCCATAGCTGACAAGCATTCTCTTTGATGCTACTGCACCAGATGTTAGCTTTACCAGAGAAGAGACTGGTAATGAGCTCTCAGTGGCTTTGCGTTATACAGACATAAGAGAAGTAGAATGTGTGATATCTAAGACTTCTATTCAGTCTCAAAACTGAAAAAGAGAAGCATATCAGTTGTTAGTTTTCATGGAACATAGTTCACCCTGGTTTTGTTATGAGGTCAAGACAAAACATCCACAGTATTAGCATAACATCAGTATCTACCTTCCACTGTCCATCACATGGTCTGTACAATTGAAGAGGGGCTTCACTGTCTTCCTGTAGAATCCAGATTTCTCCTGTTTCCCCAAATGCAATGTCCCAACATTTATGCTTCAAAGAAATTTGCTCTCTGTAAACTAGCTGCTGGGCAACGGCATCAAGCTGAAAGATGTAGACTGTGGGAATACTTTTGAGAGGAAAAACTTAATTACCATTATTACCAAATCCACCTACTGCCATCATTTCTCAGCAAATGACAAACACCCACTCTAAATCCAAACAAAGCCAAAGCAAATCATTAGGAATTACAAAAAATACCCTAGCACTTCAGGTTTGCTTACAGGGTCTGAGGCAGAAGCTGCAGACATGTAATATGTCAGATGGTCTTCCAAATGTCATATGAAAGAAAAAGCAGGCCACACTGCCTTTTCTTTAAAAGAAAAAGGTAGTAAAGAAAATTACTAAGGATTTACATGGGGAGCATTCCATCACAGTACAACTGGTCTAAAGGAGTTCAAATGAAAGAGTATATATCTGAGCACTGGTAAAAATAAAAAAGGAAAACAATTACACGCCAGGGAAATGAAGGAGGAATGAGAGGGATAGGAAACCATGAATGGCTGAAGAACAGATTTGTAGCACTGCACCGGCAAGGAACTCATCTCCATCTTTCCTGATAGCCCTCCTACCTTCATGTACTGTGCTCCCCAACTTCCCTGGACATCTCCACTCCCTCTGGCCTACAAGGCCTACACAGCAGTACTGCTTAGAAATGCTGGGCTGTGGAGGTGTAAAAAAGAAACTTTGACAAAGAGCACGGCGTGGCTCCCGGCTTATGTAGCACAGACACTTCAGCTGCCGACACAAAGCCTGGCAGTACATGCCAGATGGTCCTCTGGCAAAGACCAAGTTCACCAAGGGGACAGATTGCTGACTGTATGGACAGCTTTGGCATCTCTCCCTTTCCTGCTGGCATGCTTTTGTCAGCAAGAACAGTTTTCCCGGCAGACATTAGGGGCTGCAGAAAGAGAAGGGAAGACTGTCCATCTCTGCAAGGTATCTCCCTGCCAGCTGGACTAGAAGGTTTCTTCAGCTCCAGAGTGCTCACACAGACATATACATTTGATCCAAAAGTCAACACATTCTCTTGGCAGTTTTAAACTGAAGTAACATGGTGATTTTGAATAGAATGTCAAAATTAATTTACAGGAGCAGAACACGGCACAGGAAATTTGGGTACTCGGTACTACAGCACCCCGTACAAAACACAAGGGCCAGGCAGTGCCATCGTGCCCAAGATTTGCATCCTCCTGTGAGGGAAACGCATCACAAATTCTGCAAAAGCTGCCTAGGTCAGGTAGCCTTTACTCAACTCTGTATTCAAACCATGTACAAAAAGGACTTTCAGACTTCCCCCATGGGAAGGGGGCATCCCTGTGACACTCAGATCAAAAGTACCAAGTACTTCAGTTTGCTAGGAAATGGCAGCAGCTGTTCTCTCCTTTAGAGGAGCTGTGGTGACTTTAGCCATTATTCCCTTTACTCTTACCAGTCACACAGTATGGCAACATAACTTCCTTGACAGCAGTAGGCTATTCTTGAGACAATATATTTCTATGAGAAAAAGAAAAGGAAACATCCTCGTAAATTGAGACCATTACATAGGCAGAAAATTCACTTTCAACTTTGTGTCTTTTAAAAATTCAGCAGATGTCTTAATTTACAGCAAGCTAAGCAACGTAATTAAACTGCAGTCAAATATATTTCGCATCAGTGTTTGCCGTTTTATGAGGCTTTCCACACTTCTCCCTTTGCAGCCATCTTAACAGAGATAAAATATAACAGTTTTAATGAACTACTCTCAATAAACTAACTATGAGATAAGACAATGCAGGAAAGTACACCCTTAAAAATTCTTTCCTGTAATGCTAAGCTGCTATTACATTTGTTATAAAAAGAAGACAGTGATGCATAGCCAGTATTCCTGCTGGTTGCCCCTATTTTCAACCTGCATGTGAGTGAAGTCATACCGCCCAACATGAAATACGTTCTGAAGAACAAGGCAAGACTATCTCAGGCCATTTTCCTAGTTTTAAAGAAGAAAAGCTAACTATACTGTATTTAGAAATCATACAGTTTCAACTGAGAACCTGGGAGAAAATCACGGCAATATCTTTGCAAGATAAACCATATCACTTGAAATATATAACAGCTGATTTGAGTGTCCCCAAGTGGGAACTAACAACTGGAGATGAGCATAAAATCTGCAAGAAGATGCCCCAGGGTGCTCTTTCAAAAGTATCTATCATGCGGCATAAAAGATGAGACTGCAAAAGCAAAAAGGCTGGTTCTCAAGGATATTTTTAAGTTGTGATAACATTTCTGATTAATAAAGCCTTCTTACTAGAGTAGTAGTCAGTTGCTCCCTTTAGGGCAGGGAAAATGTATCTTCTTGTCATTTTGCTGGCAGAATTCAGATGTGTCCTCAAATTCCCCTTCATTTTACTCCCACTCATCCCTCACCTCTCCCTAACACAACACTGCTCACAAAACAGAGCCTCTAGTCCACCAACTTCATCTGAACATTATGTTTGAGTCAGCAATTGATGTACAGGTGTTGTTAGGAACCTACCCCACAGTTTTGCAATCAACTGAAGGAAGCAAAACAAGCCCTTACAGCCTCCAAGCATTCTAGTCAACAAGTTTAATACAAGAAGCTAATCCTCTTCTGAACAGTACATGACAACTGCTAGAAGATGAACTAACCACAGGAAGGAAAATTAATTAGCAGTGTAATTATAGCTGAAAATCAGTGCTTCTCCAGCACAAGAGACAAAAAAATCTCTTGTGATACAATCTCTTAGAGGAGGTGAGAGAAAGAAAGAACAACAGCATGCAGCGCTAGCAGCACATGCTTCTCACTTTTTCACTCCTTTGGTTGGGCAGAAGAGGAAACACTTTCTAAAATCCTTTATCAAAAGGATGGGATGTGTCAGAGCTCTTGTAAACACATGGCATTAATCTCTTGCTCCACTGCAGAAATACAAAGTTGTTATTTCATATTTCACAGGGGGACCTCAGGCCCCTGTATAACACAGATATAACATAAGCCTGCTATTTCAAATACTTACTAGGATGAAGATGAGTGGGTAGCTACAACGAACATTTTAGATGTAGTTACTGCAGGGAGGAATCACTTATACCATAACTTCAGAGTAGAACTGACAACTCCTTTATAAACCACCAGTGGGTTTTCTAGACATTCAAGGAAATAATCCAAGATGATATTTATCTCTAATAACAAAGCTTCTCTCTGTCTCATGCCAGCTTTCACAGTAAGTGCAGTGATGGAAGCGCCCACCTACACAGTCCACGCTTTGTCACAGAGACAAAGGGTTCTGTGAACATTACACATGCAGAAGCTCTCTCCCACTCCTCACCAGGGAGACAGGAGGAGACTTTGATTTAAACCAAATGCTACTCACAGCTGGACAAAGACATGGAAACACATCTTCTTAGCAAGCTCCTTCCTTTCCATGTTTCTTTAATGGGGAAGTTCACAATCAGTGAATTGAATGCAAAGCCCAGAATAGTATCTTGTTCAAGGACAAGCCTATGAAATCAGTTAACTTAGAGAATAGCTGTGTGAACAGCCTGTGATAAACAGATGTTCACTTGATACTCTCTTCACTTACTCAGCACTTGTGTGCCAGTGTTATCAGCTTGCCAACACCTTAAAATTAACTCCTGATGTTGTCTGTGAGAAGGGGAAGCTCAATGGAAACTTAATGTACTGGAGCACTGGGGTGGAGTTGTGCAATTCATGTTCTGGACTTTAAACAAGCTTCTGTTGTCAAGAAGATCAGATGGGGTGAAAGCTCTAAATCAGGAGAATATTTATATAGCACCATGGAATTAGAGAATTGCTTCCATTCTAGTGGGAAAACTGAACAAGGAATTTGCAATCTATAAACTGAAACCAGCACTACACTGCTCAGAAACACTCCTACATACCCAAAACAGACAAATTCATCATCTGCCAAGGAAAACAAGCCCACATCTCTGCACTCATGTGGCCCACCACTACTTGCAATTCCATTATCACTATGCTTCAAATGATATTTTGAGCTTCAGTTAATTCATAGCGGGTAACAGTGGCAAAAATGAAATGTAACACGAAAGAAAGGAAAAAAAACAATTACAACCCCACGTTATCTTCGGTTGCCAGAGTCATTAGCAGACTGAGTGGCACCTTTAAAGCACTAACTCAAGACCCTGTTACCTTAAATTCCAACTATAAATGTCACACTTGGTTTGAAGATAATCGTTGCCCTTTTGTACAGCTGGATGCACATCATGACTAAATACCACTGCTGGACATCAATTTCTCTGCCGTTTCCAGCCCTACAATGCCATCAAAACACTCCTCTGGTCCGGCCGGCCATCAAGACAAAAACAATCTTTTAAAAAAAATTAATGCATTAATGAATGGTCACCACACAGGCTTAAAACAGTAGAGCTGGTCTGCCAGAAGTATGTAGTGAAATCTGTTTAGCAATACAGCACAGTTAATTTATATGCCAGCTAAATAATAAGCCAGTCTAAGCAACAAGTCACACAGAAGTAATAATATAGCTCCATTCACAGCAAGTTGCTTACTAGATTCCAATGACCCAATAAATCTAGCAGGCAAAGTATTGTAAAATAAAGCCATTCTCAAATAAATACCCTGCAACTTTACTGAAGACATAGATTCAACAGTTATAAAACAGTGTTGTTTCAACAATGCACTCTCTTTTGACAACAAGTGTAAAACACCCAGATTACACAAGGATACCAACTGGGTGGATTTGTGATCTAATTTATTGAGTCAATTTTTCACTTACGGGAAAAAAAGTCAATAGCGACTTCGAAAATCCAGATTTCAAGCACTAAAGCAGAAACGATTTGAAAGACTTTGTGTATCTGGACAGGAGTTGGTTTAAAATTTCAACTATTTTTAAGTTCAAGAGCAGGTTACATCGTCCAGATAGTTGTTACGAACTCCTGCTCAGAGGACATCAAGGGCAAAAACAAGTGTTTCAGTTTCTGAGGTTAGAATCCTGTGATGCAAGTGGGCTGCCCTCAGAGCTTCGTTAAAGACAGAAATGAAAGTTGCATGTTACTATCCCTAAAAAACAGACAAACAAACGAAACCAAACACCCACTGATGTCTTCTGCGTAGAAAAAAAACGAGCTGTCAGGTCTGTCCCTAGGAGTATTGTCCCTCCATGTGCAGTCCTCTCAGTTCATTACAGGCATTCTGACTAACAAGATCAGGTCAGTTCCCCATTGGCACCCTGAGCATGTATGTATCATACTACTCACGTACAGACTGCAGTATAAGCACTGCTTCTGGGATATTCAGTTTCAACAAGCAACAAGCAATACATTTTCGTTTTGGACACTGCCCAGTTTCAGAACAATCAAAAAAAAAAACAAAAAAGAAATCCTAGCAGTTTGATTCCACGGGGCAACACTATTTCAGATAACTGGTTTCAAATATTACAAAGCCTCTTCACTCAAAAAATTCAAAGTGCTGTTCAAGTTGCAATTTAAGTATGTTACAAATGGGTCAATTTTTTTTAGATTTTTCCAGTCTTACAGTATACTTTCTAGCTAAGGGACTAAGACACCAGTGTTTTCTGAAAAAAATAGTAAGTGAAGGCTTATTTTGGTTTGCAGAACGTGTATTCTGCAAGAACTAAGAACAGCTACTTTTAGTCATTGCTTAGCATTTTTAGAAATTCATGTAACTCATGTAAGACAAAAACGAATTTCAGGGACTTTTTTCCTTCCCTTAAATTCCAGGCTATTTAACAGTTTCTAGGTCTTATGTAACTTCCAATACCACTAACAGAAGGGATGCACTCCTGACAAAATGTGACAAACACTTCTGGGAGTCATAAGGATCCACAGGACAGCAAAAGCATTGACACAGCCATACCTGGTCCACTTTGGTTGTCTCAGACCCACAGACACTGCTTAGATGACAGCAGTACACTTCTTCCCCAGTTTCATATTTCCAAAGTCTTAGAGTGCAATCCTGGATAGATTGAAGCGAATACAAGTTGATGACTAACAGTTCCTCAGGCAAAGAGTGGCCACTTGTGGCCTACAGCTAAATTCTATTTCCCTGAAGAGATTCCCACAGAAGTTCCTAAGTAGTTACTTAGCTAAGACTTCAAATTGCAGATAAGGCATTTTAATTAACACAATTCACCCCCTTTCTCCATAATTCTAAATTATTCAGTCATGATGACTGTAATTCTCCCTTTGAAGTGGAAATTGGGTAGCTCTAAGACTTGTCATCACCAAAATTCTCATTTGATTCAGTAACCTCCTGGAGAAAAACTGAACACCTCTCTTCAGTGACTGTTTTTCCAGAGACTTTGCAAAGAATGAAATACAGCCACACAACACTGACAGTAGAACTGCTTAAAAAGAGGAGCAAGAGACAGGAGTCTTAGGGAAGCAAGAGCAGGAATTGAACATTAATGCTAAGAATTGCTACAATCTTCAAAATTGTTTCTCACCTATTCAGTTTTGGTAGTTTCAGATACCAATAATACTGTTTCCCTTAATTCAGATTGGTGTCTGGTGTGACAAAAGAATCCCATCAATTTAAGAAAAGGAATGGCAGGGAGTTAAAACACTTCTTCAGTTGTCATCCAAGCATTGTGTTATACTGCACTGCAGTCCCTACTCAACATACACTAGATGCATTTATGAGGACATATAGAAGAGGACAACTCAGAGCATGTCTCACACGGGGAAGCAAGTGGGAGGGTGACTAGGGAACAGTTTTCTCATCTTAAAAGCTCTAAGAAAATCTGGGATTCTAAGGCAGTTAATTCTCAAGACACTCATTACCACTGCAGGCTGACATAATACTCATTTGCTTCAAAGTTGTTTAAATAGTGCAGCAATTAAAATCTGTCAGTGCTCCAAAGCAAGAGTTAATGATGAAGAAATACCGAGGGCTTTGCAATTTCTCCATCCCAAAGATCTTAGTAAGAAGCTAGCTTTGCTGCAAACATTGTAAATGGTTCTCATGGTCCAGCAATAAAAAGGCTTAACACTAAACAGAAAGCTGGGAAAGGGAGGAAAAGGGAGAGAGGACAAGCAAAAAAGATTATTCCAAGTGTCCCAGGAGACCTGCGGAAAACACAAGCAGACAATGGTTTCAAAGTCTAAGTTTTCAAGAAAAACACTTTTTGGAAGAAACTGCAGTACATACCCCAGAAGCTGACAACAGAAGATCAGGATAGTTGGGTACTACAAATATTCTGCTTACAAACCTAAAGGGAAAGAAGTCAAATACTGAACTCTCTCTTCCATAACACTCAGGTCTTTTAAAACACACTAAGAGAAAACACCAATTTCAAAGAAAATCTTATAATAAAAAAAAAACAACCAGCTTCTCCACATAAAGCCAGTTAAGAGGAGAAAAAGGGTATGCCTACAGTACTTAGTACATTATATACATTATAAGAACTTCATATCTAACATAAGTATTTTCCCACCTGCTCTCAACACTCTTCTCTAACTTCTTCCCAGCTGAGAGCATTGCTATTGAGACCAAAAAGAAGGCTAGTGTAGACAGATTTACTCAGGTAGATCTCTCCCTTTTCTCAATTCATGCTGCCCACTTAAACCACTTATCAACAGATGCTTTTAATACACATCAACAGTGATGACTCAGCTTTCATCTACAACACCTCTCCCATCACAGCTGGAGATCATTCAAAACCAATCTTTACAAAGTTCTGAAACAAGTCTGTGACAATTTACCACCAGTGTCTACATTCAGCCAGAATCCTTGTCTTCCAGAAGTATTTAATATTGCTACATCTACTTTGACTCATCTCCGGTGGACAACAAGGACCTGAACTTCTGAAGTTTATTATTATCTTACAGCTCAGCAGTATAAAATGCAATGCCTTGAGTGGGACTGTCTTGCTTTTGAAAACAGGCACAAATTTAAGACTATTAAAACAAGAAGGAAAAAAAAAAAAAAAGAAAAAAAAAAGGAAGAGAGAGATTTGGTCACTGTAATGGCAAACTTTCATGACAAAGCAGTAACAGCAGGTGCATGAAGGTGTAATAGAATAAGAATCACCATGCAGCCCCCCCAAAAGAAAAACCAGGACCATGAAACCAGATCCATGAATTACAGCTGCTTTCTGCAGTCCTCTGCTTATCCATTCCTTAGACACTGAATTTTTGCATACATTTCAAGCAATTTACATTAAGTGCCTTTCCTCTACACAGCCATTAGTGAACTCTCTGCACAGGCACAATAGCCCCGGTTTAAAACTGCCTTCTGGGGCACCAGGTTCTATTCATTAGGAAGTAGAACTGTGTACAAAGCAGGCGGAAAGTGCAGATATGGCTGTGTAAATATGCTATAGAAATTATCTGATATCAAAGGCTACACTTTAACATGTGTACTTTGGAGGTTTCATATTATTCTGGGTCTATACAGGCTAGATTATCAAATTGAGATTAAAAAAAAAAAAATCAGACAGGCACTCCAAATTAACGCATCCTAGATGCTCTGTTAAATACTTAGCTGGGTAAGTTCAGATAGGTTGCTCCCACGCCTCAAGTTCCAAAGTCACACTGTCTTACTTTAACTCTTGCTCCCAATACAGCAAGCTGACTGCACCATGTCGTGTCACCTTATGAACGTGCCTGGAAGGCTGTAGTTATCCTCAATTAAGTCTGTAGCCAGCCAAAGAGAATTAAGCATGTTCTGTGACCTGTGACATCTCCTTTGTTACCCTATCACTATGGTCTTCAAAATGTACTAATGGCTAAGGAAAATAAAATCATAAAATCACAAAATCACCAAGGTTGGAAAAGACCTCCAAGATCATCTAGTTCAACCATTCACCCTCCACCAGTATTTCTCCACTAAACCACGTTGCCTAGTATCATATCTAAACGTTTCTTGAACACCTCCAGGGATGGTGACTCAATCACCTCCTTGAGCAAGTTCAATATCCCCCAACAACAAAAAAAACTCCTTAAAAGCCCACAAAACCAGAGATGGAAGGCAAACAGAAAATAGCACAGACATTTTACAAAGCAAAGTGTAGACATGGGAATCTTTTAAAGTCTGTTTGCCATTTGAGTCTTCTTAATGAGAGAAGAACTACTGAGAAGAGAAGGTACAGTCCCTCCTGCAGGCTAGCACTGCTATACCAGCTAGAAGACATCCCTTACTACTCTCGTAGCAGGTCACATTTTAGATCATGGCAGCATCCTCCTATAAGGATATCCCCTAGGACACATCCACATATCCTTCTATTTGTCTAAATGTTCTTACCCACAGCAAAAGAACAGTTTCAAGAAAAACACCAAGTCCCTTTGCTCAGCAACCAGAAAGACCAGAAAACTACATTAACAAGTGTGATTCCAGGATTCTGTTTTACAAGACTACTTTACAGTCCCTAGCTCACTGTAGCCTAATGTTTAACGGAAGAGTGCTCTATCCTTCCCATCAATACAGCTGTATTTTAAACACACGAAAAAAACTACCACAGCTTGTATTACCACAGAACTTTCAAGTTCGATCTCCTAAGATGCCATTAGATGAATATCTGTTCAAACAAGACACTCCCTTCCTAAGACTAAGACTGTCTTGAGCTAACAATCTCCAAAGTTTGCAGTCTTGGTAACCTAGAGCTGGCTGACATTTAATATAATTTGGGCAGACAAGCACTTCATTTGTTCAGGCACACTGAAGAATTGAGCGCAAGGAACTTACTCTTCATGTCCCAGGCAGTAAGATACAATGTTGTAAGGAGCCTTAGTCAAACTGACTCTGATCTTCTCATCTCTATCTGCAGTGAGGATATAGCGGTCATCGGGACTCAGTGCCTGTTGGTAAAGTGGCAGTTTTAGTATCCAGTAGTCCAGTGTTTGTTTCAACACACTTTTCCCAACCAGTGAAAGACACAAGCAGTCAACTACCTCATTCTCTTGAGGCTGAATAGCAAGTGCAAGCATTAAGCCACACACACTTTCATCTACGATTGAGGCACAAATTTTTATGAGAGCAACTTGCTTGCTTATTAAGACAAGTAGCACAGACCACTAAGGCCAGTAAAATCCGCTGAATTGAAAGCACTACAGCACAAGTTCCACTGCATCTTCAAAAGAAAGAAACTTATCACACTGAAGAGCTAAACTGACATGACAGACTGGGTGAATTCCATTATGCTCTTCATCTCCAAGCCTTCTGTGACTGTAACACAATTTTTGAACGGTCACGTATCCAGCTAGATAAACCCACATGCTTGCTTCTTTTCCAAAATCACCATTCAGACAAACTCAGTAGGAAGAATTTCAGGCCATGTATGTAATCTATGCCTAAAGGAGGCTGATGCTCTTTTGCAAAGAAAACTACCTCAAGTTGAGAGAAGAGAAACAATTAAAGACCTGAATACAAGTTTAAGGCCTTGAGGAATCAGACAGTAGGACTTGATGAACTTTGTAGGCCCCTTCCAATTGAACTGTTTTGTTATACTGTATGAAGGAATGAGAGTTTGCACACTAAGTGCACAGAGGGATGTGCTTACCGCATCCAGTAGCATGGACAAGTGACCCAGTTCAAATTTGCCCTCTGCTTGTGGTTCTGTTATTGAGTACGAATAGACATCACCAGATTTGTCTGCCACCAGAATCTTATCCTCTGCAGCTGTAATAACGAGTGAAGTGCATCTCCTATTCACAGGCCTGAAAGAAAAATAGCTGTGCTTTAAAGAAAGTCTACTGGATTTTCTTATATTCTCTGTAAGACAAATCCAGTCTAGGCACAAGGAAAAAAAGAAAGAAAGGTAGAAGCTCTTAGCTCCTACTTTGCAACCACACATTAAAAACTGCCTTGAAGTCATTTCTCCAGTAGTTACTCTGTATTGTACAGCAAAGTCCTCTGTGAGCCTTACAGCAACTTCTTCCTCATATAGAGTCAGAGAGATATAGTCCCAAGGCTTCTTGTCCAGGCAAAACCCTGAAATGGAACTTGGATTCTCCCAAATCACTTGCCAGCATTTTATAGCTCCAGTTGCCAGTATGTTTTTTTCACAACTTTTCAAGTAAATTTAAGGGCCACATATACCAGAAAAACAAGTATTAAAATAGACTTAATCACTTAAGAATGCTTCTGCAAATTAACAGCCATTGCTATTACTACTATTCTTCCATTTTCAAAACACCTCTTTTCCTAGTCTATGTCCTGAATGAGCATACACAGACAGTGGCGATCATAGGAAGTGGGCATTTCTATTCACATACACTGAAGCCCAGCGACCTCTAGAGGCAAAAGAACAACATGTTACGCTTCCAAAAGACTGACGAAAGTTTTCATATTCTTAGTGACTGTGAATAGCATAACCCATAGGACATGAATGCCTACTAACAAACACACTGCAGCACATTTTCAAAATAGGATACCTTGCCATCAAGGAAATCTTATTTCAAGTTTGGCTGTACTGCCTTTGATCTTAGACTCAGAAGTTCCTGGTCTGACACAAGCTTACTTATTACAAAAGCTAGCACTATGTGAAACCTTTAATACAGCTTGCCACAAAAACCATCACAAGTTACATAACTCAGCCTTGGCAATCTATTTTTCCATGCAGAGATCCTTTTGACTCTATTTCCAGTTTCCTAACAGGAGGAGGAACAGCACAAAATTTCCATCTGTGATCTTAGCTGACCTTCTGGTTGAAAACTAAAAATGTCAAACAATTATCCAGTGGCATCTTACAGGCAGGACAGGACAGGACAGCAAGGAAACGAGAACACAGAGTGAATAGAATTTGTCATTTCTGATTTTGTCAGCAATTACTCACTGCACCACTGATTAACCCAACATGGTTAACCCAGAGGCCCATCATGTATAACTCACACACACAGATAAGCTGGGAAGAGCTCATTCTGGTTTTGCACTTGTCAAGATCACCAGAGGCAGTGTCCTAACACACTGAGTTACCTACTCAGGAAGTCCTTCACAGAACCCTTTTTTTTACAGAGGATTGTCACAAGCAGCAATGAAAAACTTGTAACTGGAGGACCTCTGGTGGACAGCTGAAGACAGTTTTCAGAAGAGAACTGCATTACAGACAGGAAACATCAGTACTACTAAAGATACTCTTTTCAGACAGAGTTCACAAACTCCTTAGAAAATCTTCTCCAATCAACAGAAGCAGACAGCATGTTCACTAACCTGCTCACTGTCACTCTTAAAGGCTCAACCTTAGCACTCTCCAGGAGAAGGTAAAGTCCCAGTTCTTAAAGATGGAAATATTGTCTTTTGGAATAAGCAAAGTGATTACCCTTTTGCCAGACAACATAAACATCTGCACTTCCACTCTTGGTGTGGGATGTACCACACACCACTTCTTGGTACGACACAACAATCTGTGAATTCCCAAAAACATTAAGTACTAGGGGGGAAAAAAAAAAAAGAAAAGAGGAAGCTTAGCAACAAGAAATGGCTGCACCACAAGTCCTACTACATTATAACTCTATCTTAATCATCCATAGCTCAATTACAAACAGAAAAGTAAAATCCTGCTTCCTTACCTGATGCTAATGCATTCCCAAGAGGGCTTAGTCCGAAATAGAATCAGCTGTTTGTTGTCATCTGTCAAGACAAAATAATCTCCTGATGGGGAGAAGGCAAAAGCTAGGATGTTATCGCTTCCTTTGTCTGCTGGTTGTCCATCCTGTCTAATAGAGAGAAGGGAAAGGAAAAAAAAAAACAAGAGTTCACAACCTGAAATTCTCCAGAGAAGGTTGTTCTCACTCCACCAGCAAGAAGGAATACAAAGAAGAAAGTACAATGCTAGAAGTCATGTTTGAGCTTAAAATGTTAAGCTAACTTGAATGTTAAGGCAAAGCTATAGGGACTCTCTTTGCCCACAAAATCTTTTCAAAGATGCTTTCAGGTGTGTTTCAGATACATGATGGCCTAACTTAGAACTTAACAATGTCAATTTAAAAAAAAAACAATAATATGCCACAGCTAATATTCTACATGAAGACCTGCAAAGGCACATCACACAAATAACAGAATAATTCAGTTCAGAAGCGCACTACAATTCAAGACAAATTACAGCAAGCCGCTCAGGTTCTGTGCAGTGAAATCTCAAAATATGTCTAAGAATGGAGACTCTACAACCTCTGTGTGTCCTGCTAAAATGTTTAAACACTCCTACAGTGAAAAAGTTTTCCTCTTGTGCCTTGTACTGACCTTCTGTTCAGACACAACAAGCTCATATTCTTTATACTCACCAAGGTAATAATAAATAAGATAAACCTTTCTTCTCAACTCAAGAGGTTGGAATTTAAACAACCAGGAATAAACGTACAGCTTTTAAGACACATCTCCATTTCACGATACAGGACAGTGCACAGAGCTGATGGTTGCAATGACTAAACCCTGAATCACAATCACCATGTGAGAAATTACCCTTTATTCAAACCAATCAGTACAAACAAGACACAGAACTTTGCTGTACTCAAATTCAGACAGGAATCCTGGTTTTCATACTGCTTATTTCTGGGTGGTGCACAGTACAGGAACCTCCACATAAATTCATAAGAAGATAGCACTCCAAGTGTATGGTTATAGACAATAATTTATTTAATACTTAGAGCGTTTTTAAAATATTTAACAGCTTTTATAATCAGGAGGCAAGTTTTACATTTCTTTTTTCTCTGTGGTGGGAAAGAAAAAGCACAAGAAGAAGGAAACTGATGTAAGGCCAAGGCTTCGCTATTCTTTCCTTTAAAAGTACTAGAGTTCAAGCTAGCATATCTTCATACACTCTGAAGGAAAAACAGGAAAATTGGTTATGGATATAACAATGGCAAGTGGTTGAATTTAAATTAAGACCTCTTCATCTGTTTGAAATCTCCTAACTTACAGAACAGACTCAAAGGAAGTTATATGTGTGCAGCAATAGAACAAGGGGCAATGGGCAGAAACTGGGACACAGGAAGTCTCATACTAGCAGAAGGAAGAACAAACTCAAACAGGATGCCCAGAGAGGTTCTGGAGTTTCCTCTGAAGATATTCAAGACCCACCTGGACGCTTTTCTGTGCAAACTGCTGTAGGGAAGCTGCTTTCAGCAGGGAGGATTGGGTTGGATAATCTCTAGAGGTCCCTTCCAACCCCTACAGTTCTGTGATTCTGTGAAGACTGTGCCAATTTGGTTGTTTTTTTGTTTTGTTTTGTTTTGTTTTCTTAGTTGCTCTAATCAAAGATACAGCATTTTTTCTGAGATGAAACTAAAATATATATATACATTGACATATATCACAGAATCACAAAATCACAGGGGTTGGAAGGGACCTCAAAAGATCACTGAGTCCAACCTCCAGCTAGAATGGGTACTCTACAGTAGGTCACATATCTAGGTAACATCTAGATAGATCTTGAATATCTCCATAGAAGGAGACTCCACAAACTCCCTGGGCAGCCTGTTCCAGTGCTCTGTCATCCTTACTGTGAAGAAGTTCTTCCGCATGTTGGTATGAAACTTCCTGTGTTCAAGTTTTACTCCTTGTCCTATCACTACAAGCCACCAAGAAGAGCCTGGCCTCATCCATTTGCCTCCCACCTCCCTTTAGATATTTATAAATGTTTATCAGACCCCCTCTCAGTCTTCTTCTCTCCAGGCAGAACAGACCCATGATACTCAGCCTTTCCCTCATAAGGAGATGCTCCAGGCTTTTCTGATCTTGGTGGCCCTTCACTGGACTCCTCCTTGGAGATCCCTGTTTTTTTTTTTAAACTGGGGAGCCCAAAACTGGGCATAGTATGCTGAATGTGGCCTCACCAAGGCAGAGTAGAGGGGGAGGATCACCTCCCTCGACCTGCTGGCCAAACTCTTTCAATGCACCCCATGATATCACTGGCCTCCTTGGCCACAAGGGCGCACTGGTGGCTCATGGCCAACCTGTGGTCCACCAGGACATCCAGGTCCTTCTCTGCAGAGCTCCTCTACAGATGATCATCCCCTAACCTGTACTGAGGCATGTGGTTATTCCTTCCCAGATGCAAGACTCTACATATCCATCAGGTTAGCAATGAGCCTCTGGCCATCACCTATTCAAGGAGCAATCTCAAGGGTTTATTACCTTGACAGTCACATAACCTCAGGCACAGATGCACCATCAAGGAAAACACCATATATATATCCACACTTATTTTCTCACCCTTTATTTCCTAAGGCCTTCTTTTCCACATTGGCACAGTCATACACGAAGAGAGTATCATCCCTGCAAATAAAAACAACAGAAAACAACACCTGAGTAAAACTGCAGGAAATGGAATAAACACGACTTTAACCACAGAGCATGTCAACTCTTCCAGAACATCTTTTGCCATTATAAGCTCAGCTGATCCCTGCCCACTGCAAGCAGGGCTGCCCCCCACCAGCTCAGGCTGCCCAGGGCCCCATCCAACCTGGCCTTGAGCGCCTCCAGGGATGGGGCACCACAGCTTCTCTGGGCAGCTGTGCCAGCGCCTCACTGCCCTCTGAGGGAAGAATAGGGAAGAATTCCTAACTTATAACTAAGCTAAATATCCCCTCTCTCTCTTTAAAGTCAGTCCCCCTCGTCGTGTTGCTACACTCTGAGAGTCAGTTCCCAAGGAGCCAAGCCGGAGGGCAACCCCACTCCACCCGGCACGCACTAACCTCTCCTCCCCTCTCCGCGCTACCAGCAGCCGGCTCCCACCGCCGACGGCCATCAACGTCCCGCGGAGCGCTAACGTCGGGCCGGGCCCGGAGCTGCGTCCCAATCCGCCCTCCATTCCTCTTCCACGTGCGAACGAGACGCGGAATGTGGACGTCACCAGAGGGCGAGACGATGATGACGCACGGGAAGGGGAACGCGATTTAAATAAATAAATAAATAAAAAATAAACGGAAAGGATCGCTGGGAGAGCAAAGAAAAAAGAAAAAAGAAAAAAAAAAAGAAAAAAAAAAAAAAAAAAAAAGAAGGCATTGGTGATAGAGGGCAGCACCGGGCTGAAGGAGGAGGACAAGATGGCGGCGCCCTCACTGCTGAGCTGCGGCCGGATGGCTGCCCGCAAGGTGGGGGTTTTACAGCACTCCCAGCTCCAAAGAACCTCGGCCCGGGGCCTCACCGAGGCACGGAGCGGCCGATCCGGCCGCTCCGTGCCTCGGTGAGGCCCCGGGCCAATGGCTGGGAGCTTAATGGCTGTGTTTTTTCAGGCGGTGCAGCTGGAGGCCTGGGGGCTCCGAGGGGCGACGCTGTGCACCCGGCCAGGAGGCTCCGGGACGCCGCCGGACAGTAGTAAGATGCTTCGATGTTAATTTTCCTGCAGCTTTCTGGTTTCAGAAGGTGCCGGGAGACCTGTCTACCTCTTTCAACCGTCTGCTTTCCCTGCATATGGTTATGTTTAGTCTATGTATGGGATATAGCTATCTTTTTCATGCTCTAGCTAGAGGGTGTGCACATTTTGGCTGATGGAATCAGTGATGGGGAATTGACCTGTAAGTTCTGGATACCACCTTTCTGAGCGTGAACCTGTTTTAAACACATATCAATAATCGTACTGATGTTACACCCTAAGTCGCTTCTGATAATAATATTCTTGTTTTGGATGTGTTGTTCTTCCATCAGAATCAGTTCAGTAATGACCAAATACAAATCAGGCAGTGAAAAGTTTGAAATACCCCAACTAAAGAGTAAGCTCATGATTATGAGTTGAAATGTGACTTTTCCACATATCTAAATATAACTGATTAAAGTATTTTTCCAGCAACACTGCTTCTTAATGCTGAAGTTGAATGCTATCTGCTTTCTTCATTTCTTAGGACATCTTAGTACTAATACTTCAGCTTTTGCCTTGGTTTTGCTCGTATGTCTTCCCTTTGAGCATTCTTGAGTTCTTCCTCAGCAGTTCTTTGAGACCTTTTTAGCCTTGAGGGATGCTTTCTCAAATATTAGATTATACAGGCTGCTGTGCTTTGCTGTTAGTCTGGGCAGGGATTCAGATGTCCTTCAAATGCAATTACCAGTTCTCTTGCTTCCCCTATCCTCTTTCCCCACCCTGTGCCTTTAGTCCAGCAGAGATACATGTCTGAAATTCTCTGGAAGTATGACCTGAATAGTAAACTGATTCTCTATTGTTTGCATTTATTTTAAGAGCTCTATATCTCTATTTTTGGCTTTTAATTAGACGTATCTGTCTCTTCTGTGATATTTTTATCTCAACATTGTTAAAAGACTTGCTTCTATTCAGAGCTACCTACTTACAGTAACTCCTTAGGTCATACAGGGTATTACTGTAGAACATTAGTAAGGGAAAAAACCTGCAGTCTACCTTACCTTACGTCCTGTGAAGTAGGTCTGGGCTTCCAAACCGTGCTGATATATCTGCGCAAAAGTGTGGAAATCAGCTGAACTACACTACAGGTTGGAAAAAAAAAATGCAACTCCTATGGATGGAATGGACTTTTCTATAGTGAATAACAGTAGTGAACTATCTTGTTAATGTGCTCTCAGTCCTTTTTGTCCTCCTGTTTTCTCTAACAAAAATAGTATTTGCTGTTGATCTGCTTCTGGAGCCTCTGTGAGGGAGAAGAAACACAGGTTCAAAAGCATCTGGGAGTCTTTTAAGACTTGTTAATGAAGAATTTTTAAATTTCAAACTAAAATGGGAAGTAGAGATAGAAAAAAATAGTATTAAACTGAGATGCAGCTTGGCTGGTAGATCACACAGACCTATGAACTGGTAATACTTCCATGTATGGCCTCAGGTATCTCTTGTATTAGTCCTAGTTCCTTGAGAGTCATCCTTCCCTACTGCTTACAAGATAGCATTAGCCAAATTCTTGCAATAGCTAGATCTGTTTACTATGTCTTCTGCTCTGCTAGCCTGCTTCTGGACAAATATTTGAAGATCTCTGCTGACAAGCTGTCTGAATGTTTGCCGGAGATTAGAAGGTGTTTGTAACCATCTCCAGTGATGCAGAATTGAAGCACAGGAGAAAAAAAAAAAAAAACAACAACTCTTGCAAGGAGCAAAAGGCGTTTCAGCATCACAGCAGCAGAAACTGTTCAGTGCTAACTAGCGCTCTAGTTTCTTTAGCTTAAAATGCCTTAGAGCTTTCTGCTTCATGTCTATGTTCACTTTAATAACTTTGTAATTTGCTTTTTTTTTTTTTTTTTTTTTTTACTAGATTGTGTCAGAAAGTTAAATTAAATGGCTAGCATTGCTCATTAGCTGGGATGTATGTGTAACGATGATAACCATCTTTGTGCCATTCCCTTTATGTAGTGGCACCACAGGGAGGCACCATGATACTAGCCACCAAGGCAACAGTTGAATTTCCTAAAATGCTGTCTTCTAACTCTCACCCAGTATCTGCAAAAGAAGGTGGGAGCACACTGAATACTAATCCAAAGGAAGCTTCAAAACCTGATGAAGATCTGAGAATGTTGATGTCAAAAAAAACTGTGGTTGCATTTCCTCAGCGAGTGATTGTTTCTTCCCTTGAAGAGGCAAGACTTAGTAAAATTGCAAAAGGAGGAGGCATAAGGAAAGAGCTAGCTGAAGAAGAAACTTCGTCTTCATCCAGCTCAGATTCAGATTCTAGCTCAGATTCCGAAGAAGAAAATGATGATGGTGATGAGTCAGGAGTTTCCTTTAAAACCAGAGTGGAGTTTCCTAGGCGAGATTCCATCTTTTCTGAGAACACACCAATAAAGACATCACAGCTACCAAGAGGTGACTTGTTCCAGAAAGACCACGAAGAATACGTAGCTAAGAAGAAGCCAAGCAAAACGGAAACTGATGTACCTACTATCAAGAAGGTTGCATTTTCTAAAGCATCAGTCAGTCATGAAACATTAAAATCCAAAGCAAGGGACCCGAACACAAAATCAACTCCAAAAGAAGCAGATCAGCAGAAGCTAGTTTTAGAACCACACTTGAAAAAAAAACAAGTCTTGACAGATGCCACTCTGAAATCTGATTATTTGGAGGAAAAGTCCCCGAGAGCCCAAATGGCAACTACTCAGCTGAAAGCTCCATCAGTGACTCAGGAAGGCAAAAAGCAAAACCTGATATCTAGAACGGAAGGAAAAAAAGGAAAGGAGACACAGAAATCAGAAGCAGTAAAGGTAGCTTCTCCTAAACAGGAAGAGGAGATTTCTGAAAGCACAGCGTTGGTGATGGGTACAAAGGAAGAGACTGTTCAGGAAGCGGGAGTCCAAACTGGAGAAAGCAGCACCATAGATGGTACACCTTTAATTTCTTTGATCTATGTTATAGATTCTTCTGGGTTAGGGTGTATTTTTTAAAAATGGTTTCCAAGTCATCTCTGATTGTCTGATCTTTATACTGAAGCTAATGATGTAGCAGTGTCTTTCTAGAAGATAAATTCTTGTTCATTGCTAATTGTTTTAAGAGCTTTGTAGCACTCAGTTTCCAGTTACATTGTGAAAGGAAGCTGTCTTCCTCTCACTGTACTTGCAGTTTCATAAACCAGTTGTTACTGATAAAAATGAAAACAAAATTATGAACAAAATGAACAGTTTTGTATGACAGAGCTCATCTTCCTTCTTTGTCAGAAAGTTTTGGCAGCTTTCCTTCTCTCTCCTCCCTTTTTTCTCTCGAGCTCTTACAATGCTTCGGATTTCAATAGACTTCAAGAAATCATAGTGTAATACCAGGAACAGCTGTTGATTGTGAGATTGGTAGGTTTTAAGAAAGGCATGTTGGAGTAACATAGAGTTGACCTCATAGCCTAACTCTTGTTGAGAAACAGAGAGCAAAAGGTGTTGTTTTTTTTGTTCGGTTGGTTGGTTAGTTGAGTTCTTTTAGTATTGTTATTTGTTAGTTTGTTTTGAGGAAAAAGCATCATGCCCTCCCTAGCTATACTTTCCTTTCCAGCTTGGCTTTCTTAGTTGCCACCAGTCTTGTTAACTTTCCTTTTGATCTCATTCTGCGTATTTAAATAGTACATTCTTCTCTGTCAAAATCTTTTGTGACTTGCTGTTCTTGATTTCAAACTTAGACAGCATCCTGTTCTTCAGATCGCCCTTTTGACTGCTTCTTTGAATTAAAAAAAAAAAAAAAGAAAACAGAAAAAAAAGGAAAAACTTGCTTGAAGCAGAAGCAGCATCGTTATAAAGCTGTAAGGATAGCATCTTTCCTATCATATCCTTGAAGAAGCAGCCCTACAGGGTCTTGGTGGACAGCAAGTTAAACATGAGCCAACAGTGTGCCCTCATACCAACAGTATTCTAGGCTGCGTTAGGATGAGTGTTGCAGGCAAGTAGAGGGAGATAATTCTTTTTGCTCAACACTGGTGGAGCCCCACCAGGAGTGTTAGATCTCCAGTTCTGGGCTCCTCAGCACGAGGCATGGAGAGATTCAAATATGAGTAGGAGGGGGGCGACTTGATACTGAAATGTGCTCATGATTCATAGTAAAGCTTACAACACCCCATGGATCTATTGAACAGCTTTCACTACTCTGACACTGACTCTGACACTGCAAATTCAGAGTAAGATTAAGCCTAATGTGACAGACTTTTCCTGTAGATGTGTAACAGCCATATTGCAGATCTCTTGTCAACACAGCCACACCAGCAAAACCTTAGGGATAGACCTGGCTATTCTGAGAAAATCACTTTGCTATTGAGCTCCTCTTGCTGTGTGGAGGTGGTGGGGCTGAGACAGCAGAAAATTTTCTGCTAGCTTTGTGCTGAGTCTCCACTAGAGGACTCTGCTGTTGTGGCTGTGTGGGAAGCAGGGATCAGTACAGGTAAGTTAACACACCTTTACTGCTGGTGAAACATCCTTGGGTGTCAGGAGTAGCAGAGTGAAACCTAATTACACTGTTCAGCAGCATTGCTACTGTCTTTAGGCTGTCCTCTCTTCTTTTTGAGACCTCCTTTGGAAACAGCTACTGCTTTTTCATGTTTATTGTTCACAGTTAATGATTCCTTTTGTTGTCTATAATTCTGTCCTGTTCCTATATTATTTCAGTCATCTGCAGCAAGTATACTGAAGATGTAGTAGTTTTAGTAGTTTTTAATTTAATAGTTTTTCTCATTACAAACCTAGATGTTAAGCTGATGTCATCCACTTGGTAGAACAGACATGCAAAAAGCTGCTGACTTCAGCTGCTCAATAAGAAACAAAATAGCATGGTAACTCAGAAATATCCCTCTGATTCATTTCAGAAGGACATCCTGAGATATCCTTGCTCTTTAAGAGAGAAGGCATAGAAGTCTGGAGTGCAAGGAGAATGAAGTCAGAGATAAATTTTTCCTTTGAGAAGCCAAGTACAGTATATTTGGGCAGAGAAAGCGAGACTCCATCTGCTTTTCTTCCTGAGCATCTGTCTCTTAATTTGCAACAACTGTCTCTTGCAGGTTCAATGTACACTTCCCTACGCTTCCTTGTTCTTGGGGCTATTTGCAGCGAAGCCTATATCATCTGGCTTTTATATGTGTAGTGGTGTCTCCTGTGGGCTGTCTCAGTTGGAACTGAGCAGCAGGGATAGGGGTATTTCTTTTCATAGGTTGTGTGTTATTTTGCTGAGACTGTGCCTTACTACATGGCATTTGATAAGCAAGCCATGCTAAATTTTATGTATACGCGCTCTTAAACCAATAGCTTTACATTGCAATAATTGTGTCATAATTAAAGGGAAATTCTGGTTCGAGTTCTTGTATTTTTATTGTAGGCTGTTGCATTATAAAAAGAAGCTTAATACGGTCTAACATAAACCACTACATGCAAATTTATACGAGGAAGCTTTTCACTAGATTATGCTTATGTCTTTCCTATTGCTATAACTCTGAGCATACGAGAATAAATTAATATTGGGAATAAAGCTTTATTTCTTGCAATTTCCTTGGTTGTAAAATCAGCCCGTACCAGGATCCTTTTATGTAAATATTACTGCCTAAATTTGCATAATATTTTAAAAGTGAAAGAATTAATGTTGGTTTTAATGCGAAATAAAGAGTTCTGAGCAACACTATTGGATTGTTCTTTTAGGAAGAACTGATTACAAATTTTGAAAGATTCTATCACAATTGCTTTTTTTCTGAGAGAAAGAAAACGTGTATCAAAACCTCATAATATATTATTGTTAGTATAAGCACATTTGAAATTAAACTGTGAAGATATCAGTAATTCAATCATTCTCCCCGTGGAAAAAAAAATGTCTTCAAAATTCAAATGAGCTGTTCTGCCCAATTCTCTCCCAGCATTAGGTGGTAGTTTGGATTTTGAAAACCTGTGCTGTATTAGATGGCTTGTACAGATTCCTGTTCCCCTGTTGCATAATAATGTGCTTCTTTAGGATCTTTAGGACCACAATGATCATCTAGTTTCAACCCCCCTGCTGTGTGCAGGGTCACCAACCACCAGACCAGGCTGCCCAGAGCCACATCCAGCCTGGTCTTGAATGCCTTCAGGGATGGGGCATCCACAGCCTCCTTCGGCAACCTGTTCCAGTGTGTCACCACCCTTTTGATGAGGGATCTGAATGTTGCCCTCTCTCATGGCATTCCTGTAGTCACCAGTTACTGTTTCTTTTCACAGAGGCTACAGCAGCTGCTCAGCCTGCTCCAGAAGAATTTGATAATTCTACCTACAAGAACCTCCAGCACCATGAATACAACATCTATACCTTCGTTGATTCTGTTGTGGATCTCTCAAAATTCAGGCAACCTCAGCCATCTTCTGGAAGACCATCACCAAGGCACTGAAAGACCCACAATTAAATGCACAAGCAGAATGATAAATTCTTCTATTTAGCTCTAATGTATCATCTGTTATAAATCAATAAATGCATGATAAATAATGCTTGAGTTTTCAAACAGTTTTTGGTTCTTGGAGTCCCTCAATTCCTGATTTTTATGATCAAGCTACAGGTCAATGAATCATCAACGAATAAAAATAGGCTTTTTAACTCTGAATGTATACACAGTGTGAAACTGTCCTTACTTTTCCATGTTACCAGAATTTTCACATTGACCAGGTACTGTGTTGAAGGAAGTAATGGCTTCTGTGGATGTGTCTGTTCAAAATGTGCTGTAATATTGCATGGTTTTAGCAGGTATTGCTGGAGATGCTCAGGGCCAGGTTGGAAGGGGACCTGGGCAGCCTGAGCTGGGGGAGGGCAGCCCAGCCCACAGCAGTGGGGCTGGAACTGGATGGGCTTTAAGGTCCCTTCTGACCCAAATGATTCTGTGATCTCCATAATGCAGTGGGCTGTTCACCCTGCACACAGATGTTTTGTTATTTAGAGGTTACTCTTACTGTTTTTGGATGTGGAATCATTGGCTGAAAGCAAGTCGCATTTGCCTCTTGTGGCAACAGTGCATGTTGTACGTTAGCAGATGAAGGAATCTCAAGTTGTGTGTTGTAAAGGGGAAATGTAACATAACTTACTCTTCTGCTGAGCATGCTAGCATCCAGGCAGTAGTTAAAGCCATTTAAAGTATATGAAAACTTCAGTGAGCAGCTAGTATTGAATTATACCACGTTGATCGAACTTTAAGAAATAACATACTTATATGAGTTATATTTGCTTGCTATTTAAATGTGACCAAAGCAGCATTGAGGAAAATCAGCTCCTATGGTTGTGTCCAGCTCCTCTCTTGCTCTGCAGAAGATGTGACAAATGAAGCACTTCTCAATCTGTACTATCAGCAGTTACAGTTGGTCTCAGTAATTTTGTATTTCCATCCTATTAGTAACAGTCTTCTACCTTCTGGGAAAACTGCCTTGATGACCACCAGCTGTTGTGGGTTTGGTTCCATTTTGGCTTCTTGTTCATTTCATTTTTCGGTGTTAATTGGTCTTTGTGTGGTTGTACTGGCAATAGCAGACAGGTTTTCTATCACCTGTCTGTATTCTTTCAAGCAGCAGAATATGCAAGATCAAAGGGACCATGGAGTCAGCTTTAGTAGTCTATCTGGATACTGGGCGCAAACCCCTGGGTGCAATTACTAGAACAGCTATTTTGTACTCCGACTTGGCAAAAAATGTGGTAAGAAGGATCAAGAGGCCTACATCAATCTGCTGTTTAGATTTTTTTAAGTCAGAAACCTCTGGCGAGCAATTTTATTGTCCTGTAAAAACTAAAAAGCATATTACTGACTGTAACTACGAAATTTTAAATCAGCAAACGCATAAATCCACACCCTTAGGAATAAAGAGCAGAAAGTTGCTCTGAGCCACTGATGGTACCACGTGCACTGCACTTGGGAAAGAAATTTGCTGTTAACATTAAAAAGATGAAAGAATAAAGAAATGGGTCTTCAGAATGAGCTCTCGGACACTTCCCTTATTAAGTGCCCACTGGAGGGCCACTGTAAAGCTGCTGTGTTTTGTCGTTAGCTGAAACTCAGCGTATTATGTAGGTTAGTCTGTGCTGGTGCGTAAGTGTGTTCCCAGTTGCTTATTTTATGATGACTGGAGGAGGCTGCAAGCTGCCAGAATCTAAACAGTAAAAGTAAAAATCAGATGGTGCCCATTAATATGCTTATGTGTTTGCTAAGCCTGCTCACGGTGGTTGTGATTGTTAGCTGTTTGGAATCAGAATTACTCACTTAATGCACTTTTTATTTCTAAGGAGGGTTGGTGTTACAAACACTGAGTTAATCAGCTAGGGAGGAGTGGGCTGAAACTGAAGTGTCTTGTCTTCACTCAATTCCAAAGTTCTTCTGAGGTGGATTTGCAGCAGTATTTTAATCTGTATTGATGTGAGGCCTTTTGCTCCCCTTTTTCAGTGATTACAGAAAAAAGTAGTGTTGAATGCCCTTCGTGTAATCCTATTTGAGTGCTTTGTGGGGCTATCTTTTTGCACCTCTAAAGTCAAGCTTGAAAGTCAAGCAACTTCGTAATTCTAGTACGTTTGGTACGTGTGTGGCATACACTCTGTTCAGTGAATCAGTCTGAGAAGGAAAATAATGTAAGGAAGGGAAGAACACAGACTTTTTCCCACTGTTGTGTCTCAGACTTCAAAGAAAAAGGCTTCATTTTTTTGGTCTTTGACTATTATCTGATGTTATTGTGTTTGAGTCATATGCTAACATTTAAATTTCAAGCAGGATGTGATACAATATGCTCATATTCTGTGATGTTATGATGATGAATAACTCCCTTGTTCTGCCTGGCACTTGTCAGATACAGTCAGGAAACTTGTTTTAAAGAATGCAGAGTCTGGGATACTGACATAATTCCTGGAAACTCTCAAATGTGAAAGAAAGAAATCAAGTCACAGCTTGGGTTTTGTGAAAATCAGTTCTGTAGATCCAGCATAGAATTCAGAAGTGGGCTTTTCAGTGGAGGTACTGTGTCATTGTGGGAGTACATGAAAATATGGAAAGTGGGATTCACTGATTTCTCATTAAAGAAGGTGAAACTCCTGCTTCCTTTATTGAAGGGAGCAGTTTTCAAACAAGTCCTTCTAAGCTTTTCTCATGTAGCAAATGAGTTACCCACCAATAAAATTGCTTTCAATGATTCCCTTGCATGTAGATCTTTCAGAATGAAATTATGAACCCAGAAGTTTATGGATAGTGGTTGAAAACTCAGACCCTAAGGTCCAAGGTAGTGATGAAAGCAGAGATTGTGCTGATTACTTGAGGTATTGCAAGGTCAAGATTATTTTGGTCCTTGTGGTGCCTCTTTTGGCAACCAGTCATGATAACCAAGGCAATCCACAATGCCATTTTGAAGATTTATTTTAAATCTGAGACATGGGACTTTTATCTGGAGATCTTCCGAAGTATGTCCTTGGATTTCAACAATCAAGACACATTCAGCACATCTTGCTCTGCTTGCCTGTAAATTTATAAGCCATAAAAGATTTGCCTATAGTCTTTTCTCTACTGCTTAAGCTATTTGCACAATTATGTTGTCTACTCCTATCTGAGGATGGTACGTAGTCCTTCCTTTCCTACTCAAGCTAATGGGAACACAAGAATACTGCCTATTGTTGTCCAAGTCTGCTGAAGATCTGTAGCAGAGCAGGACTTCCCATCTTCATGCTGATCAGAATCCCACAGCTCACGACTGGGTTCAGGTGAGACTTTGTGACCTTGAGGTATTCTGGGATAAAGAATGGGGGAAGCCTGTGAAAGCAGCTATCTCTTCCTAACAGCTTTAATTCTTGAGTTGGCCCAATCAATGACTACTCCCATCCCATGAGGGAGGAAGTAGAAAGCATGCTCACAGCATCCTGAAGGATTGTAACATCAGAATGATGGATACTGTGGTTGGAAGCAACATCCTGAAACTAGGAGTCCTCTGCTCTGCAGCAGGTGCAAGTAGATCTGGTTGCACCAGGCCTTGTATGGTTAAGTTTTGAGTATCCCCAAGCATGGAGATTCCACAGTCTTTTTGGTCACCCCCAGCATTTTAACATCCTCACAATTCAAACAAAAACAAAACAAAACAAACACAAAAACAACCAAGCAACCAAACAAACAAACAACAACAAAAAAAAAAACAAAACAACCAACTGATTTCAGTCATCTAACTGAAATGTTTGGGATTGTTACTCTCATCCTTACTGCTCCTTCCCTACCACTTTAACTTCATCAGAGAAGGCAGTCAGCTTTGTCAGGTGCTATTGACTGCCTTAGGTAGTTCTGTTCTGACTGTTCCCAGTGATCTTTTTGTCCTTCATAAACCTGGGCATAGGTCCTAGAAGGATTAGTTTTACACTGTTCCAAGGAACTGAACTGAGGATGGCTAAGTTGTAGTTTCCCAAGTGTTCTTTCTTATCTTCATTAAGCAGGCTTGGTGTCAGCCTTTTCCTCAGGTATCAGGAGCTTCACAGAGTCCCCATGACTTCCCTAAGGTGAAAGAAATTGGCCTTACTATGGCCCAGCTCCCTCCACACCCTTGAGTACCTTACCTTGTACAAATGTATCTTAGTGCTTGCGTGGTAACCTTAGTGTTATCTCAGTGTTACGCTGTTCCCAAGACATTGTTTGACATCTTTTAGAACTGTAGAATCGTGAAGGTTGGAAAAAACCACTGAGATCACCAAGTCCCTACTGTTGTTTTTTTGCCTGCAAATACTTAATTACATTTGGAAATTCACACCCATCTCTGAAAGTTATGGCACATTTGGGATAGAAAACAATGTGTTTACAAATAGGTAGGGCAGACATAGGCTTAAATGTCCGTTCATTGTAATAAAGTATCCCACAGACTTTGGGTCAGTATAAGGGGTCAATAGATCAGATGCCAACATTTATTTTGGGTGTCCCTGTGCTCTCAGAAATGTTTTAAATGTGTTTCAGTGAATCTGAAGCCTCGAAGAATGCAGCCTATAGGCCACGTGTAAATTCCTAATGCTCGCAGAACTCATGCCACGTATCTTAGTGACAAGTAATGCCTAAAATTCACAGCAGCACTCTTTTTTTTTTCTTTTTTTTTTTTTCCCAGTCTGATATTCATTTCAAATGGCAGTATCCTTTTCCAAATCTGAGTGTTCTGTTAAGTCTAGATAGTTCCTGAAGCAGTCAATATCCTGTGCTAATTATTTGTGCTTTCCAGTTTAGTTGGTTGGGTTTTGTTATGTTTTCTGGTTTTCTTCTTGTCTCTCTCCGTCATTATGAGGTGATTTTGTATTATGTTTTGCTGTTTGCATGGAGGAGATGGATATACTTTCTTTGTAAAGTCAATGATAGTGACTGTCCAGCACTGGAGGGGGAATGTGCAAAGCACAGCACACCTCATACTGGGTAAATGCCAAGGGCCTGCATCAAAGAAGAGAGCAAATCTTACTTTTCCCTGGAGGCTTGGAAAGGGTTTTCACAGAGCCACCTCTTAAAGCTTTCATTTCTCATTTTCATGCACTCTTTTGTCCTAAAAACATCTCCTGTGTTTAAACCATTCTAATCCGTTGGTGCTTCCCAAACTCTCCTGGAGTGTTCTTAAAAGTGACATATATTCTGTTCTGTTAGGGTGGAAAGAAATGTAAGGAGAGCAGGAAAGAAATTCAAAATATGGAAAAGTAAAAGCTAATGTAGGAACTGAGGGCATGGATGGTCCCTATGACTCAGGTGTTGGACTGGTTCTGGATTCATTTGTGAGGCCCCTGGCTGCTGCATAGCCTTTGGCAAGTTGCATCGTTTCTTGGGTTCTCAGCCTTGTTTCACAGGTGTGGAGTTAGTGGTCCCAGCTTTCTCTCTGCACCTCACATCTATTTACAGAGCAACTCAGACTGAAAACTAGTGAAAAATACTTTTTTTTTTTTTTTTTTTTTTTTTTTTTTTTTTTTTTTGCATATTCTATATCGTTTATGCATATTGTTTAAAAACTCTGAGCTAATTCAGGTCCTCCCAGGAGATGTGATAATCATTAAGCCTACAACACAAGTACATTTCAGATAGCCTGCACAGAAATTCCAGCAAATTTGAAATTGCATTCAGGCAATGGCAGGGCAGTTTAGACTTTTTTTTTTTTTAAAAAAAGGGGGCTTTACAACTGTTCCAAATACAACTTCCTTATAGTGGAAGACTGTTAACAGACAGGAAAAATTGGGGAGGTATCCAAAACCAGCAATCCACCCTGGTGAGAAATCCAGCTGCTGGGAAGTGGAATGGTGCTGGAATTCATACCGGGTTGTTGTCTCTGGACACCAGTCAATGGCCTCCATCTTCTGTATCACCCTCCCATTAGCAATAAGGATTCGGTAGTTTTAAACTCTTTCTCTTGGTGGCTTGGGAAGGAGAAGGAACTTTTTCTCTCAAATCCTGAAGAACCTTTCCAAAGCTGTTATCCTGGAGGAACACCGTTGCTCTACTCCGCTCCTGAAGATGCTGTGGGGCAGAAGTAAATTCACAAGCTGTCTGCTTACTGCTGGGCACTCTGCATTCTCATAGCCTCCTTCCTCTGTGAGTAACTCCAAGATTTACCTTCAGGACCAACTGGTGCTGGGGAAGAAATATGTTTGAGAACCTCAAGAACCTCAAGAGAGACACCCCATCCCGTCTGCAAGTTTGAGGTGACTGTAAGAAAAAAAAAAAAGACAACTAAGAAAAAAAATTGGGAGTCCTTTTCTTTTATTTAGTTGGGCTTTTTTTTTTTAAGATTTTCCACATAGCCTCAGGGAATGGGGCAGCTATTTTTCTGGATGTTACGATTTCGGGTAACAACAGCACGGCTCCAGCTGCTTGGGCCTCAGGCTTTCAGCTATTTACCAGTTCACGTGTGCTAATGTTCAGAGACCTGGCAGTGCTTCAAGCAACTGAGTGTGAGTGCTGGGCTTCCTCTTGCCCTTTGACTCTGCGGCGGCCGTGCTGCTGGCCCTACTGTTCCCCTGCCCTCTGCCTCGGTGGAGGACCAGCCCCAGAAGCACTGAGGAGACAGCTGGCTCAGAAAGGCATCCTTGCATCACGTCACACTCGGTAAGTGATCGCTGCTGTCAGAAGGAGTAGGGTTTTCCCTTTTTTTAATAACTGGGATAGAGGTGTTGTGCAAGCTGACCACAGGGATCCTGCTGTATCAGCAGGCAAAGCTTCCCACTCCTCATTGGCGAGGTGATTCTGAAATGCCGCTCACACTGTAAACCTTAAAAAAAATCTCTGCTGGATGCCTTTTGAAACCCCTTTAAATGAATTGTTTGCGAGCTTGTCAGGTTATTTTTTTTCTTTCATTTTTCATGTTTATGTTGTTCAGATGTAAATATTAAAACCAACACAAGCAATAAAGATGAGTTGCCAGTAAAATAGTCTGGCCTCTGACTGTGCAGAGGAAGCAGACTGATTCAAGAAAATATTTTCTAAAAGTCACTTTTCTAATCACAAGACTACTCTAATAACTCTTTCTTATTTAAAATCGGTACTATTTTCTGTCTTACACGTTGAACTTAGAGTGGAAGTGCAAGTTAATCAGCACTCTGCTTCCTCAGTGATACTGGTATTATGAAGGGTACCAACTTGGTTGAGTAAAAGTGAATGGAAAGCATCAGGGAGGTATTTCTGAGGCTCCAAAAAGGGTTTGCGAGCAATAGATGATGAACTAACATGAAATGGTACTTATGAGTATATGGGATGCTGGTAAAATTCTGGCTCCAGATGAATCGAAGGAAAAATTCAGATAGACTTCTGTAATGCCAAACTTTTGCCTTGTCTCTTTAAAACTCTTATGGTGAAACTCATAGGGAGGTATGTCTTGCCCAGTTTGCATTTTGTAAAAGTATACACACGTCGAAGACTCACTGGTAGGGGATCACGTATGGGATTCTATCCTTGAAGTCGCTAAGCCGGTGAGTGTATTTTGCACCTATTTATGTTGAGCGTGTTCGGCAACTTGCATGAGGAATGCCGTATCCTGAAGGGCTGACTTCATAATTTGCAGCTGTGTGTATTTCCTTCATGCAACCACACTAGTGTTTCTTTATTATCATTGTTATTTTAAAGGTTTCAAAGACTTCTACTTCTCTTTCCTTAAGTCCCGCTACCCCATGTTCCACATTCTGACTTGTTAGATTTCAAGTCTTGGCTATGGCGTTGAAGCTCAGGTTGCCAGCTGGGAACATCTGGATAGGTTTGAAATCTGTGCATATCAAACTCAAATCTCTTAGCTATACATTTTGAGGCTACATTTTCATTCCTCCTCTCTATCTCTCATTCTGTATCATCTTACTTGCACGAATGTATACAGTCTCATTATAAAAATGCTTTCCTTGTGCACAGTATGTTTTATTTTTACAGCTTTACATTTGCTTTCTTCCTCTCTCTCTCTCTCTTTCTTTCTTTCTCTCTTTCTATCTCTCTCTCTCTCTTCTTTCTTTCTTTCTTTCTTTCTTTCTTTCTTTCTTTCTTTCTTTCTTTCTTTCTTTCTTTCTTTCTTTCTCTCTCTCTCTCCTCTCTCTCTCTCTCTCTTTCTCTCTTTCTCGTCTTTCTCTCTTTCTCTCTCTTTCTCTCCTCTTCATCTTTCTCTCTTTCTCTCTTTCTCTTCTTTCTCTCTTTCTCTCTTTCTCTTCTCTCTTTCTCTCTTCTCTCTCTTTCTCTCTTTCTCTCTTTCTCTCTTTCTCTCTTTCTCTTCATCTTTCTCTCTTTCCTCTCTTTTCTCCTCTTTCTCTCTTTCTCTTTCTCTCTTCTTTCTTTCTTCTCTCTCTTTCTTTCTTTTCTTTCTCTCTTTCTCTTCGTCTTTCTCACTCTTTCTTTCTCTGTCTCTTTCTTTCTTTCTTTCTTTCTTCTTCTTTCTTTCTTTCTTTCTTTCTTTCTTCTTTTCTTTCTTTCTTTCTTTCTTTCTTCTTTCTTTCTTTCTTTCTTCCTTTCTTCCTTTCTTCCTTTCTTCCTTTCTTCCTTTCTTCCTTTCTTCCTTCTTCCTTTCTTCCTTTCTTTCCTTTCTTTCCTTTCTTTCCTTTCTTTCCTTTCTTTCCTTTCTTTCCTTTCTTTCCTTTCTTTCCTTTCTTTCCTTTCTTTCCATCATCCCATCTTGTGTTCAAATAGGTAGAGTAAGTTAAGTAATGTGTACACCGGGACTACTCCACCATGGAATGGAGCTTTAAGTATCTCTGTTAACACTTGCTGTAGCCAAAGAAGTTTACAGCATGCAGAGGGAAAAGGTTATTGTTAGTGTAACTGAATAAGTATTAGGGTTAATATATAATGTATAGGTCTATGTAATGGATAGTTTTTATTCATCATAAAATGTTCAAATGACTTGCAGATGTATGACTGCTGCAGCTGTTGCAGACCTTGTAATGGCATTAGGCTCTGACTCAGAGAGCAGCCGTTTGCCAAGAGGTTTCTGGCAGCGGCTGCAGTTGTGATATTCCCATTGAAAAAAGTATTGTCAGCAGTGGAGATGGTGATACAAAACCGAAGTGGGGTACGAGGAAAGGGTGAGCTTCGGTCTAGGTGCAACAGGAAAGTGAGGAATCTGAAAGTCTATTGTTTCTAAGAGTTTGATTATATCAGTAGTGTCCCACCACTACATTGGCTACTAGGGGAGCAGCTGTAATTTATGGTCACTGCAGGTTGTGGCCACATGCAGCTTATGTTACACTAATTGGAGGGGAAGCAGCAAACCTTTGATAATGAAAAACGTTGTTCCTGAAGAATACTTTAAGAAGAAAAAAAGAGTTATGATTCCTACAAGCAGGTAGAATAGAATCTCACTGTGCAAATGCAGGCTGGTGCACAAACTTCACAGGACAAAAGCTGGGCTGCTTCCTGCTTTTGGAGACTGTACGTCAGGAAGCATGCTTACTTAGCAGGCAGAGGAATGCCATCATCCTGTGGATGCACACAGTACTGCAAAGTAGTATTGAGAGGAAAAAAAGAAAAAAAAAAAAACCCTGCATGTTTTGTGTTTGTTTTCATAGGTCTGATTGGAATAAAGAAAATAAGGAAGATTGACATCTGAAATAGGCATGCATTTTATATGTGGGATGTCATACTGAAATAAACATGCTGGTTTGATCCAGCTTCTTGAGTCCTGTACAACTGGAAAAGCACTTTTAGAAGGCAGTGCAGAGCAAAAGCAGAGCTTTCAAGGTGCAGTGATAACACTCCCAAAGTAGGATTGAGAGAAGCAAGCCCTAGTTAAAGCTGAACTGTGATTCTCTGAAATTACGAGTCACCTATCCATGCAGGCTGTATTTCATCGCTTCATTTTCTGATGATTTAAACTACTGATGGTGTGTACTGCGTAAATATGGAATGGACTCTTGTTTTCCACCAACAGGTACAATCTCATAAACAGTATTTCTGGCAAAATCTGTAATGCCTCTGCTGATTCCAAGTGTGTTCTTTCTGAGACTGTTCAATGTCACATCTTTGAAAAATATGCAGAATATTGTAAAAGTGATGAAATGAACTTCACTTACTACATTAAAAAATAATAATTATGCAATCTTTATGCCTTACATTAGTAATATGGAATGAATTGCTAATAGCTTGATGCTCCCTGGATAAGACAGAAAAAGCCAGGCAGCGTGACTGTGTAGGCTATTGGTTGGTGTGAGGAGCTGAGAGCTAGCTCTCCCCTCTTCCCTTGTCAAGGTGCTGCTTTCTGGGCCAGTGTAATTCATCAAATCATTCGGCGACCTTTTCCTCTGGTCTGCTGGAAAACTTTACTGGGATCTGGTCAGTGGGAAGCCATGTGCAGAAGCAGTGGGCTGCCAAAAACTTCACACTGCCTTAGGGGTCTGTTACAATGAACCTCAGATTCTTCCTAAGTGAATGATGTGAATCACAGAATCACAGGGGTTGGAAGGGATGTCTGAAGATCAGCTGGCCCAACCTCCTGCTAAAGCAGGTTCCCTACAGTAGATTGCAAAACTTTCCAGTGTATGCAGGGTAGGATTTAGCTTGGGAATGGGATGGGAGAACAGTCAAGGCAAATTTTATTTCTGGTCCAGTGCCAGATCAGATCTGCATAAATAATCCTACAGAGCTTTGCTCCATAATCATCTGCACTGGTCAGTAAACACTGTGTGCAATGAGGAAGAATTTCAGTAACAGATGAGTGGAGTTCCTGGACTTACAGCCATGTTATGGAGCATAAGGTCTGCAGATCTGTGGGATTTCATGCCCCCCTTCTGTGGGCTACAGTTTGGAGGACTCTTGCTGAGAATCTGTACCTACTCCGGGGAATAAGCTGAAAAGTCACTATTCTGCAGCCTCTATTCACTCCTCTGTAAATCCCAGAGATGGGTCAGTGTCCTCAGGCACTGCAGAGCTGTGGCAGCAGGCCTCTCAGGATGTGCCCCTATAGCAGAAAGCAGCCCTGTACTGCAAGCATCCAGCTCAGATCTGAACGGGCCAGTACTTCTCAGAGAACAGACCTTGGCAGGGATATAGGCACAGATCCCAGAAGCGGTACTGCCTGGTGTGCACAGTGCTCGGTCTCCAGCTGACTTGCCTCACCACTCAGCCCACCAGCTGGCCTGGGCACAGCATGGGGCTGGTATCACTTCTGCTGCTTCCAGAGCCACAGCTATTTCATGCAGAGCTGGTGTAGGGATCTCTGAGGCTTACTGCTCCACAAGCTGTTGATACATCCTTTGTTTCCTGGAATGTCTTCTCACTAAGAAATCTTGGAAAAAATGTCCAGAGATTCCCGTATCTTCTCTTTCTTGTGAAGAACGGCAGGCTTAGGAGTCTAAAAGGAACTGCAGTCATAGAATCATAGAATCATTAAGGTTGGAAAAGACCACTAAGATCCCCTAGTCCAACCATCAGCCCACCTCCAACATGCCCACTGCCCACGTCCCTCAGTGCCACATCCACACGGCTCTTGAACACCTCCAGGGATGGTGACTCCACCACCTCTCTGGGCAGCCTGTGCCACTGCCTCACAGCTCCTTCTGAGAAGAAATGTTTCCTAACATCCAACCTGAACCTGCCCTGGCACAACTTAAGTCCATTACCTCTCTTCCTATCACTTTTACCTGGGAAAAGAGGCCAGCCCCCATCCTGCTGCAACCTCCTTTCAGGTGGCTGTAGAAAGCAATGAGGGTTCCCCTGAGCCCCCTCTCTCCAGACTGAACTACCCCAGTTCTCTCAGCTGCTCCTCATCAGACTTGTGCTCCAGACCCATCACAGTTTCAGTCCCCTTTTCTGGATACGCTCCAGGGCATCAATGTCTTTCTTGTAGTGAGGGGCCCAAAACTGAACACAGCACTCAAGGTGGCGGCCTCACCAGTACCAAATACAGAGGGATGATCACCTCTAGTCCTGCTCACAACACTATTTCTGATACAAGCCAGGATGGCATAGGCCTTCTTGTGGGTTCAAAAAAGGGAACTAAGCCATTAGTGGTAGAGAAGTCTGTCTGTGTGCATTAAATATGATAGTCTGATTGCAATTTGTGGTTCAGAAAGGTGCTAAGCTACTGATCCCCAGGAACAACTAAGAGATACAAGAGGAATGCTGAGCCAATTGTCTCTCACCAAGCATTGACAGTTGACCACAGCTGGACTCAGTGCGGAGGAAGAGCCAGACAAGTGCAAGTGCTTACTGACCCAAGCATCCGCATGGACCAGATATGGGACTGCTCCAAAGAGGCCCCATGTGGCAGTAGGAGTGTGTGTCCCACCTGGCACAGCTCTGCAGCCTGCTGTAAGAACCATGGTGTGGACTAGCAGAGGCAGACATGTCTGCTTTCAGCCAAAGGGCAGGTGTGTGTGCAGTAGCTTCCAAAAATCCAGCTGTGGCAGAGCAAGGAAGGGGAATGTTAATGGAACACTTTTGTCCTTGGCATTTCCTATTTGCTTTTCAGTCAGTGCAGACATTTGTGTGAAGCTCAGCTTTTCTTCTGCTTTGTGCTAGGAGCTCAGGTATCTGGCTAGACAGTGGCATTAGGCAGAAAGACACATAATCCTCAACGAAGGCCAACTAATCCTCTCAACTGAATGGCCTTCTGCTTCTTCAGATATTCTGTCTTTATTTTTTTCTCTTTTATTTGCTAAGCAATGGATTTCTTTCCTCTTCCACTTGCAAAACTGTCAGGAGCAAGCTGGCTGGCCGGCCATTCCCATTCCCCACTGCTAACACCTTTTGGTTCTCCTAGGCTCCAGAATGCAGAAACCCATAAAAACAGCTGGAAGTAAATGAGTAACGGAGAGGAAAGACAGGTCTCTATGGACTGAAGAAAGTGGTCTGTAGACCACTGTTTGAAAACCTCTCATTAATTCTTCCTGGTTATTTTTTCTGCATCTCACTTTGCTGAATCCAAATCCTGCTCAAGCCAGTGGGAATTGTTCCACTGACTTCTGTCAGAGTTGGATCTAGCCCCCGGTCTGGAAGGTAAAACTAGTCTCACTGGTTTTCTTTTATTTCAGTTTATTTTCACTCTGCTTCTCAACTCCCAGAGTAAAGTGAATGCATTCACTGCCCTCCATGGTGGGATTCATACCAAATGTTCTCTTTTCACATTTTTCTTAAAGATGTGTATCATCAGTTCCACCTCAGTATCTGAATTTTGCTTATCTGCTCTTTTTTTTTTTTTTTTTTTTTTGTCCCCCTATCCCCTGAACCCGTCCACAGTGACATAAATGAAGGAAAGTCTTTTTAAGTGTAACACATTTTGGAAGAAACTTTGCAGTCCAGCAATGAGATGCTGTCAACTTTTGGCATCGTTAAAAGCAGTCACTTTGCACTCAGAAGGTAATCTGTTCATACCATCTCAAGTGGAAAAAAGATATGTTGCATTGTGAAAGATGTTTGTTCCATCACCATGGAACCCCTGGTGCAATTCCCAGGGCAAAGCATTGCTTGAGGGGTGGCAATAGTGTTTATCTGCATCATGGTTCATTCTTCAGCTTTTAAGCATACGCTGTACTTCAGGGATAAGCTCTTTTTCTTAAAATAGCATTTTGTTCAAATTAACATCCCTGATAGTGGAAAGTGAGCGGAGTAGAGCATGGCACTACAGAACGTACAGAAGGGAGCATTATCTTAGAGAGCTTTGGGGTTTTATCCTCCAGCTTGCCTAAAATTCTTTCCAAGCAACGTGTTAGATATTGGTAATGCAGTGACTCAACCATATAAACAGATGGAGTGAGTAGTATGCAGCCAGTGATTCAATTAATGTACAGATCTGGAAATTCAGATTAGATCTAAGAAGAGGAAAAATGTTGAATAAGATATAAATAAGATACAGGATTTATCACTTCTCCCTTTTTAAAGGATGTTTTAAAGGAGTTTTTAAAGCATCGCACAATAACTCCCAAAAGGACGGCATCACGATCCTGACACAGAAACTCCTTGGAGAAGTGCTGCACTGCAGTGCCAGCTCTTGGTCTGAGCCCAAACCCTGCTGTGGGACGTGAGCTCTTAATTTCTCCAGAGGGAGTGTTCCCAGCTGAGTTACACAGATCTCCATGATCTAGTTCAAGCAAAGCTTGACGTCTATTTAGACTGAGTTAACTCATTAATTTCAGCTTTAAAATCTTAAAAACCATATCCACCATAAAATAAGTTGCACATTTTTCCCAGGCTCCTCCTATGCCACGTAAAGTTGTGGCTGAAGATGGGAATGTGCTGTGCATGCAAACAGGGCACACAAAGTTTGCTTTTTGGAATGCTCTCCGAACAGCCAGAGGACATCTAAGTAGCTGACATGTCTTATTACATACTTTCTCCCTGAGGTTGTTGAAAGAAGAAACTGGTTTGCTGTAGAGACCTCCTATTGTTAAGAGATTATCACCTAAAAACTCACCTGACTTTTATGGAAATCTGGCCAAAACCCTGCTCTGCTTGGATTATTCCAACTGCTGCAACTGTGGTCTTTATTCAGTAAGTTATGAGTGCAGATTGCTGTTACCTACACGGGAATCCATCTCTTCACCTCTATGTGAATGTTTCTCTTGAAAGCTTAATTATGAAAGAGCTGAGAAGGGCACAATCAGGAGCAATGCTACGTATCTAAAAAAAGAAACCTCCTTTTCCTGAAGAAAGTTAATGCATATAAATATTGTTTTGTGCACACGGTTGTAATAATTAGGACTTGGAAATGAGTAAAGGATGCCACAGTAATCTTAACCCACCACGCAGCTGTATGTGGGAACCAGTTTTGCCCTCTGATATAGTTATGCATTCCTGCTATCGGTAAATTGCGACTGAAAGGATATTTCAGAGAAGAGATTTGGAGAGTGCTTTTCTCATTCAGTGAGACAGGATGTTAACAGCTTAGTGTCTGCAAATATTTGGTATGAGAGTGGGGATCTGGTACTGTTCTCAATAACCAAGTAAGCCTACAACCATACAAACATATCCGTACTTGCTTTAAGTAATGAGCTGTACTTAGGGAGTTGTATTTAATATGTCCAATAAGAAGAAAGGAACAGCAGCTTGAGAAACTGAGTGTTCTGTTACTTGCGTTTTCCACCCTGAATAATACTCAACCTAATTTTTACGTACCTGTAATTTGTAATTCCAAAGGATTTAAATGACATCTTATTCAACCTTGCAGATAGATTTCGCATTTTTAGATTAAAAAAAGGTAGCAGTGTCAACATCTCACTTATTTGAATGCACCTGTACCAGTGGAATTTCACAGCATCAGTAGTACTAAATGCATAGTGTGGAGAATTTCATCCTGACAGCTGCCTTTAGTCTGTGTATTGGATCTTTGGAAAACTGAGGAAAGACAACACAGTATGTTTGGATGACTAGAAATAAAGAAAGAAAATGCTACCTATCCTTTCCTCTGATTCATTTTCTCTTTTGTTTGTTTTTTTTTTTTTTGTTCACCTTTGAATTACTCTTCTCAGTTACTTCTTCATTCCTTGCTTCTGTCCTCCCAGTTCCTCCTGTTTTCCAAATGTTGCCTTGTCATTCATAGTGCCTTTCGTAAATCTTCACCTTCTGGAATCATTCAGCTGACGTGTTTTTTAAAAACAAGCTTAGCTTCTGAGCCTTCAAGGAGAGACCTGAAAGCGAAATGGAAAACAGGGACCTCTTCACAACAGCTGTGAACAGGGAATTTATAGATGGTCAATGGGAAAGCATGAGTTAGATCAAGAGTTACTTTTAGGTTAATGAAATTCATATGGCCATGTCATGCCCCATTCCTGGAGGCATTCCAGGCCAGGCTGGATGTGGTTCTGGGCAGCCTGGACTAGTGGTTGGTGAGCATGTACATAGCAGGGTGTTGAAACTAGATGATCTCTGTGGTCCTTTTCAGCTCAGGCCATTCTATGATTCTGTGATAAAGCTAGCTGACCATAAGGCATACACGTGTAGGCAGTGAGGCTGGTGCTTGAGAAATGCCATGATTTTGGGATTGAGGAAGTTAGAATGTATATTTGTACTGCAGAAAACATTAGCGACTGAGGGGAATACAGCACAGAATAAACTTAATCACAAAGGAGACCGTGAGATAGGATTGTTGGGGCTCTGAGCAATCGATCTAGTGGCTGGTAGCCCTGCCCACTGCAGGTGGTTGGAACTGGATGGTCTTTATAGTCCCTTCCGACACAAGCAATTCTATGATTCTGTGATTGCGGGGGAGAGGGGGAGATGGCAGATGAGGAATTCCTACACCTGTGGGGTGAGAGCTAGGGAAGAGAAAGCAGCAGCAGAAATAGAAGGGCAAACAGAAATAGAAGGGAAGAAGGAGGAAGGGGAATTCAAGTTGTGAAAGGTACCCAACAAAGCTTTGAAGACAGCTGGGAGAAGGAATTAGAAAGTAAATTAGTTTGAATTGAATCTGCTCTTTCTCAGCAGAAGTCGGTGAACTCCTGTCCACAGAAGCGCAGGCAAAGCGGATGGAGAACAAAGGGTTTGCGGGGTGAATCAATTGTGAGGAAAAGGCAGGTCTGAACATGGGCATCAGTTAATGTGAAGCACCGTGCAGTGAATGTGTCACCAATGAATGTGATGAGAGAGGGATGATGAGAGAAGAAAGTTGTGGTAGAAAAAGTCAGCTAGGCCACGGGAATTCTATTAGAGACGTGGCATGGCACAAGAGCAGAAATGGAGAATGAGGCTCTTGTAAGAGAAACCAAGAGTTGGATTTAATTTTTTATTTTTATTTATTTATTTATTTATTTATTTAAGTCATTCCCATGAACGCTGAGACCCAATTCACACAAGTGAGCACTCTGGATGAGCACAGCTCATTTCCCTTCCCACTCTCCCCGCTGGATGCACAAGTTCCCTCTGTGTTCACTAGCCTCACTAGCCTCTGTGCTCACTAGACTGTCCTCCCTAGACAATCGTGTGGATCGGGCCGTGCTGGGAGAAGCAGCTGGAAAAGACACGGCTGCGGGGCTGAGGGCAGCCTGGCAGAGGGTGAGGCGGCCGCTTTGCCAGCAGACAAACAGCAGCAGTGTGGTCAGTGGGGAGGATGCTGAGGGGTCCACAGTGACTGTCAGCAGGACAGGGTTTGGGTACAGCAGTTGTGGACTGAAGGCAGGCTGGGCTCATAGGAATATTTCAGCAGCCGTTCCTATCTCCAGCCTATTAGCAGTCTTCCTTCAATGGCCTGGCACAGGAAGGCATCACACAGTGCAAGATAGACCAATGGGCCCGAAGGCCATAGGCACTGCAAATTAAGGGGACGGGATACTGTAGATATGGGAGCATTTCCAGATGCTCTTCTTTGGTGAAGAGCAGTAGCACAGGCTGTGCCCGTTCTGGGCTGAACACTGAAGGAGCTTTGCTGCCTACATCTCAGAATCAAGGGGAGACCCTTGGCAATGTGCATCCTCCGAGTAAGGCTGCTGAGAGGCTTTCTGTGGTGTCGCGAGGGTCTGGAGGGATGGATAAACCCACTGAAGAGTCACAGAATCATAGAATATCCCAAGTTGGAACAGACCCATAAGGATTATCAAATCCAGTCGGTGTGTGTGAATGCCGAATAGTGTGAGCTCAATCCCTCTGCTGCAGCAGTGAGACAAACTCCTTAAACATCCCTAAGGCAAAGCCACGATGACATGAAGTACAGCTTCAACAGACCCCCTTTTCTCCGCCTCTCCCGTCTTTACACCACTTCAGGGGAACGCCGTACACCTGGCTCCAGCAGAGGAGGCTGCGCAGCCCTATCCCGGCCGTTTGGTATCTCCCTCCCAGTCGGCCTCGCCTTTTCCCCTCCTTCTCATTGCATATTCATGAGCAAGGCCTAGGGCGCGCCGGCGTAGGGCGGTGGCACGCGGCCGCCCCGCCCCCCTCCCCATCGTCCGCCGCGGTGGGCGTGCTCCGCTCCGCCCCCGGCCCCGCCCCCTTTGGTGCATATTGATGAGGCGTGATGCGCGGCGTGCTGTCGTGTCGGGCGGCGCGGGCGCCGATTGGCCGGGCGTGGGTGTGCGCGGTGACGCGCGTCGCGGCGGTGCGGGTCCCGATTGCTGCAGCCGCTTGTCAGTGTGACGAAGATTGGCACCCAGGTAAGCGCTGTCACTCAAACCCGCTCCCAGCCAGCCAGCCCGCCAGCCATCCATCACGGCGCATCCGCCGCCGCCGCCCGCCGGGCCTAGCCACTCCGCCGCCGCGCCGCGGGGCGGGGGAGATTGGGGGGACAGCGGGCCCGGCAGACGGCACGGCGGGGAGGGGGCGCCCGCATCGTCGCTCGCCCCGAGGGTGGTCAGGGGCGGCGGCGGCGGGCAGGCGCGGGCGGGAGGGAAGGAGGGAGGGAGGGGGGAGCGAGGAAGTTTCTGGAAACGCCGCCGCTGCCGCTACGGCCGTTGTGTGGCTGCGGCGGGGGGCGCGCCGACGGGGGCGCGCGAGGGCCGGGCGCGCGCAGGGAGGGGAGAGGCGGGGGCGGGCGGGGGGGCGCGCGGCGGGGGGCGGAGGAGGAGGGGGAGGAGGGAAGGGGGAGGCGGCGGCGGCGGCGGGGTCCTTAAAGGGGCAGCACCGCGCGGGCGCCTAGGGAGAGGCGGCGGTGGCAGTAGCTGCAGCGCGCAGCTCCGGCCGCGGGGCGCCCTCCGCTCTCCGTGAGCGATGGCGGGAGCGGTGCGGAGCCCTCGTGGTGTCCGTCCGTCCGTCCGTCGGGCCCTTGACAGTCAGGCCCCGTGGTATCTCCGTGGTGCCCGTGTGGAGCTCCTTGCCTCCTCTAGTATTTCTCTGGCGTCTGACGCGGGCATCGGGGGTGCGGGATGGCAGTCAGGTGCCGGGCCTGCCCCGGTGTGCCGGGCTTTGTGCTTCCACGCAGATGCAGTGTGCGCCCATACAGTAATGCGGCTCCTGCAGCCGGGTGCTGTGCACGTGTTCTGCGGGTTATGCAGCCCAGGAAACCGATGGAGGCTGTGTCAGTAACGGTATGGCCAGGCCTTGCCAGCGCTGGAGTATCAAGCAGCGAGAAATGCAGCGAGTGCTGTTTTCTAAATGACTGTAAAACCAAATGGCACAATTATCCTTTTCTGGGTCTGTGTGTAACCATATATAGTCATTAAGTTTATTCCGTCTGAAGACTCGGTTTTCACTCTTCTTGGTATGTCGTTGTTTTTATTCTGGGAGTTATTCTGGATTTCTTCAAATGTGCCCTATTGGTTTGTTCTATATAGCGTGTGGTGTGTTTTCTCAGCAGACTGCTTACTGCTCTGCATCTTTCTGTGGTATTTTATGATGAAAATAACCCCGTGAAAGCTTCAGTGTAGGTTTCACACTGCTTTCCTCACATAAGCTTCAGTTCAGTAAATGGTGGATGGAATGGCTCTGTCATAGCCTACAGCTCCTCACAGGGAGTGGAGGAGCAGCACTGAGCTCTGCTCTGTGTGACAGCGACAGGGCCCGAGGGAACGGCATGGAGCTGCATCAGGGGAGGGCAGCTGGGGGTCAGGGAAAGGGGCTGCACCACAGGGCGGTGGGCACAGCTCCCGGTGCTGGAGTCCACAGGGCATACACACTCTCATTCCTGGTCTGATTTTTGTTGGTGTTGTGTGGAACCTGAAGTTGGACTCTATGGTCCTTGTGGGTTCCTTCCAGCTTGAGATATTCTGTAATGTTCTTTGTTGGGTATAGTAGGGGACGGTGCACTGCACTGAGGCTTGGAAGTCTCTTTCTCTTCATTCTCACTGAAGTGATTTTGGGACATTTGTTTTCAGTCAATGGCAGTGTATCCTTGCCTGCATACGTTTTCATAAATGTTCCTCCTTCAGGGTGGGTCTCATAGAGTGCTGTGCTGGACAATCATTTGTCTTGTTACCGTTTCCTTTGTGCTAAGGGCAAAACAGAACTCCTTACATTTTGTGTAACTGTTACAGTTGCTTTATTCTTGTGCATTTATGTGTGTATGTATACACACACATATATACAAACTTCACTTTGTCATTACTAACTACAGTTGCTGCTGCAGCAAATGTGGAAGTGTTTGAGACACAGCTCAGTTCTTGGAGGAGCGTGACTCTCTTGCTATTATTGAGACACACGCTGAAAGCCAGGAGTGAACGATCCACAGAGCCTATGGTAGTGAGATGTCCCAAATAGAGAGAGGTGCGGCCCAAGCTGTATTTCAGAATATTGTGTAATGCTGTGAGAGCTAAATGCCACCTCTGCAATACCAGCGCACGTGGAAGTTTGCAATAAAGCAGATGAGTATTTTGATGTAAGACTGGGTCATTTTTGGTGTGTGAAATTTAAAATTCCACGGATGTGGTTTCTCTCTCTCGCAGCAGCTGGTTGCTTCAGCCGTGCTTGTTACAAGGCTGTAGGCTAACAAATGCGAAGTCTCATGGGAGGTTGTTTTACCACAGCTCAGCACTGTACAAAATGTAAAACAACGTATTGCTCTTCTAAGCAGGGGAGTCCAGGAGCAAGAAGAAAGCTGCAAATGGAGTGCCTTCCTTGGCTTGCTTGCTGCCAGATGTTACCCAAGTATTTTATCCTGTCCATTATAGCTCTCCATCAGATAATCAGATGCTAAAGGATGCGTGTTTGTTGGCTGATTCTTCACTAAGGCTGTTTCGTATCATAGCTTTGTAACACCGCAGTCACAAATAGAGCTGGAAATAGGGTAGAAAACAGAGACAGCAGGAGTCTGGAAATATCAGTCTTTTTGGTACTGGTGCATTACTGTTTATCGAGATAATAAAGGGGGATAACTTGGTTTCCTTCCTTGTCTTCGCATAATTTCTTATCATCTGTGATGTGAATGTGCTTGGTTGTTCTTGATGCATGAACTACTCCAGGCTATAATCTCCTTTTTCTCCATATATATATGGAGAAAAAATATATATAATGTGTAAAAAAGACTATTTAGTATTAAAGAGGGAGGCCATTTCAGTGCTTACACTAAAAGGGGATATTTTGAAAACGAGAGGCAAATAACCAAGATAATCATACCCTTAGCTGGGTGATTCACTGGGAATATGATGACTTTCTGCTGATGTACTGAAAGAGGAATACATTTTTTCTGTACCACTCAACTTTAATTTATATTGTACTTGGGAGCCCTTTGAATTCCATGCATTTTATTTTGGGTACGGAGGGAATACGGAAATCTGGCTATACTTCATATCCTGCTTAGTTTTTTTGAAGCAGCACAGCAAACAGAACAACGGAAAAGGGTATTACAATACTTAGCACTGAAAAAAGTAAATTCCAAGTCTTTCATATTCAAAAGAAGCAGGTTTATAAGACGTAAATTGGAGCTTCATACATATTTAACATGCCTAGAGAATGCCGAAATGTATGTGCTGTGTTGTATGGTTACATAGAATCACTAAGGTAGGGAAAGACCTCAGAGATAACCCAGTCCAACCATCAGCCCTCACCATGCCCACCAACCATGGCCTTCAGTGCCACATCCATGTGGCTCTTGGACACCTCCAGGGACAGTGACTCCACCAGATCCCTGAGCAGTCTGTGCCTCTGCCTCACTGCTCTGAGAAGAATTTTTTCCAAATATCCAAGCTCTCCTGTGCAACTTGAGGCCATTCCCTCTCATCCTGTTATTGTTACCTGGGAGAAAAAGCTGACCCCCACTTTGCCCCTCCTTTTGGGAGGTTATAGAGAGCAATAAGATCTCTTCTGAGCCTCCTGCTCTCTGGACTGAAGAACTTTATAACTAAGGAACTACCCAATCTGTCTATGATCACATAGTTCACGTATTCTGGCCCACTGGGTGTTTGTGGGTCATGGCACAAGCAATGGCAGCAATAGATCTATCCTGTGTTGCTTTTTGTTTTTTCTTAATTTTCATCTAAGTTGTTGTTTTCAGTAGCTTATTTCTTAGTCATACTGAAATTTGCCATTATGAGTATGTTTGAGTTATTCCGGAAAGTTTAGGCTAAAATGAATTGGCATTTTGAAAAAGACATTGGGAGAAAGTAAATGTGTTAATGAAAACAGGAGGATAAGTGCTTTTTTGGCTTATTTAAAAGCAACTCAGCACTTGGGTTCTAAAACTTAGAATAGCAGAGGAAGGGGAAAGGGAGTGTACACACTGACATAGCACATATGGCTGCACCTAGAGAAACTTATATCAGATTACAAGCTCTTGAAAAACTGGATCAAGTGTATAACTTGGCAAATGTTTATTAAATTGCTCTAATATTCCATATATCTTGAGTATCGCCCTGTCTGTTGGTGGCTGCATGTCACCTGACTGTGCAATCATCATCTGGACCAAGCAGTTAAGCATGATGACTCCTGCAGCATTAGGCAGTGGGTAAGTTTAATCCTGTGTAGCCTTTCTTGTTTGTGCTTCTTCCCCAGCCCCAGAGCATGTAGATGCAGTGGTACTGATGGAGAGGTGAAGACTGGTCTTTGGGGAGGGTGGGGAGCAGAGGCTGAAGCCTGGAAGGAATGCAGTAAGCCCAGGAGCCTGAAGAGATTCCAGATAGTCATAACTGGAGGGGATGAGAAGTCAGCGGGCAAGGAAGAAAAGTGAACAAGGAATAAGGGTGGTAGATGACTGGGGAGCCCAGGGGGCATGGATGGCAGAGCCAGGCTGCTCGTGTTCAACCAGATGTTGGAGTTAAAAAAAAAAAAAAGTGGTGGAAAACTTGCTGGTCAATTGCAGCTGGGTTTGGCAGATACAGGACTGGGATTTCATGTAGCTTTAGTTTATTCAACTGGCCCAAGTCAATGTTTCCTTGAAGGGCTCCAAAATCTATTGAAAACCGTTACTTACTGAGAGAGTAGTGAGGTGTTGGCACAGGCTGCCCAGAGATGCTGTGGGTGTCCCATCCCTGGAAGTGTTTAAGGCCAGTTTGAATGGGGCCCTGGGCAATCTGATCTAGTACTTGTCCTAGCGACCTGCAGCCCTGCCTGTGGCAGGGGGGTTGGAAATTGATGGTCCTTGAGGTCCCTTCCACCCCAAGCCATTCTATGATTTCTGAAACCATTGAGGACATAAAAATAAAACCATTGATATTGGAACATTTTAATCTTAAGCGTTTAAATGTTCAAAAATGTATAGAGGGGTTTTTGCTTACATATTCAACATCTTAAATCTGTTTTAATGGCAGTTATTAGTTTAATAAAACTTATCATCTTCCTTCAATTGTATGTCAGTATCGTTAAGATTTGTCTGTCATGGAATCATTGGAAACTTCTAACAGTTTTGTGATATGAATGTTAGAAAACTTCCATGCCTATGAAATGACATCCTACATAAATGTCTTGCTCACACTGTAAAGAATATTTAATAGAAATAAAGACATAGTAAGATTGGTGCTTATTTTGTGTCTTCTTTATGAAAATAAGAAATCATGATTAAAATAGAGCTTGTCAATGCTCTGGTTTAATTTAAAGGAGATGTTGCAGTGAGCTTCTCCAGAAGTAAGAGAGCCACGACAAGCTTGTGGGGATATTCCAGAGGCTGCAGTGGCGGAGATACAGGGCTGGGTGCAGCACATGGGCAGAGATGTTGTTCATTCACAGGGAGTGCTGAGGAAATGGGGAGGGTGGGCTTCTGCTTTATTAATAAAATTGTGTTTGAAAGAGTAATTAAGTATCATTAGGCAGGAAAGTTGTATCAGAATCAGTTCCAGCTGTATAACTGCTGATACACACCCTCTGGTCTTCAAGGGTTCTTCAGTTGTGTTTCTAATGTGCTCCTCTTGGCACTACAGCAAGTCAGATACCATGCTATCATTTGGATAGTAGGAGTCTTAGATGTTATGATGACAGTTTATTTGGTATATCTTGAAGGGAAAAATAATTCTCTGTCCTGTGATAAAAATAGACATATGTGAGGAATTCACGTGCTAGGATACATAAGCAAAGACCATGGAAGTCCTTCAGTTTGCACTGTTAAGAAGAAGAAATAGCAAAAGAGTCATCCTTTACTGTGTGGACGATTGGGAATGAATGAGAGTGATGGGGAGTATTTTTGCTTCCCTATGCTCTAATCCCTCAGGAGTCTCAGAGCAATTAGGGAAGGAAGCTTTCCTTTTCCTCACATTTTGTTTTCCTTTTATCAGAATTTCTAGTCCCCATAATTCTTTTCTACTGTATGGAGCTGATAAAGCAGCATCAAATTGCAGTGTGAAATGGATAAGAGAAACTGAGATGCTGCAGAAGTTTCTTGATTTGGAGAACCTTTTAACAGTTGGAAGTATGAGGTTTTATGCCTGTGAGGATTACCTTCTGCAATGCCAAGAGCTACCTGCAGCCAGGGTACCTAGCATGCTGAGTTGGCATCATTTTATGACTAGATTGGAATAGAATTCTTTCTTGTTGTTAAGAAGCATGACGGTAAATAGGCAATTACACAAGCCATGAACGTGAGCCATGATGATGTGTGCATCCCCAGAAATGTGCTGGTGCAAACCCAAAGGGTGTAGGCAGATTTAAGGAGCTGGAGTTCTTGACAAGACCCATCTGCTTTCACTGTTGTGCCTTGAGAAATGTGTATTGCCTTATACGTCCTTAGTATCTATTTTGTAAGTTACTGCATATGCAATTGCAGCATGTAAAGTGGCACCATTTTTTATATATGTAATGGTTTTTTCGTATTTAGTACCAGCAAATAAGAGAATTTCCAGAATCCCTTTAAAACACAGAAAGCAGTGTGCTCAGTGAGTGTGAACTGCTAAAGGGGCACACATCTTCTCATGAGATGGTCTGTTGTTCACGATACAGTGTGACACTGTGGCCATGCTTGGAAGATAAAACCTGTGATACAAATATGTTGTATGCCTTCTTATCAAATGGAATGATATGAAAACAGGATGCTGTGGAGAAGTAATGGAACAACAAAGCAGTACATACAGCATTGAAGATATCTTGCTGAATAAAGCCCATATCTTATAGAACTGTAGAATCATTAAGGTTGGAGGAGACCGCTGAGATCATCTAGTCCAAATGTCGACCCATCACCACCAGTGTATACATCCAAGATTCAGTGTGCAAATAAAGGTTAATGGTAGATTGAAGCCTCAATTTCTGAAAAAAAATCACCTTAGCAGTGGATTTTGATTTTATTTTAATTTTCAGTTTCTTAAAGTGTACGGTGCACTCTTAAAATTTCATCTCATCTTCATCCAGATTAATATATAAATAACTTTATTGTATCACCAAACAATAAAGGGAAAAAAGTGACACAAAGTAAATCTCATTTTACTGCAGCAGAAAATTGGTTTTGTGGCTTTTTTTAGGGCTCTTCTCCCAAAGAAATTGACAGCATAGCTGTTGTGTAATAATCGTTGAGCTGTATTTGTGTAGTGTAACTCCCCAAGGCAGGTATTATACTCCTGAACAGGAACATAATCTTTCTAAAAGTACAATATTTCTAAATAATGGCTGTACTTTGTACGTACAGAAGATAGAGGAAATGAAAGTCACCTCGCTGCTGAGTAAGGACTGCATTCTCATGGAGTGCGTTTTTAATAAACTTGTGTGCATCAACTTCACATTGATTTGTTTGTCTTAATTTTACTTAACGTCTCTTTGTAGGCAGGTCGATGGAGATAAGTAACGACTGCAGCAAAGGTAGAATGAAGCCCTGCTGGCAAGTTGTCATATGTACTCTGTGTTTTACTTTGTTATTTTTATTTGAATCTGTAATCACATACATGTATATATACATACCCTTTATGTATGCTGATGTTTGTAGATCTGAATGTATGCACAGGTCTTTGTTTCTTACTGGCTGGCATGCAAAGTGAGAGCTGCTGAACGCAGGGCTCATTTATGCTTGAATGAACAAGGTTGTATTTTACTTCATAATAAAAACCTAAGCCTTTAAGTGACAAAACAAGTGGCCATTTGTTCTGGTTTCGTAGTTAACTGTCTTCTTTATATTGATAACATGATTTTAAAGCTGGTCTGCAAGAAGTATAAAAATGAAAACACAAACGGATAACAGTAAAGTGCAGGCTCCACAATGCCTTGTTGTTGTCTCCATCCTTTAACAGGTGAGCTGCGCCCTGTTCTTGCCTCCTCTGAGGTATGTGGGAGGACAAAACATGCAAGTTCAGATCTGTATCATTTTCTTCTCTCATATGTTTCGGAGTAGGCTTTGTAGTTGTAATTGCTCTCAGTTGTCTTTTGGAAGAAAGCAACATGACTGCAATGTCCTCTCACTCCTCTGCCCAACCTTTTCTTGGTATCTTTTCAATCCAGTTTTGGGCCCCTCACTGCAAGAAAGATATTGAGGCCTTGGAACGTGTTCAAAGGAGGGCAACAAAGCTGGTGAGGGGTCTGGAGCACAGGCCATATGAGGAGAGGCTGAAGGAGCTGGGAATGTTCAGCCTGGAGAAGAGGAGGCTCAGGGGAGACCTCATTGCTCTCTATAACTTCCTGAAGGGAGGTTGTAGTGAGCTGGGGGTCGGCCTCTTCTCTCGTGTCATTAGTGATAGGACCAGGGGGAATGGTTTCAAGCTACGCCAGGGGAGATTCAGGCTGGACATGAGGAAGTATTGCTTTTCAGAAAGGGTGGTCAGGCACTGGAATGGACTGCCCAGGGAGGTGGTGGAGTCACCGAGCCTGGGGGTGTTCAAGGAAAGGCTGGATGTTGTGTTGAGGGACATGGTTTAGTAGGAGCTATTGGGAATAGGTGAACGGTTGGACTGGGTGATCTTTTAGGTCTTTTCCAACCTTGGTGATTCTATGATTCTATGATTCTATGATCTTTCACCTGGGCTGCATTTCTTCAGTACTTCCTCCATTCTGCCCTTGATGCCTCATACACGAGGTCTTGCAGCTTGCCTGTTTCTGGAGTTTCGGGAAAGGCTTTGGAAGCAAGGACTGCTTTCTTCTTTTTACATCATATTTTTTGAGTGATTAGATCTGTCAACCAAGATACTACGGGTTCTTTGCTGCAGCTGTTTCTGGATGAAAGAAACAGGCTCTTCAGATTTGTGATGGTAAAGTAGACTCTTTAGACACAAAAAAATGGATAATCCCCATTTAGTTGGCAGTGACCTATGTTCAGGAGATTCTGCAGAGTGGGAAATGACTTTTGCAAGTAGCTCAGTAAGCTGAGAAAAGTGAAAAGGAGTACCAGAATTACAGAAGGTGAATAGTGTGTGAAAAATGAGATAAATTTCTTCTTGGGGTACACAGGTCTTGGACAGCTGAGGACAGAGAGCCCTTCAAGGCTACATGAACAGGCATGTCGTTGTAGGCTGGGACTCCTAACTCAGTATTTCATCTCTTACCAGTGACTAAATCATATAATGCCTCACTGCTTCCTAGAGTATCTTCTCCGCTCTTTCAGAGCTGGTTTTCATGAACTGTGGATGGTGTCTGTATTGACTGGCCCTTAGCATTTTGTGCGTCTGTGAACTGACCTGGAAAACTGTACATATACACTATACACAGATAAATGTTGGTTCAGAAATGTAGATACCAACTTCATCTCACTTTCAGAAATGTTGGAGTTACTTTCGTTTCAGCTCTTACGCACTCAGCAGAACTGGGAACACGAGTACTTTTTTCTGTGTGGGAAACAAAGATAATCTGGTGTAAGAGCCAAACTGTGCTGTAGCCATCATTTCAGATGGCCTTTGCACAAGGTTAGCATCAGTAACCTCTGGTGAGAGTTTTGTAGGCATTCTGTAATACTTTTCAGTTAAATATTTTTATAATCTTTGCTACTTTGCTTTCTTCTTCAAGTCTTCTAAAGTAGCTTTAATGTATCAAAGAAGTGCTGTGAAATTAAATAAAATTAACTGTAAATGGTAATTTTTGTGAAGTTTCTTTAAAATTGCTGAATAAATCTGTAGCAGAACCTGCCTTCTCTAAACATTCAGTACCAATGATGGCACACACTCCTTGGTATGCTGCTAGTGTTTATCATGTAGAAGATTACTTGATTATAGCCACCGCTGGAATACATTCCACAATCAAGTAAAAGTGTGATTATGAAAGAGATTTAAATTGGGAAATGAAAAGTCTTTGCCCTTTCTTGGCTTCATGCTGAATTTTGATGCAGAAGGACTTCCCTGAAAACTCGGAGCTGAGTTGTTCCTATGAGTTTTATTTGGGGATGTGTCTTGTCTCATCTAAGCAGACAGAGAGTAAAGTATAAAGACTCAACAGCAAGCAAGTCTACTGTCTGAGTGTAGCCTTCTGTATTTTCTTTAATCATCTTCAGTCTCAGAAAGTGTGCTGTATGTTGTTGTCTCTGAATCTTTTTCTGTTGGTTCCCAGGTTTCTGTTGTGCACCTGGTACATCAGTGGGACTCACTCTGCTGGAATGAGATAATGGTGTCCTCAACCCACTGAAGGAGAAGGGTGAGCAGCTTTCTCCTGGCTTATATTTGACTTAGCCATGCATCATGGGAGCTATATAATTACATATTTTGATGACAAGTGAAGCAGGTTCTAGGCGCTTTTCATATGTCAAGCAAACTCCGTGTTTTAATTTTGTTTCTGTTGAATTTTGTTGAATGTTAGCTGCAAGAATGTCTGTTGTATTGTACATGCTGCCTGAAGTTAAGAATAAACCAATAAATAGCCATACAGAATCTGCCAGTCCCCTTTTCTCTCTGAAGTACTTCAAAAGAACGTGTGTAGTGGAAAATTAAAAGGAACAATTACATGTTAACAGGTTGGTTGGGTAGTTTCTTCACAACCCTAAGACAGTTAGTGGTTGGCTTATACCCTGAAGCATAACTATTTATATCTCTTACAAACATCTGTTGTAGCTTGTATATGTTGAAAACGATATTACTGAGCTCCAACAGCTTACTTGCACCTTATGTTAACATTTTCTGGGTGGTCCCTGCGCTCTTAGTTATGAAGGAATAAGTAGAGCAAGTGAGGAGAGATGGGCACTTTTGTCTGAAGTGTTTCAGTTCACCTTTGAGCTTTTTTCTTAGATATACTCCCCAATTTGCACAAGGTCTGCATACTTCTAATTATTATCACCCCTCTTAATTTAGCTTCCTTTCTAGCTTATGTTTTACCTCCATACTCATTTCTGTTAAAGGCTTGAATTTTTTTTCACTTTTGTAGAACACAGTTGTTTTGCAAATTCCCTTTCACCACAGATGTCAGTAGCATTTCTGATTGCAGTTCATGTGTCAGCCTCCAGTTTACATGACCTTAAGTGTTTCCTTGGGTTTTCCTCACACTTTGTTCTCAAAATAAATAAAACAAGAGTTAATAGTGTTCACCATGAAGCAGTCTGGCAGACCCCTCTCGGCCGCCAGTTATTTTTGTTATTTGTAACTCTTTGAATATAACACAACTGCACTGTTTTCCTTCTACTCTCAATTTCCTTAACAAAGAATAACTGGACTTTTTAAAGCTAATTTGTCCAGAAGTCACGTGTGCTTAGGCCCCGTTCAGATACCTTAGGCCATGTAGCATCAGGTATAGTTGTGCTGGTTAAAGATGGTCCTGCTGTGAGTTGATAATCACCACACTTGAACCAGAAATTACCACACGTGAGCCAGAAATTACCACACTAATAGGTCAGCGAGAGCAGGGGTTGTGTGAGTGCACAGTAACGTGTCTCAGACAAAATCGGCTGGTTTGCATTATAGCCACCTTTAAAAGAGAGTTGAATTAGCCTGACTAACTTTATGTAGAAGGGATCAGAAGTCATTCACATGTTGGTGAGCTCAGGGTAGGGCTGTGGAAATAATTAGCTCTGGCAGGGTGGCAGTGATAAACATCTGGGAGTGATACCAGCTTCATCTAGCATCACTGTTTGCAGAATGAACATCTGCTTAGGCTGTGTATCTGCTAACTGGGACTGGATGCTGTATCCTAAATTAGCTTATAAAAGCCAAATGTGTAAATACCTTTAAAGTTATTTTTCTTGAAGTCTAATGTAGTTTGTTTCTAACCACTACTGGATAATGAGATGTTTCTCTTTAGTGAACTCAAGTAATTCCTCAGTTAATTGCCTCAATTTAAGTGTGTCATTAGCTCAATTTGTTCTTCTTGATTTGCAGTAGTTTTCTTCACTAAATCTCATCAGTTTCTATCTTGCCTAATAGCTTAATCTTCCACTACTGTAATTATAAGTCAGAGGGGAAGCTCTTATGGGAAATAACAAATCTACCCATGCAGAATCCTTTCTAGCTATTCCATGGGGAGAGAATGGGGCTAAAGCCTTTTTTGGTGAGATTATCTATGGGTCTGGCTCAAAGCTGCGTGTCCCTTTTTTTTCCCCTTCTTTTGGCCTAAGGGATTTCTTAGTGTGGAATGTCTTTTCCTTATGGAAATGTGGAAGGGTCAGTCTAGAAATTCTTATCATATCCTATTGTCTTCACCAGTTTGAATGTGTTATCTTGGTTACTTCCGTTTTCATGTTGTTATTTGTGTCACTGATATTATCTCACATCTTTGCTAACTCCACCGCATTTCAAAGGTACTTTTCTTAAAGTGTTTTACCTTATTTCATCATTGCTAAGAGATTATCTGTCTCCCATAGCCAAACAATTTAGTTAGTGACATTTTGCAAGATTCTTCAACTTGTAAAATAATCTTGAAATAGTGGTTACTATTTGTAGATTGATGAGTGTGATCTGTTTGAACGTTTTGATGTCGAGGGTAGCCTTGTTTCTGCTTCTAGTATCACAGTCAGTAATGAAGTGTGCTCCTTTAGGGAAAGAAGACTAGGACTTTGTGCCTTTTGACTCTGTCAATACAGTCAGTCATCAATACTGTGGCTGTAAGCTATTCTGAAAAACTAAATGTTTAAACACAAGGTAAATGCTCACAGCACTTATATTTTAGAATATGTTCCCTTAAAGTTCTTTTGGAAAGGCATCAACATTTAGGTATCTGATTCAACTTTAATGTTGAATGATTCATAGCCATAAAAAAGCAATTCCAAAGTATTTCTATCAGTGAGTGTGTTCATGTCTTTCCCATTTTTTTTTCCTTTTGATGAGGAATTCATATTGTTTTCCGAGTTTCAAAGTAATAGATATTGTTGTCCTATGAAGACTGAAAGCTCAGGTGAGATGTAAGTTATAAAACTAAGTAAATGTAGCATGAAATTTGAAGTGTTTCTTGTTTTCTTTGGCTCTACAGTGTAATAGTAAAGGGCTAAGTAACATTCATGTCATTTGATGTTTAGGGTAGAAATATAAAAAGAACTCAAGGGTTTTTGTTTGCTTCTTTGGTCGGTTGCGGTTTTTTTTGTTTGGTTGGTTTGGTTTTTTTGTGGTGGTAATTTGTTATGCTTTTGGGTTTTTTAATCTGAATCTCAAAATAATAAGTGATGGCTCGTTTAAGAATGTCTCTGTTCTTTGCAATCCTTTATTTCCTCTTTTATTGGATTGGTTTTTTTCAGTGCTGTATTTACATAAAGTACCAACATTTTTTCTGCCTTCTGCTTTGAAAGGAATAGTATACGAGGAGGAAATGTTGATTTACTTTTCCTTTTTTGTCTGGAGCCTTCTTTGTGATTGGCCTTCTCATTGTTTAATTGTTAGTATTAATGCCAGCTATGTGAAAGCTGGAAGTATGGTACAGCTTGTGTAGTTGCATATGAGTAATTATCACCTGACTATGCAATAGCAGAAGTTCAAATTTTAGCACTGCACATACAGTCTTATTTATGAATATGAAATACTATTAATAAGAATTCATGTGATGTAAATAATTGTACAATATGTTGTATTGCTAAGCTAAAGCACAGAGTAGTATTTGAGAAAGTAGATCAGTGCATTATTAAAATGGTAAGGTATTTTGTAATGTGGGTTTAGCTAATAAAAAGTAGATTTGAAGTTCTTAAGTTATTCCTTGTATAATGTTTCATGTTTTGGAAAGCAAATACGGAAGGGAGGAAGCTGTAAGCCAAATAGTTGGAAAAGAGCATTGCATATTAAAGATAGAAGAGCAACTGTTGCTAGAAAATGCAAGAAAGATCATCCAGTTGCTTGGGTGAGTTAAAAGGAGCTTTGTAACTCAAAAATGTAAGATTATGATGTCTCTTCCTTGATGTGATGTGTGTTGAGCCCTCTGCCACCCAAAAGCAAATGGTGGGGGGATGATACTGGTAGGCTGTTGTATTAGTCTAAAGAGAAAGTTTGTTTTCATAATACTTTGACTAAAATCCAAAGAAGTATTCTTCGTGTTAGTATCAAAGTGAAGTCAGGGGTTACAGGGGTTGGAGATTTTATTCTATTGATGGTCCTTCATTCTTTATTAGTGATACAGCTAAGTATTTGTCATAAGAAAACACAATAAAGCTGTACAAGAGAAAGTTAGTTCTCCAGCACTATTTGTGTAAACAAAACGTAAAAGAAGTAGAGGATTAATGTTTTGGCTGGAGGTGCTTTACTTCACACGTTAAACCCATATTTTTGGTGTATGCTAAAAATACACTCAAACACCAGCATGTTAGGATGTTGCTGTGAGAAGTTTCTGGCTCATAGTTGTACAACTTTGCTGTGTGAACCAAAACTCTTCAGAGAATCCCGCTCCTACCAGATGCTTGCTGCCACCAAACCAGCAAACACTTGCATTACAGCTACCAGAAAAATAAAATCAGTCTTTACTCTTTTTTTCTGTCATCTTTATTCTTAAGAATAACTGTAGCACAGTTGTAGCACATCTCTTCCCATTCCACAAGCTGCTGAAGATGGTGTGCACGTGCTGTCTGCAGATGGAAACGTATGCAGCTACACCGTGACACAGAGCCAGGAGTACCTCAGGTGGCACGGGCCGCCACAGGGCAGCTGTGGGACTTGAGCCATAGTGAGTGAATTTATATCCAAGTTTGGATAGGGAGTCGTGCCTACTGGATTGTGATAAGCTCCTCTGGTCTTCAGAGCTGGTTTTTAATGAGTAAATAATCAAATAAATTCCACTTTGAGTAGAACTTGGTTGAGTAGAACTTGGCGCAAAGTAAGGATGGAGGTTTGTCCTGAGGAGTTACGATCCATCTCTGTGCCTGAAACTGTGAAGTAAATGAGGAAGGGAATTCCCAAACTTGCCCTGTGTTTCTAAATTAAACCCTTGTGACTGTACTTGTGACTGTTGTGATCTACAGGGAAAAATATCTGAAACTGTAGAAACTACTCTTCAAAATGGTTGTATATTTTAGTACTGTGCCAAGGTGAAGGAAAGATTTGAAAACAGTTGAAAAATTTGTAGTCATTGGACCTATTACAAAGAAGAGAGTTTTCATTTCAGATCTTAAGATGGTGAAAATTCTTATATCTCATTCTTCGATACTGAGATTAGTAGAAGAGAGCACAAAAACTGGAAAGAGTACCTGTATGTAATCTTCTTCAAGACATGAGCTCTGTTTTTGTTTTTTTCCTCTCTAATATCAATATTGTTATACTGGCTAACCATTAGTACTCCTACAGGTAAAGGAAAATTGAGTTCCATGGTGACATTTAGTGTTAATGCCTTCTTGGATTTTGTGATTTTTATTGTAGTGCCTGCTAATTTGACAAGGAAGTGAAAAGTAAAACTAATAGTTTGACGGATAACTCTGTCTGGTGTTGATGATATACTAAATATTGTCTTTTTTTAAAGTTTGAACTCCTCTGCGCAGCAGACTCCAAGTAATGCTTGAAGAGAATGCCAGACATGAATTGATTTGTGTCATAAATCACATGGAAATGAATGTTTCCCAAAGTATTGAATGACAGAGAAAATGATACTTCTGAATTCTGAAGTCCCTTTTGAAAATATGTCATTTCATAGGCCCAATTGTTTAAAAATTGTTAGAATTTGCTCTAATCTTTGCTGGGCCTTGCTTAACTTCAGTAGGAGATTCCTTACTTCAGAAGTGCTTTCAGATATAGGTTTCTAATGGAAATTTTAGGCTCTAATTTTAGAATGTAAGATTCATGCTCGTAAGTAAATTGCTGTTGCTTAACACTTTCTACATTTGATCCATCAGTTGTAGTCTCTTTGTGGTTTTGGTTACAGGAATGTTCAATGTGTCGTTGGTCTTTTGAGAACAAAGAAGCAAATCTTTGTTCCTTTCCACATTTTATGCATAACCTTAGAATTAGTTAAGTACTGCAGAAATAAATGCTAGTTTCTACCTGAAGTTTATGGATGAAATCCTGTTACATCCATCTTATTGACAATGTGATGTTAAAATACAAAATGTTTCCATGTTTCATGCTGAAGCTTGTGGTTTCCCACATGGAATTTTGTTGAGAAAATGCACATAGCTTTTATTGTCGATAAGCCTGTTGATTGTTTCAGTATTACAGCTCCATCCATTTTCATCTTTTGCAATTGATTTCTAAACGAGCACTTCTGTAACACTATTTTTTTCTTCTTTTTTAGAGTATTTGTTCGTACTGATGATGATTTGATGCAATTAACATTTTCTTAACCATGATGGCAACACAGACATTAAGTATAGACAACTATCAAGATGGACAACCGGTAAGATTGTTTTTCTTTATGAACTGACACAGTTGGCAAGAGAAAGAAGTTGTGACTTCAATGCCTGTGTTGGCATTACTATTTTTGTTTGTAAAATGAAGTATTTGAAGTGAGGAGCTAATATTCTGTAACACTTTTAAACGTTTGATAAAGACTTAGTTAATCTTTGTGTGACTTTGCTTCATTTCTGGCAGAATGGTTAGATAAGAGATTTTATTCTGATTCTGCTCTACGTGATTTGTGTGCTTCATGTTCTTGCTTTTAGGAAAGGCAAATTGGGTATCCTTAACATTTTGCGTTCATGATTCTTTGGTGTTCTTTCATGTCTGCAATTACAGTAGCCAGCTGACATTCAGGCAGTTATAAACAACTTGGTTTCAAGGAATTAAATTTGGTTATCTAGAATTATACGCTAGTTTGAATTGAAGCAATTATGCTGGAGACTGGTAAGGAGGTTATTGATAAGAATGGATGGTTTGAAAGCTGATCAATGATACTCCAGTTTTTTATTTCTGTGAAGAGGCAGGTGAGGTAAATGAAGCATGGTGGGTTATGTTTAGTCATGATGTTTCTTTTTGTACAACAAGCGATGTATTGCAACAATTTGAATTTCTAAACTGAAATACTGTTAGCTGGGAACAAGTCATGCCATTGGCCTGTAACCTGATGACCCATCTTTATGTTACTGTGTGTCAGCCATAAGCAGTAAATACAAGTACTTCTGTCAGCAGATGGCAACAGTGATGAACAGAAGAAAAAAAATGGCAACTTTTTCCATTTTATAAAAGATAAAAATGTTTATCTGAATGCGGTCTTGTGTTATTGTTTTTGTTGTTGTTATGTGCTGCTTTTATTGCAGTTCTAATTTCTCTTTCCTCTCGCCTGCCTTACCCCTTTCACTCTATTCCCTCAGCAAATACAGGCCACCCTTGACACTTCGGTGAAAGTAATACATATTTTTGTAAAGAACAGATTGGTTGTTTTCTTTTGATTTAAGCTCTCAGTGACCATATAAGCAAGTAATTTTGATGCCTACTTATTTTGTAGCATTGAAATGACCCACAGAAAATAGTTCTCAGTTTGAAGTGAGCTATTTCCTCCTCCTAGCAAGACAGAGCCCTCGCTGAGCATAATCTCCAACTTCAAACTCTGCAAATATGTGGTGGTTCAACACTTATAATCACTTATATGAGTCACCCCCTTCCATTTTGCTCCTTCCCCTTGTCATTAGCCAAGAAATGAGTTCATTAATTGCATCATTTTTTTGCAAGCATTCTGGCTCTAAGATCACCTGTGCTTGCTGAGGAAGCTTTTTACAAGGCAGGATGCTGTCTTGGGTTCGATACTCTGTTGCTTTCTCAGTTTCCTATTTTTCTTGAAGGTGGGTGGCCCTAACAGGTAATAAAGCATAAACCCTTCTGTTCGTTCAGACCCTTGCTGGAGGTAGTGTAAATGCCTTTTGCTTCTGTCATGTGCAGATAAAGTTTCACTGGAACCCTCTCAGGGAAGAGGATTGCACTCTGTTTATACCTGGAGATGTCAGTTCTGAATATGTGGGGATACCCAGAGTAGCATCTGTCTTCTAATCCAGACAAAATTTCTTAGGGTTAAAGCAGAAAAGGCTGCAGTGACTCCTTGTCTTTTATGGAAGTTGCCGGTGCTGGGAGAGGAGAGAGCCAGAGTTTGGAATGTAGTGGAGGGGTGACTGTGACTCCCTTTAAAACAACTAATTTAGCCTGAAGGGTGCTTAGAAGGGGGTGTTGGGGAAGACCATTTCCAGCACCAGTAACACCGTAATCATGTAGGCAAGGCCTCCAAGGCATTGCCAGCCAGCCAGCGCAATGCAGGCCTGGGTAGAAGCAATGGCTGTATGTTGTTTTTTCACTGGTGGCAGATTGTGTTACTGTGCTCTGAAATAGAGCTGGTGAAGCAATCCATGCAGTATAAGCAAACAGTTGAATGCGTGGATACTAAGGTGAGGGCAATGGGCAGGAAAAAGCCATAGGGAAGCAGAAAAGCTGTCATTTAGAAGACAAGTGTTCAGCTGCAGCTAATAGAACAGCAGTGTGGGAGGTAGTAGTTGTTGACCCCAGGTGGGATCAATTGTGGTAACGTGAGGAGGTATTTCACACTGCCAGGGTGGCTGTGGAGTTGTTTAGTCATTTAGGTAGATTTGTAGGTCTTAGTGTTCTTTTTCAGTAACACGTCAAATATTTTTTCAAGCTTCTTTTTAGGGGAATTACTGCTATCTCTTTTTTTTTTTTTTTTTTTTCTTTACTATTGCTGCTGTTCCTCCTTGCTCTATTTACTTGCAGGCCACCAATTTAGGTTGGTTCTTTTAAACTCTCATGCAGATCTATCAGTTCTGACTGCTAACTTCTATATGAAGTGTCAATGTTTATTTTGTATTAATAGGTGAATTGCATTTAGATAAACTGACAGATGTGTCTTAACTGCTATTCAAAAGTAGTTTTTACTTATTTTTCTTTTTCTCTTCCTTCAACATTTGCTTACATGTTTTTGTTAAATAGATACCTAGAAGCACTTACAGCTGTTTTCTCCAGGAGCTTGATATCCTTAAAATAATTGGTATGTAAATTTGAGTGGTGGAGGTCAGGGGAAATCATGCTCCTGATAAATGAGACATTGGTAGGACACAGAATATTTTAGTTCTGTTTAAGAAAATGTGCCTTTTAATGAGCAAGAAAAACTTCAGGATCTCTTTTCTGCAGTGTCTTGTTATAATGTACAGTAAAGAATAAGAAGAAATGCTGAATAGAAACTTTTCCTTTCTGTTGTCTTCATCTAAATGCTTTTTATGCAGACATTCTCATAAAATTTTTGGAGCAATGTATTCTAGCCTACTCAAAAAAAAAAAAAATCACTTCAGAGATGAAATGCTTTAACTATTTACTGATATCTGTCATTCCCATTTTTAAAGCTGAGAGCTGAAACTTAAAGTGACCTTTACACTACTCATCAAAAAGTCTCAAGGATTAAAAGAGGTTTTTTGTTCCTACTGTGGCTTCTTGTGCAATTACCAAGTCATGCCAACCTTCTGGCAATTTAGTAGCCCTCTACATTGCTATTTCCTTAGAAAACAGTATGCTTGTTTTACGTCAAGCAAGCAGATTTACTAATAACTTATCCTTTTTCTACAGATGCAAGTAGTAACAGAGTTAAAAACTGAACAAGATCCAAACTGCTCTGAAACTGATGCAGAAGGGGTGAGTCCTGCCCCTGTAGAATCTCAAACTCCAATGGATGCAGACAAGCAGGCCATTTACAGGTAGTAATGCACTTGTGCTCTGTCTTTTGAAGGGTAAAGAACAGGAATTTAAAATTTTTTAAAAAATATATAGTAGTAGAAGGCAGCTTAAAAACAGTTTGTTTCTTGGCTATATGTTGTAGTAGCATTCAGGAAAAGGAGGAGATCAATTTAAATTCACTGTTGATTTTTAGCCAAAATATATTTAAATAAAAAAACAAACAAAAAAAAACCCAATCTTCCTTTTATTATGGATTCATTCTAATCCAGCATAGTTTAAAGGAAGTTCTGAACTTGGCTGCTTTTAAAGAGCGATTTAGCATACTGTTCAGGCGGTTGAGCTGTGCTCAATGTAGATTATACAGTAGTTTTTATCTTCAATGTGGGGTATTTTTTTAAATTGTAATTAGGTTAGTTTTTACTTGCTTTTCTTTAGGGATAGCAATCTACTGCCTAGTGATTGGCTCAAACTGGATTGAATGTTGATGTATAAACACAGTAATTTGAGATTTTTTCCCAGTGTTAAGTGTTGTGCTGATTAGTATTGTTCTCTTTTTATGAGGTTAAGTGTTCTTTCATTTTTCTTCCATTTTAAGTGCTTTATAAATGCATAACTATTGCCAGTTCACAGTTAATTTAAAAAAAAAAAATTAGGAAGACATATCCACTCATTTTCAGACTTGTGCTGACGAAACCTGCTTCTGCTCTGAGCCATCCTAACCACTTTTACTGGAGGCCTCCAAGTACAGTCTCTATACTATCACCAGTTCTGTACATTTATTTGTGATGGGTAAGCAAAGCCCACATTGAAGAACAAATGGCTTTTATCTAAAATAAATGATTTTAGACTTAACAGAAAAACACATTTAAGTATGTATTCATCCTATTTATAAGTCTAAATCACTATTTCTAACATGCTGTTTTTAACATATTTGTTGCCACTAATTTACAGTAAATTATATAGCGTTTCGTACCTCTTTGTTTTGTGATTGTTCTGTTTATTTAGATATATTTATCTTATTGCTTTTCTCGCCCGTAGGTTGTGTAGTAATGGAAAAAGGAAAAACAAACTTTCATCATGTTCTGCTATAGCCAGTGGTGCTATTTGCGGTCTCATTTAAGACTTGTCCTTGTGTTTCTTAGGAGTGATTGTTACCCTGTGTGAGCTAGATACCTGACTTTTCAGTATTATAACTAGAAGTGACAATATTTATTTTAACTTCTATTCTAGACACCCATTATTTCCGTTGTTAGCACTGTTATTTGAAAAATGTGAACAATCTACACAAGGATCGGAAGGCACGACTTCTGCAAGTTTTGATGTAGATATTGAAAATTTTGTAAGGAAGCAGGAAAAAGAAGGAAAACCCTTCTTCTGTGAAGATCCAGAAACTGATAATCTGGTAAGTATAAGCTGTTTCTTTCATGTCTGAAACAAGCATCGTATTTGCCCCATTATTGTTTCCTATCTCAAGTGGTGCTTGTAGTTTCTCCTCAGATGTTTCTTCATACAAGGGATTCCTTTTTATGTTAATCCTGAGAAATAGCCTTTGAAATTATTTTTTTCCAATCCCTCTTTTTTTACATCCTTATCTGTAAATTTTTATCAATCCCTTCATAGTTGCTTCTCATATGGGTTTCTAGACTGTCTGAGATTGATGTGTTGGGGATGACCAGAAATATGAGCTTGCCTTAGCTGGGCTCACTCTGCAAATTAATGTTAAGGTGTCAAGCATGTAACCCGTGTTTAGGAAAAAAAGACATCAGTGTAAGTTTGTGGGTTTTTTTTTAACTTTTTTTTTTAATCAGGATTCGTGTAGTTAATGGAAGAAATGTTATAAAATGAGCTTAGAGAATGTAACATACTGACTTTCTTCTTACATGCCGATGTCATCTTCATGTTTTCTGAAAGTCCATCAGAACGTAAATCTTCAGTTCTGAAGATTTTCAGGAAGTGATGAAGCTGTGATTTCTGTGCTCCCTTTGTCTCTTTTGAATCACGTTCCCTAGCGAAAAGCTCTCTTGCTATGCTTGTACTTAAACTATCAACCTTCTTGTCTTTGGAGTCAATTCACAACTCAATGTTATCATGTTTGAGAGCGCTAGATTTACAAGGGTCATGTGTTAATCTGCAGGACTTTTAGTTTTGGAAGACTAGTTCCTTTAAGCAGACTGCAGTAAAACAAGTCTTTTTGAGTCTACCTCATAGGAGAAAAAGCTACATAAACAATTAAATTTCACAAAGCTAAACTGACAGTGGTTGTGAACAACATTCAGAAAAGGTATGTGTTTTATAGCTCTTATATAGAAAGATCTGTGTGCCTTTAAGAGTGCGTGTGGGAAACCAAGATGCAACGTACCTGGAGAAATCTTAGAATCAAAACCGTAACTTGATGAGAATAAATGTGAGATGCTCTTTAGAATTGTCAGAAGGGTTACAGTAAACAGCATATTAGAAGGTTTCATGACTGGATTATCGTTGTACTGCAGTTCTGGGAAATAATGTTTAAATACCATTGTGGAAGGTGGAATTGCAGGAGTCTCTATGTATAATTTGAACAATGCGAAAGGAAAGCAAGCAGAAGATAGTATATTTACAGTGAGGCAAGCTTTTACAACTCTGGATAAAGAGGCGTAGAAAGTTATGTTTTCAGCTACTTGTTATATACTTTTCACTGTAAGTTACAGTGCTGGGATGTAGATACACTAATGTATCATGTTAATGATTTCAATCTGTAAATTTAAAGTTTCGTAGTTTAAATCCTCTTTCAGGATGGATAAAGCTAACACAACTCACACTGCGCTAGCCCATCTTCAAGGATGCTTCTACAAGGCTCTCTTACCACTTGTGTTCCGGAACTGTTGATTATACAGAGACTTTTGTTTTCAGTTTGGAAACACTCTGAGGTTCAAATATGCCTTTTGGGTGGGAAAGTAGCTGAAGGAGAATGCATAATATGATACAAAACAATACTCTCAGTGTTAGTATGGAGGTTTTCAGTTTATAAATGAAGACTAGACATTGGCCCCTTTTACCAAAGTTTATAGCTATAACAGAACTGAAAGCCCCAACATTTCAGTTTTGTATCTTAATGATTAGATCTTTGTGGGCAAATTTTGATGCAGCTCACTTGAGAAATATTTACTGATAGAGACAATTATTTAGTAATCTACAAAGATACAAGTATTAACAGATACATAGAAACACAATTCCATGGATTAAACCCTATTGCAAAATGATTGTTGCCACTGCAGGAATTAAAAATAGAATAAAAAAAGAAGAAACGTTACAGCAAAAGGAAATAAATGATAATTCTTTTCTTTAGTTACTTTCCTAGTGTAAGAAACAGTGGTATAGCTTTTTATTGTTTTGATATTTTTTTTAACTTGAAATGTCTGTGGTATAACATTATATTTATGAAATACTTGTAGAGCGATGATTATTATATAAATGTAAGTAGAATATAAATGCTTCAGAACTATTATAATGACACAGCTTATCTGTGAAGAGTATCACTCTTCCACTAGGGTGCAGAAAGCTTTGGCAGGCAGCTATGGGCAGGCACTGGCTGCTACTACTATTTTTCAGATCATTCTTCAACAGGAAAGCCTTCATGCGAATTAAAAGAAATATAGTGAATTGCTTCAAATGGGCCATTGCTTTCTGGAGAGGACTAAATACAAGCTGAAAATGACAAAATGATTAAATAAGGACTAAATAAATGGATAACGAGATGAACTGAAAACTTACTGAACTGCTAGATTCAAAGAATTGCAACCAGCAGCATGAAATCCAGTTGAAGGCCAGTCATGAGTGGTGTACTCCAGGGACTGATACCACGGCCAACATCATTTAACATCTTTGTTAATCACTTGGAGGGTGGGATAGAGTGTCCCCTCAGCAAGCTGGAAGGTTGTATGAAATTAGAAGTGACTGGTGAAAGGGAACTGGGCCACCCTTCACAAGGACTCTGATAGTTTGAAAAAAATAGGGCAGCAAAGAGTCTGAAGGAGAGCTCTGCAAAAGGAAATGCCGAATCTGGGGAGAAATAATTCCATATACACGTTCATGCTACAGGTTGACCAGTTGGAAAGCTTTGCAGAAAAAGGACCTGAGTGCCCTGATGGACACCAGATTGAATATGAGCCAGCAATGAATCACTGCAGCAAAAATTTCAATGTACCTGGGCTGTATTGTGAAAAATGTTGCCAGCAAGTCAAGGGAGGTGATTCTTTCCCTCTGTGAGCTTTGTGCATCTGGAGTGCTAAATACAATTCTGAGCTTCTCACTATTAGACACAGGGTAATGGAGTGAATCTAGCAAGAGACCGTGAAGATAACTAATGGACTTGAATGCATCTTGAAGAGATGCTGAAAGCTGAGACTGGCTAGCACGGAACAGAGGAGACTTGGGAAAGAGTTGTAGGAGACAAAAAAAAAAAAAAAAAAAAAGTCTTTTTTTTTTTTTTTTTTTTCCAGTTGTGCCCAATGAAAGAGCAAGAGGAAGTAGATACGAGTCAAACCACAGTAGATTACATTAAAGCCTGAGGAAAAAACAAAACGGCTTCTGCTATAAGGGAGACTGAATATTGGAGCAGGTTGCCCAGACAGATGTAGAATATCCATCCTTGGAGGCAGTCAAAACCTAACTATGTAGGACCCTGGGTGACCTGCTGTAGTTGCTTCACAGGGGAGCTGGATGAAAGAATTGCCAGAGATGTCTTCCAACCTCAACTACTTTGTGATTCTGTGAGCCTTCAGAGGTCATTTTCCCAAATATCCTGCATGTCTTAGCCTACTTCATATGCTTTGTCGTAGATAAGTGTTCTCTTCAGATCTTGCTCACACTGGTGTAGATGGGTCTGCTCTGTTCAAATAGTACTACCTCCTGACTGACCTGTTTGTGACTTCAGTGGTGACAAAGTCTCTTATATGGTATTTACTATTACTGATGGGCTTCGTAAATCTGGTTGACTTTGCTTGAAATGGGTGAGGAAGTACTTGTTTATGTCTCATGTCCCATGGCCACTGAGATCAGTGCTGTCTGAAACTGGAACCACGTTGCAAAATCAGCTTATCTTTGGCATTGAATTCCTGATGTATAGACACATTGTTAGTGATGACTTTCTGTTACTAGATACCAAATGTAAGCTGAGTGTGACTTTTCCTCTGCAGAGGGCCAGGGTCTCTGCGTTAGCTGATGTTCTGACAGGCGGTTCAAGGGCAGTGAGTAGAGGAACAGAAGAGTTTCTGTCAAGTTTTGAAATATCTAGTGTGTTCTTCAAACTCTTCTTCTGCTTGAAATACTGATGGTTGGATAGAGAAGACTGTAGCTGGATTTAATGGCAGATTTTTCTCCATTGTGTCACATAAATATATATGTTTTTACATGGATTAAAAGCCATTTTTGTATAGATTAAAAATTACGTTGTAGTAGAGAGGGGCTCTAATATGGGGCATCTTTGTGATACCTTTTTGCTGTACTTCCCTTCTTAACTCTAACGATAAATAAACCATTTGCTTGAGAGGACAATCTAGCAGAGACTGAAGGGTGAAGCAAGTAGGCCAAGTAATTACTGGTTGTCCAAGTGTGTTCTTATCTCACTGCAGCAGAGTCAAATAAGTAAGATGTATATGTTTGCTTAGTAGCAATCATTCAGCTTGGAGCCAGAACTAAACTGAGATGAATTGAGCATTACAGTGCTATAAAGACTCACTGAGGTCTTATCAGAACAAGAGTTGCAGGCCTGCCTCAGGTAAGGAAATGAGTCACTTACTCAGCTGATTTATTTCTTTTCCTTTTTTTTGGTTTTTTTTTTTTCCCCCCAACCCAACTGCTCCATATAGGCTTTCTGACAGAGCTTTAAGTCTATGGTTCCAAAGTGGCAGAAACTAATTTCAGTGTTTCTGCCAGCCTTAACACTTTTCATTTTAAGGATGTTCCTGGCCAGTATATTGCTAAGTCTGGCTTCTCAACCAAGTTTCTACCCTTTTTGATTATTTAAGGGGTGAGATTCCATTCTTTAATCTTCATTACTAAGCTCTATAATCTTCATTACTAAGCTCTAACTTCTGATTAGTCCTGAAGAGATCAGGCAACTAGATTATCTTTGGAGGTCCGGTTGAACTATTCTATTCGTTCTGGTTAATCACACAAACAGCTTCAGTTGGTAATCTTAAAACTTCATGGCAAAGGGTTATGATCAACAAAAAATAGTAAAAGGTCTAGAAACACTAGGCCTTTTATTTTTGTAGTGTCTTGCCCATTGAAGACTTTATCAGATGCGTTGTCAGAAAGGATTTCTGGCACTGAAATAAATGGGAGCATTTCCATTAATATTGATGGCTTCTGGAGTAGGTCAAATTTTGACTTTTGGCCTGAGCGTATTTAGAAGTACAAATTTCCTGGAAAAGAATTTGGAAAGAGTGAGGGAATGGCACTTTCTCATGTAGTGTTTTTTTTTTAGTAAATGAATTTTTGAGGTACTTTGTGAAAGAACCTGGATTAAGCACACTTGAGTTTGAGTTTGTATAGCTATTGCAGTGTTTCTAATCTTTTTCTGTATGTGCATCATGTAACGGAGTCAACAACAGTGTGTGTTCAAAAGCCACATCACTACAAAGTAAACCCTCAAGCTGTACTATGTCTTCCCTGAATTATGAAGTGTCAGTTGTCTCTTCCTTTGTCTGAGAGGTGTATGAGATGCCTTTCTTTATTCTGAGGAAGAGTGTATCACTGAAGAATGCAAAGTTTAGTTCTAAGATCTGTTGAAAGAAACTCAGTAAGCTTTAGTCAGCTTCTGGACAGGTTTTTTCGTCTTGTCCTCAGATATAGGATGTCTTAACATTGTCTTTACTTTTAACATGGCTTTATCTTCCAGTCAGAAGAGGTAGTTGTCTTTGGATGGAAAATCTTCTGGGAGAGAGTTTCCCATCTCTATTGAAAACAAAAGGGAAGTGACTCTTTGGTCATTTGTGTAAAAGCCCTCTTAGAACTATTGTCCTCAAGGAGAACTTGAAGTTCGAGGGGTTCAGTTTTTATTAGCTCTACACAGGTTAAACTATTTATGGAGGTAGGAGAGAGAAGTATGAGGCTATGCTTTTGTGCACTAGATATATCTTCTCTATATATGTGAAATGCAGCATGTTGTTGAAGCCAGAATTGTGCTCTGTTTTGAATTATGTTCTACATCAGTCTGCGGGTTTTCAATAGTTCTTTCTGATTCTCGGTCATTTATTCTGTCTGTTTCTTTAGCAGTCCTTTCTGAATTCTGAAATCAGAAACTTGATTTAAGTGCCAATCAGGTGCAAGAAGTATATCAGACCTGCCCTTTTCCCATACTATTCATGGTGGGAAGGAAGTAGAAGAGAGTTCCTATGTTTAACTTGCTAGTCTGGAGCCTGCTTTCTTTCTGAGAGCTTTGACTCCCTACTCATCTTTGGATCATTATTTTACATACACCTCAGTCAGACTCAGCACCCGAAGAGATGTTTACTCTTAAGAACCACAGATTTTATTGGTCTGTATTACTAGCCAGATGTTCCTGAATGTACCTTCTCCTTTCTAGAAGTGTGTTCAACACTGCTCATAATATTGAGTATCATCTTTGAAACTCCTTGCACTTTAATATCTCTGTCTAATTTTCACAGCTGAAACAAGGCTTGGAGTTGCTAACAGAACAATGAGCCATCTTCCCTTTGTTTTCCTTTAGCCTTCTTTCGTTCTTGTAACTTACATGGGTGGGTTGTTCAGCATGAATGTTTACGAATCATTTCTAGAGTTTTCTAAATTATGCTTTAAGATGTTTAGAATTTAATGCTTTTTTTGTTGCTTACTGTTAATCCAGCCAGGACAAACATCAAGTTGCTTCTGGAGGGTTCCTACCTCTTGTGTAGCTTCTGTTAGGAGTTAACTCTTGCCATATATGAGTATTTTATTCATTTTGTCGTTTATTTTTTTCATTTCCCCACATTCATAGGGCCATAGGATGATTCATGTTTGATCACTTGATTTGGTCTCGAGAACTCAGGAGGTCAGTAGTGCAACCTCCTGCACGAAGTAGGTGCAGCTGTGAGGTCAGAGCAGGTTAAATAAAGCTATATCAAGCCTAGAAACAATATGAAATACAGTGTCTTAAATATGCTCTCACTTTTGTATTTGAACAGGACACTGCCCTTTTTGAAGACCCTTGAGTTTTTGTTTCGTGTGGGGTAAGGATTTTTGGTTCAGTAGCCTCTTCTGAAAGACTATCCTGTTGAATTCTAAGTTCTGTCAGGAAAACCTGTAGTGATGATGAAACCAGGAGATGTCATTTTGATATTCTCTATACTTTTTCTCTGTGTGCTCAAACCACATTTTTGAATTTCTAAAAAGTGTTCCTACATCTGCAACTTTTCTCAGACCTCTGATCTCACAGCTGTGGATTCAGTAGGCAAGAGAGGTTATCAAAATAAAAGAAGTGAAGACTGAATGTCCCTTCTGTCAGGCTTTGTGTTCCTCCCCTGAAGACCTAAGGCCCCATGTGGGAATTTGCTTGGGGAGGTAGACGAACAGTGAATGGATGTATTTAAGTTGCTTTTGAAATGAGAAGATTACTTATCATCATTATACCAGAATTTTTAAGATGAGTTGTCCACTTACATTTTCTTCTACGTGCCTGTGCTATGTCCCTTGAAGTCCATAAAATGTCACAAGTGTGCATTTTAACTGAACAAAGGTGAGCTGGGGATTATGGTTAACATGCTGCATAGTGTATTCTGTTCTCCTTTGTGCCCTACACTCAAGGCACTGAAAAGATAGGACAAAGGCATGATTCAAAGCATCTTAGGGCTAAAGGCATCTCCAGATGGAGTATGTTTATATGTGAACATGGTTTACTTTTTTATGTACAATAATATCAACAATATCCATATGTCTAATGGTTCCTTATGTCTTTCTACGTGTCTCTGAAGTGATGCTTCAGGTTTATTTCTTAGAGCTGAAAAGACTGGATCATGTGGTTTATAAAATTGTGTAGTTGTATGGCAGACTAAATAACAAAAACATTTTTTTGTAGACTTTCAAGCTATGATTCTAAAAAATAAAATAAAAAAGGGGGGGGTTGAGTAACATGTTGCTATTGCAATTTTTGTTTTAGTTTGAAGGATCATAGGAGCTGCAGTCAGCAAATTTCACTTGGTCCACCCATGCCACAGTTGCTGTGACACACATGGTATATTTACAAATTTTATTTGCCTTTCTAACCACAATAGCACAGCTTCCTGTAAAGGTAGCATTGACTGTAGGTGGATCTATAGAAATCTGGCTGTTGTTACTTAATCCTTGGTTCATGCTTGGTTTTGATACTAGTATAATTTTCACGTTAGATACCAACCATTAGCTTGAATTAGCTCTAATTTTCGTTGATTTTGTTTTGTTTTCCTGCAAGCAAATGCTGATACATAAATAATATAAATTTGGGTGATGGTTTAAGAAAAAACAAATAACAAAAGCTTCTTACAAAGCAAAAGTAATTCAATCATGAATGTGCTCAAATATGATATGTGCCCAAAGTCATTTTTGTTACTTTGGTTCCAGCCTAGCAGAAGGAGGATGGGAGAGGTTAAAAACAAAATCTGTGTGCGGCTAATATACGTGATCTGTGCTGTTCCACAATGTGTAAGCAATTTTATAATTCAGGCTTTTGGTCTCTGAAACTATTTGGATATTGAAGCACTACAGGGCAATCATTAGCAATTCTAAAGGGAGCAGACTATATTTAAGCAAAGATGACCTCTGTTTTGTGTTAAAATCTAGTTAAATTTGCATCGTTCAACTTGATTATGTTTAAAGGTACTTAAATGCAGTTTCAAAGGCCACCACCATTGAGGGCTGCTCTAGAAGATGCTGTTTTGTATACCTCAGTGCTGGGCCACTGCATTTTGGATTTCAAAGGGTTTTGGTGTCAAAGGTCATCAGAGTTACCAGATTTTAATTTGAATTAATTGTTTCAAGTCTACAGCTCAGACTTTTTTTTCTCTGCAGCTGTGCTTTAAAGTTGCATTTCTTATTTTTATTATTATTATTTATAGCCCTTAGTAGGGGATAAGATTTCCTTCTTTGTTATCGTTTCAGTGTTCCCATGTTTATTTTAACATACCATTTTCTCAGTTGGGTGAACGTCAAACAACAGGAATATCTTCTACTTTACAAAAAAAATAATAATAAAAAAATAAACACAGGAAAAAATGTCTGTCATAATGAAAGCTGAAGTCATTGTGAGGTGTGTACTGCCTTGATCTCCTCCAGTTGCTTTGAGTAAAGGCTGCTTCAGCTCCTGGCTAGCTTCTTCACTTAAAAATAAGAGGACAACTTGGGCTGTTGTTTCTGGTTATTGCCTTCACTGCTGTAGCTGGGTCTGTGACTGTTTATGTATGACATGTTTTTCCAAATAATGTTAAAATTAAGCTTTGCATTATGTTTCAAGGCTGAGATCTATTTAAATCCATAAAATGGGAGGATATTTTTCTTTGAGCTCTAGCACAGCAAGTAAATGTTGGGGGTGGCACACTATATTTAAAAAAAAAAAAAAGTTTTTTTGCCAATAAATTTTCTGCGTAATTGAATGTCCTGGATTTCCTACTGCATCATCAAAATTTAGACCATCTGGATTTGATTTTAGCTTCTGATCTCCTGCCATGACCTTTGCCATCACCTATGCTATTTTTATGCTGTATGAATACTGCTAGCTACCCAAACTGAGGAATCTTTTTCTTGCAGTAAGCATAAGTATTCTCAGCATACATACCTACTGCCCTTCTTTAATTTTTGTATAAGTTTGTCAGTTGGTTTCAGTGCTCTCTCATTCTATTTCAAAAGCAGTCAGTTCACTCAGTAGATTCTTCCCCAGAGTTGTTTATATTTGACATAGAAATGCACAGGTACTTCAAAACTGTCGGACAGTAAAACTGTTTTGTTACTTCAAGCTTTGCTGAGCAAGATGACAGACTTTTAGGAAGGCAGAGTCTGGTTAGGAGGTCTGATCTGACATGCGACAGATGCGAAGATTATATTGTAGTTGTGTTTTCTTTCTCCTCTACATCACAGTTTACTTTAGCAGAGTGATGATACAGATTTGTATGTAAACACATTCCTTTGCCATTTCAGGAGCACAGTGATCAGAGCTTGACAAGTCTAGTTCAGCATTCAGCAGTTAGTAGCTCTGTATTAATTGGACGGTCTTTCTTCCTGGAAAGTAGTGTTTGTTTAAATTTCACAGTGAAATATTTTTTTTAAATTAACAGTTACTTTCAATTTTTTTCCTCCCCCCTTCACTCCCTAGATGGTAAAAGCAATCCAAGTTCTTCGTATTCATCTGCTTGAGCTAGAAAAGGTTAATGAGCTTTGCAAGGACTTCTGTAGTCGCTACATTGCCTGCCTGAAGACAAAAATGAACAGTGAAACTCTATTAAGTGGAGAGCCTGGAAGTCCTTATTCACCTGTGCAATCTCAGGTGTGTTTCAAATACAATTAAATCTGTGTTGTAGGGGATGGTCCTTCTCAGGTTTATGAATGTGTCTGATGCTATCTGTTTTTAAAAAGCCCCAATGATTCTTAAAGTTTACTGTCTTACTTAGGCTTTATGTGGAAGTGTGGAAAGGCGAGTCTGAAATCAAATAGGGAAAAAAAAAGCCTTCTAAGGATTATTTTTGTATGGCTCTTAGAGCCTTACTTCTGTTGACACAGGAGGGACTGAATTTTACGTTTGGTAACAGCAGAAATTATAAATTCCTGAAGATGTATGAATTAGCATTTGCAAGGTCAAGACTGTATAAGAATTATCCTAAGCAGAACAAATGTATTATGCATCCAAGATATCTAATAAATTATTTTGAAATGGGAAGGAATTAAGATAATAACTAAAATTCTGAAGCTTTGATGCTTGTAATAAGAGCATCAAGGATCCGTTTTGTATGTCCTTTATCCCTTGTGCCTTTGGAAACTTTTTTTCTTAGTATTTATATAACTAGAATCATTTCTCTCCTATAATTACTGCATATAGTTTAATATCTTTTCTAACAGTTGCATTCATGAAGATTTTCAAAGATAATGATGGGTGATAATGAGAAAGTTAATGTAGGTAAATGATGAACTTCTAATGAAGTCTCTCCCTTTGAAGCTAATCCTGTGTTTAAGCTCCAAATGTATTTTTAGAGCTAAAATGACACAAGCTGCTTTATCTCCTTGGGGAAAAAAAATAAGTTCAACCAACTAATTGTTTTATTTTTCTAGCAAATGCCAAGTGCCATTGCAGGCACACTCAGTCCCCAAGGGATTATGGTGCCAGCATCAGCATTGCAGCAGGGAAACGTAACTATGGCAACAGTAGCAGGTATGACAACTAAAGAAAAACTGGCACCTTGCTATTTATTATGGGTCCTTTTATAGTTGTTACAAAAAATACACAAGTATTTCTTCACGTGTTTAGATTTTAAGAATTGAAAAGTTGTTGGTTTAATACAAGTGCCTTTATGGTTTCTGGATATCGATTTAATTTCTGTGTATACCAGGTATGTGTGAGTGGAGGTTACACTTTAAGTACAATATTAACAGATCTTTCTGTGCAACACTAGCTAAGTCTTAAGAGATTGGAATATTTTTGCATTTAGTAACCATCTCATGCTCTGTACAGTCTAGAACTATCCCTAGGAGTCTGTGAAATCCTTCAGGTCCAAGTAGTTGTGTTAATTTTGTATGGAGGTAGCATTTGCACGCATAGTTGACCTATATATCTAGGTGCCGCTCAGCTGATGGCTTTTGCATCATGCATCTTAGATGACAGCTGGAATAGATTGTGGTATGTTAAAATAATTGATAGATTGTCAGAAGTGTGGTACTGTCTACAGTGATGATGCATTTCTATGTTTAAAGAGAATATTTAGGGGCTTCTACTTACCAAAATGTTTTGTTTTTTCAGGAGGGACAGTGTATCAGCCTGTTACTGTGGTCACTCCACAAGGCCAAGTGGTGACACAAGCATTGTCACCTGGGACTATTCGAATTCAGAATTCTCAGGTGTGTTTCATGGGCTTCACAAAACAGTTTCCTGGGTTCGGATGAATCTCTTTGTTTTCAACAGTTTGGGTTTGAATGTGATACATTATAGGATTTACAGATTTTATAATAGGGCATGATATCCCAAGCAGATCTGCCTTGCGACGTCAGACGTCGTACTTCATACTTGTTAAACATTATATGTATTTTTCCCCTTTTCTGTCATCAGTAAAGAAAGGAAAAAAGCATTTACATGTGGATTAAACAAAACCAGCCAAATAAAAAGCTTTCTAAATTAAATACCATTTTACAAGGATTTTACATCCTTGTGATTTTACAAGGATTATAGCTTTCCTAATTGTTGAACTGGGTTTATGGCAGGATAGATTTGAATGTTGCTGTGTAATGCTGTGCTGCTGTCAGAAATTTGTTGTCTTAAGACAGCAACCACCAACACTGTGAAATTGTATGTATTCCTGTATCTCAATTATAGGAAATACCTCTTGAAATGCTCAGTGTTTCACAGTGCTCTGTATGTAGAAAAGAAAAACTGGTGGATAGCTATTGAAATTTCGTTATGAAGCCTCCATATGCAGACAGATCACTTAGAGAGTGAAACATTGTTTTGCAAATAAAAGAATGCCAAAAATATGTGCTTGTTGTAATTTGATGACTTGAACTTAGTTCAGAAATGATATTTAAATCTTGTTTCATACCAGACGTAGACATAATGACTGGCCTGAAGAAACTGCTCCCTATTGTTTGAAAAACCTGATTTGGAATAAGTTATAATTGAGTGAAATGCAATCTCATATGCAATTTATATTCTGTTTCTTATTATCTCTGCCTAAGCACTTAACAATGTATCCCCTTGTGTTCAGATAACCAATGTGCAAGCAACTTGGTTTAGCTCTAGAAGTGAAAAAGAAAGCAAAGCTGTGAAGGAAACCTGAAATTTTAGGAAAACAGTGTTGTAAAGTGAATTCAGAATATGATGGTAGCCAGAACCTTTTCCCCTTACTAGTCTTTTGCATATATCTTCCTACTTCTTGAAAAGTTAGATGAATTTATTTAGCAGGACCTTAAATACCATGGTTTGCAACTCTAATGTTTATAATTTTAAGTTCTTTGCTTAAGACCTAAATCTTTACTACTTTACAGTTTCCATAATTGCTTGTGCTTGCACACAGTGAATTTATTCAGGATGGGGTTTTTCAGTTGCTCTTCACTCTTCACTTGTGCAAGTGAGTTGGTAGGGTGAAAAGTCAGTCAAAACCCTAACGTTGCATGGATCAGTACAGAGAATCCTGTACAAGGAGGGATTTTATTCTAAATTACAGCAAATCATCATTTGGCTCTTGTGACAAGATCACATATACACCCTGAAAACAGTTGTGATTCTTAAAACAGAAATGTTCTATAACTTTTGCATTATCTGGAAATCTCATATCTTGTATTCCCTGAAAAAGATGTTTTGGAATGCTATTGTAGGTGAGCTGCTATTGTAAGCCTTCCCTAGCAAATAAAGTAGCTTTTTAGAATCAGAGTTCCTAATCTCTTTTCATTTCTTCTCCAAATAACATATATTAATGCAAAATACTGCTATTACTATGCTAACTTTCTTATTTTAAAATTATACACGCAGCTTCAGTTGCAATTAAACCAAGATCTAGGCATCTTGCATCAAGATGATGGCTCATCAAAAAATAAAAGAGGAGTTCTTCCCAAGCACGCTACAAACGTGATGAGATCTTGGCTATTTCAGCACATAGGGGTAAGGACTGAACATGATCAGGAGTCAAAGGTTTTTATGCAACTCTATGTGGTCTTTTATAATTTTGTTTCACAGGGAAGGTGAACTTACTGTTTGTGTAATCCCAGCTCAGTTTTTTCTGAAGTCATTTGGAGCAGTTCCATCTGTTGATGTCATTATTGTTTTAATAATCATGTTATATTTGTACCCCACAAGCTCAATTAATGTTGTTAAAAGGGATCCTTCTTCATTTCATTGTGTTGAGAATGTAGTGCTTTCTTGGCCCTGCTCTATGGCACACAAAGAAATACTTCTATTTGTAGCTGTGAGTTTTTTTGAGGGGTTTTTTGTTTGTTTCTGTTTTAGAGGAATTTCAAGCTTTCTGTCTTTTCCCCTTTTCAACAACACTTCCAATGCATACCAAGTCTGTTGCTACCTACTCTTGCCTGCAGTACAAGTCCTGCCTTTGCATAAACATTTATTCTTGAAGAATATTGTGGTGTTTAATATTGGTATTTTCAGTCATCTAGCAGCTATTTTGAAACAGACAAATGATGCTGGGAAAGCACGTGTGCGCTTCTTTAGCACTTTTCCACTCTTTTCATCCATTTAGTTCAGAGTAGCTTATTTTAACTAGAAGAGGCTTGTCAGTACTCTCATATGACAGTGCCTTTAGAAAGCATAACTAATCAGATCTTATCACATGCTTATTGCCCAGAGATCACGCTGTTTAATAAAGATTGTCAGCCATGAGAATCTCTCTTGCTGAATTAAACATCAACAGTTCAATGATACAGTGCATATTTTCAAGGATAAGATCAGTTTTGCATAGTAACACACTTCTTGTTAAATGATTTTTATCTATAAAAGTTTGTGAGGTTTCTTGAATTTGTTCATTACAAGTTAGATGACCTTAGTCTAACATCTTTAATCACTTGTAATAAAGGAGTCCTTATTTTTGATGAGGAAATGAAACAGAAGCTTATGTCTTTATTTGCTTTTTTCTCTTGTTTAGCATCCATATCCAACAGAGGATGAGAAGAAACAGATTGCAGCACAAACAAATCTTACACTACTCCAAGTTAACAATTGGTAAGACCAAAAACTCTTCCAACTTCTCTGTTTTTGTCTCTGTGTGCTTGTAAGATTGAGAAATAATTAAGAGTATGGCTTGGATATGTGGAGTTGAGCTTACTGTTCCATGCTACATGTTTAAGGACTAGAATTATGTGCTGATACACAAGTATCTTATTTATATCCTTCAGCCACTTTGATTATATAAAGACTTCAGAAAACTTTGCAGCCATAAGAATTAAACTCTATCGCTTGAAGAGATGGAAGTACTTGCATCTCTTCTGCAAGATAATTATATTAAAAATATATATACGTAAATCAAGATTCAAGGAATTTAGTGGCCTGAGGCTCTGAAGAGTGTTCCCCGTGTGATTATGGCTGCATATTTTACAGTTTTTTACTGTCAATAGGTCTTCATTCCACTTTTCTACCAAATGACAGTTGCTAAACAATGGTGTCCAAATGGAAGGTGTCAGTATCTCAGCCACTGTAGTTCGCAGCTCAGTATGTAGTATGTCTTAAGTTTAAACTTAAGGGTTTACAGGCTTAAGGTGAGAAGCCTGGTCTTGCAGAAGAGGAATGAGGATGCCAGCATGCATCCTATTCTACTCATGGGATTGTGTTCCTAAAATCACTGTAGTGATTTCAAAATGGTGCTGGCTGCAGGACTGCACAAGGGTTTAGTGAGGAAATACACAAGATAGTGGCTGTACAGTGGTTGCATAAGTGCATCAGTATAACTGTTCTCGTGGTGTGGAAGTAACAGAGCTGTATGGTACTGAGATTTGGCTGATGTTTCCACAAGGCATTGCATTACGCTGTGTGAATCTGACAGCACCACTCTACTTCCTTCTGAAAAATGTGCTTAGCAGTGTCTCCTGGATCAGACACCAGGCCTGGAAAAACCTGTGAGCCTTTCAAATAATTGAAGCAGGCAGGAGCTTATTGGAGTAAACAAAACCAGACCAAACTAACTAGGTTAGACAGGGATAAAATTTAGGTGAGCCCTAATAAGAGGAGTGTCAGCTTTCTGAATGGTACTGTCAACAACTTTTCTGGTGCTTAGCTTATAATAAGATCTTGAAATGTACATTTGTCATGCTGTCTGGGGAATTTTTGTCAGTAAGGTTTTTGGGGGGGGGGGGGAGGGAACGACACTTAGCAGCAAAATGAGAGGAGTACTTGCTTAGCTAGTTTGCTAATATTGAAGGATGACAGTATTCTAGGAGTTCTAGTTTTACATGCTAAAAAGAATGTCAGACTGAGCTGGAAGGGAGAAGTGATGCTTTGCAGCTTTTATACTTCTGTTTGGTTTTTTCCTACTGCATACTTTGTGAATCCAAGAGACAGAATATTAACCAACTTCAGCTCATGAGTACTTACCACTGATTGTGTTTAGGTTTATCAATGCTAGAAGACGAATTCTTCAGCCAATGCTGGATTCCAGTTGTTCTGAAACTCCAAAAACAAAGAAGAAAACAGCTCAGAACAGACCGGTTCAGAGGTTCTGGCCTGACTCCATTGCATCAGGAGTTGCTCAGCAGCAATCTAATGAGCTCACTATGTCAGATGGTAAGGAGAACTGGTTAGAACACAGAAAGCGAAGTTGGTTCCTCTATAACAGAAATGGAGAGTTTGATACATCTCGTGGAAGAAACTCCTTGACATTTCAGCATGACTCTTCTTAATTTGGAAAAACGTAACAAGAATGTCATTTTTTTTCATCTTCAGTTTATTTTTGGGAGGGATATTTTATTGGAATAAATGCAGTGAGACACTTGCTTTTATTTCAGGAATTATGAAACAGTAGGAGGAAGGGTAGGTGTGTAAATAAGTTCTCTCAGTATGTGTAGACACACCAGCTGCATTCTGCTTAATTAGAAGTACTGGACTGTCCCTTCAGCTTCACAACTCCCCATCCGTTGTGAATCTGTTCACGTTCCTTTCACCGTTGCTATCTGCACTTTTATATAAGCTTCAGGTGTTTCAAATTTCTCATTGTGAAAAAGAGAAATAGACCAATCTCCAAAAATTTGACTGCAGTAACTTCCATAGCATCAGATCCAATAATATTTCACTTTCCTAAATTGAATCTGTTTTAATCTCAGGACAGTCCTCACATTCCTGTAGCCTGCTGCTTTATTCGTTGCAGTGTTTTAGCAACTTTTTTTCCTCAGCTTCTGCTGGGTTTGACAACAACTTCATCAATTTAAGTCACGTTTTCTCTATGAACACTCCAATTTTTCTGCAATGGGTTAAGCTGGAGTACTTTGCAGAAATGATCTTGTGATTACTTGATTGGAGATTTCTTTAATGAGTATCCAGAACACAGATGAGTTAAAGATTCTAGACCAACATGATTCTGGCATTTCCTAACATTTAAGTGTCTGACAAGTTATTTAGCTTTTATTTTAATTCAGTTCCTTAGATTTTCTTCCTGTTATCATAAACTGTACTACATACAAATACGTCTTGTGAGAAACCAAGAAAGAAGCTAAAATTGTGTGATTGTGCTTCTCCAGGTGCTGTTGTAACAATTACAGCCCCGGTAAACATGAATGTAGACAGTCTCCAGTCCTTGTCATCCGATGGTGCTACACTGGCCGTTCAGCAAGTTATGATGGCGGGGCAAAGTGAGGATGAGTCCGTAGACAGCGGTGAAGACGATGGAGGAGATCTCTCAACGACAAACATCAGTGGGCTGGTTTTGGATAACAGCGATTCTCTGCAGTAGGAAGCATGAGAGTGTGACACAACGTTTAGGAAAAAGAATGGACTGACTGACTGTTTTTATAGTTTGCACAGCAAACATTTTACACAAGTTTTATTTCTAATATGTTTTATATGTAGATATAGAAGGGTGCACTTTTTTGTATTTCATAGTAAGCTTAAAGAGTGTTTTTGCAGGTGCAGCAACTTCTTTCAAATGTGGTTGTTTTGTTTTTTTTCCATTTCATTTTCTTATTTCAGAAAATATTATCTAGTAATATAAAGAACCACGTAAGCACCCCTTTATTCTCTGAATTGGAAGTGCTGCCATTTCTAAAGAATTATGCAGTTTCAATTAGTGCTGTTATTTAACACAGCTCTTGATGGGCAGGTGATGTAAATTTAAAGCATGTGAGGAACTTGATCGTTAAGTTTGAGGCGTATATTTGAAAGATGCTTCTGCACCTTAAAAACTGCTAGTCTGAGGTGGACAGCAACACACACACAAAGAAAAAGGCCATGTGTGATTCAGTAGCGAATGTATGGCAACTTCAATGAGTTTAGTTTCTCTCATAGTCCATGAGCCTGTTTATCATTTGCTATAAAAACTCCTATTTTTACCTTACCGGGATTATTGGATAAAAAAAAATATTTTTATAAATTCATGAGGAATTGGGATGACAACTGTATTATGCAGGAGTTTAAAGAAAAAAAAAAAAAAAATTTCCAGAGGGGAAAAATAAATGTTTAGTATTCCTATTTGGAAGGTCTGAAAACTGACCAAATTTAATAAACGAGCCTACGGTAGCACTCTATGATTCTCAGCTATCCTACAGTGATAGAGTAAACGTATATTTGATAATAGCATAAGAAGGGCCCACTGTTTGATGGGGTTTTGATATTGTCAAACGTTGATTTATATTATGTGTAATATTCAAATTCCATTAACTCTGCATCTAGACTTGTGTCTGAAGATATTTGCTCAATGACTGTTCAGGTAAGTAAATTCAAATACCCACAACATTTCCAGTTATTGGAGAAATTTAAGAGTTTATAGTTTGTAGACCCGATTCTGAAAAGTTAAAAGTTGTGTACTGCATCATTATGAATTTTGCTATCACTCCATTGTATTGAAAATATTTTCCCCCACTACAAAAAGAAATAATTTATGGGTTTATATAAAATTTCCTCAAATCCGAAGGTCGCCACCAGAGTATACAGCAGGCTTTATTAGAGTAGAAGATCCTCGTATGTCATTTAAAAATGAAAACCTAGCGATGAAAATATGTTTTGTGGTAACAATTAATTTCACTCTGTCCCTCTCTTCCCCCCCCTCCGAAGTTTGGAGTCTCTATTTATCCGTGAACACTTACTTTTGGAACTTTGTGTTTCGAATAAGACTCCAAGAGTCACGGTATGCTCAATGTTCTCATTTTAACCCTGTCCCTTTGTCCCTATGTTGGGTTGGATCAAAGCCAGTAATCTTTTTTCATTAAAACCAAATCTAATTGCATTTCTAACATGACAGGGAAGAGGATGTTAGCTTGCAGAATCTTCATCGTGTTTGAGCAGAACTCTGCAAATATTTGAGAACTTTATTTCTGCTTTCCAAAATACTCAGGCATGTGCTTTAAGTCCCATTGATTTCTGTGGGATTAAAGCATGTACTTTTTTTATATGCTTAAATGCTTGGAAGTAGGTCTTTAAAGACTGCATTACAAGGCTAGTTTAAATTGGTATGGAAAAAAAACTCAGAAAGAAATGCCAGGATCGCTGGTACGCATACATGTACAATAATGCTAGTTTTAAGTGATTGGTAGCTATTTTGAAAAACTGATGTTGGGACTTAATCAACACTCGTGATGTTTCTGCAATAGCTTTCGTTTATTCCTGGCTGAGGATTTTGCTTCCAAGTTCAAATCCTGTAATGATCTGCTGCAGCTGGAGTGGTACCTTCTAAACAATTTTGGTTTTCTTAAGTTCTCTGCTTTGCTGCTCGTGCACCGCATTTGTTAAAGGGCATAGCAAATGGCTGACAAAAGATAGCATGACTATCCCAAAAGCTATTGTCAAATCCATTTGAACCCTAAAATATTTTACAAGACTGCTATCATGTACAAATCACGCTCCTCTGGAAACGTTCAACCTACTGCTCCTATGAAGGATGCCAGAGATAACTAGAACCAAGAAACACATCCTGTTCTTAGTCGTCTTTGTTTTAACTCCAGAAGCACTTCCCTTTATGTAACAGGCTACGCTTTTGGTTTCTGTGAAGGGATTATTCAGCTGCCCTTGTTAATATTTAATAATGGCTCTAATCTTTGTACTTGTAGCACGTAGGCAGATGAATAATAACTTCTCAGTGCGTACAGGGCCATGGTAAAATCTGTTCTTCCAAATTGGCCTAGAAGGAAATTTGTGCTAGAAGAACAAACCATTCTGTCTCCTTCCCCTCCATGACAATTGCTCCTCCAGGTCTACCGGCAGAGCTTTCCCCACCAGCTTCAAGGCAGGCAAGGAAACAGTACAGCAGTGAACCTGGGAGGGCAGTGATGAGCCAGCAGTGAAAGGAGAAGGGTGAACTAAAGCAGAACTCAGCTTTTTTTTTCTTTTTTAAGACGACTAAAATGATTTAGTATCTGTACAGCTGGCTGGAATACATTCAGTTTATCTGCCATTTTGAACTCAGTTGAAAATAGGCATTGGGGCTTGCAAACTTCTGAAAGCTTATTTTTTCAGAAAGAAAATGTTACCAGCTTGGCTTCTCCATTCCTCCTTCCTCCCACACACCTCACTCCTTGCAGTTTTTCTCCTGAGAGTACTGTGACCTTCTCTTGATATAAATATCCAGAAAGTGAAACTAACAGAAGCCCCTATGAAAGGGAAGAACATGAAATAGTTCTGTTGTCCAACTAGAGACGGTTAATTATTAGAACAAAAGAGGTTTACCGATATAACCAAAGGTATTACTGAACATATGGAACTGGAACTCTGTATTTTAATTTGGTGAGAATTCTGTAGTAGGTACGAGCTGCATAGAAGTGTGGTTTTGTTGTTGTTTTGGTTTTGTTTTGTTTTTCACAATTTGGGGGGGGGGGGGGGGGGGGGGGGGAAGTTGTGTTCTTCCTTTTTTGATGTGTAAGATTGCTGGCTTAAACAAAGCAACGTTATCCAGGAGAAGTGTATGTTTACATTAGACAGTTATTTACAAAGTCTTTATAGGGAACCTAACATTAAACTCGTGTATAATTATCCCTGTCCCCAGTTTGTAGGCAACAGAAGAGCTCACTTGTTTTTTGGTTTTTGTTGGTGTTTTTTTTTTTGTTTTGTTTTGTTTTTTTTTTTAATCACTGCTATTCTTCTGCAGTCACAACTATTGAAACTTCAAATCTTTTCCAATCTAATCCAGATCATTAATACAAAACAAGAGGTTTTAGACCACTTGTCCCAAGATTTCTGTGATAAGCAAACAGGTCTCATAATCCTAGAATGGCCTGGGTTGAAAAGGACCACAAAGATCGTGTGGTTTCAACCCCCCAGCTACGTGAAGGGTCGCCAGCCACCAGACCAGGCTGCCCAGAGCCACATCTTGAATGTCTCCAGGGATGGGGCATCCACAGCCTCCTTGGGCAACCTGTTCTGGTGTGTCGCCCCCCACTGCGTGAAAACTTCCTCCTAATATCTAACCTGAACCTTCCCTGTCTCAGTTTAAAACCGTTCCCCCTTGTCCTATTGCTATGCAGCTACGTGAACAGCCATTTCCCCTCCTGTTTATACGCTCCCTTCAAATACTGGCAGGCCCCAATGAGGTCTTCCCAGAGCCTTCTCTTCTCTAGGCTGCTCAAGCCCAGTTCCCTCAGCCCATCTCCACAGGAGAGGTGCTCCAGCCCTCTGATCATCTTACTGCCCTCCTCTGGCCCCGCTCCAAGAGCTCCCTGTCCTTCCTGCACTGGGGGCCCCAGACCTGGACGCAGTGCTGCAGATGGGGCCTCACAAGAGCCAAGTAGAAGGTGACAATCACCTCCCTCTCCCTGCTGGCCACCTTTCTTTAATGCAGCCCAGAACACAGCTGACCTTCCAGGCTGTAAGCACACACTGCTGGCTCACATCCAGCTTCTGGTTTACAGGACCCCCAAGTCCTTCTCCTATGGGGCTGCTCTCAAGGGGTTCTTTGCCCAGTTTGTATAAAACACCTGGGATTGCCCCAGATGAAGTTCAACACTTTGCACTTGGCCTTGTTGAACTTCTTTAGATTCACATGGTCCCACATCTCCAGCCTGTCTGGATCCCTCTGGATTTCTCATTTCTCTTCAACTTTAGAAGCACTGCATTTGGTAAGCGAATTCAAATTGGTCAGTATATATATTTTGAATATATTCCAAAAATATAACGGAAGTAATAATCATACTGGAAAACATTTAGAATCAATAGGCATGGCTCTGGCTCTGCAGAGACTTTCCTAGATCTGGGTATTGGGTCATATTGGAGTCCTGCTGACCTCAGGGAAACTCCATAAGGGCTGCGTTCACCTGTGTAAGAATTGCTTCCCTCTAATGGTCCCTGATCATGATTAGGAACCTCTTCGAGAACCTTCCAACTTTCTGCATGATGATATTTTCTCCCAGTGGAAACCAGTGCATGGGTGAAGGGGTTGGAAGGGAAGAACTTCATGTGGACCTGGTGTGTGCCACGTGTTGTTTCAAGTCAGAATATGGCCAGAAGACAGACCTGCTGTGAAGGGCTAGAGGTCTCATTTCCTATGCTGTAAAAGTAGTTTCAGGTTTATGGACCTTCTTCTGGTGTAGAGATCTAATGTGTGAATCATGAATCGATTTGTTTCTCTAATCATGTGGAGAAAGAATTAGAAGGCAGTTCAGCTTCCTGACTTTATGAACTTGACGGCCCAAAAGGGTGCAACAGTCTTTCCAAGGGATGATAGTTTCTTAAAACTATTAGACGTGTAGCAGTTAACAAGGAAATAAAATAATGTATTTTGAAAAAAAATGGAAACACATGCATTTAACTGTAATTAAAGTTGATTTAAGATTTATTTTCTGAAGCAGAGTTGTCTGGGGGAAAAAAAACGAATAAGCATTTGTCTATGCAAGACATGAATGTCAAAAATGTTGTGTGACTCTTCCATTTTCAGGTGCTATATTGTTGTCTTCTGGCTTCTGGTAACTTTTTTTTAAGAAAGTTTTTTAACTTTTTAAAAGATTAACTCTGTTAATCTTTTAAACCTTTCAGCCTTATATTCAGTTTGGTTCTGAGAGGGTCGAATGCGCAAAAAAAGAAAAGTAGCTCTGGAATCCTGTTGGAAATGTAACTAAATTTACTTCTCTCATGAAAATCTCGCATGTTGAACAGTTAAGTGAAATGTTTTGGTTTCCTAAGAATAAATTCAAACTGTCACTGCCTCCTAAGGACAGAGCATATCCATGACAATGCAAGTTGGACTGTAGTATGCAAATAATGAAGTAATTGACCTTGTGTTGGCTTGGCACAGCAGTTGGCTTTGCCAGACTCACCCCCAGTCTGGATTCCACACATGCCTTTCTTGGCTTGCTGTGCTCTTTCAAATAGGTTCTGGGTTGTTTAAGTCCTCAAGTATCTTGATTGTCCAGTGTAACGCATAGTGAATTTGGCACTAACGCGCTCTTAAGAGATTGCCCAAATCGTGTTATTTGTTCATTCTTGTCACATGGAAATATAAAATGGTTTCTTTGTTTGTTTTCTGTGACTTGGTTATTTAGGGCCTGCTGAGTGATCACAGCTGTTTTTGCCCGAGAAAAGGAACAAGCAAGAAAATGGCGAAACGCTTGTTAACCTTGTTATCAACCTTGTCAACTACTACAAAGATATGTACCTTGCGTTAATTGAATCATGTGTTTCAGATCATGACAGAAGCGGCCCGTAAGGCTGCCAGCGAGTTAGCAACATTTGGTCTATGCAGCTGACAGTCTTTAAAATGTGGGCCTGTAACTTTTTTTTCTCCCCTTCCTTGTTAAGCAATTTTGGAAGCAACCCATCCGTCAAAGGATAGTTAAAAATCAGAACGTGCTTCATGGCTGACTTATTTTTTGTCTGCTGCTCTCTGTGAACTCAAAAAGCACATTTTTAAAGCAAAGCGCTCACGTTACTTTAGCAGTATTGTTTGGCTGAAAGACATGGGTGTTTTTTCAAGAGAAATCTTGAGCTAAGTTTCAAACTTTTTAACTGTTTTGGGGGCAGGGTTGGATGGTCTTGGGCTTCTGTTTGTTTGGGTTTTCTTGTTTATGCAAATGAAGAAAAAATGTCTATTAGTCCTCAACAATATGGGGATTTTTATTATGCTTTTGTAATGCAGGAGCAGCTTTGATGAAAGAAAGAAATAGCAGATAAATAGTCCATAACGTGTGTGACTTTGGGGTTTATTTTTGTTGTTGTTTCAAAATTGTTAATTAAAAATGGCATGGACATCAAACTTTCAATAATGGTTCCAAGCATATATGGTAATGATTTATTGGAAGAGAACTCATTGGTGCAACACCCATGTGCTGACTTGTGTAGCAGAGTAAACTACAGTGCGCTTCTGAAATCATGATGTTCCGCTAGGTCAGGAATCAGGAAGTGAACAGCCTACATATGATGATATAGCAGCTCCTCGTTAGCATGGAACTCAGGCTCATTCCATGTCTGAGTCCAGTTCGGCAACAACTGTGCCCTGCTGGCTGACATAGCCTTTATGTGGCAGCTGGATGGATGTGGGCTCCTTCAGAGGTTCCTGGGCATCTCACAGGCTATGTTGAAATGGCTCAGGTGGCCATCAGCCTTCTGGTCACCTCTATAACAGATGTCCTCCTACTCAAAAGGATATGCACTTAATAATTGACTGTTTTCAAAGTAAGTGGTCTTTCTACAGCTATCTACTCACTCCAGAGCATGTTATCAAGGTCCATATTTTATTTTCAAAAAAAAACCAAAGTTTTTTGACCATATTTTGTTTTTAAAGTGTTAATGTATGATTAACTGAACAGTGTGTGTTCTAGACACAGGTGTATTATCATAGAATCATAGAATTGCTCAGGTTGGAAAAGACCTTACAGATCATCAAGTCAGTTCTCTGGTATTAAAAGGATGCTTGCATGTAGTGGGGTCAGAGATGGAAAGAGTTTCAACTCAGCTCTTCCTTTGCACCAAAACAAAACCATACAAACTCCAAAGCCCTAAATTATGGCCCAAATAGCATGTTCCTAGTCTGTTGGTCTCAAAGTTCCCTGGAAGATGAATCCCCTTTTTTAAGAAGGTGTTGCAGGGATTAGAAGCTGTTGTTTCTAAATACTCTTCTGCAGAAAAGCAGCAGTATCTTCAGTGCTCCGTGCACTCACTGTAAAGTGAGGGCTCTGCAAAAAGTACTGGACAAGGCCGGGACACCACACCTTATTTATTCCAAGTCCATATTTAAATTCATGCAACTTCAGAGAGTGCACGATACACAGCATCAAGCCTGTAGAGTATTTAAATACATACATACACATAGATTTTAAAACCAGGGTGGACTAACAAACCACTGTTCCCATGCCCTACTACAGTGTCAGTGTGATCTTCATACATCAGGCTTGGTTTGCCTTTCCGAAGTAACTAAGATGTCATCTGAAGCTTATGGAAGTAACTGGGGAAAAACTCATCAGGATGTTTATCTTTTCTGTTGGTCTCTCAACTCTTACGTTAGCAGCAGCACTACAGGGCAGAAGCTTTGGCCCATAGCCCTATTCCTGGCCAGCATTCCCAGCATGTTTTTTGCTAATTTATCATGGAACCCAGTGCATACAATCAATGTAAATGTCGTAATAAAATTTAATTCAGAGACAATTTTCATTAAGGTCCAACATTTTTTTAAGATTGGATTTTCAGTAGTAGTGGAAATTGTATGGATCACATTGAAGGAATCAGTGATTCGCTTACTTGCTATTTTTCCTGTGCCTCCCACTCCCCTCCGAGCTCTCACTGAGAGCTACCACATGCAGAGATACTGCAACATTTTAATGTCTGTTAAGTTACCTTTGTTAATACAATTCTGACTTTATAAGCTTGTTTCATCATTAAGATCTGGATTGCTCTTTCAGTGGGGACCTAATTATAGGTGTGATTCCACAAGCAGCATCCTTCAGTACTGTGCAGGTGCTGATTTTTCAAAGACACAGAGGAGTACATGTGCTCCCATAGGTAAGATCCAAATTAATGCCAGAAAGAAAAGCGAGTATTTCTGTTATTAGTGTCTCAGTGTATTTTTGTCTGTGGTATTTTATATACATATAAATCTGTATGTATATACACGCACGTCGGTCATTCTGAAAGCAATGCCCCCTGTTTAATTCCATGGAAACTACAACATGCAAAGAGTGCAGCAACACTGATAGAGCAAATTCTTAGCTACACAACACTATTTTTCAACATAGCCACCACTGCTAGCTATGCATTTTCACCAGCAATGACCAAGGGCCCGCATGCTGCACTCATAAAAATCTGCACCAGCAAAGATGACCCACCATTTCACAGCCGCTGTGATGGTGTTGTTGCTAGGAAAATGTTGTCCACACTATCCAACATTCCTTGGTCCAAACAGGAAGTCAGAAGGTGCCAGACACAGATTAAGTGTTGAGTGTGTCAGCACAGTCCACCCAAGACAGGCAATGTGCTCCACAGTCTGCAAACTACTGTGGGGCCTGGTGTTATTGTGTTGCAAGAGAAAGCTTGTCTTCCTCTCTGGCTTGACTCTGGAAGTTGAAGTCTTCAATTCAGTCAGCGTCACGATGTAGCAGTCAGAGCTGATGGCTTGTCTGTCTGGGTTCCAGAAAATCCAGAAGGATCACTCCTTTCCGATCCCAAAAGACAGTGCAAGTTCACATCACTTTTTCTTCAATGGAGTGTTCACATGTCACCACCTCATGCACTGTTGTTTTGACTCTAGCTCATAGTGGTAACACCACATCTCATCACTGGTAATGATGTGATCCAGGAAACTGTCACCTTCAGCTTCATAGTGGTCCAGTAAGACCTGACAAACTTACATATGTGTTCTGTCCACTCCTATATGAACATTTGTGATACACACTTCATGCACACTTTGCGGTATTCCAATGTTGCCACCTTCTCTAATGCACTGAAGCGGATACCTCTGTATGCAGTTCCCTGGTTGTAATCCACTGATTCAAATGGAGGAGTGGCCGAGATGCTCTTCATTTCATGTTGTGACAGCTGTGCATGGCCATCCAAAATGTGGTTTGTCTTCCACATTTCTGTCACCACTGCTGAAATGCACCACCCACCCCTCACTGCTCTCACATCCCACTGTTTGATCTCCATCAATGTTCAGCAAGAGTTGATGAATGTCAGGGGGTGCCATTTATTTTCACGTGAAGGAATTCAATGACACACCTTTGCTTCCTCTGCACTTCCATGTCAGCTGCCACTGTGTCAGACTGCCCCTCTGCTGCCCTGTGTCACACAGCAACAATGTGTAATGGGATTGAATCAACACACCACATCCCTATGGGATACAAAACGAGAGTTGCTGGAAAAAGCCCAACAACTTCACAGAAATCAGCTGTGGATGTTACTATGAATGCAGTAGTGAGCCAGTAAATAAAAATAGGCAGTTGCTAGCTTAGATGCACAACGTTAAAGCTAAATCTTTGAGTGTTAAAAATAAACTTTAGCACTTAAATGATCTGTACATTGTTTTCCAAAATGAATGTAATTTTGATCACCTATATGCAGTTTTTTATGCATGTGCTGTACTTTATGCAAGTACTGGAAGGCCACAGTGAGGTCTCCCGGCAGCCATCTCTTCTCCAGGCTGCAAAAGCCCAGCTCCCTCAGCCTGTTTCCACAAGAGAGGAATTCCAGCCCTCTGAGCATCTTTGTGCCCTCTTCTGGACCCACTCCAAGAGCTTCACATCCCTCCTGTGCTGGGGACCCCAAGCCTGGACACAGTACTCCAGGTGGGGCCTCATGAGGGCAGAGCAGAGGGAGACAATCCCCTCCCTCTCCCTGCTGTCCGCCCCTCTGTTGATGCAGCCCAGGGTACCTGATAAGGTGGAGGAAGGACCTGAGTAAGTGCTTCAGTTTCTTGGCACCAGGTTGTGCCACGAAGATGCTTGAAGGGATGGAGCACCTCTCCTACAAAAACAGCCTGAGGGAGCAGGGCTTGTTTAGCCTGGAAAAGAGAGAGGGCTCTGGGAACATCTCCTCATGGGCTTTCAGGCATGAATACTTCCCTGGTGTCTTATAGCTTCATGAGGCAGGCTCCGTGCAGGCATACTTAAAAGGCATAGGCCCAAAAAGCATTGCTGTGTGAATCACTGTCATGTGGAGAAGGAAAGCCCCACTGGTTCCACAAATAGTGGAAATAATGAGCTTTTACAAAGTCACAGGACGCTGATAACAGAAACAAACCCCACAGACTTGATTTCATTATATGTAAAATCAATGCTTTTCAAGGGCTGCAATCTTCATTCAAAGACTCATTTTGCCACAGCTGTCTGAAGATGGTGGCTCTTTGTTCCCCCGCTGACCCCAGTGTTTGCACAGGGAGCATTCACACACAAACAGAATGATTCAGCCTGTCATTGGCCTCTCCTTTGGAAAGGTTATCAGTCACACCAAAGGGGCAGATAAGGTGCCAGGCAAAGGATAAGCTCAGCAGGCCGGCACCCTCTCCAGAGAGTGCAGACTGCTCATGGCTCTAAACAATTTGCTCTACGCTGCTCTGAAGGAGGGCCTGAAGCAAGGGGACTCTCTTCACTGTGCCAGTGTCTCTCTTGTTGCAGGAGCCCAAACATGAGAGACACGGACATACCAGAGAAAGTCCAGCAAAGGCCAGCAAGGTGATGGAGGAACAGGAACACCCCTCCTGTGAAGAGAGGCTGAGAGAGCTGGGACTGCTCTGCCTGGTGATGATACGGCTTAGTCAGGGGGTCTCATCAGTGCCTATAAATACTTGAAGAAAGGGTGCAAAGAGAACAGAGCCAGGCTTCTTTCAGGGATGCTCAGAGCCACAACAGGAGACCATGGGCACAAACTGGACCACAGGGGTTCTCAGAGCACCAGGCAGCTCTGCTGTGCTGTGCATATGGCAGAGCCCTGGCACAGGCTGCCCAGAAGCTGTAGGATCTCCTCCTCAGAGACTGCCAAAACCCAGTAGGATATGGGCCTGAGTGTCCCTGCTGGAGCTGGGGTTGGGCCAGATGGAGCCAGAGAGCTCTTCCCAGCTTTTTGTAGAAGCCCACATGCCTTGGCTTTCTGTTTTTACCTTTCAGTGTTAGCTGCTGGCAGGGTCTGCTCTTATGCCTTGAACAGAATCATTTCTGTCACCCTTCCCATGGCCCAGTTGCAGTATAATCAGTAGGGGAAGAGGCATGTGTAGATCACTGTGTGATTCATGCTAAGTGTGAGTTTCAGCACTTCTGAGCCTTACTTTCTACCTTCTCTCATAACACCTACTTCAGAAAACCACTGGAAAGCAAGAGCCGTTATTTTCTAACTTTGTTCATTGTTGTGACGCATTTCTCAACTTTGAGCAGCAAAGCAAGCAGCACAAAAATTGCTGACAGCTGTCTCATCTCCTCATCTCACTCGGCCCTCAGCTTTGCTGTGTTCTTCAGCAAAAAGAGCAGTGGGAACCTTGCAGTCCTTCTTGAGTCTCCCCCTCTGATTGCCATTTGCAGTCAAACAGCATCAGTGGGTGCCCAGCAGTAGAGAGGATGACAAGAAGCACACTGCACGCTTCAGGGCTATCTGGGGCACAAGTGACTAATGTGTGTTTACCAGTAAAGCATTCACACGTTCATTGGTAACACTGATTTTATTCAACCCCATGAACATAGCTGACATTTGTTAACACATCAGCCTGATGGAGCTGTGCTTGATTACAGTCTCCCTGCATATATATATATATATATGAGGATATAAATATATACAGAGCACACTTCAGAGCATTCAGAGTGCATACTCTACTGTCTCCAGCAGCAGGAAGGGGAGAGCTTGTCTCTAATCTGTTGACTTACTTAAGACACACACATCCACATCCTATATAAACATAGACACTCACAAAAGCACAATAATCTCACAAATAAATAAATAACTGCAGTTTGGTTCATTGCAGTGCCATCAGTAACCAACCCAATCTGTCTGCCCACTAAAAAGAAGATGCTTAGATGCAACAGCACAGCATCTCCCCGCATGATGGGACAGTTTGAGGCCTGGAATGCATTCCAGTGAAGAGGCCTGACAGAGCAGAAGGCCTCCCACTCCCTGCAAGCCTCCAGTCCCACTGCCCTTGGAGCAGCTCATGCCTCACCCCCATCACTGCACTGCAGTTGGCCACCCTGGGGAGGGCAGGTGCAGAGCTGGCCACCTTGGGGCACTACGGAGCCAGCAAGCACAGCCACCTCCTCCTCATCATAGCAGACACAGCGGGGACAGCCATCGGCCACTGGGCTGCCCACAGCCTGGCAGGAAGCAGGCACGGGGTCACAGCGCGAGCTGCAGGTGATGTCCCCACTGGGCTGGCAAGTGCACAGCTTGCGGGCGAAGTCGATGTAGAAGGACCTGCCCGTGGGGACATGTCTATCACTGAAGCCTTGCATTTCGCAGTCATCCTGCAGGTAGGGTGGGCAGGCACAGGCCGGCACACACGACGGGCAGCAGCCCCCAGGTCCTGGCTCGGGGCAGGCTGGACAGGCACTGGGATCACAGGTGGGTTTTGGGACTGCAGCACTGAGCAGCAAGCAGAACAGCCACAGGCGGAGTGTGCTGGTAGAATCCATGCTCTGGGGAGAAAAGAGGGATTGGTGTGGAAATGGGCACATCAAGCCCCCAATGATTCTCATCCTATGACTCTGGTTGCCCCAGCTATCTCCTCTGACTGCGGTTACATCCTTGCCCCCGTGCTCTGTTTTACACAGCTTTCACCTGCAAATATGCATCTACTTGTCCTTTTATAGTGGCCCTGTGTGGAGCCAGGAGTTGGACTCAGTGATCCTTGTGGGCCCCTTCCAACTCGAGATATTTGTGATTCTATGACTTTTCATTCTACTAGACTCAATTTGCTCAACAGAACCCACACCAGCCAACCCAAAGCACCACGTTTCCCATTTCCCAGCTGCAGAGGTAACAGCCTCCCACTCACCCCATTGCCACTCTCCCCAGACCCTTGCAGGTCCGGAAGGTGAGACCCCCTGCCCCCTGCCCCCTGCCCAGCCCCTGGTACCTGCAGTATAGCCGGATGAGATGGCTGCTGGAGTGTGAGGTGTTGCGGGATCCCAAGAATTGCCCTGGTGGCCAGCAGCACACTGGCCCTCTATTTATGTGTCTGCAGTGTGAGACTTGATGAGGGAGGCGGGGAAGCCTCTACAGCACAAAAGGTGCTGGGCAGGGCTGAGGAGATGTTTATCTTGCTGACTTCTTAGTAGAATGAGCTAATGAGCTTGTTGGAGAGGTGCTCCCACCTTGCAGAGTAATGGGGTGAAGAGCAGGATTGTATGAAGTTTACTGCATGGAATTTAATAGCAACAAATGCAGTATTCTGCATCTGGAGCAACCCCAGATCTGCGTACAGACTGGGGGGCAGAGATAGATAGCCCTGCATAAGGGGGTCTGGGCATTCTGGTTGATGGCAAGCTCTACCTGAGCCAGCAGTGTGCACTGGAGCCAAAAGGGCCAACTGTACCCCAGAGGGAACCTGGCCCAGCACTGCTTTGCCCTGTGTGACAGTGACAGGGCCTGAGGGAACGGCAAGGAGCTGCGTCAGGGGAGGGCAGCTGGGGGTCAGGGAAAGGCTCTGCACCACAGGGCTGTGGGCATGGAATGGGCTGCACAGGGCTGTGGGCATGCTCCCTGGTGCTGGAGTTGAAGGAGCATCTGGGCAGAGCTCTCAGATGTAGGATTTGAATTTTGGGTGGTGCTGGATGGAGCCTGGAGCTGGACTTTGTGATCCTTGTGGGTCTTTTCCAGCTTAGAGTACTCAGTGATTCTGTGTTTTACAGCAGATTGGACTCCTTAAACCTGACAATCCCCATTCCCTGCTAGCTGTGTGCAGTGACTCATGCTCTGCTAAAACTGGACATGTGGGCCATGGTCCTCTTCATCCCAGGCCAGCTGCAGAAGCTCACATTGGCTGGCAGCCCAGGACAGTGGGGAACAATCAGGTCTCTGCTGAGGCTGCTGTCTCAAGCAGCTATGCAACGTCTGGTGAAGGCACTAGGCAGGATACATAAAATACCTTGACAGGGGAAGGGAAGTGAACTCGAAAGAGCAGTTAGCCGCAGGGGCTGTTATCTGCCTCCCTGACCACTGCAGGACAGCCCTATGGAAGCAGGGAGATGGACTGCAGGCAGTGCTCTAGCTCTGCTATCTCTATCCAGCTTGCCCTCTCCCTTAGTACATTTGATTTCTGCAGGGGAGCCCTAGGGGCTCAGTGGCTCTGGCTCCAGTCCAGGTGGAGCAATCCCAAAGCAATTGGAGCTTGTGCTAGCCTTTACTGGTTCTGGCAGCATACAGGAGCCATTGTAAAAGCACAGTTAGCATTCAGCTTTGCATCACCCTGTGCTGTATTGCAGCTGCCTCTCATGTAGCCCCTGCTCAGCTGTCAGCCTGCACACAGTGGTACAGCTGCTGTTGGCACTGCTGTTGTTTGGGCTTAGCTGCAGGGACTGTGTGTATTGCAAGAAGTTTCAGGGTGGCAGAAATCTGGGCTATCACTGTGTAGACACAGAGAGCAACAACAGTCTGCGGCTCTCATTTCTGACACAAAGCTCCGCAGGCACCTTAAAGCCTCCCTAACCACCAGCAAAGGCATCTGAGCTGCCCAGCAAACAGGAGACTGTTTCCACGTGGGTTGCATTCTGGGGCTGGGGCAGTGGTCTCCAGCTACGGGCAGGTCAGGTCACCCCTCAAAGGTGCCCTAGGAATTGTCTCACACTGACCTTAAGCCTCGTGAGCTGTCTTTGGGACATGAGCTATCCCCATAAGGTCCTTGCTTAGGAAGTGGGGAACCTGGGGTTCTCCCAAAAAGGAGAATTCCTCAAAGAGAGACAAATGCCTCTGGCTGTTGAGTGGAGGCAGATCTTCACTCCTGCTGCACTGGAAGAAATATTACAGTTATCAGGAAGGTCTTGGTGCGTCCTGGGCTTCAAAGGCATCAAGAATCATCTTCAGTTCTCACTTTGTGGAGTTATGTAACATTTAAAGACTTAATTATGTGAGTACAGAATACATGCATGAACCGGTTGAGGTGGGAAGGGGCCTCTGGAGATCACCTTGCCCAACCCCAGCTCCAGCAGGGACACACAGAGCAGGGTGCCCAGCCCCACATCTTGGGGTTTGGAGGTCTCCAAAGAGGAGAGCACACAAGCCCCGGGCAGCCTGTGCCAGGGCTCCATTACCCACACAACACAGCAGTGCTTTGTGATGGGCTCCTGCATGTCTCCCTTTGCCACTGATTGTGGCACGTTTCACCACACGTCTTTCAGTTTGCAACAGAGCTGCTAGAGTAAATACAGTACAATAAGGTCGATCTGATTAGTTTTTACTTTTTTTCTGGACAAATATGGTCATTACTCAGGCAAAAACTCGCAGAGATGTGATAATGTTTGTGTAAATGAAGGGAGCAAAGGGAGGCAGAGACACTATTCCTAAATATAAATACTTCAGTATTCCTTAATTTAATAAAAATCTTATACAAACTAGATTAAATTGAAAATACGGACTAGCCACTTAGCAGCAAGCCAAAATTAGTTGTTGTCCCCTCAGAGGAGTTCCTGAGATACAGGGAAAACTGCAAAGCTCTCTGCTTGTTTTGAGAGCAGCTCTCCCAAAGCAGGTTTCAGCAGCAGCAACTCTGCTTGTTCCCACAGCACTGGTTTCACATTTGATTTCATTTACATTTTCAGAGCCATGACAAATGCCTCTTTTGACCTTCGTTATCAGTTCCTGGAACACAATATTATGACAGAAATAGGACCCCTTTCCCCTTTGCTCCCTTGAAAATGAGCTCTCAGGCTGAATATTCATGAGCTGAATTATACAGGAAATTGGGACATAGCCCCATCTCATGGCCCTGTTATCACGTTGTGAGAATGAGTCTCTGCTTCTCAGATGGGTGCGGCTGGCTGTCCCAGCCCAGGGGACGTGCGGCTGGCACTGCTGCCACCATCCCTCTCAGGCCTGCAGCCCCACAGGAGCTCGCATTCCCCATTTGCCCAGCACCTTGTCCCTCACTTCCCACCCCTCTGCCCATCACAGCCCTTGGATGTCACTTCCCACCCACCCTCCTTGTGCCTGCCCAGCTCCCCTCTTTGTGTTTAGCAGGGTGTCCGTATCCCACCCACACCCTGCTCCTCCTGGCTCTGTCCCTCCTGCTCGCCCCAGTGAGGGAGTCAGATTCTCCCTCTGTGGCTCCCAAAAGGAGCCAGGGGTGAGAAGCAGGGTCCCCAGGGAGCTGCAGCATCTGAGAGAGGGGATGAGGGTCAGGAGGGTGCAGTGAGACATGGCTTGTCCCCAGCCTTCAAGAGGAGCTTAGAGGAGTTGAGCTGCTCTTGTTGGAGATGGGCTCCAATCTCAGTGAGACCTGAAGGCACTCCTTCTCCTGAAGGCACTAAAACCTGCATTGGGAAACATCTGGGCAATAACAACAGCAATCCTCATCCCAACTAACCCCTTGTTACCTGTCCAGCCCTCGGTAGCTTCATGTAACCACATATGGCCATCAAATGTAATTTCTTTGTTTCACTTCTTTTTAGTGATGCTCTGGCTGGCATCTAGCAGACACGCAGTTATTACATTACAATTTTCACATAGTCATTTTGAGAAACCATCAGCTGGATTAGACCACAAAATATCCTCAGCCACGTGTTTCATGCTCAGGAGGAGCAGCTGACCCTGCTGGAGGCACGGGGCTCAGCACAGCTGGGCTCCTTCCTTACTTCTTGTCATTTCTGCTGACAAAGGTGAGGAGGTCCATCGCGGTGACCACTCCAAACACCATCTGTTTCATGAAGGAACTGCCATTTCCACTGACTGGAAGCACGGAAAACACCAGGTTAGTGGAGGAGAATTTAAGGAAAAAAGGAAGAAAAGAAGAAGAGAAAGAAGAATTTTAAAAGCCACAGCCGTGCAGATTGAGGCTGCTGTTCATTTTTTAAGAGAAAACCGTAAGTGGGACAGCAGCTGTCTCTGCCATACCTCAACTGAAATGACCAGGGCAGCCTCAACTCAGGTTACAGAGTCACATCAGGGAGGTTTAACTGCAAATAGTGCACTCTTATCAGAGCAGGACCCCTGACTTCCCCGTTGTTTGTAGCCAGCCTCCATTCTGGTTCTGCTTCTATCGCTGCAAAACTTTTCAGGCTGAACTAATGAGACTCCTTAGAGCAGCAATGAGATTCTTTAGAGATGCTTCCTATTCTGCTCTAATAATGTCCTACACTACCATTAATAAAACAACGTCGCAGCAATTACTTCAACTATCTGATGTTTTCCTAAAGGAAAATAAAACTAGCCACCAGTGTCCAAACACGAGGAAGAAGAACAAACTGTGAACATGTGGCAATAAGATACAAGGGGCTAACTGTGAGGGCATTAAAGCAGCAACACTGCTCAGAAAGGGAAGTCAGCCCAAATGTGTTTTTTGGTGAAAGAATTGAAACTGTGCACCAAAGGCAAATTTGAAAAAGAGACTTTTGCTTGGCTGGGCTTGCAGGTGGCTTTGGAGCTGCAGGGGGGTCTGCACCAGGCCACAGGGATGCAAGCAGATGGATTGGGCAGCTGGCACACAGCAGGTTTGGGGCTCCCATTTCAACAGCAGCCTGCTGCTGGCAGTCAGTACAGCACAAATAGTGCACGCTGCTCACTCAGGAACACCTTGCGTGCTCAGTGTGTAATCCCATAAAGTCAGTTTAATTGCAGCCTTCAGCTCTAGTGTCATGCTAAACATGGGTCTTCTGACTGTTTGGGTCTTTTTTTTATTTTGTGTTGCTATATTTTAAACAAAGAACCTCCTCAAGACAAGGTCAAATTCGTACCTCTGCAAGTTTTATTGTACCAGAAAGATGTGTTAGGCCAGATTTGCAGAACTGCACCTACCACCATACCTGTTCCTGTCAGGGGAATAGCTGCTGCTATGCATGCTTTATTGGACTCATCAAATGGTTTTTCTTCACTGGCAGAGCATTCCTATACCCAACCTCAGTCCAGGAAGGACTTATAACAGGATGTCTGAAGGTATGGTGCTCACAGTCCAACATACCTCTTTTCAGCTTTCTTAACTTTCCCCAGCCCTCCGGGAAAGGTGTCTGATAGCACACAACCATGAGGGCCCTGTAAAGTGATTTTTTGGCTCAGGCCACTCAGGGCACATTGGCAGGAGAACATCCCTTGGCTGCATCCCTTGGGCTGGAAGTAGGAACAGAGGTGTTCAGAGCAGATGTCACAGCCTCTGTACATACAGACAAGGTCTTTAAGCAGTGGGATGTAGACTGCATAGTTTTTTCCCTTACACTTACATGCCTGAATTCCACCTAAGACTTTTCGAACCTATTCAGACTCTCCTTTGCCCCTGTCCTCAGGCTACTAATTCTGCAGCTATCCCTCAGTTCCCTTGTTTCCTCTGTTGCCCACAACCAGCAAAGCAGTGATTTGAATCCAAGGCCAAGAGACTAAATGAGTACTAAAAGCCTGAGGCTACAGCTGCACAGCAAACACACCACACCCCAGATGCTACCTACAGACTGCCTTGCTTGTCATGAGAGGAGACCAAGTGAACATGCTCCCACTTCCAAAGATGGGTTTCCATGGGAAACTATGAGATGAGGAGCTTCAGTGTTATTTTTTCACTGTGGAAACAACACAGATCCAAAGGGCAGGATCTGTGATATGCACTTGTGGGACACAGACAGTCACATCCTGGTTCCAGGCTCCACTGGCTAAGGTTTCCCTTTGTTCCCCTCATCCCTGCAGCATCGGGAAAGGAAATGGGTGAATAATTGGGCTATTTCAGCACTTTGCAGAGCGAGGTGCAACTCCTTCCTGCAAAGCTGCAGATACTGCACATGTGGAGCAGCTGCATTGATCTCTCTCAAGTTTGTTTTGGGGATTTCCCTCTCCCCTCTCAGACATTTGTGCAAAGCCCTGACAGTGCTTCCCCTTTTTACAGATACCTACACTGCATTTGCTCGTGCACAACAATAGCGAAGTGGTCATTCTCTAGGATGCAGGAAAGCTTCCCAAGGCTGTCCTCCAGGCTGATCTAAACAGGACAGAAAGAGACATTTTACAATTCACTTCACATTTACAGAACAGAGATGAGGAGCCTGCCTCCCACCTGTGATTGTAGCCAAGTGAGCAGAGTGGACCTTCCTTACTCACCAGTACCCTTTTTTGGGAGTGTCTGTTGGCTTTGGCACAACTAAAATACACTGCTGTCTCCCTCTCTGAAAGCCTCTGTGAGCCAGCATGAGCTACCTCCAGCACCAACCATATACCTCACTCTATCTCTGGACTGCTGATGGTCACCCCAACCAGGCATCCCTCCAGGTCGCACACAGGACCTGCCCAGTGTCCCTTCAGAGCCCATACCCACTGCCCAGACCTGTGAATGTCTGGGCTTTGCTCTCAGTGGGCACTGGCCAAATGTAAGAATGAGTGAGGACCTTCAAGTGCTTTGCTCCTGATGTAGAAGCTCCCGCATCTGAGCTCCACAGGGCTGGCAACATTTTTGCAGGTGCCTTCCCTGTGCTCATCTCCATGATGGTCACCCTCCCCGTTTCTCTCCACCTTCCCCTCTCTGCCCTCCTCTCCCAGCTGCTCTCACACCTGAGGGTAGTGAAGCATCTCCTCCCCATCCCCAGACAGTAGAAGACAGCAGCCACAACCTTAGCAGTACCTTAGAGAACTGGTCGTAGATTACTTTTGTAACGGGATCTGAGAACTGTGCGCTTCCAGCCAGCACTGAGGTCAAGGTGTTACTGAGGGTCACCATCCCCAGAATAAGTCTGCAAAGGAACAGAGCTTTCCAGAAAGCCAGGCCTGAGGTCAAGCACACATCTTGTGAAGTCAGTGTCTAACTTCCTGCTGCTGTGAGCAAGAAGCACCCGCTTTCTCCTCACTTGATTTGGATCTTTAGTGGGCAGGGGTCCTATGGTGACAACCTCCTAGAATGACCTATCACAGAGAGTTGCCTTGATGAATCGTGTCTGTTTTTATTGTTAGCAAAAATAAAGGCTCTAAACTTTCCAGTTATTCTGTTCTAGGAAACACTGAGCTCATGAAATGCCTGAAGAATTTATGGGATAGAATGTCTCCAGATTTTGACCCATATGCTTATTCTTCACAAGGAGGCGGATGGCATTTTAAAAATGTGCATCTCAGAATTCAGCACAAGTGCTCTATCATTGGATAAGTAGATAGGACTTTCTTTTTAGCTTCATGGTGGCTGTTTTTCCTGTTGGAATGGCCATCTCTGTACCAAGTAAAAATAGTTACCCTGATTCAGCAACAACAGGAGCCTGGTCGTATCCCTTCTCCCGAAGGATTTCAATTGCCTTTTGACAGCTGACTTCTGGGAGAAGAATGAGAGGGGCTGAGAGATTCAGTTTCTGCACCTTGATGTTCCACCACCTGTTGAAAGACAAATGGCAGCACCAAGACATTACTCAATGCTGCATGGCTGCGGGATGTGCTCAGGGTGGCAAGGCCAGTAGAGATAAGGCCAACTGTGCAGAGATATTCTGTCTGCCTGCCTGCAAAGCTCATGCTTTAAGCCTGTAAGGAGAAGCTGACCAGGTTCCTCTCCATCACTCTCCTCAGTGTACTGGACAATGACTGTCACATAGGAGTAGAACAGCATCTTCAGAACAGAAATGGCTCCTTACTAGACTAATTGGAGAAAAGGGATATCTCATCACTGAGAACAGAGGAGCTGACTTTACAGCCTTCCGAGAGGGATCTGGAGTTAATTGCATTTTTTTTAAAACACTAGATGATAAAGCTTTCCTTTGAAAATAATGATTCCCAGACTCAGAAGGCTGTTACCCTTAGCACAGTTCATACTGGTGGGAGTTGTCTTACCAAGGCTTGTGCTCCTGGACGTCATTTAGGAATCCATTTTTTATCATCCATTTATCATTCAAGAACTTGGACCTAGAAATCAGCAAAAAAAGAATGGGTCTGTGAACCTTCCACAAGCAGTCGTGCTCTGCTCCATGCATTAGACCACAGCACTGCCTCAGGGTTCCCATGATTTTTGCAGCTGGCTGCTTTTAGCCCCTTTTAAGGTCACTGGGAGCTGCAGGTGCTCAGTGACTCCTCAAAGCACGCCAGCTATTTGCGTTCCTAACTCGAGGCATGCAAGTTCAAAAACTTTAGCTTGACTGATTCCTGCTCCGTGCAGTAAGGCAACGACAAGAGGAAATAAAACCCAAGTGGCCCAACAGCCAGCCCGTGCTGTTTATCGCTGCATTGTGTTGTTTCTTCATGTCATTTTATTTCCTGTGAAGGGGAAGTGGGAAACTCACATGTAGTTCCTGACAGAGTCGGGCAGGATGACGACGCAGCGCTGACCATCCTTCAGGTCCTTGGCAGCCTGCACGGCAACTGACATGGCACTGCCTGAGCTGCCACCTGATGGGTACCAAGAAGAGAGAGACAAGCACTGGGAGGGAAATAGCCTCATAGGGTAGGAAGAGACCGAGCGGGGACTGATAGGACATGTTCCTAGGATGTCTTGTGGCAAAAGGCTTATGAGGCAGCAAGAAGAATTCCCCTACGAACCTTATAAATCACCTCCTGTGATTCCTTCTGGCCAAAGGCTGAAAGGTTCAATATGGGGACATTCATATCACTGCTGCCCATATCACACCCTTTCTTTGGGTGAGGAGAACACTATGCCAAATCAAGGCCTCCTGGTGAAAGCATTTGTCAATCAAAGATTTGCTTTAAATGCATGGTAAAGATTGGGAAGAAAAAAAACCAAAACATAAACATTACACTCATGCTTGGAATACCAGGCCGACGTGATGGAAAGACCTGAACAGTGTGTGTGTGTGTGTGCATGTGGTTTGCTGCACGTAGGGGAAGCAGGTCACTGCTTTACAGAGGCAATTTCTCTATGGGTAGTTTGAGTACTGGAAGTCAAAGTCATTCCACTATCTGTGTGCCCATTACACACCACGCTCAAGGCAGCACGTAGTTTACTGCAGGTTAATTAGCACTGGGTCACATTTTTCAAACTAATGGTGAAAGTCTCTGAAGTAATGCAATTCTAGCTAGCAATGAAGCTATTCAGAATTTATAGACGAGTTCAGCAAGTGGTTTCCATCGAAACATAGTGACTTTGTCTCTGCTAAGTTAAATCAACGTAACAAATAGCCTGATCTCTCTCAAGGCTCCTGGGATGCGAGCGCTCATCCAGCTGTAACTACAAGCCTCTATATCGTCTGGTCCTGGGTGCAAAGCTATAGCTATGTACTCAGGGACAGGCAAGGCTGAAAAATGCTGATGCTATGTAAGGGCCCATAGAGTACAGGCAGGGTTTGCCTGAGGACATCTATTCACTTTGGGAAGCCCTAAGGATCACTTCCAGTTTGTTGGCATGAGGAGAAATACTCAATAAGAACATCTTACACTTTACTTTCAAACTTTCCTGGTCCAAACCTGGAACCTCTAGTATGGCAGCAGTTCAAAGACAAAGATTATAGCCTCACACATTTGGTAGCAGAGGGACAGTTTTAGTCCACCTGTCCTATCCTGAATCCCAGTAATCCTTCTCTTCAGCCCATGTAACACTACACCAGGCAAAACTAGGCCAAAAGATCCATGTGCAAAAGCGTTACAGCAAGCGGAGAGTTACTGCTTCTATAATTATTGTTGAAGATGAGCCAGATCCCAGACCAATGACTCTCTGCAATACCTTTAACATCTACAGAGATCTACATAATAGCCATTGAACCTCATTAACCTAGCAGACACAAAATGCAGAGAGCACCTACCTTTGGAATTGCTTTGATCCCAAAGCAATTAAAAGATGAGGTTGAAAAAGTTTGTTAAGAGAAGCAGCTGCTGTCATTGATGCTTACCACACAACAATCCTTCCTCTCTAATCAGCCTGCGAGACATGAGGAACGAATCCCTGTCATTGCATTTATACCATTGATCAACCACCTGAAGAGAAAGCAAGATGGTCAGTTCCTGGAGGAGATTTTTCAGGCTGCCCCAGCTGTCTGACATCTGCCATGGTGCTGATTTCTACAGCACCTGATAGCTTTGAGCCACTTTCCACACTTGATGAAAACAAATGCATTTATCAGAGCACCCCGAGTCCTTGTTTGTGAGCACCCCTCTAGCCTTTCCAGCCAGAACCCTTTCCTTGGAGAATGGAAGACTGTCTGATAGGTCCAGAGTCAGGATGAGGGACAGGAAATGGTGGAAGTAGGTTGGATGCAAAGACAAAGATCACTTAGAGGCCTCTCATCACACAGGCACTTACTGATCTGTCCAGGACAGTGGGGATAAAGTCATGCCCAATGCCCTCCACCTCTACGGTTGTGTTGTTCGTCCTGTTCAACTCACTGGGCAGAGCGACAATGGAGCCCTCAGGGTCTACACCAATTATCTGCAAGGGAAGGAAATATTTTTAACCATAAAGGAAGTTCAAAAATATCATCTCAAAGAAAAAAATACCCACACCTTTATCAGTGACATTTTTCTTCCCAGTATATTCATTAATATTACTATCCACTGTCTCCCAGCTTACTTTGCACTCTGGGCACTTCTCCTTCAACTTCCTCGCAACGCCAGTGACGGTGCCCCCTGTGCCGGACCCAATCACCACCATGTGGACCTTGCCTGCAAGTCAGAGAAGAGAGAGTCTCATAGGGACTCAGCCTGGCCACAGCAGTGTCTTTCTTTTGTCCAAGTCCCGTGTCCATCAGCTGCTACAGTTCTGCATGTGGTAAGGCAGGGTTCACGCTAACAGGCGTGGTGAGGAGCTTGGAGGAACTAGTTGGATTTGACCACAACCGGTCCTTCCTCAGCATAGGAGGCTGAGGATGACCTCCAGATTTCCCACTGATTGTCATAGTTTCTTCACAGTTGGCATCTACTGGTTTAACGGGGAGGGAAGATCTCAGCACCTCCAGCCCTCTCAGGCTGCACTACATTGGATCACAGCGTGCATGTGAATAATGGTCACACACATCAACAGGAGAGACAGCTTGTCAGATAGCGTTAGTACCCAGGGAGTTTGGTGGTACCAGTGTCAGTCAGATGTAGTGTCACTGATTTTGGAGAAATTATAGTGATTCAGGACTTATAGGAGCAGAATCTGTGCCAGGCCTTCAGAGCCCTATGATGCAACTACACTGGGGCAAAAGGACTTGCAGTTCACTACTGGCTGCCAGCAGGAGCAAATCTAAATGTAATGGAAGGAAGGCTGAGATTCTTGTTTCTGTTGCTACCCAACTACTGTGCTATTATGATATCTGCCCTCCAGACAAAACCCCTGAATCTTGTTCACCTTTTGCACTGCTCCCAGTACTGGCAATAAATTTCACTTCTATCTGTTCAGGCATGGGCTGAGATACTTCTTCATCCTCCCCTGGCTGTCACATCAAACGTCATTAGTTTGTTAAGTTACAGTCTGATTTGATTTGCAAATGAGATTTCAGGATCTGATGCAACCCTCCATGCCCTGATGGATGTGTCCCCTCCAGTGAGGACTCCTGAGCCACCCTGTGCTCTCAGGTCACCTAGGTGTTGTATCAGCCAAGAGATGGCTCTTCCTGCTTCAGGAGAGCCAGGTTTAGTTCACTGTTATGTCTTTTCCCTCAGGCTTTTGAAATCAGAGGCCATAACAGGGAAGACGTGCAGGCTTAGGTGGATCTGGAGTGGGTCATGTGAAGTTGCTACACTCTACGTGTCAGTGTTATCAAGGATATCTTCCCTTACAAAGGCCCTCTTGGCCACTTCTATACCTTTCACTCAATAAACTATGTAAAACAGCCCTCTCACAGAGGGCTGTAATCCTGCACACATCTTCAGCATGGAGAAATAATGGTACAAACGGTACCTTCACACTGCTCCAGGATCTCCTCAGCGGTGGTGTCGTAATGAGCCAGAGGGTTGCTTGGATTTCGGTACTGTTTATTTCAACAGAGAACAGCATGAGTTATGGGGTAAAGCATAGGTCAAATACCGAACTAGCAATAGCTCCTGATGAGCCTTGCTCAAAACATCCAGCTGCCCCTCTCCCCTCTCTGGCAGCCTCTCAACGGCTGCCAGGTCACAGGTGTTCCTCCTGTTTGTTACCTCTGGACAGGTTTCTAAGAACACTTAGAACTTGTCCACACTGGAAGCCTAAATACTGGCAGCCTATGAACACTCACTATCTGGTGTGCGATCCCTCTGGTGTGAGGACAGCGTGACTGTGCCCCACTCTGCACTGCCAGGTTTTGTGGTTTTGTTGATGTCTTTGCTGCTGGAGGCAGCAGTTCCTATTCAATATCCTATTCAATTCTTTCTTCGGGATTCTTTCCTGCAGTGCGGTCTGCAGGAAAGAAGGAGAAGTACCCCCCTGTACAAGAGTCAGTGCTGTAGGAACTTCTGCTGTGAATCATCAGGCTTTGCCCTTTGCAGCATGATGTTTATTTCTGAGACAGGAATGAGGCTGCTAGGTTGGTGTAAAAAGTGATTTTCAGGTCAAAGGTAAACCTGAAGCAACATGAGGAGCCTTTCAAGTGGGCAAGAAAACCCAGTCTCCCCCACCTCCCAGTGCTGGCAGAAGTGTTACAGATTTGGAGGTGTCCCCGATTTTGTTTCTGCCGCTGCTCTGTAAAGCAGGTTATGTTTCATGCGCCATAAAATGGTAATTCCACAGTGGTGAAATCTGCCTCCCTTGCCAGTTTGACCAAAGGCCCCAGATGCAGGCCGACTTGGAGCATGCTCTATGAGCTGTGTTTGGGAAGCGAGTCCAATATGAAAGAGCTGTGTTTACCTGGTCCAGAATGTGAGAGTTTGGGATTTCATTTTTCAGCTTCCAGGCGACACGAATGTTAGACTCTGGAGCATCAAAACGGGTGCATGGGGTCCTCACAATTTCAACACCCAGTGCCTTCAAAATATCAACCTTTTGGAGGGAGGAAAGGAGATGTAAGGCAACCAGTCCCATGCAGTGCTGGTAATTTGAGCCCAAGCATTCATGGCAGCGTCAGATATCAGAGAAGCTTTGCATGCAGGAGACATTTAACATTTGGAGATACAATGTCCAGTTCTTGGTTATGCTATCTTTGACATCCTTCTGGCACCAAGAGCCTCCTGCCTGCAGCTGACACATGGGTTCGAGCTTGGCTTTGTGCCTTGTCCTACTTGGGAACAGTCTGGGGAGACAGAGGAGGTAGGTAACACTGTGCCATTCTGTGGCACATGGGAGAGGAAGCAGGGTAGAGAATAGTGCCTGGAAAGCAGCTTTAGTATGTGTTGTGGGTTGAGACCCTGCATGCAAAGAAGAGCTCAAAGCTGTCTTTGCCCCAAGATCCCTTGTGGGAAAGAGCAACTACCATCAATCCTGGCATATTAATCCACTGGGAGGTGCAGCTGTCAGAGGAAGAGGGGGTCAAAGGAGAAGGGTGGGCGCATGCCACTGCTCCTGGAGGTGGAGCTCATGGCAGCTGGATGTGGCATCTGATCCAGACTGAGCTTAAGTGAGATTTATGTTAAAATGAGAGTGGTACTTTGGGGAAGTAGAGAGCTGAGTTTAGAGCAAAGTCAGGGTCCAGATCAGGCTTCATTAACATGAATTCACAGTGGAAGGAAGGGATGCCATTCAGAGGGACCTCAACAGACTTGATAGGTGGGCAGGTGGGCCCAGGTGAACCTAATGAGGTTCAACACAGCAAAGTGCAAGGTTTTGCACTTGGGCCAAAGGAATCCCAGACATCCATACAGACTGGAAAGAGTGGTCCTTCAGAGAAGCCCTGCAGAGAAGGACCTGGGAGCCCTGGTGGATGAAAAACTTCACGTGAGCCAGCAGTGTGCTCTTGCAGCTCAGAAAGCAAATGGTATCCTGGGCTCCATCAGAAGAATGGTGGCCAGCTGGGACAGGGAGGTGATTGTCCCTCTTTACTCTGCTCTTGCGAGGCCCCATCTGGAGTACTGTGTCCAGGTCTGGAGCCCCCAGTACAAAAAAGACAGAGAGCTGTTGGAAAGGGTCCAGAGGAGAGCCACAAAGGTGATCAGGGGACTGGAGCACCTCCCATAAGAAGACAGGCTGAGGGAGCTGAGCTTGTTCTCAGCCTGGAGAGAAGAAGGCTGCAGGGTGACCTCATTGCAGCCTTTCAGTACCTAAAGGGGGCCTCCTTGACTCCTTGACTCCTACAGGAGGGGAGTCAACTCTTTGAAAGGGTAGATAAGAGCAGGACAAGGAGAAATGGTTTTAAGTTGAGGGAGGGAAGATTTAGGCTGGATGTCGGGGAGAAGTTGTTTACTATGAGAATGGTGAGGTGCTGGCACAGGCTGCCCAGAGAGGTTGTGGATGCCCTGTCTCTGGTGGTGTTCAAGGCCAGGATGGATGGAGCCCTGGGCAGCCTGGTCTAGTATTAAATGGGGAGGTTGGTGGCCTTGCCTGTGGCAGGGGGGTTGGAGATTCACGATCCTTGAGGTCCCTTCTAACCCTGGCCATTCTGTGATTCTGTGATTCAGCTAACTGTTCATGGGCCCAAGGTGGAGATTTCCACCATCCCCAGGGCACCATCGCTTGTGTAAGTAACTTGGTTCAAAGAACATTCAGTGCCTCCAGGCTAAAGGAAATCATACCGAGATGGAGAAAGCAAGTGACTAGACAGACACTGGAAAGAAATACAGCAGGGTATATCAGCAGCCCCAGCACCCAACATGCCTCTCCTCTGCTCCCTCCAGCCCCCACATCTCTACAAACACCATGTTCAGCTAACACATGACACAAGCTGCGTCACTGACACTACATAGTTAGATCATTGCAGGATGCTTTTTTTGTCAAGAGGAAATCTTCTGAACCGCTACAGATATATGCCATATCTGCAGAGAAGCTCACTGCCCTCTAAAGGAGAGGACGGTCTATCTTTTGACAGGAAAAGGCAGATAAAGACAGAGAGAGAGATGTTCCCAGGCTGTGGGTAATACCATACAGAGCTCTGACCTTCTCCATGCTCATTTTCTCCGGCAAGACAGTGATGCAGCGGTAGCCTTTCACTGCAGCTACCAGAGCCAGCCCGATTCCTAGGTGGTGGGGAGAAAAACAGATCATTCAACAACAGCATTTGGCAAAGCCAACCAGCACACATTCTCTTCTCCTTCCAACATGCCTCTCTCCCACTGGGTTGTGGACACTACCCAGACATTTTCACTGCAAAGCTGCATGTGAGAGCATTCATCTCTTTTGTGAGCCCTCTAGGACACACTCAGTGCACCATGAGGATGTTGTAACATGGGACATGATCTGTGATAACACTGGTGTGGCATAAAGTGCTTGGTAAGGCTGGAGAATACTTTCCTCCTGATACAAAGCCTAGCCTAGTTTCCTTTCTCGTTCCATAGCACAGGAGAGAGGTGATTTTTTTCAGGAGTACCTCACCCTCAAATGCTCTCAGTCATGCTCTGGGGGGGGGGAGGCGGGGGAAGGGGTGTGAAGCTGCATATCTCACCCTATGGCCAGCAGGCCAAGGGGATCTGCATGCCAGTGTCACTGTTGTGATGGATGGAGCCAGCTGCTCCCCAGCCAGATGGGGCAGCAGGAGCAGTGTGTCCCCAATGGGAGGGCACAGCAGCAGCTGCAGGGACATGGTGCTGCCCCACAAGCAGCAGTGGGAGCTGCGCATGGATGTTGAAACATTCACAGAAGGTTTGTACAGGATGGACAGTGTGGGGAGACTCCCCTGCTGTCTCCCACCATAATCTAGTGCCTGAGTGGCATGATGGTGACAAGGAGAAAAAAAAAAAGATTTGTCTCCAGCCCATCAGGAAAAGCCTCTTCGGGAATCTCTGAATATTCAAGCCCCAGGTTCTCCAGCTCCTCAGGCTATCTGCATCACCTCCATGCTTGCACAGAGATCCAGAGGCACTCAGGAATTTCAGCAGTGAGTCTGCCAGGAGAGAGGGAGGGAGGGGAACAGAGGTGAGGACCGAGCGGGTGCCACAAGCTAACCATGCTACCTGTGTTCCCCGAAGTGGGCTCAATCAGCGTGTCTCCCGGTTTTATAATCCCCGCTCTCTCTGCATCTTCCACCATCCTCAGGCTGATGCGGTCCTTCACGCTGCCTCCTGCGTTGAAGTACTCGCATTTTGCCACTGGAAATCAAAGGTGAAGCTCCCTCAGGGACAGGGTGGGCTCATAGCACCGCACCACAGCCCCCAGCTCCCAAAGTCCTCGCCGCTATCACAGATATCCTCAATAACATAGAGATTACAAGGTAATTGCATCTGACCTTAACTGCTTCCTTAATGCTGCAGGCTGCAAGCCTTTGTTTCTTTGCTGGGTAAGAGGCCCTGTGTCAACCCACAGCTCAGGAACATACAGCTGCTGAGTGTCCTGTTCCCCTTCTTGTATCCAAGAAACATACAGGACACAGTCAGTGGGCATGGTGGTGGTGATGGGATGACGGCTGGACTAGATGACCTCAGTAGTCTTTTCCAACCTTAATGATTCTATGATTCCCTTGCTGTACCATGGGAGGGAGACAGCATCCCAGCAAATGGGATTCTGCCTCACTCTGCAGCTTGCCTGGTGCCGTCTGTACTAAATCCTCCCAAACAAGGAGGAAGGCCCCTCTGTTCTGCTCCCAGCTGCACTTTGAGAAGGTCCCCAGTGGGAAACAGAAATTCCTGGAGGCAGAGACCCAGAAATGTGCAGCTCTAGCTCAGCCTGCAGGGGTGGTGCAGCAGGACGATGACTGCCCCATAAACTAATAACCAGGAGTACCCAACAGGTGCCACATGTGGCCATTCCATCTCTTCTTCTTCTCCATACAGTCTCTTCTGAAGCCCCCTCTGCCACTGCCCCTCAACCTCACACCTCATGGCCCAGAAAAACCTGGTGGAAAGGGGAAACTCACAGAGCTCACACTTGAGCCCATAGGACTTCCCAATCTTGTTGACTCGGACCATGGGGGTGCTGCCAATTTTCTTCAAGATGTTGGGTAAAATCTTTGTTTCTTCTGATCTGTATTAATGGAGGGGGAAAAAAAGAAAAGTCAAATCAGAGCAACCATTACACAATATGAACCAAGCAAGATAAAACCTGAATAAGATTCCAGCAAGACCTATAAGAGACAAGCCAGCACCAAGAGAAAATGAATCTATCAAGTAATGGCAAGAAGAGTTAGTTGTGGTCTTTCACCACTCTTACCTTGAGTTAATTATTTCTTTTCACAAAAAATAATGTAGTCTAAATGTACTAATTTTCTGAAATTACTTGTTCTATAAGGAGAAGTTTATAACTATGTGAAGTTAGGAGAGCAAACAAGCCTCAAGATTATACAGAGCCCACAGAAAGCCATGCACAATCCAGACCGTTTCCTCTTTCTCCATTCTATCCAATTCAACCTCTTCTTTTTACATTTTCAGCCATCCCTGAACAACCTTTTTCTTGCCTTGCTCCTGTACTTGCAAGGATAGCTCCAAGCCATCAGAAAGGTCCAGATGCTCCAAGGCACCTCAGTCTCGGACTGACAAGAGAGGGCTCTCTCAGCAGTGTCAATTGATTGCCAGATTTCAGGGTGTGAATGACCACCACCTGCTTTGGAGTTTGATGCCCTTGAAGTGATACTTGTGATGAGTTGTCTGAATTTTATGCATGAACCTGGCAACATTTTCAACCGAAGGCTAAGAGTTACCATCTTTGTTTGCCAGCATGTGCCCTGAGTAAAGAAATGTAATGTCAGTCAGGATGCTTTTCCTTCTCAGATCTACAGAACCCTGCATCAGTGGGCTCTCACACAGCTGTGCTCTTGTAGAAAGTACAACAAAATTGATACATCCCAGCTTCACCTGTGACAAGTTAGCAGTGCACCTTTTTTTTTCAGAGCAGCCTTATTATGCAACTCAGAGCTTCCTCACACTCCTGTGTGTTGAGTGAATTCTGCCATGAAGGAGAGAACTCTGGAGTTTTTTAACAAATAATTAAACTGAGCTCTTGGGTCAGGGCAATTCAGCCTTGTGGTTTTGCTAGGCTCTGTCAGCCTCTTAGCAGAAGCCAAGAAACACGTCACAGTAATAGCAACTAAGATGTAGAAAAGTTGTTTGTCCAACACATAGCTGAATGCATCTTGCTACGCAAACAGGGAAATGCTGTCCTTGAACTTTTTAAAAGGAAGAAAAAGGTTGATGAGGGCTGTGTTTATTGGGGCCACAAACGTATTGCCCCTGGTTGATAGTCAACATGTCTCTCTAAATGGGGTGACAAACCCCTACCCCCTCACCATTCAGCACAGTTCTCGCCTATCATCCTTTGAACCTTGAACCCAAGTTATCCTTGTGTGTTATTGCAGCCATGCAGGCAGGATGGCTGTCTGCTGACAGAAAGTCCATATGGTACAAGATGACACACTGGTTTACTTAAAGTCACACACCTCCCTGCAAGTTTTGCAAGCATGATAAATACACTTCTTGGAAGAGTACAGGGTAATGTTTTATTGGAGGCATTTACTGCCAAAAGCAGCCCCACTTCTTACATGTCAAGTTTAGGAATTATGGTGTATTACACACGTGCTGTTAACTCTCACTCCATGGAAAGTGTTACTGTGCACATCACAACATCTACTGTGTGCTGGTAAATGCAAGGCAGTAACTCAACAAATGAGTTTTCCCCACAGCTGAGCCGTTTTCCATCTGCCATAAGGCCTCTGAAATGCTCACCTCTTTCAGAGAAGCTGAGACACAGTGTGGGGAGACTCCAGCTCCCTCAGGTGGCCTTTAGCCTTCCATGAGAGTGACCTGAGAGCTACACTACACATCTAGACTGTAGGAAGTCAGTTTGAGAGTAGAAAGCAAGGTTATTTATCTACCATACCCAGTGATTGTGGTAAATGAGATGTTTCCATGCTACATGCACTCCAGCAAGGCAACCACAGTGAGCACTCCCCCAAAAGGAGATCTTCTTTCTCATTGTGGAGCAAGGCACCAAATTTTCAGCAGTTCTCATCAAGTTACTTTTCTAATCACTACCATATTTTACTACAAAAATAATGCTAGCACAGTCAGCTTCCTTTGTCAGCCATGTGAGCCCTGTGCATGTGCCCAAAGGAAGCAGGTCTGTGGATATCAAGATCTGTAGAAATGTCTTTGGTGCTCCTAAAAGATGTGGTGGGGATGTTCTTGTCCTGTAGCAGTTGTTATAGGTGTGGGGATGTTCTTGTCTTGTACCAGTTGTTATAGGCTCAGGATAGCAGTGAACAAGGATGTTTTTTTCTCCAGCATTTCTACTTTTACTCATGACATGTTATTTAATAAGAGGTCCAAAGGAAAAGCAGGCCAGGTTATAGCAGATCAGAACTGGATTAAAGACTATCAGAACTAGTCTATCTCTGTATTTCAGGGAAAATGTAATTAATATCCTTAACTAAAATAACATTTTGCCTTCTTTCCCTGATACTATCCCTTTCAGACCCAAAACTCAGCTAGGTTTCATCTCAGAAAGTTCAGTGCATTTCTCCTATTCGCTGCCATCTATAGTTCACACAGAGCAGGGAAAACAACCAGCTCATTCCACATGCTTCTGCAAAGTAAAATGTTGTGATTGTCCCAGTGCTGTGTGATTCGTGTGCATTTTCATCAGTGCTATGCAGGGCCTGTGTTTCATTCCCTGAATCAGTGATGCCATGTGGGCCCCAGGTGGGCTCCAGGCCAGCAGTGCTACACCTCTCACAGGCTCTGGTTCCTCACATGCTGGATTTGAATTAGCGCTCTGGCACAGCAGAGATGTGTCTTCAGTTTCCCTGACATTTATAGGACAGCCTTATCTTTAATAGCCTGTCTGCGTTTAGTTTGCAGGGCCATTAAAGCACTTCTCGTCTAGTCACTTTGGCAGGCTTACCTCACCTTGGGAGGAAATCTGCTGCTCAGAGGACAGAACAGCCTCAGAGTGGTCACCTCACCTTGCAGTGAGCTCTTCGGTCACTTACAAAGAGTGGGCAACCTCTGTATGTGTCATTTCCTTCTTTTTTAAAAGCCCAAGCCATAGTAATCCATTTTTATGAAGCATTCTAGTCATTGGTAGAGACTTTGCTAATATTCAAACAGTCTTACACACTGCTTCAGACTGTCTGAATGAACAAGGGTAGCTGAATGGTATCCCTCCACTGATGAATGCATGGCAGTCACTGACTGCAGTGTAAAAAGGGATGAGTGTGACAGCAGTATGTTACAACTGGGAGCACCATCTACACATGCTTAGCAGCTGGGAGTGCCTTCACTTCTGCTGCTCAACACCAGACCTCACACAGTCCATTTTGCAGAAGCGCGCAAATCCCTGATTGAAATCTACCTCTGCAATATGTTCACCTTAGCTCTTCTAAAGTGATGCCTCAAACTAGCACATTCTTCCAAGTGTGTGCTGAAAAACATTGAGATGAGTTTTGAGCCACCAAATCTTTCTGCAGGACTAAATGGACTGAGAAATTCTAGATGTGGCACTGAGGGATGTGGTCAGTGGGCATGGTGGGGGTGGGCTGGTGCTCTTAGTGGTCTTTTCCTACCTTAATGATTCTATGATTTTGTACTCGGTGGGTTTTGCCTTCAGGGGAAAAAAAACACATGATCAGGGTAAAATATTGTCCAGCTACAGACTTCTGGTCACTACCGTTCTGGTGTAACAACAGGGTTTCCTCTTCAGAAGAGATTGACCTTCCTGTACTCTGAAATAACAAGCGTGAAAGAATTACTTACAAGGGTATACAGGTGTGTGGAGACTTGTTGGCAGGCGTTGCAGCTGTCCATGTGCACTTACTGGGCAAGTTGGGAAGAATCCATGTGCTGTCACCTTTGCTTTCCTGACTTCCCAAGCAGCTGCCTTTCATGAGCAGGCATGCTTTGGTTGCCTCCTGTATAGTGGAACAGAGTACACAGTCATCTGGGAAGAAAAGCATGGCAGGCAGGCACCCATGTAATAATTGCCAAAGGTGAGAAATTACTTTCACATTTGGGTATGGAAGCAGGATGGGAGCCCATTTGGGGCATCCCTACTGGCTTTCCAAAAACTTAATTATGCAGATGAGTTAAACTGTGGAAATTGCTCTTTTGTCACATGTACATATTCTGGTGGATCTGGAGAAGGAGTCTGAGAAACAATTTTTGGGTTGGATGTTAAGAAAAAAAAATCTATTCTCAGAAAGAGTGGTAAGGCAGTGTCACAGGCTGCCCAGGGAGGTGGTGCAGTCCCCGTCCCTGGAGGTGTTCAAGAGCTGTGTGGATGTGGCACTGAGGGACGTGGGCAGTGGGCATGGTGGGATTGGGCTGGTGGTTGGACTGTATGGTCTTAGTGATCTTTTCCGACCTTAGTGATTGTATGGCTCCACAGTTCTATTTCACAGCATTGAAGAACAAGGCAAATGAAATAACCAGAAACAGCTATAGGAGCAGACATGTTAACATGGAACCAAAAAAGGGTTAGATAAGTTCCCAGAGATAAAATTCATTAGTGGTTCTTAAATACAATGTTCTTAATGGTACTCTAGGAATACTCTAAATACATAGAAAAGATCAAGTTTAGTTTTATTCTCAGTGTTTGCTATAATTTCTGGTATTCTGACCAGTACTAGAAAGAGGATAAACAGTTACATGAAGTTTTCATGTGATTCTTTATGTTGTGACCATCCATGGAGTGATCATCTATGCAGTTCATCAGCCATTTTGGGGGGACTAAGAAAAACATCCATACTGAGAAAATAAATGTTTTGGTAATTGGAAATTTGTCTTCTGGCTTATGCACACAATGAATTGGTCCTTATTCAGCCCTTGCTGAATAAAGGGAAATAAAGGGACTTTGAAGCTCAGTAGGGTTGTGTTTGGAGACTTGCACCCAAGCTTTGTAGTGCCTACAAAGCCCTGCTGACTCACAACAGTCAAGCAAGCAGCCAGAATACTATTATGGATGAGTCACGATTATCTAAATAACTTGTGGCCCAACATACAAGCCCAAGGGCAGCCTTAATTACCATTTCTGCCATCCTCCTTCTGCTCACTGGTTTCACCCACTTGCGGTCACTTCTTTGACTGTTTGAATTCAGCACTGTGCTTTTCCAGTGGCTTCTCCACCAGCCAGGTGTACGGGGCTGGGGTTCACTCTGTGCGGGCGTCCCTGAAACACAGAAATGTAGCAAATTTCAGCCAGAGGCTAGAACTTCTCTGAAGGTGAAGGTTAATAAATGCATGTTGCTGCCTGGCCCTGCCACCCCAGCTTCAAGAAGAGCACCAGGCATGGTGACTTGGGTGATAAAAATGAACTGTGGAGCCTGGCAGCAACAAGGGCCCAGTTCTGTACCTGAGTTGTGCTCCTGTGCCTTCAAAAATCAGCTCTTTGGGATACCTGAGAGTCTGCATGGCATGGTCAAATGTGAGCCAAGACCCCAGGCAGCTCTGTCACTTGCTAGTGGTTCAGGCAGAAGACACAGTGCCACTATATGCCAAGTAACCAGCTAGCTGCAATGCAACTGGAAGTAGACACATGAAGAAAACTTGGGTACACAGAGCTCCCCCTGAGCATGTTTGACGTTTTTTGTTCTCAGAAGAAAAGAAAGCCTCTGGAAGAACCTAGAACCCTGCAGCCAGTCACTGAGCAGCCACCCCTCTTCCTAAGGCAGCCAGGTGGCACATACTGCAGCCCAAAAGACAGCAAGAGACCATGAGTGTGCAGAGCAATCAGACCAAAATGACCTGGACGATGCAGATGGTCTGATTAAAAACTCTCCTTGCAAACTTTGCTTCTCTGTGCTATACCCAACCACCACCAAACCTGTTGCTTCTTGGGAGAGATTAAAGGGGAAAAAATACGTTTTCTTGCAAGCTAGGATTTGTGTCAGCCTTGAGAATGTCTCCCCAAGCAAATCCTTATTTACCTAATGCATTAACTGAGAAGGAGCAAAAGTCATTTGTGGGTAAAGCACAGATAAACTGCTTATCACTGTTTACCAACTAAAACATTGGAAGTAAGATTTTACTAGCATTTTTTTTCTTTTATGCCCATCTTCACCATTTTGTGGTGGGGCAGAGAGAGGCTGAAACTTTTAGCTGCTACAAAGCAGTGTGAGGGTTTCTTCTGTGGGTCCTTTTCCTCTGATCTCCTGACCTTGGTGGGTGCTGGCCCATGGGAGGCTGGGCAGTGGCTAACCAGGTGTATTATAGGCCCATCTCCTTTCCAGCAGGCCCATGTGCTGGGCCCTCCTCTCAGTGAGTCAAGGATAGGAGATTTGAGGGGTCACTTGGAAGAGAAATGCTGCCTTCTGGCCCTGGGTGATGTGTTCGTGAGAAGAGCTCATGGCCATCTTCAGGCACTGTCTCTAGGTCACCCTTAAATCCTTCCCTAGAGGAACACCAGCCAATCATCCCTCAGGCCACTGAGCTTCATTACACAGGGGTGCTTACACTGACGAACCTTGCACCATAGAAAGCCAAGCTCCAGCTCCAGCTCCAGCTGACCTATGCAGAGGCTGGTCCACACGGTCTTACATGCCTAAGCATCCCAATGCAGACCTTTCCTGGAGCTGGAGTCTCCTTGACCAGGCTCCAAAGAGTGCAACTCTTTGGCCAGCTGCCAGTCTGTCCTGGCTTCAACTTGCGCCTCTTTGCCCTTGAGGCAGCTGAGCACAGCCATGGGCTGACACTGAGCTGTAGGGATCACCAGAGATGACCTGCTGCTACTGCCTCCCTCCATGCAGGCATACAATCCAGGTTTGCACATCCAGTTTAAGTGGTTGGTCCCAGAGACTTTATGTTTCACCTGACCATGTGAGGAGCCAATATCACCCATAATATCACTGATTCGGATGTAGGTACCCTAGGCCAAGGCAGGTGACCTCCTCAGCTGCCCTTCTACCCCACTGGACAGCAACCTGGGACCTGTAGCCTTTGAGCTCCTTACCACAAGAAGTGCCACAAGCCCCAGGGTCGCTGCTAAGACCAGCTAAGCCTGCCCTAAAACTGAGCCTCAGAGACTACCTGGTGTGCTGAGATGCCAAGTACAGAATCACGTGGAGGGAAAAGCATTACACTTTTTAAACTAAGGTCATTTGGCTCATTATGTTCAGCTCCCTTAACATCCTGAAAGAAAACACAAGGAATGGGATTTCCATTTATTCAGTCACCCAGAGTAGAGTTGGATGTATTTTCTAGCTGACCAGAGAACAAAGTACCCAAACCTGCCCCTTGACTATATCAACATCTACATTCCTTACTGATGGAGGATTCGTCACTTTTCTTCTCAAGAGCTGGTTAATTCCTCGTGCAGTGCTGTGGAAACAGATATCCTGTCAACCTGGAATCATTCTGAAATCTCTGCCCAGCTGTGCCCAGAGTCTGGATTAGTATACTGAAGTTAAGATACATCTAGAACTACTGTAGTTCTGAAACTGAAATTGAAGCCTGAAGCATAGGAACCTCAGTAGTGTCTATGCAAGATTGCAGACAACCTGAAGCTTGACCTTCCCTCTATCTCTCTAAGGCCTGACGCAACATCAAGGTGCCACTCTCCTGCTGATTAGTTCAGCAGTTTCATCCTGCTAACGTGCTTGCCTGCTTGAGAAGCACGGACAGGGAGGGGGTTGGGACCTCTGTGGAAGGTATGCAGCTGAGCAATGCTGAAAAGAGCAATGTCCAATGCAAACATCTCCCCACACTGCTTTCAAAGTGGCTTCAAGTCACCTTCCATCACAAAGCAGAGCAATGTCTTCTCTTATTCACCAGAAATCTAACCTATATCCCTAACTTTTATCTGAAGCTTCAGCTATTATTTGACCAGCTGTCAAACGTGTCCTGTTGTAGGCGTCTCCTATTAGCCCTCAAGTCTCTTCAGAGTGCAATACATCCAATTAGAAAAGCCTGGACAGAAAGTGCAAGAGATAATGGAAATATCCACTGGAGTTGGAAACAATCCAAGAGGCGGGGCATGGTAACATTCAGCTGCTGCCACTTACTGAAATAATATGACAAAGATCGTAGGCTAATAGAGTACTTTGCAGATAAAAGATTGTGTTTATTAAGTTATCAGACTGCATTGATAACTTCAACAAGAAGAAGGATGAGATACTTCAAAGTGGTTTGGGGGAGAAGAATGGAAACTCAGCAGCATAGAGAGAATCTATGTGAACTTTTTCTGCTCATAGGAACCTGCTAATTTCTTGCTTTATTTTATTCAGTAATTTTATTTTATTCAATAATGCAATTCAGTAGCATTTCTATAAAAATGAGAGCAAGACAAATGCAGAAGAATCAATTCAAAAGAATTGCAGAGGGACTTAGGCTGGAAGGGACCTCGGGAGGTCCCCAGCTCAGTCTCCTGCTCATACAGGTTCAGTGCTGGATCCTCTTGGGTCTTGTAGACCTCCAAGGATGCAGACAGGCTTTGCAGACAGCCTGCTCCATCACCCAGCTGAGCTGGCTGTGTGGCATAAAGACAGAGCCTCCCTGCTTTGAAGACTTACTCAGAGCTTGCTGAAAGCACAGACACTCCCTGGGTCAGAGTTAAACTTTGATCAGGCTCAGAAGCAGAGGCCACCAGAATCCTCCTTTCAAGCCTTTTCATGGTAACAACTACCTGGCTAGTACGCATGGCTCCTATGCACTTCACCATTATAAAAGAAGCACGCTCAGTAAGAGATAAACCATACTCACCACCTGCAGCGTACTGTCCAAGTGCTCTCACTGTGCTCCAGCTCCAAGCTTATATGTGCCCTCTGATAGTGAACACCAATGAGCAACAGCAGAGCGCTCCGTAGAGATGATGCTGATTGGGTCCCACCCCATGCCTAATTATGCCCAGAATCTGATTACTCTCTGATCATAAATGATTGGGACATAAAAAAGATAAACGATTTATTGTATTTTAATTCATACTTATCTTCAGAAGTGATTGCAGCTCAACCCCCAGCAATGCTGTGGTCAGTTCAGAACATGATCTGATCTCTTTTTGCGCCTTAGACTGCTGCTTCAATTCAGGTCTAGTCTACGCCAGCATGTACCTTGCTGAATCAGGCATTAGCAACAACAGAAAAGACATGATGCCACTAACCCAGGAACCCGGGTTAGTTTTCATGCATTCTCCAGCCCTACACCTGTTTCGGATCAATGGCTTTAGTAGTAAGTTGCCTGAGAGCAGTAAATGTCTTCTGCTCTACAGTGATTCCCAAATGCTGTCTGGGGCCATTGTGAGAGATCATCTAGGTGCGAATCTCCTAGAAGAGTGAGAATCCCTCCCTTGGGGGGGGGGTTAGATCCCCCCTTTCCCTTCTGCTTCTCTCCACTGTGCCCTGCTCCCCACAACACAGTGGTGGAAGAAGCTACGCTGCTATAGTCAAGCCAAAATAATGCCTATAGGAACGCTTATCCTGGAAACTTTTCCAAGACCCAGACTATTTTAGTTATTAGCACAGGAATGGCATTACCTTTGGTCTTTTTGCAATAAATGAAATCTCTGGAAAACATTGCCAGAGGTAATCCATTGTAGAAGGATCTTGGGGGCTATCTGATGTGACGTAGATCGTGTAGATCTCTCATAAAGAAGCTGCAAATAGCCCTAACCCCGGTAAGGGACATGTTTGCTGGGCACTGCAGTTACAGAATAACCCAGGCACCTCTCCCTGGCTGCCCTCTGAAGCAGCATGTGCTTGAAGCCACGTTAAAAAAAAAGATTTGTCAGTGACCAAACTGAAAGAAATGGAGATCTCCTCAGCCTAAAACAAAGCAGATATTTGCAAAAGTGTTTTTTGGATCAAGTCTGATTTTTAAAAGTCACCCACCTTGAGCACAACAGGCTCTTTGACTTGGGTTTTGTGCTTTTTCTGTACCTGAGCTGAGAACAGAGGAAGAAGTCGCTCATGGGAAACTGGCTGGGGTCTGCACTGCTATCCCTGTCATATTACTGCTGGGAACTCAACAGAGTATAAACAAAATAAAAATGTATTAAGCTGAAAAAACCCACAAGGGTGAAATACAAAACTGCCACAACAGACTCACACCACCCTGTATTTTGTCAGAATAGTTACATTGCAGCTTTGGCCTCACAGGATCCTGCTTATGAACTGCGTTGTCCCCAGGCCCGGAAACAGTGACCGGTGAGAACCAGCCAGCCATAGAAAGGGAGCTAGGCAAAGGGAGCAAGGTAGACTCAGGTCTCTCCGGAGCATTCTCTGCTCCAGGCTGAACAGTCTGTTCTTTCAGCTTGTCCTCACAGGGAGGTGTTCCTTCCCTTAGATCATTTTTGTTGCCCTCCTCTGGACACGTTCCAACAGCTCCATGTCTCTCCTGTACTGAGGACTCCCCATCTGGACGCAGCGCTCCAGCTGAGGTCTCACCAGTGCAGAGCAGACGGGCAGCATCACCTCCCTCACACTGCTGGCCACGCTTATCATGGAACTCATATAGAATCATAGACTCTGAAGTATCTGTCACACGTTATACCATGTGTGGACTCCTGAGGTGGTCTGCACAGACAGGCACACAGGCCGATTGGTTATACAGATGCAGCTGGTTGCCACTAACAGGAGGCTGCTTTCCAAAGCCTGAGAGTGGGCCTGTGTGCGAAAGAACATTCATCTGTTAGAAGAAGCGGTGATATATTGTTAGCTATTGAAAAAACAGCGCATCCTGCAGTGTATACAGCACTTGTGCGTGGATTTCTACATATTATTTTCATAAGAATAACACAGGAGTGCATAGGCTACAAGTGAATTTCCCCCACAGAAGGAAGAACGGGCTCTTTTTCTCATGGCCACGTCACTGTTCAGGTCCCTCGCTGTCCTCCAGCAATAGCACTGAGCAACCCACCCTGCTTGGCATGGAGTAAAGCAGCAGCTGGGCTTAGCCATGCATTCTCCCACATTCCCTGCAGCTCTTCACAGAGGGAAGCACAGGCCAGTCCTTAGAGCACGAGCCTGTTTGAGCTGGCCTCAGGCCCAGCAGCCAGCCCACAGCCTCTGGGCAGGCATTCAGGCCTGGCACAAAGATGGCTGAATCCCAGGTTCAGGCCTGGGGCAACCTGATCTAGCTGTGGATGTCTCCTATTCATTGCAGGGACCTGGACTGGATAGCCTTTAAGGGTCCCTTCCAGCTCTAAGAATTCTGGTTGTTCCCAAAGTGGGATACAGCCACCTCTATCCTCCATCCATCTTCACTCTTACCCTGACCCCATCCTTCTCTTTCCTCTTGGCCAGCCTGGAGCCACATCTCCGTGCTCACCATCTTCGCTTCCACGTCACCTCTCCTCACCCCTCATACACCCTCCCCAGCCTCTGAAGGCGTGACCTGGGGCAGGCAGATGGGGATGGCTGTGGTAGGGGACAGGACCAGAGCCCAAAGCCTTCTCTTTTGCCTGTGGCTTCAGCCCCTAACTGACCCCAGAGGGCCAGGGCAGCTCCTATTCAGCTGAAGGGAAGCCCACTTGCCACTCCCACAGAAACACTAGCCCAGAGGTAGGCAGCCTGGCTACGTTCGTTATCGCTCTGTTTCTCTGGGGAAGGCTAACGGCTGGAAATCCTCCCAAGGCCCTTTTACAGACACCTCCCCTTCCAACAGCACACTTCTGGTAAACACAACGTCCTCAAGGAACATTTCATGAGCAAAGCTCAAATGGATTTAGTTTTACTTTGCACTGGCAAAAGGTAGTGGCACCTCCATTAGAATCACGTGTGTTTTCTTACTTTTTTTTTTTTCTTTCCCAAAGGGAATTTATTGCTTTCATAAGGTAGCTTTCCAGACTGAAGTCCTCTGATTATCTCCAGAGCCTGAACAGAAGATTGTACCCAGTAATTTTCCCTATGTCGGTGATCCATGAGGAGGGGCTGCCCTAAGGCTAGGGATAGCACAGGCCTGGCAAGGCCTCAGCCATCAAGAAAAGTTCAGACCTGGGGTGCACGCAGTCACTGCCTGCAACAAGCAAACCCAGGGGCTGCTACTGACAGGGCAACCTCTGGGCACACCATGGATGTGGGAAGCATCACACTGCAGTTACATAGCTGCACTGGCTAAAACACCTGAACACCTCACATTTGTTAGAGCTCAGCTCCTCACTTGGGACCACAGCCAGAGCAGCAGCACAGCAAGAACGCCTTTTGCCTACTCCCAAAGTGGAACTTGATCCCACAAGCTGCCAGCTGCTCTCCGTGTTTCGTTAGCCTTTGGCCTTACTGCTGGAACCACACACCACGCTTTGCAAAGGTGAGCCTGGGAGCAATGCTGGCCTTTTGCCTATCACAACCACTTTTGCTTCTCAGTGGACTGCCAAAAGTTGAAGGTTAGGCAATGAACCACAATTGCTGTGGACAAGGACAGCATTTTGACTAATCAATATGAAAGGGATGTATGTGGAACATTTCATGCACCATTCACCTGCTGGGTTGCTCCCCCCCCAGATAGTAAGCTGGAGATAAAGCACGTTCTGCACCAGAGAAGGAAGACTGAATGGAGTTCCTATTGAAAAAACCCATGAAGTAGCTGCAACTTCATGCTGCGTGACCCTGGAACCTGATGCATGCTGAGGCGACCCACCCTGCACCTCTCCATCCTGCAGGTGGTGGAAAAAGGTGCCAGTGAGGCATGCTGGCATGATCCAAATATGTTTTGGAGACATTTGAGCAAGGGCTGATCCCACAAAGCAATGGGAACTGCAAACCAAGGGGTGAAAGGTTTACATCCTTGCCTGACAGCTATGAAATGCTTTTACTCTTGCTTACCTTGAGCAACTGTATAAGAGGGGACAGAGCTGAGCAGCAGCATGTACACATAGCTCTGAAACACATGCAGTCACACTGGTTCCTGCCAGCAGCTCCTTCTCCACAGTACAGCTCCCCTGCTTGGCATTTACATCCATAAATCTCTTACCTTGGCAAATCAGCCTTAATCTCCTTCTCATTGCCTCCTCACAGCATGGCAGGCTGGCCCCTACCCTTTGTATTCATTCACAAAGACCTATCCAATTGACCACACTGGCAACTTTTACTGTAGGAACTTCAGTCACATTTCAGCCCTACCTCTGCCTATTTCCTTCCCTATTCTGTAACAGGGAAAGCCCCGAGAAATTTCTGACACCCTACAGTCTAACATACTCCCAGCTTGAACTGCCACTGATAAACAAACCAGACAGAGCCATTCTGCAATCAAATAGCTTTTATTGAATTCTTTACATCGTATTGCAAATGTTTGTGCAACGAATTTTTCCCAGCTCCTTAAAACATAAAAAGTCTTCCCTTTGTCATTGTAGTGTGCTGATGCTACACAGTTAGAAAGCCTGTTGGACAACAGAGGCAGTACCAGGCAACTGCTATCAGTGAGCACGATATGCTAAACTCACAACAGAACTTTCCAGAACTTTCCATTTAGCAACTTGGTGGGCAGGGGACCGGTCCAGGCACTTAAAAGAAACTTGGCTACAAGGAGTTCTGAAGTCAGCCACAGCTTGTGAAAAAAGTGGGAAGTAATAATATTGGTCATTACAATTTCAAAATGATCCTAACATTCTTGCTTGATAGCTCCTTGCAAAATGTACAGCTTCTATCGGATAAGAGTCTCCATATGAGAAAATAAAAGCATTCTTGCAGAGTAAAGAAAAGCAAAAGGACCGATATTCTCCTACAGTGACACAGAAACACAGCACAGTTTATATAAATAACCATGTGCAAAATAGTTTCCTGGCTGATGGTCAGCATGTACTTAACCAGCACAAGTAAACAGAAGACACAGACACCCACTTCAGAAGAAAAAAACAAAAACAGTTCTGTTCAAGCTTTAGACTCAAACTCTGGATTAAAGACCAAACAAACAGCAATGTCTTCCCTGGTCCTCACAATATTTGAAAAAAAGATAGTGAGTAAAGCAGTAATATATAGCCCTACAGCTTGTCACTAGGATCAAGGTAGTAAGAGCACTTTCAGGTATGCAGTAAAGCATCACACTGATGAACTTTTGCATGACAGGAACTTCCATTCTGCAGGAATCCCCATCCCCTTGCTGTCTTCATCCCTGCTACAGGAGAGAGCTCTGGAAACTTTTTCAGTCATTCAGAAACTCCAGTTATTTCCCCAGTTCCACTGACCATACAGGGTTGCTACTCTGAATAAGAGCAGTCAGTGAGCATCTCCTTGGGTCCGTTCAGAGCACGAAACAGTTCCTAACAAACTGCATGTGCAGAGCAGTTTGGGTTATTTGTTTGGATTGCTTTTGACTCACAGCCCTTCTTCCTTGCCAGCTCTGGTCAACCCTTCTGTTGTACAAGCACTACCTGGTTTTCAGGACATGGCAGAGATTAATTTATGAACAATAAACTAAAATAAAAAGCTAAAATCTTCATATTTTCCACTGTGTCAAAGGTAAAGCTGCCTATTAATCTGTTTCCTCGACCTGAACATAGCAATCCTATGTCTCTCTTGTACTGCCCTTATGAGAAGTGAGGCAACTGCCCTCTGCCTGCCATCCTCAGATGTCTTGCCAAATTCTGTTAGGCTGGGATGTGGAGTTTTACAGTCACAAAAGGAAAAGGAGAAAGAAACTAAGTGCCCTCTTCCCCATAGACAGGATCAGATGGAAAAACAGGGAGAAGAATCAGATTAGTAAAGTAAATTAGTAAAGTAAATTTTTAAGAGCAACAGTAATGCCAAAATTCAGCAACATTAACAGCTATGGCTGTAGCAGATATTCCAGTCAGCAGTGCTCAGTGAAGTACACAGGCTCTTTCACAAAATCCAAGGATGCAGAGAAAATAGAACCAAAGCAACAAGTCCCTCTTGGTACTCCCAGGAAATACATCTGATAACAGTATTTGAAATAACTGGGAAAGAAATTTAAAAGTTGGGCTGAAATACTAATGTGTGCATACAACTGACCATTCACAGGTTCTGCCTACACTAAGAAGTAAGCTGTTAGAATCGCTAAGACTTGCCCTTAACTGTACTAATATATTTATGACCCCTTGGGGAATTAGCTCCAAAATTCCATTTGAAAGATGACTTCTTACATCTGTCACTGGCAGAATCGCTACAAAGCGTGAGACAAAACAACAAAAATTAAAAGAAACCTACCATCCTCTAAAACCAATTGTTGTTGAAATGGCAAATTTTTAGATTGTATAGCAGTTTATTCCAGAGTCTTAGCAAAAGTTGTCTTAAATCTCACAGGAGTATAGGTAGACTAGATATTAGGAAGAAATTCTTTACTGTCAGGGTGGTGAGACACTGGCACAGGTTGACCAGAGAGATTGTCACACACTTAAGCTAGATGGGGCTTCAAGCAACCCGGTCTAGAGGGAAGTGTCTCCACCTATAGCGGGGGGGTGGAACTGGATGATCTTAAAGGTTCCTTCCAACCCACACCATTCTACGATTCTATGAATTTAATGGTTAAACCATATTTTAAGGTAAGTATCTTCTGGTGTCATTCAGCCCTGTTCCACAATGGGTATTAAAGATGAATCATTCCTGGAGTGTTCTTCCTCTCCCCAGTGAACCAAACTGAAGACTTTTGCTGTCTAGCTTCTATGAAAACAATTTTAAAAGATGAATCCAGGCACTAACAGAGTCTCAAAGAGTGGATCTAGACTATTTTCTGCCTGTAGAATAATTCACTAGGGATAGAGCATCAACCTGTTAATTAAAATTGCAAGGCCACCTGCTTCCATCTAAGTAAGAGAGCAGATCTCTTTGGTGACTTCTGCTTCCTTTCTCTCCTCTCCTGACTGCAACCCAGCAACTCCCAATTCCCAATTTTTTTTGTTTAGTCTACCAGTCTCCATCACTCATTCTTGATGAAAGTGAGTTCTCAAGGGAGGCTGTGTTATATTACTTCATTACTAACCCTATTCCAAAAAGGAGAGTTGATGACTAAGGAAGTAAACGGAATAAGTGTGGAATTAACCTAGCTTCCATTGGTACATCATTGAAGAACTAACATATCTACCTGAGGCTTTATTACAACAAAGTTCTTATTAGCCACAGAAAAAGAAGCAGACAAACCAGCCAGTCACACTGCAGATGGATTGACAGCATCTCTGGTGTCACTTTGGCTTTGAGCTCTTGCCTACCTTTGTGTTTCCTGCCTCCTCCAAGTCACCATCAGCCAATAGGCACATGCAAAGATTCTGCTTTATGGTTTTGCTCAGCACTGATGTGGGACAATGCTTTCTGATGGAGGACAGAGAACACCTCTCCTTGTGGCACAAGTTCAATTCCACTGTCACAGGGAAGCCAGCAGAATAGAAAGAAGAGATAAAGCTAAGAAATGTCACTCTTACTGATCATAACTTTCATTCTTGGCAAAGAATGGCAAACAACCTTCGGGCAAAAAGCTCAGGCTTTCTTTCTTTCCATCCACGCTTACTAATTGAGGTATAGTTGGAAAAAAGAGAAAGGTCTATCTTTGCAGTGAGAGCTAGTGCACCGTGTAGAACAAATCACTATTTTTCGTTTGTCAGCCAAGTCAGCTCTGTCTCAGAGGAGCTGGTTGAACCAAACCTTAACTCCAGCCCTCAATCTCTGCTCCCATTTTACACTGATGTCACCAAAAGGGAAACACCTACTCCCTTCTTCACAGCCCAATTCCATGTTTTTGTTTCTACGCTATGTTGTCTAACTTAACAACCCTGCACATTAAAAAAAATGCCTTCCAGAGCTCTTAGACTTCTGCCTTATAACTCTTTTCAACATATTTAATTCATCTGACAATATATTTGAAAAGCCAGGCTTTGGACACAACAGGTAAGGAACACACCAGTTAATTCAGGCAGTATTTTTACACGCACATATATATATAGGTAAAAAAATAAATTGTCTCAAGAAATATCATGTAACTTGATTATGAAACAAACTCCCAGAAACTGTGCAATGAGTAGAAAGCTTTAGCTGTATAGCTGACACCAAGATCGCTAACTGCTTATTTTCAGAATTTCAAAACAAGCACCTTAACAGACCATTCAACCTAAGAAATAAACCTGATTCTTTGTTGGAGATTGCAAAATATTACTGAAGAGGCTCCCGACTGCTCCTTGACTTTAGTTGATCTTTCTTTCCCGTTCTCGCGCAGTCACAAAGTTGAGCAGGTCAATGGCCGTAACAATGCCAAACACCATTTGTCGCTTACTGGAGGAACCATCAGTGTGATCTACACAGAAACAAAAAGGGGATTTCAGCCAGTAGGAGACACAAAGACACGCTGTCCCACCATTGGTAAACCCCAAGCCATCCTAGCCAGGGCATTGCTGATGTCCCCCTGTATATCAGAAAGGCTCCTTAACACAGGCCTTACAAAAACTGAAGCAGTATGGAAAGGATAGGGGTTCATCATCCTTAATTTCAGCATGAAAATTCAAACCAAATCCTTTGTTATACAGCCTCACTTTCTTCATACATTTGTTTCTACCACTCTGCTTGAACGGGTTACAAACTGATAACATCCTGTTTGACCTAAGGGTCACAGGACTAGGATGTGCAACACTACCTGCCTCAAATACCCCGCATCGAATACCCCCATCAAAGGATTAGCAGAAAATTACAGTACAGTACCCTTGCATTTACACCAAAAACCTTATTAACACTCAGAGCTGAACTGAGAGCACAGGTTCAGGAGATATTTCATTACGACCATAAACCTTTGACCTGGGAACCCAATGATCTGAAACATCCTCTATCCCTTTATTTGTGGTCTAGAGTTCCTTGTTTCTTTGGCTGTGCTGAGTTGCTTGGCATACTTCTACTGCTTGTTAAGACAGCTAGATTGTCTTAGACTTATTTATTCAGTCTTTGTTTCACTGCAAGCTTCCAGTGAGATTCAAGGTTATGTTAGTCAGCACGGAGCTGAGAGCACATCTTCAGGGAGATCAATAGGAATAAGCCCAAGTGTGTTGACTGTTCTTCATTTGCAGTAACAACTGACATAGCTGTCAGCCAAACAGATGTGGTGAGTCATGTTATTGTTTTCAGTCTAGTTTCTCATCTATGTATAACAGTGCTATAGCCTACCTTCAATGATTTTCCAGTCATTTCCAGTTCATAAGGAAAGCAGTGTAAAGAGTTTTGAGAAGGACGGAAAAGAGTACAGTTTGGAGTAAAGAAGTGTCTGTTGAAGGGGAATAAGTTACACATATTACATTGGCTTAAGGAAGCGGTGTCAGCATTGACATCAAGCTCTTAACTATGCTTCATTAAATTTAAGATTTTGCTTTAGAAGGAAAAAAAAAACCTGTAGTCAACCTGTGACATTCATTGTGATAGAACTGCTTGTATTTGCTTCTTGTTACCACTCTTATAAAGATGGCATCTTTCAAGGTGCAGTATATCATACTCACACTGAATCTGTTCGTGAACCACTAGAGCAAAGTGGTCTGTTTCCAGGATATGAGAGAGCTTCCCCAAGTTGTCTTTCAGGTTAATCTGAAGAGAGGGTTACACAATTTAAATTAAAGAGTCCCTTATATTTTCAGTAGCGTATAATCACCTCCATCTAGTGTTAAAAACAGTACAGCAGTGCTCACATCTAAAGTACTGTAAAACACGAATCAAGGCTGAGTTAAAAGATCAGAAAGTTTCCTTTTTTTTTTTAACCTCTAATTTCCAAGAAAATGAAACAAACAACAAACCCGTATGTGAAATTTTCATTCTGATTCTGAAAACATAATGTATATACTGAACAGCTGAAAAGGGAGAGGATAAAGAAGTGCTCCATGTGTAACGAGGTATTCCATAAAACTCAAGATTATGCTTGGTGATTTTACTCTAGCGAGACTGGGAATGAGCAAATGAATCAGATTATGATCATTGTGGAAGTGAATACAATCTGAGAACAGGATCAGGGAACAGCCCAAACGATCCAAAACCAAGGGTGAACATTGCTCAGCTGCACTGTGCCCAGGTGCAAATCAAGAAACTGAGAATCAAGAATTCATTTGCAGCAGTTCAACTTTGAGAAGACTAAACAAGAAAGCACTCCACACTGGCTCTGCAGAAAAAAACCCACTCCTTCTGAAACACTCAGCTGGAAACTTTTGAAAGAACTCATAAAACTGTTCTTCCTTAATGCTGCTTTAAAGTACTTAGCAGCAGCAACAAGTCTATCACCCAGGCGACTTCACAACTACCAGCAACAACCACTATCTGGCATACTTCAGGGTTTAAATTAATTTGTAGTAAAGGTAAGTCTTGTACCACAGGCTAAAAAAGCTTTTATTCTGCAGTGAGTTCTGCTTGTGACTGGAGAATACACATCACCAGCATGAGCAGTTGGGCTCAACTGGAGCACAGAACTCTGGTTTCTATACTGAGAGAGATTCCCTGCTGCCTGTCTTTAATGGACCAGCAGGCAATAGTGCATACAAAAGCACCAATCCTTAAGCTTATGTGTAAGGCGAGGGATGGTGAGAAACCTGGATTTACTACCAAGTCAAGTCAGCTATCAGTCACCATCACTGACAAGCAGTTCTGTGCAAATTTGGCTTCAAAGCCTAGCTTTAGAATTTAGGTTCAAAGCTCACTGAAGAGTAGAACCTCTTGCCATCTCATCATGTGCTATCAGTAAACATGTTTTGAGAGACCAGGTAAGCTAAATGACCAGGACAAGCAGCCCATAGGCACTACAAGGACAGCTATGAAGACCTAAGCATGTTTTGAAGTCTTAATTGAAATCTGACAGAACTCCAATGCTTTTTTCACCTGCCTCACTGCTACTCACTCAATCTCCCTAAATATATTTTGCCCATGCGTTTCCCAACATTTTAGTTTTTATTTTTAAATCTTTTAAGTCCTTACAGCATTAGCCTATATGCATGCCACCAAGCTACACATGACTAGGACTGCTTGTCTGAGCAAGTAACATGGCATCATTCATGACCCTACAAATAAATTAAAAGGAGGCTCTCATGCACTTAGGATGCTAACAATTAAATGGTTTAGGATATTGACCAAAGTCACACCAAGAAACAAGCTAACAACTACTAGGTATAGAGGAAAGTGTCAGTTTCCCATGCTGCTAAAAGACAGTTTTGCCTTGGCATTCACAGGTTAAGGGGACTTCTTACTGATGCATTCTGTGGTACAGATCCTGGCTGCAGTATATCATTTCAGTGACACAGATGAACTGTTCTCCCAATTTCACCAGTGAAGAAGCCAAATAAACTTGATCAAAGCAGTAAGAAAAGTAAAATTCACAGTACTTCTGAGGTTATGTGCATTTAACCACGTTTCTCTATCAAACCATCAATTCAAATGGAAAATAAATGAAGAATGATGCTTTTAGTTAGTATGTTAGCAATACCACTGCTCTAGTGTTGCTTCCCTTCCATCCTCCACCAAGAGACAACAAAGCTGAAAAGAAAAGGTTAAACTGGTTTATACTGAAGAAGCATGAGAGAGTTCAAGCTGTCCATGGAAAAAAGCCACAACCTCAGAAGTGCAGAGAATTGGCCACTACAGCTAACACCACTGTAGGTACACAAGCAAGTGCACAACAGCAGCCCCAGAAACTCTTAAGGTGTCCAAGTGAGGAAGAACATTGACCAAATAGTTTTGTTACGCACCACACTTCCACCTGATTCTTGATTATCTGCCTAGGAAGGAAAAAATACATTTACATTTGGTCTATAAAGCTAGCATTTCCTCTCAACTTCATGGATTCTGTAGTTTGTAGACTGAATGGCAGCATTACACATGCTTCCTGAATTCTGTGAGACTGCTGAAACTGAAAACCTGGTGAAAGCTAAGTTAAGCATTCTATGTTACGAAAATATTTCTCTTGTAAGTGAAGCAAAGCAACAGCAACAATACTCATGCATTCTAGAAGAGCAATCAAATCTGGGAAATTGTGATCTCCTGCCACACTATATTGCATGGGCAAGTGAAACCAGTGAAATTCATACATTTTGACACCAACAGCTTTCACTATCCAGCCATCCATCCCTGTTCTAGGAAGACACCTGATAAAGAAGGCAGAGTTCCCTTTTCAGCTGATACAGAAATTATTTAGTAAGAGCTGTTTCAATATCTTGCTGTCTTTTCTGTTGGAGAGTCCATTGCCCAGATAAATGCTGGGTTTTGGGAAGGGAACAAAGGACAAGCACAGGAGAAGAAAGCCTACTGAATTAATAGAAAAGCCCAACATAGGGCCACAACACAAATCCAGGAGCTACTAAGTGAACTAGGTCAGAATTGAACACAGGTCCATGTCTGCACTCAAAACCAGCTGTTCTGTATGGTCCTGGGTAAACCTTACCCAATCTGTAGTGTTAGAACACCTGCAGTTGTACTTTATATCAGTGAATGTGGAATTGTTGCTTACCTGCTTGAACTGCTTGTAGATAACTTTGCTGACTTCATCTGAAGGCTGAACTTTTCCAGCAAGCAGTGAAGAAAGCATGTTACCTAGAGTAACCATGCCCAAAATCACCCTGGAAAATAAGAGAAATAAGATATAGCTAACAGTACAAGTGCCTTTAGTGTTCCTAGAGATATAAACACCCACTCTCAGACAGCCTGCAGAGGCAATTCTGTGTTTCTGCAGGCAAAACCTGAAGTCCAGTTCTCAGAAGTGCTAGAAACACACAGAATGCAGTAGGTGGCTGGCCCTTCTGAGAATCTAGCTCAAAAGAGGAGCTCCAGCTTTTTCAGTTGGAGAGCTTTTGAAAAGCAGATACAACTGTTTTATGACCTCAGTTCTCCTTTTGAAAGGTATGACAAGGCCAAGGTCATGCTGTCCTCAATTTTGCTCGCTCTCCTTCACCCTACAAGCATACTACAAGGAATGTAAAAAGGAATCCCTTGTGTTAGCACCGTGCCTGGAATGTAACTGGGCAGCTCTGTTCATTATTGAGCCTGCCTTACAGCAGATGCACAGGGTACCTATAGCATACCAACTTGCTTGGGACACTCTGGCTTATAGAGGAGTCAGCTCCTCATTACATTGTAATACAATGCCCTGAAAAAATTGGTGGAAGCTGTGGGGAAGATGGGTAAGTTGGGCATTGTTTGTTTTACATGTGAAATTTGGTTTTGATAAGTTCAACAGCTGTCATAAAAAACAAGGAAGCCAAGCTGCAGAGATACACAGAGTGTCATACCATAAAAACCACTAGAAGCTTATAACATGAAAGGCAGGACCGTCACAGCATGACAACATGCCACCACTGGTGTGGCAACATTTAAGGCTACTTGTAAGAACAACATTATTATAATGGAAGAACATATTGTACTTCTATTCAACATCTGAAGACAAGCCTTGGCACCTGTTGAGAGAAGTGATATGTATGGATGAGTAGTGATATATATGGACATACCCAGATTCATCAACAACTGGTACCTGGTCGAACCCCTTCTCCCGAAGAATTTCAACAGTCTTTGCACAGGTAACAGTTGGAAGCACAGTCAGGGGAGCTGAGAGGCTTAACTCCTGAACACTGACATTCCACCACCTGGGACAAAATAAAAACCAAACCAATTCAAGCCTTAGGGTGAGAAGAAAACCAGTTGCCCACCTACCGTGGCATTTGCCACTACAGGAATGACAAAAACCTGCAAGGAAGAGTCTAGACTGTGCCAGAGCCAGTAAAGGCTTCAAGGCTTTACAGTTCTCTCATCAGCATCAGAAATTCATTCAGGTGTGAGAAAGTTTAAGACTGAAACACTTCTGTTTTATTTCTCTAGATTACAGATGATTAGTGAAAAATAACAAATGTGGGAGCCTAGTAGTTGTATCTTACAAAGAAAATTCCAGGCTCCTGCTGAAGGGGTTACATTTACAGGTACTACAGGTAGCAACTATAGAAGATCCTCCCTCAGTTACACAGACTTGTAATGCTTTGCCATCAAGAACTCTGCTGTTGGTAGGGTTCTCTGGATACTACTCATTCACTTCAGACATAGCCCCTTACATTCAAAAGTTATCAAATATCAAGTTTTCTTCTGTTGCCAAAGACATTAAATAATTCAGGCAGACTTAATAAATAGTCACAGTATGCAATAGCCAGAGTTACACACCAATGCCACAGCATGAAAGATTAACTAAAACACAAAGGAAGTAGTACAAACTGCAGTGAGCTTTAAATTAGCAACTGCCATAAAGAGGGTTGCTAAACAGTTTCATAAGAATCCAAAGGGATCCGACGTTCTTACCAAGGTTTTTTGACAAGGTCTTCTTCTGTCATGAACCCTTTCTGAATCATCCATTTGTCACTCAAGAACTTGGACCTGGAAATTATCAGGCAATAAAAAGCTCATTAGCAGGCTGAATATCTAACAGCAATACTAACACACAGTGACTGTTTACAGCTCACTATCACTAACAATAAAATCATAATTGAAAATAGACTATTTGCCATCCAAGCTTACCAGCCAGGCACATACTGATGAAATATTCATAGAAAGAAAAATGAATCCCATTGAAACAAAGCTTCAACTACATTAGTCCCAATTCAACATGTACTCAGTGCAGGTCTTTCTGTAGCCTGTAGTCTGGCTGTCACAGTAGATGACTGCACAATACAGTGCTATTGTGTTGGATGCAATAGCAGTCAGGTAACAGAAATAAAGAGAGCACACTTTGGAATACATTTCAATGTAGTGGGTATGAAATTTCTTCTCAAAGCCCTCACGTTGCCACCTGTCAACTCTCCCCAGCACTGGCTACTGCCACAGTAGTGCTGTGTACCGCTGTGGACACAGGCAGAAAGAGTGGTCAACAGCTTTTAAGAGATCCTTCTGGGAACAGAGTAACACCAAATGGCCTCAAATAAATTTGACTGAGAGCAAATCTTTTCCATGAAGACCTTAACTAACCAGTTTATGGCTATATACTCAAATGAGACACCAGGAGGAGCTCTGCTTTCATAAGGCTCCACGCCAGACCCTGTCTGGATACACAGTTGTGCCCCAAGCACATTCCTTGCTTCAGCAACTTGGCTCTACAAGGGGTATGCATTCAATTTGCCCCTGCTGTAAGAAGGTCTGAGGGACTGTCTCATCCTTTCCCCACAGAGACAACGAGCAGGTTCTTACATGTAGTTCCTGATAGAGTCAGGGAAGATAACAACACAGCGCTGACCCTCCTTCAGCTCTTTGGCTGCCTTCACAGCTACAGACATTGCACTGCCTGAGCTGCCACCTGGCGAAATGCATAGCAGAGGCAAAACTGTCAGAATATATGTACAATAAGAAGAACGAGAGAGAGAGGAGGAGAGTCAGCAGAGGAGCCCAAGGTGAGGAAGACAGCTTCTGAAGCATTAGGAGGTCTCTGTAAACCACACAAGGCTTTAGCCTCCCACGTATTACTCAGAGATACCCAAAGGATTCATGTCTGCTCTTACCACACAGGATTCCTTCCTCTCGGATCAGCATGCGTGCTAAAGCAAATGACTCCTCATCATTGCTCTTGTACCACTGGTCCACCAGCTGGAAGACAGAAACAAGGGTCTCTTTAAATGAGGAGGGATACGTAAGGGGGGGGAGGGGAAGTACAGAACAACACTATAAATTCAACCCCATACTCTTTGAGCCAAAGGCTGTCATACTGAGCACCACATGCTTAGGATTCCATCCCACAGATGGGAAGTAGAACTTTTTTTTTTTTTTTGCCAAGGGAAGATGACTACATTAGCACTGCAATCTCTTTATTGAAATCTGTTACAAGACAGTCAGAGAGTATCAACTTATTTCCTCCCCCTTGGAGGCCTTCCCAGGGACACAGCTTCTGCTCAGGACTGGACTACGTAGTCATACTGCTTTTGAGAGAGAGTGTTGGATTTTATCCTATTTTTATTATTTTTTTAAAGGGAATTACGATGTTGTACAAAATTGTTATCTGTTTCATAGCATTTCTCCTAGCATTTTAAGACAAATGCACACTGTACAAAAGCCATCTGAGAAAGCTTTTCCTGATGACAAAGAATAGGAATCATTCTGCCTGCCCCCTCTCCCCCTTCAGCTCAAAGAAATGCTTTCCCAAGTTTCTTCTTCTCTCACAGCCAACAGATGGCAGAGGTCAGGAAATCAAGAATGACTTACAGATCTATCCAACACTGTGGGAACAAAATCGTATCCAATTCCTTCCACTTCATACATTGTCTTGTCAGTCTTGTTCAGTTCATCGGGTTGAGCAAGGATGGAGCCTTCAGGATCAACACCTATGATCTGGAAAAGCAGTTTTCACTTTGCTACCATGACACAATGTGTTCAAGAACACAGCTACCTACAAGCAAGCACTCGGCTTTATTACAGCTGTTGGTATCACTGGCTCCACATGCAGCCAGCTAACAGCAGACTAGTCTGCTGCTCATCTCTGCCTGGCAACTCCCATCTCCCCTCCAAGCAGAATGCTTTGCTGCTTTAGGTTGGATATTAGGAAAAATTTATTCTCAGGAATAATGGTATGGCACTGGCACAGGCTGCCCAGGAAGGTGGTGGAGTCACCATCCCTGGAGGTGTTCAAGAAATGTGGAAACATGGCACTGAGGGACATGGGCAGTGGGATGGTGGGGATGGGTCAATGGTTGGAATAGGTGATCTTAGAGACCTTAATGATACTGTGATTCTTACCACTGGGCAACCCATCTCGTCTCCTCAGGCTGTGGACATTAAGTGAGAGGCACTACTTGTTCTACAAGGGTTTTGCTTTGTTTAGCCATAGGAAAGGGTTTCAGAGACAAAACTGTCTTCATTCACGTGTCAGGCATCATTGCAGCCAATATGAGCCTATGTTTGGCATGAAATACAAGCTTTATTTTTTTATTCCCCTGCCCCGACTATATGGGAAAATATTAATGACTGAAACTGGATACCAGCTTCTGGGAGGAAATCCAGAACTGCACACTAGTACACATACCCACATTGGTTCGTGCAGAGAAAGACTCACTTGGCAAAAGCCTCAGGCACTCCAGAAAGTGTCAGAAGCCAAGCCATGGTCAGGAAGAAGCCACAAGCTGCTGTGAACACCAGCAAACATCCCATGAAAGAACCTGAGGGCCAGTTTTCACCTGCTGAGCCAAACCTGAACTCCAGTCAATAGCAAGACCAGAACATAATGATTTCAGCCAGTGTCTAAAAACATTTCTTCACTGCTCAGAGCTACTTTCAACTGAAGAACTCCAAGAGCTTCTCTTAGAGACCCAGGAGAGGCTTACAAGCAATGGGATACACCAAGAAGCAGAGCAGTTTGAAGCTATAGACATACTTTAGGCTTGCCACTTACTTTGCAACCTGGACACTTCTCCTTCAGCTTTCTGGAGACACCAGTGATGGTACCTCCTGTACCAGCTGTAGCCACGAACATGTCTATTTTTCCTGATTGTAGGTGAGAAAGAAAAGGCAGTTGTGACATTTCCCAAGGATGATGGATTAAAAACCTCACAGTTAAGTGTAGACTTGATGTAACAAAATCACAGAAAGCAGCAAAGGGGCAAGATAAAGCCTTTTTCTTCCTAAGAACTGTGTTATGAGATCATCTTGCTTCATCCCCATTTACTTAAAAAATGGCTTTGAAATGTCCTTCAGTAGCCCAGCAAGGCAACAATTTGTCAGGCTTCAGGCAGAGCTAAGAGGAGGTCCATTGAGTTGATGATACCTATACTTTTCCTGTTGCTGTATTTGTTGATAAAGAATAATTCTTTATTGAACTTAGAATGAGTAGCACATTTTGTAAGTGAATTTACAGAATGAGTGGCAAGAGCAAAGGATAGATGTTCACTGAGAGAGCTTGACACTACCACTCTCTTATTTCATATATTGCTTTGGTCACAAGTGCCCAGCAGAGCTATCAGGTATGACAGTTCATTCTTCTGTCAGTCATCAGTTTTCTTGGCGCATGCACTTGACAATTTTGTGAGCAAAGCACATTTTAAAAGGTCAGTTTGTATACAAAGCCAAATGCCTTCAAGTCAACAGTGCAACACTGCACTGAGCAGGTTCAGTTCAGAACAAGACTGGTTTAAACTCAGTAACAACAACTGAGCCGCTCTTGATCTATAAGGTTATAAGTAGAAACAGGAGAGTAAGGAACTCATCCAAACTCCAGGTTTGTGGAATAGCAGTTGGTTAAAATTCACTCACTTTGAAATTTCTTAACATTTGTCATAGAAAGACAAACCATGTCCTCTGAACAATTAGAAGGATGGGTTTTTTGGGAGGGACAAAAAAGAACTCTTCACACAGTCCTCACTTTCAACAGAAGAAACATAATAACCAAATTTCTTATTCCAGTGGTCAGGGTCCCATCAAAGAAGCTTAACTGTACTGTTTTACAGGGCAGGTCAGTAGCCTCCTATATGGTCTTTTCTTGCAGAATCACACTGAATGCCTCCAATAGTTCTTGGGCTCCTTACCGGGATGTTAGCCCAGCTGAAGCTCTCTGCTGCCACACCCCAGTCATTTCTGGTACTCCAGCTAGGCTGCCTAGAGCTAAATGGAAATGACCCCAAAAGAGAAAACTGGTCTTACTGGTGACAGCTGCAACGTAGAACAATTTGTCCTCCCAGGGTCTTCTGTTTTAATGAGTTTTCAGTGTGATGGAGCATTTAGTTTGAGAACGTAAAAATACCTAATTCTGTATTGCAAGGTAAAAAGAAACAATCCTTTCTTGCTACTCTAGGTATACACGATTTACATATCACTATTTTCTCCACCTGGAGAACCTTAAAAACAGAGCATCCATCTTTAATGGAAAACAGTTTATTAGTAAGAGAAATGGAGTAAAGCAGTTCTCTAATGACACACAGCACATGTACAGAATTAACCATCTCAGGTCCTATCTTCCAAGAACATAACAAAGAATATGAAAGGCTCATTAAAGAAGAGGCCAGCAGCAGAGCAGTCTTACCTTCACACTGTTGCAGGATCTCTTCAGCTGTAGTATCATAGTGTGTCAGGGGATTGCTGGCATTACGGTACTGCATTGATAGACAAAATGGCCATTAAGTAGACCAGAAAAAAAACACCTACACCATCAGACATTTCAAGAACATGACAAGTATTCTTCAAGCCCCACAACTGCTACACACACTTTCCAGGCTGTTTCTTTATCTATTACCTGGACCTAGGCAGAATGCCTGCAGAGAGGTACATCCTCCCTAGATGATCTGCCATAAGGGTATTTCTGAGTTACCAGCAAATCTCCAACACCAAAATCAGACTTGGCTGTGGGACAGTTTCTTTTAAAAAGCTGACCCTTGTACCAATTCTTCCACAAGGCACTATTAACTCAGTAGAGAAATCCACATTTTTCTTTTCTAGCTTCTCCAAACATAGGCTTACTGCTGCCATCTAGTGAATATAAAAGCTCACTACCCTACAGCACAGTGACCACTCAGTGGGTCATTTTTCCCCCTCACAGACACCCATACACTGTAAGAACTTCCAGACACAGATGTAAGGACCAACATAGTGATACCTCTTGCTGTGATACACCTACATCTCTGACACTTTATTCTTACCTGGTCTAAGATATGTGCATTGGGGATTTCATTCTTCAGTCTCCATGCTACACCCACATGAGATTCAGGAGAATCAAATCTGGCAGTAGTTGGGGTCCTCACAATCTCAGCACCCAGAGCTCTCAGAACATCCACCTGTAGCAAAAAGAGACTGTCAGAAAATCCAGAAGCTTTACATAAGAGCTCAGTTTCAAATTCCTGCTACCATTCTGGGTGTTTGAGTCTGTAGGTACTATTACTCCATAATGAGGAATCTCATTTAGGCAAAATTCTGTCTTGTTTTGTGCTGGTCACACATGCTCTGATCTCTAATAGTGCTATAGCCTTCTTTTTTTTTTTTTTTTTTTTTTTAAATCTAAATGCAAGCAATATGTATTTACCTTCTTCAGACACAGGCATCAAAGGAGACTCTCCATGACCCTATTGCTCCATACTGCTCAAATACTATGAGGGCAAGACAGTCAGGCAGAGCAAGGACTATCTTCAGAAGGGAAGCATTTGATGCTCTGTGGACCATGGCAGTGGCCACACATTATCTTTCCTTCCAGGGCTGGTAATGGGCATCCCTTCAGGGGACGCTGTTCATGGCTGCTCTCATTTGTGTCTTTGACATAAGTGGTTTTCCTGACACTTATTTGCTTCTTCAATTGTGAGGCACCAGACCTCTTCTCCACTCTCTTGTCTTCAGATACAGTATCACTCTAGGTGGAAGCCTGAAAAAGTCTTGCTCTAGAGCTAGATGTTTCCTGCTTTTTCACTCCCAACAGAAGTGGGCATTCTCCTTCCTGAGTTGTGGTGACACAATTCAGATCCTTGCCAGCATCTCTCAGTGTGTTAACTCAAAAAGTCAAGCAGGCTCACCCAAGGCTCAGCCTAGCGCAGAGCCAAAGAACATTTAAAGCTTCAGCCATTGCCTTCCCTTGTCCTCCTTTGCTCATTGGGGGACAGCTAACCCAGGGACACTTTAATCTGCAGTGTAGATCTCAAGTTCCCTAGATACCTGTGATGACAGATCTCCAACTGACAACGCTGCAGGGACAGGTCCTAAACACAATTCTGTCCATGGCTGTCCAGCCAGGATCTCTCTTGGCACTTCAGCAGAAGTCTGTCCTGTCAGCAATTTAGAGCCCAAGAGCCTACATCACTGCTAAAACCACAGGACTCATTTGCATGAAGAGCTCCACAAGTGCAAGCAAACTTACTTTTTAAACACTCAAAAAATAAAAGCGCATCTGACCTTCTCCATACTCATTTTCTCTGGCATCACAATGATACAGCGGTAACCCTTCACTGCTGCAGCCAAGGCCAGCCCAATTCCTGGAAGCAAGCAGAGACATGAAGAGCACTAAGTGAGAAGAAACAAAAAACCAAAACCCACAAGGCCAGCTTTGGCATGTTTTAATCAGATTCTCAAAGAGACTTGAGTACAAGGTCTTTAGAGGAGAGTAATAAAGTTTCTGGCTTCTGAAAAGAGAAGGAGTTACAGACACTGTTTCTTTGAAGACCGCAGCCCAGAGAAAGTTCAGCTGAGGGTGGGGGAAACGTGTATTTTTATGTACATATTTATCAATATGAGCACATGAAAAAGCCAGTGGTCTGCATTTCACCTTCCTCTTGCCTGTTTGCCATCTCAACGTTTTTCCAGAAGAATCTCATGAAAAGAATGAATTTTAAGCTAAGGAGGACGTGGAGCAATCTTTTTGATATTAAGAATATTAAATTCCCTACTATTCTGCATTACTCACTCAGCATTAAGTCCCCAGTTTGCAATGTTCCTAAACTAACTCCTTTCTAAAACAAGAAAATTTAGATTCTTTGTGTGATAGTGGCTGTAAAGTATTACATCAACTTGTTACAACAATGAAACACCTAGACTGTTAGAGACACCTCATTTCTAGTTTGAAAGTCTGTACTTCCAGTCTGATCTCTGCCTTTTCATCAGATCTGATTTCTGCCTACTTGAGCAGTTAAGCTCGGAAATACCTTCCCCATTGAGATGCTCACACTTGTTATCATAATGCTTCACTACAAAATGAAGAAATGGACCAAGGCAGCGATCTGAGGCAGGGCTGTGTGGCACCTGCCCTGCTGTTTTGGTTACCAGGCACAGTATCAACATATGCCCATTACATACTCTACAGAGTCCAAAGCTGCCTCTGTTTCTGCTTGGTTCGGGATTGCATAGGGGTGAAAAATCCATATTAAAAAAAAATCTCAGGTAATTCAAATACCTTTAAATTCTCCTTAATTTTTAAAAGGAGGTGGAAACAAATCCTCTTCCAGTGCATTTTAGATAAATACAGGTACTAGAACTAAGTAAAGCAAGACAGCACTGAACCTAATAGTGCCAAAGCTTGAAGACAAACCATGCAGCATCCTTCCCTACAGTCTATGATGAAGAAAGCATTCTAAGACCTAAACTAGTACTTTGCACTTTCTGGTACTGACCTGGAAGTCCATCAAACATCAAAATAAAGCTCTTGCTGAGGAAAAAGCAAGATGCAGTGGAGAAAGATATCTGACACATTAGACACTCAGAACAGTGGTTTGAGGCCAGGGTAATTTCCTCACTTCATTCTCCTCCCTGGCCTTTGCTTTTCAGTGCATCAATACAGCTTTTGAAGTAATTGCCTTGTATCTCCCTTGCATCTGCTTTCTTTTTACTTCTCAGGATCCACACAAATGAGACTACTTACCAGGTGCAACATTGAAGTAAGATGTCATAGTATGACCCTATACTGGAAGAACACAGTATATGACAGCAAGTATATCAGACAGCAAGTATGGACTCATTCCTAAGGGCTTCAGTTGTACTGTAGCCCTACCGAGCACTTGCTGAGCAACTGGCAACAGATACAACTGCCCAGTTTTTTGTAGAATGTATTCATACATTTTCATGCACCAGCTCAGTCATCTCAGTGACTCCATTAACAAGGACTGGAAGAAAATAACAGAAGAAAAGTCTGTCTGACCTAGCTAACTTGTGTGTATCAGCAAGAAGTAGTGAAGCGCAGAAAAGAGCTTAAAAACAGGTCAAGACATCCAGTGACACCTGTCCAGAGCATATCAGGTAGGGGAGCAGTTTGTAGCACATCTCACAGACTCCCTTGGAGGACACTGTGTTTATAACTCACTAGCTCAGGGCAGAGCATTCCTACGTTTACTCTCCATTAGGAGAACAGCTTGACAAAGGAACAGCAGGTTTGATGCAGCAGCCCACTGAACTCCAGCCTACTCAGGTCATCAGATGCTCTTTCCTAGCCCCTGACTGGTGGGACTTCTCCTTCCACCAGCCCTCCAAGGAGATGCTGGTCCAAAGGAAACCTGTTGAAGATCTAGGAGCGCAAGGGCTGTGTCAACAAACAGAGCAGTAGGGAAGCTGCTTGTCTCCCAGCTCAACTGCACCACTAAGGGAAAGGCCAATTCTCAGGCCAGGCCAACCTCATCTAACAGACTGCATGGCCAAGGACTATGTGACCTTCCAAACAGAAGATCAGACCAGTCTTTTGGGGCTTGAGTTCCAACAGTTTCAATTGAACTCCAGAATAGAACTTAGAGACCCTAGTGAATCTGGCCTAACTTTTCTTTAAAAATAAAAAAATAAAATAAAGCTAAGAGCCCCTGCAAACGTAGACCTCCTTGCTGGCTGTTCTGGTCAGCATAGCACACTGCAGAATTGTTGGTTTTTTTTCTGGTTTTTATTTTGTTTGTTTTACATAAAAACTCCTCTGCAAAGGCAGCCTCCATCTCTGGTGTCACGTCTGCCTTCTCCAGGAAAGCCACAAAAACATCTTCCCCACTCTTTGCTAGGACCTCTACATCCCCTACCTGTGTTTCCAGAGGTTGGCTCTATGATCGTGTCCCCAGGCTTCAAAATCCCAGCTCTCTCAGCATCCTCTACCATCCTCAGGCTGATGCGGTCTTTCACACTGCCCCCAGCATTGAAGTACTCGCATTTTGCCACTGGAAACAAAGAAACCAAGCAGTGTTCTTAAACAGCACCTTGCTGCTGACCCTAACACATCTGGGAGCGCAACTGTTAACGTATCTGGCACAGTTCACCACTCCATATACAGAAGCAGAGATGGGGATTCCCTTCACATGAAGAGTTCTATTCACATCACCAGTGTGTTCTGGCTCAAGATACCTCCAGTTTAAATAAATGTTTCAAGAGGCACTTTCAATCCTTTTATCATTTTCTTTGATCTTTAGTGACAGCTTGCAGATCCTGCACTTTGTGCACTAGTGAGAACTATAGGTATTAGAAACAGTTAAAAGCTTCATACAGTACATACAAATCATTCTCAACCAAAGCAGAAAAATCGCAGGGAGAATCCTTGTAATAAAATGCAAATTGGATGGCATTTTAGATTATCAAAACTTAAAAACCTGAAAATCTGCTGAATTAAAGACATTTTAAGTCAGTTTTCTAAAGAGTCCCTGCATTCCTCTTATGTCTGAGTTACACAACACTACAAAGCAGAACTGCCTGCGTTTCCATAACAGTGTTTCTCATTCCTTTCTCCTGTCTGCAGTCGTACTCACAGAGTTCACACTTCAGCCCAAAGTGCTTCCCAATCTTGTTGATCCGCACCAACGGTGTGTTGCCAACTTTATTCAAGATGTTGGGCAGAATGTTTGGAGGGTCTGGCCTGGCACACAGACACAAAGTCAGAAAGCAGTTCACAGAGTAGCAACACAAAGTGTTTCTGATGTTTCATTACACCCAGCTTTCTCCCTTTTCTAGCAGACTTGAACATTCTCTTAAACCAAAGTAACTATTAGATATCAATTTGTAAGACATGTGCCCAATCCAGAAGTCTAGGATTAATCATACATCAAGCCAAGTACTGAAGCAAGAACTATGTGCTCTGAACTTCTTCCTGGCACAAGTAGTGCAGCACTGCTCACAGTCAGCTGTTTTACAAGCAATTACAGCGCAATTGTACATCGTCAGAGAACTGCTTGCCAGGTTACTTCATGTAATCTAATTCCAGTGCACGCAGTTTCAGATCACACAACTTCTTTGGTGCAAGGCTCCTTGCATGCCTAATCTGCATTCTCAGTTTTGTTTATGCATTGAACTTAAGAAGCACCAGCATATATCTACATGCAGCAGCATCAGTTTAAACCAGTCACCTTTTGTTAAGCTCATATAGCACTGTGGTCACCAGGATAAGTCTTGTGTTGAAAACTAGCAACCAAAGAAAAGTAACACTTACAGAGACATATGATGATGGGGGGAGGCAGAGATGGGTTTCCCAAGCTTCCACGTGCATTTGCTGGGTGTATCAGGACGGATCCACTTCCTTTCCTTATCGTTAGTCTTGCAGTCTTCATTGTCTGTCCCAACAGGAAGGAAGTATTTGCCAGAAGCATAAGGGCACGAGTTTGTATCTGGCTTGGCCTGGGAAGGAAGGGAATACATTTCATCCTCCAAGAGAAAAGGATTAGAGTCTTCTGTGATTCATTTGTTGTGATGTAACGAAGCTAGAGTATCTCTTAAGACTATCAAACTTGAGCAAGTTCTGCAGCACAGGCAACCCCTCATTCATGTAATTGCCCTGCAACCACCAACCCCAACAATAGCTAAAAGTTGTGTTACTCATAGGGAGTCCTTATTCTTGGTTCTGCCTCTTTATCAACTGATCTTTTTTCTCCAGTGCTTCAGCATGCAGTTTTTCTGAGGGCAGCCTACCCAAACAGAAATTACCATTGTGCTGATTTTCAAGAGAGCAGCGTGATCTTGTGGGAGACATTTCCTACACAAAGAGCTAGCCCCCAGAGAGAAACAGAGGAAGACTACTCCATGGCTATTCGGAAAGCGGTGCCAAAAGACTCCACAGCTACTTGTGATCTAGACAACTCTTGCACAAAGGCCACTGGTTTCAATAGCATCTGCCTCAAAAGAATTCCAAACCCCCAAAAACTACAAATCCCTCTGAAAGCAGACAGAGCTTCCCTAAATTCTGGTGAGAAAGATAGGCAAATAGTCACCCCCAAAGACCAGAGTGTACCTTAGATACTGGAAAAGGCTTCTCTGATATCAGCTTCTCCATTTTCTTAGGCAAAGACACAGTGGACTTTCTTTGGGAGAAAGAGTACAGTGGGTCACGTGACTGGAATCTTCTTCAAAGCTGCAGATCCTGCAAATAAACAAACCAAACAAAACACTATCAGGAAATGGTCTCTTATTAGGAAAACGATACTCACCCCCTTTTATGGTGGTAGGAGGAGAAAGCTGTCAAACAAAGTGAAGCTAAATTGTATAGGCAGGATAAAGAGAGCCATGCAGCAGAAGTATTGAGCAAAAGCAACTGAGGGCCATCTGACCCTGTTCTTCTGTATTACCTCTTCCACCCTCTGCCCTGCCCTCACAGCCCACCTTCATGAAAGCAGCAGAAAAATCACTCTTAGTGATTGTCTGCATTTCTGTAAGCTTAGCAGTCAGAAAATACTTCAGTCCACAGGATATATTCTTGCAGAGACACCAGGGGTGAAAGGGCTGTACAGGGCAAACACCAAAAGATCCTGTATACAATTTAGAAAAAGGCTCCAAACAGGAACATACATAGATTTCTCTCCACCCTTGAGAAGGAGACCAAACTTGAAAGTTCCTCTTACCACCAAATTAATGTTGAACGCGCAAATACAGGGATATAGCACACAAACACTTCAACCACGAGGCAGCTCAGTAAGCAGTTGGGTGATTGAGAAACTTGTGAATAACTAGGGAAAGAAATCAATTCATTTCTCCCACCCCAGCCAGCTTACTATCATTGAAGGTAAAAGTGTGGCTCAAGTATTACAAAATGTGGTTTTATTCATCACTTTCTTGCAGCAGGATTCATGGCTCTTTATGTTACTGAATTATGCCAGACCTGGAAAGGTTCTTATCCCCACTCTTCTGCCAAATGCTTGCAAAAGAGGCACAGCTTAGACAGGCAGTGTTGATGGTCTGCTGGCAGACTGGAAAACATCTAATCACAGGATCAGTGAACTTTAGCATCTGATCCTGCAAGTTAACACACACCACTAACCACTACTGCTTTATACATACCTATTCCTTTCTCACATGCTGGTTTGAAGAAAATGCTCATGGCATTTAAACAGCCTCCCTTTATGGAAGAAGTCTCTGGAAGTGCAAGCTTTCAAGACAAAGGCTTGACATAATTCAACATCTGGATATAAGAACTTCCATGCTACTCTGTTTTATTTGGGTTAATATATGCTCAAGTTCCAAAACAGGCTGCAGCCACTATTAGACTACAAATGAGGACTAGATTGTGAGACACCAGTCCAAAAGAGCTCATATACCATAAACATGCATAATTTAACACTATCAGTCTTTGTTACTAGAGGTGCTTATTTCTAGCTCCACAGCAAGCCTCAGTTCTATTTCTAGGAGATGCCTGGCTCACAGTTCAGAACAACACTTTTTTTTTTTATGTAAAGCAGTAGTGTCACAATCTCCCCAAGCCACATATATGAGCTCAAGACAGTGGATACAACAGTGGGCATAGATGCTGGCAATGGTTACAAAGCCCATCTAATAAAGATACCTTGCTGTGAAAGGATCACACCTCCTCAACACATGGGAAGGTAGCAGCAACAGCTTATAGAGAGGAAGTGGATTTTGTTCTTCCCTGTTAATTGCAGGGGAGTTGGATTAGATGAACTTTAAAAGCCCCTTCCAACTCAAATGATTCTGTGCTCTCATAAAATAGAGGAGTGGAAAAAAAAAAAGACTTCAAGTCACCACACCTTGGTGTCTCGCAATACGGCCCAAAAATTTTGGAGAAAGAGAAAGAAATCTGTGGCAGTACAAATTTCAAAGATCCGTAGAAGTACTTGTTCTTTGCACTGTCTGCAGGAAAGAAGTGAATACGGCTGTTTTCAAAAGCTGCCTTTTGAAGGAGACCCTCTAAAGTGGGGACATTGTATTTCCTGTATTATGAGGGAAAAAAAAGTTAGAAGTCCATAAAAAAAATCCACTACTGTAAATACCCATTACCTCTTGAGACAGAAATAGCAGGCATAGAGGAAAAGCTGTATTTACTGCCTTCAACTAAGATGTGAGATTCTCTCATGCGTTTAGAGGAAGAGAAATACTTTGATGCTTCATCAAAGCTTGGTCATGGGGCTAGAACCTTCAACAAAAATGAGGCCAAAGAGGAAAAAAACCTAACCATAAACCTAACCAACAAAAATCTTGTCATCAGATACCAATCTTAAGCAATACCATCCACCAGAATCAACACAGGCCCCTATTCAACAATTCCTTTCAAAGTGCTTTACTAGGCATGATTTTAAACAACCTCACACTCATCCAATTCAAACTCTATAGGTATGTGCATATACATTTATAAAGTCAAATTCTAATCATGGTAGTAGAGAATCAGTCACAGCTACGGTCAGTCTAATGTCATAGATGCTGAAGAAGGACAACATCCCATTACAAACTTAGGAATTCAAAAGTGAATTCTTACCACAGTGCTCAGTGAAGTCTTACAAGCAGCAGCAATGGCTTTTTGCTCTTCATACAGAAGAAGACAAGAGTCCAGTGGCTGACTCTGATCTGAACCAAGAAGAAGACCTCATCTCTCCAAGCTCCTTCAATCCCACCAATGAGCTTCCTTAGACACCACCCCAAACATCCTTCTGGCACTTGCAGCCCAATCTAAGGCAACTCTAGCAAAACATGGGGCAGATGTCCACACAGGACCACAACCAGATTTACCCAAAGACCCATAAACCAGAGCATAGGACGCTCATAAACCTTTCTGGTGGGGACATCTTTGGGGGACAAAGAAAAAGGGCTGAGCAAAAATTACCAAAACAAAAGAAGACAGCAACTTCTTTGCTATCCTGACCCCCTTCTCAGTCTGTCTTCTGGACACACAGACAGGGGAGAGAGGAGAACAGTGAATGAACATTGCTTGGTGGGCTGCAGAAAGGGCTGCCCATCTTCAGGAGGGAACTTCTGCTATCTTGAACTGAGGTTTGCCATAAAAGTAAACACTCCCAGAAATAGCTGGCGGTGTGGGCAGAACCTGGGTAGAAAAGCCTGACTGACTTCTGCCCTTATATCTACAGAGCACGCAAGGCAGAAAAATTAGAAAGCCAAATTACAGTCACTTAAGCTTAAAGCATGGAGTGGACTGGAGCACAGACAGATGTAATAGATCCAGAAAGCCTCATGGACAAGGCCACACCTCAGCATCAATCTGCACAGGGAATCCAAGATCTGAAGTACTCCTCAATTTGTACACGAGGAAATTACAAGGAATAGCACTGAAGGCCAGTGGACGAAATTAATCCCTGAACAACCTGGGTTGAACTCGCTCCACAGATGTTAGGAGCTACAGTTTCTGAGGCTGTTTACAGTATACCATGTCAGCACTAATACAGACATGTACACAGTATCATATGTGCGAGAACCTAATTAACTTCAGTCGTGTCTGAAGCCAAAATTAAGCTGTCTAAAGGCAGGTGTACAAGATGGATCAGAGGGAGATGCCCTAAGGGCTGACTGCTCAACCAAAGATGAGATACAGGATTCCACCACACTGTAGCATGAGAACGGGAAACTTAGATGCTAAGCAGGTATACGAATGAGTAAACCACCTAAAACCAGTTGTTCTGCTTGCTCTGTGGTACCACAGGGCCTTAGAGAGCTGGAGGATCTCTAAAGGCTACCAGAAGCAGCAGTACATACATAGCCTTTGGAAGCTGCCTTACCACAGCTATACTTTGGTATGGCAGTGGCACAGCCTGCCCAGGGAGGTGTTCAAGGACGTGGCACTGAGGGATGTAGTTAGTGGATGTGGTGGGGATGAGTTGGTGGTTGTACTAGGTGATCTTAGTAGTCTTCCCAACCTTAACAATTCTGTGATTCAGGAGACTACCAGACAGCTGAGTTTTTCTTATGACACTTTGCTACTTGTCCAGTAGCAGCCAGCCATCTCTCCTGTGCCTGGAATTGTTAAGGGACTTGGAATAACTGGATATGAACGGAAGCTACCATGAGGAAGAGATGCTGCAAGAATCAAAAGCCTCATCTCTGCACATCCTCTCAATGAGGACTCTTCTTTTCATGGTTGGACTGGCATACTCAACCTGCTGATAGGAAAGCTGTGGTCCTTCCATGCCCCTGCCTCTCTAGGATATCAGAACTTCAACAGCAAAGCAACTCCCATCACTCTAGCAACTATCATGCATAAGATCAGCTAGTGAAAACATGAAGCATTCAGCCTTCCTTCTCCACACAGAGGAATACTGTGCGCAGCCCTGAAGAGGTGTGCCTCTACTTCCTGAGTTCACTCCAACCTGCCTGGATTCACACCATAAGACATGAATCTTCATTTAAAAGACCTGAGGAGCAAAACAGCACTAGAGAAAAGGCTGAAGAATGTCTCATCTGGATTTTTACCTGCTATAGCCACAAGTTTTAGCATTACTTCCCATCTCTTGTTCCCTCAGCCCAGAGCACACAGCCCACACCCAGCCTGAGGGGACACTGCTTGTCCCTGTGGGGCTCACCCGTGGCAATGCCCAGAAGCCACTCACACTCGGTACATCAATAGGGCCTTTGGCAGGCACGATGCTCCCTCAGTCACAGAACCATAGGGAAGGGACCTCTGGAGATCATCCGGTCCAAATCCCTGCTAAAGCAGGTTCTCTACAGTAGATTACGCAGGAAAGCATCCAGGTTGGTTTTGAATACCTCCAGAAAAGGAGACTTCACGACCTCTCAAGGTGGGCAGCAGGCAGCTGCCAACAACTATGGCTGGCCCAGGCCCTCCCTGCAGCCAGCTGCCAGCAGATTAATCATGTACCTGAGTTGGCAGGCCTGCAGCAGGGCCTCAGCGACTTTGCTACCACTACAGTTTTTCAGTCTGCTCTGGCTTGTGGAAAGCAGGTTTGACTGAGCTCAGAGGATGCCACGGGGTACCAAAAAGTTGCCAAAAAGGAGGGCATGCCGAAATGCTAGGCCTCACCTAGCATCTCTGCCTTTCTCTGTCAGCAGCCATCTCGCTGCAGATGTACCCCAGCCACAAAACAGCATGCTCTGGGGTCTCACAGGAGGCCCTTCCTCCTCTGGCCCAGGTTTGCTCATCTCCACAGCCGAGGCGTTCCCTCCTCTGATCGGAAGAAGTTTATTGGAAGGCAGGGCTTGTATCCGGACTCAGCAAACAGCCTTGTTTAAAAAGTAAATACGTACATGCCGAGCTGCTCAGCCGGAACAGGGCCAGCATGCTTCCAAACTTCCATGGTCAAAGGCTTTGGGGTGAGGAAGGTGAACGAGAAAGCAGCCACCCGAGGACAGGCAAGGGTCACCAACCTGCCAAGCAGCACGGGCTCAGCCATACCACTATTGGTATAATTAACGTTGCTGTGAGCATTAGATCTTGCCCAGCATGGGAGTGGGAACACACGAAATAAGAGGCAACAAAACAAGCTTTTCAGCCTGGCTCACCCCAACAGAGCACCGACCCGTAAGAGACCCCGACGGTAGCAGAGAGAAGCATGCCATACTGGGAGCCATCCTAAGAGCAGCCTTCCTCCTCCCCCGCCCCGAGCCCAGGCTGCCGAGAGCATCCCCCGTCCTCCGCCTCCCCCGACTTCCCGCCAGCCCATCCATTCGGATTAACAACCGAACAAAAAGCCCACCCGCGCTCCCCGCCTCCCTCCACCCACGCGGGCCCTCCAGGGGCTGATGCAACGGCGGGCGCCGACCCCTCCCCCCCGAGAGCCGCCACCTCACCGGCGGGGCGGGCGTTCCGACGACGCCGCTGCAGGCGAGGAGCGTAGCCCCGTCCACCGCGTTAAGAAGAGCCCGGCGCGTCTCGGCTCCACCCCTCCTCTTAGCACCGCCCCCTCGATTGGGGAGGAGGCGGTGAGGAGCTCGGCGATTGGTCGGCACGGGGGCGTCGGCGAGATGGTGGCAGCCAATCGTAAGATGGCGCGGGGTGCGGAGCGGAGGAGGAAAATGTCCGCCCCCTGCGGAGCGTGGGGATGGATGGCGCTGCGCCGCTCCCCGCCGTGGGGGGGGTGGGGGGGGAAGGTATAGAGGGAGGAGGGGAGAAAGCTGTGGTGGGGCACGGGGGTTGTGGGGCGCTTGATGTAAATCGATGGGATCACGCTTGTCCGCTACGGGGTGCCCCAGCTCATGCAGAACCAAACGTAAGAGATACCAATAGTGCTGCAGAGAGCCCAACAGTAGGGCCTGCTGCGTCTGTGGAGAATGCACGTTGGAAAGGCAATTTGAGGTAGTTTTGAACGTGGCTCACCCTTCAGTGTTCACATGTTTTAGGTAATGGAAGGAGTGGGGACAGCATTATACGCCTCTGTCTGTATACACAGCTATTCCACAGATAGCCATATAACATCATAATTGCACGCTGTATAAAAATAAGGAATAAGGAGCAGGGTGGTAAAAGTGGCAGAAGGGAGTTGATGACTGGATGTGGCCAGTCTGAGGCTGAACATCAGGTCCTGGGGGCACAGAGCAGGCTCTCGAGGAAGGAAATGAATATTAAATGTGGGCTGAGATCTTTGAAATGTAAACAAGAGCAAAGCTGGAAAGCTACTGAACAACTAAAATTGTGCTGCCCAGAGAAGCTGTGGTGCCCCATCCCTGGAGGCGCTCAAGGCCAGGTTGGATGGGGCCCTGGGCAGCCTGAGCTGGTGGGGAGCAGTCCTGCCCACAGCAGGGGTTGGAACTACATGATATTTAAGATCATTTCCAACCAAAGCCATTACATGATCCAATGAACAAACAAGAGAAGTGGCAGGTATTTTATATCAGCCTTCAATAAACAGCAAAACTAAGGCAGCTGTTCCCTTGTATATGCTGAAAATCCACACTCGGGTTGCAAGAAAAATCCATGCTTTAGAAAAAAATGTTTCTTTTTCCCTGTCTCTTACTGGACCAAAATAGATGCAAACCTACTTCTAATTCTACATTGTTATTCTCATTTTCCTAACAAACAAATTGCTAGAAAATACAGCTGTTACTTATTTTAAATCACAGCTTGCCTAACTAGTTATGTCAGAAATATGCATGGTTTGCACAGGTAACCATTGGCACCACTGGAAGAGCTTGTGGAAGCAGACCCTGGCTTACTTTTGGTACTGTTGGATTACAGAATGGCACAGCTGAGCAAAGCACAGCAAAACAAGAATCCATGAATATTTGTGCCTGGAACACTGTCATAACTTCAAAAAAACTCGTGCAAATGTTTGAAAACTGACAGCATATCTACAGAGCCCAAGGAGGGGGGTGGTTAAGCCAGACCTTTTTATCTTTGATGCTTTTCAGACTGAGGAAGAGGCACAGAGTCGGCTGTTCTGCTTCAGAAGCGTCAACCTTGCAGCAGCCACTGCAAACTCAGGCAGATGGGTGCTGAGATATGAAGCTGGCGGCACAGATGGACTTGATTCATCTTTCAAACTGTGGAACAGACACCTCAAAGGCAACTTGTAAGACCAAGTGACAGCACTAGGCGTGCTGGAAACTATCTGAACATAATGTGCAAGGCTAATTAGAGGTATTTGTAATTGCGCCACAGTTCTGCGCTCAGCATTTCATCTCTCAGGTAAACTGTATACACTTACAAGGAGTGAGAGTTTTGTGTTAAAAAAAAAAGATTTTTAGCTTATCTGTAGTGACACAGACACACTCTCCCATTGACATTAATAGCAATAGTCATGGTGACAGGAAATGAGTATACAAAGTTTTTTGTGACTGCACCCTAATTAGACCACCATAACTGAGCCCAATCAGTGGGACACTTAGATTAATCCTTAACCTGGCCTTGTAAGTAACTTCTATAAATCAGCAATTCACTGCCAGTGCCATGGAGCACGTAAGCCATTTCCTGAGATTGAGGAACATCTGCCATTACTTCACATTACTTTTCTCCTAAGGAACAAGAGGAATTGCAGGAAGGGCTAGTCTACAACCAGAGTTATGGCTTGATCTTTATGACAGGTATTTCTATGTTAATATAGAAATAAACATCTTGTTTAGGAATGGCAAGCAAAAATTGCTGTTTCTTGTGTCAGAGTTGAACAGATTCACCAAAGACTGAAAGGTAAAGGAGAGACCCCTTGAACATCTGCAGTCAGTGACCAAAGGGCAAACACTATTGTGTAGGAACTCAGAACATCAGGTACAGGAAGTTTTTTGTGAGAGCCAGTGAAGTCATCCAAAGAACTAATGGTGCACTGGTGGTACCCAGAGCCTGTTTGGGAAGGGAGAGCTCATGGCTATTGCAGAAACTATGAAAACATGAAGAGCTATTACATGAAGGGAGGTAAAAACAGCCCAAGAGGAGCCACAGCAGATTTTATTTTAACCAAGTGGGAGAGGCTGCAAACAATTTCGAGGACAGAATCATAGTTTGAAATGATCTTTAACAGCTGGAGAAATGAGATGGCAGGGTAGGATAAGGCTAGTAAGGACAAATTGCAAATTTTTATGGCCAGGCAGGAGCAATATGACCACTCGTGTAACACTCATGTAACCACTATCTGGACAGTAATTTTGTAGAACAGAATGCATGATTATAGTGCCACACAAGCTTGTAGCAAGTCAGCAATGCCTCACTGTTGTGAAAAAAACAAACATCATACAGGGTTACGCAAATAGGAATGTAGACTGTAGGAGACATGACACTCGGCACTGGTGCGCTTAGTTGAGGGACCATATCCAATCTGATGAGCTGCATTGCAAAAGAGGTACGACCAAAAGAGGTATGGCCAACATGGAAACAAGGTGTGCAGCAAGAATGTGTAGAGAGAAATGTGACCTGAGAGGAACACCAAAGAACAGAAAACAGAAGATGGGAAGAACTGGCTCAAATTAGCTACAAGGCAATAAGGAAAGGGGATATACAATTTTTCAGGTTCCTTCAGGAGGAAGTGGAGTAGGTCAAAGTTGCGACAATAAGGATTTAGGTTTAACACGAGGAGCACAGAATTGCTCTGGCTGGAAGGGGCCTGAAGTCCAGCCTACTGCTCAAAGCAGTGTCAGCCCAGAGATCAGAGTAGGTTGCTTGGGCTATGTACTATTGTGTCTTGAAATCCTCCAAGGACACAGCCTGTACAGCCAGCCCAGTGTCTAACCGTTCTCATTGGGAAAATGTTTTCTCTGCACTCAGTTAGAACTTCCCTTTTCACTTGACAACCTCAGTGAAGATGGATTCTTTTCTTGCTGACCTCCCTGAAGGTATAGGAGGTGGCTGTTAGGTTCCCCTACAGTTGCTCCTTCCCTTCTCTGAGCCAGGCCCCAGCCACTCCTCACACAGCCATTGCTCTGGCCCCTGGCTATCTTGGACCATCCCCAACCCAAACAACTCCAATTTATTGATAACTTTTCCACACTGGAAGCCAAAACAGTAAGCAGTACCTAGATGCAGCCTAGCAAGTACCGAGGCAGAGGGGAACAGTCACTTCCCTCAGGCTGCTGACTGTCTCAGTCGCACTATTCAGGATGCAGGTTGGTCCTCACTGCTGCCAGGACAAGTTGTGGCCTCCTGTCCTGTTTGCTGCCCACTGCACCCCCTGGACCTTTCACACAGGGCTGCTCCCCAGCCAGGTCGTCCCCAGCCTGACAGGGGCTTGCTTCATTCCAGGGGCAGGACTTGTCATAAGCTCATGTTCAAATTTCATGAGATTTCTGCTGGCCCATTCCTCAAGCCCATCAAGGTGCCTACGGAGGGCTGCTTTGCACTCGTCAAGAGTGCAACCCTAATTTGGTGTCGCTCACAAGCCTGGTGAGGATAATACTCATTTTCTCCTTAAAGTCACTGATAAGCAAATTGGTACAACAGGACAGTTGCTAGGACTGACAGACCCCTGTGGTACTACACTTGTAATTAGTCTCCATGTAGGGAACAATCCATTATTAACTGCCCTCTATCCCAATGACCCAGCCAGTTCTTTGGTGAGTTGCCCATTTAAACTGTGAGAACACAGTTTGGATGGAGTGAGAGGCTGTCTGAAACCCTGCTTAAGTCATCTACAGTCCCACAGGCAGGATATCATCCGTTAGTCTGCCTTCACCTACAAATCTATTCCCTTTGCTGAAGATGGTCTTTCTGAACAGAGTTAAAGTGCTACCGTGTGTGTTTGAGACTCATATAGCTGGCTAAAGACCAAAGGCTTCCTTCCTCGGAGGCTAAGCAAAGAAGGGCAATTAAACATCTCTGTTGTGGTCAACATGGTCATGTGAAAGAGTCAGAAACCATGAGTCAAAGCCCTCCAGAATGAAAAAAATGGTCCGGACCTTCATGAGGCTATTTCTGAGTCAGATTTTGGCCTTAGGCTTTGGAATTTCCCTTGCCCATCCCTAGCCCAGCAACACAACAACTTTAAAGCCAGTAGGGCAGTCTACTCACTTTATTCTTACGCTTTGTCCAGAAATCACTTTTTCACATACTGCCTCAATGTTCTTTTATCAAGCCTTTCTCTTGCAGCTGTTGGACGTTTTTTTTTTCTCCACCAGCATAGGAGGAAGAAAGGATGAAGCCACTTCCACATTCACTAGCGAAAAAGGAGGAAGGGACAGTAACAAATGACACAGGACTGTTCTGAGCTGTGCAGCCTTCTCAACTTTCTCTTAAACACAAATATTAGCTCTCAAGGGGAAATGAGATAGCAGGAAAAGTAGAGCAGGTGCTCCTTTGGCTCTTCAGGCTCAGAGTTGCTCCTCAGGCCCAGAAGGTTTGCTGCTACACCTGGCTGCAATGGAAGCAGCTTCGTCTTTCCTTTCTCCTATTTGGAATCCCAAGCAGCTGCAAGAAGCAAGTGAAAATGGGCTGGAAATACAGCCAAAATTCAGTTGCATAGGTGGCAATGCTTGAAATTGAGCCAGCTGCCAGCAAAAACACAGCAGGCCTAAACCTGGCAGACTGTAGAGCTTCCAGTGAAAAACAGAGGGGCAGGCAGACTGGCTCATTTGCTATGCAAAGCCTGTATCCACACTTAGTCTCATAGCCCAGTAAAAGCAGGGCAGGAACGTTTTAATTTATTTAATTCCTTCAGACTTAACCAAAAGAGCAGCTTTAGAAACTGACAACTGAAGTCAGTACAGTGCTCTAGCACTGCTCAGGAGAACAGCACTCTGCATGCCTTCTTCAGAAACCAATGAGTTTGTCTCAAAGGAATATGGATTGTAAGTTTTCTCCCTAGTGGGAACAATCATCAGAACTCTGAATATTTCTAAGATACTTCAATCAAAAGGAAAACTGTACTCACACAAACTGGGCCACAGCTCACCTGGGAAACTACTGCCCAAAGCCTCACTTGAATGCAGCCATTTCATCAGAAGCTATCACAGTGCTGTTCTGCTGATGTAAGGATGCATGTAACTTGTATTTGCCTTTAGTCCTGCCAAAACAATCTAGTCAGAAAGCAGCCACCAAAACTCAAAGTATGAGAAAAGTACTGAACTAGCAACCGTCAGAGTGCAATGAAGAACGTACAGAGCTGATAACCATCACCTTTCTCTCTCCCACTTCACATATGGAGAAATGAAGATGCTGGCTACCAGAGCTGGTCTGCTGGCAGATACGGTCTGGTAGCTCTCACTGTTCAAACTGTTTTCAAAAGTCAATTTACAGCTGAAACTTCAGAGCAATTGAATTGACGCCTTTTTTGGCAGGAACTTTCATCTCTGCAAGATGGGACCTTCTAAAATAGCTCTGGTGCAGCTGCTGAAACTGTGTGCAGCTGTGGATGGCGTTGTCCTTTGCTATTCTTTCTTCTTGCTAAAGGTTATCTTTATAGGAAATGAAGCATGACACTCAGCACTAGAAGATCAGATGTTTATGACTGATGAGCACACTGCTGAGGAGCATGGATCATTCACACAGTCCAAGAGACACGCTCCATTTCCTATATACACATATTGAAAACTGCAAAAAGAACCAGGAGACATTTGTAAATATAATGCGGTAAATAAAATTGGCTAATTGGATAAATTCAGAAATACCTGTGCATAGTCTTAGGATGCATCATGTATCTTTTCGATGCAAAGACAGGCTGATTTGTTCTGTAGACATCTGGCTGCAATTCTGGTTTTTTAAAATGGGAATTCACACATTCCAGTGTAAAGCTACGCTCAATAGCATATACCTCAGGCTCACCTTTGTAGTAAATTAGCACAGCCATATGTATTCTCTCCCATGACTGGGAGAGAATACCCATGTCTTACCTATTAGGTATTACTTCCTTACCAGCTGATGTGAGCACACACCAAGTCAGTATCATTTTTTTCAGCTCTGACACTTCCTCAAACAGGACTGATTTTCAGAACCCTCCTAAGTGAGTGCTTGGAGAACCCAGTGATTAATACTTTCCCTACCTGATACAAAAGCAGTTCACGTTCTGCAATGTTAAAGACAGCATACTTGGTACAAGCTGCAATTGTAAAAGTAAGACTGTGGGAATTAATGGTTGTGTCCATTGCCAAAGTTTTGCAGTACAATCCATGCAACACTGGGGAAAAAAAGAATCGCCTCCAAAAAATTGTCCCCCTTCTCAGTCACTCGTTTCCTCAACACTTCTTTTTTTTTTTCTGTCAAAATGAGCTTTCTTGTTCTCTATACATTACCACAATAGAAGAGCCCTTATCAGGTTAGGAAAATAAACAGCAACCAACCCACCAAGTTACACTCTTTTGATAGTTCAACTTTATGAAGTAAATATCATTGTTTTGTTTGTTATGTATTTAAGGCATGCTCCACCAGCCCTACAAAAACAAGTCAAAGGATCATTTGAAAGTGACTTGAGCCAAAAGCTGAGAATTTAAAACTGTAGTCTATGTCCTCATCAGTGATTTAAAGAGCAGCATCCCATTTAAAGGAAAGGGATAATTTTTGTCAGATTCTTATTAAAAAAAGGCTTTATTTTTGAACAAATTTTCTCCATTTGGTTTTACAGTCTCAACATACATCATATTCATGGACAAGCAGCATTTCCACAGAATAAGAGCCAAATACAAATAAGAGGAAGCCACTCGGGATTAACATTTTCAACCTAATTGACTCAGACTTCCAAAAATACTGTATGCTGTCACTTATTTGAGGTATAGGAATTCCGTAAGATCAGACCCACTGTTAAGAGCCAACAACAATGTATCTGTGAAAAACAGGACCTATAGGGAGAGAGGGAAAAATTCAACTCTATACATATAAGAACAGAATGGGCGAGTAGGATTCCCTACCTTTGCGTTGGTAAATGAATCAGGTTTGGACTACCATGTTTATCTAAATTTGTGCAGTTTACATTTCAGATGGGATTAATTTTATTGGTAGCATACATCCTTAAGGGTGAACATCACTGATGCTGTATTATGAGCTTGGTTTACATGCTGAATGCCGTCACCAGTAAAACTCATTGCTTTCAGCACCCTTTAAGACATCTTCCAGTAACAAGAGGAGGAGGAAAACTGTTTGCTATCTGTTCACACAAAAAAATGTACTTGCTGTTCAGCACTGCTTAGATAAACAGATGAAAGCCATTATAAAGACACATTTATACTAGTTTAAAATGGATTTGTTTATACAGCAAACTAGCTTGTGCCAATAACCCATGTGAAAAAAGATCTTAAGCATTTTAAGTAGTACCCACTAGTAACCACATTATACTGGATACCGTATTAAAAACTAGTGGCTACTCTCACCTTTTTGAGCTTGAGATTTAAATTAGTTCACTAATAATCCTAAATCTCATTCAGGAAATGGAACTGGATTAATGCCCTTTAGACCAGAACTAAGTTATCAATGTTAAATTCCTCATACCTAGCAGACATATCACAGGTTTCAGTTCAGCCATCTATTCTAGGCACCAATCAACTTCTTCCACCAAAAAAGAATTCATAGTTCATGTATTTGCAACAAAATATAAATACTGAAGCTGTCTTCATGTAGAGATACCTTTCTTTTTAAAAGTTATGGCAGAAAAAATTCCACAAACTGGTTGGTCAAACCACTCAGAACAAATGTAATAAATTCAATTTAAGTTGGTACAACAATATAGTTCTAAAAGACAACTTATATTCATTTAGAAATGCACTTTTTAATACATTTTTTCTTCGCCATCTCCAAGTTACAGCAAGCAAAGTGATTTTTTATTTTGGTTTGTTAATCTGTCTATGCAACACTTCCATATTCTTTATTATCCTTTTATTTACTTTAAATGATTAAGGAGCAGATCTATCACTTATCAAGTTACCATACTCTAAGAATTAAAGAGCTGGTAAATGCTCTGTCACATCAGAAAGCTATTATTATTGCATTAGGTAGTTTTACAGACATAAATATGACCACTGACCAAAACTTCATGCTACCTCACAAGCAGAATAAAATTGAAATTGCAAGTACACTGTACAGTCTCTCAAGCAACATTTCAATTAAACTCCTTAAGGGATGCACAACCTAGGATACATAGCTGTTGTGCGATTCAACTGGACCAAGACAGAAAATGTCTTGTGAAGAAACTGCCATCTGTTTGTCAGCCTCCATCACACTTTACATCTCTTCAAAAGTAAGTAAAACTGGAAAAAAATATATTTTCCACAGTATCCAATTAGTCCTCTGTCATCCCGAAGGCTAGGGAAACACTCTTCATTAAGCAACAGCTAGGAGAACACAGTGAAAAAATTCAGTCTGTTAAGAAATGTGGGCCTTCTATTTAGGACCTTTAGTTTCTGTCAATAGATGCTGTGTTTCCTGTTGTATGGAGCATGAGTTTTTAAAAAAGAAACTCATTGCTACTGAGACAAAAATACTGTTTCCCACCCCTCCCACACACTGCAATAGGTAACTTCATTTCTAGCAAAGATGAGGAAATCAGTCAGGAATAAAAAAACCCCTCAGCTACGAACTCTGGCACTGCCAGGAGTAGCAACGCAACTACTCTGGAGTGCTTAGAAAAAAGGCTTTAGATTTTACACCAAGAAACTGGAATTTATTGTAAATGCCACAGTCACATTGATAGACAGAGCACAGACTTCTGGTAACAAACAAACATACATTTTGTAACTAAGCGTTTCTACTTGGTAAATAAATGCACTTCGCACAGCCTTCCTTTTAAATGTGCCTAAACTAACCTAAATAAGCAGACAGCATAGCAGAAAAGGGAAACTTATTTGAGTAACTGTTTCTTAAGCAGTATATTATTTTTTTACTATGTATATAATATTTCATATTATATACACACACATTTTCATCAACAGTTCAAATCATGTCCAAATAAAAAATAAAAACAAAAAAAAACCCCAAACTGGCCCTCCTCCAATACATTTACCACCTTTCCCTCAGGCATAGTATTAATCCAGGTATTTGTCAAGATAGAGGAATGACAGTTAAAAAGACCCCCCCCCCCCCCCCCCAACAAGAAACAAGTTACACAAAGAATACTGTATCACTACAAATTTTTATTCAGAAGCCCATCTTTAAAAAAAATCTCATTATGAACTTGTTTGGTCAAACTACAACACTTTCTAGCAGACATACAGTAAAAATGGCATGGCTCAGAATCGACCGGATCTTTCACGATCTCTTGATCGCCTCCTATCACGTTCACGTCCTCCTCCTCCTCCACCACCACCTCCACGACCACGATCTCTGGATCTAGACCGACGTTCACGGGACCTCGACCTGGATCTATGCCTTCAAAGAAAGTTTGAACACTTTATTATTTCAGCACTTGCAGTAGCATTCCAGGGAATATTGAAGGATGAAAGTAACGGGGCAGAAGAAAAACAGTGTGGAATACTCTAAGTATTGGTAAATTGGCACTCACACTGTGAAATCACACACTTATGTATTGAACAAACCTAACACTCAGGAGTCAGCTATCGTAAAAAGACTCCGCTGTTCACTGCCAGTCATAAAACTTGAGGAGAGGCACGTAGAGGAAACAAATGCACTTTCATACAGCTGTTAATTGAAGCAAAAAGAAAAGGGGACAACTGCTTCTGTAGCTGGTAAATAACAGCTCTCAAGCACACAGAGGAAAAACCTTCAGCTAAACATTTACAAGTCCAAACCCATTAAATCAACAGCATTATCTAGCAGCTAAAAAATCTGAGTTTTATGCAGTTTTGCTTTTTTTCCTGCCTTCCATTTCCAGAAGCCATCAACCTTTGCAAATAATCCTTCCCTGCCTCTAGTGTTGATGACTTCAAGAAGAATGCTAAAGCCACACAGAATTCTAACACAGCTACTATGGATTTGTATCTTACATGGCACTTGTCAAGGAAACAATGTTCTGAAGGGTTATTAAGATTTCAGACAATTCAGTAACGGGAGAAGAAAGTAAACACTACTATTTAAATACATGCAGAAATTACAGCAGAATTCAGAAGACCATGGAAACAAATGCTACAAGTCTGGTTTTACAAAACATTGTTCCATGTCGAGGTGCTCCAGGATGGGAGCAAACACAGAGGCATACAGGTCTTGCATACCACTGAGCTTCAGAATTACTAAATTAGCTTATTTTTCACAGGTTCAGGTACACCCTTCTTTTTTCTACTTGAAATTTCAAAGTACATAATTTTATGTAGGCGTATTTTCAGGTCATTCTAATCTATACAATCTACCTGCAAAACCCCATTGATGCAAGAAGTGCATGTTTTAACATCCAGCCTTACTGCTAGCATGTGACAGCCTTAGCTTCACCAAGAGTTTAAAGAGGACAAATAAAGACTAAAATACTCTGAGGACTCAACTATTTTATTTGCTTGACCCCAGACTGAAATTAGGCCATGGTAAAACAATCATATTCCACAGCCAGATACGCAAGTCTGATCTTTACTGCGATAAAAGATGACTTACTGGTGCCTAAGTCAGAAAGATTCAGATTCTTGGGTGTGACCAAAAGGCTAAGATGAGCATATTTAATCTTTTTTCACAAATTGTTTGAACGCCCCAAGAAATTACACTGAAATTTGAACACTGTAAGAAAGTTAAACATGTTAATTCACATTTTGAAAGTTAAATTTATCCTCACAGATTTTAAGATGCTGCCTATTAGAGACACTTACAGGAAAAGCATTTTCATATTCCCAGGCTCCCTCTGTGATTGAAAGAGCCATATAAAACCACTCCATACAAAAGCAAATACAACAATTAAACATGCTTAACCTAAATAAGAAGTTCCTAAAACCAAAGGGATTCAATCCAGCACAAAGTGGACCATCCACAAAAACATGCTGCATTAACAGCAGTGATGTAAGCTTTTCCACAAAGTATCTTAATAAATATATACTCTAGTATTAACCTCCTGTTGCTAAGGTACAAATACTGGCTACAAAAGCTAGCCATTAACTGTTAAATCAAACTAAAGAGAAATACTAAATACTCATCAGGTCCTGAAATGACCCACAGATCTTGACAGAATCATACTTCTGGTTGTTTTTACAAAAAACACACTCTTTGGTTCTAAGCTATCTGCTTTCTAGCTGTACTCAATGCCTTTCACAGGTGCACGTCAGTAAAAGCAAGAGAAGACTGAAGTTTAAAAGGTTTGTCTTCTGAACATTACACAACTGATGTGTAATGTATCTGTTTTAGTTGTTTAAAAGCAAACTCACTTTTTACGACGACGCCCGTACAACTCACGTCTTAACTCTCGAGAAATGGGCTTCAAATGCATGAAGTTGCAGAAACCTCCTCGTGTACACTCTCTGAAAAGAAATGCCAAGAAAGTTACAGTTCTCAGCTCTAAAGTGGATCTGTTTGCCCTAAGCCCTTACTAGGCCTCTAGCCATTCACAAGTTCATCACCTCTAATACTAGAAACAGTAAAGAACATTTACAGAAACTGACTTGCTCCTAGATCAAAATCCAAAAGATGTAAAAGTCAAGAAGCTGACTAGATTCTCCAGATTACCGTTGCCTGAAGTGCTTTTTCATCTTACTCTGAATTACACATAAAACCCACACCCAAGCAACCATCTTGTCTGTGCAAACACTTCAAAAGACACTTCCATAGGCAAACAGGAAGTTGCTTTTTACCCCATTTCGTATTGACGGCAACAGGCCTCTCTGAAATCGGTCACAGGTGAAAGCTCAGCATGAATAGGCTGCCCATTAAACCAGCGATTGTTCAGGTCAATCACAGCCTTTTCCGCATCTTCTTCACGGCGAAACTAAAAGCAAAAATATTTTTTCATGCTGTGGAGAAGCAACAGAAGTAGATCAAAGATTCCTGACAAAACAGGTTCATGTTATCTGTGGCTTAGGACTACTAATATAATTACGAACTACTTCAGAGCTCCTAAGACAGACAGTCTCATCAGGGTAAAAATAAATAATCTACTTTTCACCAATTTGAATTCAGGGCTAATCACAACAGATACTTTTTCACAGCCATATTCTCTTGGTCTTTTCAGTTTTGCAGCTTATAATGTAAGTTATGGGAACGCTGCCTTCTCACTACAACTTTAAACACAGCGTACATCATGTAATACTAATGCTCCAAACGTAACAGAACTTCTTCAAGCGTTTAAGATAAATCAGCATGAGAACTGAAGCCCTTGTTCACTTGCAGAAACTTACATCCTCTTTCAAAAAGAGGATGAAAAGCATTTTTTTTTTTCCCCACAGTCCCAACATAAATTTTCAGAAGCAACTTGTCTTTCCGATTATTACGGTCTACACAGATACATGCAGTCATACACATATGGCCCCCAAATATTTCCCAGTTCAGGAAAATTACAGTAAAAATATTCACCTGCTCTTGTTCACCATCTTCCTGACACTTTGCATGCACAATGAAATTTCTGCAAGTGGGTAACTGTGTACATATGACTGAAAGCAGGTATCAACAGCTTTTAACAGCTAGACCTAAGCCCTTCAGTTTGGACCTTAAACCAACTAGTACCATTGGTTACAAGATGTTTTGTTTAACTGGGAAGTTAGGAACTAAGTGCATCTGTTGAACATGAGCACCTGCTGCAAATAAACCTCTACTCTTAGTGAAGTTCTTAGAATGCAGCATGACAGGAAGAAAGATCCAGAATTCATACTGGTCAGTTAAGAGACCTTCAGCAGAGACTGTTTATTAACCAGGCAAAAAAGGTTGCATGTGTCTTAATAACCTGACACAGACTTTGAGTATCAGAAACACTTTTCACTGTTTCTAAAGATTTGTTTCAAATTCCATTGCTAGTTCCACTCTTTTTAACTTATAGTAATAAGCTGGAGAGCATTTAGGATCCTGAAGTGCAACCTGCACAGAAGCTACAAGAGTACAGCGCTTTTAAACTTATGAATCTGTCATACTACTTCTATTCATTTCAATTAACAATTCTCTTTTTATCCTACCTTTACGTATACATTTCCAACTAGATGATCTCCAAGGTTATCACAAACATTCATCTCCTCAACTTCACCGTATTTTTCTTCCATTTCTGTGAAGACCTCCTGAACACAAACCGGTTTAAAAAATAAAGAAAATTAACATGTTGGGACATGCTGAAGTGCAGAACGGATGCACTTAACTATTAGTAACAACTGAAAGAAGACCATTCTTTGAAGTCTTTACATTTCCCATCTTAAAATTGGTACTTGCTTGGCCTGTACTGCGTCCACCTCTAAGCACAGTGCTAACAGGATAAAATAAAAAGCTAAGGAAAACATTAAGCATACAGTATTTAGTCAACACATAAGAAGCACTAAAAACACCACACATAAGCCTTGCAGCTATAGTGTTCCTTACATGTATATCCATACAAATGATTATGTGTTGGGTTTTTTTTTTCATTTACAGAAGAGATTACAGAATCCAAATGCCACTCAGCATGGGTTGACAATTTTTAAACAAAGCCTGTTATATACAGTAAAGCTAAACTGAAGTTACACCAGCAAATACTTAGCACTGAAAGTCTGAAGTTTAAACAAACACCTGAGGAAACAAATGGTCTTCTCTGAACCCTTTACTTGTGATATTCACCAAAACTCACTTAAGTCATTTGCTTCTGTAAATCTGAGAACACTTCAATGCATTTTGAACATTTGCTTTTTCTGCATACCTCAAAGAATTCATCATAATGCTCCTGCATCTCAACATCGCTCACAGCACCTGCAAAAATCAAGAGTCATACCGATTAGAGCCCGTCACGAAAGAAATAAATGCTTATACTACAAAACGTAACCTAGAGGTGCCACCTGGAGCATAAAGGACACCATATATCATGTAGCTAACTAACAGGAGTATTAAAGAAAATCGGTATATGCCAACAATTTAAAGTCCAAAATAATACGTCAAGGCATTCTATTGACATGATCAAATCAGAACCAATTTTAAATCAGAACCAAACTTGTATGCCACAAATCTAAAGGGAGGAAAGGGAACGGAATTGCTCTGAAGTATGATTTACGTTTGATGCACAATTCCACCCTTTATCTACCAACAATGTTACCTAAACAGAAGGCAAGTGCTTTGTCACAGGTGCATATTCCTAAGTACAATTGCAGTTTATCACTTCTCTCCCTAAATATAGAATTTCCTTTTAACAAATCCACCTCTCCATCTCCAGCACATAGATATTAGAATGTGAGAGTTCACCAAGTAACGCAGCTCAGAATTTTATTTAATTCTTTTAACAATTTCCTCAGAGGAGTTATTAAAATGGTGCTTCTTAAGTGCTCCCAAAGAAGGGTACTACAATGCCTTGCAACAGAAAGCACTGTTTGGGGTTTGTTTTTTGTTTTTAAAGTATCACTTAGTTTTTTTTATAGCCCTGAAAAAATATTTTAGTGCAAGATAAGCCAGCCACATAAGTTAAACTGTTTTACATGCTCCAAGCTGCACTTCACAAATGAACGCTGCTTGCCTGCTGCCATTAAAAAAGCAACATAAGTTTGGCTGATTTACAGAGCATTAAGAATATAAAAATAAGTTTAATTTATTTCCACTACTCTGTGGTATTTTAAGGTATATTAAGCTGTATACATTAAAGCCTAATGGATTAGCTCTTCAGCAGTTAAGTGGTTTATTACGATCAAGTGAGTGGAGCAGTTTTAAAATGAACCCTGCATTTCAGGCTAGAAAAATATTTTAGCCTTTAAATTACAAACACTGCTGTTTTAGTTCACAGAATGCGAAAGAAACAGAGCCAACAAGGCTAAGTTTATTCAGCTTGGGCTGCTATGAAAAAACAGATGCCTTGGGCTCGGCCATTTTTGGCTAACAGTACCATCTGGAAGAACACAGCATCTTTCTTCAAAGTCTCTAACAGTAACCAGCCACATTCTCTGGAACTGCAATTATTTTTCTCCCAGCCAGCTGCCTCCTGAAGAAGGCTAAGGCAGGCTTGTCATGCAGTTTAGGTTCACGTTTCTTGATTTGAAAAATGTTTGCTTTCAGAGCTTTCATCTTCCTCACCACTTTCCCACAGTTACACAGCAAACGAAGCAAATACCAAACGTTCAACCAGTTCTTCTAGACAGGTAATACTTTACTATATTCCCAAGGTGGTGCAGTCACCACTCATAACAGCTTATAGATACCTAAGGATTTATTTATTTTTAAGATATCAGATGGGGGCTCCGTGAGCCACATAGGGAATAATTAATTTTAACCAAATGGATGAGTGCTAGAAACTTTAAGGAGATTCCACTGTCAAATTAAGAGATCATAAGCAACAGTTAGTTAATGACTACGTGAAGGTCCTTCTAAGTGGGAAGCATACATATGCACAGGCTTTACAAACATTCATGTTCCAGGGCCACCGGTATCTGAACCTTGAGAAGCCCCATTACTAATTAAAATACTCAGGAAAACTATTATCGTTCAAAACTAAGGTTAATCCTCTACGACGGCAATAGAAAGGAAGACAGTTAAGCAACAACAAACAACACATTCAATAGCTACCCGAGTTACCCATTTAAAATACATGCAGTACTTAAGTTGGGACAAAAATATGGAAAAAACGGGGAGCTGGGAGTTTCAGCAAACGTACTGATAACAGAGCTCCAGCTCTACCACACAAGGTACAGGCAGGCTCTGTTAAATGACTACCCACTCGTCAAGGCAAACTGAAGTTGGATACCAGCTTTTGGAAGACTAGAGGGTCTGTTCAAGTCAAGACTCTCGCAGCTGTACAATCTAAATAGCTCCACAGACCAAACTGCTGTAACCGTGCAAATTAGTTACCAGCGCATTGAGAATTTAGGGACAGTGGAAAAACCCAACTGAACGTTTTTCTTTTATCAAAACAGCATTAACTACAAAGCATCTGCAGCGAGGCCTACAAACCAATGGAAGTGTTTAGCATCTAGACAAACTTACACAGCTCATTATGCATCTAGCTTGATCGCTTCACATAAAACAAGCTCGAGTTGCTTAACTGGGCCATTATTACTTCTAAAGCAGACGACACAGTGTTGACTTTTAAGGTAGTGGTTGATTTCACAAATGCTGGTAACTAATCTGAACTAGTCTGTAATCCGACAGCCCAAAAAAGGAATAGCCAAACAAAGCTTTATTACCACACAGTCATATTCACTTCAACAAGAAATATTAGTTAGAAAATAATATCGATCCTTTTTGATTCTAGCTTTTAAATTTAATCTTATTCTAATATGATGTTTCAGTCACAATGACAGGTCAGTAATTGCAGATCAACAATCTTGGTCATTTAATTTCTACCAGTCTTAGAGTAGATGTTTTCCTCTTTTGTCCATTCCTACCTCATGAGGAGTCATCAAGTTAATTTGTGACCATGCACAAATGGCTGCCCCTCCTCAAAAGTACTTTTAAAGATTTATTTTCCTACATGAATATGCAACTTGGTTTTGGAATTTGAATTTTCAAAGCATGGAAGGAATTTTAACCATGCACCTATCCAAAAGGACAGCTGCCAAAAGGGAAGCTATTATCAGTGCATTCTTCCAAAGCAGACTACAAATGGAAGCCACATCATTAACCTAGAACAAATTTCTGCTTGAAGTCTGAAGAGTTTCAAATTCAACTTCCCTTAACAATGACAGCAGGAAATTTACTCTGGATGAAGTCAACGTGTCATTATCCTGCTCTTTTAGGCGGTGGAATCTTATGGATACCATAAAACATACAGAAAAGCACTGCTTGGAAGCAAGCAGCTGGCAAGGAGAAAGGAGGGGCGGATGAAGGCAGTGCATCGAGACTGCTTTTACATGGAAAGTACACTTCCAACTTAATTAATAGATGGTATTCAGATTCCCCTCATAGTTTTCAGAGTAGGGAAGAAGGTGAGCGGGACAAAAAGTTTTGGGTATTTTTGGGGGCACATTTCATTAAACGTGGTCAGTTTGATCTGTTAAACTAATATGGTAGACCAGCTTAAGTCGACACTGAGCTCTGACAATCAAGCCCAGGGAACCAGTGAAGGAACTTGTATGAACTTACAGCGCAAACCGTCAGCAGACTGGGAAGAGTTTTGAGGGTTACGGTAAATGTTCAAGAGGGCAATGGTCTGAAATACAAAACGCAACAACTTTATATTATAGAAAATAATTTTAACAAGAAACTGGTTTCCTTTAGGGTCGCTCTAGCCGAGTCTGTGCTGAAAGAGAGGTGGTTATTTTCTCCCAAGAAGGAGAACTTTCTCTTAGCTGGTGACCTTTCTGAATAATCCTAACACTGTAAAATAAGAGATCTCATGATACTCCACTATTGTATTTTACTTTTATTTTAGTAACCAATATTAACCTGTGGAGGGGTTTTGCATGACTTCATGCAGACACGTAATAAACGGTACCCAAAAGCAGTATTCAAAACTATGGCCACAATCATACTCGCATGAATTTGGTCTTCCTGAATGGATTCTTAGTAACAAAGCCCCAGGAACAGAGATAATACAATATCGGAGCATGACATGAGATCTCCATCTTCCTATAAAAGTTAAGGCGAAAGAAGAACCACAGTCTGGGAAACTTACCGTACATCACAAATAGACCTATTTTTTTTGTTGTTGGATCAAGAATTTGATAAATGCCTGCAGTTTAACCCTTTAAAAAGAATGCAGCGTTACTAAGCAATCCAATTTGCATCAAGTCCAATTCATGAAACCACGTTCTGCATTCTGAATTGCACACATTTGACAAGTTCTTGATATATGCGCAAGAAGAGTTCCATCACTTGTCCTGTTTGCAACAGCTTTATGTCAGCAGCTCAGAAGCCAACATGATTTTCTCGTAATTAGGAGTGGGCTCTTTAACACCATTCTTTAAAAAAATTTCTCCAACTGTGGGACTTACAGTGTGAGCCGTCAGCCGTCTGTGCACTGTTTTGGGGGTTACGATAGATGTTTTGAATCAAGATGGTCTGCGGGGAAAAAAAATAAAAAGGGGAATTCTACTGGCTGCTGTGCATATAATAGACAATTGCAAAGAGACAACTTGTTTGCAAACATCTAAAAGTAATAGCTTGTTCTTAAGACTTCCTTTTCGCATTTGCAGAAAATCTTCCAATTGCATCCAGACCATCATATTATGAAAACAGTTGTAATTAACCACCAAGAAAGAGCTGCGTTTGTCTCAACAGCTATCCTCAAAATGGGAGTTGTGAGGCACAGTAACCTGAAACACCAAACTACGTGATAGGACGGATACACCTAGCTTCATCTTATTTTGAAGATCAGATTCATTACTGTGAGTCTAGGAAAAAAAGTAAGTGTTATGTGCACAGCATACAATACATAATGCCACAGAGCCTAGAACGTTACACCACACCATAAGGTTTTTAGGCATGAGCTGCATCTCGTTTTGTGTATCGGGAATTTCTTGGTGGAATTTCTGTTTAAATAATATAATAGCATCATAGGTTCGCATGTTTTCCGATCCTTCAAATAAGGACAATATCCTTTTAGCCCTTCTGCTTTTTACTTGAAGAATTAGCCCAGGCAGACTTGAAACCTTACATTTGTACCGTTCTTCTTAAAATCAAGTTGTCTGAAAAAACAAACCATGTTTAAGTTAGTAAACTAATATTACAAAAAAAAAAAAAAAAAAAAAAAAAAAAAATCCAAATGTCCATATCACTGTAAGCAGCTCAAAAACTGAAACGTGATTACTTACTTAAAGTACAAGCTCAACGTTAGTACAAATCGCAGTCCCCAAATTATCCTAGCTTATACATTATCATTAGTTACATCATGAAAAGAAAAGTCACAGGACCAGCAATGTCATACCTACATATGCTGACCACTTAACATTACAGAATCTGTAGCATCACATTTAAATCACACACTTGTTTTGTAACAGGTACGGTCTTATCAACCAAAGCTTTGTGCTTCCGTGGCCCAGGTTTAAAATAACTGTTTTACTCTACAATTGGAGAGAGCCAGAAACACAGTTACAGTGTTTCTGCTAATTAGTGGTAATTTGATCGCTTTGGATTGCATAACCTTGCCTTACACAGCCCTTCAATAAGGGCCGCACCAGGGGAAGATAGAAACACTGAGGCAGCAGCTTCCCATTAATAGCATATTTCTTCCTCTATTTTCTATCACAGCTGATTACCAATCTGCACACAAATAAAGATTTCTGTAAGGAATCCCAGACACTGCAGATGTTCCAATACAGTGTGTCAGCCAAGAGCAGCACTCCCAGATGTCGCCAGATGATTCCAGCATGCCCTGCTGACCCACTTCAGCCAGCAGTACTAACTGCAGCTTCGGCAGCAAAACTGAAGGCTGCAGCCAAAGGGCTGCATATAAATGCTCTCTTAAAAATACACATATGGTTTTAAGATTATAACAACCACTGTGGAAGTTGTCTAGTTTCAAATTATCTTCTAGTAGCCAAGAACCTAAACTCAAGCCTCTACATTACCTAATGATTTGAGTATGCTGTCCATCTATATCAGTAACAGTCAGAAAAATGGGCAGTACTGTTTGATAAGCAGTATCTACACTAAGAATTATTAAGTTCCCTTAGATGGAAAAACTCCCTCTGTTGATGAAGTACCAGCAGTAGCGCTCACAACCCTGACAGTTTCTATCCCTCAAACCACTCCTACATAGCACACTCACAGACCACTTGTATTTAATAGGTTTAACTTCAGGAGCACCACCTCTAACCTCCAGCCCTGTGGCTGTTACCTGCCTTCTGAACTCCCCCTTAACCAACCAACTTAGCCCAGAGGACTCCCCACTGCTACGTAAATTTCACCTCTGCACATAAAACTGCTCCTAAAAAAGCAGTTTCCATGAGCACATCATACACAGCTCTCCCAAAGAAATCTATTTACCTGCACACCTTGACAATCAGCGGTGATAGAAAAATGAAAAGCATATAATTCTCCAGGTAAAAGCAGTTTTCTGAAAACCATAGAGCTCATAATAACAAAAACAACCCTATCACCCTCTGCACCAGTTCTTTAAGCAGACGTGCTGTCGCTCATCTTGTCCCTAATGTTTAGATAGCCAAAATCTAAGTAATCTGTCAAGTTAACTGATGTATACGCCCTCGGCAACCAGGCAAGTTACTTTCAAGAAATAATTTGTTCATGTTCAAAAGAAGCAAGTAAGTTACACTTGAAACTTAAGAGCCTGGGTCAGAGAGCAAAAACAGTGACAGGAAAGTCACTTATTTGCTTTTGTTGTTCTTGTTGTTCTTTCTCTTATATGCAAAGACTTAAGTTCACACCTTTTGGCTAGGTGGAACAAGCTGCTATTAGTTGTGATAATAAAAAAATCTGGGAAGGTTTAAGTGCCTAACATCACTGAGAAGGCACACTCACCTGAAAGTTAGCACTGGTTGGTCTCTACTACAGGCAAGCTTACAACAGCATCGCTTCCTGCAGCCATTAAGGGTGACAGGAGATGATTAGAAATGCTGGGAGAAGTAAATGGAATACCCCCAAAAAAGCAAAATCCCATATAAACTGGGGCCAAAAGTGAACTACTTAATCTGGAGCTCTGTAATTATTCACTTTTATCTGAGGATCTACGTTTTAAAGAATATACTTCTATGAATTCAAAACAAACAAATAAAAAGCAAAAGGAAAACAAACCTGGCTAAATGTTGGTTTGTTGTGCAACCGAGAACATCTGTCTCCATGACGGCAAGCTCCGATTTTGAAATAAAACGAACAGTTGACTCTGCAAGTATAAAACCCAAAGTAGTCACATACTGGAATAGAAAGAAGTTAGTATACAGTTCCTATAAAACATGCCCCAAATGCCTTTATTTTGATGTGGAAAAGCAAATGAGCGATTACTGCTATTCTACCCTTCCAATCCCTCCCTTCATTTATCTTTCTGTCAATTTTGTGGTATGGAGGAATAGGAAGTAAGGTGAAGAGCTGTCTGAAAAGTTACACCACAAGCAATAGAGTTATGTCCTCTATGCAACCCCTTCCTCTAGGCAATATAATGTGCTTTAAAACTGATACAGCTGCACCTATGCAATGTTTTAAAAACCCACCTGTTTAAGGTTACACTCCAACGGGAGCTAAAAGCACTACCAAGATACTATCTGAAATAATTCAGATAAGGGAAAGAAGTGTACACAAAGGAAGGATTTGTCTTGCGCGTGCATATTTCCTCGCCAAGCCATCTTTGTGATCTAGTTCTTTGTAAAGCAAGCTTTATTTATGTTTGCTGCTCATTATATCTTCTCTTGCTCCAACTACCACCCAGCAACAGCTGGTTTGGGTATGCCAGTAGAAATCTCCTGGATGCAGAATGGTGGAAGAGGCAGCACAAAGAGCTCAGTTAACTCAACCGGGAAAACTGCAAGCAAAGTTATCAAGGCATAAAAGCTATTATGGGCTAGATATGCATAAAGGGAAATAAAATTTCTCCTGGAAGAAAAAAAAAAATCATTATTCTCATGTTCGTAACTCTACAGTGTGCAGTAATCCTTCAAACTTTTAACACTTCGCAGAGCGTTCCACTCGCCGCTCAGACAAACAGTGCGAGCACGGGGATTGGACTCCCTGCGAGATCGCAGTGCTTACGCCACGAGAGATGGCAGGGTTAGCACACAGCTCCAGAGAAGCACAGCCGCCGCGGCGGGTGCCGAGTGTTGAACAAAAGGAAAAAGCGAGGCCCGGCCGTACGGCGCAGCCGCCGCGGGGAAGAGGAAGAGGGCCGGAGCGCCGGAGGCGCGCCACGAGGCGCGGGCACGCCCGCATGGCGGCGGCGCTCCCCGGAGAGAGCGGAGCGGGCCCAGCCCGGACACGGGGCGGGGCCGGCGCGCGCACACGGGGGCGCGCACTCCCCCTCTTTTCTCGGAGGCGGCGCGCGCACGCGCGCTCCAGCCCGGAGGTGGGGGAGGGGAGGACACCGCGCCGCGGGCTGAGGGGGGAGCGCGAAGGGGGGGGAGGGGGGGGAAGGGTGAGAGGAGGGAGCGCGGCCGCCTCTTTCCCCTTCGCTTCCCTCCGCGGGCGCCGCGTTCCAGCGCGCGGCCCAGGCTGCGCGGGGGGGGGGGGGGGGGGGGGGGCGCCGCAGCCCCTGAAGGGAAGCAGCGACGGAAAGCTCCGGGCACCGCGGGTGCAAAGCAGATCCCGCCGCCGCCGCCGGCCTCACTCCAGCCCCCACCCGCGAAGCGCGGGAGCGGCGCGAGAAGAGGGATGGGGCACTCACTTGTCCTTCTCTGTTCCGAAGATGGAGGCCAGATACTCCGCCATCTCCCACCGCCCGCCCGCCGGACAGCCCGGCGCCGACCGCACACGTCACAGCCGCGGCGCCGGAAACGCTTCTCGTCTGCCCCCTGCAAAGGCGGGATGGGGGCCGCCGCCTCCACCACCCCCTGCGCATGCGCGCGAAGAGATTACCTCCTGATTGGTGTAGCCGTGCGGGCCGTCTCCCCCAACCCCTTCGGCCGCGCGGCTGGCGCTAGCGCCACGCGGGGTCGTTGCCGCGCATGCGCGGTGCAGTGTGGCGCTGGGAGCTGAGGCGGGGTGGAAGAGCGGGCTGCAGGTGTAGGGGTTTGCGGATAGGGGACTGACGTAGAATGACTTATATTAGCAAGGATCTAAAGACCATCTCATTTCAACCTCTCTACTGTGGAGAGGGCTGCCACTCAGTGGATCATGCTGCCCAGGGTTTCATCCAGCCTGGCTTTGAGGCCTCCAGGGATGTGGTGCTGCTCATCAGTGTGGGTCTCTGGCTTGTGTGGCAATGTAGAACCTGCTCCGTGCACTCAAAAACCAGCCTGGCTTAGGTTAGGAGGGTCATGTTGGCCATCACACACTTTGCATCCACCCTTTTGTTCACTGCGTTCTGGAAAGTCACTGCAGGGAAGCAAAACTTGCTCATTTTTTATCTTCTTCCTTCTAATTACTTTTCATTTTATGCCACAGTGACGTTACACTGATGTTGGTTTTGGTAGATTGGCAACACAATGGCTGTTTGTGGTTTGACAGTATTTTACACTGATGGTCATAACAATAGTTTCTCTTAGGCCTTATAAATGTACTTAGAAATACTCCTCCTTATAAAGGAAGAATAATTGTGGTACAAAAAACAGGCTGAGCAGTCAGTCTGCTGCAAGTAAAATGTATGTCGTATTTTATTTTTCTGAAGCATTTACAAATACGCTTTATTTCATATAAAGTTCATAGTGTCATTGTAGCCAGTAGGACTGTTCACAAACATGAGTGCTTGCTACATCATGCCCTGACCCCTTCCTGACTCCAGAAGATGTTTAAAATGCAGCTGCCTTAAAAAAGGAACAGCAATTCCAGCAACAATTCATTTCTTGGATAGTAGTTAACAGAATGAAGGCAGTTCAGTCACTTTTCATGATTAGGATCCAGATACTAGAAGCAGAAATCACAGGCAAAATCTGAGAAGATCTTATTTCTGGAAACAGATACTGCTGCTTAGCTTTGCATTGCGACCTATGAGCCCCAAAAGTTTGTTTATTAGAGGATGCTCTTTTTTTTTGCAACTGTTATTTGCTCACTGCACACCTGCCTCCTACCATATATAAACTTAGGAAACAAGTAGAAAAAAAAACTTGCAGATAGTAGAGTGATTTCCTGCTCATGTAGCAAGCTGAACTGGCTCACTGAGTAGTGAAATAAGTGCTGGACAGAAGGGAAGATCAGGATTTCACCAGCTGTACTTGCAGATGAAGGAGCAGGACAAGCACTTTCAGTAATAGTGTGCTGCTAGATCAGCCCAGTCCCCTGGTGAGGACCTGCTATGAGGCCTGACCTAGCCTCAGTTGTCAGGGGAACTGCAGCTACAGCAGCCCACAGTGAGCTCCAACAAAGCTGAAGTTGCTGGTGGTTGGGATTCAGCACTAAAAGCAGCTTGTGACGTGTGTTCCCAGAGTATACACTTTACATGATAAGCAGAACAAAACTGTTTGTTTGTTTTGCTTTAATGCGTTAAAGCTTTCAGGTGATGTGTTGAAATGCATGTTTCTTTCTGGGGAACTGATTTAGTTTCCTCTGGTGTTTTTACTGGTGGAAGTACAGTGGGTTCTGACTCTTTACCTTGTTCACAGATTGATGTTTTTGATATCTTGTGTAGCACAGCATACCACTGACAGCAGAAACTGTCCTCCAGAGCACTGCTTTAACTTAGACAGTCCATAAGTCCTGTGAAGCTTGCTGCTACTGAGATGTGTGTTTCTCAGACAACAGACCTGGATATGCTATTAGAAAACAAAACAGCTGCTCCCATATTGGAGATGTGCCTTTGAACATGACAAGCAGAGATCTTACAAAGTCTTCAGCAGGAGTACATTATCCAGTAATCCAGTAATCCAGTGTCAATTAAAATTACTCATTAACTGTAAAAGTTTAAAGAAAAATGCAAAGTTCTGTGGCGCACGTGTTACTGTACTGGTAGTGTTTTGATGGGTTGCTGGTACTTGAATAATCACTGTCTTTTTTCAGACTTGTAAAATAGTAATCACTTTTCTACTGAAAAATAAACCCACTCCCACATTGCTCTTTGTTTCCATAGGAGTCTTCCATACCTCAGGAGCCCCTTACACTAGTGACAGTGGACCCCATCCACACTTGAGTTTTGGAACCCTCTGCCTCTTCCTGCATCCTGCTCCCCCCCTGTGCTCATCCTGGCTGTATATGTGCCAGTGCCTGAAACAGCACCAGCACTGAAACACACCTGAGAGTAGGTCTGCACCTACATGGTACCCTCCATGTAGGGAAAGGTATTTCTATGCTCTGCATTTTATGTACCTGCTTCCATCTACAGGTGTCTATGCGTGAATCAAGAATTGAAACCAGGTGCCCTTTTTTTTTTTATTTTGTGACTTCATGAGGTGCCAATGGGCTTGTAATTAATCCAGTGTCAAAGAGCCAGAATTACATCTACATTAGAGATGGTAGCAACATTACAACTGATTGTATGAGCATACTCTCCACAGGCTAGTGACTTAGAGTGGATTACATCACCACCCCCAACTCGTTTAGATCTATGTGGTTAAATGCTGCCACAAACCTTCCACTGCTCGGGTTTGCCTTAAACCCAGCACCATACTAGATAACAGTTACCCGATGAGGAGAAGATGGTGACACACCCACTTGGTTTCCTGGTTTTCAGGGCTGGGGAGATGAGAAAAGAGAAGAAGAGAAAATGGAGGTAGGGAAACAGTTTTAATGAGAGGCAGAACAAGGAGGAAAGGAGAAGAAAACAGTGGTTGTGAAACAAAAGAGAACAATAGTATACATTATGCATTCAATAGAAAATGGCATGCACTTTTTACTCAAGCCCAGAACTATGTATTAAAGAGATAACTGGAGCTCTAGGCCAGTACACACCTGGCTTCTCCAGTTAGAAGGATTTTGTTAACAATGGGTGTGTAGAGATAATTAGCTGACAGACAGCAAGGCCTTTGTACAGTTTTACTAGCTCTCTACTTGCCACGTCTGAGAACAAGGCACAAACATGAGGAAAGAGAATCCATTTAAGATGCAGCATCAAAAATTAATTAGAGAAAGCAACTTATGTACACTGTAATACAGCTGTAGTTGGTAATCTCATTTAATCTGCTTCCATTTCTATAAATTTCTATACTTCACTAATCACCATGGTTATATAAGCAGATCTTATCAAAGATCCTTAATTATAGCAGCCCAAGTAAATGCTACATAACACAGAGAAAAGTGGGATCTCTTTATCCATATGGGCCTGGGGAGGAATGTGTTTATGTATTAGGAGCATGGTATACAATAATGAAGGATCATTGTGCCACGTGGAGAAGGTCCTCTCCATGCATTCACTCCTCTACATCACTCAGGGGTCAGCACAAATCACCATCAGGGCCCTGCTTTGATGCCGTTGTTAGGGTAAATGTAATTAGTCAGGCATGAGGTGCAGTCAGTGGAGCAGGATGAATGGCAAGGAAGAGGAGAGGAAATGCTGAGTGTTAGACTAAGTGAATAGTGTTAGACCTAAGACTTCAGAGCATGGATCTGGGTGTGTTAAGAAAAATTTATCTTGGGGCATTTTTTGCAATACTGGCCGTGGTTAGGAACACTGCTGATTTAGCTGTTACTATGAGAGTGTGTCTTACAATTGAAGAACAGGAACATTAATAAAGCTGTAGGACTTTTAAGTTAAGCATGTTATTTTATGTTGTTTAGCACTTTGGGATGGGAAACTTCCGTGAGGTCTGGGATTAAGAGGTCTCATTATGTTGATTCCTTTACATAGGTGACTTTCTTTCCCTGCCCAGAGGAGCTTACAAATCCCATCCTCCTCCTCTGCAGCAGTGGTATAGAAATCAAGTGATTTTCCTAAAGGCAACCTAAAGAGAGCGAGCAAGAGGTACAAATTGAGCAGGGGATGTTCAGCATGAAGATGAGAATTTAGCCTCATCCCTTGTCCTCTGACTGTCCTTGACCCCCAGATTAGGGCAACTTGATTGCCATCACCGTGGTGTGAGGGTAGTGTGGTAGAAAACAGCATCCCTGTTATTCTTTAGAGAAAAAGGAAAAAGGAAAAAAAAAAATAGACAAAACTTTTTCTTCCACTCTTAGTGCCTGTCCCTAAGAGTGTAATTCTTTTCTCTCAGCCCTCCTTTCCCAACCTGGTGATGTGCTGCCCCAGGGCTTATCTCTCGACCTGTGGCACTCCTGCTCCTACACACAGGAACTGTGCCTTACCTGGGGGCCAAAGTGATTGACTGGAATGTAACCAGAGTCAACCCAGCTGATCTTCTGAGAGAATTTCTCCTCATGTGCTACCCTGTACAGTTTGGATCGTTTCATGGGAGAAGCTGACCTCATTGCACCCCTCTCAGTACTCTTGGAAAATTTCTTGAGGTGTTGCTTGCTGTCCCCTTGCTTGTTGCTCTGTGCCAGGTAGAGAGCAGAGATGACAGCTTAGCAGCAACAGCAGGGTTGGGTAGAAACGTTGGCAAATGTGGAGGAAGCCCTGTTCATCACACAGGTGTGCTGTGTGGTGGGGAGCTGATTTCCACGTTGGTCTGATCTGGCCAGCAGGAGCAGTGAAACCTTTACATCCTCCTCACATCAGGGTGGAAGGATGCAGGTCGGCACAAGCTCTTCCATGGCTGCATGTTTCTTGTGTACCACCCTATCTTTCCAGGATCACTCCCAGTTTAGTTTGAAAAGGACCTTAAAGATCATTGAGCTCCAACCCTCTATTGTGAGCAGGGTTGCCACCCACCAGCTTAGGATGCCCATGGCCCATCCAACCTGACCTTGAGTTGAGGAAGCCACAGCTTCTCTGGGCAGCCTGTGCCAGGGCCTCACCACCCTAAATTAAATCATCCAGTTCAACTCCAGGCTCCACACAGGACCACCCAACACCAAACCCTATGTCTTAGAGAGTAGTCCAAACTCTCCTAGAACTTTGTCACTGGTGGCTGTGCCCACAGCCCCATGCAGCCCGTTCCACATCCACCGCCCTGTGGTGCAGAGCCTTTCCCTGACCCCCCAGCTGCCCTCCCCTGACACAACTCCATGCCCTGTTGCTGTCACACAGAGCAGAGCTCAGCACTGCCCCTCTGCTTCCTGTGAGGAGCTGCAGCCGCCATCAGGCATCCCCTCAGCTCTTCTGCTCTGGGCTTAAAAAATAGCAGGTATTATTGCAAGTGAAGTAGAACAGGAGTATCAAAGCAAGTTCTTAGGGGCAGGGGTGAAATCTGCTTCTTGTTCCGAGGGCTGTCTGCAGCTAAACTCTGCTTACCACTCACAAAGAAAGTAGCTTGCTGGATTTATACTGAAATACACCTTCAGAAGATGTATTTTACTTAGAAAAAGAGCCGAGGTGTAACAGTCTGCATGGAGGGAAAAGCACCTCTGTCTACTTTCCTTTGTGAGATGTGAACTGTGTGGGTGCTCTGCAGCTCTTTTGGTTCTCACCCTGAGATCTGGTAAACATACAGGCTGACAGGCATGGATGGACATTAGACGGTGTCCATACTGTTCCCATTTGTCGTCAACCAGTACAAAATAATACCTTGGCTCCAAAAGGCCAGGAGATGCATTTAGAGAAATGATGACTGCAGGAGCTCCCTTGAGCTTTCATTTGCTTTCCTGTAGCTCCCTCCTGTGGCCGCCATCTAAAAGGGCTCACCCGATGCAGCCGTACAATTACTGGCACGAACCGGGCCTCTGAGTCCCTCTGGTTGCTGAAATCTACGGTACAATGATTGTTAGATAGTGAGCAGGCTTTGTGCATGCTAGATTAGTTGTCAGAAAAAGATAGAAGAAAATGTTTTCACTGATGTACTAATTTGGTTATTTGTGGTCTGCTAGGAAAAACAGACAACTTTCTGTAATGTTTTGCTGTATTTAAGAACATATTTAGGCTGCTCTTCCTTAATTGCATATCTTGCGATTATTGCTAGAAAGAAAGAGGCTACCAGGTAGGTAGTGATAGGAAAAGAGGTAATGACTTCAAGTTACACCAGGGAAGGTTTAGGGTAGATATTAGGAAACACTTCTTCTCAGAAAAAGCAGTGAGGCAGTGGCACAGGCTGCCCAGGGAGGTGGTGGCACCATCCCTGGAGGTGTTCATGAAATTTACAGATGTGGCACTGAGGGACATGGTCAGTGGGCATGGTGGGGATGAGTTGAAGGTTGGACTAGATGACCTTAATGGTATTTTCCAACCTTAATAATTCCATAATTCTGTGCCTGTGAGGCGACTCGAATGGGGAATCTGCCTTGGAGGAAGGAGAAGTAGCTTTGGAAAGGCTGCCTGACCTTGTAGGGGATCACTCAGGGAATTGTTATTAGACCAGGTGATGTGACATATCCAGGAAATCTCCTGGAGGAACCAGATGGCTGTAGGGAGTCTCTGAGTGTGTGTGAATGTGACACTTAGGAACTGATGGCAGAAAAACTTGTCTTGTATGGTGTGCCTGGCCTGGAGAAGCTGTGGTGCACAAGCTCTGCTTTCCCAGCTTTATTGCATAGGTGCCTTGGGAAATGTTACCCAAAGCCAAGCTGCTTATTTGCAAAACAAGAAACTCTAATCCTGTGCAAACATTACTTTCCATTTATGACTTGCAGAATGGCTGATGCAGATCCAATCGATCTGTTTAGTTAGTGCTGTGAAAGCACCAGCATCAAAGCTTTTGGTGTCCATGCAGCTAAGAGCTGTGCCACCTCTTGTGAGTTCTTCTCTTTGTAGCACTTCATTTTGGGGCAGTAACTGTAGTGACAGACTTCTTCACTACCAGCTGATTAAAACACTGGAAGGATTTTCATCCCTGTACTTTCTATCACCTGGAACAGCTCTCATTTAGCCATGACGCTTGCCAGGCTCAGGGTCCTGGTCTCTTGGCCTTGGCCACACGTGCATGGTGCCCCAGTTCACAGCCTGCAGAAACCATCCGGATCTCTGAGAGGCTGCAAGGATGGGCTGGAAGCACATGGCAGTGACCATGCAATGCACATGCCATTGCAATCTTAATAAGCTCGTGTTTCGCCACCTTGAAATGTTGTTGGGGATGACATCTCCACAAGGCAAAGAGGCTCTGCTGGTGTCCCTTTGCATTAGTCATTACAACAGACCACACTAATTCTTTGCAATGACTGAGCAGCAGCAAATGTCCATCCAAGCCCTTTTCTATGCCCTTCTTCACGCATGCTCTCTCTGTCCTTTGTCTCTTTCAATAAATAAGCAGATACAATGAGCACCCTAAGGCAAGATACATGACACTTTAATCAGTACGCCAGTGTCTACAAAAGAGTCTACTTCTTTTTATCCTCATGTAAACTGCTTTCCTAAGCAGTTGTCTTCATTGGAATGCCCTGAGAATTTTGCTGTACTGTTTCTAGACCAGAAATGCTTTTAAAGTCGCAGCTGTGAAAAAATGCCCTGTTTGGCATTGCTTAGTTATTGAACAGGTATATTGATGTAGGCTTATTAACAGCTGCTGTCAATTTACCCATTCTGATAAATAACTGGATTAGCAAGGTTAAATCTTACAGCTGTCACTCTTTATTCTGTTTTGATATGGTAGATTTTGTGTGTCTGTTCCTGAGCACTCATGAAGTCCAGCTGTAGACTGGAGGAAAAAAGCTACACAAATTGCTGCTTGATTCATCTTTTCTGGAGATGCCTTGTTCTCAGTTCACCCTGACTGACTCACCCTGATCCTTTTGTGACTGGCTGTGTGTCAGTCCCTCATCCAGCACTGAGTACCAGAGATGCTGCCTCTAGACATGCTGCTTGCCCACAGCTTGTAGAAGTCCGTGCAGTGGTGGAAGGCTGAGATGCTGCAGAGAGGTCCCCTCCCACCTCTAAGAGTTGTGTGCTGAATGTAATGTGAGGTTCACGTGCCACTTTTGGGTTTGTGATGGACTTGCTGCAAAGGTTCCGTCACCTGTAGGAATGAAGGGGACTTGTTGGCCATGGAGGCTGCAGCTGTGCTTAAGAGAGCTTAAGTCACAAGCGCTGCATTTCATGTCTGGATTTTGTACACTGTAAGGAACTTGAGTATATCAGGTCACAGAAGGCCACTTGCATGGTTTTGCTCTGGACATGAGCTTCCCTTAGCATTTGGGCTTTTGGGGCCAAGGAAATGTACTCAGCTTGGAAAGTAAGAACATACAAGCAACTTAAAACGAGTTCTTACCTCCAAAGCTGCTGCTGTCTGGAAGACAGAAAGCTAAAAAGGTGTGAAACAAGGCAACAGCATCCATGAAACCTCAACTCTTTCCTTTGCAATTTCTTTTGTTGAGATAACTCAGCTTATCTTCTTTCATCTGTCTGTGCCACAGTCACATTGACTTGGGGCTGCTTGGGAAAATCCATTGTCTGTGGCCCTGACTGAGCTGGAAGACGAGCACTTACAAAACCAAACCTTGGTTTAAGGATGAAAATGAAAGCAAAGGTCATTTGAAAGTGAGAACCCATATCTCTCCTCATGTGGAGAACAATGTTGATATAGCAAGGATGAGATTCCTTACAAGCTAACTCAGGTTATCTTCAGGCACTTTGTGTGTTGTTGCTTTTTAGAGGTTCAAAAAATTATTTTACATGTGACTGGAAACTGTAACAGAGACCCCACTAACCCCTTCCAGAGCTGCTCAAGTTTTTCAGCCCCCTAGAGCATGTTTTGCCTGAGTGCTTCGTAAAGGAAAAGCCACTTTGCAGTGTGGTAGCCTATGGGAATAGATGCTAAATGGATGTGGAGCATATTGTCATTTCAACCGAAGACTGCACATTGCTTCTGATATGCTGTGAACATACTGGAAAAACTGTCTACACTACGATTTACAGAGATGGAATAGCACTTGCCAAGTATGATATGTAACTCATCAAGTAACCATGTTAAAGTCCTTGCAATAGCATTCACAGAAGGTCGTGTATCTACTGCTTTGTGTGAGGAAATTTACTGTGTGATGTTGCAGGAGTACAGTATCTGTCTTGTCATGCAGTAGATGGAGAGGAAGCATAAAAGGATTGGGCAGCACTACCCAGTGCAAATTTCTATTTGCTCATCTGCCAAAATGCTATCAGAAACCTCCAGAACTGCTCTCCTATACCTACAGCCACTAATCGAATGCATTACTTTTATAACTAAGAGCATCAAAATGGTGTCACTGAAAAGCTGATGTGATCTATAGGTCATTGTGTCACTCTTGTAAGTGAGAAATATTATGCAAAGACTTCTGTGCTTGCATGCTGTGACTTTAGATTTTGGACCCTGTGTTTAAAAATTATAGTTCTAATATTTCTGCCTCTTATTGCACTCGGAGCTGCACCTCCCCTCCTCCACACCGTTTCTCTGGGTTGTAAAATTCAAATTTCCTCCCTTTCTTTTACTGAACAGGTGCAGAGGAGATTTCTCTATTTGCTTGTTTTCTCTCACCATGTTTGGTCCCCACAGCTATGACCTTTGACGAAAAGCATAAAGCATATGGGGAAAAAAAACAAAAAACAAAAAACGACAAAGAGAAAAGATAGATTGGCTTAGACCAGAGCTCTTGTGACAGTTTTTGTCATTTAACCTTGATTATACACAGCAGAGCCCTAGTCATTGGTGTTACATTAGCTGTCTCAAGTTTGTTCCCATCTGCTGTTCCTGAGAGTAGCACTTTCCACTGGGTTAGAGTCTGGGAAACATGATGCTCATCAGCTTCATTATCCCCTACTTTGCTGTCCTCTCCCCAGAAGCGTGCTCCAGCCCATGGCCTGTGTGCTCTTTTTACCTTGATCAAGGAGACCACTGTCTTGCATCGACTGGTTTCCTTTCTCTGGTGATGCAAAGCAGACATAAACCTGTGGTGCATAATGAGTAAGAAGAAGGGCTGAGAGCAAGCCTTTGCATTTTTCCTGTGTGTGCACAGTGACGCATGCAGAGCCTGTCTCGACGTGGTGTTCACCAGCCTATCGCCCTAATCTTCTTGCTGCTAACCTCCACCACTCCCATGCTAATGCTCATCCTCACATGAGCGCACGTAAAACCAGCAAGAGGATTTGGGACCAGCTGAAACAAATGGATCAGTAGGGTCTTTCTCTGCCAAGTTATGTTTTCCCAAGGTTCCCATCACTGATCTACTGTAAAAATAAATTCTCCAAGTCACCAGACAGCTGCCACCATAACAGACTCATCTGGCGTCCATGCGTGAGGGACCAGGGATCATGAGCCCATCAAGAGCTGACTTTTTTACACACCATTTAGCTGGATGGACACAGCAACAGGGAAGTTTGCAGGTCCTGTAGCACCGCCCAGGTGCTTGGCAGAGGTTCAGAGGTGCACCCTGTGATTGCCTGCTGAAGGATGTGCTCCCCACAGTAGATGCTGGATGTGCTTGCATTGTGCAGGTGCAGTAGGTTGTCTAAAGTAAGTTTAAATAGCTTAATTACACCGATAGCCCGTGTACATACAGTAGCAGGTTCAGAGGTCTAACTTTCTAACCTGAATCATTAACACAGCTTATCTGTCCAAACCCCTTTCATCAGTGTCCTTTCTGTACCTGACACAGCCCTCTTGTCTTGATTGGACAAGTCCTGTCTTCTCCGTGAGTTGATATCCGTGCTTTTTTAGCACCAAAAACCAGTTCAATTCCCAGTGCCAGCATTATCCAGTTGAGCTCAGGCTTGTTCTTGAGGACTTTGCTGCAGCATTACCTGTGATCAGGCAGTCTATTGAGCTTTCCTATGAGGTTTCACCCAGGAAGTAACATCTACCCATTCAATAGTATCTACCCTTGATGTCTATTGTTTTCTTCCCAAGCCCTGCTCAGACAGTGTGAGGTAGACTCAAACCAGGACTTTGTGGGTCACTGTAGAATTACCAAGGGGGCTGCAGCATTTGTCTTGATTGCTTCCCAAGCCTTCTACATTGCCAACCTTCTGAACAGCAATTAAGGATCTAATTCCTTAAACTCTTACATGTCTTAACTTCATTATTTTCTTTAGATCAGTAAGCATCATCTCACAAAAGAATCTTGCAGTCTCAGGTTCTGTAGTCTGAGAAGAATGGTTATTATCCCCACAGCAAAGGGAATATTTGATACTGTAAGAACAGAGGCCATGGAAAGCTCTTGGAGAGGAAGCCTGGTTGCAAGGCAGAGAGACTCTCAGCAGCAAGCTCTGGGAAGTTGCAAGAGAGGCAGTTTTATTCATGCAGAAGATGAGGGGAGTGAAAAGGGCTCAGATTTTACACCTGTCTTTCATAGTGAGAACTCATTTTACTTACTGTTCCAAGTCACCGTGCTGATACTTACCTCTTCTGTAAAGTGCTCTGAGATCTACAGATGGGAAGAAGCACCCTTACTCAGCAGCTGTAAATTTCCAGACCTGCTTCTCTTCCAGTTCTCCTGCTCTCCGTGCTAGATGCTGTCTTCATGTCTCCCACACTGGTGTACTGCTGCAGACTGGGAAGGGGAGAGCATCTCTCATTCACTATGTAAATCCATTGATGAAAACATAAAATGCATTGTGCTTCTAAAACTTGCTGAGCTTGTTTGAATAAATGCCAAGGATTAACAGCATGTAAATTCACCATTGATTTGACAACAATGATGTTATGTGCCCCAAACACTGATGGGATTTGTTCAGTGTTTAGGATGTGGGCTCTGAGGTGGAAAAAAGGGATTGCTTGTAATTTTTTAAGCCTCTTTGGCTGCACCAAGGCAGACTGTTGGTGTTATATAAATTCTTTAGATAAAATAAATATCAGTCTTTGCATAAGGAGAGTGGATGTTTAACTTTTCCAGTATACAGCTGAACAGTAAATCTGTGGATCGGTGTAAGCCAGGAAATAAAAATAGCCCCATCTCTTTAAAATAGGGAGGAAGGAGCTGTGGGGATGGAAATCCCAAAGGCCAGCAGTAAAGCAAAGGACTGTGTCTTAAAAACAGTGAGACAAAGATGTCTTTTTATGAAGAAAACTAGAAATGTCATCTCCACTATTTATCCCCTCTATGGGGGCAAATTTTTGCCTCTCCCTGTCTCCAGTGATAACTTTACAAGTGCCGTACCTGTGGAACAAAAACAGAGCTCCCCAGGAACATGCTGACATGTCTTTAAAAGAAAAACAACCCAAGGTGTTGTTTTTTTTTGTTTGTTTGTTTGTTTTTAAATACACTTGCTGATGGATAGGCTCCTAGATCTGTATTTAAACTTCTTAACACAGGGCCTGATTTTCAAAGATGCTCAGTGGGCAACAGCCCTCTCACTATCTGCTTTTTTGCTAAGCGCTGTCTTCAGAGGGGGGTTTTCAGATGTTCATTTTGCTTTTAACAAGAAACATTTGTTCATCTAATGATAAAAGAATATAAAGTATGTCCCCTCTTGCTTCAGCCCTCCCATTGGGTTAACCCTGCAGCCCCAGCCATAGTTAATCAAGGTGTGCAAATCTTACTGATTATTTGGCCTCATTTCCTCCCATCAATAGGGACTTAGTAGGATATCAGTAGTACCCAAAACTCAGCAGAAATTGTTACTTTAGTACTTTTCATGGTATTAAGTGGCACTGGGGAAAGTGAGGCCATCTGCAGCTGTGCTCAGTCATTCTTTCCTCCATCAATATGCCAGGGCAGATGCGATAGGTTGGATATTCAGGTTTCAGGTTGGATATCAGGAGCAATTTTTCTCAGAAAGAGCGGTGATGCAATGGCACAGGCTGCCCAGGGAAGTGGTGCAGTCAGCATCCCTGGAGGTGTTCAGGAGCCGTGTGGATGTGGCACCGAGGGACGTGGGCAGTGGGTATGGTGGGGGTGGGCTGGTGGTTGAACTTAATGATGCCAGAGGTCTCTTCCAACTTCTATGATTCTATGATACTGCTCTGTGTGTTATGTGTGTATGTGAGGAACAGAAAAAGAGTTTTCTAGTGAAAGGACTCTTACTTTAAGAAGAAAAAATTAAATACTGTGAGTTCACTTCTAGACTAAGCACCTAATAAGTGGCTTAGCAGCTTGGCAAAGGATGAGCCAAAACTGATAATATTGTTTCCCTAGAGTGTCTGCCTGCTTGGCTTTACTGCTTGTATATTGACTTCAATGGGCTTCTTGCATCCTTTCCAAAGCTGGGTCTATTTGAGACGAGGAAAAGCATGTTGTTGTTTTTTTTTTCCCTGCTCACCAGCTCTGTCACAGATATTTCATAGTATTTTCTACTGGAGCCAGGCTGTTAGGTAGAAAACTTGCAAGGAACTCACGTTATTACCTGTGGGTCTGTTATTAACCCTTTTTTGTACTCACAGAAATGTTTATCCAAGGGGAAAACTCTTAATTATTATGCTTCAACAATTTTAACTTTAAATAAGGGCAGACATCATTCAGTCCCCTGTGTTGTTATTATGCAGCTTACACCTAAATGTAGAGAACCATCTAAGTGGATACAGTCCTACCTTTTCAGGTTGAGTGGTCTTGAAAATAAAAGCATCGGAACTCATTCTCATCTTCTTCAAAATTTGTCTGAAGAATAAGGTCAGGTCTGCAGGTCAGAAGAGACCGCTTGCCTTGAGAGGGCATGCAGATCGGAGCAGAAAGATTGCCTTCCTGGGCTCTCGTGGGGTTGCAATGCAGCAGTCAAAAGCAGTGCTCGAGGTGATATTAGTACTTCAGAATCACATATGTACCCTCCACAGTTACGCTTGACCGGTCACTTCACTGTTCTTTTGCTTTTCGTGCTGGGCTTGCACTGTGCTTACCAGTAGCGCTGGTTTCACCCAGAAACTGACAGGTGAGGGTCAGCCATGCATCCAAGCTAGAGGCAGCTGGAAACAAGCAAGTACTGTGCTTGGTTACTGGAGCCTGCTTTACTCAGAAACCTGACCTAGGATTTCTGCTAATTGTCCTGGGCAACGTCTTGGCCTTCACTATGTGTCTCATGTGCTGTCATTTATTCATAATAGCTTAGGAAGGGATTCTTTTAAAAATAAGCTAGACAGCAAATCCTACAGTGAGGCTTTTTGAGTTGTACTTACATTTGAAATTTGCAATGGGCTTTGAGAGGGTCTCGTCTTTGATGCATGGCTTTTGGGTACACACCCTTGAATGTATGCTTCAGTCTGTTCCTCTTATGGGAACACAAACAAGTCTCACTGCTTTTGCTCAGTAGGTGATAATGATGCATAAAGACTGTGCATCCTGGTCCCCTGAATAAGTGCAAAATCGTTGCTTTCTCCTCTCTCCAAACTATTTAATATAGCACCAATGGAGTTTATGACTTCTCTTTCACTCTTTGTATTCCCAGACATAGTTTTCTTCTGAGAAGTATAAGTCAGACTGTATGGGATTAATCTCACCAGCTCTGGTTGTCCAGAAAGAGGTTGGAATTAGAATTACTTTTTAACTCAGTTGAAATTTGGGCAGCACTGAAGGATGCCTCATTTCACCTTTTCTAGCCATTCACAGTATAGCACAAGACATTTGGAGGCATCTTTCTCTCTTCACTGACTGAACAGGGAGCCCAGACAACTCATTTACACTGGATGTCTAAGTTTTAGCCTGCTGAAAGTTAGATGTGATGAGTCTCATGAGACCACTTGTTGCCTCAAGGCAGAGAGACAGTTGGAAGCCTACAATGGAAAAAGAATGACATTTATGCTTCAGTGAAGTATTTGCATAGAATCACAGATTCATTAAGTTTGGAAAAGACCGCTAAGATCATCTGTCAACCCATCATCCCCATGCCCACCAACCGTGTCCCTCACTGCCACACCTCCATGCTTTTTTAACATCTCTGGATGGTGACACCACCACCTCTCTGAGCATTCCTTCTTACTCCTTCAGAGAAGAAATCTTTCCTAATATCCAGCCTGAACCTCCCCAGTGCAATTTGAAGCCATTCCCTCTTGTCCTGTCACTGTTACTTGGGAAAAGAGACTGAGCCCCACCTCACTACAACATCCTTTCAGGGAGTTGTAGAGTGCAATAAAACAGTTTTGCCCACAAAAAAGAAAAATGCCTATCAAAGACAAAATAGACATAACCAGTTCTAGGGAGATCCATGAAAATATATGTCCAGGTGAAACTTAATACATAAATCCTTGAATATTATTCAAATATTTGCATCTTAATATACTGCATTTTAGATGAAATTTAGGCAAAGAGAGATTTTCTCTTTTTCTCTCAACAGTGTATTCCCACCTGTGCACTGAGAACACACATGCTCTGATTCTGATCAATCCTCAGCCATGGGTGGATGCTGGATATTGCTGAGCTTCCTTGTGTGGCTGGTATGCAGGTAAGTGGCTGTTCTCCTTCTGCTGGCTGTTATTGCTGAGAGAAGCACAGCCCATGGGGGCTCCCACTAGCCCATCCTTGCTCCACATGGGGAACTTGCTGGAGGATCCCTGCCCAGATTTATCAGATACACTTTATAGCACACTGCAAAAATTGCCCCTTTTACAAACTCAAGTTAGACCTTTTTTTCTTCTCTTGGAAGAAAATTATTTTGTATTTTGAGCAGACTCCGCTTCAAGAGATGACAGAAACAAAAGCACATAGGCACAAAGCCAAGGGCCGGGGGCAAAGACCCGCAGAAGGGGCCTCCTCCCCATCCATCCCTTAGAATCTGCCTGGCAGCTCTTGTTCATCCAGAAGATACGCCGATGCCCCTGGGCAGAAACCATCTCATGCATCACAGCCTGGCAGCATCCCTCCAGGAGATCTGGCGCTGGTTCCCACCAGACTGTCATCCCCAGGTCAGTCTCCGCATTTCTGCTGACCACGTTGCCTTCGTCGTGAGATCATGTCTTTCCAGAGAAATCCCACTAATGCCTTCATTCTGCGAGATCGGTATATATAGGGGCAGCCTTCCCCGGGCTGCACTGTGCAGGCCAGCAAAGGCATCGCTGTCCTCCAAGCGGTTGCACGGCTCCCACGCTCTCCTTTTAGAACAAGACATAGCAGCAGCAAATATGGACATTACCATCCAGCACCCCTGGTTCAAACGCGCCCTGGGACCCCTGATTCCAAGCCGTTTGTTCGACCAGTTTTTTGGAGAGGGTCTCCTGGAGTACGATCTCCTGCCTTTGTTCTCCTCCACTATCAGCCCCTACTACCGGCAGTCCCTGTTCCGCAGCGTGCTGGAGTCGGGCATTTCAGAGGTAAGGCTCCTTACCGCCCCCTCCTTTGCCTTCCTCTCCTTCTCCACACCTCTGCTGGCTTCTCTCTGCCCAGTGTTTTCTGGAGTGGGGCAGAAGCTTTAGCCCTGTGCTCAGGCCGTCAGACTCAGCCTGGGCTGCCATAGCCAGCCTCTTGCCCCTTCTGGGAGCACAGGTCCCTGGCTTGGGAGAAGGCTGCCCTTCAAGCAATGGAAAGTTGTTTGACTCCCTACCGTTCATCACATTATGTACCAGGCTGCCTGTGTTGCCCTCACAGCTGTCAGCTCTTTGGTAAGGGAGGGACCGAGCTTCTCCTGGAATAAGCACCCATGAGCTGGGCTCCGCATTAGAGAGGACATTGGCGAGCACAAGCAGGAGTTTCTTCAGCCCCCTTCTCTGCCTTGGCAGCTCCTCAGTTTTTGCCAGTATGCACTGGAGGACCTAAGAGCAGTTCTCCAAGCGCATGAGGAGCGGTGAAGGCTGTAGTCGGAAGCTCAGGGACTGGGGCTTTCTCTAGCCCACTGGTTTCCTCCCAGAAACTAGCTACAGAGCTGAAACCACAAAGACATTCTAAATTGCTGAAAGGACAAAACACATGCTGTCACGGAGCATTAATTTTAATCCCCTCTTGCTGCTGAGCACAAATGCTCAGTGCATCTGGCAAATTTCTAAGTGCAATCAAAGGGGTGCCTGACAAAAGAATAGTGGCAAGAAAAGATGCATCTGCCCATGGCAAAAGAAAAGGTGCTGCAAAGACCCCCAGAGTCCCTGATGCCTCATTCTCCACCCTGGGAAGGAAGACTCCTTCTGAGACTGGCGGGCTGTGGATACAGCCTGGCCTGTAGCCCCATTAAAGAGAACTGTAAAGCTGTTGGCTTTTGAGGCTGATGCAGCCTTTGTGTGTAAAGCCTGGGTCTTAATTGCTAACAATGTTCCTTTCAGGTGAGGTCTGACCGGGACAAGTTCACAATCATGCTGGATGTAAAACATTTCTCTCCTGAAGATCTGAGCGTGAAGATTATTGATGACTTTGTGGAAATCCACGGCAAGCACAGTGAAAGACAGGTAAGTGGAAGTAAGCAGGGTGATTAAGCAACTGGGGAATCAAGCTCTGTTTTATTTCTTTCCAACATTACCCAAGGGAAGAAAGAAAAAAAAAGAGGAGTTACAAATTGTCATGCTTGGCATATCCAGCTCTGATGGAGCCCAGATCTGATCTGATGGCAGTAATGAAATAATCCAGCTCTCCTTTGTTTATGTTTGGCCATCATCTTCCATAACCATCAGATGACAATGTGCATTGTTCACTAATAACACCAGGCCTGAAGAAGAGTATTATTCGGTGTTGCCACTGAATAATGGATGAGTTTTTATAAGCCAGAATTATTAGGGGAAACAGGGAATTCATATGCTGATCTGGAAGAGAAAAGCAAAACAAAACAACCAAATGCCTCAGGCTTGCAAACGTACTTTTAACATGTATGTTATGGAAATATTGGTGGGTGTTGAAAAGTGAGTTATACTAGTGAGGGGGTTAATTCTTCTCCTGAACATTCTGGAGGCTGCAGTGTGTCATGAGGGGACACCTGATCCTACAAACCTGAAAGATAAAACAAAAAGCGGAGATGCCCTGAGTAAGGTCTCAGGTCATGCCAGGTTCAATGCAGACCACTTCTGGTCAACAGCACAGAAGGGTGGGCTCCAGGGGCTTCTGACAGGGCTTTCTCCTCTTCTCTACACGTCAGGATGATCATGGCTACATCTCCCGTGAGTTCCACCGCCGGTACCGCCTGCCTGCCAATGTGGACCAGTCTGCCATCACCTGTTCCCTGTCCAGTGATGGCATGCTGACCTTCTCGGGCCCAAAGGTCCCCTCCAATATGGACCCCAGCCACAGCGAGAGGCCCATCCCTGTGTCCCGGGAGGAAAAGCCCACCTCTGCACCTTCCTCCTAAACCCTCTGTGGTACGCAGGCTGCCACCGGCTGCAGGTCTCACTCCTAGAGCCATTGCGTAGATATCAGTGAATACCTAGAGGGGTTTGTTCTGTTGTTTGTTTCTTTTTTTTTCTTCTTTTTTTCTCCCCCATATGTTTACTTTCTCCCCTTGTATGGAATGAGGTGCTGGGTGAACGGCTGGTGGACTTTGAGGCTTAAACCTGCAATTCATGCTGTCAGGATGGCATGGATTTCACACACTGCCATGCCATTGCAGTTGCCAAAAGGGTCTTCCTCTGGTGCAGTAGTCCACAACCACCACCAGGAAGGAAGGAGTGCACGAGTAACACCATCTCCTGGTGCACAAATGCTTGTAGTGGGACTTGGAGTGGGGTAGAAGCCCCAGAGACTTTTTCTGTCCCACACAGTTAACTGGTTACTCCAAAAAGCGCAACTTGGCCAAGCCAAGCCCCACACTGGGATACTGCGTATGTGCGATAAATGTACCACAGGTTCCTTGCAACCACAGGACAGATAATAATGTGTTACGTTTGAGGGTCACAGCATATATTTTTTCTCAGCGAAGTGTTTCAGTGTGTCTGTTCACACCACCAGCCTGTCACTTCCTTAGGGACATCTGACACAAGGACAAGTGCGTCTTTCCAGTATCTTAGCAGTGGGGAGAGAGGGGGCTCACCGCTCTGCAGAGGCTTCAGACCGCACCAAACTCTCCCCAGCCTGTGCGTATCACACCCTTGCTCCTGCCCTCGCTGTAATTCTAGTGTAGCTCCATCTGACCCACTGGTATCTGGCACTCAACCCGAGAACTCAGTCCCTGGCAGTCAATAAAGAGATATAGGAAACACGCAATTGGCTTTGGGGGTTTGATTTTTCCTTTCCAAAGGTTCTGAAGTGGAAAGGTGAACGTGGTGCCTTGCACCACTCAGAGGATGCACTTTCCACCACATTCTGTAATTATTTTGTGTATTTGCCCTTTCATCTTCCTCTTCACACAAGCCAAACAAAGGGATTAAAAAAGAAAAAAAAAAAAAAGCTCAACAACCCAACGCTGAGCCATTTCTTAAGCAGAGAAGGGAGATGGTTGTTAATTAGAGAGCAAGGCATTCCTGTGAACTCTAATAATATTTTAAACCTATTTTTACTGTGATTAATTATCAGGCAATTCCAAAGCTTTCAACCAAAAAATGTGCCATCTCTAGGGGAAATGCATGAATGATCATGTTTGAGAAAAGGATGGCATCGTACTGGGAGTGAGCAGCTACTACAGAGCTGGGAGGCAGGGAGAGGTCATGGTAAAAAAAAGCTGCCTCTTTCTGCCTCGCCTGGCTGTAAAGGGCCAGTGGCCACTGCTCCTTTGCTCTTAAAGGCACCTACAGGGTGCTGGCATCTCTCTTTCCTGACACAGACCCAACAGAGCTGGGAGGAAAGAATCAAACCAGCCTCATGGCAATACATGACAGGGGATTGAAACTAGGTGATGTTTAAGGTCCCTTCCAACCCTAAGTCATCCTGTTACACTATGAAAAATTCTATGATCCTATTAAAAATGTGAGAGGCTGCTATAAGCTTTTGTGTGAAGACACACTGGTGTTTTGTGCAGGGGTGGAATGTGTCCCCAGAGATTTAAAGCTCAAACTGAGGCCTCAAGCATAAGGCACCCCTTCTTCTAGTTACACAGCTGTAGGATACCCCTTCTATTTGTTGCACTTGGCTCTGCAAAAACCATTGCTTCCTTTCACCGGGATTAATGTTCTTTTACAAAGGTCTTTACAAACCATGATCACAGTTTCGAGAGAGAGCTCTTCACCAAAGCTTTTTTGCACAAATTCACCTATAACAAGGTGCTACTAACACACTTCAAGGATTAACAAAATTTCTTGGAAAGTTTTTTGTTAGAAACTCAATGATGACTTTGTCATGGAGTGAAAGGCAGGGGGGAACCTGCCTTAGGGTGCCAATGGCACCTGGCAGTGTCCAGACAGTGTGGTGTATGGTAACTGTACCAAGGTTTATAAAATCAGAACCATAGAATATCCCAAGTTGGAAGGGAACCACAAGGATCATTGAGTTCTGGAGATGGTATAGGAAAGTCTCTGCACAATCCACACAGCAGGATCGGAGCTGGGGATATCCCATCCTAGCGTGGGTTAGGAGATTAGCACTTAGATTGACTGGCACTTCACTGGTGGAAAAATATGAGATTGGGACATGGCACAGGTGTTCATGGCATGTGTAGCACAAGCAGGGTAGCAATTAATGATGTAGTGGATGTTGGGGGACTTAGCACAGGGAGAGTGGTGATGTATTGGAATAGGCTGCCCAGAGAGGTGATGAAATCACTGTCCATGGAGGTGTTCAAGAGCTGTGTGGATGTAGCACTGAAGGGCATGGTCGGTGGGCATGGTGGGGATGGGCTGATGGCTGGACTAGGTGATCTTAGCGGTCTTTTTCCAGCCTTAATGATTCTATGATTCTTTTGGATCCAGGCATAAATGAGCAGTGCTTTGAGCCATACCCATTCCCACTCTAAACTGCAGCAGTGCAAGATTTACCTAAACCATGACAGAATCAGAAGGCCTGAAGGGACATCAGCTGAGCTTGGTCTGTGATCTCTAGACACCACTGCTGGGGACTCTCCTACTTGACACACTCATTGCTTTCAGAGGATGTTGCCATGCAGTGCTGGACAGAAGGGCACGGTGCAGGCAGTTTGCACTGGGCATTCACAGAAGCGGGGAGAGCAGGAGGGCAGACTATCCCTCCCCACTTTGGAGTCCAGTTTACCTGTCAGCTGCCTCCCAGACAACAAATCCGCCATGGTCTCCACTAGTTAGAGAGCTCTGGCCAAAAATGATGTGGTGACTCAAATGCAGTGCCTGCTCAAGAAGGCAGCTGTTCAGATCTCCGACTGCAGGGATGCCTGAGCCTGCTGCTGCCAGTGGAGGGCGGCAGGGATTCCACCTGCATGAGGTGTGAGCTGAGGGAAGGTCTGCTTAGCATGGTGGCAGAGCTCAAGGAGGAAGTGGAGAGGTAAAAGAGGATCAAGGAGTGTGAGCAAGAGATAGATTGGTGGAGAAACTCCCTGTCATACCTGTGAGAAAGGCACCAGAGTGATTCACCCCAAATGGTGGTGGACCCCCTGCCCTGCCACTGTTGGGAAGAGGGAATGGACCCTAAAAGATGGTAAAGAATGGAAACAGGTCTCCGCTCAGTGTCACAGGCAACTCCCCAACCCTACCTACCTTGGTTGCCCAGGTGTTTCTATGTAATAATAAATTTGAAGCTCCGGAACTTGAGGGAGAGGTAAGTGCCCATGTGGTTGTCTGGGGCAAGGTGGTCAACCCCACATCTCAGGACTGCCTCTGCCAAGAAGGAAATAAGGATAACTGTCATAGACAACTCCCTTCTGAGGGGAACAGAGGGCTCCACATGTCAGCCAGATCCTACCTGTAGGAAAGTGTGTTGCCTCTCTGGGGCCAGGACATTAACTAAAAAATGTCCTAGTCTGGTTCAACCCTCTGATTATTACCCTTTACTGATAGTTCAGGCTGTCAGCAATGAAATCACTGAGAGAAACTTGAGGGCTATCAAAAGGGACTTCAGGACATTGGAGTTGTGAATTGGTGGAACAGGAGTTCCCATGGTATTTTCCTCTATCCCCTAAGTGGCAACAAGGGATGCTGAGAGGACCAGGAAAACCCATCTCATAAATATGTGGCTGGGGTCATAACAGCAATTTTGGCTTTTTTGAACATGAGGCAGTTTGCTTGGTGCCTGACCTGCTGCCTGCTGATGGGTCTAATCTGTCTCAAAGGGAGAAATGAATCCTGGCCCATGAGCTGGCAGAACTCATTGAGAGGGCTTTAAACTAAATATGAAGGGGGAGGGAGAAAAAAACCTTTCCTTCAGAAGGAATAGGCAAGGAAGGAGGCATGGCTCTCTGTGTTAAGAGAGTGTTTTTGATGTTGTTGAGCTTGGGGCTGGAAATTATAAGATTGAGTCTCTATGGGTAAGGGTCGGGGGAAGGCCAACAAGACTGACATCCCAGTGGGGGCCTGTTATAGACCACCTACACAGGATGAAGAGGCTGACGAGGTGTTCTATGAGCGGCTGGCAGAAGTTGTGCAATCACCAGCCCTTGTTCTCATGGAAGACTTCAACTTCCCTGATACATACTGGAAATATAATACAGTGCAGAAAAAGTCTAGGAGATTTCTAGAATGTATGGAAGATAACTTCATGGCATAGCTGATAAGAGAGCCTAACCAGGGGAGATGTCCCGTTAGACCTGCTGTTCACAAACAGAGAAGGACTGGGGGGAGATATGGGAGCAGTTTTAAGCAAAGCGACCTCAAAATGGTAGAGTTCTTGATTCTCAATGAAGTCAGGAGCGGAGGGCAGCAAAACTGCTATCTTGGGCTTCTGGAGGGCTGACTTTGAACTATTCAGGACACTGGTAGGGAGGGTACCTTGATATTCAGTCCTGAAAGGTGAAGGGGTCCAGGCAGGCTGGTTGCTCCTCAAGAAGGAAGTCTTCAAGGGGCAGTAGTAGGCTGTCCCTCTGTGCCTCAAGATGAGACAGTGGGGAAGAAGACTTGCAAAAGAAGAACTTTTTGAGGCTCCAGAAGAAAAAGAGAGTCAACCTCCTGTGGAAGAAGGGATGGCAACTTGGAAAGAGTACAAAGAAATTGTTGGAATACGCAAGGAGAAAATTAGAAAGGCAAAAGCCCAGCTTGAACTCAACTTGGCCACTGTCCTAAAAGATAAAAAACTTTTTTTACTAGTATATTAACAATAAGAGGAGGAGGACTAAGGAGAATTGCCATCCTATATTGGATTCAGTGGGGAATATGACCACTCAGTACAAGGAAAAGGCTGAGATTCTCATTCTTTACATTCTTTACATGCATTCTTTACATCTGTCTTTTAAAGTCACACCAGTTATCCTCAGGATACTCTACCCCCTGACCAGAAGACTTGGAGAGTAGAATAAATCCCTCACAATTCAGGTGGAAATAGTTAGAGACCTACTACTCCATCTGGACTGTCTCAAGTCCATGGGCCAGATGGGATCCACATGAGGGTGCTGAGAGAGCTGGTACAGGTGATTGCCAAGCCTCTTTCCACCATCTATCAAGTATTCCTGGTCCACTGGAGAGGTCCCAGAGGATAAGAGCTTTGCATTGTGACTCCCACTTACAAGAGGGCTCATAAGCAGGATCCAGGGAACTACAGGCCTGTCAGCCTGACCTTGGTACCAGGGAAGTTTATGCAACAGATCGTCTTGAGTGCAGTCACAAGGCATGTGGAGCAATGAGTGGATCAGGTCCAGCTAGCATGGGTTCATGAAAGGCAGGTCCTGCTTGACCAACCTGATTTCCTATGACCAAGTGACCCACCTGGTTGATGAGGGAAAGGTTGTTGATATAATCTACCTAGACTTCACCAAAGCCTTTGACACTATCATCTCCCACAGTATTCCCCTGAGGAAGCTGGTAGCCAGTGGCTTGGACAGATACACTCTTTGCTGGGTAAAGAACTGTCTGGATGGCTGGGCACAGAGAGCGGTGGTGAATGGAGTTAAATCCAGCTGGCAAGTTGTCACGAGTGATGTTCCCCAGAGAGTCAGTACTGGGGCCTGTCTCGCTCAATATCTTTATTGATGATCTGGATGAGGAATCGAGTGCACTCTCAGTAAGTTTGCAGATGACACCAAGTTCACAGGAAGTATCAATCTGCCTGGGAATAGGAAGGCCCTACAGAGGGATCTGGACAGGCTGGATAGTTGGGATGAGGCCAATGGGATGAAGTTCAACATGACCAAGTGCTGGGTCCTGCACTTTGGCCACAGTAATCCCAGGCAACGCTATAGGCTTGGGCAGAGTGAATGGAAAACTCTGCAGAGGAAAAGGACCTGGGGGCATTGGTTGACACTCAGCTTAACATGAGCCACCAGTGTGTCCAGGTAGCCAAGAAGGCCAATGGCCTCCTAGCTTGTATCAGAAATAGTGTACCAGCAGGGACTGGGAGGTGATGATCCCCCTGTGCTTGGTGCTGGTGAAGCTACATTTTGAGTGATGTGTTCAGTTTTGGGCTCCTCACTGCAAGAAAGGCATTGAGACCCTGGAGTGTCCAGTGAGACCCAGTGAAAGGCAATGAGGCTGAAAGATCTGGAGCACAAATCTATGAGTAACAGCTGAGAGAACCGGGATTGTTCAGACTGCAGAGAGAAGGCTTGGGAAACCTTATTGCTCTCCAGAGCCACCTGAAAGGAGATTGTGGCGAGGTGAGAGTCATTCTCTTCTCCCACATAACAGCAAAAGAATGAGAGTGAGTGGCCTCAAGTTGCACAAGGGGTTCAGTTTGGATATTAGGAAAAATCTTTTCTGAAAGAGTGGTGAGGCACTGCCCAGAGAGTTGGTGAAGTCACCGTCCCCTGGAGCTTTTCATGAAATATGTAGATGTGGTACTAAGAAACATGGTTTAGGACAAGTGCATGAGGTAATTTTAGAGGTCTCTTCCAACCTTAAAGATTCTATAATTCTATGGAGCTGTCTGAGGTTGGGTACTCAGCCCATTGGGGGCTGGAAAGCCCCACATGGCATACATTCATCGTGCAAACTCTTGGGATCGTGGATGTCTTGGATACTTTGTTAGCCTCCTCCTGTCAAGGGAAAAGGCATCTATGAAGCTCTGTCTAAGGGCATCTGTGTAATAAAGCGACAGCTAACTGAGCATGTGTGCCTAGCATGTACAAAGCTTTGCATCTCTGGCATAATGTCTGCACACAGACCATTTTGTTTCCTTGGCATCCCCAATTCTCTGCTTAAAGATGCCATACCAAAGGATTTTTATACATGTATCTATCTGTTCTGGAAAAGAAAAAGGCAGCTGAACAAAGTGATAGCTGTTTCTGAAATCAGGCAGCTCCGGGAGCCCCGTGAGTGGCCAAAAGATGGCAGCAGCCCCATGTCTTTGGAATTTCGCAACCCTCTGCTTCGAAGGAAATGCCAAACAGAAAGGTCACGTTTGGTATTTTTCTGAGTATCTCCTGTGTATTCCTCTAGCAATGTTTTTATTTTTATTCTTTTCTCCTTTTTTTTTTTTTTTTTTTTTTTTTTTTTTTTTTTTTTTCTTTTTCTCCTCCCAGCAGCAATTACTTCAGTTTTCTTTCTCCTTCCCTCACAGGAAGCTGTGCGGTGCCACTGTCCCTGCTGTCTCCTCTTTCCACCCACTTGGACTGATGCCAGTCCCTCGGTGCAGGACTCCACGTGCTGTCCCCGTGCCTATAATGCTGTTATTTTCTCTGGAAAAGTGGCTGGGAGCCCCTCTCCCACCTCCCTTGTTTTCCATACTCAGACCCTCACACGGAGGGAGGAAACAAGGGGGTGGAGTGAACAGATGTCTCCCAAGCTGTCCATCTCGTGCCCTTCAGAAGTCACCTGAACATGGGTCTGAACACCCTGCTGGAGCAGGGAGTGGGCCGCAGGGACCCAGAGGTGCTTTCCCACCTCACCCACCCTGTGATAAGAAGAAGGGGTGCTCTGCTCCCCCACACACAGCACACAACCAAGCCTGGGATGCCCAGCCGAGGTCTGGAACGACATTTGGCTCTGCTGGTGCTTATCTGGAGATAACCCACTCCTTGAGATAAGCCACCCTGAGCCTATGGCAGTGCTCAGAGCTGAGCTGTGGAGATCACTGGGAGTACCCTGCTCAATGGTTTTCAGTGCTGCCTAAGGAAGGCTTGGACTTTAATTTCCTGTTTTTTTCACTGTTTGTTTTTACTTAAGGAGAAGTATTCAGGACATCTCACCTCATCTTGGCCGGTTTTGCTGGAAGACTCCTTGGGCATTTCACAGGGTGTGCATATCGAGCCCACCATAAACAAAGCACGTCCAACCCTTCTCAATGATGCTGACTTCCCAAAGCATTCACTAACAGCTTGTCCTTTTTTTCCTCACAATTTATGAACCACTTCCAAACAGCTCACAAAACAGCAATGCAGAACGCTTGGCTTAAACTTACGCGGGGCTTCAGGGTGAGGGAAGCTATACAAAGCATGGCTTCAGAATCTGAATGTGTCAGCATTCTGCTTGTGAGGTTCACAACACTGCAACGCATGATTCTGTATGACAGAAAGCAGGAGCACGTCTGGCTCATTCAGTTCTCTGGCATTTTGGCTTCTCCTGAGTGCACCTTTTGTCCCATTGATTTTTGGTGTGGCAGCTGAAAGTCTCACCTGAACGTAGCACAAAATGAATGCCCTGTCACATCAGTGTGGAGAAAATGGAACACAATGAACTTCATTAGCAGTGGCAGAGTGATTCTGTGGAGTCAGTGAAAGGATTTTGTAAAGAAAAGCAATCGTTGAAGATTTTTTTTGCTTGGCAGGAGTTTCTCTAGCAACACAAACCAGAGATGACATCCTAGGGTGAGCCCCACGGGCTGGCTTTGCTCTTCCAGCAACAAGTAATCCCCTATCATTTCAACTCATTAAGAAGGAGAGCATAGAGTGAGAGAAACAGACTGGCCTGAACTGAAGGCTCAAACAAGCAGTGGAACCAATGGGTGAACCAGTGAAGCTGCCATAATATTCATTTCTATCTTAGAGAATCATAGAATCATGTAATTGTTTGAGTTGGAAGGGATCCCTAAAGGTCACCTGGTCCAACTCCCCTGTAGTGAACAGGGAACAGCTACATCAGGTTGCTCAGAGCCACATCCTGCCTGACCTTGGATGCCTCCAGGGATGGGACATCCACCACCTCTCTGGGCAACCTGTGACAGTGCCTCACCATCCTTATTTTAAAAAACTTTTTCCTTATACCCAACCTAATTTTCCCCTCTTTTAGCTTGAAACCAGTTCCTCTTATCCTATCACAACAGACCCTGCAAAAGACTCTGTCCCCTACTTTTTTACAGCCCTCTTTACATACCGAATGGCCACACTTAGGTCTCCCCAGAGCCTTCTCTTCTCCAAGCTGAACAGCCCCAGTTCTCTCAGCCTGTTCTCCTAGGGAAGGTGTTTCCTTCCTCAGATCATTTCAAACATGTTCTAACAGGACCATGTCTCTCCTATCTTCCTAGGAAAGATCAGCCCATTGGTGCTCCCCCAGAGATCAGACAGATAACTCAGAGACAAAGCCTCCAGCTAAATAATATCCACAGAGCTACTTATTTCTGGTTCAGTAACACAAACTAAAAGGGAAGAACAAAAACAACAACAACCAAAAAACAACACAACCAAGCAAAAACAAACAAACGAACAAAAAAAACCCAACAACCCACAAACAAACAAAAAATCACAACGGAACTAACAAACTTCAAAGCCTAAAGGCTATACGTGTTTTCTTATGGTTTGATAGGATAAAGTGCAGAAGCTGGCCTAAAATCCAGAATAATTGTAAATGCTCCCTGACAGCATGAGGCAGAACTCAGTGTGTGAACGCTTTGCAGCTGGACCGTGCTGTTCTGCTGCCTGGAGCTGAAGCATGGGGGTGTGCCCGCGTTGGGGGCTTCGGTGTGATTTCAGTTTCTTATTCCGATTCATGCCTGGTTCATTATGCAAAGCAGCCCAACCGTGTGACTGGCATTTGAGTTGTTAATGTGGCAGCTGGAAGTACACTGATTTAGCCAAAAGATTTAAAAAAGTTTGAAAAACAAACGAACAAACAAACAGAACCAAGAAATCTGAGCCTGACAATGTTTCACCTATAAATTTTGCAGTTAACAGATGGTGTGAATGGAAGAAATAATGCATATCCATAGAATTTGTGGTTTTGTTTGCACAGGCCTTTCGTTGCCAGCTGCTGCAGGATGGGCTTGCGTGCATGGATGCCTTGGGGAGATGGCGTCAGCCTGATGTGACCAGTTACTGTGTTGAGTAAACCTCTCCTACAGGGTTCTGCCTTGTGCCCTCACAGTGCTTGGAGCTCAGAGGAGTTACTCAGCGCCTGTCTGCACTGCAGAGTAAAGTCTTCCCGTGAATCAGATGTAAACTCGCATTTCTTAAGCATCTGAGGACAAATGCTTGGAAAATTTACCTTGGAAAAGGACCAGGCTCGGAGGCCTCCAGTGTATTTTGCTGTAGCTGCAATATCTCAGGACACCACCAGGTCAAAGGTTTGTAGACAGAGGTAATATTTTTCTTTATACCCCCTGGCAGAGTTGGAAAAATTAGAGGAGTTTTTGGGCACGAAAGCCAACCTATGAGTCACTGAGGGCTTTGAGAGATGAGCCTTGACCGTGCTTGTTATGGTGGGTTAGACATTACCCCCTTTTAAATTAAAGGAATGTTCTGTTGGTGTACAATACATAGGTACTGAGGTTGCTGTCTGAGTGGAAGCAAACTTTCCCTAGTGTGAGGCAATGAAGAAGAGGTCTCAAGGCAGAAAACAAGGTTTTGCCTAGGTGGAACTGCCCCCTAGCTTAGAATCATAGAATCACCAAGGTTGGAAAAGACCTCTAAAATGACCTAGTCCAACTGTCATACACCACCAGTATTTCCCTGCTAACCCCTGTCCCTTAGTTCAACATCTCCACATTTCTTGAACACCTCCATGGATGGTGACTCCACCACCTCCCTGGGCAGCCTGTTCCAACCCTTGAACACCCAGGGCCAGGGCTGATGCTGATGAGCTGCAGGGATGCTACCTAGGGGAATCCCCTGGGCAGCAGCTGGATTCCTGCAGAGACAGCAGGAAGAGGGGAATGGCTGCAGCTTTTAAGCAGTGTGTTTATGCATGCTGATTGCAAACTATTCAGGGTCTCCTTGCTATGGGTTTGGATTTATTCAGGGTCTCCCAGCTCTGCTGGGAGAGGGTGATGCCAAACTGTGGTGCTGCTTTAGCTGTGGATCTGTCCTCCTGCAACCCTTGTTTGTATCTTGGGAGCACGTCTGTCTCATCTGAGCTCACACAGAGCCCTGTCTGCAAGTGCTGCCTATTCATTCCCTGCAGGTCAATGCTGCACCCATGGTAGAGCCTGTGATGAGACCTGTTGTGGGACTACATGATGGGACCCATGATGGATACATGATAGAACCTGTGCTGGGAACACAATTTAACTTGTCAGCATGCTGTCACATGGTGAGGTACTGTCTGGAAAGAAGAAAGCCTTACCTCCAGAAATGTATGGGTTGGAGGTATACGGGGGCCAAAGGAAAGAGGAGGGGACTGAACAATGACTGGCCTTGTATTAATTCCAGCTGAATCACGGGAGGAATATAACCTTCCAGGCAATGATGTTTATTAAAGCCTTTATTCTCAAATATGTCCAGTTTGCAATTGGAAACCAAGAAACATGTCCCTTCTACCAGTGGCGGAGTAGTATGGTGACATTTCGGTGCGCCTGTCTTAATGCAACTGTACTTGCCATTGAGCACTAGCCGTGCAAGACATCTGTCTCTTCCTTCCCCTTGCATCTGAGAGCCAGCACCTCTCAGTGCAATAAGCAGCCGTTTTCCCCCTTGCTTTCCATTCCCCAGCTGGCCAGGCTTAGCCAGTTCTCAGGACATGTCCCCACTGACTGATGAGGAGAGGCAAAGCTGTATTGTTTTTCAGCTGAGAAGGAGCAAAGAGTGCACCTTCACCAGCTCAAGCTGCTGACATTAACAAGCTATCGTTTTACTCTGGCTGGTGTGGATATTGTGACACTGCCATGCTGAGGAACCAGCTGGCACAGCAATCCAGCAAAGCCTTGCAAAATGCCAGGGCCTTTGGCCAGAGCTTCCCTGCTTCAGCAAAAGGCTGCAGCTGAAAATAGGCCCTCCTTTCCAAAGGATGTCCCGTCTTGAATACTTGGCATGCCCACAGTGCTTGGTGGGCGGGTTAGGCATTGTCAGCCTGCTGAGAATAGGATCCTATGGGCAGAGGGAGGATGGCAATGCCTGTTACTGAGCGAGGTGGGACTTTTAACACCTGTTACTGAGGTAACCGTTGTGCGCATGCACTAGGGATGCCTGGAGTCATCAAGGTCTTCTGTCACACCTCCAAGCAGTGTCCTTCCCACGTCCGCAAAATCACTGGACACCGAATCTGGCTGGCATTCAGCACTGCTGTAGGACCCTGGTTGTACATTTACTTTCTGTGCAGCTTGTTCTGGCTTAGCAGGAATACACCCTGTGCTTGGAGAGGGCTGGCGGAAACATAAGCTCTCTCGCTTTTGTCCTTTAAATGTCATAGAAAAGGGCACAAACCAGTTGCAGAAGATGGGGCAGGAAAAGTGGAGGCTGTGGAGCTGTAGACCCACTGCCATTATAAATACCTAAGGCTGGTGTCACCCTGTCAAGGCCCATCCTGCCCAGTGGGGTTCACAGAAGGTTTTCTCCCCACACCTCACTGCATTCTGGACCACCAAGTACTTCCTGAGCATCTTTGACCCAATTTACATCAACAGGACAAAAGATCAAAAGCCATAAACTCTGCTACAGTACAGGATGATAGCAGGTGAGATCCAGAGCCTTGCCAGCATGCCAGCAGCTGGCAGGAGAAGAACACATGGGGAGGAGTCTGCAGAGGACAAATCAAATTTGAGCACTTAAGTTGATCAAAGTATTTTGATGTCTGTAGCGTCTGTGGGGAAGCTCAAGCTCCACGTGCCATGTACAGCTGAGAAAGGGCTTGGCATCAGGTTGTGAATGGCAAGCCCCATGGCCCAAGCATTCTGCAGTCCCTTGCAAGGATAGGATTCAGCTCACTTAACTGGGAAAATGGAGTTGGACACTGTTCTAGGCTTGAAAGGGTCTCAAAGAAAGGAGTGGATTTGGCTTCCATAACCCTTCTACATTGCTCACTTTAATCACAGCCTAAGGTTATCTTGTTTACAAGTAGAAGGCATTGGCTCAGGTCTGCTTGAAACTTGGTCTTGAAAGATTTGTGAACCTCTCTCAACTTTGATTTTGCCTCACTCGCTTTATCAGCTTATGAGGAAGTGCAAGCAATTCACTGCTGCGTTTTTATGCACACCGCCATTTATGACAGCACAAACTTTGCAAATGTGGATCCAAAACACCAGTGCTGGTGTGGAAGCATTCTGCAGTCCCCTTGTCTGTAATTCCTATCATTATGGAGATCCTGACTGTGGGTTTCCAATATTTACTTGAATCTCCTTTTCCTGGAAGATTTAAAATACAGGTTTCCCTAGGAAAGGCACCTTCCTTCTTTGGTCTGAGGCCATCCAAAACTTTCTGAGTGATGACCTGGACACAAACCCATGGTTTCCTAAGGTGGAGAAGAAGAGGAAACTGTAGGAAATTGCATTGTCTGAATGCAGCAGTCTTCAGGGAAGTAAACAGCAGATTGGAAGCTGAGGCTGATGCAGCTGAACACGCAACAGGGACCTTGTGTCCATGGAGAGTATTATTCAGGGGAGGATGGGAAATGTTTGTGCTCTTGGAGTGAGATCTAGATCCTGCCACAACAGGACAACTCCAGGTACCTCATGGGTTTTCAGTTAATACCAGGCCACAGAAATTAATTGCTCCCTGTGGGTATACTCAGCCAGCATGTCCTTGACCAGGAGTGCTCATTTTCAAAGTCCTGCTGAAGGGCATCCTGCAAAGGTTTCAGATGCTTTTGGCTGCTTGATAGGTTACTGGGGTCTTTACATGCTGGGAAAAACAAGCTGGTGTCATGTATACTCAGTACATACTCCATGGCTGAAGTTTCTGTTTTAATGGTGCATTAAAATCCTGCCCTATTCAGCTACACACCTTTGTCATTGTTTAGTGTCACTGTATTTTAAACAGCATTCTCCATATGGGGACTTCCAATTCTGCATAGCCCTCAAGCATTACTTTTTATTTTTTTAACACACTTTCTCTTAAAAGAAGGAATATGATTTAGCAGAGGGTTGTTAGAGTTAGGGTACTAAGGTTAGGCTGTGGTTGGACTTGATGATCCTTGAGGTCCCTTCCAACCTGTGTAATTCTATGATTCTATGATTCTATGACCCAGAATGATCAAATCTAGACCAGACAAAACAGCTAGACATGGTTCAATGCAACTTTTCTGTGCAAAGGCCAGACAGAAGGATGGCTTTGCAAAGTTCTTAAACCGACTTGTACTCAAAGTAGTGGAATTAATTTGCAGACCTTGTTTTTGCCTATTCACATCACTTGCCACATGGTGCAAGGGTATGTATTGGATGAAAGACTTCTGACACATCTTGGTTGCTCTTGAAAACAGACTTAAAAGTAGCTTGACCTTTGTTCTGTAAAGCCTTTTTGATTAGGGCTTCTTTCACTCAGTCAGTGCTGAGACCAAGGCAGCAAGTGAACTCTGGCCCATTTGCAGATATGACGAGGAACATGAGAGCTTTGGGCCTCCCAAGAATGCCAGAGGGACCTCCTGGACATTGCCTTCATTCCCTCAAATGACTTTGACAGACATGGCTCAAATTATTTAAAATGAAGAACCTCCAAAGAAATGAGGCAGGATGTCATACCTGGGGAGTTGTTTTGAATGATGAGCAGCCAGAATGTGGCAAAGAATCAACAGATAAATGGGAAAAAGTAATGTGGGCTAGATGATTCAGAAGAGGCCAGAGGCTCAGTCTGGGTTGAGATGTGTTTGTACACATGTGGGAAGAATGTATGTCACTATTAAGATTTGAATTGCTGCTCTGTCAAGACATTATCACAATGGCTGTGGAGAAGTAATAAGCTTGGGAGGTTTATTCCATGGCTTGCAGATGAGGGACTATTGACACAAATCTAGGATTGGTACCTCTTTCAGAAAATTACCGTTACGAGAAGACTCATTAGAGATAATATTCTCATTTCCTTTCTGGCAGCAAGTCTGCAAACTAAAATAAACAGTAGGATGCTCCTCACTGATGGGAAAAAACATATTCCTGTATTGTAATCCAGAGGGACAATATATATTCATTTTTCAAAGCAGTGCAGGTCATTTATCAGCAACGTAGCTTTGTCCTTGGCAAGATTTTATTTAGTGTGTGTGCACAGCACAGCCTCATACCATGATATGAGTTCTCCACTGGACAGCTGAAGGCTTGGTTTTGATCCATGCTCTGCAAGAGTCCTCTTGTTTCAGGTCTAGTTGTAAGCCCTTGAGTTGCTAAGCTTCACCAAAGTGTTGGCTCAGTAAGGATAGGTAAGCCTCAGATGAGAATCACATGAGTCTTGGCCAAGTTTAAGAAACCTCTCTGCCTCTTAGTAAGGCATTATTGCTTTGGGTCAAGCCAGGCAAAAGGTCCATTAATGTTTCTGACTGAGACAAAGCGGAATGTAAGGGATGTGTGCCAAGTCCCAATGCCCACTGCCTGTGTCTTGTACAGTTTCTGTTACTGCAGTTCTTAAAATGAGGATGTTTATTTCTCAGTGGTGCAACTCAGTTTTGCCAATGGGATTTTGGAGGGACTTTAGAGGACTAAAGCTTCTCCCTTGGCCAGCAATCCATTCTGCCTGGCTCTCGCCCAGGACAACTCTTCTCTTGTCCCAGTTAGAAAATGGTCCTGCTCTAAGGGGAGAGATGTTTTCCTGTTTTCCTCATGCTGTGGTGCCCTGAGAGCACACGTAATGATATAACATCATGTTTGCACTGAAAAATGCCCCTAATTCGTGGTGCTGTGAATCTGTAACAAGTCGCCTAAGCGCGTGCTTTTTATGAAGAGTAAAACAGTGATGAGCCTCCCAGCTTGTATCAGGAAGCTGGGAGCAGCCAGTGCTCCTTGGTTCATTGGTACAGTGAGGACATGGGTCCTCAAGGGCCACCCCACCGGCTGCCCCCGCCCCAGTCTGCCCACACTTGGCACTGCTGGGCACTGCCAGGATGGCTGGTTGTTGAATGTTACCTCTTTGTGTGGGAAGGGCTGTTGGAAGTGGCTGAGGTGGACACTGAGCCAACCTCACTGTTGTACTTCAGTGTTTGACGTGGGTCATTTGGTGCAGCCATCACATGGCAGCGTTTGGAGATCCCTGCAGTTCCAGGTCACAGGCAAGACTGGCTCAGCTAAGGTCAGTGAGTTTAACTGCAGTAAAACCAGGGCTTGTTTTCTCTCTGAGAAAGGACAGAAGTTGTGGCAAGGTGTTTTTCTTAGAGGCAAGGCAGCCACTTTTCTCTGTGTGCTCTCATTCCCATGTAGGCTGGACAGGGCTCTGAGCACCCTGATCTAGATGTAGGTGTCCTTATTCACTGCAGGTAGTTGGACCAAATGGCCTTTAAGGGTCCTTTCCAGCTCAAATGATTTTGTGGTTCTACGTATGTCCAGGGTTTCCCAAGTGAAATGCTGGGAACCCAGCCCAGCCTGAGTGCATTAGCACTGTGGCTGGAAGTATGGCCGGAATCAGGCTGGTGGCTCCCAGTCAAATCCAGTGGACATCTCCTTCTTGGACATATCTCAAGGGTGCCTGCAGGCTGCTGGAGTAGGTACAGAGCCCTGTCCCCAGAGCTCTTCCATGGTCCCTGCCTGCCCTTTGCTATGGCAAACCTCCTAAGAAAAGGCAGGGAGTGGTTTTGCCCTGGTGGAGGTAGAGCACAAAGTCCTCGGGATTTGGCTTCCTGGAGGGAGTCCCCACACAGGATCTTCTTGATTGTTTAAAGAAGGTGTTTGAAACAAATACGGATTCCTGCTTTACCTCAGCGAGCTGACACATGTCATCCTCTCTCCTTCTCCCCAGGGAAGTGTGCTGGCCCTCCTGTGCCCCCTTTCCATCCGTGTTCTTAAATGAGGCCACAACTTGCTGAAAGTCCTTGTAAGGATTCCTGTGAAGAATAAATCAAAACAACATAATCAGATAAAAAATTAATTGCTTTTCCACCTGCTGAAGGTTATAAAAAAAAAAAAAACAACAAAAAACCAGCAACTTCTGCCACTAATCACCCTGTTTTCTATCTGCTTTTATGTTAAAATAAAATACAGGCAAGTATTGTGATTATCTATTGTTGAGAAATGATTAACTTGAGGAAACATTTGTGGTGGAAGGAAATTTAAGTCAAGTCCAATTTGACCTCTGGACCTGCCAGGAGCAGTGGGAGCACCTGCAGGCTGAGCATCGCCTGGATGGGAGCTGCTCCTTCCATTCCCTGCTCAGCGAGTCTAGTGCAATAGGGTTTAGACACAAGTTGTGTTCAGTGGTGCTGTGTGGAGCCAGGAGTTGTATTCAATGTTCTTTGTGGGCCCCTTCCAGCTCAGGATATTCTATGGTTCTTTTACACATCTCTGCTTCCCAGCAAGACCCTGGAAGATGCGTTGCTGCCCAGCTGTGCTGCAGGTACCATCTATTCACAGGCATTGAGGAAAACCCAGTGCCATGGCTAGGTTTATTTGTTCAGCTTCCCACCCTGCCCCATCTCCCACCTAAAATTAGTTCTAAGCACAGACATGCAAAGATTTTCCAAACAAATTATTGTGCAATCCGCAGATCTCTGCCTGGGCTGATTGCTCAGGTTGCCTTATTAGCATTGCACCTGCTTTAAGCATCGATGCTACCAAATGATATGGAAAAAACATGCAAATTCCGTGTAGCTTTCTGGCAAATTAGCATGCTTCCTGCTCAAAGGTGAAGATTATGTAGAGAATACTAACATAATCTGACTAATTACTGAGGTAAGTAAATTAGGTGAAAGGATGAGTAAAAAAGGGCATAAGCATCAATTCAATCATATGGAAAAAAAACTGATGTAAGGATAACACAAAGGGTGCCTGTGGTTTGTCTGCATGGTGCTTGGTGCATGGAGCTGCCTACCTCCCTGCTGGCAAGCAGGATTACGGTGGCTGCCTACTTTAGCAAAAGGGAGGCATGGGATGTTCATGTTGGGAATGGAGGCACAAGGTACTAGCTTTTTTGATAGAAAGACAGAAGCATTAGTGATACTGATGTACCCAATCTATAGTTACTGAGTGGCCACAAAGTTCAGTCCTTTGGGTGTGTGTGTATCCTAAACGTCTAATGATGTCAACTACTGTGGGAAAAATCACAGGAATAATCCTAGAAATTAAAGTGTACATACATGAGGCCATGCAGGCAGCCTTCAGCCTGTGTGGAATCCTAGAATCCTAGAATCATTAAGGTTGGAAAGAACCTCTAAGACTACCCAGTCCAACCATCAGCCCATCCCCACCGTGCCCACTGCCCATGTCCCTCAGTGCCACATCCGCATGGTTCTCGAACACCTCCAGGGGATGCTGACTCCACCACCTCCTCAGGCAGCCTGTTCCAATACTTCACCACTTTCCCTATGCTAAATCCCCCAATATCCACTGCATCATTCATTTCTACCTTGCTTGTGTTACGCAAGCCATGAGCACCATCCGTGTTTCCCAAATAGTGAAGCACAGCTCCATTGGCTCTGGGGACCAGCAACCTTCATCTTGCACATCTCTAAAGGGTCTCTGCTGTCCCCTGTGCTTCTATGTGCCCCTAAAGGCACAGTACCATCTTCTCCCTGTGTTCTGCATCTTCATAGGAGTCTCTTCTTTGAAAGCTTAAAATCCGCTTTGATGAACTTCTCAGAAAGCCACTTCTAGGCATCTTAAAACCATCCAATTACCTTCTACAAACAAATGCAGATGTTTAGTTCTGTTAGAAACTGAGTGCTGATGCATCCTAACACCTTCATCCATTGTCTTCCAGGAGTGTTTCTGTATGCTTCTGCCAGGGTAATACCGCACTATCTTCCCCTGTGCCCTCTCAGCAGCTCCCTTTGCACCTGAACAATTTAAACAGACAAGAAATGTGCCTGTGCTGCAGAGTCAACTATGCTGTTTGCCTTAGAGTGCTTGGCACGTGTCCTGATGGGACAAAATGAGAGATCAGGCATGCAAGAAGCAACCAGAGCCATTCCTCAGACAAGTGCTCGCTGAGATTGCACAGGCCATAGGAAATACATGTACAAGTCCTGGAGCCAAACACATGGGTCGTGTTCTTCCTTCAAGTAGCATTTCATTGTATATGGAAATGGAGAGCATGGGCCAAAAGAGCTGTCTGATGCACTCATTTAGTAAAGAACACCCATTCACTTCCTGGTTTTGTATGTCACAATTTGACTTTTACCACTGAGGAGTATTGTCTGAAAATGCTCCCCTCTCTTTGGGATGGCTTCAATTTTCATGTTGTGCTAGGGCCCTAACAGCTTGTTTTCTGTTGGCTTTGCCTGCAAAGTGCAATTAGCACTTTGTGCACATTTGATCAGGTGCTAATTTAACTCAGGGGATGATTTACTTTCCTAAATATGTGCTAAAAGTTCTCTTAAAGAAAGAAAAAAAGAAAAAGAAAAAGAAAAACCTGTGTAGAGCAGGATGGAAGGATGGAGGCAGAGAGAAAGCAGCGGACAGAATATTTTCAACTGGGCCAAAATGATGAAATTAATTTTCCTACTCATTTCCAGCTCCTTGGGCAGGCACCTCACTGCTGAACTCCTTGCCAAAAAGGCACACTTCTCCAAGAGAAGTCAACTGGTGTTCCTTTAATCCAGGGTATTCAATGGGCATGCAAACTTTTCTACGTACAACTGAGTTGTCAGAAGTATGTTCTTGGACTGGACATGCCTTAGAATCCTAGAATCATAGAATCAGAATTGTATGATCATAGGACCATAGAATATCCTGAGCTGGAAGGGACTCATAAGGATCATCAAGTCCAACTGCTTGGACCACCCAAAAATCAGACCGTATGTCTGAGAGCACTGTAACCATCATTACAGCATCTTGCTTCTCTTTTTACTTTTTTTCCTCTTTATTTACTTATTTTAATTTTAAGAGAAGCTCAGCTTTGGTCTTGGCAATTACTGTTGAACCTGTTGCAGCCTGTTGGTTACTGATGTAGCCAACATCTAACACACAGAGGGGTTTGTTTCTTTCGTGTTCTACTCAATGTTGTTTAGGAAAATAAAATGAAGTTTCAATAAAAGGGGATTTTAAGAGGAAATACCCCAAACTCTGAGGAATCTGAACATCACTAGATACTTCTGACAGCTCTTGCCACTGTTATAACTTGAATTGTCAGTTACAGCTGAGCCCCTGGTGAGCTCTGGATTTGTGGATGCATGTACACAAGGTGTTTTTCTTCACCCTCATTTTGCATGACTTAAGCCATAGCTATTCCATCTTTTCCTCAGAAGCTTATTCAACAACAGCAAATTTTCACTGTCAGATATATGAAGATCACCCTGGAAGAAATGTCTCCTATTTATTTCCATGGAAACTAGAACAGATACAAAGAGCACAATAACACTGCTGGATAGAGCAAATTCTCAGCTGCACAACACTATTTGTCAACATAGTCACCACCACTACACATTTTTGCCAGTAATGAACAAGAGCCTGCACGCTGCACTCATAAAAATCTGCACCCATGGAGGTGACCCACTGTTTCACAGCTGCTGTGATGGTGTTGTTGCAAGGAAAATGTTGTCCAGCTTTCATCAGCCTGAACAGCTGGAAGTCAGAACGTGCCAAATCCAGACTATACTGTGAGTGTGCCAGGACAATGTGCTCTATGGTCTTCAAACTAGTATGAGGCCTGGCATTATCGTGTTGCAAGAGAAAGACTGTCTGCTGCACCCATTTCCTAGGGACTTAGGAACTTTGTTCTTTTGTGAATGAGTCCACCTGAACCACGTTCAGCAAATGACAAGAAGTGGCGAGGGGCTGTAACGGGCTGCCTAAGGAGTTGGCTGGGACACAATTCGTATCCAAGAACTGTTTAGATGTTGTATTGAGGGACATGGTTTAGTGGGGAAATATTGGTGGTAGGTGAATGGTTAGACTGGATGATCTTGGAGGTCTTTTCCAACCTGGGTGATTATGTGGTTCTATGATTCTATAATTCTTCTCTAGCTGACTCTGGAAGTTTGAGATTTCAGCTTAGTCGGTGTTGTGAGGTAGTGGTGAGAGTTCAGGTTCCAGGAAATCCAGAAGGATCACCCCTTTCCTATCCCAAAAGACAGTGCACATTTCTTAACCTGCTGAGGGCTGCATCTTAAACTTTTTATTCAATGGGGAATTCACATATTGCCACTTCATGGACTGCCATTTTGACTCTGGCTTATAGTGGTGACAGCATGTCTTGTCACTGATAATTATGTGATCCAGGAAACTATCATCTCCAGCCTCATATTGATTCAATAGGTCTTGATAAACTTAACTTTAACTTGGTATAGCTCAAACATTGCTAGCTTCATCATCTCCTTGAGAACACAGAAGGCCCTGCTGAAGGCAGGAACAAGGGGACAGTCTCAAATGCAAAGTAATCCCTCGTGATATGAGGGGTGAGTTCTGGCATGGGGAAAATGTGGTGAGGCCAGGTCACTGCTGGCTGCATGAGAGTACCTTTCAGAGGCCATAGGGCTTTGCTCAGGCTTGAGAACCTCTGCAGCTACTATTTCAAAGGTCACCGGCACCTTTTTGGGAAAGAGTTCATTCTTCTCTTACAGAACATCTACCCATCCCACAAATGTATTCATTTACATACCTTATCTAGCTTTTCTGCCTGAAACTATTTCCACATATTTTCCTTACCCCATTTAAATTGCTTTTATACCGTGTCTAATACCCCGCAGGTCCCTTCAATTCACAACTGCTGTTATTTAGTGAACTGTTCTCCCTAGGTCAACAGACTTTCATTTCAGGGTAGATAATCCTCAGTATATCCCCTGCGGGAGGTCGGGCTCTGCTCTGCAACCGAGAGACTCTTTGTCTGGGTAATAAACTGAGAGCAGGATTTAGAAGAAATTACCTCAGAACAGAGTCCTTTGCCACAACTTTTTATTCCTTCTTCAAGTCATGTTTTCCTAAGGGCTCTTCAAATATAGGGATCAAGAATACATTTTATCTTTGCAAAATGAAACAAAGCAAACAGATGGATTACTCTGTTAGTAGAAAAGTGCATATAAGCAAAGGCTGCTACCAAGGTGAAAAAACCTGCCTATAAGTAGAGGTGAAAGAGTGGGCTTTTTTTTCATAGGAAAGTGTGCATTTACCAAACCTCAAAAACATAGTTTATTTACCTGCTTTTTAATTCCAATGTGACTTTTGTAGAAAAATAAGTTCTCTAATATTGAATCTCCCTAGCAAAATAGGATTTGTTGCATGGCTTATCTTAGGACAGCAATGGATTTGAGTTTGAGCAGCTTTCTGAGGAGGCTCTTCTTGGTGCTATTGACCTCTAGTTTTCTCATTGCTCTCTTGTTTCAAAGATAGGCATTTTAAGCAATGAGGTATCTGATATCCATCTCTCCCACTTACAGTCTCACTGTAAAAAGCTGTATAATTTTCCTGGTCCCTTCCTCTCCTCTACACCTTTATGGCACTTGACAGCTCACACAAAGAAAGCAAACCTAGTTCTTAGACAAAGTAACACCATCGGGTAAGGCTGTTTCTGTTCATAATGGTGTCTCTGAATCATGGAAGCTCTTTCCTGTTAGTCAATCCAGAAATGCTAAGGTCTTGTGAAAATAAATGACCTTTGATGCTTACAGGCTTCTGTTGATTGAATGCAGAGCAAAACATCCTTGTAAAAATCTCAGCAGCACAGAGCATTTAAGACCCTGCATTGTAGGCACTGAACAGAATTTATTAATGGATTAAGAGAAGTATTTTTACAGCCTCTGAGGGCCACCATGATTTTGCATGGCAGAGGCACATACGAAACACAGAGGTGAAAAGAGCTCCTGGGTCACTGAATTCAGGACCCTGCTGTGGCTGACAACCATGTCCCATAAGCCTATACATAAATACTGTCAAGAGAGGCTGGCTGCTTCTCTTGCAATTTGGAGAATGTTCTAGGGACTCACTAGGCTTTAAAACTAACTTCTTTACTCTTAATTATGTTATCTTGTTCTGTTTAAAAAGTAAGGAGTTCTCTTTTTCTTGGCTTCAGTGTGAAAATGTAAAGGAATGCATGAACTCAGGCTGTTCAGCCTCCCCAGCATGCTGGAGCCTGGCCTATTCCGACTGAGCTCTGTTCAGCACCATTCAGCATCCTCAAGGGGAAGAGAGAATTTCAGGATCTGATGACAATGCAGATCCTCCAACTCTTGTGATAGACTCTGCAGCAACTCCAATTCCTGCAACAGGTCCTGTGGCTTCTCTGAGCATGGTGACAGACCCTGCTGTCATTCCAGCCCTCGCAATGAGCCCTACAATTGTTCCTGCTACTGGTCCTATGGTTGCTCCGTGTATCTCAACAAGAAGAAGAAAAGCATTCCCCCTTAAGGAGGTAGACTATGGCGGAGCCCTGTAGTCTCTCCAGCTTCTGCAGCAGGCCCTGTGGTTGCTCCAGCTCCTGCAGTAGGCCTTGCAGATGCCACAACACTCACAACCAGTCCTGTGGTCACTCCAATCCCGTGACAAGTCTCATAACTGTTGTGGTTTAACATGGCAGGGGGCTCAGCACCACAGTCATTTGCTCAATCCCTCCCTTCCCAGTGGGATGGGGGTGAGAATCAAGACAAAAAAGGTAGAACTTTTAAATTGAGATAAAAATATTTGCTAAGACAGAAAAAAGGAAAAAGATAATAGCCATGATTATATATGTATATATATGTAGATATATATATATATATATATAAAATCCATATAAAAAGTGATGCACAAGCAATTAAGCAATTGCTCCATTCCAGGTGAAACTAAGACATCCTGTAAGAAGGATGCCATAAGATGCTGCTGTGTGCCTGCCTAAGGTCAAGTCACTTCACTGGAAGACCAGCAGTGTGCATTGTATATTTCTTCTAGACTCACTGGTGCAACAGTTTTTGTTCTCTTTTCTTTCAATTGTGAAAACATCATTCTAGGATAGGCCTAAAAATGTATTAAGATCAGTTAATGTGTTCAAAGATAGAGGTTAGCGTGGACTTGTGTAAGACTTTCACCTAGCCTATATATCTTTCTCTTTTATGATCCCACTTGGAATTATTCTTTACTGAAACAATTATTCTGAGGGAGTGTGAGTGACTGAGATCAGTTCAATGCACTGTAATTTCCCTGTTGTTGTCCTTGTTTTCACCGTGCAAGTTACTCTACACCCATATGAGGCCAGTCCTTGATGAAGGGCATTCTACTTATCCTCACCTGGTGAGCCTCAGTTCCTCCAATGAACAGGGCTGCAGTCAGTTCTCAGCCTCAACTAGCTAAATTGGTGTTTTTTGCTAGATGTTAAGAGGCCTTGACGTCCATGCAATCTCAGAAAACAGGATGAAGAACAGCAGTTTTGTTCACACTTGTCTGCTTAGTGACTTTTCCAAAGTTGTGTACCCCTCCATTGGGCCTATGACCTCTGAAAGGCTGAAAACTGTCTTTTTTTTTTTTGAGTTTAGTTGCAAGGCCCAGCAAACATTGCTCCAGTGCCTCTCTGTGCATTTCCTGAGGATGCCTACATATTACTTTGGTATCGAGAGATAAGCACAACCCTTGACAGACCATCACATGTGCTCACTGGCAGCTATGTTTTTTAAGGCTGTATATAATTTTCCAGAAGTCGGGCAACACAAACTGAAATAAGTATTAAACAATACTTATGGTTTGTGCCCACTGCCTGATTTGTCTTCCTGTCAGCTTTGCCTCTGCCAACGTCATCTGAAGACAATTTTCCATTTCAGTGAGAAGCTAATCTGTGAAAAAGGAGGGGAAGAGGAAACCAGAAGGACTGGGATCTGCTGACAGCAGAACTCTCTCAGTGGAAATGCAGGCAATGATTTCTTACCTGTTATCGTAAGAAGACAGAGAAAGTCAATACAAAGCAGAGGAAAGTCAAATGTTTCAAGATTGCCATTGGTTTCTCCGTCAATAGCCAAACCTTTCACCTTGGATATTACTCCCTACCCAGTAGCTGCTTGGATATGCCCGTTCAGTGCCACCAACATTTGACAAGGGACAAGAGAGGAGTGAGGAGGCAGGAGAGCTGTTGCTCACTCTTCTGAACCTGCCACTTCCACGAAGTTTTACAGAACAAACATTTTCATCTACAAGACAAGAAACTTATGCTAGCGAGACTACTGCTGAATGAGTCAAATGCAAATAAAAACCTTGCTTTGTCTTGACCAAGAAAAGAGTTCAAGAAAATTAATGGGAAGGTCAAGAAAATTTTGGCTCTTTGATACATGGCACAAACACCTTTTCCCTTGTGCCAGTGGAGTCATGAGCCCCAAAGGCAGTACTTCTAGCTGTGCACAGCTTTTGTGGGATGGCCAGGTGGCTGGGTGACTGTCTCCATCACATAGAGATTAGGAGCCAAGGACCACCCAAAGGCCACCTCCTGAGCTCTCAGTGAGTTTCTATGAACAAAGACCCTCAAGTGAAAGCCCAGAAGGAGTTCAGTTTCATCCAGATCAACCTTTCAGGTGTTTCTGTGCTCTGCTTGAGGAACCTGAGCTCTTGCCACCCCTGGCTGGGATGGGAAGGAATGGAGAAGGTGGAGAGGAGTACAGCTCTTGGACTGGTACCCTGCCTGTGGGCTCATGTGCCACACAAAGTAGTGTGACACTGAAATCTTGGGTGGAAGGTGTTAAGCATCCAAGTAAAATGCCTGATCTTCTCAGACCAAAACATTCCCGTGCCTACCATGGGCTCAGCCATAGAGCAGTGGAAGAGGCATAAGTGAGAGAGCAGGACCAGCACTGTGCAGCTCATGATAAGCATCAGTGCCCCTTACTCCTTACTTGAGGGAGCAGCTTCCCATGTTTCTCTGAAGGTCGCCTGTGGTGTGCTGAAGCCTATCCTTAGGGAAGTTTTAACACTTTAATGTATTTTTTTTAATGGAATAATTCTTCATATCCCGTTGCCTTCAATGTCAGTTGGCTTAGCTGTCCTGGGCTCTAAATGTGCAGGGCTCATTTGGGAGATGATGTCTGTCACGAGTGCTATAAAATAAATTGCACTCTGTGACAGCCTCTGACATCTTCAGTCCTCCTGAGGCTAAAGGTGAGTGCTGTATCCTTAGAGATTTTCCCCTTTTCAGCAGTGCAAAGCTCTCAGATCAGAGCTTCTACTTTCACCCACATGGAGTGAAATCGGTGATGAAATCTGCACAGATCTTAGTGCAGACCTAGACTATACCCAGGAGATTAATTTATCCCTTCTGTTTGCCTTACTGGCCTCATCCTTTTGCATATGCATAAGAACATGCCCTAATGTGGATACATGCAGCATAAAATAGATTTACTTTCATGCCTGTTTATTGTGTAGCAAAATAGGCTTCCTCCAAGCTGAGAACCAGTTTCCAGTTTCCAGCTTGTTTTGTTGGGCTGTGGTGTTCCTTACCTCTCACTACTGAAATGCTGACACCAGAATTAGTTCAACTATTTCAAATCATAGGTTGCAGGCGGAAATGTTTCCTTTGTTCTCAGTCTGATAAAGAAGGAGAGAGGAACAGCAGGTCTGTGACCATAAAGTGAACAGCTGGGCATTCTTGCTTCCCTGCGGCATGTACAAACATATGTCTTCATGTTATTCTCCCAAGAAGTGGCTCTTAGAAACCCAGGGTGTGCAGGCACTGAGCAGCAATGCTGCTGCTCCTGAGACATCCTTACATGAATATTCACCAGTATGGAAACTCCTCCTGACCTTTAGCCACTGCTACAGGGCACAATGGGTGCGCACAGTTCTCAAACAGCTTCTTGTAGCCAGTGATCCGCCCACATCAACAGCTGAGCATCAATCACATATGGCTATCCTTGCTTCCACAGCTGGTTTTAGATGTGTTTTGTGCCTTTCCTTTGGCTTGCCATCAAAGAAGCAGCACTGTTGTTGTCCCAAACCCTTTTTCCCCAGAGGGTATGGCTGTCCCAGACAGACAGGGGAAAGACTTTTTTTGTGTCCAGCCTGGGTAGATAGCAAGCCAGTGGGGAGGTCCTGTTTAACTGACTTAATTTCCTTTATTGACAAGATCACCCATCCAGTTGGCCAAGGGAAGCCGGTTGATGTTACCTTTTTTTGTTTCAGTAAAGCTTTTGATACTGCTTCTCACGATGTCCTTCGGAACCAAATGTCCAGCATATGGCTAGACAAAAACATAAGGCAGTGGGTGAACAGTTGACTGATGGGCTGGGCTCAAAGGGTTATAGTAAACAGAGTTCCATCAGGCTGTTCCCCCAGGCTGCTTTTTAGGTTCAGTTCTCTTAAGTACTTTCACAAATGACTTGGATATATGACTAGGAGGTGTTTTGAGCAAGTTTGCTGATGATAGTAAACTGGGAGGAACTACTGAGGGTAAAGAGGCCTTGCAGAGAGGTCTAGACAAAATAGAGAACTGGGCAATTGCTAGCTGCATGAAGTTTAAGAAGAGCAAATGCTGTATTCTGCACCTGGGAAGGGGCAACCCTGGATATATGTACAGTCTGGGGGATGAGATGCTGAGAGCAGCCCTGCAGAAAGAGATTTGGGTGTCTTGGTCAACAGCATGCTGAACACGAGCCAACAGTGTGCCCAGGCAGCCATCAAGCACAGCATTGCTAGCCAGTTGAGGAATTGTCCTGTGCTGCTCTGCACTGCACTGATGCAGCCTCACCTAGAGTACTGTGTCAAGTTTTGGGTGCCACAGTACAAAAATAACATAAAACTATTAGAGAGCATCCAAAGGAGGGCTGCAAAATGGGGAGGGGTCTGAGGGCAAGGTGTGTGAGGAGCAGCTGAGGCCCCTCGCTGTGCTCAGCGCAGAGCAGAGGAGCTGAGAGGAGGCCTGATGGCGGCTGCAGCTCCTCACAGGAGGGGCAGCGCTGAGCTCTGCTCTGTGTGACAGCGACAGGGCCCGAGGGAACGGCATGGAGCTGCGTCAGGGGAGGGCAGCTGGGGGTCAGGGAAAGGGGCTGCACCAGAGGAATGGAATGGGCTGCCCAGGGCTGTGGGCACGGCCACCAGTGCTGGAGTTCAAAGAGTGTCTGGTCACCACTCTCAGGCATGGAGTTTGGATTTTGGGTGGTCCTGGGGTTGGTCTTGATGATCCTTTAGGGTTCCTTCCAACTTAGGATATTCTTTTATTCTACAATTCAAGTGGAAGTCATGGGGAAAAAAAGGCATCTTCCGCTCCTCCAAGCAGCTAACCAAATGACTGCCTTGGCTCAAGTGGAGGAGGTGAGATATAAGGCTTAGAAACTATTCTTTGGAATGTGTTTTCTTCTAGTTAATATGATCACTGAATGCATTGGGATGGAGCATCTTGTCCTTGAATCACTTTGGAGCCCACCTGTGACATGACTCATGGCCTTGATGACGGGCTTAGGATGACTGAGCCTCATCAGGGCTCTCTGATTAAGCAGCCACCAGCGCTTATGTCGTGCCCAGACTTGCAGGAACCCCAAATATAGAAAATGCAGTTGGACCAAGTGAAACTTTTGCTGAATAAAGCTTTCCATAGAAGAGAACAATCCTCCAAACTGCAGTGAGAACAGTAATTGTTAAAGTGATATTCCCAGCCCCACTGGTCCCTAATTTATCTGAAAAGGAAGAGAGTCTGAGCACTTCCAGCATGAGTACTAATGTAAACACCCTCACCAACTGCTTTATTTACACATGCTTGCACCAACAGCTCAGTTTGTAAAACACCATCTTCTCCTCAACTGTGTGGTGCTTCTGAGCTGCATCCATTAGGAGGGAGAAAAAGAGGCAGCTCAGGACTTGGTTCCCCACTGAAGGAGGTTTGCAAACAGCACCCACCAGTGCTCTGGTCTTGGAGGCTGTGCTCCCAGCCTTGCTCCAACCCTGGGTCCCATGCGTGTCAGGGACAGAGATGCACACATCTGCCTGGCTGCAGAGAGCTACATCCTTTTGAGGATGGGAAATAATCGACACTTTGCTCTGCTGGCAGCCAGCGCCCCACAGATGGCTGGGTTTGTCATTTCGCATCCCCTCGGAGGCTCTAATTTAAAATTTACACTAACATATGCCCAGAGACCTGCTGGCCTTCCCCCAGCACCGCTAATGCTTATTCCCTGCTGCCCTGCGCAGTGATGGGTAAGGAATAAGTGACATTTCTGCTTCTGCCACAGGTCTCTTGGCCTCCTGCAGTGGGAGAACAGAACCTTTTTGTTCCTTCCCCTCTGCATTTTTTATTATCTTTATTTTTTAGCTCAGGCAGCTGGAGACCAGGGTGCTTCCAGTACAGTTATTTAGCCACATGACTCCCATTAACGTCAATGACAATTGCACAGCCAAAACTGTGCACATCCTGTTGAAGATTTACCCCCGGGGTTAACACTTTACAAAGGCACTCTCCTCCCCCTTACAGCCTTTGCTGCTGTCATTTCGCCGGGGGGGGGGAACTGGAAGTCCCTGCACAAAAGGAACAAGCATTCACGCAGGGAGTAGAAATTTGCACCGGGCAAGTGTACCGTGCCCCAGGAGCTCCCCCTCTGGAATGCAGCGCCTGCTGGAGGAGTTATTTGTCCCCCTGACACCAGCCGTATATTCGGCGGCTGGGAGGAGCCATTATGCTAGTGTGACCCCTGGCAGAACACAGCCAGTGATTTGCGCATCTAGCCCAGAACTCCCTCTGGAGATCCAGTAAATTTGGGGGAAAAGCAGCCTGTCCTGACCTAAGGGCTGCGGGAAGCACTTTTGATGGTTAATGACCCTTACAACATGAGCACACACACTCTCCCGGTCTGAACCTGCCCACTTTGACGCCTCACTGCACGTTTTCTGCCCAGGGCTTGTTTCCCTGGGATGGATCTCAGCCCCTATCACCTTCATGCCACCCCCAGGCCAGGGGAGCAAATTGAATTTCTCCTGTGTTACCTGTCAGCTCGTTGCTGGGAGGCATACATACCAAGCATGGAAAGGAAGAGGAGCAGGCAGCCTACCTTGTCACCTGCATGCCAGCACCCATGATCCAACAGCTAGTCTCCCTTGTGCCATCACTTGGAATCAGAGAATCACAGAATGGTTTGCACTGGAAGGAACCTCAAAGCCCATGCTGCCCCAGCCACTGCCATGGGCAGGGCTGCCCCCCACCAGCTCAGCTGCCCAGGGCCCCATCCAAACTGGCCTTGAGCGCCTCCAGGGATGGGGAACCACAGCTTCTCTGGGCAGCTGTGCCAGCGCCTCACCGCCCTCTAAGGAAAGAATTTTGTCCTCACATCTAACCTAAATCTCCCTTATTTTAGTTTAAAGCCATTTCCTCTTGTCTGATCACTATCTGCCTTCCCCTCTGTTTATCAGCTCCCCTCAAGTACTGGAAGACTGCAGTGATGTCTTCCAGAGCTCTCTCTTCTCCAGGATGAACAAGCCCAGCAGCCTCAACCTTTGTCTTTGTCTTTGTGGCCTCCTGTGGACCCTCTCCAACAGCTCTGCATCCTTCTTGAGCTGGGGGCCATAGGCCTGGATGCAGTACTTAAGACTACATTTTGGGGATCTGGCAGCTCCCCAAGGGAGGGTCAGGGTCTGCTGCAGGACAGGAGGAGGGAGAGGAGAGGAAGACTGTGCCTTGCACTGGCAGAGCAGAAGACAGATGTGAGCGAAGGATTCTCATAGGACCAATTCTTTAAAAGTAATCTAGGGGCCAGAGCTGTTCCTCCCAGTCATTAGAGAAAAAAGCGAACTCCTTTAAAAGGGTAAAAAAGAGTGGAATTAGTCTGTGTATTTTCCCTGAAGGTCATTGTTTATTTCCAGCTGCCACAGGACAGAATGCTGTCTGAGCTTGGATGCTCAGTCCCTGATCTTTCATTACCTGTGCACCAGGGTCAGTACTAGACAGAAGCTCTGAGAAGGTCTCATTCCTCACTCTGTACTCCCACTGCCCTGCACCCTCAGGGCAAGCAGCAAGATAGGAGAGGGCAAGCAGCAGTGAGATGGGTATTTAACCAATCTCACTCCCATGTGGAAGACAGGCTTGGGAGAGCTGGAGGTCTGCTCTGCTGAGCTCCTCAATGCCATGTGGGGCTGGTGGCTTTGTCAGCTTGCCAGTGGGGGTGTGATGAGGGGCGAATTTCTACACTTTTGCAGACAAAGAGAAGTACAACCTTTGGTGCTGCTGGAAAGTCATGCTCAGTAGGGGCCTTAGCATCCTGGAGCATTAAGACTGAAGACATTCTGCTGCTAACTCCAGAGAAAACTGTAGAGAGGGGAGTAAAATGCAGCCCCCAGGCAAAAGGTGATCTCCTGCATGAGATAGCAATTACTCTCCATTTACCCCTCCTTCTCTGACAGTCCTGTCACTGTTGGAATAAAAAAAGCTAAATCACACATTTATAAAAGGACAGCTAAGGCTTTCTGAAAACCATTTTTCAGCACAGGAAAAGTCAACTGCTATTTTCAGTGCAATCACTAATCCCAGAATTTCTCCTCCTCAAGTCCCCAGCATAGCCTCACATTTGTCCCTAAGGCAAGGTTAGGCTGACCATCAGGGCACCCTCAGGAAGTAGGGTGTGGGAGGCAACTGAGGGAAGAGGGTCTTCTTTCAAAACACACTCTGACAGCAGATGTACTAATGAAAATGTCTCACAAGGGACACTACTACTACTTAGATGCGTCCGTCGTCACCATTCTCAGGTTGCTCACCTCAACACGTGTTGGCCTCACTCAGGGGATGTGAGGAGTAAAGCTTGTAACTGCCATTTTGGTTGTGACCATCTGTTTTGTTCAAAAAGGGTGGGATTGGAACTTTGATGCCAGTTGGAGTTGACTCCAAATGAGCACCATAAAAATTCTATTTGTGCTGGGGGCAGACCATTGAGGAAGGTAGCATTCATGTGGCTTCCTGAAATTGCTTGATTTGTCACCCACTTGTATGCCTAATGAACCAGAAGAAGAAGCTGATCTGTTCTTTGTGTTCCAAAATGGTGTGACGCAAGGGGGCCAGAAGTTGAACTGGAGTATCCAGAGGTCAAGAGCCCTTCCAGTCCGTGCAGTCCTGGAAGGAACAGAGGTCCCTTCAAGGCTGTGGGACAGCTGACACCGGCAGGAGCTGTGTTAACATTAGCACTGCCTTTGCAGGAGTGCAGCAGAGACCTGCGCTGCCCTTCAAAGGAGTCATTTTGAAGCAGTGGCTTTGTCTGTTCTGGCTTCCTTTTCTTAACTTGTCCTGGAGATTCCAGATTTTGGATTCTCCTCAAGATCATGGAAGAGCTTTCAAAAGACCAATCTGAAATAAACCATTTTAATTTGTCTCTAAATCCTGGCTATGATTCATTCTATGTCCACATTTAATACCAGTGCTTATCTGTGTGCCCTTGCGTGCTGCTCTATCGATTTTGATGATTCTGCTTATAGCAAATGTGTTTAAAATCATAAGATTAGACAGGATCTTCTGGGCTGCTCTGTCACGTCTTCTTCTGTCACACGCAGTCATAGTACACAATCCCTTTCATAGCTTCACAAAGCTCCAGCCTAAAACTAGGCAGCACTTTGCCCCTAGGATTCCTGCAGGAAGGTCTTTTCAGCATTACATTCTTCCAGCAATCATTAATTCTGTCGTTTCTCATCTAAACATAGTCAAGGAATAGTTTAGAGGCATTTGCTCAATGGCCAACTTTGTCCTCAAGCCTAAATAACTCTTTTGCTTGCCTAGGGGACGCATCAGATGATGGAGAAGTTGTGGGGGCAGGCATGGTCCCACACAGCTCTGAGATGTGGGCAGATACTGGAGTCCATCAGGTGAGGGCAGAGAGCAGAGCTGGCACAGGAGGAGATCACAGCAGCACTGACATGAACCCAAGCATGGCCAAGGTCTCTGTGAGCCCACAGCCCCTGGCCTGACTCTCCAGGCCTTTCTGGAAATATCCTAGCTGACGCCACCTCCATTTGCATTTGCCTTTTTGTAGCCACAAGATGCTTGTGGCTCTGAGCCATCTCATGCCTGAGTGATCCATCTCTGCTGCTTTGTGGATAAGCTGCCAACATCTAGCAGAAATTCTTGATGGTAGTGTCCAAGTACATGGCAGCGTATTTTTTCCTGCTAAATTACACCCCATTTGTCTCAGTCTCATCCTTAAGGGCAGTCAGCTCCTCCTACATCATATTCCAGCCCTTATCAGTACTCACAGTGACTCCCAGCTTCACGTCATCCCTGCTCTCTCTGCTCCGGTCTTTTAAAGAAAACACGAATTAAGATAGCATCCAAAACAGCTCCTTGATGAACTCCACTGGGAACCTACTGCCAGCTCTTAAATCCTCTTCCAAGCACATCCTGCTTTCTACCCATTGTCTGGCTCCTGACCCAGACCAAATCTCTTCCACAACACCTTATCTTAATGAGCACATTCCTGCTTGGCAGCAAGGAACCAGACAGATTTCATGTCCCCTGTGCCCTGACTCGAGCAATTCAGGTGAAGACTATAGCTAGTAATCCTGTTCCATCCTTCCTTGGAGTTAGCATGTGTTGGCACATGTATTTAGCAGTGCTTGGGTGACCCATTGCTGTCTCCACTCCCTGCTCCTTCCCTGACTCCAGCTGCCATGTTGGCTCTTGTCCTACCCACAGCCTTCAGCCTGATGGCTTCAAGAAGCCAGCCTTACAATTGCAAATAGTGGTCCTGGTGTGTGGAAACACATCACTTTGGAGTTATCTTCTCTCCTTGACTCAGCACGCTCTTTCTTTATGTCTGCACTCTCCCAGGTCATAAATTCCAGCCTTTGCATCCATTTCCTATTACACCCTGCCCAACCTGATGGCTGCCACTGACAAATGAGACAAAGGATTGAATTCACACTGGGGCCTCGCAGTATTTAGTTCATGTTGGGTTGATGCCCAGATCACCTGTGCTAAGACGCATGCTTGTTGCATATTTCCTTCAGCCAAATTCTTCTTCTGTTTACTGCTCTCCCTTCTGCTCTCAATTGGTCTTCTCTGCATGTTTAATACTGCTGCTGTTAAAGTTTTATAAGCTTGGTCTGTATTTTTATGGGTGTAATATTCCTACAGTTCAGATGTTTTTACAATATTACATTTATTTTCTCCCACATACGCAGCTCCTTTGGTTGGCACAGTGGAGGTGGTTTTAAAACTAAAGTGAGAAAAAAAATTTGTCTTCCTTCTCCTGATTTCAGAGTCCTAAAACCTTTTTACATCGAAGTGCACTTGTGTATTTGATTCAAAGATTGATTCAAAGAAGCCAGGGACACAGAGGAAAAGCAACAGATGGCTGATATTGCTAGGAAGTGAACTCATCCCTTCAGTTATCTTCTGGCCCTCCTGAGCTCATTCTGGAGTTATTTAGAGCCAGTCACACTCTGTTTTTCCTCTGTGGGAAGCTGAGAGACATTGACTTTTGCAAGCTGCAAGCTGGACACATCCCCCGGTCTCCAAAAGGATGGCAACTCACAGCCTGGGAGCAACAAACTGTGCAAAGTATGGTGCACAACTCCACAGCAAATGACTTCGTGCTGGCAGGAGTGGGTACGTGAAGGTCCTACAGGTTGTGTTCGAGCTTGTTCTGCCCCTATAAAATTCCCCACACATGCAGACACTTGAAGAAAACTCATCTCCTGCTTTTTCAAGCTACTTACTTGAGAGAAGGATGGATGGAGAGTGAACCCTTAAAAAAACCTCATCATTTTGGGTGCCTTTGCTTTGCCCTCAAGATGAGTCAGATTGAAAGAAAACAAAACAAACGAACAAAAAAAGAAACACATTTGTGACATCTTTTGCTTTCATGAGGATGCGCCCTATCTCCTGTGCAGAATGGGTCATACATCATGTTGATGCACAATGGTCTGAGAATGGATGAGAATTTGCACGGAAACACCCCTGAGGTACGTAAGGAACAGTGTTAGATGCAGTAGAAGTATGGCAATCTCTTTCTACTTGTTTTTAGAAGGCAATTGCAGACCTTTCCAGTGCAGGGGAAGTACATCTGCACTCACTCACTGAGCAAATCTCTCCTCCATTGAGCCTGCTCAATTCCTGTGCCCTAAACGGCCCCACATCACATCACTCCATTTTTCTTGTCCTCAATCATTTCCAGCCAGCCTGAGTGCTGAGATTTGAAATCATTTTACCAGTAATTTCTCTCTATGAAAACAAGGCAGCTTTTTAAACCACCTAAAAGACTTTACTGAGCCAGTATCCAGCAGATCTGAGAGCTGGGTGCTGCTCTTCCAGAAGAGGGGAAGATGCATGACTGGCACAAAGTCTGCAGCAATCTTATGTCCCCCAGCAACCCTGAGCTTTGCCTGGGCGTTGTAATAACAACCCATCAGCTGCTGTCCATTTTACCCTGGGTAGATTTGGTGCCTTTGGGGTGGAGTCCCCTTCTGTGAAGGCTTTTCACCTCCCTGCTTTTCTGCTCATTCCTGGCACCAGGCAACATAGCACTAAGTCATAAAGAGGGGAGAGACAGCTTCTCTCAGCTTCTGTTTTTGATTGTGCCTACCTCAGTTTCACTTGAGGAAGTTTTCTCAGCAATTAAACCATAACTCAAATGCTGAATAGCACCACAATGCACATTTCCCACGCTGCCTTCAGACAATTGCACCTTCCTGAGCCTGCTACAAAACACAGCACAAGCTGTGTTGCTCACTACCACAAAACACCAGCCAAGCTACTCCTGAATCACCATTTTTCCTGTGATACGATATTCCTTTAGCCTGAAGAAGTTTGCTGTGTGTGTACTGACTGCATGTGTAAAGAGCAAAAGTTTGGGTAACTGGAATGCCAATCAGCTGCTAAAAAAATGATTTGGGTCCATCTGGCCCAACCCCAGCTCCAGCAGGGACACTCAAATCAGCATGACTAGGTGCATGTCCTGGTGACTGCTTTAGATCTCCAAGGAGGAGACTCTGCAGCCTCTAGGCAGCCTGTCACAGTGCTCTGTCATTTGTATGGCACAGATGTGCTGCTTGGTGTTCAGTGCCTCCTGCGTTCTACTTTGTGTCCATTGCCTCTTATCTCTGGAGGTGTTCAATAGCCATGTAGATGTGGGCTGACAGTTAGACTAGGTGATCTTAGTGGTCTTTTCCAGCCTTAGTGGTTTTTGACTCTATGATTCTGTTCAGAAATATCTCTGACGAATACTAGTTGCAGCCAGTACCCTGCAGAGATGAGAGATGACAGCAAAGCCATCATAAGAGCCTGGCCCCCAAGAACAATAGCAGGAGTGATCAGACAAGCCAGCAGCCCTCTCCCAACAGTGAGAGGGCAGTGACAGTGACCAGCTCAGACAGTACTGATTTTCTGCTCTCCATGATGTCCAACTCTTTGTGCCTCTCCAGAGGAAACCAAGCGGCTTCTGCTCTGTGTCTGCAGCTAGCTTCCACCTTGGCAGAGGATGAGATGCAGTCTAGTCTTCTATATACCTCAGCCTGGAGGGATTCTGTGTGTCGCAAACGTTGGACAAGAGAACATCCCTGCTAATCAGTAGCCCAGGAGTCATACAGTGAAAGGGTTTGATTTGGCCTTGAGAATCATGTCGTGATTGTGATATCTTGGCATGACGCCTTGCAATGAAAGAGGGCTGGGATGTGCATTGCCTCTGGTAAGAAACTCAAGGCCAAGGACCAACCCCAACCTAGCCACAGCATGATGAGAATTATCTTGGGATTAAATCAACAGCCCTGATCCTTTGGCCCTGAGTGGGCTCAAGAGACTCTCACCGGGCTTTGCCCTGGCTTTCCTTTCCCTAAAGACCCCAGCTGGTGGCTTCCAGCCAGGCGATGGCTGGTGTCCCCAGTGGACCCACAGCTCCTGTCCCAAGTTCCTGTGCACTGTGAGGGGACAGTTTCTGCTCTGCCCTCAGGACCCACATGTGGACCTGCGTAGAGCTGATACATTCTGACAAAGGGATTTCAAGCACAAGCAGTCAGTTTCCAGGCTTGTTTATTTCCCTAATTTCCACAGAGGCACTCAAAGACCCCACAGGCGATCTGCGCAGAACGCTCCTTATAAAAACCAATAAAAAAGCCTTTGCTGTTCCAAATGAACTTCCCTCAGGGTCCGTTTCAGCCCGCAGCCTCGGCAGCAGCTCCCGCAGGAGCTGGGTGAACCACGGGTTGCCCTCAGCGGGCACTGTGCTCCTCTGCCCGGCTGGTTACGTCAGCGCTCCTGGGTTATGCAAGCTCCGTTCACAGATATGGTCGCAGTTGGTCTTTTTAACCTTTATTCCCCAGCTCATTGCACAGGGAGCTGAAATAAAAGCTTAGCTGATAAAGCTTCTGAAATAAAAGCTTAGCTGATAAAGCCCCATAACGTAGTGGAAAGGGGAAAGCGTGGCATCGGCAATAGATTATATTTGTGTGAAAGAAGGAACAAAGAAGCCAATTGCAGCCTATAGCTGTAGCTGAATCTTCAGTAGGACTGCCTCTGGAAAATAAAAGCATGATTTCCCAACTTGTCTGGGCATAAGCAAGGGACAGAGCTTTATCCAGGCTTTCAGCTTACCAGCCTAATGCTTTGCAGCCATGGGTCCTGCAGGGCTAAGTTCCCTGCTCCCTGTGTGGCATCCCAGGTTGTGCAGCAGCTTCTGAATTATGAGATGGGAGCCTTTTACTTACATATTTTTTCTTTTTCTTTTCTTTTTTTTAAAATTTATTTTAGTGGCTATGTTTATTTTATTTATGGAAAATGGCTTTGGTGAGGGGAAGGTGAAAGAAATTTTCTTTACCAGGAGCATTTGAGAACATTTTTCTTCATTCAGCTCCAGCATCTCAGCTGTCCAAGCCTGTCCTTCATCCCCAGTTGATGAGTGCGGGGTCACTTGCTGGTCTCCTGTTTTTGCAAGAGATAAATGTCCTGCATTCCTCCAAATTGCCCATAGATTTGCTCTTTAACCTCCCTTTCACAAGGAGTAAGCATGAAGACAAGGCAGATATGCATGATATTAGTGCGGTGGGGTCTTAGTCCTGCTTAATCAACAGCTGTGTGCAGTGTGATGCTGATCTACTTCCTACTGTTTGAGACAGGTATTAAATCTGACTGTAATGTGAAATAATTGGCTGGCTGGGTGTACTTAGGGTGGTAAGCGACTCTAGAAGCTCCTTGCCTGTGTAGCAGAGCTGTGTTCAGATGACTGGGGCCAGAAAGCTGGGTGGTGCAGAAAAACAAAAATAAATACATAAAAGAAAGTAAAAATTCTTGCATTGCTTCCAGCTGTGAGCATCATTGCTGAGCAAATGCTAATATCCATACAGCTGAGCTCTCGCAGCTCTTGCTGGCTGTGGTGCTCACAGTGAAGTGATGGGGAAGTGAACCCAAAAGATGAAACTGGCCAGTGCTTTTAGAGTTACCGAATCAGGCTGGAAAAGTCCTTTGGGGTCATCAAATCCAATTGTTGACCTGACTTAGTGACCCCTAAATTATGTTCCCACAGTGCCATATCTACAGGTCTCCCCACACCTCCAGGCGCTGGGTCTTAAACTTCCCCTGATAGAACTTAAGATCCTTTCTTCCCTGAGACTGACATCCCCTTGCTGCAGCCTCTTTTCAGGTAGTTGTGGACAGCCATAAGGTCTCCTCTCATCCTCCTCTTCTTCAAACTGAACTGCCTCAGTTCCCTCAGTTGCTCTTCACGTTTGTTTTCTAGCAAGAAACAATTTATATGTGCTGAAACCCTACAGTCCATGACTGAATGGAACTGGTGGCCTGAGGAGCCCCGAGGATCCACCCTGGCCAGCCGTCTAGCATTTTTGCAGCTGGTTGCTCGGATCCCAGCCAGGAGCACAAACAGAAAAGGTATGGCCTGCCTGTGTGGCCCTATCCCTATCCCTTGCAGGCTGCTGCCTCTGATCCTCTTTCATGAGCAGCAGGACAAGGCTGGAGGTTTAAATCAGGCACGCAGAGCCAGGGATTAGTGAGAGGTGCATGGGTGTTGCATGGGGGATAAGAGCAGCTTACTCTGCAAGCCAGTGAGGAGTCATGAAGCCTTGCTAGCATTCTGCAGGCCCTGCAGCATGGTTAGCCTTCAAATCCAGCAAGCTGGTCCATGTTGCATCAGCTCCATGAAATGTCAGCTAACACCATGCAGGTCTTGGTGGGAGAGAGGGCTCCAGGAGAACTTACATCTGAGATCCTGCCATCACCACCACAAGACCGAAAGGCAGAAATAAGTGTGTCTGGGGCCAGCTCCCATCTCTGGCTCCCAGCAGTTTTCCCCTTCTGCCATGATCTCATATTTTCAGTCCTCTCAATTATCCAACACCAAAGCATCTAGCACTGTATTGCCTTTGAGATAGCACGTTTCCATGCAGCACTGTGAAATATTCAATATTAGGATGTCATATTTGGGATGAGCAGCATTTTCAACAAATGTGGGAAGCAGTGAAACAGCACTCTTTTGGCTCACCATGCACACTGCCTGCAAGGAGGATGAGCAGGCAATGAGCAAGAAAGGAGATCTCCATGCCCTTTGAAGAAGAAACCTCTTGAATTAATAATCAGTACTTACATCTAGCCGTAGATCCAGTGTTATTAGGAGGACCAACAGCAGCCAGGTATTTTTCATTAAGTGTGGACAGCAAACCACCTCACGACAGAATATGTCAGTCTGTCTGGGGCTGTGGGAGACATTTAAAAATGATGGAATGGGGCAAACTCATCTCACCCCTCTATGGGGCTTTGTCACCTCTGGTGCCCGACGTCTGGCTGTGCCCATGCTCAGTAATGCAATTAGCACACACTCTCTGAGGCTAATAAACCTGCTTACAGCACTGTGAGCAACTGCTTGCAAGCAGGGGAGGCGTGGGGACGCACGCTATGATGCCAAGAGCATCCCTTGAGGCTTCAGGTCAGGGACGGTCTCATCCCCTAGCTAGGTTTGGGATGCAGGAATGCTGCCCCACACGTGCTGTGGCAGCCAGTGTGGCACACGCGGCTCCCAGAGCTTCACACGTGGCCGCTCCCCGGCGTCACCAGCTGCCCACCTAATAAGCGCTAATTCAATTTTTGGCTTTGCGCCTTCATCCTTTCACGCCGCCTCCTGAGCCGCTTTGTGCCGACGTCTGCTGATGTCAGGAGCTTTGGGACAGCAAGGGGAGGGCGAGGAGGGGGACGCTGGGGCTGGCTGTGATTGAGACAGAGCACAAGTTCCTCGGGAGCCTCTGGATGGTGGGAAGAGCACCATGAGTGGGCACTGCATGGCTGCATCCAGAAGTGGGATTAATGTTTTGAGTCAGTGATGTGGGAAGTCGTCTGTCATGCTCTGAGTGGAAGATTAGTGAGCTCAAACTCGGCATGAAATTCAGGAAGAAAATCCTATCACACGCCAAACAAGTGTAGCCACGTGCTATAATCCTGCTGGAAAGGGCTGAAAAACAAGTAGCACAGCCTTAAGGTTCCCCTTTCACTATCTCAGCCCAGCTCTCAGGCAGCACACTGCTATAGGACCAGGCTAATCACCATTATTCCAGCCATCACCCCTGCTCTAGTGCTTGCTGAAAGTCAGCTGGGCACTGCCTTTCTGTGTCCTCAGTCACAACTGGCCAAGCAATGGGGCAATGCAACATGACAGGAGCTGGAAGCCTCCCTCCTCCTCTGTGCCTCATTTTCATACATGGATGCCAGTTCTCAAGCAGCTCTTGATGGACTATGCTTCAGGCCAGCAGTAGGCTACCAATCAGCCTGCAGAACAGATGAGTCACTGCTGAATGCAGAGGAGAGGCTAAGAGCTTCATAAAGCATCCTGGTCCTTAAATGGAACAACTACCATCATAAATGTTCCAAACGAGTTTATAAAACATAAAGCATTAGGGCTGGAGCAGTTCATAAAGTGAAGAGATCCTGGGTAAGCTCCTCAAGGATGGGAGAAGAGAAGGACATGCATTGTCTAACCCACATGCTCACTCAATCCACCGCAGTGCTGCCATCAGAGGTAGGCATACCATGTGGCTACAGAGAGGATACGTGCTCTCAGAAGTAGTCCTGTCTTTTTGGATGGATCTGGGTTTTGTCCTAGGGCTAGGACTGCCTTCCTCCCCAATAGCACTCACTGCAGCAAAGCAAGGAGCAGACCGCAGCTTTTGTGCACCACAGCTAAAAAGCAAATCGAGCTGTAATGAGATGCAGTACAAACATTTGGAATCAAGTGGTGAGAGAACTGTAGCACAAAGAAAAACCTCAGTAAAGGGATCATTGCAGATGAGGTAGAAAAGATGCTTGCCAAAGAACCACAGAGCTCTCTACATCCTCTACAGCATGCCACGTACCCAAAGGAGATGCTCAGCATTACATCAGCATTGCCCCAATTATGCAAATTGCTCATCGGTTTGTGCAGCAGGACAGCAGCATTTTGTTTGCTTTGCTCCCAGCTGTAGTGCATTGCTCCTGGGGCACATGATGAACAACCGGGGACGCACTGGGGCTGGCAGGTGCAAGGGTTGCATTTCAGAGCCCCACTCCCACCACTGGGGCTTGTTCCTTAGGCAAAAGAGACAGGGGGTGACAGGAATCACAGAATTGTAAGGATTGGAAGGGCCCTCTGGAGATCGTCAAGTCCAACCCTCTGCTAAAGCAGTTTCCCTGCAGTGGGAAGGGGGCTTATGGGTTTATTATCCGCATTATAATGTACTTCCTCAAGGCAACCAACCTGGCTATGTTCACAGGACATGGCGCACACTCATCCTCCAGCACTACCTATCCTTCAGGCTGTGAGCAGTGGGGTGATGCAGACACACTGACCTTATCTGTCACCCTGATAACCGGGAATGGTCTGGCTGATTGCTGAGATCCATTTTCGCCTGAAGTAGAGGTTTCGGTAAATCTGTCAGGGAAGCAGTTTCAGTGGTTTACTCAAGGAGAAAAACTTCCCACATCCATGGATAATACAGCATAGGTAATTTATTTTATTTTATTTTATTTTATTTGTTTGTTTGTTTGTTTGTTTGTTTTGTGCTCAAGATTCCTATGGGATATTGAGAAATTCTACTGACAAAGTTCAGAGCCAGGAGAAATAATCCGAAGGGCATCCTTCTTGTAAATATGCCCAACATATCAATTACATCAGCCAAATGCTAGATACACTAAATGTCATGTTATCAGAAAAGAGAGGCTGGCTTTTCTGTACCATGCTTTCAGCTTTTTGCCCTGATCCTGCTACTGGAGATACGCAGGGAAGCTTCGAGCCTTGGAAGTTCCCTGAAATCTGTCAGAACTCCTTGCGAAACTCTATTTAATGATCCATTTCAGTGCCAAACTATGCTAGTTTCAACATTCTTTCACTACAACCTAATTCAGAAATCTTCTTGGACCATACCCAGCCTTCACAATTTCATCAGTAATCCTGAGCCCACAGACTAAGCCTCAGCAATTAGTGCTTGCTAATTTATTCACATATATATTCACCACAAGGATACAAGACTCCACAGACACTATGCAAATAGTGTATAGCAATAAATGCAAAAGCCCTGTTTGAATTTACAACATCAATATTCATACTTTGAAAATTAAGACTTTCTTTTGTCTACTTGCATATAGCAAATAATGGCCAGCACAAAGAATTGCAACTGTACAGAAATATTTCTCATCATGGGAAACTGGCTGCAATGGTCCCAGTTTTCTTTTTTTTTCTACTAAAAATAATAAAAAAAATAAAAAAGAGAAAGCTAAGCTTTGAAATATTTGTGGGGAGCATATCTGGCATGCAAGTACAAAACTTCCAACCCTGAAGTATGAAATTATTATCTGTTGGTTTTACATGTCTGAAATTTTTGTTTTTAGATGAACAGTTATTTTTCATGGAAAATTTGGTCTGAAAACCAATAGGGCTGTATATCTCCTTTGAAATCCCAGCTCCCAGGCCTTCTACAATGTCCAAGAGCTGCAGTCTCATGTGTCCACGACCAGCTGAGCACTTGTTCCTGGTAAGGTGAGACGCTGCCCTAGATTTTCTGGCGGAGTTGCTATTGCTCATTGACAAGCTAGCCACCTGTTAAGCCTCCTGGCCAAATCTGACAGCACCACTGCTCCTGAGGTGCTGCAAAACTCAAATCATTTGGAAATGTACATTTACAGGACCGAGTTGCGGACAGTTCTCATGAAATGGCTCACCAGGACCCTTATCTGCCACCATCTCGGAAGGAGAAAGAAAGAAGAGCAAAAGTAGTTGGACACATCCCAACTGAATCATCATGTTCTCTAGGATGGGAAAGATGTCCAGTAGGCAGAGGCGCATCCTCAGCAAATGAGAAGACCAAAGACTTAGCAATAATATCAGTTTCATTGGCTACTATCTTAAAATGAAGAAAATTGGAGCACCCTCTGGACCTTACACTACCACACTTCAGAATCTCCAGGAAAAAGTGGCCTGTTGCAGGGAATGAACTGACAATAATGCCTCAAATTACCTGAGCTGAGCATGGGTGTCAGTTCTGCTCAGTCTCCAGGTAATGGAGTAGCTAACTCCTCTCTCACAGCTCCCTCTGGGTTTTTAACACCATGAGCAGTCAGGTCGATCTGGTGTGATCTAACCTTGGTCAGTCCTTGCTGACTGTTTCCAACTGTCTTTTTCCTGTGCCCAGCAACATCCTCCAAGAGGACTTGTTCCATGCTTTTCCTAGAGGCTGAGGTGAGACTAACTGGGCTGTGGCCTCCTGGTTCTTTCAATCTTTTCTGATGATGAGTACAGCATTTGCCTTTCTTCAGTCCTTGGCGATCTCCTCTAATCTCCACAACCTTTAAAAGATGATGTAGAGCGGCCTTGCGAGGATAACATCCATCTTCCTTGGCACCCTTGGGCGCAGCGTACCATATCCCAGGTGTGATTCAGGTCTCTCAAGCTATCCCTGACTCGATTCTCATCATCTCTGATCATTCTCCTTCCTTTTCCAACTTGTCTTTAAGCACAGAGGCTTAGGAGACCTTGATGACAAATTCTGCAGTAAAAAAGGCAATGAGTACCTCAGCCTTACCCATCTTTGTTGTCTCTAAACCACCTGCCCACTTCAGCAAAGGGGCACCAAAGAAGATGCAGCGTTTGCCTCCTTGTTTTTAGCTTCTTTGTGCTCAGTACCACTCTTCTGCTCAAGTGAAGGCAGAGATGTCTGATAGGGAACACTGTAAAATGAGAAGTGAAGGTGCGCTTACAGATAATTTACAGTAACAGGAAGAAGGTGCATTACATCCGATTCAAAATGCTGACTCTGCCTGCCCTGCAGAGGCTCTTCTGCTATATAATTACAGCTCAAAGATCATGTTCATTCAGATCTTAGTGGATCAATAGCCTACAGCCTCCCTCTGCAACCTCGCTCCTACACCTGAGCCCCAAACAAGCTGATCAGTGCTTCTCCTGGGACTTGAAGCTTTGAAGGGTCCCGCAGTAGAAGAAAAGGAAGGTCATAGCAGCTAGGAGGCAAGAGGATGTCCAGCATCCAGGGATAATAAACAAAAACAAAAATTTAAAAGCAACAAGAAACCACCTAATTAACAAAAATAAACAAATAACAAAATAAATAGAAAGCAAACAACAACCAAACATCCAGTGAGAAGCAACCAAAGGGTCCTTTCCCCCACCCTGAGCAGTGAACTCTCTGATCCTCCAGGCTGTTCTCTGGCAGGTAATTTCTCCAGCAGGATGCAGCGTATACACACTTCACGTTGTTGCAACAAAAATTGATTTCATAATGTAGAGGACTACGGGTTTATGGACTTTTTCTAATGCTTTTTCTTCTACAATTAGATTTCTGGTGTGAATAAAAGCCACCTGGGCAAAGAGAGAGGGCTACCCACAAAAGCAGTGCTGTGTGAATGGCAGTCCTCCACTCAGTGACTGGGGGAAACTTCTGAACCAAAGTTGTTTGACCTCCAAGTAAAATGACACTGGTTTGGAAAGAGGTTGTTGAACCTGGCATGGTCTGGCAGGTGAGGAGAGTCCAGGTACATGAATGAGGTGCATCTGATGGGGCTGGAATAAAGTTTAGTTGCTCTGGGGGAGGCTCAGGTTGGATATTAGGAAAAATTTCTTCTCAGAAGAGTGGTAATGCATTGGAACAAGCTGTGAAGGGAGGTGGTTAAGTCATTGTCCCTGGAGGCATTCAAGAGCCATGTGGATGTCGCTGAGGGATATGGTTAGCTGGCATGGTGTGTTGGGCTGACAGTTGGACTAGGTAATCTTAGAGACCTTTTTCAACTTCAATGACTCTGTGATTTTATGATTTTAAGTGGCTTGCTGGGGTAAGCCATGGGAAAAATCACAAATGTACCCTGAAACCTGCATGTTAAGTGAGCCCCAGCTTGTGTAGCTTACAGAAAATATCCTATAGGAGAAAGTGATGGCCTCATGTGGAAGTCCCAGAAGTCCAGAAGTGGAGTTGTTCCAGGCCTGGAGAAGGAAGGCAGAAGCCTGACAGTCACCTCCGAATCTCATAGCTGAGGAAGAGCTGGCTATGAGTTGAAACACGTCGGTGACTTCCTGAGTGTATAATTTTGGCTGCAGCACTTATGGTTCATGTGGGAGCCAAGACCCCAGGGTTTCTCAAGGCACAGTCCTGGTTGCACACCAGTCTTGGGTAGGCTGTGAATTGAGAAGAAGTGCTGAGTCCTTGCAGCTGTATCTGGATACAGGAACAAGTGAGACTGTAGCTAAGATGTCCTGCTGCTTGCACTGGCTGTCACATGAAATTTTCAGCCAAAATAAAAAAAAATAATAATGCTCATGCAAAGCCCTTCCAGGAGGCATCTCCACATTGCAAAATACCATCCCCAGCTCATGCCAGCACTACAGAAAGTGGTCCAGAAAGACCACCAGGAAGTCAATTCAACTAAAAAAGCCGATGAAACCAACCAAAAGGTTGGAAATGCAAGTATCATACTCTCTCTGAGTTGACTCATGGAGGGCTGGTGTCCCATTGCAGAATGTGGATGAGTGCTGCAGATTGAGGTAGCACCAGCCAACCTACTCTTGGCACTCTTACTGCCCAGTGCTTTGCCTTGGAATACCACAGCCAGAGGATCTAATATGGCCAGCTGCTCCTCCATTACAGGTGATAATGAAGGAAACTGAAAGATCCTTGGTCACCCATTGGAGCTTGGAGTTGTTTTCTGAGCTGGCAGCAAGAGTTTAGCCCTTATTTCTGCCCACTGCCTCCCCCATGTAAGCTAATCAGGTGCAGAGCTGGGGAAATATGGCTTTGGGGCCCTTTCCCCTCGCTGGAAGCACTGTTTTTCTCCCAAACGCTGCATTTTTTGCTGGTCATTTACAGCAAGCTGGTGCTTTAGAAATAATTATCTCTTCATGTGCAATTTGCAGAGTAATATTCTGGCTTGGAGGACGATGAGCTGTGTTAACAGGACCCAGCAACCCTTCAGGGGCTGGTTCTTACTTTCCCTTGAACACTGTCACCCAATCCTGCTCGAAATATAGCTCAGGAGAGATTATGTGACCACGGACGTCATTGCTGCTAACAATTGCGCACTCTGCTTTGTGCTTTTTCCCCTCCTTTTTTTTTTTTTTTTTTTGCCAAGTTTTCCTAAGAGAGGCAGTTTCTGCCTGGCAATGTGAAATGCTACCTTTATCACTTCTCTCCAGCACCAGCGGTATTATAGGTTGTCAGTCTAAAAAAAGCAGCATTGTTTGACAGTGCAGAGCAGGCGCTGAGCTGGCAGCATCCACTCACCACATCAGGCTCCAGAGGTGGAAAGGGTTCCATTAGGTGCTGACACAAATGTGGCACGGCTCTTCCTGGACAACTCTTGCTTAGACGTGGGACCTATAAATATAGATCCCCATACACGCACAGGCAGCACCGTGCAGCCAGGAGCTCCATCACCATCATCCCCACCCCCATCCTCCCCCCTGGCCGGGATAGATGCAGAGGAGTGCAGTGGGGAGAAAAAGAGGGAGGATTGCTCAGTGCTGAAACATCAGCAGTGACGCAGATCCCTAAGTGGGTCAGATGGGAAAAGTGATGTTAATGAGTTTGCATGGAAGGTTTTTTTTTTTTTTATTTAAAGAAAAGCACCTAATGGTTAAGGTGAAGCAAAGACAGAGACCAGGGTTTGGAGTTGGCTGGGCTTGTCGATGAGGAACGGGGTAGGAACCTTCCTCCACTGACTTTTTTGTTTCTTTGCCAAATATATGAAACAGATGGGGAGTAAAGGGAGGACAGGTCCAGATAGGGATTATTTAAAAACAACAACTGAGAAGTTTCCATGATGAAATCTGATTCTTGCAGAGAGCACGTGTGCGCTGGCTCTTTGTTATCTTACTGCAATCAGCTGAGTGTGTGGTACGCCTGTTATCTCCTCACAAGCATCCCCATCCCGATTTGCCATTACAGGGAGGTGTGTAATGCAAGGAGCTTTACAGGAGGCAGAACAGGGATTTGTGGCTCCCTAATACAGACCTGCGTAAGAGGTGCCAGCAGTTTCAGACAACTTTTCTACAAAAAGCAACAAAAGGAAGTCTCTGATGTTAGTATCCCCATCTATTTTCTTAAAAACACAGAGCTGCTGCCTGTTTGAATATTGTCAAAAGCAGTTCCTTTGGACTACAGCATTTCTGCCGATGAAGAACACAGCAGAGACTGAAGATAGGCCATGGAACAACAATGAGTCACAGGATGGGATCTTGGAGGTCATCTAGTCCAATCTCCCTGAAAGTAGGACTACAATCAATACAAAATCAGCGTGGCCACAGTTACCAGAGTCTTTAAACCTTCAAGGAGACTCTCCAAGGAGATTCATCAAGGAGTCTCTTCTGGGCAGCTTGTTCGGCTACTTTCCCAAATACAAATGTAGGCCAACTGAGCATGTCCAAGGAAGGGCAAAAAGCTGTGAGGGGTCTGGAGCACAAGTCTGTTTGGAGAAGAGGAGGCTCAGGAGAAAATTTATCACTCTCTACAGCCAACTGAATGGAGGTTGTGGTGAGGTGGGGGTCAGCTCTTCTCCCATGTAACAGAGGTAGGACAAGAGGTGATGGCCTCAAGTTGCACCAGGGGAGGTTCAGGTTGGACATCAGGAAAAAACTCTCAGGAAGGGGGGTAAGGCAGTTGTACAGGCTGCCCAGGGAAGTGGTGGAGTCACTGTCCCTGGAGGTGTTCAAGAACCGTGTGGATGTGGCACTGAGAGCCATGGGTAGTGAGCATGGTGGGGATGACGGTTTGACTAGGTGATCTTACAGGTCTTTGCCAATCTTAATGATACAATGATTCCATGATTCTAATATACAGGTGTAGATGACTGTGTGGGAACTCTTACCTCTTCAAAGAGATGAAGAGGTAGCATCATTCCCAATGGACAGTCCTGATTCAATGGAAAGTGGAGAATGAGGAGGAGGACTGGAGACAATGCTGCCTGCAGCCTGGCATCAACCCAGAGACCAAGCCCTGCTTTTGGGAAGGAAATTTGTCTGTTTGAGAAGATTATCTCAGAAAAAGTATTGCCTATTGCCATGCAGCCTGCGCTCCCCAGACAGGACACAACAAGCAAAGTGCTGTGAAGTCACAGCTACATCTTTGCAGCCATCAGTGTCTGACTTCAGCATCCCCTTCATTTGTCCCGGGCAAGTTGAAAAAGGCTGCTGTTGCACTTTTTTGCCTCAGTGTTCTTTAGCTGCTTGCCTTAGTCCTAGTTCATTTGCATCAATGAGTTGCTGTGTATAGCATAGATATAATCCATCAATAACCATGCTGCCTAGTGATTTTTGCTGCACTGGGCAAGCACACAGACATTCCCTGGAGCCTAGAAGGTATTTTCTGTTGTGCATAAACCCCGAGATGTCATCTGAAAGGCAAATGAAATCAGTGCCTTTCCAAAGGCGAGAGTGCTGATTCACCCAGTGTTTGCATCCCTGCACTTTTCCCATGTAGGATAACTTTCAGCAACATCTTTCTGCTCTTGCTAAGTGCTCTGCATCTCCTTCACCTCCATTGCCTCTTTCCAGTTGCATGGCTGCATCCTTTGTCTTTTCAGAGCTCTCACACACAAGCCCTGTGCACTCTCCATTGACTGTGCAGTGCACAACCTAGGCCTGGAGCTGGTCCACATGTCTGGCTCCTGTTGAGGCGTGCAGTGTGGGCTTCAGGAGTTTGTTTCCAGTGTCATCCTTGCTGGAGTGCGAAAAGCGACAAGCACTACTATACTAAGCCTGGGCCACTCAAGTCTCCTAGATGCACAGTCAAATGTCACTGCCTAACCACAGATAAATCTCCATGCGGGAGTCTCCAAGAGAGAACCATTAGGAGTGACCTCTCCGAGAGGTAATCAGCCACTGACTAGAGGAAAAAAGCACGATTTCAAGAGATGTTTGAGAGCAGACACTCTTAGCTCTGGTGGCAGGTGCCCGGTAAGAGTCTCATTATGTCCAATAAGTAACTCACAGAGAAGCTCCCAGAGCTCTTATCCCCTCTGGAGTGACACGCAGAAGTGGTCTGATCTGTTCTTGAGCTTACAAGAGGGTTCAGTTATTTGTTTCGGATTAATTGCCTTTCTAAAAAGAAAATTCTTATCAGAAGCCTGGGAAAAATAGAAGGTAAAAGCTCATCGTAATGACAAAGAACAAAATTGTGATAGGATTATGTAACACCACTGTTTGCAGTGAGAGGATTCCAACCTTGGCTGGCTGAAACCAGATGAGAATTCTCTCTCTCACCTTGCAGGGAAACCCCCCTCGAGCAACCACTTCAGCTGGATTAAAATTTTAACCAAGGACATTTCCTGAGGAGGGTGAGTAATAGCTTCATAACCGTGCGTACCCTGCATTTGACATCTCTTTGCCTTTGAATTAGGCATGTGTTCACAGAAACTCCTTTGGTTCGGCATTCTTGTGTGGGATTATTTATTTTATTTCTGTTTCTAAGAAGCTTTGTGTAATAAGGTGTAAAGCTCAAAACGGTTTAATATTTGATTGTGGAAGAAGGCAGTATCACCAAATAAGGTTAAAAGTGGGCGCTTATAACATTAAAAATGTTCGTACTCTGCTTTTGAGATTAGAACTGTAAAACTATAATAAGGATATTTTTTTTCTCTTTCTTTCTATCGGGCTTTAGCTTTTCCCTCAGAGGAGCACAGACAGTGCATTTGGTCCCATGTGCAAACTTCTCCCACGAGGACAAGTTCATGAGATTTTGGATCAAAAATATTCCATATGTGTTACCACTCCTGTTGTCCAAAGCGAGCAAACAGGAGACCCAGCTGAGCTCATCAAAAGGCTTGGAAGGGACATCACTGGGGTCTGAGCATGAAGGCAGGCAGTTGTCCTGAATGCTTCAGCCTGTATGGACGTGTCTGGTGAAGTGAATTTCCATTTCCTAGTGCTTGGGTTGAGCGTGACCTGCGACTGATGTGAAAACTTGGACAGAATATTCAGAGGCTCCGTTATGGAGAGCCAGACTGGAAGGTTTGGCTTCTGGTGAGGAGTCCACATTTTATGGGGGGCTCACATTAGAGGACAAAGCTGGCATGGGAAGTTGGACAAGTGATATTACTTGCAGGGCCAGTTTTGGCACCAGGGAAGAGAAACCAAAGGTCAGTGTGACCCAGCACGGTGGAAAGGGAGCCCAGCAGCTAGCTTCACAGCTCAACTTGCACCTCTTGATGGCTCCTGGAATGTGTCTCCTCTCACACTGCTCATGGATGCTGTCAGGACTTATCCCACAAGCAGATGTGAGTGAGGAGCAGTTAAGTGATGCAGAGAGCTTTGCCATGAAATTCATTTTTATTTTCCAGAAGATGGGGTGAAATCATCATGTCAAGGCAAAAAAGGAAAGCTTCTGGCTTGCCACAGATGGGAGTGGAAAAGGAGTCCCATAAAGGTGTCTGAGAATTATTATCCCATTTTGCAAACAGTGATGGAAGGGAAGAACAAAGACATTTGCTGGGGCCTGCTGTTGACATGACCGTTTCTCTGGCTCCCCCCAGAAGGATCAAGCCATGATGTAGTCTGCTGCCTGTACCCCAAAAGCAGCCTTCCCATGCCCCTGGCGATCCCCTGAAGAGGAAGGGAAAGGAGTAAGAGAAACGGGGGAGCAGAGAAGATAGATAGTTCTGTTTCTCCTTCAGCAGCATATCAAATCAAAGCAGCATGATCTGGTGGGACATAAACCCTACCCATGGCAGGAGTTGGAGCTTGTTGATCTTTATGGTCCCTTTCAATGTAAGCTATTCTACGATTCTATGAAACTCATACTGTACATATACTGGAGCCACATTCAGAGAAATGAAGCCAGGTGTTTATTTTGGGAGATGACAGCATTTTGAGTTCAAAATGAATGGTACAGAGTTTCCTGAACAACAGTACTTGGTGGAAACAATCTGAGATTTTTGCTACATCTCATGCCCTAGTTGGGTATTTGGAAAAGAGAATCATAGAGTCATAGAATCACCAAGGATTGGTACGGCACACGGGACTCCTCAGTTCAAAAGCACTCAGAGCTGCCTGTGACAAGACCGATAGGATGGCTGGGTTACTAGAGGTCTCTCCTCTCTAAAGCAGCATCCAGAACCAATGTTACCACATCACAAGGGCGACCCCCAGTATAGACAGCAGCACAGGATCCAGGCTGTCCTTGAGAAGAGCATCCGGGCTGCTGGAAAACCAGAGACTATGCCATGGAGTATCACAGGAAGGTGTGCACAGCACAAGGTCTAGGCAGTAAATGCAGATGGTTTGTATAGCAGATTTTATCACCAGTTTAATTGCCATTGCCTGGTAGCATGATGGGATAGGTGATGCAGTATTTTGTGTTAGCAAAGGCCAGTGGGAAGGACTGGCATTGCAGCCTCCAGATGCACTCTGGATACCACCAGGACTCACTTTGGCTTGGCTTTCATTGTGTGCCATTTTTTATAACCAGCATCTCCTGAAGCCTGGTCGAGACATAAAGAAGTCTGAGCCAAAACCTGGCCATCTGAAACCAGTGACACAGTGGCTGCTGCCACTGGAAAAGAACGCATACAAGGTCAGTGAAATGCAATGTAAAAATGGTGATGTTGAGAAGTGGCCACAGCAAGCAAAGGCTGAAGGTGCTAAGGCAAATGAGAACATTTCAGGCAGAAGGGAAGCATGAAGCTTGCCAGGAGGCTGATGAACTATTGGTTTACAAATGAGCTGGCAGAGCAATTTAAAAGTACAAGAGAAAAGGATCTCTTGGGGTTGTTGGCGAAGATGTTTGGATAGGTATTTGCACACCAGATTTTAAGGATAAAAAAGGCAGAGGCTTCACCTGGTATTGAGGTATGAAAAGAAATGCAAACCAATGCATTGAATATCAAATTATGGGAACCTAAACTTTTAAAAGTATCCTTCAGGGGCTAGATACCATGATGCTTCTATAAACTGCACCTGTAAAAAAAAAAATACATCCTTAAGTGTTTCAAAGGGGTCAGAAACATCATCAACAAAATATCTCCCTTTTAAGTGTGCTGTTCTATCAGAAAACTGAAAAGGAAAAAAGCATATAGCATGCAGCCCTGAAGACACCTTGCATAGTCTGGTGAACTTTCTCAGAGTCTCAGGAGCATTGGGTGAGATAGCAATTAACAACATGATTATTAACAGTGTGTACCAGCTCAACACACATTATCTGGAGGAGCTTCAGTCCATTTGGACTGAAGGTGGTGGAGTCACCGTTCCTGGAGGTGCTCAAGAGCTGCGTGGATGTGGCACTGAGGGCCATGGGCAGTGGGCATGGTGGGGGTGGTTGGTCGTTGGACTGGGTGATCTTGGTGATCTTTTCCATCCTTAATGATTCTATGATTCTGTGAAATGCTTGTATTCTGCTGGCCAGTAATTTCTACCCCTAAATACTAGAAACATGGACACCTCATGTTATCTGTTGGGTAACTGGTAAGCCTATGCAGGGGAAGAATTAATGGAATTAATCCAGGTGATAATTGATCTGAGAGCTTAGCCCCAGAAATATGACAGGCATTTGACTAATTTTAAAGGAAGGAACAATAAAAGACATGAAGTTTAATAGAAAGTGGTATAAAATGCAACAGGGAAGTTACCAAAAATAGATCTGACCTAACTCAGTGTTTAAAGATAAAAATAGCTGAGATTCCAGACAAGATAATGCCATAGATCTCATCTCTTTGGCCTCCAAGCATACTACATTTTCCACCTCCCCTCTCCTAATGAGTTAGTAGAATGAGTTAGTAAGAACTAAGAGGGTAAGGAGTAGTCCAAGTGTAAGGTCTCCAGAAGTAGGCCAAGACTCCAGGTTGCACTGAAGCTCTCTCTGTTAGCAGCAGTGACTTTGGGCTTCAAAACTTCACTTCTTTGTGTTTACAGAAACATCACAGTGGGTGGGGTAAGCCAGATCTAATGTTCTGAGTTCACCTGGTCAGTGGCCCCAGTTGCGGCCAGCTGAGTGCCCTCACGTCTCCTGTGCCCTCCAGTTTGCCACACTGGCATCCTCCAGTCCCACCTCCACTGGATGTACAGTTCTGCAGATAGCACATATCTCCAGGAAGAAAGTATCCGATGGCTAATTAAAATTTTCTAGCAATGACTAAGTTTGCAACAACCCCTCTTAAGTTCTTCCAACGGTTATTAATTAATCCCACTGTTACCATGACAGGACTTCACTCACTGCCTTTTCACCAGATGCCCGCACAATGCAGCCTTTGCTCAACCAACAACGGGCATTTTGTCTGGTGGGAGATGACTATGTTCATCTGAGAGATGTCCCACCACATTCTGTGCCACTGGCATTGGACCAGCACGGCATGCAGACCACCAAAAATGTCTGCGGTGTCTGGCAATGCACAGAGCTTAGCAGGCAGACACTGGGCTTCAGCAGAACTGGGCTGGCACCAGCACGGTCAGTGGTTCTGTGCTTGCTCTGCTGTCCACTCCCCTCTTTCCCTTCCAGTGGATTTTTGTGGGCATGGAAGAGCAGCCATTGCTCCTTAGGATTGATCATTTCTCCCTCTCCAGCCTCATCCATTAGTGACGCACATCGATTCAAATGCTGTTGCTTTTTACTTCTCTCTTTACTTTTTTCTCCCCCTATTCCCCCTATTTTTATGACGCACAAAGTCAGGGTTGTCATTATTCTATATTTGCATGGATTAAGCTGCCTTCATCATCTATTAGCTTCCAAATGATAAGAACCCACATACAGGCTCCCTCGTTATGTATGCTGCCTCTGCCCTCCCTTCCTGATTGCTTCTGGCCCATACTCAAGCTCCAGGAGCCAAATGGCTGTCTCATGCACAAATGCCTCAAAAACAGGGTTTTTTTTTTGAGATGTTCTTTTCATAAAAGGAGATGTGTTTTCTTCCACGTTGGGCTGTCTTGGCTGCCTCTTTTTTGTTAGCAAATCACTGAGGTTTTCTCTCAAGATTACGCTTCTTCCTTTTTGGACCAGTAATAAAGTTGTATGCAAAGAAAAACAACTTGATCTAAAATCTTGAGCAATAACAATCTTGGGCTGTATGTGTGATGGGGCTATTTTCAAGTCTTTTACAGAAATTAATGTATCATTTTCTTAATTAAAATTACTTCCCCATTACTTATTGAACTCGTGGGTTTAAAATAAGACTAAAGAAGAGAAAAAAAAACTACCCTGGAATTAGAGAAATGGAGAAGCCCGGGAAACCTCCCCATTGGGACTGGGGGAGTGAAAGGGAATGTACGCATGATATGAACCCAAATGGTGTGCTCATCTCCTTAGCAGTACAGCAGCAGAAAGCTGGCTGGACAGGCTAAAACTGGAAGGACCTGATGATTGATAAAGTCTACGTATGACTTCACAATCAAAACTCCTTGAGAAATTCTTAGAAAAGCAGCCAAAATGCATTTGGAGTTTGTTTTGGAAAACCTTCATTTATGGAGAGGAGCAAATGCCTGAAAAACTTGCTCACCAAACAAGTCAGCCAGCCAGCTGCCTGCATGCTTTTTACAATTGTAAGGCTAAAAGGCAAATAAATTTAGAATTCACTAGCCAAACTTAAATTGGTTTCTTCCGTATTGATGTCAGTGACTTTTATGGGAAGGGAGGGCTTCTTTGCTGCCCTCACTGCATGCAGCACAGTGTTTTAGTGCTGGGGATTATCATTACATTGAGCAGTGCTTCAGCTCTGTGCCTCTGCTCAGGACGGTGGGCAATTAGATCACGGCTTATCAGGAGTAAAAGTCAGTTTCCAGATAAGTAGAGTGTAACACGTGGATTAAAGTTGTCAGTTAATTAAAGAGGCCAGGGCTTAAGCTGTGGATAGGGCTGCATTTTGTGAAGTAATACTGCAAGAGATAGTGCCATTCTGATGGTCCCAGAGGAGGGTGGCTGGGGTGTAGAGGTGCAAGGTTAATTGCCAGAAGTAATTACAGATGCCATGTCTGAGGGCTCCAAGTCTGCTCTTTGTGAAATAGACTCAGGCACAGAACACAGGTGTAGGGCAGATCTTCCCATTCAGGCCCCTAGCGCAAGCACTGATGGAGCAGCCAGCACAGCCTGGGATACTTAGCATGGCATTTTCTTTAACACCAGAGAAAGTAGTAGTATGGTGGATTGACAAGCCTTCCAATGGATATATCACCTTTCCTCTGTGGCCTAGTTGTCCTTTTTCTTCTTTTGGTGAGATTCTACTTCCTGTCCCAGCAGGCAGCACCAGGACAGGGTTGGTGAGAGCAATTGATCTCCAGGGTGCACGGCCATGTGCACCATGTCCATATCTAACAAGAAAGACAATATTTTACCTGCCTAATGCAGGAAGAAACCCTGAGGATGCCCTGCTTTGCAGTGGATGGAAGTCTTAACTCACACATCAGAGCTGTTCAGCACTTCATTGCAGCTTTGTGGTCTTTAAAGGAAATAGAGGTCTGTGCAAGGCACTCCAAAAAAGGCAGGCACCACTTTGAAGAGCTCGCACTTGAAGTAAGCATCTCCCAAGTCATCCACGCGCATTGCACCAAGATGCACTTTGCACTTTATGACATTTCTTGCTGAAAAGCAAAGTCTTCCTCCGTTGCACCCTACGCTTCCTTGGGCAGGCAGTACAGTTCACTTTAAAGTACATAAATGAAAGCAGATTCCTAATTCTTACTGCTCCCAGATGGCAGCAGGCAACCCAAACTAACATTCACTTTGTTCCTGGTTTTCTCCTACTGCAAATTTCTTGTAGCAGAGCAGTAGCTTAGGCAAAGGACTGTGTACCGCATTGCCCTCCACGATGAGTCACGTCAGCTCTGGTTCTGAAAGAGGTGTAACTCCACAGTGGCAGTAAAAAGAGAGGTTGTGAACTTCAGATTGTGTGAGTTTAGGGAGGGTTTAAATAAGGGTCAAGGCAGATAAAATTCTCCTTTCATGTGTTTAAGTCGTGTAAGTGCAAGCATCCTGCCAAGTCCCCATTGGTTTACTCCCCATTTTCTGCTCCAGAAGTGAGAGCTTTTCCAAACTGCCCAAAACCTATGGAGCAATAAATTACATCAGAGGCTGGTTATAGGAAAAAGCTAAGGCAGAATAATTAATGTCAAAATTCGTTTATTTTGAGCAAAGAACCAAGGAATAATTTAAATTGGAAGGGATTTCTGAAGGTTATCTGTCCTTCATCTGGCTCAGAGCAGGGTCATCTCCATGCTTAAGTCATGTCACTAAGGGCCTTGTGATGATCTTCAAGATGAGAGCTTCCCCCAGCCACCTCAGTCTCTTCCAATGCTGAGCCACTCTCATGTAAAGCTAACCGGAGTCTACCTCTTATACCTTGTGCCTGTTGCCCCCCTCTTCTGCAGACATTCAGAAAGAGCCCGGCTCCATCTTCTCCATCAGCCTGCCCCAGTGGGAATTGTTGTCCTGGTCGTAGTGATCCTGGCAACCCCTGGCCACAGCCTCATTAAACCAGACACCTGTATCAAATGCATCCCACATACATGAGACTAAGCTTGACCTGTAAGAAAATAAAAAGCTTATTGATGGAATAGGAAATGGCTACCGAAATTTCAGCTCCACAGCCCTGCCATTTGATGTTCTTTTTCTGTTTCTTCTATTGTACGTTTCAATATACCTCTATTGTAAACTGAGACCGGTAGCTGCCTATGGGGGACCCAAAGACCAACCAGAGGAACAGAGCAATAGGAGGGAATTGTAATACTGTGGAGAGATTATAGATTTATGAAGCCCTTTTGAAATATTAATCAATCACGACAATCTGTCTTCCTCAGTCAGGTAGATGCTATAATTTTCATTTTGAAAAGGAGCGAGCCAGGAGGCATAGAACTTCTCAAAAATTATTCACCAGCAGAAAGAAAGACCTGGTAACAATGGGAAGGGAGCTGGAGCGGTTGGAGTCACACAATGGTGCCCCACAGAGCAGAGCAGAGCACAGCAGGGCAGAGAAGATTGACACAGGGGAAGAAGTGCTATCATGCAGGAGCTGTCTGAGGATGTCGCTTCTATGGCATTTAGCAGGGATTTTTCTTCTCTGTTACTGGTGCGTATGCCCCTTCTTGAAATGGACTATTTGTTAAAATTGTGCAATGGCAGTTTTAGGAGAAAACGTAGCAGGGAGGGGGAAGAAAGAGAGGCTGATATTTACAGAGACTTCAAACTGGCAGAGATGATGAAGAAATCCAAGGAAGAAATAGTGCACATAAAGAAAGGTAAAGGATGACCAAGGATGGCTGTGGGAGGAGTAAGAAATGTTTAGTTACTTTTTAAGTCTGCTTACTAAGATAAAGAAAAGGAAAAGGAGAAAGATCAAGGTCAAAGTGGATTTGCTTTTCCAGTCACATGTAAAAAAAAAAGAAAGAAAGAAAAAAAAAAGAACCATTTCATTTGGACTTGTTGCAAAATGTCTCTCTGCATCCAAAATATGACATTTCATTGTTTTGAAATGGTGTCACCTTTTTAACTCTTTGAAAGACATCCCATGTATTTTCTGTCAGAAAGAGATACACAGAAATTCCCTCAAATGGTGTTTGCCAGCATGTGCATTACATTCACGCCCCAAAATAATTCCCAGTTCTGCTCAGCAAAGGCCTGGGGAGGAGGGTGTAGATGTTACAGTGTGAATATTTGACACAATTTGGCTCTAACACCTACTGTGAAACGACCAGTGCCCACGCTAGCAGAGGAAAAGAAAGCGCAGTAGGGTCTTGCTTTGGATCACTGTGGTCACGAGGCTCATTTACAACCAGGCAATGGGCTCCAGCAGGTCCCTGGAGCTTCCACCAAGAGGCTTTACTTGAACTTAATAATATTAAAATGATTTAACATTAGAAACAGAGTAAGGGGAGGAAATGCCTCTACCACTGTCCACTTGCAGTGTAGACAAGCCTGCCAATGACTCCTTCCAGTCCAAGTTTATCTTGACAGATGTCTAAAATACGCAAGTGCTAAACTTAGCCTTCCCCATGTGGTATGGTAATTTATGGCAGTTCAGGTTTATTGGATTAGTATGCAGCAACAAATAATGCAGTGAAACAGCAAATACCTCGGGGCCGGGGACCTCAGGGACTGAGGCGGTTAAAATACGTAAGGCATGAGAAAATAAGCTGCTACTATTCTTGTTTGCTGTTTCAAAGGGAAAGAAAATAACAGGTTGAAATAGGGAAAATCATCAATATGTTAACCGTGGGCATCTCCCTGCTGGGTGGTCAGGCAGCCCCTCTGATGGAGGGTTTTCCTCTAGACCTCCAGTGTGGGTGAGGAGTGTGCAGTATGTGTGCAAGAATTGTGCCACAGCCTCTGAACAGCAAGGGCACCAGCAATAGCATCTATGCTCTGCTGGGGTAGGAAGCATCCAGCATATGCATTTCCTTCTCTGTTATGGCCACTACCCACCTTAATGTAATGGGCTCTTTTGTTCAATTTCCAAATCACAATGGACCCTAGGCAAATAGATGAAGAGAAACAAAAACACATCCGCAAAAATGAAAGTAGAATGGAAATCCTGACAAACAGCTTTATCGGGACAAATTGAACCTGGGAGTTCCTTGATGGCTTCGATGCCAACCTGCAGCGCAGCAGCAAAGAAGTGATTTAGCAGTGCCTGCAGGCATGCTGGTTTAAAGTGTCTCTGTGCTGGGAGCTGCTCATCTGTGAGAAGATCATGTGAGCTGCAAGCCTGGAACTCTGCTCTGTCCCTCCAGGGAGAGGAACTGTGACTTGAAGCTTGAAGACAAGCAAAAGACCCCCAGTTTTACTAAGAATGCCTATTTTATTTTATCTTTTTTTTCTTTTTTTTTTTCTAGATCTTTGCTCTAATGAACTTGGATGAGGCTGCCTGGTGTCTTTCCTGTTTTCCTAACTTGCTTTAGCATGACAATCTGATTCAGCTGGCACCAGGCACGAGATGGAAACCAGAAGGGTGTGGGGAACCTTTCTCCAAGATAAGTCAGGATGTCTTGTCACAAAGAGAAAATAAATTCCTTAAATTTAAAACGTGTAATTAAAATGAGTCAGTAAAGAAAAAGAACAAAATGGGCAAGAGATGGATGTGTGTGTGGCAGTAGCATGGGAAGCATGACAGTTGATGATTATGGAGGAAACTCATGTAAATCTTACTCATGTAAGGCTGTAAGGAGAGAATACTGATGGGGCAGATTAAGGCAATGAACCTGGATATACCATCCAGAAACGCTGGCACCATGCACAAGGATTTTGGTTTCCCTTTGTGTGTGGCCCTGGGACTTCTTCCTTCCCCTTCCCCTTCCTCTTCCCCTTCCCTTTCCCTTCTCTATCCCTCCCAAGCAGCTCAGGAGAGCATGGACCACCCCAATGCCCCACACAGTCCTTGCCTGTTCATATACCTGTGCTCTCCAGGCAGCGATGCTCACTGGTGGGAGTGATGGCAGGGAGGAACAGGAGGAGGTGGCCTAGGGCAAACAGAAGCAGTGGAGGATTTGTGTGAATTCAACACAGATCTCTTTGCAACACTTCCTAGTGTTGCAGTACCTTGCACAGCTCAGACCTCCTGAGATCAGCTGCAGCTCATTTCACCTTGAGTGCCCACATTTCTATGGTGGTGATGGCACCACAAGCTCCTGCCCTCACAACAAGCCTTCAGCATTGCCCTTGTGAAACAAAGCCCTAAACCTTTGATAAAACTCTGGTTGTGGATATGGAAACACAGAATCTTGGAACAGATCAGTCTGGAAGGAGCTTAAATGATCACACTGTCCAAAAATTTCTGTGGGAAAGGAGAGACCACATGAGATCATCTAGCACCTTGTCCAATGCCATTTTGAAAATCTCAACAAATATAGACTCTACTGCATCCATGGGGAAGCTGATGCAGTCACTGATTTTCTCATTGTAAAAAATTTCTTTTTTTTAAACAAAATGAAACCTCTTCCAGCGTGTCTTGTACCAGTTACCCCTTGTTTTCTACACATGGCTTCTAGGAAAGAGAGAGCCTCTTGTTTGTAGCCAGCTGGTAAGCACTGGGCTACTGCTATGTTTCCCCCTGAGCCTTCTCTCCTCCAGGATGTGAAGGTCCATCTCCTTGGCCTCAAGTTGCACTAGGGGTGGTTCAGATTGGACGTTAGGAGAAATTTCTTAGAAAGAGTGGTGAGGCAGTGGCACAGGCTGCCCAGGGAGCTGATGGAGTCACCATCTCTGTAGGTGTTCAAGAGCCATGTGGATTTGGCATGGAGGGACGTGGGCAGTGGGCACAGTGGGGATGGGTCAGTGGTTGGTCTAGTTGATCTTAGAGTTGTTTTCTAGCCTTAACGATTGTTGTATGACTCCATGATTATCCAGCCATTTGGTCATCTTTGTAGCCCTCCTTTGGATCTTCTCCTGCTGGCCACCTTCAGATCCTTGCTGTTTTGTCCATCTCCTCCTTGAATTTTGGGGACCTGAACTGTGTGAAGGAGGAGGAGGCTCTGGTTTGCAAGCTTTGTCACAGTGAGTTAATCAGAATTTATAAAGTTGCAGGTAGACAAATTGCTTTAGGAAGCTGGGAGGGCTAATTGGCTGGCGGTGACTAATCGTCGTCTGATTACAGAGTAGCAGTTGCACAGGTCTGAATCAGAACCTGCAATTGTCAGAGCCTCATCTGAAGCCACCCTGCAAACAGAGGCTTTTCTCTCCCATTTTGACACAGCAAAGCCCATTGTGTGATAGCGACAGATAGTGCATCACACTCGTCAAGAGAAAATACAATTACAGTGCATTCTGAAGTAGGAGACAGGGATCAGTATACAGGAAAAGAAATAATTATATACAATGCACAACCCCTGCAAAAAGAGAGGCATTTAGGAGATTTCAGGGAGGACGGAAAGAACAGACGATCTCGATTTCATAAATTTGTCTCACATCAGCATCTACAAATGTGTTTTCAAGGGTGGAGCAAGTCTGGCTCCAGATTAAGTCTTATAAAAGAGAACGTTTACCTCCCTAGCCTGAGGCTCTACAAAGCAGCACAAAGCCACCACAGAGCTTCGTAGCACCTTCCTTTGCTCCTCCACAGTGCAGCTTCAGTGCCCATCCTTATCCTTGCTCTGTGCTAGAAGGCCTGAGGCACGACCAAGCTTTCCCCTAACACATTTATCCCGTTTCCATGCCCTACTTAAAAACTTTGGCTCTCACAGCTCACTGGGGCTGCTGGATAGGTTAAGAGCTGCACCTAAGGAATGGAAGGATCTGGATGTTTGAGAGCAATGCTGGGCTTCTCCCAGAACTTCTGCAAATGCATAAAGAGGAGATAGCTTATTCAGGCATTTACTACAAAATATATTTTTCAAAATAGTTTCCTATGTGGACATTTGGGAGGAAGTTTGTTGGGAGACGTTCAAGATCCCTGTGGATGCGGCACTCAGGGACACGGCTGGTGGGCACAGTGAGGGTGGGCTGGTGGTTGGACTTGGTGATCTTAGTGGTTTTCCAAGCTTAATGACATTGCGATTTTATTCGTAGATGAAAGTTTTTAATGAGTGCGTTAGCTCCTTGACTTTTTTTTTATCACACAAACTAGTCTCCACTTTGAACAAACAAATCCCTTTACAGGACCTTATTTGCAGAACTCTGTGCTTGTTATCCTAGAATTATCACCCAGGAACTCTGCAACAGCTAATGAAATTTTAATCCCTCGGTACTCAGCGCATATGTACGTAATGAATGTTCGCAGATACGTTCTACCTCTTTGTCATCTGTGAGCACTGACACTCACCACAAATACGCACACATACGTGTTAGTCAGCACTGTGAGTTGTCGCTTTGGGCCATCATGGGGTGTCCACACTCCAGATGCGACTGGCAGACCCAGGGAATGAAACAAGTCAGCGCTGCATCACACAGCAGCGGGGCTCCCTAGCTCTCTGTGAGGCTTCTCACCAAAAGCCATATATGTGTAGGTGCTCTCTGTTTATAAAGAACCAGCTCTATAGCTGTTTCTTATTTTGCGTAAGTTCTGATTTTTTTGTATGAATTGATTGCTTCTTCTACTTTCAGCCTTGAAAACATTTATTTTTCATGTGTAGATACTTAAAACTTGGACATTAAAACCAGATCCAGGAACATCTTGTGCTCAGCACTGGTGAGGCTGCACCTCAAATACTGCGTTCAGTTTTGAGCCCCTCACTACAAGAAAGACATAGAGGCCCTGCAGTGAGTCCAGAGAAGGGCAGTGAAGCACTGAGGGATCTGGAGCACAAATCTGATAGGGAGCAGCTGAAGGAACTGGGATTGTTCAGTCTGGAGAAGAAGCTGCTCAGGGGAGATTTTATTGTTCTCTACAACCACCTGAATGGAGGTTTTTAAGGTGGGGGTTGACCTCTTCTCCCAGGTAACAGTGATAGGATGAGAGGGAATGAGAGGTCCTCAAGTTGCACCGGGATATGTTCAGGTTGGACATCATGAAAAAACTCTCAGGAAGAGCAATGAGGCAGTGGCACAGGCTGCCCAGGGTGAAGTCACCATTCCTGGAGATATTCAAGAGCCGTGTGGATGTGGTACTGAGGGACATGGGCAGTGGGCAAGGTACGGATGGGTTGACAATTAGGCTAGGTGATCTTAGTGGTGTTTTCCAACCTTAACAATTCTATGATTCTATCTTAAAATAAATAATCTGTTTTAGACCATATCTCAGTCTTGGAGAACTTATATTGAAGCTGTTGGATGTACCTCCAAATTCAGATAATTTATTTAGGCAATGAAGTTAATGAAGGCTGGCTTCTTGTGCATTTTGTTACACAGTCTCGTACATCCTACCAAAATAATCACAGCTCATCTTTAGCACTATCCCCCATCTCAACTTCTGCCCTTTCCTCAGTGTATCTTGCTCTCCTACTGCTGGTACCACCTGTGAGCAACATGTGCAAGGAGTGATCTGTAAGATTTGGGCACCAAATGACACCAACATCAGCCAAACCACTCTGAGAGCTCCCATAACCATCCCCTGAGACCTTGAGAAGGACCATAGACTCATTTTTAATAAGAAAATGGCAAGCAGGTAAACATGGATGTGCTGTTTAGAACAGGAGGAACTCTCCTAACAATTTCCCTACTTAAGGTTTGGTATAAGTGTATCTTGGCCCATCGCATAAGACAGCAGTTTATGAAGTGAGCAGGAATTAGAGGTCAATGGATTTCACCCCTCCCCCCTTTTTCTGGAGACAAACATGAAGCAAACTTCTTGGTTCCCCATCCTTTACAATCTGCAGAAGCTTCACAATGTGAGACAGTGCATCGTGAGACTTGCTTGCTCAGAAGATGCAAAATTGCAACCTGAAAGAGGTTTGCATCTCCAAAAAGGTTCTTAAAACAATAACTTCCAAATCAGGCAGCAATAATAGGTTTTCCCACTCTGAGGCCTCTGAGGAGTTATTAAAGACAATTTTCCAGACTCATTCAAATGTCAGCTCATTACAGCCTTTGCGAATAGGAAGGCAGACCGTGGGATTTGTGTTTTTGTTATAACTATTTTTACATCAAATTTATAAAATGTATAAAGGAGCATTAAGCCTTGTTATTCTCTTTCCTTTTTTTACTCATATATGCTCGACCTCTTCTTGAAAAGGATCATTCAAAAGCAGACAAATAACAAAGGCTGGATGAGGACATTCCAATTCCTCCTTATCCACTTTAAAATACAATATTTCAAAGGCAATTCTGGAGTGCTTCTTTTGGCAGCTACAACCAGAGCCACAGTAGAAGCTTTTCAGTGGGTCAGCCTGATGGATGGCCTCTTACATCAATGAGCCAGCTGTCCCCATTAGGAGTGAGAATCATCTGAGCAGCCCGAGGAGACTTTAAAGGAACATTCATCACATACAGATAAAAAGGTACCCTGCACTTGTGTGGCTCATTGCAGTAGCAGATCTCAAAAGGCCTGCAGCAAGGAGGTGAGTTTTATTGTTCTGCACGGAGAAGTGGAGATAGCAAGCTCAGAAGGGGCTTGCTGAGGCTTGCTGGAAGTCCCTTGCGGTCCGACTGGAGGAGTTGGGATTCAGACACTCCAGCCCCCTCTTCTGCCCGACAACATCCTCCATCACCCCAAGGCGTCTGTTGAGTCACAATACCTATGTAAAGACATAAGCATATTTGCATTTATTTCTCCCATTCCATGGCGTTTTTTCTCAAGGATGTTCAAATGGAGATTGTGCAGGCTGGAAGCTAGTGTCCTTTAGATGAATCTGTTGGACTACCAGGGCTGCGAAGACCTCTCCAGCATCCAGAGATACTGAGATCAGGCTATTCAGACTGTAGAAGAGAAGGCTCTGGGAAGGCCTGAGAGCAACCTTGCAGTATCTAAGGGGGGGATACAAAAAATAAGTGGACAGACTCCTTGAAGGTCTGTTGTGACAGGACAAGGGGAAATAGTTTCAAACTAAAAGAGGGGAGATTTAGATTGGACATAAGGAAGACATTTTTTACAATAAGGGTGGTGAGGCACTGGCACAGGTTACCCAGAGAGGTGGTGGATGCCCCATCCCTGGAAACATTCAAGGTCAGGCTGGACAGGGCTCTGAGCAACCTGATGTAGCTGTAGATGTCCCTGTTCACTGCAGGGTTTGGACCAGATGACCTTTAAATGTCCTTTCCAACTCAAATGATTCTATGATTCTGTGACTCTCTCCTCAGCCATCTGTCTCTGTTCTTTCTCCTCATGCACTGTTCCCCACAGAGACATCCACACGTGCAGCATCCCTGTCACAAGAGCTGCTGTTGTTTTTGCTCTCCCAAATGCTCTAAGGCTGCCGCTACTTCTACATCTCCCACCCATAAATGTTCATTCATAGTCCCATCACCTTTACCAAAATCCCGCCAGTTTGTTTTGGAGGTGAAAGAATATGTGTCTTTATGAGGTTTTGCCAGTCTTCATCTCCTGAGACAAGGTAGAAAGGCAAAAACTGAGTTTGCTGCTGAGGGAGTGCAAGAAACTTATCTGACTTCATATGACAAGGAAACTACTGACACAGTCCTAAGCAACCAAAAATGCCTCTGACTGGAAACTGATGCCACAGCTCTTACAAGTCCAGAGGACTTGCAGGACTTCCTGGGGCCTTGAATTCTTCAATTTCTCAGAAGTGTTGGGTTTTTAAAAGAAGTACAGTAGCAAATAAGCAGGATTACAGATTCCTGAAGCAGATTTACAAACCTTTCCTGGGCTACCCAAGCTGAGCCCACTTGATGGTTCCTAGAAAATTAGGCTCCCTTAAGATTTCCTGGCCGGGTGCAGACCTAAAATTTAATTTTCTTTAATAACAGTCCCACAGAGTAATTGTTTGTGCATGCATGGACATGCTGAGATGGATGTGGTTATTTGGCTCATTTAATTGTCTTTGCGCCAGGGATCTGGCAAGAGGACCTGCTGTGTCAAGCAGCGTCTAATCTCCTATAAAACCTAACACTTCTGGCACAAACACACGAGCTTCCAAGTTTTAAGCACCTTTCCTTGCCAGTACAAGAGGCGAGTGATCCTCCATGTGCCTACAAAAAGGACTGTGAGTTGCCTGCCCAGCTCCCTCCTGCCAGCTCCTCCCCATCTGTCCTGCGTGCAGCACAGAGCAGTGCAGCCACTTGGCCATGTGTCTGCTGACCTCCTACAGACTCTGCTGGTTGTTTTGTTATATATGAATCTCAACTTTCGCTGGTCAAATTATATATATATATAAAAAAATAATAACAATAAAGGTTTTGGAAGGAAATAATGTTTCGAGGCCTTCTGATGGCAGAGAAAGTCCTGACAATGCCAGTGTTGTAACATCTAAAGGCAAATGAAATCAACTCAGAAATATGCACTTTTAGAAGAGCGTAACTTGTCAGTGACTCACAATCCTCATACCTCATGACTTTTACGATATTGGGTCAGATTTGTGCTGAAAAACCTTCTAAGAATTTGGAATATGACATGCCCAAATAATGTACCAGGGCACCATAATGCTGCACCCCATGGCCTTAAGTTGTGCTGGAGAGGTTCAGGTTGGATATTAGGAAACATTTTTTCTCTGAAAGAGCAGTGAGGCAGTGGCACAGGCTTCCCAGGGAGTGGTGGAGTCACTGTGCCTGAAGGTGTATGAGAAAAGTGTAGATATGGCACTGAGGGATGTGGTTTAGAGCAGTCACAGGCATGGGCTAGTTGGACTAGATTATCTTACTGGTTTTTCCAACCTTAATGATTCTGTCATTCTGTGATTCTATGAGGTCCTGCCTGGTACCTGCCTTCACGCTATCACCTCTCCTCCTTATGGCCTTAATGAGATTTTTGGAAGAAGGGAGGAGAGTTCTACCATCTCTGAAACACAGAGAGAGAAAAGAAAGAAAAGATAAAAGGTATAGTTTCAAGACCCAGGTGAGTTGATTTAAATTTGAAATGTTGAAAAACACTGCCTTGTTTTCAGGTCCCTGATCCCATGGAAGACCAATGCTTTCTGTGCTGTTTGTCCAAAGCAGGTTGCTAGGCTGGTTTTCACCTTAGGCTTGCCAAAGACTTATGAGTGGGAAAGGCAAGGAACTAGTTGTCAGAAAAGGGGACAGAGCTGCTCTTTAGTCCAGCAATGGAAATGGGAATGCTGCATGGACAGGCTTAAGGCTGCTGGCCTCAATGGCTAGTTGCAATCATGGGCAGAGGATCTGGCCTTGGTCTGCAGACTCCAAAATATCCCCATACAATGGGACATCACAGCCCTCTCCCCAGGAGAGAAACACAGGTTGGAGGGAAGATCAGTCTTTGTGCATTCTGTACTTATTTCTCCATCTTCCCAGTTAAGTCATTAGAAATAAATAAACGAATGAATGGATATCTGGAGGCTCTTCTGTTCCAGTTACGAAACCAACAGAATGCTATATTCTTCCCCACTGATGAGCATTTAAACGTTCTGTCCCCCAGCTACAGCCTGCTAATAGGGATCATAAGGCCCACTTCTGCTGCCAAGAAGAAAGCTTCAGCACTGCTTTTTTTCCAAGTCTCCATAGGCGCCTGATCTGTGTGCAAATGCTCTCTGGATTGTTTTTTTTAACACTCTGTTTTGTTAGGTTTCTCACTTCCAGATAATAATCGTACAGACTGGATGGCTGCATTGGCTGTGAAGGCAGGCGGGTCAGCAGCAGGAGATTTGGATGCTCTTCCACTGCCCCTTAGTAAAGTGGGTTGGGGAGGGAGCTACATAGCCTTCATGATCCAGCTTCATGGGTTAGGTTTTTTCTGATCTTCTTTTGTTAGTCAGAATGAATTAGCATATTAATCTCTTGTTTTACATGGCTGGTGTTAATTATTTTATTAATTGCAAGAACAGACCAAATTTCTGATCATTAATGTTGGTAGAAATCTCAGTGTGCTCAAAGACATATTTGGGAGGTTTCATGCTATGTTTTTCAGATAAAAAACAAGTGACTACAGCAGCATTTATGCCTATTATTTTAATCCCTTACACAGCTGGAGAGTTCAGTGTCCGTGGCTGTGGCTTCGTTCTCCTCTTTCCCTGCTGAAAGTTCTTCCCGTTCAGTATGTTTTAGCTGGGACAATAAGTTCATCTATTCTAAAGGTTAATACGTTCAGTGTTTCTCTTACGTACGCAGCATTGTTACTCCGATTTCACAATCAATCAGGCACAAGAATGTGAGGTAGCTTGCCAGGAGAAAAAAGGGGATAGAGAGGAGGACACATCCCATATAATTAAAAAAAAAAAAAATCATGGAAAGTAGAAAATGATGGAAAATAAATCAATAAGTGCATTCAAAAGAGCAAAGAATAGCCAGTTATTAAATGTCACCTGTAGTTCTTATATATGAGTCATATCTGAGCTCTGTCCTCTACTGTAAATAGAGGCAAAAGACATGACCTTTCATTCATGCCAAGCCTTTCTATATGGTCAGGACCTGGCTCAAGCTCCTAGTGAAGCTAGGTCAGTGGGCAGAGATGCCCATTTAATGAATCCAAAGTGTGAAGGTTTCTGATAGGGCCAAGGCCAAGACAGTGACTCACTGCAGAGGGACGGATGGGCCAGCTCCCTGCTGTGTCCTTTCCCCAGTTCATGAAAATGGCTGGAAATGAACCCAGAAGAGAACATGTGCTCCTGGTTTAGTGAGCTGGGAACAGGCTTTGCAAGGGATCAGGTCAGTGCTAGAGTTAATGAAAGAGGAGGAGGCTGAGAGGGTAACTGGGGGCAAGATGCCCTTGCTCTAACATCAGCAATGGAAAAAGGCACCTCCAGAGGGCATTTTAGCATACCTTCTGTCTCTTCTGAAGCATCTGTTTTCTTCATGGATGCTAAAGTTGACCAGGTCAACCCCAATGCTCACTCTGGCTCCGCAGTGCCATTTCTGCCTGCTCATAGCAAGGGCACCCTGCTGCAGTACAGCTTTAGCTGATACCACACACACTTCAGTAATCTTAAAATCAACCTCTTCTTCCACAACAAGGGATTTGCAGTGCAGTTATTAGTGAAAGTGGGCAGCCCAGTGCAACCGCATCTGAATTCAGCTACGTTCTGTCAGTATACAGTACATTGATAGGGCAGTTCTCAAGCATAAAAAGGTGGCAGCAGCTTGATAACTTTGTGTCCTGAGCTGATATGCAGCCTGTGTGCCAAGACAAGACTGAAGGGTCTCCCGTGAGTCATGCCTGCGTGGAGAGAGAGAACGTTCTGCATGCAGATTTGTCTCTGACGCAACGACATGTCAAACCTGGCAGCACAACCATGCTGCCTGGGAGCTGGCCCCTCTCAGCACTAAATCTTGGTTCATGATCTCTGTGAAGTTGTTTTCAAGTCCCTTCAACTGAAGCTCAGCGTGGCTATGAAATGCTTCGCATACATCAGAGATGCCTGTGTGAACACGTCCTGATAGCAGAAAAAAAAAAGAGCCCAGTTTCAGATTCCCAGACATCCCTACTCACAATTCCGAAATAAATAAATAAATAAATAAATAAAATCAAAAAACATCAAAAAAAAAGAGGAAGGAGGAAGAAGAGGTAGAGAAAGAGAAGCATGACTTTTCATTAGCAGCATGGAGACACTTTCACAGTGATTTTATTGCAGAACGAAAACCACAGCGTAGTCACTGAGTTACAACTCAACCTACTGCTAATTAAACTCTTTGGAAACCACGGCCATAGGAAGGCAGACACTTGTTAAATAGACTACATTCTTCTTTGCTCACATGTTTTGATGCCAGTCATCTCCATTTTCACCAGACACATTCACATCTCTTTCATTTCTTCCCACACGGACTGTCCAGATACACAACAGAATTCTTACCAGCAACAAGCCCCCGCCGTGCAAGGCACAATGACCATTAGTCTCCTTGTAAATAATTGAAGAGCAGGGAGTTCCATCCCTTGGTTCTTTCTTGCAAAGCCACCCAGAGCAGGCAGCTCCTCAGAACAGATCTAGGTGCAAGCACTGGTGGAGTCACCATCCCTGGAGGTGTTCAAGAACTGTGTGGATGTGGCACTGAGGGCCATGGTCGGTGGGCATGGTGGGGATGGACTGATGGTTGGACTAGGTGATGTCAGTAGACTTTCCAACCTTAATTTGGTTGGAAAAAAAAATCCAACAGGATTCTGTGATTATTCTCCAAACCGGGAAAAAGGAAAGGACTTCTGTTAGATGTGCTGAGAAAAGCCTTCCCTTGCCATCTGAATACTGCAGAGCTCTGTTTGGTACACATAATTATCTGCTTCATAATACATGTTTACTGCAAATGTGGTGGCACGCTGTGTTTATGAAATACCTGTGAAAGGGCGCACCCAAGCACACCTGTGTGCTGCCTCACTGGGCACCTGTGAGCACATCCCAGACATGCAGCTCATTTGGACCCACATCAACAGTGACAGGTCATCCCCCCATGCCAGTGGCTGTCCCACAGTTGCCAAAAGATGGCAATGGCTCTTCCAATAGGGAGTTGCAGTAGGCAGCTTCATATAGTGGCAGTAGAAGGTACATATGCAGAAGGATAATTGGTGTTGGCAACAGGAGTTGTCACATCCAAAGAACACAGTGCCTGCAAAACTCAGCCAGAATGCAAAAGGGATGCGTTTGATGAGCACCTGGCTCCATAGCATCTGAGATCTGGCTGCAGCTGTTGATGTCCAGCACAAGGTGTGATCTGTATTCATTCCTATGCAAAACCATCACCATTTTTGCATGCAGATGAGTACATCTCATCTGCGTTCAGCCAGGCGTGCTCCGCTCTGCTGGAAGTCTGAAGCATGGGATGCCCTGAAGCACGGATCTGATTTCCTGATGCTGAGGTCACTCGTGGGGACATTTGTGCCATTGGCAGTGGTATGGAGCCCTGAGTCTGGCACTGAGACAAATGGGTGCTGTGTGTTTTACCAGCCTCAGCAATCAAAGTCAATGCCCAAAAGATGTCCCTGAGGATCTCACCACTTGGCTTTTTGCACACACTGGGTGTAGAGAAGCATAAACATTTGCATGCAGTTGGGATAGTCTAGATAAGGCTTCTACAAGCAAAGCACTGACAAAGCTTGGCTGGAGGTTGATAAAGCTGCCACCTCTTTCTTAAGGCTCTGTTGGACTTGCTGAGTGCAAACCTGGTGTGAGAGATGCTACAGACTTGTAGTGAACCCACAGATTGCTGTATGGACTCCATATATGCATGCTGGACCCTGAAGTTTGGTAGCAATTGGATTCCTGCCTAGATGGGTATGGTAGGCGAGTGCCTTGTGCTGAAATTGCAGACAGCAAAGGGCAATTGTTGCTGATCCTCAGCACTGGAACAAGGCTGGCAGCAATGGGTGGGCCTTCCTCCAAGTGCCCTGCTTCAAGAGGAAGAGGTACAGCACAGGCACTGGGGAACATGATTGCCAACCTTAAGGATGTAAGCCCAAAGAAGATCTAGCACCTCTAGAATATTTTACGCAGCATTTGTGCTACATCTAAAGGTAAAACACAAGCCATTTTTAAAATTGTCATTTAAAAATTGGATTTTATTCTAGGTCATTTTAAAATTGCATTTGTTCTGTGGTGAGTAAGGAGGCATGACATACCAGGACAAGCGATTCCAAACTCCTGTCATTAATATCTTACAGAAACAATTAAAGTTTAAAACAAACAACTGAAGTCAAATATATCAATTCAACAAAAGCAACTCCCCCACAATAGCAAGCATTTTTCTTCTTCTTCTTAAAGAGGAATCAACTTGTTTCATCTACTCACTGCTCGTTTTCCTCAAAATGCTTCATTTTTCAAGGAGTAACCCATATGTTAGGAGTTAAACTCAGTGATCCTTATGGATTCCTTCCAACTTGGGATATTCTATGATTCTGTGTTGGGTGGTTCATTACTATTTTCTTCTGGGTGAAAACAATTTCCTAGGATTTCTATGTGTTCAATAGAGATGGGGCACATGAAAGGTAAAAATGGTTCAGTAGTATAAGATAGATAGAGAGCATGCTCTTAAAAGTAAGTTCTTTACATGGTGGTTTTTTTTGTAACCAGGCGTATCGTACTGTTTCTAGGGGATGAAAGACTGTCCATGGGCCTTGGCTTATGCCTGACTATTTAGTAATAGGTCTTAAAAAGAAAACATCAACCACTACCTTGCTTGATTTTTTTCTCATTTTTAAAATAATCTGTATGAAATAACAAATGCATCTAGCATGATAAACCATACACTGCCGCAGCTGTAAGCAAGAGCAGCTATTTACAGATCCTTGCACACATCCGTAATCCATTCCACTACATTTCATGCACACAAAAGCCAAGCTAAACATCAAAAACCTCAAAAAAAAAAAAAACAAAAAACAAAAAACCCAAAACCAAAACAAAAAATCATTCATCTAGACTAAGATTGAGAAGCCTTTAACTAGAGCAGGAAAAGACTAATGGTTTATTGATTCATGCTGCTCAAGCCACAATTGCAACTGCCTTTTCCAAACTTCAGGGTTAAAAAAAAAAAAAGAGGTGAAAACTGAGGAAAGAAAACCAGAGTAATGCTACCAGGATTTTATAAGGCTTGACCCTTTCTCTCCAGGTCAGAATGAATTTCTAAGTCTGAGATGTGCAGGGCAACCAAAGGGACAAGAGTACATGGCATCCCACAGCTGTCAGGGAACAAGGAACACCAACATCTCCCAAATCCAAGCCCTGTTTCACCCTGGTGGACTGTGCTGGTCATTGTCTGGGGGACCTTCGTGGTGCTATATCAGCTACATGACTGTGCTTCCTCTTCTTCTCTAGTTTACTTCCTCTAAAATGGAGCAAAGCATGTAAAGCAGAGAACATAAAGACATTTTGGACTGCCCTTTTGGTGTGTTGGCCATTCCAGCATCATTTGTTTTCTAAGCAGCTCTGATCCTGGCCTGAAGTGGTAAGTTTTGAAACCCTTAGTTTGCTGCTACTTCCATTTGTGAGGCATGTGGATCACAATTCATTAAGCCAGCATTGGTTTCCATGAAGCAGCCATCTGCTGGAGAATCATGCCTCTGTCCTGTTTTTTCTGCTGAGAGGGAGAAAGGCTGCTCTCCACCATCATTTCACACAGCTGTGGTCAGCAAGGATCCCTGCTTTAGACTGGAGCTAACAAGAACGTCTGTGATCACTGAGTCACGTGGTAGATATGTCCTCATTGAGTTTCCCCTTCCAGGTTACTTGTGATGGTTCTCAGAAATTCAGCAGAGAGGGTCCAGGACCTCAGCCAGGTGCAGGCTGCCATCTTCTTTCCATTTCTAGTCAGCTGGGTAGAAGAAGCATTTATCATAGAATCATAGAACCGTATAATAGAACCATAGAACTATAGAATTGTTTGAGTTGGAAGGAATTCTTAAAGGTCATACAGTCCAACTCCCCTTCAATGAACAGGGGCATCTACAGCTAGATCAGGTTGCTCTGAGCCTGGTCCAGCCTGACCTTGATTGTCTTTAAATATTTATAGATGATGGATGATGCTCTTTAGGTACTTCCAAAAGGTTTTTGTTAGGGTTGAAATATTTTGCTTGAGGGTATGGTGAACTACATCAACATTTCAGCCTGGTTTTTCCCTCTTCTCTCTGAACACTCTGGACCCTTGATGCTGACATTGATGGCTTTACATGAATGCCTTCTCCACTAGGAAATATTTGATCAAGGGCTATGGCCTTGACTGAGAAATGCAAAGCATGCAGGGGCATCTGAGCTGAACAAGGCTGTTGTGGAATCTCGGGAGGTTTGCTCCCAGCCAAGCAGTGCTGACCTTGGCAGTGAGCAGCTGTGTGCTTCTTTTCACTGCTGGGATGTTTTGAGTGTCATGGGGGAATGCTGGGAGGTTGCTAGAGCAGAAAAAACCTTAAGAGAAGTGTTTCATGCAGAAAAATCAATCTAATTCCTGTCAGATCTAATGCTTTACAAGCCTTCCGTCTGGTAAAGCAACAAGACTGAGGAGAACTCTTGCCACTTGCCTTGGCTAAGGGTAGCAAGAGCCCATGAGACCAGATGCTCTACACCATTCCACATCTCACCTCACACTGAGCAAGACTGACCAGGTGTTTGGGATGAGGGATGTCCAGTACCCAATGACAATAATTTCTTATCTGTCCATCTTGTCCTAGCATTTGGGTCCATCCAAAAACCAGGCTACCACTTGGGATTTCCATTCATTCACTAGATAAGTGCTGCTTTCAAGCCTCCCCTCCTCCAGTAGTGAATGCAGCAGTTCCATTAATCCAAAAGCAAAGTGTTACAAAGGAGGGAAGGGAAGGGAAGATGCAAGCCTACAATAACTAAAAGCTGAGAATCACAATAGTTTGGGTAAATTAATTGCCTATTTCCAAATTTTAACATTTGGCTGGGTTAGTTTTCCCATCTCACTTTGCTTTAGCTGTGTTCTTCTTAATGCTTCCACAACAAGGCTGAACCCCAATGCCTGGCTCAACCTGCAGCCATTCATTGTCTCCCTGTCCTTGTAACCAGAACTTATCACAGGCACAATCCTGGAAAGAACACACAGCTTTAAACTTAACTATTCTTAAAAACAAGTAAACAAACAAACTATATTGCTATGGGTGATGATCCTGTATCAGAAGCACACAATTTGGGGATTTTCTTTTTGCAAGGGGAATTCTTGCGTGAGTAGGGATAAGGCACTCGTCTGAAAGCCTCAGACCCTGTGGTGAGTGATGTGATTTGCTGTGGGATACGTAAACACGGGACAGTCCTTCCTGCCAAGCAGGGCAGGATACACCAACACCTTGAATATTGATGAAAGATGCTGGAGAAAGGCAAAGTTTCTCTGTCCTGGCTCTTTTTTTGTGTTGTCAGCATTCTTGCGAAAGGGCTATGTTGAAACTGCAAGATACAGTCTTTACCATGGTAACCTATAGCAATATTGTTCAGTACAAGACTCATGCAGCACTTGCAGAGTGAATGCATCTGGAGGAAATGGCCACATTTATGTGGCATGTTTGTGATGCAGTGGCACAGCTGTCAACACTGAAACTAAACAGGTCTGTCACTGGCCTCATGTTTCAGCATGGTGCAGACACAGTGTAAAGGTCTTGAACCCAAGGAGAAGACCCAGTACAGGACGTGCTGCATAAGGCATGGGGGATTAGCTCCATGTGAGGAAGGAGAGACAAGAATACCAAACCCTCAATGTAAATGTGCATGTGTACAATAAAGTGACAATATAACAAGAGGAGGGCACTGTAATATTCTCTCACGCTCCTTGGGAAATGAGTGACCTGTCAGCAGGCAGCTCTATAATAGCTGATTTCTTAGGTATGCAAGTTATCTAAAAACAGTTGTTCCCTAATCTGCTCTCATCTGCTCCAGGTTATGGGAGTTCATAAATCCATGTATGTTTGACGCTAATGGAAAATCTGCGTCGTGACTCCCTGGAGTGACCCAAGTGTGTGACAGTAACAAGCAAGCTATGCATTTGCTTGCTTTGCTGACAAAATACAAATGAGGAGGAACAAAAGAGAGGGAAAGGACAGAAGTCAATAGGATGGCATCACTCACACCTGTTCTGCCTGAATCAACCTCCTTTCCCAGCAGCAGACTTACGCTACAAGGCACCCTCTGACAACAGCCGTAGTTGCTGGAGAACTCTGCTCACATGTTGCAGTGCTCTGACTAGGGAAAAAAAAAAAGTGGTTTTAGATAGCTGGAAGTGCAAAGACCTCAGGGGATGGGAAACCATTAGGACCAGAGGGAATGGTTTCAAGCTACAGCAGGGGAGATTCAGGCTGGACATGAGGAAGTAGTGCTTTTCAGAAAGGGTGGTCAGGCACTGCAATGGATGCCCAGGGAGGTGGTGGAGTCACCGGGTGTTCAAGGAAAGGCTGGATGTTGTGTTGAGGGACATGGTTTAGTAGGAGCTATTGGGAATAGGTGAACGGTTGGACTGGGTGATCTTTTAGGTCTTTTCCAACCTTGGTGATTCTATGATTCTATGATTCTATGAAACATCTGCCCTAATGCTTCTAGTGCATCATTCTCTCCTCACCAAGGAGGTGCTTTATGTCAAGACGTACTTGAAGAGTGCAACCTTCTGATGCCCAAATTGTCTGAAAATACACAATTGACAGCAAGTTTTTTCCAGAAAGCATGGTCTCCTGAGGGGAACCTGTGTGATGTTTGGCTGTACTTGTGCAGAACGCTGTCTGTGATTTCTGGGAAAGAAGAGGAGGAACCTGGCACGAAGTCCAAAAGGTCAGTGCACCACATTCTTTTGCGAATGGTGAGATATGACAGCTAGTATAAGAAGTGAGGCAACAAGAAGGCCAAGGAAGAAGGGAAAAATCCTTGTCATGTTTTGTACTAATGTAGAACTGCTCAGAAAAGTGGCTTCACAAACATCAGTATCTCTGTGATGGGAATAATACTTCCTGCACTACTGGGCAGAAAGCCAAGGGCAGGAGGCAAGTGCTCACTGAATAAGGAGAAGCCTATGCTGCATGATGGAGTTAGGGAAACAAAGCATGTGATGCAGAGATGAGAAAACCTGCACCTGGATCACTCATATTTAATAGAGTGCTATTTTTTACTTTTATTTTATTTTATTTTATTTTGGGTTTTTTTTGCATGGGTACAAAACATTCAAAGCTAGAGGCTGGAACAAGTCAGAGCTCCTTCACACACACACACACACACACATCCAGTGTAGAAATCATTCCTCTTAACACCCCAGTGTGTGTTTAGACTAACATTTTATTAGAAAGGAAAATGGAGAGACAGAGAGGAAGCTAATGGCACCCTGGATAGAGGAGATCCTATTAAGAACCCCTGCTGTATAAAGTGTTGAAACTGTGCTGAGGGCTTCCTGAGCTGCTTCTATTAATACAACTGTGCTCGAGAGAAAAATAAACGGGTTTTGGGTTGGAAGGTCTCAGAGGGCTGGATGGTCTCAGAGCAAGGAAAGGTTTCCAGCTTGCATTTACAGTAAAGACTATTTATGCTATCAATCTCATTGATTATTCAGTCAGCCATGTTGCAAGTGGCTGCACACCCTCCTCTCCCCAATGTGAGGGTTCACAGAATCATAGAATTGTAGGAGTTGGAAGGGACCTCAGGGGATCATCAAGGTTAAGGAGCAGTCTCATTGCTTCCTGGTGTGGACTGAGGTTCTTGGCTTGCACTTTCCTCCCTCCCACTTCTGTTGCTGCCTTTAGCATTTCTTCTTGGTAACCTACTTCTTTTTCCCCCACTCATAATTCCTTCCATTCTTCCTTCTCCTTTATAATCTCACTATGCCTCTTTCCTCTCCAGTAGTTTTCACCTTAATGTTGACATTGTTGCACACTGAATATCCAAACAAAGCCACTATTCATTCAAAAAGTAAAATAAAATAAAATTTGGGTCATTTGTTGGCTCGCAGCAAGCAGCTCAAAGTACCAGACAGTCTCTGGGAAACAAGAAACCAGAAGGAATACAGGGCATCTGCTTTTCGATGTTTGGAATTTTGCAACAGTTGCCATGAATTGAATGCCAATTTTCCTGGACTAGCTTGCAACCCAAGCATTGTAATGAAAACAATGGCTGTCACTGGTGCCAGTGTGTTCCTGGTGCATAACCCGAATGTCAAAGCAGCAGAGTTATGGGATAAAAGGCAAAATGATACAGCTGACTGAAATTTCCTAAAGAGCAATACACTAAAAGTATCAAGAAAAGGAGACTTTCTTCCCTAATTCAGAGAAACTCTGATCAAAACTATGATAGTTTACAGGGTCTTACAGAGAGACAACTGTGAATATTTCCTCCCTCCCTCCCTCCCTCCCTTCCTCCCTTCTTCCCTTCCTTGAAAAACCTCCCTGCAGGTTCCCTACAGTAGGCCGCAGTGGATGACACTGAGATTTTTCTAGCCTCATATCCTTTCTTTAAGTACACAGTAATCATTGTCAGATCCAGGAGAAGAGAATAAAAGGGGCCACTGGTCTGGTCTGAGTTGGTTCTTGCAATTCTGGGTCAGGAGGCAAAATCTGTCCTGAGGAAAGCTTTCTTAGCAATGAAACCGAGACTGGTGAAGCATGAGGAGAATGCAACTACAGGACACAACATATCTGAGGGTGCTATCATTTTTAATTGTGAGGACATTCATCTTTATTTTACTGACAAGCTCCATTCTACAACCAAGAGCAGCTTCACTTCTTCAACTCAGAGCTGCCTGGCCACCTCAGCATCCCAAGAATATGAGGTGAACATGCCGAGCAGACCCTGTATTTAACAAGGTCTCTTCTGGTCCTTTAACCACAAAAAGTAGTGTATACAAAACACAGATGCCAGACAAAAGGACAACAGTCTCTTTTGAGCTTGTGGCCTGTTAGCCCACAAAGACTGGGCGCATGCCCTTGTCCTCTCCCACAGAAAAGGCATCATTCCCACACTGGGACATGACCAAGTGTTGGGTCAAGAGTAATCACACACCAACTTGCCAGTTTCCTCTTTTTCCCCCCAACATGATAACTTGTTTTAAGCAAATTGCCTTTCTTGTCTTTTTTCTCTTTGTCCCTCCCAGATGCCCCTCATCTTGTTGAACAAGCAAGCAATATAACTCTTTCACCTCTGTGTACAACATAGGCAGGTTCAGCAGCAATAAGGGGTCAAAAAGAGATGCACTGGTGATTCTGCAACGATTCCTGAAAACTAACACAGCCATGTGTGTCACTTGATGGCGGAGCCTGTGGGAATGCATAAAAGCAATGATCTACAGGAGATGGACTTGAGGCAGGAGAAGGATGAAGCACAAAACTTGATCACTCTCTACAACTACCTGAAAGGAGACTGTAGCTAGGTGGGGTTTGGTCTATTCTTCCAGGTAATGGGGATAGGATGAGAGGGAATGGCCCCAAGTTGCACCAGGCGAAGTTCAGGTTGGATATGAGGAAATAATTCTTCTCAGAAAGAGAGGTGAAGCAGTGGCACAGGCTGCCCAGGGAGGTGGTGGAGTTACCATCCCTGGAAGTGCTCAAGAACTGTGTGAATGTGGCACTGAGGGCCATGATTGGTGGGCATGGTGGGGATGGGCTGGTGGTTTGACTGGGTGATCTTAGAGGTCTTTTCCAACCTTAATGATTCTATGATTCTATTCTATGTCTGGAATGAGGGCTGGGAGAAGATGTGAAATTCATGGGGAGAGAGCGTTCCTTGGGAAGGGTTATCATGAAGATGTTACAAGTAATTCCTTCTGCTGCAAATTCTTTCCACAGTTGTTGTAAAGCAGAGCCCAGTTGCTTCAGCAAGGAAGTCAAGGCTGTGTCATTGCCAATAGGGCCACTCATTGAGTCAGGCTTCTTTTACCTGACAGTTTAGCTTTTTCTACAACCAATATTCATTGCAAGCATTTTTCCAGGCTGTGGAATACTGCAAGCCAACAGAAGTTGCACCAAAGGAATCCTTTAGGATCTGTTCATTTGAGTTCTTTCATAGATTTCTATAATCTAAAATTGCAGCTTTCAAGTAACCTTTAGTATTTGAGACAGACTCCTCCAATTAACTCTGCTCCTTTAGCTGAACATACCAGGGAGACCCAAGGCTTCAAAATGAGCTGCATAAAGAAACATACCCAGAATAATTGCAACCTAAGCCTATTGTTCACAGTGGCCTGCCCTATAGCTGGTAACTCACACAGTTAAAACTCTTCTATTTTTTTTCAAGAAAGCAGATGAATATGGGAAGGGAAGGGAAGGGAAGGGAAGGGAAGGGAAGGGAAGGGAAGGGAAGGGAAGGGAAGGGAAGGGAAGGGAAGGGAAGGGAAGGGAAGGGAAGGGAAGGGAAGGGTTCATGTAATGACTCCCTCCATTTTCTCCTAGCTCCAGCAGCCCAGCACTGCCATTTACATCACCTCCCTTCTTAGGCAGCCTGAACCCCCCAGCCTCACACAGGGGACACAAGGTTGCATCACCCCACCATCTGACCCAGAGGGGTGGATGCCACCTTTCTGTCACCAGTTCAAAACTCCATCATCCTCTAGGTGAGGAGGATGCTCAGTTAGCTGCTGTGTGAGCTGCTGCCTGAGATGGCAGTCCCCTGCTCTGGCTGCAGTCTGCCTGGCATGCCCCAGGTCAAGGAGAAACCGTTGTCACCCAGCAGGGAGATAAACACTGCGCAGCCGAACAGCTTATCGCTTTCTGCAGCCGTGCTGCTCCCTGCCTGTGCAGCCAGCTGTGCTGGAAATGGGGACACCTGCCTTATGATCCCCTGTGATGATACTGTGCCAAGGGGTCTGCAAAGAGAAAGGGTTTACGTGGCACACAATGGGGGGTGATATTGGAGGATGACACGGCAAGGGAACTTGGGGATAGCAGATTCTGATGCAAAACTAAACTAGGTTTGTCTATTTGCCATTTATGTGTGTGCACAATTGCTCAGGTAAAATATAAAATGGAGAGTTGAAAGAGAACAGGTGAGAGGGATTGCAGGAATGAAATGCTTAACTAAAACCTGCACATTTTATTGCTTTGTCTTTGCTATTGTGTCCTCACTTTCAGTTCAGCTGGGAACTGCTTATCATAGCAATCCCCTGTACTGGCATTTCAGCCTAGAATAGATGTACAGTTTTTTCATTAGGTTTTTGTCAGCTGCTTGAAATGGCAAGAGCAAAAAAATTGTATACACACAATTTCTCTTCTTTTTTTTTTTTTTCTTTTCAGATTTTGGTTATTTGGGGTCAGTTGGATTACAATTACAGTACTAGCCTCTTTTCCTTTGTGCTCTACAGGGAAAAAAAGCTGTAGGCACTTCTTTCAGCCTCCTTCCTGGATAAGACATCTTGGCTGTGTGCAAGCCATACTTATATTTTACTATTTCCTTTCTCTCCTTGCCCCTCTTTCACATCCTGCCTACTTAGATTATTGTGTGATGAGTTTATAGTGCTGTGCCCCATAAATTTTGTCTTTTGTCATAGCACTTGTGCCTCCTTGCTTGCTTCTTGCAACCTTCTTTCCCTCCATGCCTTCACATTCCTTCTCAGTGTCTGGGCACTCTTCTTGCCCAAGATTTGGTTAGGAAAATCCTAGTCAAACTTGGACTGGGGCAAGCTCAGATGGGTGGGAAAGCCCACGTGAGTTGTTTTGGGGACCCTTAGGGAGCGGTGTAGTGGAGCATGTTTAGCAAATGCAGAAACAGAGAGACACCAGAGACCCAGCTGGCATGTAGATGGGGTGCATGTGGACCGCAGGACTCTTAAGATGTTGGCCAGGGATGTGCTTTTAAGCAGAAAGTAAGAGGTACATTCCTGGCACTGAGGACACTTCCAAATTCCAGGCTCTAGCTCCATGAAGAAGCTCAGCTCTGCCAAACACAGAGAGAGCACTGTAAGCCGGGAGAGGCTGGCCAAAATGGATGCTTTTCCTCTTCATCTCAAACTTGAAAACTCTGGAGATATTTTTTTACTCAAACCCTGAAGATTTACTTTTTGTGTCCAGCATGGACAATTTCAGTAAAAACCTTTTACTTCAGGTAAAGTCATGATGCAACTGAGATGGAATCTGTGACAGAAACCCAGGGAACACCAGAGGCTGCAACCTGATTGTTATGGGGAGGGAGATGATGTGCTCGCAGAGGAGGTGGCAAGCTCATAGGCACAGCAGCGCTGAAGGTCATAGTGCTGTGAAGCCTGATGGATAGGTGCTCTGCTCCTCAGCTTTCCCATGTATCCACCTGCATGAGTTTTGTGCACAGATCTGACTTAGGCTGCAGCAACAACAAACTGTTAAGCTCCATATTCAGTAGTACAAGGCCTGCTTTTATTGATGCAAATAGACACAAATAGCTGGTGAAGTGTCTGGTGCACAAGTTGTATGGGGAGCGGCTAAGGGAACTGGGATTGACCAGTCTGGAGAAGAGGAGGCTCAGATGAGACCTCATCACTCTCTACAACCATCTGAAAGGAGGTTGAGGCAAGGTGGGATTTGGCAAGGTGGGGATGTGACACTGAGGTCAGTGGGGATGGTGGGGATGAGCTGATGGTTGAACTAGGGGATCTTAGAGGTCTCTTCTAGCCTTAATGATTTGAAGATTCTATGATTTCTCCTCTGACATGGGTCCAAAGCTCAAGCTCAAGTACTTGCCATCTTATGTATACCAGTAGTGAACAGTGTCATTCATACCAGCAGACAAAAGATACCAATAACGCAGTGCCCTTTATGCATGAAACTACCCAAATCTGCATTTGCAAGTGAAAAGTATATATCTGCATGGAACAGATTTAAGGAAGATTTATTTCTGGTCAGCTTGTATCCTTGAGAAAGGAATCTGGATTGTGAAGGCAGCCATTTTAAAACCACAGCACAAATTTTAACCAGTCTGAACATTTTTGAAATGTCAGAAGAGAGAGACAGTTGAAATCTAAAGCCACGTAGGTAAAATGCTTGGTAGGAAGCCACAGCTGTTGGCTCAGCAGTCCTGTAGGAATTGAAGGAAGGGTTGCCTTCCCCTTGATAATTCCTGTTTCATGCAAGGTGCCTGAATGCAGACACTGAAGCCAGCAGGATGAGTTTCTTGCTGGTGCCAAGCAGTATCTTTCTGTCTTTCAAGCCCAAATCTTGCTAGCAACAAAAAAAGAGTAATAACCCATCTCACCAAGGGGCTCAGCCATTCACAGGAGTTTCTAACATTTTCTCTATGCTCTGAAAAGGTAGTCTCAGAAGACTAGCAGATGAAGGACTCATTTCTGATGAAGAGATGTGCTGAGCCATGCTGATTGGTTCAGAGAGAACTGATTCATAAAATAAGGAGAAGACAAAGAAGGGGATGGCTTTGCAGCTAAAGCAATGGGTGCTGAGACAGAGCTGGTTGGCAGATTGACCAGTGTGACTGTAGATGGGGAAGCTCCTCTTGATGGATGCCCATGGACTTAAATCTGCCCCTTACATTGGATGTGCACGTAGCCTGGTATGACAAAGCCTTGATCTCACCTGGAGCCTGATAGCAGTATCATACTGCAAGCACACAGCCACCCTCAGACCCTCTGAACATCCTTTGCCCTCCTCAGTCCTTCATGTGCTGACATTCTGACAATGGACAGTGGGTTTGCACCTATGATAAACATGTATACATGTGTGTGTCTATAAATATGCACATATGAATGTCATTATCAAATCACCTGAAAATGCATGGCTGGGCACAGGGTGGCATTCCCCAGGTGCAACGGCATCACTGGGTGAGCAGGACAGCCCCTACCTACCGCCCTGCTCCCCTAGATGGGCCAGGTCACTGAGGGGTTTTTCGGTGTAAAACCGAAGTGGAGTGCCATCTGCTGGGCACGTGCAGGGCTCTTCTGGCAACGAGGAGGAATAAAGCAAAGGAAAAACCCACAGAAACTGGCTATGTCTATGCTGGGACTTGACATTTTGCTGAGACCCGTTCTCAACAAACTGGCAGGGAGCAGCCCACAGCCAGGCTGGTTCATCTTGTAACTTGGCATGTTGCTGCAAAGTGGTCAATGAAGGTGGCAACTGGCTCCTGCCAACAATCAAGCTGCTCGGGAGAATTGTGGAGGAGAATCCCAGTGCATCTGGGCTAAAAACACACCAGGACTCATCCTGATAGCGTGGATGTACCAGCGGGAACCAGTGCCTAGGGATAACTGTTTGGTATTAGTTGATTTGCTAGCATAGACATTGTCTTCATGCGATGTGCTTGTGAAGGACCACACCAGTGACAGGGAGGAAGAACAGGTTTCATATCTTGCAACCCTGACTATCACACAATGCAGCTTTGAATGAGATCTGGAGGTAGCCGCTTCTGTCTGTCAGCTACACAGGGAGATTGCCCCCTAAATGTATAGCATTTGGCTGCCTCAAGGAAGCTGTGTGAATCCCTTGTGCTTAACACCTCTAAAGGGAAAGTCTCCTCCTTTTGAGCCATTTCTCCCTGCTGCATCTTCTCTGATTCAGCACAGATGGTGGCAGTTGTTGAAACCTGAATCACAGTGGCATTTTGTTAACCCTCCTCTGATTACAGTGTGAATGAGGAATACAAAGGGAGGAGGGCAAGAAAAAGGGAAGAGTGGGACACAAGCTGCAAATTAAAGGCAAATCATAAGCTTGGTCTCTGCTATTGTGTGAGCGGGGCGGTTCAATTTTCTGCCATGCCAGGAAACTGCAAGACATACCACAGCGCCAAAGATCAAGGCCTGTTAGTACACCAGCCATTAAGATCCCTATTTTTTCTCCTATTAGAGATCCAACTGCCTCATGCATTTCTGTACAGCTGCAGCATGTTTCCTTCCCAACACAGAGAATCCAGGGAAACAATGGAAAAATATACAGTGACTGAGTTGGACAAGGTCTCTCAGAAAATTGTTATAAGAGGACTGAATCTAAATACATAAATAAATTAATGTTAGATTTCTTTGCCTGCATGCAGTAATCACTAATTCTACTTTCCTCAATGAAATACATCAAAAGGAAGCTTTCTCCCCATCCATCATTTGCTTCCCAAAAGTAGCAAAGGGGCCTTGACGTCAAGTAATAGTTAAACCCAACAAGCGAGAGGTAACGCGTCCTTCAAAACAAGCACATTCTTTCCTGACTTCATGGTTTTATTCACGTCCTTCCAGCCTACTCCAAACACAAACTTATCACTGTCCATTTTTTTTTTCTTTCTTTCTTTCTTTCTTTTTTTTTTTTTTTTGCCAAATCAATAATAGCTTGCACAGAGATTGTGGAATGCTGCACTTGAAAGCCTCTCACACACTCTGTTGAAGTAAGGGACTGATAATAATTAATAGCTGCCAAGGACATTCAGCCTCGCTGAGTGACTGTTAGCATGGTTTTTACCTGGACACAGTTTAGACTGAGCCTTTCCAATTTTCCCAGACAGCATCTGAAGACCAGATGATTTCTCTGCACTTTTGTGCACAACCCCCTGCAGAAGGTGATGAGAACATCCCATGAAGCCCTTGGACCAAAAATCCTTGCCAATGGATGCGCTCTGCACCTTTTCTGGAAGCTCTTCCAGAAGGAACAGCTTTCCCACTCATATGGACCTCTGTGGTTTGGGTAGGTGAAGTAGCTTTGGACAGGCTTCCAGGTCACAGGGGACAATCAAAACAGTGAAACACTGCATGCCGGAGGCTAAAGGATATGTTCCAGATGGTTCCTTCCTCTTTCTCTCATGATTCAACCACTCTGATAGAGTTAGAAACCTTAGGAATTGTGCCTGGATCATAAGCTGCCTTTATTTCGTAGATATTCTGGACTTAGTCCTAAAAGCATTGCTTTTGGGAGCAAGTAGTCTAATAACATCACTCAACACAGTAGCTAAAGGAAGTAAGACAGCTCGAGTGAAGCGCAGAGCTCCTGGCTCTGCAGCTGACTTTTGTCAGCTCCTCTCAGACCAGAGGAAGAAAGTTTTGGAAATCTCTCATTTTCTTCCTTTATGCTTGGGCCAGCTGGAGACAGAAGAGCAGTGGGGCCAGCAGGCACCAAGCACACTGAAGGCAGCAGTGATATAGAAGAAAAGCAATCTGACAGGCAGCCAGGAAAAGAAAATACCCTAGCTCTGAATGCTTTGTAGGGCAAATCTGGCAAACTCTGCCATTCTCTTTCTGGTTTTCTCTCTCCAGTAAAATTCAGATGCTCTAATGAAGGTGCCAGTGCTTATGCTTAGACAGGAGGAGTGAAGACCTTCAGACTGGCTGAGCATCCCATTTTTCCCACAGCTGTGTGAACATCTCCAGGCTGTAGGATTATATGGCAAGACACAGGATCAGATCAACATCTAGCTAAATGTGGTTAGTGGGAAAGCTGTAATGGGAAATACGTGCACAGCATGTGGCAGGTTGGAACATATATATCCCATGAATGAGTAACTGGGAGATAATATTTGCTTATGTCAGGGCCCAGTCTGATTCTTACTCCAAGCAGTCAGGGTGGCCAAAAGAGCAGTCTAAACAGAGGCAATTTAGTCCATTCGCAGACATCAGAGAATCTACCTGCTTTGACAAAACCCAGCTATGTTTCTAATTAAGCAGAGATAGCTCAGAGTCTGTTGCAACCACTGTGGTTACAATCCCAAATTCCCACAACAAATTGCATACATTTCTGACTGTTGGCAGAATTACCTATTTATCTACCATCTCTGGTCAAATGCTGGTGTGCATCCTCACACAGAAGTGCTATCATAGCCATTACCTGAAATTTGTCTGAGTAGAACTTGTGGGATTTGGTGTTTGACACCAGGTGTTCTGCCTGAAGGGTGGAAGCTTCCTTTTGAGCATGAACAAAGGAAAGTCGCTTGGGGCTTGGACTTCCCTCTTGTTCTCCATCAGCACAGGGAGAAACTAAGACCTGAGTGGAAATTTCTTGAGTTAAATTCCTCCCCCTCCTGCTTTCTATCGGAAGTGTACTCTTTGCTGTTGTTGTTTTTTTCTTTTTTGTCCTTTCTTTTCTCCTTTATATCCTTCCTCCAGCTTTCTGCACAGCTCATAGAGAGGCCTCCCCACACTGCCCAGTTCCCTCTAGAGACTTTTCCCTTGTTGTTCACTGTGCCAGCAGCCAAAGAATCACAAAAACACAGAATGGCTGAGATGAGAAGTGTTTTTTGGTGATCACTTGCTCAAGCAGGGACACCCAGAGCAGGTTGCCCAGGACCATGTCCAGGCAGCTCTTGAAAATCTTCAAGGAGGAGATTCCACAATTTCTCTGGACTACTCTTTTCATTATTAGGTCACATTCACAGTGAAGAAGTGTTTCCTGATGTTCAGACAAACTACTGTGTGTCAGTTTGTGCCCATTGCCTCATCTTGTCACTGGGCACCACCAAAATGATCCTGTCTCCATCCTCTTTGCACTCTCCCTTTGGGTATTTTTATGTATTAACAAGATCTCCCTGAGCCTTCACTTCTCAAGCTGAAACTATTTGGCTTCTACTCAACTGGTAGAAATGAAGGAAAACACTCTCTCATGCAGGCCTTCATGCACATTGACTGCAGTCCATATTTTATCCAGGGCTGAAAATGAAAGTTGCTTAGTCTTAGGTAGATCAGCCTAGTTGTCTGTGCCATAAGTGAATTCCTAATGCATAATAAGCTGGCTTTATAGCAGCTAGCATGGGTATGAGCAGAGGGCTCATTGCAAAACCCATTACAGAGCCAGGCAATCCACTGGAAGTTGCTCTTGCTGTGCAGACCCCACTGTGTTGAGGACAGCCATGGTGTGGGCCTGCACTTGGCTCTCCTCTGAACTAATGAGGAAGGGAAGAGCAGCCCATTTATTCCCATACTGTTTTTTGAAAACCCTCTTTTTGATGTTCCTTGGGTACCAAAGCTGACATTCCCAGGGTCCCAAAATGCAGCTTGGACTTGGTCATCCTGAACTGACACCAGGACAGTACTTTCCATTTCAGCTTAAAAATATTTTAAAGCATCAGCTCATATGCTGCAGCAGTAGCCAGTGGTCAGGTTTCATCCTTGCTGGCAAGCAGAGGGATAATCCTGCTGTCGTCTGTGCAGCTGGCACCTCATGCTGTGCTGTTGTGGAGATCCCCTCCTGCCCCTGCATGTCCTATGCCACCAGAGGAGAGGACCTGCTGGCAGCTGTGCCCCTGCCACTAGCACCCAGTGTCCCAGAGGTAGAAGGGGGCTATTCCTTTGCCAGACCCTTGCATGAGGTTATCATGGGTTCGAGCTTAGGTTGGCATGCTGCTGTGGGGGTGGAAGGGCCAGTGGCAGCATGGATGATGGCCATCTTCCTCCTCCTGGTGGATGAACCAAGAGGGAAAGGAAGGAACAGTGAACAGGGAAGGAGGGGACAGTGGATGGGGAGACAGGATGGGAGTGGCAGGAGTGCACAGTGAAAGGCTTTGGGAAGGGGCAGGAGCCTGGAGAGGGGTGCAGGGAGGGACAAAGCCTGGGCAGGAGGTGAAAGGAGAAGCATAACTGGGACAAAGGAGAGCGCTGGGGAAATAAGCCTTACCCTTATGAAGAATGTAACTTTTTTTTTTTTTTTCTTTTACAGCCTTTTTATTTTAATTGAAGCCATTCTTCTTTTCTCCCAGCTTTCTTTGCCCATTCTTTTCCTCCTGGTATTTGACTGTCCATCTGTAATTCTGCTTCAGTGTTTGCTAATTTTCTGTCTCTTGCTCTGCCAGTACAACTGTCATCGCATGCATTGTGCTATGTCCTTTATGAAACGATGTGCAGATAGCAAACAGTCCGTACATACAATACAAAGGCTGCTCTTACCTCTCTGTTGGCATCATTTCCCCATCCGCAATTATCCTTTCATTTCGTCTTTTTGTCCTTTTCTGTTCTGTGAGCCTTGATTTTCCCATGTTTTCTGCAGCCTGGCCCCTTTCCAGTTTTGCTTTCCCCTTTCTCCAGCTGAGTCTGTCCCTATCCCTGCTGTTGGTATCACTTGCAGTGCATCCCTCCCGGAGCAGTCTTGCTGAGGCAGCTGGAAGGAAGCAGAGCAGTGTAACAGGGAGAATGTGAACAGCATCTACTGCAGATCTCTGTGGTCATGGCTAAGGTCAAACAGCCAAACATTTATGGTTTGTGCGTGGGTGTTATATAAACAATAGCAATTATTCATTTTCAAAACCTCATAACTCAGCCAAAATTTGACCATTTTGCTGGACTAATCACAGAGGCTGCTACTTCTTAAGATTAACTTTCAGCCAAACTTTACAGCCTTCCTCTCCCAGATTGAAAGTTTTGCTACTGCTACTAAATTAAAGAAACAATTCATGGTTATAGTGAGCTTCCCACCTCACTCTCTCCTGCCTCTGGAGATGTGACCCTTGCTAGGTATGGCCCCAGAAATCATACTCTCTTGCACAGTATTTGCTTAAGTCAGCTAGAGAAGTAGCAAGTACTTCAAAGCTCTTTAATATACATGAGATGGCTCCTCATGACCTTTCACTTGCCCTTTCAGAGGTCCCAAGTGTAAGGTAGGGGATAGAGTTTCTTCACTACACCTAGATCCCCAAGAAAATCCCATAGTAATCCCAATCCTTACACTGCTTGCAAGAACGCTCCATCCTCCTTCTGCCATCACATGCGGTGTAATCCTCCTTTTCCTGCGTCACCTGTTCAGTGATCCTTCTTATTCTGCAAGATCACATGCATTGCTTATAGCAACCTTCCTCACACACACAGGGTGAGCACCAAGTCCAGAAGAAAACACTCTTCCTCCATTTCTCCCACATGTTGCATAGGAAGCCTCCCTTTTTGCCCATTCCCCCCAAAAGCTCAGGGCAGTCTAGATTCTATTTCTCTCCCTTTGATGCCATGAGACCTCTCGTCCTCGAGTGGTACCAAAGGAAGTGCTTATTAACTTAACCAGCTAGCTTTTGCTGCCTGTCATTGAGATCCACTTCTCTTTGCTGTGATAACCTTTCTCACTCACCCTCCTCCTCTGAGACCATGAGCAAGGCAACAGCAAGCTGACATTTTCTGTCCCAAAACAAAAACGAGACACACTGAAAGATCAGATCAGGGCTAGGTTATTCTGCCAGCTCCCCCATGCACTCCTGTCCTTGCAATACAAAAAGCATTGTATTGCAAAGCAGTATGCTGCTTAGTCACAAGAGAAGCCTGTATGAGCCTGCAGCCTCAGGTAAAGAGCTGCATTTTTTCAATGTGAGAAACAGACAGCAAAATGAAGAAAAAATACCCTGTGAAATGGCTTCCTTGGTATGTGCAATCCCAAGGGGTCAGGATTCATATACCTTTTTGCTGTAGTGTCACAGACAGCCACTGCAGCCACTGCAATTCTGGGGAAAGAGCTCTATGCATTATCCTTCAGATAGCTGGGGGGCTAATAAGCGGGCTCAAAAGCCTCTGCTTCCTTGATTATTGTCGTCTTGCAATTCCAATGGAGCAGCAAAATTGAGATGGAAATAATAAAATATAAAAACAATGGTGACTTGCTACTAGGTACTAGCATGGCTGCGCTGCTCCAGAGACAGCCTCTCTTGCCTTTGGTGGAGATGACTCAACCCTGAAGGGGTGATGAGGAGAAAGATTTAAATCAAACCCAATTACTGGGGCTTGATAGGCTTCCCTGGCAAGCTGTTTGGGATTGACCTAGCAGTTGTCAGATGGCTGCCTCCTCCCTTGACACTGCTCGGAGGGTTCAGGAGCAGTATGAATCATGGCCAGGCTCTTAACAATCTTCTGGGCTCTAAAAGCGAGCCCCTCCTTCTTTGCAGGCACTCACTGAGCGTCTTCATAACGGAGGCTGAGTAGCACACGGCCTTTACCTAATCTTCATCAGTGGGCAAACAAAACGAGAAACGGCTCTGTGAGCACTTTGTCTGAGACCCTGGAAATGGCACGCTCTCGTTGTGGCTTTGGAAATAATCCACCTAAGAGATTATTCTGGTGTGGCTGTGAGATAATACCGTGAAGCCATCGCGTGTGCTCAGCTCCTGTCCCTCAGGCACCTGGGCTTTGCCCAGGCCTCTCCCCAGACACATGAAGTGCTCGTGAAGGCAGCAGGCAGGACCTGACCCACCGATAGTGCCTGGCTATCACAGGCAACAGATGCCTGTAGACATGAAATGAGAGGCAGGAGAAAAGCACAGCACGCTGCAGAGGGAGAACCTGTTATCGTGGACCGTGCTACAGCAAGGCCAGCACACACTGGCCAGTACCTGAGCCTCCCCAGGAGAATGCAAGCCATTAAGTCTGCTGGAAAAATGTTTCAGAAATGATTCTGAAACAAATCAAATACATCCATTTTCTCCCTCAATGCAGTCTTACGTGTGGCTATTAAATCAGAATGGGTCATAAATAAAGAATTGGACCAAAGCAGCATGAGCATTTTTATTAAAAAATGGAGAGTAATAAAGTAAAGCTGTAATAATAACATGAAAATGTTGACTAATATCTGTGAAAAGCTTGGAGAGGCATGGAGGGAACGAGCTATTGTGTTCTGTGGCGGGTGGGGTGCTGGTGAAGTGTTTGTGGTTAGGACAAAGACTCAGAATTTTGCAAGCAGAGCTGATGAGTTTCAGGGTTTGCTTTCTGGAGACTCCCTGCACCCATGAGGAAATGGCTGGTGCTCAGGGAAGGCCAGAACAGACAGGCTGTTATTGAATTCATCAGATCCTCTTCCAAGGGCTTTGTCTGTCCTTTTTCCATCCCCCCTGTGCCACTGGTAAAATATGGTCCAACATCACAGTGGCGGATGATGAGCTCCTTGTTCCAGAGCTGTGCCAGGCCCGTCCCAGCACACTTAGCAGCACCCGCCATTTTGCCTAGCTGAGTTGGCGCTGTGGCTGGGCCCTGCTGGGGCCTGGCAGAGGGAAAGGCTGCGTCTGTGGAGACGTCAGCAAAGCACGAGTTCAAAGGAGGGGAAAGGATGGGGGAGATAAGAGTGCTTCAAATCTTCATTTAAAAAAGAAAATCTGATTAAGATGTGCTGGCTAACTCAACGCACATGAACCCCAACATCAAAAGCCTTGCAGCTTGTACACGTGCTGTTGATCACTATCAGCTTCACTCTGTACTGCCTACAGTGACAGAGCTGATACTGGGCCACTCCAGCACGCACCTGGCCTGCCCAGTGAGACCCGCTCAGGCCTGGGTGGTTGGACTGGGGCTGAGTGTGCTGACTGGGCTAGAAGGGTGGATGGTGAAATTCCCTGCATATTTCTAAAGCCATAAGATTATGGCAGAAGGCAGGTAATGAATGCCAGACCTTCTGAGAGAGCCGCACATAGCCTTGATGTGAGAATAACATGACTTCAGGGGATGGCACAGCAAAACACCTCCCTTCCCTGTCTAAGAGGCTTCTGCTCAGAACAAAACCCTCCCCTGGAGCTGAAATGACCTTCTGTCTGCCTGTCCATGGGAGGCAGAGACAGAAAGACAGGATGCAGACAGAGAGGTCAAGTTTTTGTTAGAAAGAAGAAATAAGCAGAAGAGTGGTAGTGAAACAATTCCAATCCCATAGCAATTTGTGAGGGGGAGGTGGGAATCCTCTCCCTCTCTCTACCCATGCATGACCCTGTAACAGTTTTCTTTCATGAGCTCTTTGCACTTCACAGAATCACAGAATCATAGAATCATTAAAATTGGAAAGACCTCTAAGATCATCTAGTCAAACTATCAAGCCAAACCTGTAACTGCTCTAGACCATGCCACTCAGTGTGACATTCACCCTTTTCTTGAACATTTCAAGAGGCAGTGACTCTATCACACCATGGGCAGCCTATGCCAGCGCCTCACCACTCTTTCTGAGAAGAAATGTTTCCTAATATCCACCCTTCATCCACAATCTCACGATCACTTTCACTACATTCTGCAAATCTTCAAGGACAACTCTACTACAATTACTACTAAGTCTCACACTGTGCACCCTTTCACTACCCCATCCTTGTGGAAGATTGTTTTCTTCATGCACTTAGTCCTTCATTTCATAGATACCCAACTGCATGGGGAACTTCAAGGTTATAAATTATGAAGCCTCATCTAACCTGCAAGACCCGACCTGGTAAGTCGTGTGTTTAGAGTAGGCTTCTGAGGAATAGCTGGAGACCAATAAAATAGTCTGTATTTCGGGGGGCAGTGTAGAAATATACCTATAAATAATACTTTCCATCTATGCTAAAAACAAAAACACAAGCATCTAACTCCACAGAGAATAAGGCAGCTCACTTTATAGCAAAGTAGATTCATGCCCTGTTGAATATTAGATACATGCTAACTGAAAGATCTTCTCTGGAAGTTCAGTTGTGTCCCACTTGGTGACCAACTGCACCTCTTCAAACAGAACATAAAACATTATTTATTTTTGCAAAAGATACAGAACATAAACCTATTCTCACAATGGTGCTTTAATTACCCCAAAAGACTGACAATAAATTTGCATTTTAATTAAGAGCAATGAATTATGCATGATTGCTTAGCATTTCTACTTAGTTAGCAGACAAGCACAGAGAAATGTACAGTATGGATCGCAGGAATTAATCCTGACAAAAGAAGGAGGAGGCCATTTTGTTTGCAGTAACTGACCACTGAGGAAAAAAGACTTTCCAGATATCAGACTGTTAAAAACATCCTACTGAAGCTCTGCTACAAGCTCAGTATTGTACTATGGTCTATGAGAACTGAGTCCATCTTCTCTCTATCATGACAACACTACTTGAAGATCATTTCACTAGAAATTTAGCACTTCTGAACACTTTAGGACTATGTATGTAGGAAGAGCGATGGCAAAACATTTCCCATCCTCAGCAGGGACATGGAAACAACAGCCTAACTGTTCATGTTGCAGACACCCAAGATTTGGCTGCATTTTTTCAGCTTATCTGTTGTAAGTGTTGCTCATCCCCACATAGAACCATAGCATCCATTCGAGGTGAAAGAAAAGGGAGAAAGTAACTCTTCTGAATGCATAAAACAGCATGTAAATTTGAGTACATACAGACATGAATCCTGAAAAACAAAAGCACTACAGGACAAGCTAGACATGCAAAGAACACTTCAACTGTGACTTCTGAGACTTTTTACATCACAGGTTCTTAGGAATGGGCATTAGAGCATCACTCCAACATTATTTGTAATTTCTCTACCTGTTCTGCCTCCTAAAGTTTTGACCTTCAAAACAGCCCTTGTTTAAAGAAAAAAAAAAAAAAAAAAAAAAAAAAAAAAAGTTATAAAAACACGGAAGGCAGAAATGAAATTGGCATTATCACGTTCTTTATGCCAAACTCCAGTTTGACCAAGTTGCCTGACTTCCATATTTTAGCTGCTTGTTTTGACCTCATCACAGTATCGCTTTCTTCAACTGCAGTGTGATCTGTGCTCCAGTCCTTCTCTGCTCCTTGCTGGAGGCACCAACCTTCCATACTTTTGTCTGAGGGAAAGTTCTACCTTGGAAAGTGGAACTCACAGTGAGCAGCCACTTTGAACTTTGCGTGGGTGAAGATCTGAGTTTTGTGACAGCCAGAAAGGCCAGTGGGGAGATAGCAAGGAATGAACCCACAGAGCTGAGTTAAAGCCCATAATTCTGCAAGTGATGGCACTGTGTGAAGTGCACTGAGGCTCAACAATTCCATCTGACCACTACAGATCCAGGGCTTCACAGAACTCACCAGCTTTCCACCAGTGCAAGGGACAAATTGTTAATGTTAGTAGAAACCTTGCAGAGAGCTATTTCTGAGCTGAATGACAATTGGGTCCAAGAGTTGCTATACAAGATTCCTTGTTGGTGCTGGAGCTTTCCCCTTAGCCTTAGCTGAAAATGCTCCCCTAGCTTGTTTCACACAGAGATGCCAAAGAGGTAGCTGTAGTTGTTATTCATTTCCTCCCAAGACAGGGAGAAGGCACTGAGCACAGAAACGTCACTCACCGAGACACTCACTGACTGAGGTATTCCATGTCTGGGCAGACTCTGAACCGGATCAAAGTCTTTTCTCAGACAATGGCTCACACCACAGAGAAAGGGGCAGATCCCTCATTCAGTAGTCATATCATAAGTAGTCTACAGAACATCCTCCCAAACTGCTCACTTAAAAAAAAGAGTTTTTCACTCTTTTTATGGAATAAATCCATTTCTGACATATGCTTCTCTCTCCCAAGCACATTTCTGTCTTCCTAATTGCCTACCCACATAATGCTTACCACTCCTTCTCTTGTTTCCAGATGCTAAAGCACCCTGAAGGACAACTGCAAACACTTGCTTAATGTTATTGTTCCATTTAAGTGATCACTCATGTTGCCAAGGGGATATCATCCCTTCTCCAAGGAGAAGAAAGCATATTATAACATTCTCTCTGTACAGACGCAAATCTCATGGGGAAAATATCCAAGAATGTCCAAGCTTAAATTCTGATCTTCTTGTACAATCCTAGGCAATAAACAGAAATAATCCACGGCATTTTGCAAACTGCAGTCAGCAAACTCTGTTTTTGTCACCTACTAGTGTGTCTTCTGCTCCCTAGCAGGTTTTTTTTTGGACTGCAGATTCTCCAGTATTCAAAATCTCTGTTTTATACACAGAATGAAGCATCAGGACTGCACCTACAGCAACAAGCTAGAGCGGCTTTTTTGTTTGCCAAGAGTAAATCATAGGAATATTTGCCAGAACCAAAATTAACTTATCAGAGATTTAATAATAATAAAGACATCCTACAAGTCTCTCATCAGTACCCAGGAGATACCCTTGTTAAAAAAAATTGTAGCTGTAGTTAAGAATGGATCTGGGGCACCTTGCTGATGAATGCATAAGATCACCAGAAAGTAGAGGGTACCATTTTCAGACTCTTTTTTCCCCTCTGCTTTTACAGAAATTAGAGATCTGACAGGTTTGTTTTTGGTCTGTCTTTCCACTGTGGCTGATAGGTGTAATTTCTGTTACCCAAAGGCGCCTAAAAGCACATAAATGAATAGGCTGCTGCAGTACAACAGTACAGAAAGTACTTTACAATAGGTAAAATATATATATGAAAGCCAAAATTGAATGTTACCAATACCTTCATCTTTAATACAGAGAACTCTAAAGGAGGTGACCACAGCACAACAGGACTGCACCAGGAACTCTGAATTCTCCCTGCACAAAGGTACAGAGCAGAAAGCAGCCTGCATCTTTTCAGACAAGGTGTTCTCAGTAAGGTGTAAGATAGAACAAGACAAGTTTCTGGATAGTGCTGCTACCTTATGGGATGTCTAAAGTTAGAGTCACATGAAATAGAGTCACATGCCCTATAGGGAAAAAAAAGCTTTTTTTTTGTTATGTTGCAAATATACAGAACATGCTTTGTTAACATCTCTGCCCTAAAGCTCCAACAAAGAACAGCAAAGTGGTGTGAATACATCATCATTCAATGCATCAGTACAAAAGACTTCAGTGAACTTTGTTATTCAGTATCACATGTCAGCTCATTTTAGTAGTTGTGTTTGGTGATATTTTTTACAAAACTTATAGCAATCACCTTGTTAAATTAAAAGGCTACAAGAGACTATCCATTAATTTCACACAGGCTGCTGAACAGCCACCATTACAGATTGAGGCTGTTGCTACACCTTATCTGAAGTCAAATTTGTGACCTTGAATCACGGCAGTATGATCTCATTACCAGCTCCTGTAAAGCAGCCAATCCCCTAGGTAGGACTCTTTTGTTTTCCTCCTTGAATTTCCCCTTTAATGTGCAATTCTGGTGACACTGAAGGGTAACTTTAACTGGTTCAGCCACCAGAAGCTACACCTAATGTTCCTGAGTTACTGCTTTTTGAATGGGAGCTTTCACTGAGGCTGGCTGTGAAAAAGCACCTGGAAAGATACCTGCTGCAGCCTTTGATGTTGGAGGTGGTGGGAGGTTTCAACATCTCTTGGCTTCTCCGCAGACCTTCAGGTGATAAGGCAATTTTTGATCTCCATCAGTCTGCTGGGCTATTGCCAGGAAGAAAGAAAAAAAAAACACCCACTTTCAGCTGCTGGTGTTTACCATTGTTTGCTCCAGCACCAGAGGGGGATGTTTAACTCACATGAGCATGACGTTGAGTTTCGCACAGCACGGTCCATTTGGTTGCTGTAGCTTTGCTTGAAGCAGAACATAAAGAAGAATTACGCTCTTTCCTTCACAGTCATGCAAAAGCCCTCCAGTTCAGGCAGGCTTAGCAAAAGGGAGAAGAGAATGTCTGTCTTCTGAGCAATGGTAAGTGTGGAGGTAGCCTGTAAGTGTCCCAGTAGCGCAGTACTGCTCTCATGACTCTAGCCCACAACCGTCACAACAGTCTTAATTCCAAAATCCCTATTATGATGCACAGATGAGCTAGTTTTTCAGGTTTAAAAAAATATATATGTTTTTCCCTCACCTCCACAAACACACACATTCTTCAGTTCTGGCAAACCCCACGTTTTCTGGTTCACTGAGAGCTAAGTTGTACCAAATGAAGTGAACTGATGAAGGCAGGCCAAGATGCAGACTTGGTACAGGACTCACAGGTTTGTTTGTATCCACCTCCAGGTGGGTATTGAGCCAAATTGCAGGTTTTGCCCCATGTTGGTACAGTGCTGCCTGCAGAATCACACAGCTTCTGGGCTAGAAGTGCCTTGCACCTGAGCGACATGGTGTGGGTGCAGTTAATTTGTGTCTGCCCTCACCTGCCCACTGAGACACATCCTAAGGAACCTAAAGAAACCAGAAGATGAATTTATCACAGTTCTGTGACTATGACCAGGGAATGAGTATAAATATTAGACAAACAGTAAGAATCTGGAAGAAGACACTTTATGATGGAACCAGGCAAAATAATAATAATAATAATAATAATAATAATAATAATAATAATAATAATGATGATGAAAGGCATTTAAAACCTTTGGGCTCAGTAGGAGCAGGTACTCAATGGGAAGAGTGTGGCCAGAGCAGCGGAATAACTGAAAGACATAATTCCAGCTACAAGAAAACTCTCAACTAAGCAAAACTGGAAGGCTCCAGAAGGTCAAGATAGTTATACCTTAGCTGAGACCTGAAAAAAAGACATGGGGATTTACTCAGACTTAGTGGTCAATGAATTTTTTGGCTGTGGAAAAAAACACAGATCACCACGTAAGTCCTGCATATAAGTGTAAGCACAGCCTAGCAGACTCTGTAACTTTTTAAATGAAGGCAAAGGGAGACATAAGAGAGACAAAGCTCATACCTATTCTTTGTGTAAGATAATAAGAAGCAATTCTGTGACATTTGACTCATCGCACATGCCACAGCTATCAGACCAAGTCAAAGAAGGATTATAGTTTAAATGACCATGGAAAATGGAAAGCAGATTTGCTCACATTCTATAAGAATACTGCATTTATTTCAGGATATTTTTTGCATGTTACTATGATGGCCCTACAGAGCAGCATCAGCTCAGCAAATAGCTGATAGAACCAATTCTGGTAGGTATGGCGCATCAGGTAGTCATTGATGACTGAGTGTGGATTTAGCCCACAGTGCAGTTTGACTATAGACATTTCACTGTTGTCTGTACTGTATTCATTTTCAACTTTTTTATTGAAAACAATGTTTGGGTAAAGAAGCTCTGCTGGAAAGAGGAATGGAACAGATACCAACCCTGTCAGCCAAGTACAGTGCTCAGAAGGCAGGTTTCCTCCTCACAATGGGCAAGGTACAAACACTCTAAGTCTGTGGCCAAAACAGCACTAGCTGGCTTCTCTGTGCTCCAAGCCCAGTGAGCAGTACATGAAATTGATCTTGGGCAACCTCCCTGATCAATCTGAGGCTCTTCATCCAGCTACAGGCTCCTCACCTGCCCCAGAACCTACACTCCCCTATGTCCCTCCATGTCTCTCCATATGTACATCCTACTATGTCTCTCCATATCCCCACGCATTCTTCCATGTTCCTCCATAACACCCCATATCCTTCCACGTGCCCCCACAACTCTCCAGGTCTCACCATCTCCCTCAAGCCCTCCGTCTTCCACATTCCTCCTTGTTTCTACACCTCCCTCTATGTGCCTCCATGTCCCTGGCAGGTTGCTACGCTCTGGGAAAAAGAGGGAACACTGCATTGAATGTTCTTCTGGGACAGGTGCAGAATGTTCTTTGTCTTTTCTTTCTGCAAGGATCAGGGAGAAATGCCAGGAATGCCCAGTGCCACACAAAAGCAAGCTGCTTCCTTGCCTCTGAACATTGGGTACGCTCTCTGCTTGCTCAGTTTGTTGAACTCGGCTGTGTTTGCTTCCTAGCAGGATCATTCCTTACAGATCCTGGCACAGAGACCCGGCCCTGTTCTGGGTCTGTAAGTACTAATAATGTGCACGTACCTCAGTAATGAGAAGGAGCTGAAAGTTGGAATGAACGCTGATGTGAAATGATAGCAGGCTGGGAACACTAGCACAGGAGAGCATAGGCATAAACTACAGCGTGTTTGCTCACAGGAGGCACAGATCAGTCTCTCAAAATTGTACTAAAAGAACATCTGTGCTGAGGAACAAGAAAAGGGACATGGTTGGAAGATGGCTCCTACAGAGGCAAGTGCTCTGTCAGTATCCCATGCAACTGGTCACAGTGAGGATGGAAAGGTGATGCACTATTTAATCAGGATTACCTACAGACAGGGAAGGAGCTCCCCAGATAAATCCTACTAGGAGGCACATCTTTGGGCTTCTACTCCAACCTCCTGATTTGTGCCTTGTGTAATTTCACTAGCACTGTCTTCGCAGTCTGGGAAAAAAGCACAACCAGCCTGGGAACCACAGCAGACAGTGGGGTGATGCAAAGAGTGAGTGGAGAGACTAGCATTTCCCAGACTGGGAAAAAATTACGTGATATAACCCAGATTTGCACTCTGAATGAGAAATAGAGGATTTCAAGGAAACATGGGAAGAGAGGAGGTCTCCCAGCACACTCAGGAATTGAACTGAGCCACGAGCAGGACTACCTGGGGAGCTCAGCAGCCACATGCTGTCTCCAGGAGCTGTAGGCATCTGCAAAGGATGCACAAGCCTTTTCTGCACTGTGGCTCTTATGCTTCCCAGATAGTGCACTAAGGGAAGGGATATATGGGGAGAGACAGAGGTGCTTCAAGACCTTCAGGAAATAACTGGTGGTATGTTCTGTTGGGCTGAGGCTGTGCTGCATTCTGGAGTCATACAACAGGGTAAGGGCAAAAAGGATTAGGTGAAAAAGGGTCTAGAATTTGCTTCTTCTAGCAAGGTGGCAATGCTAAGCAAGGTCTTTTGACAGAGTCACGTTGGCCTCAAGCTGTCCTTCCTATACACCAATATTGGAAGAATTGTTACACAACCTCCTCCCCAAACTGCTCCTCTCCAACTCATGAGCCCAGCAACACAGCATGGCTCTGTCCCATCAGACAGGCCCTCACCCAGTGTAAGCTGCTTTCACTTTGCAAATTACTCATGGCATTTCCTGTAAACATGATCAACATCACCTGCAGGCTGTGGGAAGGCGAGCAGAGTGACATTACAAAATGTCTTCTGAAAAGGCAGGCTACCTCATTTTTTCCATTGTTTCCCAGCTTCCATGCTTGGGAGAGCTAGAAATTGTGGGGTGGGGAAAACCCCACCTTGACTGAAAGTGGGACAACTTCAGTAAGACTTCTGTGCTGTACTTTCCAAAGCTGCCCATAACCTCACTGTAGAACTGTCCTTTCCCTAGAAAACCTTGGGTGAGAAAAAATGGTGAGTGCTCCATGTACTTCCCAGTCTCCTATCCAGCGTCTATACTCACTGTGCTTGAGGAAAAAATACTTGCAGCATAATGTCAGGATAAAGAACAAGCCAAAGGAGGATGTATAAGCAAGGAGAGCAAAACAGAGCTGTAACATAAATAGTCTGTAACTAATCTCACATGCTTGGAAAGTCCCAATTCAAGCTTCCCCAAGTCATGACATTGGATTAGAGTGACTTAAGCAGTTTGCTTTGAAAAGTACAAGAAAACAGGTAAACAAAGAAACCTTGGCCTACCTGAAGGTCTATTTGTCTTCTGATATCCTTGTCTTCAGGCTCACAGGAGGGCCCTAAAATATCCGTCTGACCATGAGGCCTAGAAACAGCATAGAAACGAACAGCTCAGATTCTCATGTGACCACCAACATTTATAAAGCAATAAATATCACAAGATATATGATGGATCACAAGAGCAAGGAAGCATCACCAAACTTGCTGCTAACACAAAGCAAAGCAGAATGACAGTGTCACCTTACACTGGCATATACTAATGAAGTGCTGTAAGAACCGGCTTCAAGGACTATTTGAAGTCAAAGTTATTTTCCCTTTGTTTGCCTTTTGCTGGCATTTGCCTGCACCTTGGACAGGACAGGGGGGTCACCTTGCTAAGGAGCTTTATAAAGCCCTTTTTATTGTTTCCTCAAAAGCTCAGAATCTAGTGATTAGTGGGATCCAGTGAAACAGACCTACAGGAGTAAATCAGCGAACCAAGAAGAGCCACAAGGACTGGTCTTAAATTGCTGTTCCAGAGATGTAGAGAAAGAAAAATAAAATAAAATCCATATGATGTATCATCACAAAAATGTAAAAGAAACTTAAATATGTGGCTGCAGCCAATGCAAACTGGCAAGCTCCCAGATGTTACTGGCACTGGCCCAGTGGGGTTGGTGCCATGTGGCCCGCAGCCGTGCCAGAGGCTTTGATTAGATGAGGAGCAGTGATTGATGAATGAGAAGGCAGAGATGCAGGGCAAATGGCAGGGGCACAAGGAAGGGAGACAGAGTGAGGCAGAGGCAGTCAAGCAACAGCAAGTTTGGATACACTTAACTATTAGAAAAAAATCTCCAAGGTTTAATTTTTATGGCAAATTTCTGAGGCCATTTCTATCTAGCTCTGTCTTTTTCCAAGAATGGTCAAAATTCCCTGCTGCCCACAAGGGCTTCATGTCACAAGGGAGTGCAGTCTCTTTGAGAGTCCCAATATCCCTTTTTTAGATCAGAACAATTTGGGACTATCCTAGTGAACATTTCTCATACTCTCTCTCTGCTCCTGCAGATTAGCCCAGAAAGGGGGAGAGACATGCAGAGAGAAAAACTAGTAAGTTTGTGCTTCTAAACCACCAAGCATCTGAATCTATTTGGGATCAAGCTAGCTGTAACTGAGCAGGTTGGATTCTCAACTCAAGCCTTCCCTTTATCCTCCAAAACCATGCTGCATACACAGAGTTTCATGTGGAATGTTTCTTCATTGCTCTTGGTGTCATCTGAAACCATTACCCCAAGTTATACATTGACCCGTGGTGTTATGCCCAGTGAGCAGGAAAACTGGCAAACAGGCAGGCATTGTGCACAGCCAACCCAAATACCTGCTTTATCAATGTGGTCAGCAGCTGTCAGGAAGAATTTCGGAGAGCATTTTGTCTTCTAGCAGCAAAGCTTCAAGGTGAGATGGCACAGCAGAGGGTTGAACCATAGCAAAAGCATAGCATTTGCCAGCTAGTGGATCAGAGAAAGGTTTCCGTGCCTTCTCTTCCTGACTAGGATAAGGATGGCCCAGCTGCCCCAATCTGCACAAAACCATGCTCAGAAGGTGCCATAATGAGCAGAGCTTACCGCAGAGGGTTTCAAAGAGCCCATATTAAAATTCCAAGGAATTAAGGAGGAATGTCACCTCCTATTCCACTGGAGGGTGTTGGGATAAAAGAAGAGCCAACCGCTCACTTGGAGATGGGGAACTGGGCACCAAGGGTGACCCCAGCCTTGGCCATGCTCTCACCAACAGACGTCATCCTCCAGGAGCCAAGCATAGTGAGTGGGCTCGGAAGAGGTTGACTGACTGCCCCAAAAGGGTAAGAGGATGAGCCATGGCCAGGGTCCACCTAGAGGGTTCCATCATGAGCTAAGGAAGAAAGGGTAAGTAATAGAGCTGACAGAACTATAGTGTGGGTCCAAGGGCTCCATGTAGGAGGTAAGGCTGGAGACATGTTAGCTATACCACGGATCTTAGGGCCATCTGGGAGACAGGACAGGAAGCAATCACACCTACAGCATGGGTCAGGCAGGCACTGGCAGCCCCAGGCCAAGCTGAAATGGGTTGTCTGAGCTCAGGGGCAGGGTGGGAAGAGGACCCAGGTGAGACTGGTCAAAGCCATTGGGTGTTGTTAGTTTCCTTGATATAAATGCATCAGGAATAGGGATATGTATCTCTGAAGAATAAGACTTTTTCCTTCCTTTTGTGAATGCTACTTGATGTGAAGCCTTGCTACAGAAGTACCAAATCCTTAACCAGTGCCTGTGCGAGGAGTGTCTGGAGAGTGGGTTTTCATGCAGAGCCTGCCCTCATTCCAGATAAATCCTGCTCAAAGAGCTGCCGTTTGATCATCAGTATCAACTCCTTACAGTGTATAATGCACTCCTTAAAAACAACATTAATGGAGGTGCAGAGTCCAAAGTTAGGAAATGCTATGATTAAAGCCACCTGTGGCCTTACATCATCATCCTTATGTGTCTGCCTTGGGAAATAATCTCTAATTGCCTACTTTATAAATTCTTACCTCACTCAGAGTACAAGGTTGCCAACGCACTGCTGTTTTGGTCTTTGGTCTATTCTGCATCTGTGATCACATGGCTGCAGGCTTTGTGTGCTGCTTGTTGCTCCAGCCTTGCTCTAAAAAGCGATTATTTCACAGCATTTTCTGAACTCCCCATCACTAATGCATCAGAGTATTTGCCAAGTGGGTTCACCAAGCTCCACAAAATCCATTTCAGAATGAAAAACTGAAGCAAGAGAAAAGATAAACAGTTTAGGTACTGCAACTGGGAGTGTGAAACACTCTGAGCATGAGCTTTCCCAGCACTCAGAGTTATACAGCACTCAGTAATTTTAAGGACAGATGCCACCACATTAAGCTACGTCAAAAAGCCTGCAGCATGTCTGCAAGTGAAATCCTGCTGCTTCCGCTCATAGCCAAACTGGAGGAATAGCTGATTACAGCTTGGTTTCAACCACTTGTTTCACTTTGTAACATGAGCTTTGCAGACTAAGTTGAAACAGAGTTCCAGTCTCAAAGGCATCATCTTAGACAAGAGATGTTTGAGATTAAGACTGGTTCTTTTAGGGAAAATATAGAAAGCTGTCTTTACACTTCTGTGTACTTTAAGATACACTGTAAGATATACTTCTATTTAACATGTATACATATTTTGGCATCACTTATACCAATATATACTTAAGCAGATGTGCAATTAGCACTTCTCAGGAGGCTTTGTTGGCAGCAGCAGAACTGTAGGACTCTCTAGCTTGGTTTCCATTGTGTGCATGAGAGTAGTGTGTACTCAAGGCAGTAAAGTGCTCTTCTGTGTGCTCTCTGCAGGCTTGACACCCTGGAGTTGGATGTAAGAGGTCAGTAAACACCTTTCTTCCAGCCCTGCCTTCTTCTGCCCTAGCTTCTGTGTCGCTGCAGCTGAAGTTCTTGCCATTTTCAGCTGACCTTCCCCCAGCCAGAGCTATAAACCCGGCTTTTGGCAGCACTCAACCCCTCTAGCATCTAAGGTCTAACAAGATCAGACAGCTGAGGATTAGCCGTACAACTCTCCAGCCACAACACAATCTTCACCAGGTGCCCTCGGCTTCTCTGCCAGGCACCAGCCTGTTGCCTTTTGCCCAGCTCCTGCCTTTTTACAGCTCAGACCTGTGCTTTATTCCAGCTCCTGCCTCCTAGCACAGATTCCCCAGCATCCTGACGCTGAAGTCTAGTCTCTGATAATGCTCTCCTCTCCCACTTCAACTTCTGTTCAGCCTTCACTCCATCAGGACACAAACCAACCTTCCTCTAACCACAAGGTCCTGCCGCCCATGTCCTACAGAAGATCCTACAACACCTAAAGGCTAAAACATTGCTTCTTTGGACAAGTTCTTCCGCTACACAAACTTGGCCCTCTCCTCAGTCTTTTAGCTCAGATTCCTGGGGGAAAAGTCAGCCCTCTCAAAGAGAGATAACCCCAGGTAAGGGGGAGGGTTATGGGATGGAGGACATAAGGCAGCCTAAAGCATATACTATGTACACTACTTTTACAGGAAAGAAGGGGACAGACTCTTCAGCAGGGTCTGTGGTGATAGAACAAGTGGGAAATGGCTTCAAGTTCTAAGAGGGTAGATTTAGACTGGATTTAAGTAAAAAGTCTTTTACAGAGAGGGTGGTGAGGCACTGGAACAGGTTGCCCAGAGATGTAGTTGATGTCCTGTCCCTGGAGACTTTCAAGACGAGGCTGGATAAGGTCCTGAGCAACCTGATGTAGCTGTGGTGTCCCTGTTCAGCACGGGTGTGTTGGGTTACATTACATTTAAAGGTCCCTTCCAACCCTAAGGATTCTACAATTCTATGATATACTTTGGGTTTTGTCCCACCTATAACAATTTTCTTTGTGGAGAAATGAAGGACATAGGAAGGCCTAACTCTTCCACTTAATGTTCGATGCATCATGTAGCTCTGAACTAATACATTGCGCTTAAGCCAGCTCTCCACTGGACAAGCAGAAGATGATCAGACTTGAAGACAGCAGAGCCAGTTGTACGTTCTTTGAAATCATTCTCACACACTTCTGCAAATCTGGACATACGTAATAAGCAAAACTCAAACTTTACCACAAACCAGGTGCTTTTCTCTTCAGTCAGTTATCCTTTTAGCTCAGAAAGGAAATACCCTGTGCAAAGAGCACAGGTGTTTTGTGGTATTTGTTGATCAGGGAAGCAGCAAGATTTGCATTAGGGGCAGAGGGCAGAAAGAAACTAAAAAGGACAGATTAGGGACAACCACATCAGGTGATGTGGAAATACCCCTCTTTCGCTGCAGTTCTTTAACAATGACTTGTTTATATGGATATTTGATTAAAAAATGCTAGTAGTTCTTCCTTGTGGTGGTATGATGACGTAGAGTACTACTAGCTCCCACTCTCCCTAAAATGAGGGTGACCAGAGGTGAATGACTGAATAGCTGAAGTAGTTTCTTCACTGATTGTTATCAATCAGGTCAGCATCATTCAGCATGGCTAATTCCGCCCACCACAAGTTTGTTTTGAAAGCAAGATGATGCCATTACTTGTTGTGGATGCACTGTTTAGGCATGTTGCAGTATTGCCTAAGCTCAGCGGGAAAGAAAATAACATTGCTAAGGGCAGGTGATAATATCGTCTCTGACTGAAAGCAAGGACATGTCTTTCCCAGCACCTGTGGGGAGTAGAAGCACTTAGCAATGAGCAAGCAGCAGGAAAGAGAGGAATCACACGGAGGTCCTGATGCTGCAGAGTTCCCAAGCTCATGCCTAATTCCAAGCTCATGAGTAGCTCCCTCAGCTAGAGCCAGGCATACAAACGTGTCAGTGAAGCAGGGTTGTGAGCATGGGGAAATACTGGACAGAAGCTCTGTCTTTTTTTAAAAAAAAAAGCAGGCTTCAAACAAGAATCCATCTGTCTGCTATGGAGATGTGGACAGGAAGGAGCAGACCACTGGAGAACAGTGATATCTATGCTGCATTTTTGTACAGTGCCTACAGCTCCCTGATTTGTAACAAAGTGTAAATATGTAATCAACACGTCAAAAAGACAAAATTATTCTAAGCAATCAACATTTTTTCCCATCTGAAGTATGGATTTTGCAACAGTACCAGTTCTCCCACTCCTGCAAAGAATGCCATGCAACCAAGAGGCAACAATTCTCCCAGATTGAGCGTTTTAAATCACACCCAGGAGGGGGAAGGCATAGGGTTGGTTCCTGAAGTATCACAGGTGGAACCCACCTGGTGTCCCTGAGCTTTCACAAGAAATCTGTGGATGAGAAGCTATAAAACAAGACAGAAAAGAGGAGAAAAATTCTTCCAAATTTTCAAATGGGAACAAATATGAAACAAAGGCCCAAACGAGGCATTTACAACTGAGTTCATTGGAAAATGGAGGGAAGTGGGCATTTCTAGGACACGGTTTGCCTTGTCCTCCTGTAGGCGCCCAGAAGAGATCAGATGACTCATGCCATGAGAATGCCTGCTATTCCCATGGATGATATAGGGAGCCCAGAGCGACAGGCACAAACAGAGCTGTCTGCGGCTGCTTATGATTGGGGTGCACCCCGTTGGCCGTGCCCCAGGGGCCTGGTAAGAGTCTGAGTCATGGTTGTTTGATTGAGAAGAGATCATGGACACAGCGAAAATTGTTCTCAGGGTCACCTTCAGCTGCATCTAGGCTTTCTGCAGAAAAACCTGGCGGTGATGTAGTTGACGTACAAGGTCAGGCTGGATGGGGCTCTGGGCAGCCTGATCTAGCTGTAGGTGTTCCTGTTCACTGCAGGGAAATTGTACCAGGCAGCCTTTAAAGGCGCCTTCCAACTCAAATGATTCCATGATTCTGTGTGCTTTGGGAGTGCAGACAGAGCCACTGTCTCAGCTGGTGAAGGACAGAGGATCAATGGTGTGGTAATGCAAATGCCCCCCTTCAGAAGGGAAAGTAAAATAAAAAAAAGATCTTCAATCCTCATAGTTTGCTAACTGAGACTTCTTGCTGTCATTTGAGGGGATCCCTCCACACTGCTAAATAACGCTTAAGGTGGAAAGGGATTGCAGGCAGGGTTTTCTGATGGGAACCAATATGTCATAGAGAGAAAGTGATGTGATTTGGGAGCATAGTGAAACCCCGGCAGTCTGGGGAACCCCTTTCACCACATCCTTTGGCAGAGCTATGGCAGAACAAAGTCAATATGAAGGAGGCCAGCTGCAGACAGCACCCTGCAGGGAAGAGGAAGGAGGACATTTTGTTTCTTAGAGTTCTTGAATGTGACCTTCTGGCCTCTCCTTCCCCCTGCCATCATCCCTACATCAGAATGCAGAGCAGCATCAAGAAAGCAGTTCTACACAGGGCAGGAAGTGAAGCATAGCAGCTAAAACCTCTGTGCTGCTCGAAAGGAAACACCAGCACACTTTAGACAATGTCAGCAATGTCATCTCCCTCAGCTCATGGCATTAGCTCCTTGTTTACAACAGCTGGTTCAGTGTAGACCCTTACAGGTGTCCAGAGTCAATGTTTCCCATAGCTTATATTACCCACTACTTTTCCCCTCTATAATCTACTGCATCCTAGCCTTTGTTACTTTGTTAGTTCTGTACCTCCAATAAACCAAATTCTCGCTGGCCAGGACAGCATTGTACCATTCGATCTTGGCATTTTCTAGCCTGCCCTGCAGCACCATTTCCCCTCTTTGTTTCTTTTAATAAAACATAAGAGGCAGCTGCTACATCAAGGCACGTGGCCACTTGGAAGAGCACAGCAAGATGTTCTTATATAGATAAGCTACAGAAAATACCAATCTGAAAACCCCAGTGGCTGCATGATTGACTTAAACTCACTGCAGAGAGGATGACTGATGCGGGGAGACCAGATGTTCAAAGGGACACTGAGCCTCAGCTGTAGAACGATTTCCAGAAATTCTCACCCCTTTCAGTACTAAAAATAGGGTTTTCTGAAGTGTTTTGCATGCCCACAGAAGTTACTTCTTTGTCCACAGGCATATAATGCTGAAACACTGCTTCTTCTTTAAACACCTAAGTATGGTTTGAGTTCTCCCGAAAGCATAAGGCTCCTGAGGTGCCTGTGTGTGCTGAAGGGTTTCCTCAACAATTCTAGCTTAAAGCACATTTAACATGGAGGGATGCCTATCCGAAGTGGCTGTTACTTGGCCCTGCTGCTCAGAGGCGTGCTGACTGTAAGTGAGATGAGTGCAGATGCAAAGACACGTGCTATTCCTGGGCATACGAGAACAAGATTTCCTGCCTTTGGAAAATGTGCAAGTCGTATGGGGCAAAATCCACAGCAAGGATGCCTTCTAAAAGAAAGATAACCCTTTTAGCTTATGTGGGGCTTGTGTTTACATGTCGCTGGTGTTCTTGTTGCCACAACTAAAAAGAGTTCTCAGTTCTCTGATGTGCCCTGTCCTTGATGAGCCCTTTGCCAGAAAAATGCTGTGAAGAGCAAGTCCCAGGAACCACGGCATACCTTTTATTTTAATAGCAAGGAATCTGTCACAAGGAGTTGTTCATACTTCTGTCTCCTTTACAACAGTGCTGTGCATCCTTTGCAAATTAGATTCTTGAGTAAAAGAACCAACACTGAGCTTATCATGTCACCTGCAGATACTCTCAAAATCTCTCACCTGTCTGTTGGATTTCTTATCTTATAGGGTGTAATACTTGGTGCAACCCTGAGCTCTGATGACACCAGTCTGGATAACAGCCTAAATTATCAAGTCTACAGCACCAAATATTTACAGTGTATCCTTGGAAAATAAATTACATTTTGCAGAACTTAAACACAATCTGTACGCAGAAAGAGAGGTGAGAAGAGCATGTATAAGAAAAGTTAAAGATTCAGTTATCCTTTGATCATTTTCAATATTTCTGTAGGATTATTTATTCACTGCTGAGAGATAAAGGCTTCCTATTTACCATGGGAGATCAGATATTTTCCCTTTGTCTATGCAAAGGAGTCTGACCCGCCCCACCTTCTGTCCTTTGGATGACTGTCCTGAGCATATGAGATGACACGCAAAGGCAGGAAGAAAGGCACAGCTCAGTTTCGCCTGTTGACAGTGTTTCACTTTGCATGACAACTTAAAACCTGTGCTTAATGAGAGATGAGGGCTCCAACCATCTACCATGCACGTACCTCTTCCATGAGGCTAGAATTTCATCTGTGTCCCTCCACTTGTGTAAGGATATGCACAGAGAATCTATGGCTCAGGTCTGCTCTGAACCCAAACTTCTAAGAGCTACTCCAGAGCTGAGTCACACGCCTGGACCTGGCTCTGAGAGAATAGATGCATGGTGTGGTAGAGAGATTTTGCTCTAATTCCATAGTACTAAAAGGAAAGGTAATTCTTGTGCCAACTTTCCAGCATCGACTCCTCCGCAGGCAAACCAGAAGAAAAGAATGAACAGCAAGACCAACCAAGCCAGTTTTCAGAAGAAAACTTGTCAGCCAAATTGAAAAAGGGAAACTAATTGTGGAGCATATTCGTGTTTCCAGGTCCCAGTGCAGCAGGCAGTAGTTGTTCATGACGTTTCCACTTCATTATCCTTCCAGCCTAGCCGGAGAGAGTATATGCTAGTATTTTACTTCCATCTCCTGAGTTCTCCGGTCAGCATGCTGGACTGAGATGTTGTCAGGACGAGAGGAGGCCATGAAGATGATCAAAAGGCTGGAGCACTTCTCCTATGAAGACAGGCTGAGGGAGCTCATCCATCACAGAGAAGAGAGGGCTCCAAGGAGACCTCTCTGTAGCCTTCCAGTACTCCAGTGGAGCTTCCAAGCAGTAGGGGGACCAACTTTTTAGACAGAATAAGAGGAGTGCCTTTAAACTAAAGGAGGAGAGATTTAGGTTAGATGTCAGGGGGAACTATTTACTCAGAGGGTGGTGAGGTGCTGGCACAGCTGCCCAGAGAAGCTGTGGTGCCCCATCCCTGGAGGCGCTCAAGGCCAGGTTGGATGGGGCCCTGGGCAGCCTGAGCTGATGGGGGGCAACTTGGGGCAGTGTGGGCTGTGAGGTCCCTTCAACTCAAGCCATTCTCTGATTTTATGATAAGTAAATCACAAGTGCACATTCAGTTTGGGATGCTTAGCATAACTATCAGATAACCTGAGCATTGGAGGGCTCCCATGCACAGTGGGTGGAACACAGCTCTCTAGCCTGAGCTGTTAGATGTTACATGGGTTGTTCTTGGCTTTCAAACCAGTTCCGCAGAATGTTTATTTTTTATGGAAGATCTGTAAATATCTATGTGGATGGTAATAGTGTATACTTTCAGAAGCAGAGAAATGTTATCTTGGTTTGTTGGGAAAGCTTTCTAAATGCTACTAGACTTTGTGGAGTCAGAAGAGACAGAAACTCCATGTTTTGAAGCCAAAGTAGGCGGCTGGTTGCTAAGAAGCTATCAGATTAACCAGAGTAGGCTTCATGCACATGTGTACTATAACTGTAGTCTTGCATGCGCTCTGCTTTACCACAGGTTCTAAGAAACAATACAATAGCCTCTGGTGAGTAAAAGCAAAGTGTCTAGCTGCACTGCTTGCTTTGTGGACTAAAATTTTAACCTGACTTGAGAAAAATCCACCAAGAGAGAATGAAATGGAAAAGATCACCAGCAGCACAATCTGAGGAAATCTAATGAGAAAAAACCTAACCCCCATTTTCCTGATGGAAATGCAGTAGGAGCTACTATGGTCCCTTTTGTCGTTCCGTGGGACCACTCCAGAGGCAGAGTGCTCTATGGGAGTGGCTGGGAGATATGGTCGTTGGTGATGTTGGCTAGGGCTCAAGTTCATAAAGAAGGAATGACGTGATCCTTTCTGGACTAAAGCTACAGCAAATGAAGGGACAGAAGCCAGTGGAGAAGCCAGCAGCACTGTGATGTGTCACTGGATATATAATTTAAAGTGGTCCACAGATACACGCCTCAAATACATTACGAAGCTGAAAATTTTTGCCCACTTGAGAATTTCAAGTGACCACACCCAGGCAGGTTTTAATGCCCTTGTAATTAGGGGTGGGACAACCGGTTCAGATAAAATTAAGAACAACCTGAAACTACACCCAAAACTTAAAATGATTCTCTCTCATCCTGCTCAGAGTTGTTTTGCCTTTAATCTTTTTCTTTCTTTCTTCCTTTTTTTTTTCTTCCTTCGCATACCTTTCCTGCTTGGAACAACAAGCAGAAAGCAGAAATACTGACTCTAAGATAGCAGGTTTTTCTTATTTCAATAACTGAAACCAGCAAATATTGCAAACCTCTTAAATGTTGAGGCTCTCAATCTCCAGAATATTTTACAAAAATGATATCTGCTTCACATATACATATGTTTCCAGCCTGCCTCCAGGTTTCAAACAGGGAAATGCAGTTACCGTTCAGTGACAGCATTTCTTTGTGCTTTGTGCTTGCACCCCAGCTTTCTGATGACAGGCTGTAAGAGATACCCACCTCTTCCCTTGCACCTTCCATGCCCCAGCTCCTCATGCTGGGAGATGCACACAGGACGTGGGGTTTCTTGTTCTGGCATCAAAAGTCTTTCAGAGCCTTGAAAGGAAACTGTCTCTAGGCTCTATGCTCAAGGTTAAATTGAGGGTAGAATAAGGGAAGGATCATAGAATCACAGAATTATTAAGGCTGGCAAAGACCACTAAAATCACCCAGTCCAATCACCCAGCCCATCACACCATGCCCTCTGCCCATGTCCCTCAGTGCCACATCCACAAGGCTCTTGAACTGCTACAGGGACGGTGACTCCACCACCTCCCTGGCAGCTGGTTACAATGCATCACCACTCTTTCCGAGAATAAATATTTCATAATACATAACTTGAACCTCTCCTGGCAAAACTTGAGGCCATTCTGTCTCGTCCTATTCCTGTTTCTGGGGAGAAAATAAAGACCCCCACCTTGCTCTGAGGTGGGACAGTGATGTCTCCAGTCACCCATCAGTCAGTCTGAGCAGAGAACAAGGCTCTTGACCTCCCTTCATCTATAGCATGGAGCATCACTCACATCTAGCATCACCTGAGGACTGAAGTCTTATTCTCTGCATTTCTTGAAGCTGAGAGCTCCTGGACTGAGGTGCTTTCATTTGCTATAGCACAAATTTCTGCAGGAGGGAGGGATGCCAGGGGGAGAGCAGATCCGTGGCTATTTAGTGGTCCCCTGGGCCAATAACTTCTTATTTGTGTGCAAATCATGTCTAATCCTTACAGGCAGCTCCTTAAGGCATAGCAAGAAGAAGGAAAAGAAATCATAGCAGAAAAAAATTAAGAATGTGCTGACATATTGCCAAGGGGACAGAATTATAAAGTGCTCCTGAAAATATTCTTGGCTTTGTTGTTAATTTCCACCACTTTTTTCACACTCTTTTCCCCTTGAATTTTTCTTTCCCTCCACCTTTCCTCCCCACCATGCCTCGATCCTGTTGCAAAACAAGCCCGTTTCATCAAAAAGGAAAGAAAAACAAGTGCAGCCCTGTGCCACCACCTGTAAGTTGTCCCAAATCCATTACCTGCGCAGTTCCAGACAGTGACGTCCACCGCCACCGCGAGCGAAGCACAAACACCACCTCACATGAATGGCATGTGCGTAGGAACAAAAACAACAACAGAATTCCTGTGTGCATTGCTTTGGGCTTGTAGGCTTTCTTTCTTTTTTTTTTTTTTTTCATGTTATTTTGCCTCAACATAGTCATAGAGGTATGGCATTGATTTATGTCTTCAGAAATTTTTGTAGCTTGTTAGCTGGTTATTCTGCTTTCTAAAGCTTTTTAACATGCTTACTTTACAAATCTGAACAGTATTGCATAATTACAGAGAGGGCTCCTTATTGGTTTTAAACCAAGAAAGTATTACAGGACAATAAACACTAGATCGCGTCTGCTTGTCTCCATGTCCTTCTCATAGGTCAGAGCACCCAAGATTGCCCATGTCATTGCTTTCCTCACATGTAAGGCACCTACTGGTTTTCCAGAGGCAGAGACACCCAGCAGGAAGATGGCATAGAGAAAGAAGGAGCCCTTTTAAAAAAATCCTCTTCAGCACTGCTCCAGCCTGAGCACACGAAGGGCCACCAGGGAGGTGGCCCAAGTCCTGTTGGCAACTAGTGGTGCCCCAGCTAGGAAGAGGCCTTGGTTTGTAGCCCAGAGCACATCAACTCCAGATGACGGCTTCTGCATCGTCTTACAGTGCCCAGGGTGGGCAGCCCCAAGCTTACTGCTCTGTCTTGCCTCTTGAGGATGTCTGGTAGTTTCAGGTTCATGGCAGTAATAAATTTAAGGGAAAAAAGAGACTCTTTATTTATAAGGGCACCTTTTTTTTCTTTTCTTTTTTTTTTTCATTTGCCATTCTAACTTTCTGTTTTTCAACATATCAGTTTTTCACAGATCGTATTTTACCATGTTCCTGTGCTATTTCCCAAGCCGAAATTTGGTCAATGAAACACTAGATCATAATGAAACAGCAGTGGTTCTGTGCTCAGAAACGCAAGGAGCTTTTTCGACTGTGGTCTTGCTCTTATCCGATTTCAAAGATTCTCTGTGAGAGCTGTGAAACCAACCCATCAGCGTGAATCAAAACCCTGGGCTGAGCTCACACGCAGAGTCGGAGGAGGAAGCCTGTCTTCCCTCTGTGCTGAGTAAGGCTCTTCACCCACTCAAGGCACATGTGCAGGGAATCCACCAAGTGCCTGCTTGCTCCTCACCAAGTCTCACTTTGCTCTCATGAGCCCAACGCGGATATTGGCTACCACCCCTTCTCACCTCCACCATCTTGTTGGGTTTCTCTGCCTCATTTTCACACTCTCGCTCTTGTGTGGAGGGGGAAATTCAGCCACATGAAAGGGGCAGCCCAACGCCCACAAATTTCCAAAATCTAAGCATTAGCTTTCTGCACCAGCCTCTATTTTCCCAGCTTTGGAGACTTCCTCATGTCTTCACACAACCCCTTCATTCAGGTCACAGCAATCCCAGCCCCTGACAAGGGCTCAACTACCACTCCATTGCTCCCCGAGCCTGGTGCCCTTATCTGAAGGCAGAGGTGGAAACAGAGACACAGTTCCATACATGCGCAGTGTAGCACTGGGAACAGACCAACACAGCACTGGTCCTCATCACTTGGGAAGGTCTGAGCAACTCGTGATCAGAGCTGAGAAAACAGTCATTCTGGGCACCATAAATAACAAAAAGAAGAGATGGGAGAGATATGTGTCATTTACATATTTGAATCATTGCTTTCACGTTTGATTTTGTTTAGCAAAGTAAATGTAAAGAAAGGACTGGTGATAAACACATTCCAGGAAAAGCATTGCCATTTTTGAAAACTAGGCAATTTGTTTATTTTAAATAGAGCTTTTGTTTCAGGTTGCATACATGTAAAATAGGGAAGTTGTAGAAAGAAAAGCCTTGCCCTGAAGATGAAATGCACTCCTTGAGCTTGAGCAAGTCTCGTGCTGACTTGGAATGAAGCGACATGTACGGAGGGGGCACCTGGAGGAAAACAGAACAAAAGCCCAAGCATTCCACACCAGCAATTTGCTCTGGGCTTTTTCTTTAATACTGTTCAACTGTCAGCTCTAGGAGGTGTTGCTTGTCCAATATTTATATGTTCATAATGAATGGGTATGAACATTAGTAGTGACCTCTTGCATCACGGGCACCATATGCTGTTATATTTATATTTAAAGTGAATCCAAGGATCTGGGTAAGGATGCAGAGCAAGCAACTGTTTGTTGTAGCAACAGCTTCTTTGGTTTTTCAGGGAAAACTTCTCCTGGCCTCCAGACACTATACAAACCAGAGAAACCACCTTTGAGAATTGGAAGATGCTGATTCAATTTTTCCCCCACCCTAGAGAATGGGAGGGTGAAAATATCCCCTGGTTATATGGGGAAAACTGTAAATTAGATGTATTAAAGGTACATTCAGTTAGGCTTGAAGGAAGGCAGCTTAGTGTTCGGGGATAATTTGTAAGGAATCGTCAGTTATAAAAATGCTCCAAGCTGTTACGTCCTCCATTAATCACCCAGCACTCCAGCTAACTGTTGCAACTGCCCCGTGCTCTAGCTGCAGCTATAGGCACACACGTTCAGCTGCTGGCTGGCCGATCCTACCATACCCGTTACACTCAGCTTTTTCTTGTTGCCTTTTCCTGCTGCTCCCATCGGCACACCCTCAGACAGCCCCGGTGACTACTGTCTGCTCCTGCTGCTGCACGGATATTTCGCCCGTGCTTGTCCTTATGTGGGGAATTCAGCCTGACTGAATACACGGAAGCCTGACAATCAGGCTGATTTGCTCATGCCCCTTGGTTGCTTCATGGGACGTGCAGAGCAGCTCCCAGCAGGCCCAGTTCCCCCTCCTCACCCCACGCCCTGCCTGTGGCACAGGGCTCCTCAGGCAATAGAGAGCTGATGCTCAAGATAATCAGGAGAGATGTGCTTTTGCCCAAAGAAGGAAAAGGAGAGGGCTTGAAGTGCTACCCTCCCCACCCAAGTATGATTTCTCATAAAAGGACCAGGCCAGGAAGACCAAGGAGATGGCACGCAGTCCTTGCACAATTACCAGAATGGTGGGAAGTCAGCAAAATTCCTTGTCCTGCAGTGACCTATCTGCCTTTGGGCACAAGAGAGATCTCATCATGCATCACAGTGTATCCAGAGACTTTTATGTTTCGGAGAAGCCCTTGTCAGCTTTATCTGGGTGTCTGGACTGGATGTTGCATTTTCCCCCGCTCCTTTTCTTATAGCTGTCTCCAATTTGCATATTGTCATGCTGCATTCTACCAGAAAAAATTGTTAGTTTTGAGGAAATAAAATCAAAGAATCATAGAACCCTTAGAGTTAGAAAGGACCCATAAAGGCCATCTGGTCCAACACCCCTGCAATGAACAGGGACACCTACAGCTACATCAGGTTGCTCGGAACCCCATCCAGCCTGACCTGGAGTGTCTCCAAGAATGAGGCATCCATCTGGGCAACCTGTGCCAGTGCCTCACCATGCTTAGCATTGAATTCTTCCTTATATCCAGTCTAAGTCTCCCCTCTCTTAGTTTGAAACCATTTCTCCTCATTGTATCACAGCAGACCTTGCTAAAGGGTCTGTCTCCTTCTTTCTTATATCCTCCTTTTAGATACTGAAAGACCACTCTCAGGTCTCCCAGAGCCTTCTCTTCTCAGCTCCAGCTCTCTCAGACCATCCTCACAGGAAAGTGTTCCTTCCCTTGGATCATTTTTGTTGCCCTCCTCTGGACATGCTCCAACAGCTCCATGTCTCTCCTGTACTGAGGACTCCCCATCTGGACGCAGTGCTCCAGCTGAGGTCTCACCAGTGCAGAGCAGAGGGGCAGCATCACCTCCCTCACCCTGCTGGCCACACTTCTTTGGATGCAGCCCAGGACACGGCTGGCATTCTGGGCTGCAAGAGCACATTGCTGGCTCGTGTCCAGCTTGCCCATCACACCTAAGCAGGCTGATAAAGCTTTAAGAAAATAAACTTTCTTCCAACATATCTAAAAAAGCTAATTAAAAAGCCTTGGGCAGCAAGTTCATTAAGCTGGTTAGCAAGCAGACTTTTCTGAGGCCCTTTGTATGGGTATCATTCATTTCTGTAAATCTCTGAGCTTTCCTTCTTGCATCACCTTGCTAAAGGATTCCTTATGCTAACAGAGTACTTATTTTTAGGTGGTAAGTTTGCTGCAGGAATTTAGGAGATAGGGGAGCTGAAACACCAGTAAATCTCTGCTCAGGGAAAAAAAGAGTTCAGGGGGAAAACAAGTAAACAAACCCATACATACCCATACATAGCCATACATACAGGGGTGAGGAATAACAGAAACAAGAAGTTAACTCTTGAGAATCATATTTGCAAGGAACTAAAATTTTCTGCAGCGCAGGGACAGATGAGGAGGAAATTCTTTCCCAAGTGGGCAGTGAGACGCTGGCACAGCTGCCCAGAGAAGCTGTGGTGCCCCATCCCTGGAGGCACTCAAGACCAGGTTGGATGGGGCCCTGGGCGGTTGAGCTGTGCCGTGGGGGGCAGCCCTGCTCATGGCAGGGGTTGGAAATAGGTGGTCTTTGAGGTCCCTTCAACCCAAACCATTCTGTGATTCTATGATTCATGCTGTTTTGAAGCAGGTCATGTGTAGAGTAAGGCCATCACCAGGGAGCATCTCTGCTCTCCCACCTGCAAGCTGCTGTCTTCAGCCCTGACCCCAGAGGCTGCTTCCCCAGATGTTGTTTTTCAGGTGTGAGCTTGCTTGTAGTTAGGTTTTATTTCCTTTCTTTATAATCTTTCAAATAAAGGATCTCTTTCACAGAAGAGTTGCAGCCAACTCATACCAAGTATGTCTAGCATCCACCCAACTCCAACAGAGTTCATGAGCTGAGAAATGTTGTTATTCAGCTCTGTAACAATTCATCTGATACCAATAAAGTGCTGTTCTGTGCCTTGGATTTAGCTAACAGGAATTCCACATGCTAGCACTTAGTAGATTGTCATTGTTTCTTTTCAAAAGAAGCCTGTGAGCAGCAGAAATTGATTTCTGGGACAGTTAGGGTTGAATAGCTCTGAAGCAGATGCAGAGAAGAAGCTGTTGGCTACAAGGGAAGCTTGACATGTGGAAAGTTTCCAGGTTTTCAAAGGAAATGTAAGAGTTCAAGACCACAGTTTACTGCACCTGGATTCTTTATCCACCTGTCCCAACTAATCAAACAGTAAGAAAACTTCTGAGATAGGGGCTTGCCCTGGCCGAGCAGTTGCTAATCTGAATCCTGATAACATTCCTCTGTCCTGGTTCCTCAAACTTGGCTCCGTGCGGAGAGTGCTGCTCTGTAAAAGTGCTCAGTGATACCCCCACCCAGGGGAATTAATTCTATCTATAATCATAAAAATGAATTGGAGAACAAAGTCGAAGGTGTTTCTTTTTGTTTGTTGTGAGGAGGGAAATTCCCATAGAGATAGTGGGCTGAGTTTTCTCCTTCAGCTTGCACCACAAGAGAACTGCCTACTAAATCCCACATGGTAGTCCTGCCCTAGTTGCTCTCAGGGTCTGTGTGGATGATAATGGCTTCTTCAAGTGTCAGCAGGAGCCTAGTTCAATTAGTAGCATTTTGCTTCTTGACACTGGGTGGGAGGCTCATGCAGGATGGTTTTCCTTCTAGGCTAAGCCAGAAAGCTGTGTAAGTACGCCTTTATTTTCATTTGTCTCCCAAACAGCTTCTATAGAAGTATGCTTTTCATATCAGAAATCACTTCTTATACAAGAACCACCATGAAGAATCTCAGCATGCTTTCAACACGCTCACTTGGGATGTGGTTCTACACTGACCACAGCAAAGAGCAGCACGAGACCCAAGGTCCCTCTGTCTGGCCTAGGACTGGTGGCACAGCGAAGAGGGAGAGACTGAATCTGAGGAAGATCCCTGAAATCACCTTTCAAGAACTTTCTATCCTGGGACAGCTGCTCACTAGCATCAGTTTTCCAATGCAGTGTTATCTACCACACCAAAGACAGGTCAGACCAAGACACTTATGGTCTGATTTTCGGGTGGTGCTATGCGGAGCCAGGCAGTCAACTTGATGATCCTTGTGGATTCCTTCCAACTTGGGATATTCTACAATTCTATGACCTTTGATCCATTTAAAGTCAGTTTGGTTTCATGATTCTCTGGTTTCTCGTGACTTGTAGTGACAATTTTCTCCCTTTGACAAATTTCAGTTCCATATTCGTGATGCAGGACTGTAAAAAACAGCTGGGTTTTATTCTGGGCCTTTTCTTCGGAGCGAGTTTGTCAATGCAAAACTCCCCAAAATCACCCGAACTCTTGAGTGTTGCTTTATGTATTATGTACAGCTCCTGGTCATTCTCCTTCCACATCACAAGCTCTTTGAGGCAAAGGCTGCTGTGTTCTCTGCATTTGGGCAGCATGTGTTATATCTGCAGCTTGCCTTTTTTAAAATACAAAAAAATCCCAGGCACCTGAGGCAAGCAGCTGAAATACATGCCCACATGAGTGCGAGCTACTGGCAACTCCAATTTAAAACCAGCCAGGTTGATTGGAAACTGGCCAGATGGCAGCTCCTGTAAGCTAAAAGGATTAATTATTTGGGGATCATGCCTGGAGAGCAGGCGTGATGAATGCAATATATTATTCCTTGTCACGACTGTGTCAGCACTGGGAAATGAGGAGTGGCCTGGGATTCAATAGCAGCCATCTTTGCTCTCTCTGGAGAGACAACAATTCTTTTAATAAGGCTCAGAAGACAACATAACCCTCATTTTCAGCCTGAAACTCTATGTGTGAACAGATATCTAACAGTCTTCACTTTCCCGCAATTACACTGATGTCATACAGCCTTATTTATTTTATGAAGTATTTCACAACTGTAGTGTTAATTAACTATTTTATTGAGTCTGTGTAATTAACCATGTAATGACTCAAACACCTACAAGACAACTTTGTTTTTTTTCCCTCTTAACTTACCATGTATGGCACTGTAGCTACTCCTGAATGGACATTTCACTGCATAGCCCTGCCTCTCACGGCCAAAGAAGCTGGCCAGTCAACCTCCAAGACATTGTCCAGTATAATTAAGAGCCAATTTTCTAAAAGGAAAAATCCACTTAGGAGTTTGCTTGCAAATGCCCCTAACGGAGCTTATCTGTTGCTATGGCTTCTGCTGTGCTGAATGGCAGTGGGGCTGTGGTGCCCTCCTCCAACCTTGGCCATGCTGAGGTTAGACTTGGGGGAACGAGACCTACCTCACACATCCAGTGGGGAAATTCCTCCAAAAACACCTTTTTGACTTTCAATCTATGTACCCTACGTCCAGGTAAAAAAGGAAAACCTCTGACAGGGCCTGTACTTCCCACCGTGCTGTGAGGGCCTGGCTGCCCTTCCATCCAAGCACCACCAGTGACCACCTGATTTTAACAGCCACGTCTCAGCACAGTTATTTCCAGCACAGTTTCCCTGGTCTGTGCCAGTGGAGAGACGCCTCGTTTTTCTGTTTCAGACCCCAGCTGGCCAAACCATGCTGCGTTCTCCTCCTACGCACCAGTGTAGCGTGACAGACAGTGACCACATGTGGGGCACAGGGAGGATGGCCTTGTGTGGCAGTGAAGGACATCTTGACTGACTCTGGCAATTGTGACGGTGCTGGGGGAACCTTGCAGAACAGCTGGATCCAGCTTCAGACCCCCGACCAATGGCACTGCTACCAGTCCCACTTTGATGAGATGCTTCATCTTTGCTGGGCTCAACCCCACAGAGCCCTGCCCTCAGCCCTTCTCCTTTTATTTTTTATAAGTGACTTCTTTGGTCTTAATCTGTAATTTTTCTGCTGTGGAGCTGGAGCCAATACGTAAAAAACAGAACAGGATTGTCCTCTAACGCCTCTCTGCAGTGAGGTTTCTCAGAGCCCAGCTGGATTTTAGGAGCTTGCCTGCACTCAATGCTGTTTTCTCACCTGAAACCATAATAACCATAATCCTCTCTTTGTGCTCTCGCTCACTTCCATAGCAACCAATTCTGATGGCCCCAAGGATTAGAGCTTCAGGAAGGAAATAAACAGGGATGGAAGAAGAAATAAAAAAGCCCAGAAGAAATGCTTTGATCCTGGTTTTATTATGGTGGAACAAACGAGTTCAGATAAAATAAAGAGCACTGCTAGCCCTCAGCTGTTCTCCAGACAGTCACCAAGCTGTATGGCTGGCTGGTGGCAAAGTTGGGTTTGATTTTTCCTTTTCTGTGAATCACTGTGTTCTGGCCTCTTGCTGAGCCAAAGCAAGATGAGTAACACAAAGAGCCTGCTCACCTTGCTAGGCTGACCATCCACCTAAAACATCTCGTGTGTGCAAATGCACGTTCCTCCAGAAGGACTGTTTGTCAGGCGCTAGTGCACTACAAAAGATTTTTGCAAATTCCCAGGATAATACAAATGGAGTAAGGAGAAGGAGATGGATAATGTGCTCAGCAAGATCACAGTGGATACTGGGAAAATGAACAGAAAAGCCTTCTGAACTTTTGGCCAGAACCAGTATAAGTAGCTGCATTAAAGAGAGACATTCAGAGCTCCCAGTAACATCTCATTTCCTCCAGTGCATCAGCCAAATCAAACAACTCAAATATCTGCAGGCATAAAATACAGAATGGAGGACACTATGAGGGGAAAGACGTAGCATGAGCACTTAAGGCACAACCAAAACATCTGCAGGAGATCACTGCCTTGAGAAGCAGGATGAGTACAAGAACCATAGGCGCATTCATAGAATCATGGAAACCTAGAAGGACAGAATCATAAAAGCACAGAAAGGCTTAGTTTGGAAGGGACCTTAAAGATCATCTAGCTCCAACCCCTAGCCATGGGTAGGATTGCCAACCACAGATCAATCTGCCCCAGGCCTTATCCAACCCGGTCTTGAATGCTTGGGGCATCCACAGCTTCTCTGGACAGCCTGTTCCTGTGCCATTCCCCCATCACAGTCTCATGTTAACCTACAAGAGAAAAGTGGCAGCACTAGAGCATCTGGAGTGACCACCAACCCCAGTACTGGTGCAGAATTTGGTCAGAGTTGAGTCCCACATGTGTGGCTCCAGCCAGGAAGGATCATGCCTTCCCATCACCCCAAGTGCTGCCACCTGGAGCTGAATGCCACAAGTAACAAGAGATGGGGTGAAAGCAAGTGAAACCTTGAAAAGTTGGAAAGAGAACAATTTGCTTGTGTATGTTACTAAATATCTCCAAGGAGCTTAACAAAAACTCCAATCTCTAACCACCTTCAAGCATTCAAGGAATGACAAAGAGAAACTCAAAGCCGTGAACAGGGTTGGTGTGCTGAACTAATATATATTCACTAGCACTCACATGGAGGTTGCATCACTCAGATGCGCTTTGTTCTTCAGAGCCTGATCCAAGTCAGGTCATGCATAAGCTTTTTCTTTTAGCTCTGCTATGTGATAGAGGCTGGTGGTTACAAGCTCTGTTTACCAGGCTGTGTGGCTGAAATTGTTTCACTGATGGCTTTGGTGCTGTGCATTAGAAAGGATTAGTTTCTTTGTGCTCATGTGCACATGTACACAAAAAAAAAAAAGAAGAAAAAAAAAAAAAAAGGTTTTTCTTGCTGAGAACCTCTATGGGAAATATATAGGAGGATGTATTTACAGGAAAATCTCAAGGGAACATTCTTCAGTCTTGGTTTTTCATATTTTGCTAGTCAATTATTTTTCCTAAGATGACAGGAAAAGAAAGACAAGGTGAGAGAAAAAGACAAAAAGGAGGTAGCAGACTTTGCTAGGATTTGTAGAGAGGAAAGCATGCAAACCCAGGGCTGCAGAACCGCATAAAAAGGAAACTGGAAGAGACATATCTAGACTGCCGCAGTCCCACACAGCAGGACATAAACTGCTGTATTGAAGATTTGACATGGCTCAAATCTGTTGTGTCCCTCTACTTCCCCGTGCCTCCTTCCCACAAATAAATGCTTTTTCCATTCACCCTTCTCAGACCCTTTAATTACATGATGGCACAGGTTGAGAGCCATTGGTCACGGAAATACAGCAAGCTTGCAATGCATTCAAAGAAAAGAAACAAAAGAAAACAAACAAAAAAGTAACTAAAGGTCTTCACACAAGTTTCTTCCTTAATTAGTGCCTTGAGCACTGCTATCATAATCATTAATGTGTTGCTGTGACTGCTCAGTCAGCCATGACTGACTCGGCACATTCCCACTCCTCTCCATGTTCCCTGAAGCCTTTGTGATAGCATCCCTCAGCTTCTGACCCTGCGGCCAAGGGAATCAATCAAGGATGGATATATCTGCATGTTATGTATGCCAAAATGGATAATGTTGATATGCCCACACTATAGCAAATACCTGCAAGCCACACAAATCCCTGAAGCTGAAACCAAGCTGGCAATCTTAACCTGGGCTGTTTTTCCATATTAAAGTTCCCGGTGAAGTAGATCCCTTCCTGCTTCTTCTACTCTAGCATGTATAGCTATGCTACCACAGCTGTGACCATCTAGGTGTTTAGTTTTGCTCTAAGTGGTCTCAGACAGTTGGACTAGATCTAAACATTTTTACAGATCTGCAATTGGGAGTGTTTTGTGCACGCTGAGCCAATTCAGAGCTCTTGTTTCAAGCACACCCCACAAAAGCATTGGGTTGGCGCATGGGGGGCTGCAAGGTTTGAGGCCGAGACCAGTGGGGAGCATCTAGGGGAAAGAGGGTAGGGATCACAGGGGACAGCAGTACCTGCAAAGGAATCAGTGTCACCTGTCACTTAGTAAAGTAACACCTCTGCACGGCAGAGATGTGACTCTGCTTTACTGAGATGTCTTTTCCGCCTCTGTGGCAATGTAAAACATCTTCAAAGGGACACGAGACATTCCTGTTTGTTTTAAAACTAATGCCTGGGCTGCTAAGGTCTACAGTTCTGCACAAACATGAAGGCAATAACAATTCTTGTTATGACATGAAGTACTCGTGCTGTGGAATAAGGCCAAGTTTGTGTTGTTTGGGAAACCCCGTTATTATTACACTCCTTTTAAATTTCCTGACTTCCTGGTGGCTTGTCTTCCAACCTAAACTTTGCATTCTTTTTTCTTTTTCCCATAGCTTAATTATAGCTACTGAAAGGTGGAGGAGGAAAACATTAAAGGAACTTTAAATAGAGCATCAAAATTCCTTGCAAATAGTTGTTATTTTCCAGCTTTCCACGTGGCTTTAGCAGTCTCACTCTCAAATATCATTGCAGATGCAATGAGATTTGCTCAGAATGAAAATGAGGTGGAAAAAATGCATCTGTGCAGCCAAATGCCTCCTTTCTGGCCCCCTCCAAAATTCATAGGCACCTATCAGCCCATTTCAGTGGAAGTTGGACTATACTTCCAAGAGTGTGAGGTAATAAACACCAAGGAAAATAGGGTAGGACAGGGTCATCAAAACTGTTACAATAGGCATTAGATGAATAAGTAAGGAATTGATGTCATGTTCCTGCAGTCCTGTTCCTCACCAGTGTTCTGCAGAAAGAGTAAGTAACTAAAGTAAGCAGAAGAACCTTTTGAAGGAATATGAAGGGGAACAAAATCCTGATGGCAAGGTCTGTCAGGCTCCAAAACCGTCCCTCAAGGGAAGCAACGGACGCTTGAGTCATTCGAACAATAGACTGGAAAATACATAGGAGGGAATAAATCTGCGTTAGCAGAGGAACATCTCAGATGACCTAATAGGTTGTTTCCATCCATAAATCTGTGAATCTATGACAAGACCTTAGCCAGAAGAAGGCTGGGTAACATCAGAAACAGATACACCCATGTTATGTACATTGGAGCTTGAAGTGACCACAGTGACCTATGTGTTACGTGAATGACAACTCATCTTTGGAACATTTTAGAACCTCAATAGTTTTCCATTGCCCATAGATTCTGCATCTGTCTTATATGTGCATCTCACCATTCAGTTTATGTCATATTTACAGGGCAAAGGAAGGAGGCTTGGATATTTGTGCCTCTTAGTTGTTCTTCAGAGTTAAAATACTCACTCTGGGCTGAGAACACCAGCTGTTGGTAACTTCCAGCATCTCTGTTTTTTTTCTTCCAATGATTGACTTTTTGGGGGACTCCACCTAGGAATTTTTGTGGGAATAAAGTGCACAAAGGTCTATTGATCTTAATTTAGGAATGACGAAATGAAAGCCTTTCTCCCTTTACCAGAAAAAAAAAAGAAAAATAGTAGAGAAATAAATAAAGAAATAAAACAGATTAAATTATTTAAAACAGAGATCATCTTGGTTCACAGTAACACACACTAACTACATCTTTTAATACTCTTAGTACCAGCATCATCTCTTCAAGGAGTTTAATTCTTAAAGAAACCATTCTCTTCTCCTCCCTATAAAGCTCTGTTCCGTTTGACCTTCACACTCATTTAGTGGCATCGGGGAACAAAATAGTTTTCATATAATCAGAATATCCTGAGTTGGAAGGGACCATCGAGTCCAACCATGAGCCCCACACAGCACCAACCAAAATCACAGAGTTTCTGAGAGCACTGTCCAGATGCTTCTTGAGCTTCAGCACTTGGGACCATGCCCACTGCCCTGGGCAGCCTGTTCCATGTCCAGGGCCCTCTGGTGCAGAACCTTTCATATCTTCTTAAAAATAAATCTCTCTTAAAAATAAACCCATCTATGTACATGTCAATACCACATTTCTGACAGCTCAGCCAAAAGTCAATCCTCTAAACAGAAACGGGGTTTCAAACTGGGTGCTGGCTGCAATCCATCACGCTTCAGTAAAGGGCAGCAAGCTCGAGTTCTGCTTCCTCTGTCCTGGTGTAGCCTGCCAACAGGAAGAGCTCAGTCCTGCTGCCCACCAGGAGAAGTTTTCTGTGCTGTTAGCGAGTTCTGAAAAGCCTTATTAGCCCCTCACTACCGGGCATGGCTGACAAAAGGTAATCATCAACAAAGCCATTTAAGCAAAGGAAGAGCTTCAGAGAGGGTCATTATGAGTTCTAGGAATATGATTTTGTGCAATACTGAGAAATCACACTGATTCAGGCTCTGAATGGACCACGCACTGTTCAAAGCACACTGTGTACGTGTGCATTCACACACAAAGGCACACGTGTGCACGTGTGTGCCCTCTCCCAGTGCCTATCAGGTGGAAGAAGGGATGTTTGAGATAGTCTTTGGGTGCCGGTTTAAGCAGCATCCTGCAATGACTGTCCCTATTTCCCTGCACCACAATTGGCTCCTGATTGCCAGGATACAAACACTAACTTCCATCTTTGCCCCAGGGACAATGTGCAGAAGGATGAGGGCAGGGAATCATAGAATCATAGAAGGTTGGAAGGGTTGGATAGGGTTGGAAGGGACCTCAAGGATCATCAAGTTCCAAACCCCCTGTCACATGCGGGGCCAACAACCTTCATACCTAATGCTAGACAGGCTGCCCAGGGCCCCATCCAACCTGGCCTTGTACACTTCCAGGGACAGGGCATCCACAACCTCTCTGGGCAGCCTGTGCCAGCACCTCACCACTCTCTTGGTAATGAACTTTCCCCTGATACTCAACCTAAATCTTCCCTCCTTCAACTTAAAACCATTTCCCCTTGTCCTGCTCTTATCTATCCTTTCATAGAGTTGACTGTTTTTAGGCTCCCTTTAGGTACTGAAAGGCTGCAGTGAGGTCACCCCGCAGCCTTCTTCTCTCCAGGATGAACAAGCTCAGCTCCCTCAGCCTGTCTTCATAGGGGAGGTGCTCCAACCCTCTGATCATCTCAGTGGCCCTCTTCTGGACCCTCTCCAACAACTCTGTCTTTATTGTGTTGGGGGCCCCAGACCTGGACACAGTATTCCAAATGGGGCCTCACAAGGACAGAGTAGAGAGGGACAATCACCTCCCTGTCCCAGCTGGCCATCCTTCTTCTGATGGAGTCTTTGTGGGACCTCTCCCATGTTTCCACTCCATCATAGCCCTGGCATGGACACTTGAGACCAGGAGGAGGAGGAAGGCATCTCCTCTCTGAAAAGAAGAAAAGCTTTGCTTTAACACTGCAGCCCAGTCCTGTTTTGGTGATGCAACTGGGTTTGAGCACACAGGGAATGACTAGGGCTGTCTTGACACACAAGGTCTGCTGCTGAGTGCAATAAGGTACTGCTGTGATTTCCTCATGAACTTTGTGAACGGCTCACGTGGCAAAGAAGAAACTGGTAACGCTGGCAGCTTTTATACTTTTATTGGTGTTTTATTCCTCCAGCAAATAGCACATACCTGAAAGTATGATCTCAGACCTCAAACCCAGGTGAAGTCAGTTCAGCTCGCAGGGAGGCAAGCGTGGCTCTGGGGTTGGAGGCCACGTGCTGGCACATCGAGTTGTGGTGAGCTCTGGGGCAGCTGATGATCTGGCCACGTATCTGGCCACGTGAGCTGGACACTGGGAAAAGGCCAAATAGTTCACACTAGGGGAGAAAAAAAATACTTGTGCTTGCTCTACTGTTGCAAGAGTCGATGCTGAAGGCCACATCCTGCCCCAGGAACTAGTCAATCCTGCTCACTGAAGGGATGGATGTGCCCAGGGGCTTGGTTGCACTTAAGAGTTCAGCCAGCTGTTGGATCGTATCAGTGACTGTGGGCTGCTGAGGTGTCCTGTGCAGAGTGATGGGTTCACCCTAAGACCAAAAGGACACCTGGTCCTGGTCTGGGGCCCTCAGTACAAGAAGGATGCAGAGCTGTTGGAGCAGTCCAGAGGAGGGTCACAGAGATGATCGGAGGGCTTCAGCACCTCTCCGTCCCCCGCTGGTACTCTGGGGCAGACCTGGAGCTCCTCCTGCCTTCCCTCTGAAGAGGGCACTCACCTTCACATGTCAAACTCCTACCAACAGGTCCTCCTTCCAAGCAAAATTCAATGTGAAGAGTGAGCAGAGTGGCCTAATGTCACCTGGCCCCTTCAGACCTCCTGCTCCTCTCTGCTTCTCACCACTCCCGTGGGAACACCACCCACTGGGACACATAGCTGGGATGCCTGAGGCTCATCAGGTCTGCTGTTCGGTGATTTATAATCAAGAGCAGGGTAATTAAGAATTAAAGCTGCCTTTCTGTGTCAGAGCCATTACAAAGACACCACAGCAGCCTTTTGAAGCTATTTTACCCCTGCTAATGCAAAAAGAAACCTTTTCCACTCCAGGACAAAGATTCGTCATTTCACTCTCGTATCTAATTGAATTCTAAGTGTTCAGACTCTTTCTTGCTGAGAGCTATTAACCCTCCTACCCCAAAATTGAGACCAATACCTCAGTTTTTCTCAGACCAAACACTACAAGGAAGGCAGCTTGGGCAATGCAACTGCCTGACCTGTCCAGCTTTGCAGTTAATTTGGTGGTTCTGTGTCCTTGTTCCTGCTGTGCTCACTTTCCATGAACAGAAAGCTAAAATGTTCATGGAAAATGCATTTTAAAGGCGTGTGCATAAGTGTTCCTGGAAATCTAATTTTATGTTTTCAGTAAAAGCATTTGCTACCATACAAGGGGTGAGCAGGAAAAACAAATAAGATGCTTAGTTCACCCCTGCACAACTATCTTCACTCAGTGCAAAGAACAGAAAGTGTGGCTATATATCCCAGCAAATAGAAGAGCTGTTTGCAGATGTTAGGCAAGCAGGACAAAGCAGCTAAAATCAGATGGTTTGCTTATTTATCTTTGTTTTCCATCTGGCATGAACATAGGCATTTAAAGCTCAATTTTTGCAAGATGCAGCTTGCCAGAGGAGATCTGTTTGTAAGTGCAGCAAGTGGCTGGGACATGGGCTGCGTGACAGTCCAGAGCACTGCATGCCTCCTGATGGTGTAGAAGAGCTCACCAAATCACAAGGCTCCTTTACCAGCAAAAGTGACGTAAATGATCAGCAAGGATAGCAGTGAGCTCTTGGTTAGGACTTCTATGATCCTTCCTGGCTCTTGACTAAGATCATAGAATCATAGAATCATTTGAGTTGGAAGGGATATTTAAAGGTCATTTGGTCCAACTCCTCTGCAATGAACAGGGACACCTACAGCTAGAAGATATTTCAGTTGTCACAAAATAAGCCAAGGACTGCCAAAAAGCAGCTGACCGGTGTGAGTGAATAGGGAAGTACAGCACAGGAAAAGTAAAGATGAGACCTAGCCTCGTTTGGGAAAAGCTCTGTCAAAAACAATGCATCTAATTTTGCTGCCTCAGTGGCTGAAGAAACAAAGGATGAAATTGCCTGGCTGTGGAGGTCAGAGCTTTAATGTGCTGCTAATTGCATCTGTATCATAAAGCAGTGCTGCTGTATTCATTTTGATTTAGCAAAGCCAGCTCACATCACTGAGGAAGCAATCCATAAATTTAGTCTGCTTCTCTTTAAACACAGCAAAGGGAGAAAGGCCTTGCCATTTGGTCCCTCTGGTGACAGCGACAGGGCCCGAGGGAACGGCGTGGAGCTGCATCAGGGGAGGGCAGCTGGGGGTCAGGGAAAGGGGCTGCACCACAGGGCAGTGGGCATGGAACGGGATGCACGGGGCTGTGGGCATGGCCACCAGTGCTGGAGTTCAAGGAGCATCTGGACAGTGCTCTCAGACATAGGATTGGGTTAGGGTAGTGCTGTGTGGAGCCCGGAGCTGGTCTTAATGATCCCTGTGTGTCCTTTCCTACTACATGATTCTGTGATCTTGTAAGTGCATAACGCAGGGACCATGGCACTGACCCAGGTACTCACTGATGTCCACCCTTGTTGTCACTGCCTTGTTACCCACTTGCAAGGAGCAAAAAGGACAACATGGTCTGCATGGCTTGGTCAAGACTCATTCATCCATTTGAGGGTGGGCCACTCTGCCCCACACCGGTAGCTGGCTCCACAGGCAATGGGCTTCAGAAACTGTCCAAAATTGAAGTGTCAGTATAGCAGATCTGGGGATAAAGCAATAAAAATAACAGTAGCAGATCACTAAGAGCAGACACTTTCACTCGAGAACTCTGAGGGAACAAAGACTTGAAACCGCTGACCTATTCAGTACAATACCACAATAGCTGTTGAAATGGCGTGGCACCACGGGAGCTGAAGGTGAAACGTCACATTCATTTTTAAAAAGGGCTTTTAGAGGTCATCCAGAGACCTGTGGGCTGGAAAGCTGGGCGTCCGTGAAAGGCAAATGATACAAACTGTCACGAAGAGCAGAATAGCTGGATTTGCAGATAAATGTGATACAACAAGAGGGAGTACATTCTGCAGAGCGAGAGGTCGAGTATCAGCAGCCCATTAGTATCAAGACTTGGGCAACTTGGTGCAGTCATAAGTGATCCAATTGCAAGGAGATGCAATGAGCTCAGAAAATTGAATATAAAGTTAAGAAAATGACTTCTGCGGTACACCAGCAGTAAATACAAAGCGAGTGCCACAGAGAACACCAACCTTAGCCATAAAAAGTCCATCAGGGACTCTAAATCAACATGCCTGGCTGGAAAGCTCAGTGTCACTAAGTTTGCTGAAAACTCCAGCTCTCTGCTCAACAGTTGTCAGCAAGGCAAATAAGAGCTTTGGGGATTAGTGTAGAACGAGCAAGGAATACAAACAAGACCACTTCTTCTGTGTTCATGCCCCAGAAACAGGGGCAGCTCTGCACATCTAGAGGATGAAGAATTGGTGAGGATACAGAAAACATTGCACAGAAATGTGCAGCGTTTCCATGGACAGACAAACTAAGTATAGCAGTATTCTGCTTGGTCACCTCACCTCTACAGTGATGGGATGGATACAAGAGGTCCCATCAGCTTATGAGCAGCATGCAGATGTGAACAGGAGAACTTTACTCTTTGTATCTTCTACAGCAAGAGAAAGGGAGCACAAGCCAATCTGTTGGACTGCAGGCCTAATACAAAAAGTCTTTCACACCATGGAAAATTGAATGATGATACTCATTGTCACAGGGCACTCTGGAGGCCAGAAATACAAAAGAATTCCAAAAAGGGTTAGCCAAATCCTTGGAGGCTTCACCCATCTGCAGCTGTTGAACACAGTGACTCAGATGCCAGTCAATTCCTTAAACTGCAGTTCACTTGCTACTGGGCTGGTAATACCACAGAGAGATTGCACTGTACTTGCCCTTATCCTAGGAGCCTGCCTCTAAAATGAGCTGAGTAGCTGTGCTTTTGGTCTGGGGCACTGACACTGCTTAATATGTTATATATGACATAAAATGTATATTAAGAAGCCAGAATATATTGCAGGTGATGGTCAAGTCTGTTTACCCTGTGTGAACATTTTGCCTTTGGCACGCACTAATATTTGATGCCTTGGGAGAAAGGCATTTCTGTCCCAAAAATCTATCTATCGTGCCCCTGGCAGGCTGTACCAAAGACCAGCCCTTTCTTGATCTCGCACAGATGCACTGCTAAATCCATAAACCATGACAGTGGATTATCTTTATCATTGATTTAACTGTCACCGCTGAAAGTAGTTAGCAGCCATGAAATAAGCCAGCAGCCATACTTGAAGCAGTGTCCTCCTGGGGCACACATTTCCTTCTGTTAGTTCTTAAATTAATTCTCCTTCATTGCATGAGGTGTGCCTTATTCTCACTTTTCAGGATGAGTGAAACGGAAGCACCGATCGCTTTCCATCTCATGTACCAACATTTTGTGAGCTCAGCTGCTCTCCTTTCTGATACATCTCCTTTTCCAGCTGACACAGGCCAGGATCATAGAATAATAGAGTCACAGATTGGCCTGGGTTGAAAAGGACCACAATGATCATGTAGTTTCCACCCTCCTGCTATGTGCAGGGCTGCTAACCACCAGACCAGGCTGCCCAGAGCCACATCCAGCCTGGCCTTGAATGCCTCCATTCAAGGGAACTGCATGGGGCATCCATAACCACCTTGGGCAACCTGTTTCAGTGTCACCACCCTCTGCGTGAAAAACTTCCTCCTACAGCACAGCCAACAGGAAGGTGGTGGCTCTGGGATGGATCGTGCTTCACCTGGCAGTGGGCAGGAGGAGAGGGGCAGGGGAGCTTCTGTCTCCTGTGGCCGGATCACAATGGCACCAAAGGACTGGGCTTGCAACTTGTGCTCGACTTGCTCTATGAAAAAGCAGCCTGTGTTTTTCATTGCTACCAGCCTGGCATCTCCTGCCAGCTCCAAGCACTTCCTTTAAACAAACAAAAACACAGAAAACAAAACAACAAGGTTTGGTCATTCACTTTAGGGGCTGTGTTAAAGCTCCACCTGAAAGAGGGGGAACAAAACATCAATTCCAGACAAGAAAAGAGAGGAAAACACTAGGTATGGAGTTGTATTGTGAGAAATGAAGTAAAGCAGTGCAACATCTGGAGAGAGATTGAGGACAAAACCAAACATGGTAAGCAGGGTCAGAGACAAATGTCAGAGGAAAGGCTGGAAGATGGTGACTAAAGCACCGAGAGTGAAACTGTGTACACATGGAAACTGAGTCCAGAGTTCCACGTTTTCTTTGTTCTGATTTTCCCTGCCATTTCCAAGAAATCATGATGCTGTCAGATCCTTCTATACCCAAGGGTCAGTTATGTTGGCACAAGCTGGTGGAATTGCATTGATTTTTGTCCATTAAGAAGCAACATTCTAAGAACTCACAGAATTGCCGGGGTTTAAAATAGCCCTGAGAACCTTGTGAAAATAGCAGCTGGTGTAGTTCTTAAGCCGGGTCATAATAAAAGCAAGGCAGAAATAATTAAAAGCATCTCTGTTGTTTTTTCATAGTTGTGAAAATCCTCACTTTGGATGCAGCCACGCAGAAAACACAACCCTAGGAAAACACATGCAGGACAGCCACCTCCCTGACAGTACCTGTGAGCTTCCTAACTCTGCTTTCTCACCTCCTGTGGGAGCAGACTGATCTTCTATTTAAGTCAGGAGGTTTTTCAGTTTTAGTCTGTTGAGTGCATCCGTGCTGCAGCCTGCAAGTAGGCAGCCTGCTGCGAAGGCAATGCGGGGCACAGCCTGGCTGCAGCAGGTACCCCTGCACTTGTCTTTGCAGCTGGAAGGAGAAATGCCATCACCCTCAGAACCTCTGCTTCCCTTGCTGTAGTTTTTTCCCCCTCAGTGCCTTAATCTGGCTGAGGCCTCTTTTAGATGAAGGTGACACGGATGGATTGCTCATCCGGTAATGACTAAACTATGCTTGACCATTTTCACTCCATAGACCTCTCTAGCTGTCAGATTTTATAACCCGATTACTACAGACTTGGGTTAGATTCAGACAGATTGCCTACCAGTGAAAGGCTCAATATCCCATTATCAGATTTTTGAGCCAGCCATTCCTCTTCATTTAGTACATAATAGGAAGTGCCAGTAATGCCCAGTGCCAGTAATGTCCTGTGGACTCAAGCTTTAAAATGAATCTTAACTACGCAGAGCTGGAGCTCCTGCTGCAGTGTAGAGAGCAGCAGGGGAAAGAACTCCATCCAACCATATGCAAGACAGTGATTTTAAAACATTTTTTATTTAAATATTAAATAAAACACAGACTAATCATTTTGGTGTACATCTCTCATTTTAACATAAGAAATAAAATGATTGTTCAGTCATGATAAAAAATAAACTATACATCTTAATTAAACCAATCATGTAGTGTCTTTAAATACCCTATTGCATTGCAGTCTGCAGAACAGCACTGTCAAGATATCTACAAAACAAACAAAAAAACCACCAAAACCCAAATTTTTTAAAATGACCTCTTTCTGTTCCAGCAAGAAATCCAAAGAGGTTCTACAGCAATTGGAAAAAAAAAAAAAAAATACTATGAAAGTAAAGTGCTTGTCATTGCTTAGGACAGGAAACAAAAGAATCTGTGGCCTTTTGATCCATGGCATTTAAACAGAACAAATATCAAAGAGGAAAAAAATCTGTGTTTTCAGTCTGTGCGCTACCCCTTACAAAACTGAAGGCAAAGTTGCTGCTTTGTGACGTTCTGGCTTCTTCTCACCCTCCTCTCCAGCCATCTCCATGTTCATTTGGTTGGGTTTTTTTGTTATTGTTTGCTTTTTTTGTTTTTAAATCACTATAATTTAAAGTGAGACTTTGGTGTTTTCTCTGCTGCAAGGCACCGCTCATTCAGATATTCTACTCAAGCAATTTTCTCTCATGTTGAAGCTTCCAGACCACGTAGCTGCAGCAGCAAACTGGAGATGCACCAGTATAGACAAACTGATACTACACACAGATAAAGAGGTTGTTTATGGAGAGCCACAGACAAAGCCACGTGACATCTTCAGCCATTCCTACTCCCATTAATTAATCTGGTCAATCTTTGGCTTTTTTTAATTAAAAAAAACAAACAAAAAAAACCAAAAAACAAAAAACAGGTATCTATATTATTTGTAAATGTGTAATACTGCAGGTTGCACAAAGCCAAGGTAACTTGAAGGCACCCTGTGTCACACGAGGGAGATGGGTCCTTGAAGCATTTAGACAAAATGCAGCTATTTCCTGAATGCAACTTCCAGCTGAACTGGCTCACTGTTTGCTCACCTGCTTCTAAAGCTGGAACACCCTGCCCTACTCACTGCTGTAAGGGCATGGCTTGGGCTCCCCTCTACACCTAAGCACATCTTCTATTGACAGCAACAGAAGTCATGCTCTGCCTTGGGAGGGAGCTGGGGTTATACCAGAAACACAATAGAAGCTTATTACAAAATATAAAAAATAACTAGTGTTACATAGTTTTCTGCTTCCTATTTATATACATATACAGCATTAAAAACCATACAAAAAAAAACCAAAAACCTACCTAATCCAAAACCTCATTTTGCTAATATGCTAAAAACAAACCAGCCAAAAACAAACACCCAAAGATTGTGCTGTTTTACTTGCTTTTAATACAGTTTTGTTCAGAAATAGCTGTACTCTGTTAAAGCAGAATTCTGTTCTAGCCTATTCCTTTTGTCTTTGTCAGTATATAATTATAACCTCAATATTGCACATTTCCCCAAGAGTCAGTTCTATTTGGACCCTGATAATGAAATGCATAAAAACATAATTAGCAGCGGAAATAACAATGTGCAGCGCTAAGAAATACCCTTCAGACAACTCTGTAGGCAATCTCCAGGAGGGCTTTTTAAAAGGAAAATGCTTCCCATCACCCCACCGGTAATAAGAGCTCCCTCCTCGGTGCCTCTGCAGGAATACAAAAAAACCTCAGCATTTATCAAAAGAGACCAAAAGATTATTTAGACCAACAGAATACATGCATGTGTGCATGTGCTTACACACACACACACACACACACACACACACACACACACACCAGCCCTGCAGAACACCAGACAGTCTGTAATTTAGATCCTGATATCAAAGGATGCATTTTCAAGAGATTACTTGCTTCTGTGCTAATTAGAATGCTGTTTGGTTGTTGGCTTTTCTTTTTCTTAAAAAAAAAGGTTTTCTAGCTGACATCAAGCAGAAAGTTCACAGTTTTCATTTAAAGTATACATATCTGGGAGATGCGGAATGGGGATGTTGGTTCCTTTAAAACAAAATGAGTGTTAACAGGAGGAAAAAAAAAAAAACAACCCCACAAATGGCAATGCTTCCATTTTTGTCTTCTATGAATGCATAATGTTGCATGCCACTGGTTTTCTGTTTATTTTCTTTAAAAGAGGTAATCATCTTCACAAACCCATAAATGAATATTGTGAAAGAGGGAGGCTCTGGTCCCTTCTTTGAAAAGCCTCTCCCTGCTGTGTCACCACTACCGACAGCTGCTAATCTTGCATAACAGCAGAGCTGTATTGGTCTGACTTGAGTACAGTACCGAAGACTTCTTCCCCAACCACATCCCTCCCTGTCCCCACAAATGCCCCACCCATCTTCCCCCATCATTATTTTTCCTTTTAAAAAAAAAAAAAAAGTTTCTATTCGTATTTGTTCAGTGCAAGAATAGTAGAAGCAAAAAGACATACATATTGCTTGTTTCAGTTCTATAAAGTTGCTAGCTTTCGGAGCCAGACAGCCTCTTCACATACTTCAAAATTTATTGCTTCTGAGAGTCACTCATCCACACAACACCAGCCAGCCACGGACCTATGCATGCCATGGAACAGCGGTGCAAGTTCTTTGTAAAAAGAGCAGCGTGAGCTGTAGCAGCCAGAGCTCTCATTTGACCAGGACAAACTTCCCTAGCTGGTTGGAAGTCAAGTCCTCCATCTCACAATCCCCGTGCTGCAAAGCGACAGCATCGTAGCTCGGAGACTGAGCAGAGAAACTCTGTTGCTGAGAGAAGGTGGTGCCGACCGGAGAGACGTTGCTGCTGATATACAGGTGAGTGTCTAGGAGGTGAGCTGCTGAGGACACCGGTGACACGCTGACACCAAAGAAATGAGGTTGGAGCAGTTGGCTGTTGCCAGCAAAGGCCAGCTCAAATGAGTTCTCTCTTTGTAGCTCTGACAACAGAAGAGAATTGGAGGCTTTGCAGGTACCTGCGTTATCAGAGGGGGGGAGGCCATTTGTCGCAGATGCTTGAGAAGTCTGGGGACAAGCTGGCTGGAGTAGCTGGTGATGCTGAAGCTGGAGTATTCTGAACAAAGTCCAAGGATGGAAGATGTTAACTCACAATGCTAGAAAGGCTTCAAGTTTTCCTTCCTACTATCTCCTGCCCCTACCTTTACTCCCGATTCTAACTTTCCCCTTCATTTCCTCCTTTCTGAGGAATCTCACCCTACCCAGACAGTACGATTAAAGTGACTGCCATGCCAGATCAGCATGTTTTCTCTTGGTTTTTCCCCACACTGAAGCTAGAAACTACCACTAGAATTTTATCTGGCCATAATTTGGCCAGCTAATAGTAGATGTTTTATAGACAATGTATGCAGATAGACCGGATGCTCTATTTTCCATCTTGCTTCTATGGGAATGAAGAGGTGCCATTGCACACGACATTTGAGGCCACTGGACTGTGCCTCTTTTGTGGGCTGTAACTTTTCCAAATTACAAGGTCTCATTTCCTTGCCATGGGACAATTACAGGAGGCAGAAGAGGAAAGAAATAATTCCCAAACCTAACAAAGAAAAACACAGCTTGCAATGGAGAAAAGTAATGTTTTCCCCCACAGCACCAAACTGCTTCTCTGTCCAGTGACCTCCAAATACTTGGACATGGAGCTTTTTAAGCGGAAACGCACGTCCTATGTTACACGTGCCAGTGCAGGAACCCACAAAGAAAGCTAAACAGTTTAGCTGCTGCCACACAGCAAAGCTGAGAGGAAAGTGACCAAACTCCCCAACCCATTTTGCTGCATTTACTCCTCCTCCTTTGCCCTTAACCAAAACAACCCCAAGAAAAATAGCAAAACTCCTCTAGGTCAGCTTCTCACCTCTGCTGTTGTAGCACTTCCTCCAGAAGGTTTCTTCCCTCTCTGTTGCTCCCACTGCTGCTGTAGATGCAGGTGTTCGGCTGTGCGTGTTGGAAAGGGCTCATGGCACTCCTTGCTGCCCGAGATGAGGAGGACTGACACACCTGCCGAGCAAAGCCTTTGATTTTATTCAAGCCGAGAAACCCTTTGGCTCGAGCGTTCTTCCGCAGCTGCTGCCTAAAAGCCTTCAAGCCTGTGGGACATGAGGAGAAGAAATGCACTTTAATCCTTCTTAGCATTTGACTGAGAGCCTACTTTACAGATCAGCCTTTCTGGGCAGCTGCTTTCATTTACGTGAGCACTGCACTGGAAGAAACCGTGATCCTTCAGTTTACGTTTGTATCTCTGCTTGATGGACAGAGTAAAATTGATGTGATGGAACAGGGTTTGGGACAGCTGCACTCTTGTTTAGATGGACATATACGGAGCAAAGGACAAAGCTGCTATAAAACACGATGAGCATTCCGTATTTTAGGAGAAGGGTGGAGCTTGCCATCCCACTCACAGCAGCAGAAACATCTTCATGGGCATGCCGAAGCTGTATGCGACAGCCTCCCAACCTCAGCACCCTCCTCAGGAACCACAAGTACATGAGGCAGAATATCCAGGCAGCCTCAGTGTAATCCCAACACAGGCAAGAAAGCGACCCTTTTCTAGTAGCAACTACAAGGGTGCTTTATTGCTGGGATATTGCAAGGAAGGAGTTACCTTGAGTTAATGAGGTATCAGATGCTCGTCTTCCTTCTTGGAAGCTGACAGGCAGGAGAGAAGCACCTCCCATGCAGCCCTGGGCTTGTAACACCGGAGCGTCAGACTGAGAAGCTAGGAAGGGTGATGTCATCCTAGCTGTGGCTGGGCTCCCCGTCATTACTTGACCTGCCAAACAGTTGCTCAGGGCCACTGAGCTGTCATTTGAAGATGAAGTAAGGCAGCTGTCTGAACTAGTTCCCTCTGTGGGGCTTGCTGAGGAGGAAATGACTATACCTGCAGAGGGGAAGGAAGGACAGAAAGAGCATTCCCAAGATGAGTACAGGAAGGAACAAACGTGACATCAGAGCATTCTGCCCACCTACACTGGCACTAATAAGCAGCTGCAAGTCAGAGAGATGTCCAGCAACTTACGCTGTCACAGGGCCTGACTCCAGTACATGGTCACTGACAAATAACCTATGTTGGGCTCCTGCCCAGCTGGCAGAGCTCTGCCAATAACTCTCAGACATGCAACATTTTCTAGCATGAAAGTTCCAACATAAGATATTTCTTTTGTGAGCATTTTTGTTTGCTTACTTAGTTCAAGGGGTCTGGATGTGTACCCAATACAGTTAGATACAGTTAGCCATGACTTTTTTTTCCCCAAGTCAAGCATAACACCATACACACAGTAAAACAGTGGAAACAAACAGAGAAGAGTTATGTCCCGCTTGTGAGAATGCCCCCTCTGAAAGATCTAGATGAAATATAACAGTACTGTGTCTCCTCCTGAAGGGCCATGCTTATTTATGAGAAGTCAGAACTAGAGGGGGCAGAGTAGAGACCTCTTCTCTGGGTTTTCCTACTTCAGTCAAGTTAAAAATCAGCACATACCCTCAGGAATTTTTCTGCTATGGCACACCTTCTCCATCATTTTCCTCTAACTAAGGACAACCGTCATTGCTCCCAGACTTACATGGAGGGGCATGCTGATAGAAGTGAGTGACTTCAGCCAGCGTGTGCCTCCGGCTGGTGTTGCTAGGGATGCGGATGGGGTGGTCGTACGCCTTAATTTCATCTTCCAGCTCCTTCTCTTGCCTCACTTCTTCACTAATGGTGGTCTCCAATAGGCTGCTGGGGGAGATGGAGCGATTTCGAAACAGCCCGTTGAAGTTGGGATCCACAGGAAAAAACACAGGCTGCAAAACACGTCAATTCAGAGATTTATTTTCTCTATGTTTTGATGCTCTTCAGAGCCCTGTGGTGTGTCCTCAGAAGGTGTACTGTTTGAGAAGCTACTACAACACCATGCCCAAGTGCCAAAAGATTCAAGGGAGAGAACAACTATCACGACCTCTATCTTTTTTAGATCAACAGAACAATTTAAAAACAAACAAGAAAACCCACAACAGAAAAGGCGGTTACACACAGTTCAGCTTAGAACACCCACCTGTAATGGATTATTCACATCACAGTCCATTTCTGCCTGCAAAGATGGTTGAATCAGACTCTGAGGTTGCTGGTAAAGCAGAGATGATCGCAGGGTTTCACTAGTGAGACCGTCCTGAGGCATCTGAAGGCAGAGAGAGATGCACAGAAGCCATCACATACACTGCTGTTCCACGTGATTCTTCAAATATTGCAGGTTCAAGGAATTTTAGAGACACCTTCTGTGCAAGCCTTCTCCATGCACTTTCTATCAAAATTAACAAAGCTACTCTTTCAGTGCCAACACAAACACAAAGTACTTCTCCTAAGTCAGACTATTAAACCGCCAGGACAATTTGAAAAGGCACCCAAGCACAATTAAAAGGGGGTAGGGGCTAGGAAAAGTCAGAAGAAACACACAAACTGAATCATGGAGTATTTCTGAGGATCCTACAGGGCATATAACAAAAGAGTAACTGATCCGTGCCTGAGAAGGCAAATTTCCACGAGAAGCCTGAGAATCTGGCTCATTACTGACTTGCACCAGAGGCAAACTATTCTCTGGATCATGCTCTACAGACAGTTAGTACTCAATCAATCAGCATCCTGCTGAAGAATAGTAGCCTGTCCTATCAAAGGACACAATCGGTTCTCAAAAGCCTCAAAGCTGCAATCTTTTCTGCCATAGAAAGCGGCAGAAAAGAGCCCACAGATACACCCTCCCAGGTAAACAACATCCTTCCTTACCTCAGCATTGCTGATCTCGGAGCTCCTTGGCCTTTGCTGACGGCCAGTTGCTGGACGACTCGATAGCTGGCTGCTTCGATACTCCTTGAGGCGCTCCAAGAGCAGGTAATAAATGGCAGCAAAGTGGTTGTAGCTGCTGTTCTGTAAAGACTAGAATACAAAGAACCCCAGTTACACATAACTCAAGATACGCAGCCACAACTCATTATTAAGACTTCGTAATTGTGTACTCAACAAAACAAGTGAAAACTCAGAAGGGCAGGGAAGATTCTACTACACTGTGAAACTGCATCAAGGCTAGTCACTGAACAATATACATGACTGCACCACTGGCATTCTGGCAGTCACTGAAAACACTGTGAAAGGACAAGCACTGCTCACCTCAACAGTTCTCTGCCTGTCAATGCCAAGCGTTTGCATGATCCCAAGGACCTGCTCATTGTAGTCACCCAGGTTGGAGTTATAGTTTTGCATGGAGAAGGACAAGGACTGTTGCTGTCGAAGGGATGGGTCAGCTTGCATCCACTTGTGCTGCTTTATTTGGGAAATGGTTATTCGCTTTGTCGGGTCTACGACTAACATCCGTCGGATTAGTGTTTCACAGTCTAGATGACAAAGATAAACTCATGAGCAAGGAGTAAAAAGGCCAGTTCAGACCCAGGCATTTGCTAAGAAACTTTCCCACCACCAGGATTTGACGCCTGTGAAAACAGGAATTAAAAGTTTTCTGAACAGCTGATGCAGAGTCTGACTGCTAAATATCCAAACCAGCACAAGAGCAGTACATATTTCATAGAAGCAACGTGTCACTGAACAAAATGGCACTGTATTGGCTAAAAGTAGGTTTCAGTTTGCCCTCTACCTTGCAAGGGGGCTAATTTTGAGTGGATGTAGGTTTAACTATGGTACATCCACTTGAAATAGGTTAGGATTTACAAAGAACTACTGTACATGTTAAAATATGAACTCCTGGTCCAAGCATACTGCTTATTTGTTTACTGCCAGGGAATTAAAGTCATACATAGCTAAAACTGATCAAGATCAGACTTTAGAAGATATTATTCCATTGAAGAGAGGCATATTCATTTGTTTTCAAATCCTAATCGGAGAGAGCTGATAATACCTCTCAGCTCCTCTTTCTCACCGGACTGTCCAAGTGCAAGCATTCAAGAAACAGTGCTAAGCTTCACTATTTCTGCTCTCCTTGGCAGCAAAGCCACACTGAAACGTACCCTTTCTGCATAGTTTGAATATCTCAGAACTACACCCACCTCAGCATTGCAGGCTAGTCTCATTAAAAGCTTGTTTTCTCTCTTTTGTGAGTGATTGTTTCTACAGCCAGGGCTTCAATTTTTGTAATCTAAAGCAATACTCTTAAGAAATGAAATGAGAGCTTTTTAGATACACCATAAAGTAGACCTCAGAAAAAGAAACCACCTACAATCAGCCCCTGATCTTAAGTGCTGCCCTACAGAAATTACTGGACACAAAGACAAGGTGATTGCCAGCTGCAGAACCATCTGGACACTGCCTCAAGAAAGAACAGGACAGCTATTCCTTTACTCTCAGTTCCTTTTCTAACATTAAGAATCTGAAAACAAAGTACCTTCAGACATGAAGTATGGGATGCGGAACCGCCCCTCTAGCACTCTTTGCCTCAGAGTTGGTAAATTGGGTCCATCAAAAGGCAGAGAACCACAGACAAGGACATAGAGCACCACTCCAAGGCTCTGTCAACAGAGAACAGCACAGAGTATGAGTGATTCCAATAGAAACAATGGTTTTCAAAGCTCACAGTCCATAACAAAGTGTGAAACGGAATTCCAAAGGAATATCACACTCACCCATATGTCAAGGTGAGGTCCTTCATACTCCTTGCCTTCAAAAACTTCTGGAGCTGCATAGGGTGGGCTTCCACACCATGTGGAGAGTGGCTCTCCTGACTTGTAGAAGTTTCCAAAGCCAAAGTCTGGAAGGAAAGTAGAAGTCTGGTGTAAGACATCACTCAGCCACATGCAAACTGTTTAGAAGTAGCAGAAAACAGAGGGAAGGAAGCAGGTGTTTTGCTTTGCTTTCTGCATACCTATTTGAGCTATTCTCTTTTGTCTAGAGGATATATTCGGAGAAATATCAGTAACGTTCACTTTCAGTTACTCCAAATACATTTATGAGATTATGCTAAGGAGGCTGAATTTGACCACATGCCTAACGCCATTTATAGAGTAACCAGGCATTTCTCATTACCTGCTAATTTGATATTCATATTAGCATCTAGCAGAAGGTTCTCTGTTTTGAGATCCCTGTGCACTATGTGGTGGCTGTGACAGTATTCCACTGCTGAAAGAATCTGCCAGAACTTCTTCCGTGCTTCGCTTTCGCTCAAGTGCCCATTGGAGGTCAGATGATCTGCAAGACAAAAGAGTCACAAGAGTTAGAAATACCTGAAAAATGATTCTGTAGACTTCCAAATGCTGCACTTGCTGTTTGACAGCTGACAACAGCGACTCTGGGTTTTTAATCCAAACAGATATTGCTCAGGAATGACAACAGTATGGCCACCAGCTTTAAATCTAAAGAACTGTGAGGTACTGCCATGAGAACTTACCAAACATTTCTCCATTCTTAGCGAACTCAGTAACAATGTAAAGCATGTCCTTTGTCTCCATAACCTGCCAAGACACGAGAGGACATGCTTAAAGAAACACAGACCTCTGCAGTTACTTTCATTTCCCTAAAACTATTCTCAGATATATTGGTTCAGTTATTTATCTGCCACAGTAGCTGGCAGTAAAGACATCTAATTTTGCATTGCAATGTTCCTTCCTAGCAAACTGGTAATGAAAAAGATAACCAATCAATGCTTCTGTGCCTACAACATACAATGGCTTCCCATGGTATTGTTCCTCTTACCATTATGATGCCACGTAATCTCCATAAGATAACTGACGAGCATTTCATGATTTTATGTACTTCCCTGAATTCCCTTTTTGGTTAAAATATGCATATGCAGGTTTCCAACTCATTGGACTTATTTTGAACACACAAGGACACAAAGCTCACTTAAAGCCATCTTTGTTTCACACCTAGCATGCACTCAGATCAGGAGATACCTGCAACTCAGACAATTAACAAGTGTTACCAAACACCCCACTCCCATTTGGTGCTGGCTGGGGGCACAGCAAGCCTCCCATGTGAGTGAAAAAAGGTAGTTGTTGGTGTTACTGCAGTGCTTGAGGCACATCAACAGCTGTCACTGGGCTGCTCAACATTCAACTACCAACCCTGTGCAAAACCATGCAAAACAGTGATTGTCAGAGGAAGCTGACACATCTTTGGAGGAAAAAAAAAAAAAAAAGCAAAACTAAACCCAAACAAAACTGAGCATTTTGGAATTCATCTTCATTTACTAAGCCACATCTCTTAAATGTCACATTTCAGCTTTCAGAAATATAACCTTTCCCTGGAATAGGACTCACAGGGAATCAATATTTTGTTTGGGAAGCAGGAGGCTCGCAACATATTAACAATCAAACAAGAGTCGATACTACTTCAAAGGCTGCAATTTCCAGCTTCCTAACACATAACCTTTTTTGGATACTCTTGTCCTTCCCTCTACAAGTACACACAGACACAAAATGAAAACAAACAAGAAAGGAGCAAAGGAAGAGAGGTTCCCAGTTTAAAAAACCGAAGGAAAGTGTTCTGGGATAAATGCCAGCTGGATGAAATTAAGACGCCGTGCTGAAACTAAAACAATGATGAAATAATACAAGAACACACACCCTACGTTGGTATGCCATCTAATTCCATCCCTGCTTCTCAGCCTCCACCAAACAGGTAAAGCATCAGTTACAGCAACAAAGAGAAGAAAACTTTGCTGAAAAGAAATTATGGTCCACTACCAACGTCATTTGCTCAATCAAGTGAAGTGGTTCAACTAGATGGAATTTAACCTGCTTTTCTAACAGCTTCCAAACAGTATTTTCACCCGCATCATTCCACCGAAATGAAATCAACAGAACTGTTAGAATGTTTTGGCATATCCTATGGGCAGCAATGACGTCAGACGGTAACGCAAAAATCATTTTTGTTCGGATGGTTTAATACTGTAAACAGCAAAGCAATTCACGCGTGTCAAGGTGTTGAAAAACAATGCCTTGCCTAAACACCTGTTCTACAGGCTCCTCAGCCTTACACGTTTCAAGCAAGGAGAATGTTAATTAAGCCAACCAACCCAACGGTAAGATAACAGCTTGACAGTTGTGCGTACAACAGCGCACACAATTTCAGACCTGCTGCTTCATTTCTTAATCCATTCCTCTCCCCCTCTGTCCTTCTGGCCAGGTGCAGAAAGACCGTGATGCCTCATCTTCTTAAATCCGCATGGCGTTATTTAAGATGATTAAGAGGAACATACACCAAACGCTAATTGGATCAAAGACTCCAAATTTGCAAGGCAGCCCTCGCTCACTAGGCAGCTGCCACTCTGCCTGCTGCACCACACGTTTGTGCAGAAGCTTACTTTTACTGTTCTAATACCCTCCAAAAGGCAAAAGCAAAAGCGCAGAAACTGAATGAATCCAAATCAGAATTCAACACCTTGAAACTCCACAAAGGAAAAGATCTTTTAAACTTATTTTCAAAACTATGCGAACTGGAACAGAAAAACCAAAACGGGTCATTTCCTCATATATTCTACAATATTGATATTTCCAAGTCTTTTCTTTTTGAGTTTATTCATTGCTGAATTTGCTTTCACTTATGGCAAGCCCAGCTTTTGTGCCTGCTACTCTGCTGCCCTTAGAGAGTTTAAGTCCTCCTCATATCAAAAGCACGCGAGAAGTCCCAGTCTTCCAAACATACAGAAGAGGAGCTTGGAAGGCAAGTTAACTCTACAAGTTCTGACAACCTGTTCCTTGATCTGAAACAAACTTTTTTCACTTTCCCAAGTCTTCTTTCACTGTTCTGTCAAGAAACTGACAAGCGTACCAGAATGATAACTTTAAACGAACAAAACCCCCACTTTACATGAGCTTTAGTCTCCAAAAACTCTTTCAGTTCGCATTCTCGCTGCAAACACTTCATGCAAAGCCAAATGCAAGAGGACAGCATATCTCATCTGCATGCCGTGCTTCAAAGCTGACCTCTTACCTGATAGAGTTTGATAATGTGGGGGTGATTCAAAAGCTTCATTATCTGCACTTCTCTATAAATCTTCTCCAGATTGCTGGGGTCTAACCTTGTTTTGTCTATTATTTTTATCGCGACCTGCAGGTTAAAAAAAATAATAGTAATCACATGAAACAGCTGCTGGCATTACAAAGAAGGTACGCTTCTTACGATGGGGAGAGAAAGAGCACGACCCCAAAACACCACACGCAAAACCACGCACAGGCTCACAGAACACACGTAAGGTGGACTTTAGATACGGTCTGGCCAAAGCTGATGGTGTTTTCCCGAGCTGCTCCAATCGCATGCAACACAACGAAGGGAACTACGGAAGGGCAGCGCTGGATGGAATTCGGTAAATCTTTTAATCCAGCGAAAAACACGTTCTTGTAAGGGAGTATTTATTTTTTTTCTTCTAGGAGAGGGCGATAGGGACACGCAGTGCCACACCGCTGCTGCACGGCCGCGGGGAAACGCTCTGCAAACGAACACGGCGAGTTCTTTGTTCTTGGAGCGAAGCAACGGGACGGGGTGGTCCCGCGGGGAGCCAACGGGGGGCTCCAACACCCTCGTGGGACCCTCCTGACACGTGCAAAGCCTTCAGAGGGTGCGAGGGTTTCCGCGGCTGGGACTCGCAGAGAGGGAGGCACTCGGCAGCTCTCTGCGAACGGCGGGCTCCGCTTTATTTCTACGCTACATCTATAGGTAAAGCGGAGAGAAACCCTCCAGCTCGGCCCCGTACCCACCTGGGTCTTGGTCACCCTGTGGCGGGCCAGCTTCACCACGGCGAAGTTGCCCTTCCCCAAGGTCCTCTCGATATCGTAGAAGCCGACCCGCAGGGGCCGCGGCTGGGCTGCGCTGGAAGCCGGCACTGAGGCGTACTCTGACATGATCACCATGGTTCAGGCGGGCGGCGGGCGACAGGGCACCGCGCCGCGACTCACCACGGCGGCGGCAGCATCGGCGCCGCCCCCGGGCGCTCGCAGCTCGCACGGGGACGGCGCGGCGGATCCCCCGGAGCCCAGCTCTTCCCCTTCGGCCTCGGGCGGCCGCTCCGCAACCGCCTCTACCTGGCGGGCTCTCTGTCGCCGCCGCGATGCCGGTGGCGGGGTGTGAGCGAGTGAGTGAGTGAGCGAGTGAGTGAGTGAAGGAGGGAGGGAGGGAAGGAGAGAGGGAGGAGGGAGTGTGCGCCGGGGGGCGGGCGGGCGGGAGCACGCGGGATGTCCCCCCGCCCCTCCGCCCCTCTCTCCGCCGCGCGGGGCCCCGCCCACCGCCGAAAGCCGAGAGCGGGGCCCATTGACGTCACTTTGACGCCAGAGAGACGCGCGCCCAGGCGCGAGGCTGAAGGAGAGCGAGACACCGCGCCGTTGCCAAGGAACGGGCGGCGCTGACGCGCGCGCTGATGGAGCCGTCGCCTGGGCGACGGGGGGGCGGTGACGTCAGGGCGGAGGGAGGCAGGGAGGGGGCACCTGGGTCTCCCGCACCCCCACCCCGTCCCCGCCCGAGGGGGGGGAGGAGGGGGGAAACGACTCTCTGCGCTCACGTGACGCCCTCCCGTCTCCCGCCGGGGTCGCCCCCTGCCGGCGCGCGCCTCGGCAGCCGTTAACCGCCTCCCCTCAGCGCCTCCCCTCCGCGCCCGCGATGCCGTGCCCGGAGCTCGACGGAGGCGGCGCCCCGTCTGGGGACCGGGACTCACGGGGTTGCCGTCCGCGGCTCTCTGGGAAAAATGTGGGTCCCCCGGCTGGGCACCAGCACGGAGGATGAAATGAAACAAAGAGCCCCTCCGTCTGCAGTCCTCTGGCCGATTATCGGCGCGGGCTGCCCAGGGAGGTGGCGGAGTCACCGTCCCTGGTGGCTTTCAGGATAGATGTGGCACTGAGTGACGCGGCTCAGAGCGCTCACAAGCACGGGCTGACGGTTGGACTGGATGGTCTTCAAGAACTTCCCAGCTGTAATGGTTCTGTGATCTGATACACCAGCAGGGCTGTCATCTAGGAACAAAACTTGGGAAGTGATTGCTTCTGCACGCTGAGGCTGTTCAAGGTTAAAACTGGACATCCAAAGACATTCCCCTCAAGGTCCATTGCCAGGCGCTGAGTGGCAGATACACTCTGTTAGAGCAAGTAGACGTTCTCTCTGCACACGCATAGTGACCAAACTTTGTACATTACCACTCAAATTCCAGCTTCACCCTGAAAATAAGTCTTGAGTGGTGCCTGCCTGATCAACAGACGTGATAACATCTGTTATTCAACTTAATCTTGGTTAGAGTCAGCCTAGGTTGTTCTTAGAGAAGTAGTGCTCCAGCTGGTGACTGGACCATACTGTCTTCTCCGCACTCCATCCTGGTGCATTCACTAGGTGCCACCTGGACTTGATGAGCTTGGAGGTCTTTTCTCACCTTAATGATTCCATGACTATGAGCGGACATAATGGTGATAGGTTGGATAGATGATCTTAGAGGTCTTTTCCAACCTTTTCCAACCTTAGTGACTCTATAATTCTATGGTCTCCTGGCCAGGATATAGTTTGTCTTGGTCTGAACTCTTTGATCACCACCATCAGTGGCATTCAGGACAAGTATGCCGGTCTTCCATCCAGAGGCAACTGGATCTGTCAGGCTTCTTGAAATAAAGAGATGCACAGCATGGCTGCAATCGACATGATGGTTTTCACCTCTAGCTGATGATTTTCTGGAACTCGTGATGAGAGATGGAGAGATGATGGTTCTCCATGAGTGATGTATAGAGAACTCAGGAGGGACTCACCTGGAGGACAAAAATAAATTTATCGTCAGGTTTTATTTATGGGTTTATTTTGTTTTGTTTTGTTTTTAATTTGTACTATGAAAATCCAGGGAGAAAAATGTGGTGGTGAGCTGCGTGTCATAAACATCCATGGGAGAGATCCAGCAGGACGTTTGTGAAGCAAACAGGATTTTGTCTGCTTCTCTTTTCTAATGAATTATGTATATGTATGCAGCACCAGTGAGGAAGCACTTCAAGTACTGTTTTCAGTTTTGGGCCCCTCACTACAAGAATGACGTAGAGGCCCTGCAGTGTGTCCAGAGAAGGGCAATGAAGCACTGAGGGATCTGGAGCACAAATCTGATAGGGAGCAGCTGAAGGAACTGGGATTGTTCAGTATGGAAAAGAGGAGGCTCAGGGGAGACATTATTGCTCTCTACAACAACCTGAAAGGAGGCTGTGGTGAGGTGGGAGATGGTGTCTCCTCCCAGGTAACAGTGATAGGATGAGAGGGAATGGCCTCGGGTTGCACCAAGAGAAGTTTAAGATTAGATATTAGGAATAGCTTCTTCTCAAAAGGAGTGTTGAGGAAGTGGCACAGGCTGCCCAGGGAGGTGTGGAGTCATCGTCCCTGGAGGTGTTCAAGAGCTGTGTGGATGTGGCACTGAGGTTTGCAGGCATGGTGATTTCCAACATTTTTGATTCTATGATTCTATATTGCTTTCATTACCTACAGCTACCTGGGTGCTAGCCCTTTGAGAGGCCAGTTGTGCTGCAGGCTCCTTCATCTAGAAGCATGGAGATGTAACATCTGAGCACCTGCAGGGCTTGAAATGGAGGTGGGAGAGACCTGTGGCTTGCTGAGCTGTTGTCCAGCAGTGTGAGGAAGGAGCTGCTAAGGTGAAGGCAATAGTATGACCCAGGCAGGTCACGGGGCTGCTGTGCCGTTCTATGGGAGGAGGGAATAGCATAGAACAGGCTATTGCAACATTCAATTAGCACTTACATGGTGCTTGGTATAACTCACACGAAAAGCTGACTTATTATTATTAAGCTAACAGTGTATTCTCCATGGAGCTTATGAAGAGGAGGTGACGCACAAACAGCATATATAGTAGCAACTGCATGTGAACAGTGCCCCAGGAGTTATAAAGAAAAAATTACCTTAATAATGGTTCCTCTGCTGTGGTGGGATTTTGCTCCCTTTAATTATAGTTGCTGTTTTCATTTCAAATTGATTAAGTGTTTTAGTCTGGCAAACAGAACCAGTCTTTTTAGAAAGAACACACAAGAAGGACAGCCCCAGGTGGGAAAGTAACATTTTTTTTCTTTTTAAAAGACTCATGATTTTTCTTCCTCCCAAATGGGAAGAAGTGATCGGGGATTTGGTGCTCTAAGACACAGCAGTCACCTGTGCCATGGGACGGCCTGGAGACTGTAACGCTGCATCAGAGGGTTACACTGAAGAGAATCCAGGGTTTAAATTATCTGCATTAGATGAAAGAGGCAAGAAAAACGGGAATCGTTCCTGTCTGCAGAAGATATTTAAGTGGATTTGCAGTCCCTAGCCCAGAGGACGGGGTACACGGAGCTTCTGCAGTGGAACGGGGGTACATATGGTTTTCAAGAGTAATCATGCTGATGTATGATTCATTGAGAAATAAAGACGTCCTGCATCTATCGCACTCAGCAGCCTTTCATATTTAACTTCTATTTTCATGCATAACGGTCACGACAGTTTCCGTCGGTGCTGCTCAGAAGTTGCACAGTTTTGCTAGCATCATAATTAAGTTGTTTTTCTTCCACTTTTGCTATGAATCGATACTGTCTAGGCACTATGAACCTGTTACGTGAGCCCATTTTACCATCCTAGAGACGCTAGTGCAAGGAAAGGCAATGCTTTTGCAATGCCTGCTTTAACACTTCTGCTGCCCTCTGGTGTTTTGGATAGCCTGAGTGAGGAATCATTTCTCAGAAACATCCGTGGTCGGCAGAGGTGTAATTATGGGGCTGGCTTGTACGTAAGGAGGGTAGGAAAACAAGCAAAGTGGAGAGACACTTCCCAAAGTGTCTCCACAAGGATGTTCCTCTGAGTTCCCAAGAAAAGGGAGAGTCTGGGAGGACACAACTGCTAAGTTTTTCCATTGCAGTAGTCCTGTGCTCCCTCACTAAGGGTGGCATGGTCTACGGAGGGGAATATGTAAGACTTCCAGAACTCATCTCATAGATATTTCCAGCAATTCAACTTTTAGTCATTTCACTCAGCATTTTCTATCAGTTTCAAAACAGACAACAATAGGAACTTTCTTCACTTGAGGAAATAAAAACAAACAGAGAAACGAAAGCAATCCTTTCTGCCTGTATCACTCTCCACAGTTACAGTTAGCCTGTTTTACCATTATAGGATAGGGGTGCTGCTTGCAGGATAGCTGTATTTTTCTTTTTTCTTTTCTCTTTTTTTTTTTTTCAGAAAACACCAGTTGATTATTTTGAAAATCTGGTTTCTTGGGCTATTTTCAGTGTCCTGTTGTTCACACGGTGTAATTGAGTAAAACCTTGCGGAAGTCAATAGAGTTGCTCCTGGTAACATCAGTGTGAATCTGGCCTAGAAAAACACAAAATGGAAGGTGCCAAATTCCAGACAGTATAGTCACATTTGAAGTAAAGGAGATGACATAATCAGCTAAAATGTTTGTAGGCTTGCTTTAAAGACAAAGCGTTATCTTAGGAGGGGAAAAATAAGCATAAATATTTCTAATATAACTTCAAAGAGTCTTTGAATTTGAAAAAAACTGTGGCTGCAGCCGCAATTATAGCAAAAACACTCTTGACTTTCAAAGCTAGAATATTCTTACTGAGGCAACACAATAGTACCCAGGAATATATTTCAAACTGCTTGAATGTCTTTGGTCACAGTGTTGCATCACAGTTACATAATTACCACCACAACAATGAGCTTTTGCCATTAATGTTTATGACATTGCATTATTAATCAGGCATTTTACTGACCTAGTACATTGAGCTTGTCTTGCAGAACAAAGGTACGTGGGGCTCCTCTTCACCCTTCATCCTCGCCTAGGGCCATAAAACAGCTTTTTAAAGGCGCCAGGTATGTAGGGTTCTTTCCCAAAAAATAAAAAGCTACAAAATCCACCAGTAATACCAAGGCTTTGACTGTTCTTGTTTGCACTAAGGGAAGTACAAACACAGAACAAACAAGACAGTTGATGCCCTTGAGATTGTCTTTTATTGTCACTGGTTCCCTTCCGTATTTGTCGTGCTGATAGCGCTCCACTGTGCTGGGGCACGTGAACCTCACTGACGACTGGCTGCAAACAAATGAGACAACGATGAAAAAGGAGAAGTGAGCCAGGTTATTTCCATCACCCAAGATAAATAAAATGCAAAAATGAAACAGTCAAAATTGTCTTAAGCAACGTATATGAGTTAGGGTTTTTTTCAGTTGTTTGAGCTTAATGATCAGAGGCAGTAACTCCTGCAAGTGAACACGCACCTTGTAATCTAATCATGCCCAATTAAATTGAGCTGGAAGTCATTTTATAATACATGGGCTATTTTTCAGGGATAGTGTGCATCCACCATTTCTGCTGATTTTAATGGAAACTGTTATTGCTCAGCATCTCTGAAAATGCATCTGCATCTCCTGCAAGGTAAAGCATGCATTCTGTCAAAGGCTGTGATGTACATGTGTCCTGAGCCTGGGAAAACTGCTTTAACTGCAAAGCCACCTTTCACTCTCTAATTGAGTGACTGATGTTAATTTACAGCTGGTGCAACAATGCTGCATACATGCCAGGTGTTGTACAGTGTGCACAGCAGACAGCTGTTGCATGTTGGTGTTCACACAGGGTGGCCTTTCTGCAAGATCAGCACCTGCAGTTTAATGTCAGTCCCCTACTTCCTAGTGGCATGTGGGCAGGCAGGCTAGTCAGATGTAGTCGTCTCGCCTTGTGCTGCTCTCAGGCTATGCCATTTTACCAGCAGCTTCTGTTGGGAACATGTCTTACTTCCGACTGCTCCCTGAAACACCATAGACACAGTGGTACCTCATGTATTGTTTTGTTTTTGGGGGGTTTTTAGGCCACACCTGACAGAGAAGCTTAGCAGTATGAGATCTGCCAGAAGCTGCTGACTCAACATCCAAAACCAAATAGTAAGATTGCTTTTCACATAGCAAAAAAAAGCCCTGCTGGGACAAGCCACAGGGGCTGCCCCGCATAGGTCCTGAACTGTCATACAGGAGTCAGAAGGAGGTCACCCCATCATCCATGACTGGTGGTTTCACCACCTTGGGGGACTCCAACATGAGGCAGGGCTCTCAGTGGGAGCTCCACATCCAAATTCCAAATAAGAGCCCAAACTGTTGAGGCCAAGTTCTCTTGTGCCCATCCTGCCATGTTTTCCTGGGATCTTTCCTTTTTGGCATCTCTATAGACAGGTAGGGGCAACTCTGCAGGCCTGATGGACATGGTGGGAAACCAGCCCCTCCATTCAGCTAGTTTGGGAACCCTCTTACAGGCAGGCCAGAGGACTGAAGATCATTTCCTGTGGCTTTATGGTTGCTGGAGCTGCCACAAAGTTTTTCTGCTCGGGCAAGGGCTGCCAGTTATTCTCCAGGCAGTGTGGATGCTCTCCCTAGGGACTGGGTGGCCACTGCACAGGCAGGAAGGTAACTCAGCTTCGTTCCTTGGGGCTGACCTTCACCAGCATCCTATTGCTTTTTACAGCTGTGGCATTGGATGCAACAGTGCCCCGGCGGTGCAGCTGTGGGTGATGTTGACACGCGCCCAAAAGGAAGCAGCTTGAGACAATGGGGTTCGTTGCACACGTGTTTTGTTTATAGCCACCAATGTTTGTTGTGCTGGAAATAGTGACCCAAATGTAATGGTTTCTATGTCCTCTCGCTCCATCCTCTGCTCTCCTCACTTGTGTGTGACTCATGCAGAAACCTACATACCCTTCCCAAGGGATAACATGAATGACAGCCCCCTCACATTTCCTCTATATTCATGCAGCAGCTCCTGAGATCCATCGCGCACTTGCTGCAGTCTGAAGTGGAAAGGCAGTTGCTTTCCTGATGTCCCACATAACTGCTTTATCTGCTTGTGGCTGGCTGTACCTCTGCCCAGCAAGGGGCTATGCACTGCCTTTTTTGAAGAGAGCATTAGCAGCATTTGGTCCACCACGTGCTAAAAAATCAAGAGCTTCTCCCTTCTCCCTTCCCCCCTCTACTTTGCTTGCTCTGAAAGAAAGCAGAAACAAAATCAAAGTCGCCGTTGCAGCACTGTGCCTGTGGTACAGCTATCCCATGGGGAAAACCTGATATATCCACCTATTGTCTGAGCCACTACTAAGAAACCTTAGTGAATGAGCAAGTTACGATAACAGGTATCCTTCCGTACAGATTAACGCGGTATTTGCGTCCGATATTTCCTGCCATACAGCACAGATTGTTTGTGCTGATGGACAAGTGAGAAACACAACTTTCCAAAGGGGGGAGAACTGCTGCAACATACCTTTACTGTCCTCCTCTGGAACAGCATATTAAATTCATTTTCCATCCAATGCTGTAAACACATTTTCTGTAATTCCTACTATGTCAGATGCACTGTAATCTGTCCTTTCCTACGTCAGCCGCATTGTTGTAATCCCCCCCCCCCACTCCGATGTCAGGAAAGCTGTAATCCTCCTCTTATGTTACATAGGAGCTGCTTCTCTGACATTTTCAATTGCATTCATCCAAAGGCAGGCAGAGCGGGGACAGAGAACAAAACACCAGTTTCTAGACCATGAATGTAATGAGTTCTCTGGGGTTTTGAGTATGCACGTGGGTGTTTGAAAGTGAGGTCAAACACGCTTTGCACACTTTGGAGCTTGCTTTTTCTAGTCACAGACCAGACAAAGATTACTAGTGCTGCAGAACATGAGAAGTTCAGCAGAATTTTTGCATGACGTTGAATCATGCATCACACATCCTCACATGCTGGTTCTGCCTGTAGGCTGGGATGAAGGGGAAGACAATATATAGCACTTCACAGAACAAGAGGGTTAGCAAAGACCTTGCTTCATAAGCCCCAAATGGCAAAATGACTCCCATCAAGGAGTGGGGGAGGCGGATTGGCTCACAGTCTGTGAGTGGGACACTAAGACAATCTATTTCCAAGTATGTACGCATATACGTTATGCCTCAGTCCCAGGGGCTGAGTGAGAGTCTATGAACAATAACACACAAAAGGCAAATTTCTTACATGCAGTTCTTGGCACAAATCAACACAGAGCTTCCGGAGAAGAATACAGGGCATATGGCATCTAAATATATGCGATCATGGGTGACAAAACATAGAAGAACTTTTTGGATGGAGTTGTTAGCATCCTGAAAATATCTTTCACAGGATGGATAGTGACAAGACAACTCAAAACCAGATGGTTCTACAGCGATTGTCTCAAAAGAGCTCTAACTTTGGGATAGAGTAAGCAGTTTGTGTTACTGGAGGAGACTGTGATGCTTGAATAGGAAGCCAGGTGTCTGTATGTCAGGTAGAAACACGCTTCTTGTTACATGACTGATAGAAGCAGAGAGAAGACAGCATTATCCTTATATTCAGCAGTGTGAGGCATCTTCAGAAGCTCTTCACATTGCACTTTCCAGATCAGTTTTGAGTTTCTTTCTGCTAATAACCATCACTTCTCAGAGAATCAGTGGCAAAGTTTTTATTTCCCTGATCAGTGTATGCTTTTCTGATTGGCAAATGATGCCCAAGTTTTGTAGTACACACATGGAGAAAGACCCTTACAATTAGGTCTGTGATTACCGGTCTTGTGGATAACATAGACTGACATCTCAATTTAAAGAGATGCCTTTAATGAAGATGATTTTGGATCAGGCATCCTTTCGTTGGATGCTGTTTTCTTTATTAGCGTTTTATTTTTTCATACCATCAAGGTTATCTGATTATAAGAAATGCCATACTCTGTAAGTAGAGTATTTTAAGGAATAACGTTGCTAGATGCATAAAACATAGAGGGTCAGATGAGTAAGAGACCAAGTTATATAGCAATTCCCACTTCAAACCAGGGTGAGAAAATCAGGAGCTGAATTCATATGGAACTTCTGGACAGTGAGATGCCTGCATGGTCCTCAGCTCTGCGGCATGGACCAGCGAGCATGATCCTGCTTTCAGAAGTCACTCATCCCACCAGGGGGTTTTGAGCTGAAAGCCTCTAAGTTCTGTCATTCACAAAGGAAGCAGGAAGGGCATGAAGAAGGAAGACAAAATGGGTATTGATTTGCACTGGGTCCCACTGGGTCCCAGTCTTTCACAGCGTGGCAATAAAAACTAATCTGGTGGCTGAACCTTTTCTGAAGTCTCATTAGTTAATGACAGTAAGAGATAATGTATAAGAACATCAGTATAATTTCTAGTTTGCTCTTTGACAGCACAAAAAATTCCTATTGTATGTAATATCAAATATGGTGTAACCCGTGACTAAAGGCTTTAACCTCCCAGTGACGTTGGCTAATATTTTCCTCAGGCAAAAAGTAAATTTCTCAGCTTCAAAATCTAAGGGATAAGCCATTAAAGAGACATGCACCTTCTCTGTTAGTGCTGGAGGGTCCTTTCTGGATGCTTTAAAGGAAGTGGAATCAGCTACCTCACAGAGCACACATTGAAGTGGATGAGCACAAGCTTGCAGTGTAGTACGAGCAAGTACAGGATACAGGAACTTGTCACCACGAGTGGAGTGAGGCTGTGGTGAAAACATCCATTACCACATCTTCCCAGGACAGGAAGGTATTATAGAGCAGCCTACAGTAGGATCCCCTGTTTTCAGCACCTCCATTTTTGTGGTCTTTTTCCTAAGCAGGAGGCTTGTTAAATAATACAGCAGCCACATGAGAGATTGTACTCCTGCAACAACCTTTATGAAAAGGAAATATTGATTTGGGAATTGGGGGCTAGGAAAAAATGCCAAGACCAAACCCACAGAATGAGCAATGAATATTACAGGCATGAATAGCAGAGCAGTCCACCAGTGACCCTGTGCTGGTCAGTACAGCCATTCACTAAGGAATTACTGGTGACAACAAACTATCAAGAACCAAGTGTCCAGTTTCAGAAACAGACAATCTCACTTGAAAACACTGCTAGTGGCAAATTGCCTGGGGCTGGAAGAGAGCACCAGCCTCCACAGTCACTCACAGCCAGTTCGGTGGCCCCAAGCTGTGCTGTAACCCCTGTACCAGTATCAGTTTAAGGGAGTACCACTGCTGAAAACCTCCCTGCATACAGTGTATGGCTGCAGGCTTCCTTGCCTTGGGGAGAGGACAGTGTTTCCCAACACTTCTCTTTTGCTTCAGCGATGCACCACCACTGCCCACATAACAGAGATGCTTAATTGGGATGGGGCAACTCACTCCCTCACCTCCACATTCCCCCCCCCCCCCCCCCAAAAAAAAAAAAAAAGAATATTTTGGAAAGCTTTAGAAGAAAGGAAATCACCAGTGACCCAACTGGAAGCAGACACAGGTGTTGCTCTTGGGCTCCCTGCTCACTCAGGTGCCAGTGCCTCATGAGGCTGGATGAAGATCTGGGACAGGAGGTCGCAATAGTTAGGCTGGAATGACAAAAAAAAAAAAAAGAAAGCAGAAAGTAAAAGAAAGCACAAATTGTAATGTTTTCCCCCTTTCTGCGTATGGTTTTCAGTGCTTTATGGAAACTCTTAGATTTTCCTCCACCTTGAATACAAATTGCCCCTCAATTGCAAGCTTTTCCCTTTCATCGCCTTTTTCTCTCCACCTTCATTTCCCCATCTGTAAAGCTTGTAATGGCTCTGCCCATCCACAAGCAAACCAGATCCCTCAAACACTGTAATTATGTGCTAAATGCCATAATTCTGCCTGCTTGGAGGTCCAGGGGCTTTCAGCCAAGGCATCACCTGGAGTGCAGAGGTAATAGAAAAAGGCACACGCAGCCACCAAAGAGCAGAGTTTGGTGGTGTGGTCTTTGGTTTTCGGAAGCTGCAGTGCCTTTCTGCGTAAGCAGCCCCATGCAGTCAGCAATCAGCACATCTTCATTATTTACCCTGTGAAGTATATGAGGCGTTTGTGAATTTTGGCCGAGAGCGTACAAAGGATTTGGACAAGCCGCAGTAACACGCCGGTGATGCCCGCAGAGTGGATGCGGTGAGGCTGGCAGGGCTGCCTGCCCACCCACCAGCTTTGATTTTCTGCTCAGTGACCAGCGTTACATTTTGGCTGTAATTAATTTATGCACGAGGAGAAGAAAAAAAAGAAAAGAAAGAAAGAAAGAAAAAAGGAAAAGGAAAAGGAAAAAAAAGAGAAGCTTTTGCATCTGCTCGGGGACCTAATCTTGCACAGTGGGAAAGTGCTGCAGAGGGTCAACTCGGAGCTCTTTTTTCTCTAGCAGGATCTGAATCCCGCAAGCATTCAGGTGCTTTTGGAAGCTGAAATTAATGAGCAGTTTCCCCATTTACAGGAGCTGGTCCCCAAGGTCTGATCCACAGCCCAGAGAGCACACATGCTGATTCAACGGGCCTTGTGCAGACAGGGCTGACACCTCCTCCTTGCACACACAGCACTTTTAATGTCGACATTGTGTCAAACAGTGAGAATGAATGCTTCCCTAATAATTGCTCTCAGGGAGAAGTCACATTATAGTCAAGGCATCCCGCAGAAACATCATGAGTCAGAGGAGAGGCAATTCTGCGACAATCATGCAGTTAGCTGGGGGCTGGGATGTGAAGAGCAGGCAGATCCCTATAGGATAGTAATTTGGGTTCTGTCATCCTTCATTTTCCTATTCTGCTGCTAAGGTGCTGTGGCTCTGAACCCCTGGCCAGGATTATTTCACTGTCCATGTCTGCACCCTTTGCATTCTTGGCTTGCATCAGACTTTGGTCCTTCTGACACCATCCTACAGGGCCAAGTCCTTCTGCGACAGGCAAAAGGAGCACTGTAATGTTTTCAATAGCTCTTTAGGAGTCTGTTGACCCAGCTGTTGATGGAGATGCTGAAAATATACACACACATACATGTTGATGACATCCAAACACTGCTGAGCAGTAACAGGCAGCAGGGCTGGAGTGGTACTCCTGCAGGACAGCAGAGCACTGTCTGATGGACGGACACCTGGAATGGCTGGTTTTCTGTAACACGTGAGGTTTGCTAATGGGTTGGAAGTGTCAGACAGGTGGGCTCCTGCATTTAATCTCTCCCAGATGGAACGTCCTACGCCAGTGGTTGTGTCTCACAGGCAAAATTGTTAAGGGACTGTTGAGGTTTCATAAATATCGTATTACCAACTGGTACATTCAGTGTCCAGAGTTGCAAAAAGACAAGCTGGGGAATGGCAGCTCTCTGAGCATAGCTAGTGGTGCTGGGAGTCATTAAGGAGGATTCTTTGTACTTTTTATTTCTTTTCAGGCTGATAGCTTGTCTGCAAGAAAAATGCTCTCCATTAGCCATGGCCTGTGCAGATCCTGTTCAGCAGCCAACATGTCAAGGGGATCAGAAAGCCTTCAGAACTCAGCAGCAGCATTTTGTGCTTGGGGCACAGAGCTGGGATATGGGAAACCCATCTGCTGCTCTGACTGCACAGTCTGGGTCTCCCACAGGCACCCTCGACTGAGGGCAGGAGGGAGTAGCACAACGACATGTTTTGTGAGAAGTGCCCAAAGCCAAAGGAAAGCAGACACATTGAGGTGTTGCTGAGGACCACGTGAGGTGTTTCATCCCATGCAAAGCTCATTTCTCTTTATTTTCACAGCCACAACCACAAGAGCAGCTGTCCCTCTCCATTCCAGCTGACTCCAGCTGGGGCATGGCAGTTCCA